>NC_065588.1:118189000-119389000 GCF_024542745.1 Macaca thibetana thibetana
TTTATTTTTTGAGACAGAGTTTCGCTCTTGTCACCCAGGCTGGAATGTAGTGATGCAATCTTGGCTCGCTGCAACTGCCACCTCCTGGTTCCAAGCGATTCTCCTGCCTCAGCCTCCCAAGTAGCTGGGATTACAGGCATGCACCACCATGCCCAACTAATTCTTTGTATTTAGCAGAGACAGGGTTTCACTGTGTTGGTCAGGCTGCTCTCGAACTCCTAACCTCAGGTGATCCACCTGCCTCAGCCTCGCAAAGTACGGGGATTACAGGCATGAGCCACTGTGCCCAGCCATATTTTTTGTAGAGATGGAGTCTCACTATGTTGCCCAGGCTAGTGTTGAACTCCTGGGTTCAAGCCATCCACCTGCCTGGGCCTCCAAAGTGCTATGATTCCAAATATGGGCCACCACGCCCAGCCTAGATTTGTGCCCTTATGATGATACTTTTCCTTCAAGTGGAAGTGTCTTGGAACGAAATACATACAGGATGGCAAGGCTGCCACAAATGGAAGTACAGTGTTTTGAGAAAAAGGCCCTTGCAGGCCGGGCGCGGTGGCTCACGCCTGTAATCCCAGCACTTTGGGAGGCCGAGGCGGGCGGATCACAAGGTCAGGAGATCGAGACCACGGTGAAACCCCGTCTCTACTAAAAATACAAAAAATTAGCCGGGCGCGGTTGTGGGCGCCTGTAGTCCCAGCTACTCGGGAGGCTGAGGCAGGAGAATGGCATGAACCCGGGAGGCGGAGCTTGCAGTGAGCCGAGATCGCGCCACTGCACTCCAGCCTGGGCGACAGAGCGAGACTCCGTCTCAAAAAAAAAAAAAAAAAAAAAAAAAGAGAGAAAAAGGCCCTTGCTTTTTCCTCTGGGTTGTGGCAGTCTTCCTCCAAGCCTCCATGGACTGTGATGCCCCCAGGGTTCCTCAGGGAGGGCCTGTGGGTTGCTTTGGGCCTCAAGTCCACTGGTCTCCATGTTGACAGTTTCATAGTGAACAAATGCATCAGTGGCCTCAGGCTAACTCCCATCATTTTGTGCTGTATTTTCCACTTCCATTTTATTTTACTTTATTTTATTATTAGTATTATTATTTATGTTTAGATAAAGTCTCGCTCTCTCACCCAGGCTGGAGTGCAGTGGTGTAATCCAGCTCACTGCAACCTCCACCTCCCTGGTTCAAGCAATTCTCCTGTCTCAGCTTCCCAAGTAGCTGGGACTACAGGCACACACCACCACATCCAGCTAATTTTTGTATTTTTAGTAGAGATGGGGTTTCACCATGTTGGTCAGGCTGGTCTTGAACTCCTGACCTCAGGTGATCCACCCGCCTCGGCCTCCCAAAGTGCTGGGATTACAGGCGTGAGCCACTGTGCCCAGTCTATTTTATTTTATTCATTTATTTTTTGGAGACACAGTCTTTCTCTGTTGCCCAGGGTGGAGTCTCGCTCTGTTGCCCAACTTCCACCTCCAGGGTTCAAGCAATTCTCCTGCCTCAGCCTCTTGAGTAACTGGAATTACAGGCGCCCGCCACCTCGCCCACCGAGTTTTTGTATTTTTAGTAGAGACAGAGTTTCTCCATATTGGTCAGGCTGGTGTTGAACTCCCGACCTCAAGTGCTCCTCCCACCTCGGCTTCCTAGAATGCTGGGGTTACAGTTGTGAGCCACTGCACCCAGTTGTATTTTCCACTTTACTGCAAGGACCAGGGAGTGGGCCAGTCCACCATGGGGACCCGTCATCTTCACGCAGAGGGAGAGGGCCAGGGTCTCACCATTCGGAGGCGGACACCATCTCCTGATCAGGCTGGTTTCCCACAATGTGGTCGATAATCTCGAGACTGCATTTGGGCCTGGGAAAGGAAGAAAATGGGGGTGAGAAGGGTGGCTACCCCCCAGATTGCTCCCTTCTCCATGACCCCTCAATAATAATAATAGCTCACACTTCTGTTTTCGGAGTTTTATTTTTTGGTAGAGATGGAGTCTCTACACAAAGACAGATTCTTTCATTGCCCAGGTTGGTCTAAAACTCTGGAGCTCAAGTGAACCTCCTGCTTCAGACTCCCAAAGTGCTGGGATTACACGTGTGAGCCACCGCGCCCAGCCTCACACTTATGTAGCATTTACTATGGGCTGGACATTTTATTTTGTCAACTCGTATACTATTACGGTCCCCATTTTACAGATGAAGAAACTGAGGTCTAGAGAGATGAAGCGACTTGCCCAGGGCGAAATGGCTGTGAAGTAACAGAGTTGGGATTTGAACCCGGGAAGTTTGGTTGCAGAGGCCATGGTCTCAGCCTCTATGCCACCTCTTCAAGCACCCCCAAGGACTTCCAGGAATTTCCTAGTGGACTCCATTCTGCCCCAACACATATGCACAGTGGACATGGAGGAAGGGGCATTACTTTTCACAGTACCTCAGGGCTTTCCACCCACCTCTGCCCTGAGAGACACTCACAGTTTAGGAAGTAGGGGGTCCATGAACACTGGGGCCTCATATCCAGGCAAGAATTGGCCGGTGTAGTTCATCTTCTCCACCAGGGTGTGTGTGGTGTCCCCATACTACGGGTGGAAAACAGCCTGGCTCGGCCCCTGGGCACCCATCCCCGCCAAGGACAGAGCACATTTCATAGCGCTAACGTAGCCCTGGGTTCCAACCCGTATCTGACCCTAACCAGATGCATGATCTTGGGCAAGTCACTTCTCCTTTCTGAAACAAACTGCAATCTATCACTTGTTTGAGAGTTTCTGTGAGGGCAGGGACACTGTTTTGCTCATCGTGGTGTACCCAGCACCAAGCTCAGTGCCTGGCACAGGGGAGGTGCTCAATGAAGCACCTACTTCATTTATTTCAGTAGGTCAACTAGATGAAGAACGCAGGAGGGCACTGGATTAAATTATACTGAAGAGTGGCCGGGCGCGGTGGCTCACGCCTGTAATCCCAGCACTTTGGGAGGTGGAGGCGGGTGGATCACGAGGTCAGGAGATCGAGACCATCCTGGTAAACACGATGAAACCCCATCTCTACTAAAAATACAAAAAATTAGCCGGGCGTGGTGGCGGGTGCCTGTAGTCCCAGTTAGGCGGCTGAGACAGGAGAATGGCGTAAACCCGGGAGGCGGAGCTTGCAGTGAGCGGAGATCATGCCACTGCACTTCAGCCTGGGCGACAGAGTGAGACTCTGTCTCGAAAAACAAAAAAACAAAAATATTATACTGAAGAGCTCTGTCAGTCACTTTAGCCACCTTTTTTTTTTTTTTTTTTTTTTTTTTTTTTTTAAGGCAGAGTCTCTCTCTGTCACTCAGGCTGGAGTGCCTTGGCATGATCTCAGCTCACTGCAACCTCCATCTCCCAGGTTCAAGTGATGCTCCTGCCCCGACTCCTGAGTAGCTGGGATTATAGGCGTGCACCACCATGCCGGGCCCACCTCAACCTCCCGAAGTGCTGGGATTACAGGCGTGAGCCACTGCACCCAGGCTTTTTTTTTGAGACGGAGTCTTGCTTGTTGCACAGGCTGGAGTGCAGTGGCATGATCTTGGCTCACTGCAGCCTCCTCCTCCTGGGTTCAAGAGATTCTCCTGCCTCAGCCTCCCAAATAGCTGGGACTACAAGCGTGTGCCACCACACCCGGCTAATTTTTTTTTTTTTTTTTTTTTTTTTTTTAAGACAGAGTTCTGCTCTTGTTGCCCAGGCTAGAGTGCAATGGTGCGATCTTGGCTCACCGCAACCTCCGCCTCCCGGGTTCAAGTGATTCTTCTGCCTCAGCCTCCCAAGTAGCTGGGATTACAGGCATGTGCCACCACGTCCAGCTAACTTTGTATTTTTAGTAGAGACGGGGTTTCTCCATGTTGGTCAGGCTGGTCTCGAACTCCCAACCTCAGGTGATCCGCCCATGTCGGCCTCCCAAAGTGCTGGGATTACAGGCGTGAGCCACTGCGCCCAGCCCCACACCTGGCTACTTTTAGTGTTGTTTTACTAGAGATGGGGTTTTATCATGTTGGCCAGGCTGTTCTTGAGCTCCTGACCTCAAGTGATCCACTCACCTTGGCCTCCCAAAGTGCTGGGATTACAGGCACACTCTAACCATTTTTATGTTTAATTTTTAAAACTTTTTTATTTTTATTTATTTTTATTTATTTATTTGAGACGGAGTCTTGCTCTGTCGCCCAGGCTGGAGTACAGTGGCACAACCTTGGCTCACCGCAACCTCTGTCTCCCGGCTTCAAGTGATTCTTCTGCCTCAGCCTCTCAAGTAGCTGGGATTACAGGCACCTGCCATGCCCAGCTAATTTTTGTATATTTAGTAGAGACAGGGTTTTGACACATTGGCCAGGCTGGTCTCAAACTCCTGACCTCAGGTGATCCACCTGCCTCAGCCTCACAAAGTGCTGGGATTACAGGCATACTTTAACCATTTTTATGTTTAATTTTATTTTTAACTTTAAAAAATTTTTTTTATTTATTTATTTTTGAGACAGAGTCTCACTGTCAACCAGGCTGGAGTGCAGTGGTGTGATCATGGCTCACTGCAGCCTGCATCTCCTGGACTCAAGCAATCCTCCCACCTCAGCCTCCCATGTAGCTGGGACCACAGGCATGCTCCATCATGCCTGGCCAATTTTTAATGTTTTGTAGAGATGGGGTCTCACTTTGTTGTCCAGGCTGGTTTCAAATTCCTGGGCTCAAGCAGTGCTCCTGCCTTGGCTTCCCAAATTGCTGAGATTACAGGTGTGAGCCACTGCACCTGGCCTATTTATTTTTTATTTGTATTTTTAATTTTTGTAGAGATAGGGTCTCCCTATCTTGCCCAGGCTGGTCTCGAACTCCTGGCCTCAAGTGATCCTCCTGCCTCAGTCTCCCAAACTGCTGGGATTATAGGTGTGAGCCACTGTGCCTAGCCCTTTATGTTGAATTTAATCTGGAGGAGGTAAGAGCTACAATTGTCTCTGTATTACAGTAACACAGGTGCTGGCCAGGCGTGGTGGCTCACGCCTATAATCCCAGCACTTTGGGAGGCCGAGGCAGGCAGATCACGAGGTCCGGAGATCGAGACCATCCTGGCCAACATGGTGAAACCCCGTCTCTACTACAAATACAAAAATTATCCGGGCATGGTGGCGGGCGCCTGTAGTCTCAGCGGCTTGGGAGGCTGAAGCAGGAGAATGGCCTGCACCCGGGAGGTGGAGCTTGCAGTAAGCCGAGATCGCACCACTGCACTCCAGCCTGGGCGACAGAGTGAGACTCCGTCTCAAAAAAAAAGGAAACACAGGTGCTAAACAGAATTGGTCGTCTTTGCTGAGTGTCTAACGTGCTAGGCACTGTTCTAGGTGCTATACACAAACGACCTCATTGGATCCTTTTTTTTTTTTTTTTTTTTTTTTTTTGAGACAGAGTGTTATTCTGTCACCCAGGCTGGAGTGCAGCAGTGCAATCTCGGCTCACTGCAACCTCTGCCTCCTGGGTTCAAGCGATTCTCCCACCTCAGCCTCCCAAGTGGCTGGGACTACAGGTGCACACCACCACGGCTGGCTAATTTTTGTATTTTTTTTTAGTAGAGGTGGGGTTTCACCATGTTGGCCAGGCTAACTCCTGACCTCAAGAGATTCGCCCACCTCAGCCTCCTACAGTGCTGGGATTATGGGCGTGAGCCACTGCACCCCAAAAAAAGAAAAAAATTGAAGAAAACAGCTTGGCACGGTGGCTCCTTGGATCCTTACGATGACCCTATGAGGAGTCATAGCTGAAGATACTGAGGTTTGCAGCCATGAAAAGGAACGAGATCATGTCCTTTGCAGGGACATGGGTGGAGCTGGAAACCGTTATCCTCAGCAAACTAACACAGGAACAGAAAACCAAACACTGCATGTTCTCACTTAGAAGTGGGAGCTAAGCAATGAGAAAACATGGACACATCACGGGAACAAAAGACACTGTCAGAGGCGGGAGGTCGGGGAGGGAGCACACCAAGAAGAGTAGCTAATGGATGCTGGGCTTAATACCCAGGTGATGGGATGATCTGTGTAGCAAACCACCATGCACACGTTTACCTATGTAACAAACCTGAACATCCAGCACATGTACCCCAGAACCTATAATAAAAGTTGAAGAGGCCGGGTGTGGTGGCTCACACCTATAATCCCAGCACTTTGGGAGACCAAGGCGGGCGGATCATGAGGTCAGGAGATTGAGACCATCCTGGCCAAAACGGTGAAACCTCTACTAAAAATACAAAAAATTAGCCGGGCATGGTGGCAGGCGCCTGTAGTCCCAGCTGCTCGGGAGGCAGATGCAGGAGAATGGCGTGAACCCTGAGGGCAGTGGGTGCTTGCAGTGAGCCAAGATCGTGACACTGCACTCCCGACAGAGTGAGACTCCGTCTCAAAAAAAAAAAAAAAAAAAAAAAAAAAAAAAAAAAAAAAGAAATCAAAGAAAACAGCCGGGCACGGTGGCTCATGCCTGTAATCCCAGCACTTTGGGAGGCTGAGGCAGGAGGATCACTTGAAGTCAAGAGTTTGAGACCAGTCTGGACAACATGGCGAAACCCTGTGTTTACTAAAAACACAAAAATTAGCCTGGTGTGGTGGCAGACGCCTGTAATCCCCGGGAGGCTGAGACAGGAGAATCACTTGAGCCCAGGAGGCAGAGGGCAGTGCAGTGAGCTGAGATCACGTGACTGCACTCCAGCCTGGGCAACAGAGTGAGACTCCATCTGAAAAAAGAAAAATAAAAGGCCGGGCGCAGTGGTTCATGCCTGTAATCCCAGCACTTTGGGAGGCTGAGGCAGGCGGATCACCAGGTCAGGAGATTGAGACCATCCTGGCTAACACGGTGAAACCCCGTCTCTACTAAAAATACAAAAAAGAAAAAATTAGCCGGGCGTGGTGGCGGGCACCTGTGGTCCCAGCTACTCGGGAGACTGAGGCAGGAGAATCGCTTGAACCTGGGAGGCGGAAGTTGCAGTGAGCCGAGATCACGCCACTGCACTCCAGCCTGGGTGACAGAGCGAGGCTCCGCCTTTAAAAAAAAAAAAAAAAAAAAAAATTTTGAGGAAAACAAAAAAAGATTCTGTGGAGGCACAGGAAAGTTGAGCGCATGTCCCAGATCACATAAGCGTTCCAGTTCCAGTCCTTGCTCATTTAAACAGAGTCATAGAGAGGTACAGTAATATGCCCAACGTCACACAGCTCGTGTGGGATCTCATGTCCTCAGACCCCATCCTTCTCCCTTCTTCAGAGCCCCTGCCTTCACCCCCTTGCTGTCATCCTCCCACCCTGGGAGGAAGGGAAGCCTGGGAGGAGTGGCTGGTGGCTCCTACAGCCCCTGTACACTGGGCCAGGCATTATGCGGGACAGACTTGAGGGACAATGTCTGTGCTCCGAGGCCCATGGGTGGGATGGTTTGATGGAGTCAGCTGCGGGGCTCCTGGCATCTCAGTGGTGCCGACAGCAGGAGGGGTGGGGCCACCAAAGGCAACTCACCGTCTGCAGCACAGCAAACTTCACCTTCCCGAACTTGTCTTGCTCTACCCAGGGCTCCCGCACGATTTTGGCGCCCTGTTCTCGTGCTTTCTGCAGAGAAGATGGGATTGGGGAAGTGGTGAGGGCCGGAGACTTCCAGAACCCTTGCCTGCTGCTCCTGCCAGGAGGCCTCTGTGTGGTCCTGCAGGCCCCTCCAGTTTCTCCAGCCCCAGGTAGGAACCCCAGGCAGCTTCACTCATTACCCCCAATACTCATGCTCGTTTGGCAAGAAGGGAAACTGAGGCCCAGGCCCAGAGTTGGGGCTATGGGAGACAAACTAGGTAAGGATGGGTGTCTGTCCTGCCTCTGCTAACTCCCCCTGTGATCATTCCCCCTCTCTAGTCCTCAGTTTCACCATCTGTAAAAGAATGGTTGGATGAGAATAAGAAGATGATTCATGCATTTATTTAGCAAAACTGTACTGCCTGACAGTGCTTATATCATGCACCAGGCTCTGTTCCAGATTCTAACCTTGTTCATCCTCGCAGCAGCGTTATGAAAAAGTAGTATTATCATCTCCATTCTCTAGGTGAGGACGTTGAAGCACAGAGACATTAAGTCACTTGCCTGAAGTCACACAGCTAAGATTCAGACCTGGACAGCCTGGCTCTGGAATGCACACTCTGAATCTCTAGGCTGCCTCTTGGGTACAGTGTTTTGTTTAGAGTTGTGCTCAAGAAATGGTAATTCTGAGGTCAGGCAAAATGGCTCACGCCTGTAATCCTAGCACTTTAGGAGGCCAAGGTGGGCAGATCACTTGAGGTCAGGAGTTCAATACCAGCCTGGCCAATATGGCGAAACTCCATCTCTACTAAAAATACAAAAATTAGCTGGGCGTGGAGGCGCGCGCCTGTAATCCCAGCTACTGGGGAGGCTGAGGCAGGAAAATCACTTGAATCCAGGAGGTGGAGGTTGCAGTGAGCCAAGATCGCACCACTGCTCTCCGGCCTGGGTGACAGAGCAAGACTCTGACGCAAAAAAAGAAAAAGAAAAAGAAAAAGAAAAAAGAAAAAAAAAAGGAAATGACCAGCCTGACCAACATGGAGAAATCCTGTCTCTACTAAAAATACATAATTAGCTGGGCGTGGTAGCACATGCCTGTAATCCTAGCTACTCAGGAGGCTGAGGCAGGAGAATTGCTTGAATCCGGGAGGTGGAGGTTGCGGTGAACCAAGATCATGCCATTGCACTCCAGCCTGGGCAACAAGAGCAAAACCCCGTCTCATTAAAAAAAAAAAAAAAAAAAAAAAAAAAAAGGAAATGGTGATTCTGATCGAATTTCCTCCTTTGACAACCCAGCTGTGGTTAGCCCCATCTGGCAGCTGTGGAAACTGAGGCTCAGAGAAAGTGAGGACACACAGGAGAGGACAGGGCACCCCCCGAGCCCAGGTGTGTGTCACACTAGCATCTGGGCTTGTCACTGTGATGCAGCAGTGTCCTTCCAGCCCTGACCAATGGGGTCCCCATGGCAGACGGAGGCCTTCGTCTCCCAGTGTGTCCAGGTGCATTCTCACCTGCACGATGTAGTCACAATCTTCCACCTCAAACGCGATGTCCTTCACTCCATCGCCGTGTTTCACCAGGTGATCCCCCATCTCTATGGCCGGCAGGGAGGGGATGGCACTGGAGTCTAGGTCCCCTCACCTGGCTTTCAGTCTCCATCCAGGCCCTGAACCCAGAGCCCACCCATGGAGCCATGCATCTACCCTCCCCAAACCCGGACCCCACCCACAGAGCCACAAGTCCACCCTCCCCGGGCACCTCACTCACCTTTGTTCCAGGGGTTGAGTGCTGAGGAGAGGACAAACACAATCTAAAACACAAGGAGAAGGGGTTGTGGCTAGTGGTTAAGGGGGGCATGGGGAGGTGCACCCATCAGCCCCTCCCTGCTGACCCAAGACACCCCTGATGGAGCAAAAGGACTCCTGGACCTGGGTTCTAGATCCTTCTCTGCCTTAGTTTCCCACACTGGTCCTGAGGGATGGGGCTTGCAGCCATGCCAGACCCCCTCTGGATCCTCAGAGGAGCTGCCAGGTCAGGTCTGTCTTGGGGAGAGAACTCCAGGGACCCCATCAGTCAAGGCACTACTTAAAATTCCTCCTCTGATAGCCCAGGTTTTCTGAGCACCTGTGGGGTCAGTGTTGGGCCAGGCTGAGGAGGAAATGAAACTAGGAGGGACCCTGTTGCATGGCTGTACAAAGGTGCCAGCAGGGGGGTCGGTGGGAGCTGAATTATATGTTTTTTGCTGTTGTTGTTGGGGTTTTTTGTTTGTTTGTTTTTGGTGTTGGTTTTGTTTTTGAGATGGAGTCTCGCTCTGTCGCCCAGGCTGGAGTGCAGTGGCACGATGTTGGCTCACTGTAAGCTCTGCCTCCCGGGTTCAAGCGATTTGCCTGCCTCAGCCTCCCGAGTAGCTGGGATTACAGGCGGCCACCATCGTGCCCAGCTAATTTTTGTATTTTTAGTAGAGATGGGGTTTCACCATGTTGGCCAGGCAGGGGTTGGGGGCTGTCCTGGGGGTGGCAACTCACCTTCCCTTGTTTGATTACATGGCTGACCACCTCCCGGGAGCCGGTCTCCAGGCCCCTGTAGGCTAGAGGTTCAAAGCCCATCTTGCTGCAGTAGAATGACGCGGCCTGAATCACAGGGTTGCAGCAGGGTTCATGAGGGTCAAGGGGCCAGCCTGGGGGACTTCCAGAAGAGAGCCCCTGGCCCCCCTCAGCCTGCCGGCCCTATTGCCTCAGGTGCAGAGACCCTCCTGGGAAGAAAGACTGCTGCCTGCACATTTTGCTGACAGATAACTTTCGAGCTGGTGTAATTAGGATTCAGAGCATCTGGCCCACCCCTGGCCTGATCCTCCCTCCCAAGGGCCAATCACAGACCTGCTGGAGGCCTGCCCTTGTCAGGTGGCCCTCTGCCCTCCTCTCTGCTCACTCCAGTACCTTGCCCCGGCTTCTACCTGCTTGGCGTTGCCAACCCAGAAGGTCACAGAGTGGAAGTGGAGGAATCGGCCTCTCTCAGGCTGCAGAAGGAGAGAAGAGGTGAGGTTGAGTCCCTGAAAGTGAGTCTAGAAAAGTGCGGGTAGAGTAATGTCCCCTAGCCACCCTCCTTATCCCAGCCTCAACCACAGAACTCAGGAGCAGTGGAACCTCATGCAGCCTTGCCAAGCCTCAAAAGAGGTTTTTCATGTGGAAGTTGAGCTCCTGGGTGTCTTGGATGGGGAAGCCCCCTCAGGAAGCCTGCCACGGTTTCACACAGGGAAATAGCCTTATGTTGCAGCAATACGGATTTAAGTTAGACCTTAGAAAGAACTTCCAAATGGGATTAAGAGACTGGCAGTCATTTAAGAAGGGGTATAAGTTTTGTTTTTGTTTTTGAGATGAAGTTTTGCTCTGTTGCCCAGGCTGGACTGGAGTGCCGTGGTGCAATCTCGGCTCACTGCAACCTCCGCCTCCTGGGTTCAAGCGATCCTCAGGTTCAAGTGATCCCCCCACCTCAGTCTCCCGAGTAGCTGGGATTACAGGGTTGCGCTACCACGCCCGGCTATATTATTGTATTTTTAGTAGAGACAGGGGTTTCCTCATGTTGACCAGGCTGGTCTCGAACTCCTGACCTCAAGTATTCGCCTGCCTTGGCCTCCCAAAGCACTGGGATTACAGGCGTGAGCCACCATGCCTGGCCAGGATACAAGTTTGTTAGGAGGGTGAGGTTGAGTCCAGCTTAGTCTGGGGGAGCCCCAGGGGTAAAGCTGAGTGTGCAGTCATGCATGTCACATATCCACTCCAGTCCTTCCTCTTCTGCTGATAAAACCCCAGTCTCCCTGCACTCCAACCCCCTTCTAGACCCCGGCCCCTACATTTCCCACATTTCCCCTGCTTACCTTTGCCCCTTTGTCACTGTAAGTCGTCTAAGGAGAAAGAGAAGGACAGTGAGACTTGTAGGCTCCAACACAAGGTGCTTCTGGAAGTGTTACTGAAGATGTCCCACACAAGGGGAGATAGTCATGGCACTTACCATGATTGATCTTAGTCAAACTTCCTGCTGCGAAGACTGGGACTAGCGGCCTGGGGAGTGCTGGGCTGGAGTATTTAACCCCAAGCAGGTCCCGCCCAGGCCTCCTGGCATACCTGGGGGATGGGGTAGGGAGCTGAGCCCAGCCCTGGAAGGTTCCGGGCCTGGGGGCCTCTGATCCAGCCGCAGCCTCATTGAACAGGATGGTGTTGCCAGGCCCAGAAAGGGGGAGTGACGTCCACTAGTCAGTGGGAGGCAGAGTCAGGGCCAGAAGCCAAGGGCAAGCTTTTCCAGGATACTGGGACCGTGACCATTACCGCCCAGAATCCAAAGCTCAGAAGCCAAGGTCGGCTGGAGTGCAGTGGTGGCTCCAGAACTCTTGCCTAGAGGAAATTTGAGGGGGAATTGGGAGACTGGCCCCGAAGTCCTGTTTGCAAAGCAAGTATGGTTTCTATTCAGGATGAAAGTGCTGTATTCCATAGCTGTTAGAGGCACGGTAGGAGAAGGTTTGCATCCTGGCTCTGCTACATATGGTGTGACTTGGGAAAATCACCATATCCCTCCCAGCCTCATTTGTAAAACAGGAGCAAGAATAGTGTGGTGGGGATTAAAGGAGATAAGCATGCTCTTTGGAATAGGACCTGGCACACGGGACACTCTCTCTCAGTGTTGGTTATAATTCATCCGGACAGCTGAGAACATTCCTAGGCCATGTGGTTAGCAAACGGCAGGGAAGAACTGGACCGTGAACCAGGCTATTCTAATGCCAGCACCCACATTTTAAATTGCTAGATTGCCCTCTATACAAATGGGAGATATTGATATCCCCATCAGATGGGGAAACTGAGGCCTGGAGAGGTGAACACATGTCTCCTAGGTCATGGAACTGGTAAGAGCAGAGCCCCAAACTCTGGCCTATTTGATTCTGAAGTTGGATCTCATTGCACCAGTGCAGAGCACTTCTCCCTCCTTTTCTCTATTTTCTGGGCCATTCAGAAGGCAGGCGAGGTGTTCCCATCTCCTTATTCTGCCTGTCCTGGGCCTGCCCAGTGGGCCCCCAGTGTCCACCTCAGCTCCTTGAGTCTAAATTTCCAATTGGGGCCAGGCACGGTGGCTCACGCCTGTAATCCCAGCACTTTGGGAGGCCAAGGCGGGAGGATCACTTGAGGCCAGGAGTTTGAGACTAGCCTGGCAACATGGTAAAACCTCATCTCTACTAAAAATACAAAAATTAGCTGGACGTGGTGGTGCACATCTGTAGTCCCAGCTACTCAGGGGGCTGAGGCAGGAGGATCACTTGAACCCAGGAGGCAGAGATTGCAGTGAGTGGGGATCACCCCACTGCCCTCCAGCCTGGGTGACAGAGGGAGACTCCATCTCAAATAGTAGTAATAATAAATAAATACATTTCCAACTGGAAAAACTTGAGTGGAGGTGGCCCAGGGTGGAGCTCACAGGCCCAGAAGGTTCCCATGGAGGAGAAGAGCTCTGTGTAGCCCGCCTACCCCCTCCAGGCCAGCAGGAACATCTTGTCCCTTTGATTGCTGTGGCCAGCTCCAACCCCCACTCCTGGACCCTGCCCTGGCTTATATCCTAAGCACAAAGGCCAATGTTTACTGACTCAAGGAAATGCGTCATCAACAGTAGTGGGGTGCAAAGGCTGGTAGGCATCTGGCTCAGCGGGGCAGAGGTAGGAACTCTGTCCCCAACACTGTGGGTCTCAGTCCCATGCTGGGTGCACCCCTAGATGCCATTCCCATGTGTGGGCAGAGAGCAAGGAGGGGAGCCTGCAGAGCCTGGTATCTGGAGTCCCCTCCCCGATGCTCCCTGTTCGAGCTGGGCTCGGTGACAAGGTGTGACTGTCTCTGTTCTTTATGCCCAACCATGCAGAGGTGGATTCCAGAGGCCTTGCTCAAGAAGCTCACTGATCAGATGGGTTCATAGGACCCGTCCCTGACAATATCCTAGTGTGCAGAAAAGCATTCACCGAGCCGGGCCTGGTGGTGAGCACCTGTAGCCCCCAGCCACTCAGGAGGCTGAGGTGGGAGGATCACTTGAGTCCAGGAGTTCAAGGCTGCAGTGAGCTATGATCATGCCACTGCACTCCAGCCTGGGGAACAGGGTGAGAACTTGTATCAAAAATAAATAAGGCAGGGCCCAGTGGCTCACACCTGTAATCCCAGCACTTTGGGAGGCCAAGGCGGTAGGATCACTTGAGATTAGGTGTCCAAGACCAGCCCGGCCAATATGGTGAAACCCCGTCTCTACTAAAGATACAAAAATTAGGCTGGGTGCAGTGGTTCACGCCTGTAATCCTAGCACTTTAGGAGGCTGAGGTGGGCAGATCACCTGAGGTCAGGAGTTCGAGACCAGCCTGACCATTATGGTGAAACCCCATCTCTACTAAAAATACAAAAATGAGCTGGGCATGGTGGCAGGCACCTGTAGTCCCAGCTACTTGGGAGGCTGAGGCAGGAGAATTGCTTGAACTTGGGAGATGGAGGTTGCAATGCGAGATTGTGCCACTGCACTCCAGGCTGGGCAACAGAGTGAGACCCCGTCGCTAAATAAATAAATAAATAAATAAGTAAAATGGAACAAGTCTCAGTAACTGATGGTTCTTACTATAGTGTTTGCTAATATTAGAACTTCTGGGGAAAAAAAAAAAACATGAAAAAGAGGCAATCTCTAAATGGAGACACACTTTCAGGGTTTTAAAAAGCAGTTTTTAGTTGCTAATGAGCGCTTGTGAAACCACACAGCTGACCCTTAGAGTCATGATTTTCTAGCTGATGGGGATCTTTTTACGGAAGTCCACCTGGGCTCTGAAACTGACAGACTTAAAGGGCTTAAGAAAGCCTCGCTTCGCTCTTAGCCTCGAGACACACAGCCTCTTGGCTTCTTAGCTACCGCAGAAGAAAATCCTGAATTCACAAATTCTAGTTGCCCAAACCTGACCCCAAACTGAAAGCTCTGCAATGGGACAGTTGCTTGAGTCCAAGAGGTCGAGGCTGCAGTGAGTTATGATGGCACCACTGCACTCCAGCTTGGATGACAGAGCGAGACCCAGTCTTAAAAAAAGAGGGGGAAAAAAAAAAAAAAAGGCTGAAACCTGATGCTGTCTGCTGTGAGCTGTTTCAGTCTCAGCATGAACTAAAAAACTGGGTAAGACAGGACTTTAACTCTAGGACCCTGGCAGATTAGAGACATCCCTCCCTGGGGCCATACATACGCTGTGCAAACATCGTGGATGCTGCTGGACAGTCTGGGTCACTTGCAGATGTCCATGATGAGAGAGTTCCTCTCTGATGGGACCATTTACATTGGACTACTCTTCAGCTCTGCATTTCTTTTTCTTTTTCTTTTTTTTGAGACGGAGTCTTGCTCTTGTTGCCCAGGCTGGAGTGCGATGGCGCGATCTTGGCTCACTACAACCTCCACCTCCCAGGTTCAATCGATTCTCCTATCTCAGCCTCCCAAGTAGCAGGGATTACAGGCATGCGCCACCACGCCTGGCTAATTTTGTATTTTTAGTAGAGATGGGGTTTCACCACGTTGGTCAGGCTGGTCTCGAATTCCCGACCTCAGGTGATCTGCCCGCCTTGGCCTCACAAAGTGCTGGGATTATAGGCATAAGCCACCAGACCCAGATTTTTTTTTTTTTTTTTTTTTTTTTAGACAGTCTTGCAATGTTGCCCAGGCTGGAGTGCAATGGTGTGATCTTGGCTCACTGCAACCTCTGCCTCCCAGGTTCAAGTGATTCTCCCACCTCAGCTTCCCAAGTAGTTAAGACTACAGGCATGCACCACCACATCAAGCTAATTTTTGTATTTTTTAGCAGAGACAGGGATTTGCCATGTTGGCGAGGCTGGTCTCGAACTCTTGGCCTCAGGTGATCCTCCTGCCTTGGCCTCCCAAAGTGTTGGGATTATAGGCGTGAGCTACTGAGCCCGGCTAGTTCTGCATTTCTAGTGCTGATTCCTTCCTAACTTGTGATTCCTGCCCAAAGCAACAAGCCGAGAGAGGATACATAACAGGGACTGTGATCCTTCCACCCACTCCTGCAGATGGGACTCTCAAAATCACCCACCAAATGTTTCACTGCAGTTGATCAGTGTCTGACTTTCTCGATTTGTTGCAATTTGCAACAACAGACTAATAGCCTGATTGTCCTTCCTGCATCTTTGTCCTGATGTACTCGCCTTAGTAAGGCTGTCTGTTAAATGCAACTGTCTCTCAAAAGGCATTATTTCTTCTACGCAGCTCACTAGAGAAGTGATCAGAATGAAAAGGGTTGGTGGCGAACCAAGAGCAATGGCAGACACCTGTAATCCCAGCACTTTAAGAGGCCGAGATGGGAGGGTCCCTTGAGCCCAGGAGTTCAAGGTTACAGTGAGCTATAATCGCACCACTGCACTTCAGCCTGAGCAACAGAGTGAGACCCTGTCTCTAAAAGAAAAAGAAAAGAAAAGGGTGGAGAGTTATATAAGCCCATTTTGGAAATTTGTGAAAATTCAGGGTTTTGCCCCTTCCACTTCCTGAATCTGAAATGAAGCTTTCTGGTTAAGTTGTATAAAAATGTTTTTCTGCGAAAAGGTTTTTGTCCCTTGGCTGGGCGTGGTGGCTCATGCCTATAATCCCAGCACTTTGGGAGACCAAGGCAGATCATTTGAGATCAGGAGTTCAAGACCAGCCTGGCCAACATAGTGAAACCCTGTTTCTACCAAAAATACAAAAAAAAAAAAAAAAAAAAAAGAAAGAAAGAAAGAAAGAAAGAAAGAAAGAAAAGAAAAGAAAGAAAGAAAGAGAAGAAAGAAAGAAAAGAAAATCTTATTAAAGCCAGATACATTGGCTCATACCTGTAATCCCAGCACTTTGGGAGGCGGAGGCAGGAGGATCACTTGAGGCCAGGGGTTTGAGACCAACCTGGGCAACCTAGTGAGACCCTGTCTCTACAAAAAATTTTAAAAGTAGCCGGCTATAGTGGTGCTTGCCTGCAGTCCCAGGTACTCAGGAGGCTAAGTCGGGAAGATCTCTTGAGCCCAGGAGCTTAAGACTGAAGTGAGCTATGATTGCACCATTGTACTCCAGCCTGGGCAACAGAGGGAGGCCCTGATTATTTAAAAAAAAAAAAAAAAAAAAAAAAAAAAAAAAAGAACTCCTGTTATAGATAAAACCCACATGAATTCCTATCCTCAATTATAAGCCTATTATCACTTCCAGTGGTTCATCTACTATGGCTTAGGGTAGAAAATATTATAAACGTCCGGGCATATTGGCTCATGCCTGTAATCCCAGCACTTTGGGAGGCTGAGGCGGGTGGATCACTTGAGGTCAGGAGTTCGAGACTAGCCTGGTCAACGTGGTGAAACCCAGTCTGTACTAAAAATACAAAAATTAGCTGGGCATGATGACGGGCACCCATAGTTTCAGCTACTCGGGAGGCTGAGGCACAAGTATCGCTTGAACATGGGAGGCGGAGGCTGCAGTGAGCCGAGATCATGCCAGTGCACTCTAACCTGGGCGACACAGCGACACTCTCTTTCTTTCTTTCTTTGAGCCGGAGTTTCGCTTTTGTTAGATTCTCCTGCCTTAGCCTCCCAAGTAACTGGGATTACAGGCGCCCGCCACCACACCCGACTATTTGTACTTTTAGTAGAGATGGAGTTTCGTTATGTTGGCCAGGTTGGTCTCACACCCTGACCTCACATGATCTGTCCGCCTTGGCCTCCCAAACTGCTGGGATTACAAGCATGAGCCACTGTACCCAGCCATGACAATCTTTTTCAAAAATAAATAAATAAATAAATAAATAAATAAATAAATTGCTATAAACAAACTAATCTAAGTATCCATCAACAGGAGATTGGCTTAATACAATAAAACATTAACTAGTAAAAAGAATAAAGAGGCTGGGTGTGATGGCTCATGCCTGTAATCCCAGCACTTTAGGTGGCCAAAGCGGGAGGATCACCTGAGGTCAGGAGTTCAAGGCCAGCCTGGGCAACATGGTGAAACCCTGTCTCTACTAAAAAAATGAATAGCCAGGCGTGATGACGGGCGCGGTGTCAGGTGCTTGTATTCCCAGCTACTTGAGAGGCTGAGGCACGAATTGCTTGAACCCCAGAAGTGGAGGTTGCAGTGAGCCTAGATCGAGCCACTGCATTCCAGCCTGGGCAACACAGCGAGACTCTGTTTTAAAAAAAAGGCCAGGCACGGTGGCTCACACCTGTAATCCTAGCACTTTGGGAGGCCGAGGCGGGCGGATCACGAGGTCAGGAGATCAAGACCAGCCTGGCCAACATAGTGAACCCCCGCCTCTATTAAAAATAAAAAACCAAAATTAGTCACACATGCTGCTACCACCATGGTAGCATGCCTGTAGTCCCAGCTACTCAGGAGGCTGAGGCAGGAGAATCGCTTGAACCTGGGAGGCGGAGGTTGCAGTGAGCCGAGATCACAGCACTGCACTCCAGCCTAGGTAACAGAGCAAGACTGTCTCAAAAAAAAAAAAAAAAAAAAAAAAAAAAAAAAAAAAAGAATAAAAAGAATAAATAAACTTTCTAGATGTTCTAGATGGTGATGGGAAAAAGCTCCAAGATACGTTACATTAAAAAAAAAAAAAAAGGCACGGAGCAGTGTATATAAGTTACCATTTGTGTAAAAAAAAAAACACAAAAAACCCACAGTTTACAGATGGTTTTAATTTTGTTCTTACAGTTTATTTGAATTTTCCACAGTACAAAACATGCCAACGGTTCTCAGCCATTTGATGGAGTTTAAATAAAGAGAACCAATGCAACCTTGCCATTTGGAATCTTCTGCTTTTGGGAGCACCCCAAGTTTAGTGACTTCAGGGTTTATTTCATGCTTCTCTGCACATCTAGTTGGCCTTTCTGGTTCTGCAGCAAAGTCTATTTACATGTTTTACACCATAATTTAAATGATTTAAAATTTTATAAATATGGCTTCTATTTGTTGAGCTATAACTTACACAGAGTGAAATTCATAGAACTCTACACTGAAAAGAGTATTTTAGTGTACCGTTCTATGAATTTTGAAAACATACAGTTGCATAACTATGACCTCAATCAAGATACAGGACAATTCCATTACCCCAAAATGTAACCACCACGAATCCACCCTCATTGTGCACCTTTGTCCTCAATTCCCCTGCATCCCAACCCCTGGCAACCACTGATCTATTTTCTTTCCCTAGAGCTTTGCCTTTTCTTTCTTTTTTTTTTTTTTTTTTTAGACGGAGTCTCGCTCTGTCGCCCAGGCTGGAGTGCAGTGGCGCGATCTCGGCTCACTGCAAGCTCCGCCTCCCGGGTTCCCGCCATTCTCCTGCCTCAGCCTCCCGAGTAGCTGGGACTACAGGCGCCCACAACCACGCCCGGCTAATTTTTTGTATTTTTAGTAGAGACGGGGTTTCACCGTGGTCTCGATCTCCTGACCTTGTGATCCGCCCGCCTCGGCCTCCCAAAGTGCTGGGATTACAGGCGTGAGCCACCGCGCCCGGCCAGAGCTTTGCCTTTTCTAGAACATCATATAAATGAATCAAGTAGGCCTTGTGCGGTGGTTTACGCCTGTAATCCCAGCACTTTGGGAGGCCGAGGCGAGTGGATCACGAGGTCAGGAGATGGAGACCATCCTGGCTAACACAGTGAAACCCCATCTCTATTAAAAATACAAAAAAAAAAAAAAAAAATTAGCCGGGCATTGTGGCGGGCGCCTGTAGTCCCAGTTACTCAGGAGGCTGAGGCAGGAGAGTGGTGTGAACCCGGGAGGCGGAGCTTGCAGTGAGCGGAGATCGTGCCACTGCACTCCAGCCTGGGCAGCAGTGCGAGACTTCACCTCAAAAAAAAAAAAAATAAATAAATAAATAAATAAACAAATAAGCAGTATGTAGCCTTTTCAGTCTTGCTTCATTCACCCAACAAAATGCATTTGAGGCTGGGTGCGGTGGCTCACGCCTATAATCCCAGCACTTTTAGGAGGCTGAGGGGGGCAGATCACCTGAGGTCAGGAATTCAAAACCAGCCTGGCCAACATGGCAAAACCCCGTCTCTACTAAAAATACAAAAATTAGCTCGGCGTGGTGTAGTCCATCTGTAGTCCCAGTGACTCGTGAGGCTGACGCATGAGAATCACTGTAACCTGGGATGTGGAGGCTGCAGTGAGCCAAGATTGTGCCACTGCACTCCAGCCTGGGAGACAGAGCGAGACCCTGTCTCAAGAAAAAAAAAAAATTTTTTTTTGAGATTCATCCACGTTGGTGCTTGCATCCAGACTTTCTTTTCTTTTTTTTTTTTTTTTTTTTTTTTTTTTTGAGACGGAGTCTCGCTCTGCCGCCCAGGCTGGAGTGCAGTGGCCGGATCTCAGCTCACTACAAGCTCCGCCTCCCGGGTTCACGCCATTCTCCTGCCTCAGCCTCCCGAGTAGCTGGGATTACAGGCGCCCGCCACCTCGCCCGGCTAGTTTTTTGTATTTTTTTAGTAGAGACGGGGTTTCACCGTGTCAGCCAGGATGGTCTCGATCTCCTGACCTCGTGATCCGCCCGTCTCGGCCTCCCAAAGTGCTGGGATTACAGGCTTGAGCCACCGCGCCCGGCCTATTTTCTTGTTTTTCTTTTCCTCTATTTTTAGACAAGGTCTCACTTATTCTGTCACCTAGGCTGGAGTGCAGTGGGACTACAGGCACACACCAACATGACTGGCTAAATTTTGTTTTTTCAGACGGAGTCTCACTCTGTCACCCAGGCTAGAGTGCAGTAGCACAATCTCGGCTCACTGCAACCTCCACCTCCCATGTTCAAGTGATTCTCTTGCCTCAGCTTCCCGAGTAACTGGGATTACAGGTGCCCACAACCATGCCTGGCTAATTTTTGTATTTTTAGTAGAGACAGTGTTTTGCCATGTTGGCTGGGCTGGTCTTGAACCCCTGACCTCAAGTGGTTCTCCTGCCTCAGCCTCCCAAAGGGAGGGACCCCTGGGATTACAGGTGTCAGCTACGGCGCTCGACCCCACTGGCTGAATTTTTGGTTTTTTGTTTGTTTGTAGAGTCAAGGTTTTGCTATGTTGGTCAGGCTGCTCTTGAACTCCTGGCCTCAAGAAATTCTCCCACTTTGGCCTCCCAATATGTTGGCATTATGGGTGTGAGCCACAGTGCCCCGCTCAAACTTTGTTTCTCTCTATTGCTGAGCAGTGTCTCATTGTATGCTTGTGCCAGAGTTTAATACTGCTCATTGGCCAGGCATGGTGGCTCATGCGTATAATTCCAGCACTTCGAGAGGCTGAGGCAGGAGGATTACTTGAGCTCAGGAGGTCAAGGCTACAATGATCACTTCACTGCACTCCAGCCTGGATGACACAGCGAGACCCTGTTCCCAAAAAAATGAAAACCCAAACAAACAAACAACACTGCTTATTTGCTTTCTGTAATCAGTCTATTAATAAATCAAGGGAGAATGAGTCTTGGTTACAGGACGGATACAAATGTGAAGAGTTAGAAAACAGAAGCTGGGCAATACACTTCCTCATCTTTCTTTGGTTTTGTTTTGTTTTTTGAGATGGAGTCTTGCACTGTCACCCAGGTTAGAGTGTAGTGGTGCGATCTCAGCTCACTGACCTCGAGTGATCCTCCCATCTCAGCCTCCCAAAGCGCTGGGGTTACAGGTGTGAGTCAACACACCCAGCCCTTTGCCGGTCTATTTCTTTTTCTTGTCTTTTCTTTTTTTTCTTTTTTTTTTTTTGAGATGGAGTCTTGCTCTGTCCCCCAAGCTGGAGTACAGTGGCACAATCTTGGCTCACTGCAGCCTCTGCCTCCCAGGTTCAAGCGATTCTCCTGCCTCAACCTCCTGAGTAGGCTGGGATTACAGGCGTGCACCCCCATGCCTAGCTAATTTTTATATTTTTATTAGACATAGAGTTTCACCATGTTAGCCAGGCTGGTCTCAAACTCCTGGCCTCAAGTGATCCACCCGCCTCAGCCTCCTGAAGTCTGGGATTACAGGCGTGAGTCACTATGCCCAGCCCCTTTGCCTATTTCTTAATAGAATTACAGTCTTTTTATTATTGAGCTATGAGAGTTCTGTTTGTTTTCTTCCTTTTGAGGCAGGCTCTCACCCTATCATGCCAGCTGGGGTGCGAGTGCAGTGGTATGATCATATTTCACTACAACCTCAACCTCCCTGGCTCCAGCAATCCTCCCAGCTCAGCCTCCCAAGTAGTTGGGACTACAGGCATGTGCCACTATGCCCAGTCAATTAAGAACATTTTTTTGGTGGGTGTGGTGGCTCAGGCCTGTAATCCTAGCACTTTGGGAGGCCGAGGCGGGTGGATCACTTGGGATCAGGAGTTCGAGACCAGCCTGGCCAACATGGCGAAACCCTGCCTCTACTAAAAATACAAAAATTAGCCGGACATGGTGGCAGACGCCTATAATTCCAGTTGCTCAGGAGACTGAGGCAGGAGAATCGGTTGAACCTGGGAGGCAGAGGTTGCAGTGAGCCGAGATCGTGCCATTGCACTCCAGCCTGGGTGACAAGAGTAAAGCTCCGTCTCAAAAATTATTGGTAGACATGGGATCTCACTATGTTACTCAGGCCTGTCTTGAACTCCTGGGCTCAGGGGATCCTCCCGCCAAAGTGCTGGGATTACAGTCATGAGCCACTGGCGTGGAAAGAGTTCTTAATATATTCTAGATATAAATCCCTTATGAAATACATATTTGGAAGTTTTTTTTTTCCATTTTGTAAGTTTTCACTTTTTTTTTTTTTTTTTAGTACAGTGGCTCTTGGCTCACTGCAACCTCCATCTCCTGGGTTCAAGCGATTCTCCTGCCTCAGCCTCCTGAGTAGCTGGGATTACAGGCACCTGCCAATACGCCCAGCTAATTTTTGTGTTTTTAGTAGAGACAGGGTTTCACCATATTGCCCAGGCTGGTCTCAAACTCCTGACCTCAAGTGATCCACCCACCTACGCCTCCCAAAGTGCTGGGATTACCGGCGTGAGCCACCATGCCTGGCCTTCACTTTCTTAATGGTATTATTTGTAGTGCGACAGCTTTTAATTTTGATGAAGTCCAACGTATCTACCTGTTCTTTAGTCACTTGTGCTTTAGTGTCCTAAGAAGTGGACTGATTGTTGTTGTTGCTTTTTTGTAGAGATGGGGTCTACAGAAAACCGGGAGGTGGAGGTTGCGGTGAGCCGAGATCGTGCCACTGCACTCCAGCCTGAGTGACACAGTGAGACCCTGTCTCAAAAAAAAAAAAAAAGAAGGCAAGGATGGGTGGTCTCATTGTCAGGGGGTTTAGATTTTATCTTTGAGACAATAGGGAGCAACTGAAGGTTTTTTTTTTTTTTTTGAGACAGAGTTTCGCTCTTGTTGCCCAGGCTGGAGTGCAGTGGCGCGATCTCAGCTCATCACAACCTCCGCCTCCCAGGTTCAAGCGATTCTCCTGCCTCAGCCTCCTGAGTAGCTGGGATTACAGGCATGTGCCACCACACCCAGCTAATTTTGTATTTTTAGTAGAGATGGGGTTTCTCCAGGTTGGTTAGGCTGGTCATGAACTCCTGACCTCAGGTGATTCACCCGCCTCATTCTCCCAAAGTGCTGGGATTACAGGTGCGAGCCACCACGCCTGGCCTATTGAAGGTTTTATAGCAGAGATGCAACATGATCAGAACATTAAGCCTGCTCTGCTCTAGGTGAGCATAGGGAAGAGAGCTGGGCTGGAAACCCAGCTGCCCAGAGCTGCTGTGCCATTGCCCAGTGGCCTATTTGTGATTCCCCATTAGGTGTGGGGAAGATAAATAAACCAAGAAGTTTTACATTTAAAAATTCGATCTACACTGTAATCACCTCACTTTGGGACGCCAAGGCAGGCAGATCGCTTGAGCCTAGGAATTCGACATGACCCTGGGCAACATGGCAAAACCCATCTCTACAAAAAAACCCCAAAAATCAGCCAGGTGTGGTGGTACACACCAGTAGTCCCAGCTGTTCAGGAGGCTGAGGCGGGTGAATCAATTGAGCCCAGGAGGTTGAGGCTACAGTGAGCTGTGATTATGCCACTGCACTCCAGCCTGGGTGACAGAGTGAGACCCTGTCTCAATTAAAAAAAAAGAAAAATGCATCTAAAAGCAGTAAAATGGCCTTGTACTCTGCTTCCTGGAATCTACAACTGGAGACTCCCAAACAGGCAGAACCAGTGAGGATTCAGAGGCAGAAGTCCATGGACAGACCCTCACCCCTCCCCTGCCAGGCTCCACAGCTCTCCTAAGCAAGGGCAGCCGGGACCACAGCAGGTGAAGGCTGGCCCGGGTGCCCAGCTGGTCTTGTTATCAGGGCTGATGCTCCTGGGCAGGGCCACTTAGGTGGGGCTGGTCTTTATCTCTTGAGGTACAGAGCCCATGTGTCTGAGCTTTGAGGTGACAGGAAGCTGTATCACTGGGCACCAGTGATGGTTGGGAGGGACCAGAGAGTTGGTGGCACGGGACATAGGACCCCTGGGCTCTGAAGACTGTGTAATCTTGGACCACTCCCGGCATCCTGAGTCTTAAGTGTCCTAACTGTGCAAGCCAGGGAGCACTGGGTCTGGCGTGGACTGTAGGATGTCCTCTGTGCCTGGCACCAGGGGCACTGAGGAGTGTCCTGGAGATTTCTTTTCTTTTCTCTCTTTTTTGGTTTTTGAGATGGAGTCTCGCTCTGTCGCCCAGGCTGGAGTGCAATGGTGCAATCTCAGGCCACTGCAATCTCCGCCTCCCAGGTTCAAGTGATTCTCCTGCCTCAGCCTCCTGAGTAGCTGGGACTAACAGGAACCCACCCCAGGCCCAGCTGGTTTCTTTTGTATTTTTAGTAGAGACAGGGTTTCACCATATTAGCCAGTCTTGTCTTGAACTACTGACCTCAAGTGATCCAACTGCCTCAGCCTCCCAAAGCATTGGGATTACAGGCGTGAGCCACCATGCCTGGCCTAAAATTTATTGTCTCTCCAGCATCCACTCCTGCTCTCATAACAGCATCTCCCTTCTCCATCCTTTCCCTGCTCTGTCCATGTGGTTTGGGTGGGGAATGTGAGCCAGGACGGGGCAGTGAGAATCCCTGTGATTGGTTCAGGGCTGGGCACGTGGCCAGAACCGGCCATGCGGATTCGCTCCGGGACTTCTGCTTGAGAAAAGAGGCTCGCTCTGAGCTCTGCGTTTGCCGCACTGATCCAATGGTGCTGCGGGGGCCAGCCCTGAGTCAACTGAAGGAAAACATGCTGAAGGAAATATAAAGCCAGAACAGAGAAACCAGAGCTGAGAGAAGATAGGCTGATTCCTGATGTCCGAGCAACTTGTTCCCGGCAGGAACAAGCTCCTGGATGAGCCAAACCTTTTCCCTTTTGCTTAAGCTAGTTCGAGTAGGGTTTCTGGCATTTACAGCCACTGGTGCTGACAAACACAAACAGAAAAACAGTAACACCGCCACCATCTATGAGCATGTGTTCACTGTCAGGCACCGAGGTAGGGACCATGGGGGTTGTCTGTTCCACAGGGATGGAGTACTTGATCATTTCGTTTAGATTTGCTGGCACACATAAAATAAAGTTGACAGATTTTAGCAGTTTTTATTATTATTTTAGAACTCTCTGCAGACATGGCATCCCTGTGGTAGATTCTACTGTCCACAACCCTTCAAGGAAGGACTCACTGCCCAGCTGTAGGGAGACTGGTCAGCTGTCACCTCCTATCAGATCTGCCTCAGCTGTAGAGACTTGGCCACAGCCTTCCCAGAGCAGCCCACATTTTGTGATTGAGCAAAGGAGTAGAGAGGCTGGTCCCTTTCAGCCCAATGGGGGTGACTCTGACCAGTGAGTCTGTCTCCAGGGCCCCATTAGGGCTGGCCAAGGCCTTGTGGAGTCTCCACTACTGAGTTATCCTTCTTCCCAGTCCAGCCTCCCCTGCTTCCTTTCACTGATGTGGATCCTTAAAATCTTTTTTTGTTTTTGTTTTTTTTGAGACGGAGTCTCGCTCTGTCGCCCAGGCTGGAATGCAGTGGCCGGATCTCAGCTCACTGCAAGCTCCGCCTCCCGGGTCTACGCCATTCTCCTGCCTCAGCCTCCCGAGTAGCTGGACTACAGGCGCCTGCCACCTCGCCCGGCTAGTTTTTTGTATTTTTTAGTAGAGACGGGGTTTCACTGTGTTAGCCAGGATGGTCTCAATCTCCTGACCTCGTGATCCACCTATCTCGGCCTCCCGAAGTGCTGGGATTACAGGCTTGAGCCACCATGCCCGGCCTCCTTAAAATCATTTTATGGCCAGGCATGGCGGTTCACTCCTGTAATCCCAGTGCTTTGGGAGGCCAAGGCAGAGGATCGCTTCTGTCCAAGAGTTCAAGGCTGCAGTGAGCTATGATTTTGCCACTGCACTCCAGCCTAGGTGACAGAGCAAGACCATGTCTCAAACAAAACAACAACAACAACAAAAAATCTTGCACCCTAAGTTCTGTCTCAGCCTTTGCTCCTAGAAAACCCAATGCATGACAGCTCCCTTATGACTTGTACCTGATGGGGTGGGAAAGAGGTGATGGAGGCAGCACACCCCCTGGTATGCCACGGGTAAGCACTGTGCCCGTTTTATCTTCTCAGCTTTCTATTTTTCTCCTCTAATTTTGCAGATGAGGAACTTGAG
This sequence comes from Macaca thibetana thibetana, assembly GCF_024542745.1. Taxonomy (NCBI): domain Eukaryota; kingdom Metazoa; phylum Chordata; class Mammalia; order Primates; family Cercopithecidae; genus Macaca; species Macaca thibetana. The sequence goes on from NC_065588.1 coordinate 118,215,196, forward strand.
ATTCAAGAAGAGGAAGAATTGCCCCAATAACTTGTTCTTTGTGGCTAGAAAATGCTTAAATGAAACTCAGGTCCAGGCCACATTCATATTACTATGTTTGTGATCATCCAAACATAAAACCAGTTCCTAGGCTGGGCTCAGTGGCTCACACCTGTAATCTCAGCATTTTGGGAGGCCGAGGCGGTGGATCACCTGAGATCAGGAGTTCGAGACCAGCCTGGCCAACATGGTGAAACCCCCATCTCTACTAAAAATACAAAAATTAGCTGGGCGTGGTGGTGGGCATCTGTAATCCCAGATACTTGGGAGGCTAAAGCAGGAGAACCACTTAAATCTGGGAGACAGAGGTTGCAGTGAGCAGAGATCATGCCATTGCACTCCAGCCTGGGCAACAAGAGCAAAACTCAGTCTCAAAACAAACAAACAAACAAACAAACAAAACCAAAAACAGTTCCTGCTTCCAAGATTTTAAGGCACTTAACATCCATTTGGGAGATGTATGTGTGTGAAACATCCATTTGGGAGACGCCTGAAACATCTGAACTTTCTTTGTCACTTTCTTTTTTTTTTTTTTGAGATGGAGTTTCACTCTTGTTACCCAGGCTGGAGTGCAATGGCACAATCTCTGCTCACCACAACCTCTGCCTCCCAGGTTCAAGCGATTCTCTTGCCTCAGCCTCCCGAGTAGCTGGGATTACAGGCATGTGCCACCACGCCCTGCTAATTTTGTATTTTTAGTACAGATGGGGTTTCTCCATGCTGGTCAGGCTGGTCTCAAACTCCCGACCTCAGGTGATCTGTCTGCCTTGGCCTCCCAAAGTGCTGGGATTATAGGCGTGAGCCACCACACCCGGCCTTCTTTGTCACTTTAAGTCTAAAACAAGGCCTGGCAAACATTTTCCATAAAAAGCCATATGGTAAATATTTATGGCTTTGTGGGCTCTGAGGACTCTGCTGAAACTATTGTAGCCTGCAAACAGCCACAGACAACAGGTGAACAAATTGTTGTGCCAATAAAAATTTACGAAAACAGTCAATGAGGGAAAAAACAGACAGTGTTCAGATTTAGACCACGGGTCATGGTTTACCCACCCCTGCCTAGGCAATCAACAAAACAGTAAGTCGAACCTTGGTTTGTAGCATTTCCTGAATTATGTGGCGTAGATACTCTGTATGGTCAATTTCTTTTCTTTTTTTTCTCCCTTTTTCTTTCTTTCTTTTTTTTTTTTTTTTTTTTTTTTTTTTGAGACATGGTCTCACTGTGTCACCTAGACTGAAGTGCAGTGGCTCAGTCTTGGCTCACTGCAACCTTCACCTGCAAGGCTCAAGCAATCCTCCTACCTCAGCTTCCCAAGTAGCTGGAACTATAGGTATGTGCCACCAAGCCCAGCTATGTTTTGAATTTTTTATATAGACAGGGTTTCACCATGTTGCCCAGGCTGGTGGCAAACTCTTGGGCTCAAGCGAACTGCCCACTTCGGTGTCCCAAAGTGTTGGGATTACAGGCCTGAGCCACTGCACCTGGCCAGTATGGTCAATTTCGAGTATCAACATGAAGTCATTGAACTTGGGATTGAGCTAAGTGTAGTACATACCAAACAGATACAAACAGAAGTAAATAACCCCAAAAGCACAGGTGAGGCTGGGTGCATTGGCTCACATCTATAATCCCAGCATTTTGCGAGGCTGAGGCTGGAGGATCATTTGAGTCCTGGAGTTCAAGACCAGCCTGGGCAACAAAGCAAAACCCCATCCCAAAAAGAACAGAACAGAGAAGAGGAAGAGAAGAGAAGAGAAGAGGACAGCATTGGTGATACTAAAACTTGGTAAAAATGATTTGGAAGTCGAGGCCAGGCATGGTGGCTTACGCCTGCAATCCAGCACTTGGGAAGGCTGAGGTGGGAGGATCACCTGAGGTCAGGAGTTTGAGACCAGCTTGGTCACAATGGCGAAACCCCATCTCTACTAATATACAAAAATTAGCCGGGCATGGTGGTGGGTGCCTGTAATCCCAGCTACTTGGGAAGCTGAGGCAGGAGAATCGCTGGAACCCAGGAAGTGGAAGCTGCAGAAGCCGAGATTGCACCACTACACTCCAGCCTGGGCAACAGCAAGACTCTGTCTCAAAAAATAAAACAAAATAAAATAAAATAAAATCTGGCCCACAAACTTCCTGGAGAATTGACTGTGGGCTCTCCTGAGTGAATAGGAGTTGCTTCCCTGCTTTGGTTGCCTGAGCTTTAGAGGTGGGAGTCCCCCATGATCAGGGAAAATAGCCGCCAGGGAGGCTGAACAGCTGATACAGGATCAAGGCCTGGGGTACATCAAAGGGCTTTTCTTTCCTCTCAGGCTAAACTACCATCACGTCAGTAGCTCCATCTCTTGCATAAGCAGAGGGTGAGGTTACTCAAGCCCAGTCATCGATCCCTTTCGGGCTGAACCTGTGTCCTCATCATCTGAAGTCCCCATGCTTTCGAACATCTCCCACCCTTCGGTTTGGAGCACTGACTTTCATTGTTGGCAAGGGCAATGGGGAGTTCACTTTGGCCTCTGATTTGCTGAATTGCCTTCAATGCATGGCTTAACCTCTCTGAACTCCCTTTCCCCATTTCTGAGTATTAGGAAGAACTGTGGCCGGGTGCAGTGGCTCACGCCTGTAATCCCAGATCTTTGGGAGGCCGAAGTGGGCGGATCACTTGAGGTCAGGAGTTGGAGACCAGCCTGGCCAAAATGGTGAAACCCCGTCTCTACTAAAAATATAAAAATTGGCCGGGCGCGGTGGCTCAAGCCTGTAATCCCAGCACTTTGGGAGGCCGAGACGGGCGGATCACGAGGTCAGGAGATCGAGACCAGCCTAGTTAACATGGTGAAACCCCGTCTCTAGTAAAAAAATGCAAAAAACTAGCCGGGCGAGGTGGCGGGCGCCTGTAGTCCCAGCTACTAGGGAGGCTGAGGCAGGAGAATGGCGTAGACTCAGGAGGCGGAGCTTGCAGTGAGCTGAGATCCGGCCACTGCACTCCAGCCTGGGCGACAGAGCGAGACTCTGTCTCCAAAAAAATAAAAAATAAAAATAAAAATACAAAAATACAAAAATTGGCCGGGCACGGTGGCTCACGCCTGTAATCCCAGCACTTTGGGAGGTCGAGGCGGGTGGATCACGAGGTCAGGAGATCAAGACCATCCTGGCTAACACGGTGAAACCCCGTCTCTACTAAAAAATACAAAAAAATAGCCGGGCGTGGTGGTGGGCGCCTGTATTCCCAGCTACTTGGGAGGCTGAGGCAGGAGAATGGCGTGAACCTGAGAGGCGGAGGTTGCAGTGAGCCGAGATTGCGCCACTGCACTCCAGCCTGGGTGACAGAGCAAGACTCCATCTCAAAAAAAAAAAAAAAAAAAAATTAGCTGGGCATGGTGGTGCATGCCTGTAATCCCAGCTACTAGGGAGGCTGAGGCAGAATTGCTTGAACCTGGGAGACGGAGATGGAGGTTGCAGTGAGCCAAGATTGCGCCACTGCACTCTAGCCTGGGTGACAGAGCAAGACTCCATCTTCAAAAAAAAGAAAAAAAAAAACAAAAGGGTTACGAGTCTCTGTTACCTACAGGGATAGAAGTGAGTGGCTACGTGTCCAGCGCTTTGCAAGCAACACAACCACCCTGTGAGAAAGGTATTATTCTACCCATTGTACAGTTGAAGAAACTGAGACTCAGAGAAGCTAACTGGCTCATACTAGTAGGTAGAGTTGGGATTCATCTCTTCTTACCCCACTCCAGCCTGGGAGATGGATTGAAACTGTGTCTCAAAATAATAATAATAATAATAATAATAATAATAAATAATAAAAAGAAGAGCTGTGTGGGATTGTGAGAAGCTGCATTCCACCCCCACACTCTGCCAATGAGGGCAGTAACTTAGCTCCAGACAGTTGTTGCCTGTGGGGACATGGACCTGATGTGGCCAGATTTTGTTCAAAAGAAGTTTGCAATGTGAATTTTTATGTGAAATCCTTTGATTTGAAGATTGTCTTGTTTTGAATTCTATTTGTATGAAATATCCAGAATAGGTAAATCCATAGACACACAGTGCAGACTGGTGGCTGCCGGGCTCTGTGGGGAGGGAGGAAGGAGAGTGACTGCTTAAGGAGAATGGGTGTTCTTTTGGGGTGATGGAAAGAAGTGCTCTGGAACCAGAGAGAGGTGGTGGTTGCACAACATTGTGAATTACTAAATGCTGCTGAATTTTTTCACTGTTTTGTGACTCCCATCTCAATAAATTGAATTGGTTTTAAATTTTTCTTTATGATTTTGTGCATTTTTAGATATTAGGAAATAGCATTTTTATTGAAGATGAATATACATGGAGAAGTGCATAAGTGTATAGCTCTGAATTGTCACAAACAGAACACACCTGTTCTACTAGCTCAGCTCTGTGGTTTTTTTTTTTTTTAATTGAGATAGAGTCTCACTCTGTCGCTCAGGCTGGGGTGAAGTGGTACGATCTTGGCTCACTGCAACCTCTGCCTTCTGGGTTCAAGCAATTCTCCTGCCTCAGCCTCCCAAGTAGCTGGGGTTACAGGCGTGTCCCACCATGCCCGGCTAATTTTTTTTTTTTGTATTTTTAGTAGAGATGGGGTTTCACCGTGTTAGCGAGGATGGTTTCTATCGCCTGGCCTCATGATCCGCCCGCCTCGGCCTCCCAAAGCGCTGGGATTACAGGCATGAGCCACTGCACCCGGCCTGTAAATACTTTTGTCATAGCAATAAATACACATGTTCACCTGTGTGTGTATATGTGTGTGTTTCATTGAAAGGCTATCTGGGTGGTGCCAGGTGCAGTGGCTCATACCTGTAATCCCAGCACTTTGGAAGGCAGAGGTGGGTGGATCACTTGAGCCCAGGAATTTGAGACCAGCTTGGACAATATGGCAAGAACAGATCTCCACAAAAATTTAAAAATTAGCTGGGTGTGGTGGTGTGCATCTATGGTCCCAGCTATTGGGGAGGCTGAGGTGGGGGGATTGCTTGAGCCTGGGAGGTTGAGGCTGCAGTGAGCCATGACTGTACCACTACACTCGAGCCTGGGTGACAGACCGAGACCCTGTATCAAAATGAAAAAAAGAAAAAAAAAAAAAAAGAAAGTCTGTACTATGATTTCTTTTCTTTTTTTTTTTTTCTTTCTTTTTTTTTTTTCAGACGGAGTCTTGCTCTGTCGCCCAGACTAGGGTACAGTGGCATGATCTCGGCTCATTGCAACCTCTGCCTCCCAGGTTCAAGAGATTCTCCTGACTCAGCTTCCCTGGGATTACATGCGCCCGCTACCACACCCGGCTAATTTTTATATTTTTAGTAGAGATGAGGTTTCACCATCTTGGCCAGGCTGGTCTTGAACTCCTGACCTGCTGATCCACCCGCCTCGGCCTTCCAAAGTGCTGGGATTATAGGCGTGAGCCACCGTGCCCGGCCTGTACCCTGATTTCTTTAACCAGCTCCTAGAATCAAGCACTACCAAGGTCTTCCCATTAGAAACAGCATGGATGGTGATCTAGCTCATTTGAATGTAGATTTTCATGCTCTTTAACAATTGCTTTATTAAATTACTCTGAATTGATATTAATAAGTATCTTATTACTATTTTATGTTTTGTAGAGATAGAGTCTTGTCATGTTGCCCAGGCTGGTCTCAAACTTCTGGCCTCAAGCGATTCTCCTGCATTGGCCTCCCAATGTGCTAGGATTACAGACAGGAGCCACCATGCCAACAATTATTATTGTTATTATTTTCGAGACAGGGTCTCAATCTGTCACCCAGGCTGGAGTGCAGTGGTGTGATCTCAACTCACTGCAACCACTGCCTCCCAGGCTCAAGCAATCGCCCCACCTCAGCCTCCCAAGTAGCTGGGACTACAAGTGTGTGCCACCATGCCTGGCTAATTTTTTGTATTTTTAATAGAGACAGGATTTCACCATGTTGGCCAGGCTGGTCTTGAACTCCTGACCTCAGACGATCCGCCCACCTTGGCCTCCCAGTGTTGGGATTACAGGTGTGAGCCACCACGCACAACCCAGTATCTTATTTTTAAAAACTACTTTCTGCTCTGCCCCACGTTCTGCCCAGGTACTAAATATTAACAGCCTCAGAGGTATAACTGCTTCCCTTTTTCCTTTCTATAGGGGAGTTGACTTTATTGAATAAAAATAGGATGATTTACTATGTGGGTCTCTGCATCTTACTTTTCCAAATGCTTAATTACTGGCAACTGCGGTGGACATTCCTTTAGCCCCTCCAAATCTCTTCCCTCCCTGCCCTTCTCGGTGCCCCAAGCCTTATCACCTTCAGCCAACCTGAGACTCTGGCAGGAGAGGAGAGGAGAGACAAGTGGGGGTTTCTTGGCTTCCTCCCTGCCAGACGTTGTTTTAGCAGCTGTTTTAGCAGCAGCTGTGTCCCTGTACTGAAGGCCACACTCCTGTTGGGTGGCTACAACGCTCTCTAGGTTTCCAAACCCTCCCTTCTCTTGCCCCTTTAGGCTTAAGGGGTGGGGTAAGAGACCCCATGCTCACCAGTCCCAGGTGGCTTCATTATCCTTATCTGCTCCCATGACTTTGTAAGTAGCCCCTTTAGTAAACGCCCCTCAAACATCCTTCTGAGTGGACCAGCTGTTCTGTGATGGCCCCTGGACAACTGATTCAGCAACTAATTTAAACTTCTTTTTTTTCTTTTCTTTCTTTTTTTTTTTTTTTGAGACAGAGTCTTGCCCTGTTGCCCAGGCTGGAGTGCAGTGGTCTGATCTTGGCTCACTGTAACCTCTGCCTCCCAGGTTCAAGCAATTCTCATACCTCAGCCTCCCAAGTAGCTGGGATTATAGCCGTGCCACCACCATACCCAGTTTATTTGTTTATTTATTTATTTATTTATTTATTTGAGACGGAGTTTCCCTCTGGAGTGCAGTGGCGCGATCTGAGCTCACTGCAAGCTCCGCCTCCTGGGTTTATGCCATTCTCCTGCCTCAGCCTCCCGAGTAGCTGGAACTACAGGCGCCCGCCACCTTGCCCGGCTAGTTTTTTGTATGTTTTAGTAGAGACAGAGTTTCACTGTGTTAGCCAGGATGGTCTCGATCTCCTGACCTCGTGATCCGCCCGTCTTGGCCTCCCAAAGTGCTGGGATTACAGGCTTGAGCCACCGCGCCCGGCCGTTCTTTTTGTTTTTGAGAGGGATCTTTTTCTTTTTGTTTTTGAGAGGGAGTCTTGCTCTGTTGCCCAGGCTGGAGTGCAGTGGTGTAATCTCAGCTCACTGCAACCTCCGCCTCCTGGGTTCTTCTGCCTCAGCCTCCTGAGTAGCTGGGATTACAGGCACCAGCCACCAAGCCCAATTAATCTATTTTAGTAGAGATGGGGTTTCACCATTTGGCCAGGCTGGTCTCGAACTCCTGACTTCAAGCGATCCACCCGCCTCGGCCTCCCAAAGTTCTGGGATTACAGGTGGGAGCCACCTCACCCAGCCTTGAGCTGGATCTTGAAGGAGAGGTTCAAGTCAGCCTGGCCTGAGATGGTGTTCCAGGACGGGAAGAGCAGGTGCTAAGACCCAGTGCTAAGAGAGACTGAGCAAAAAACGTTCCAGAAACTGCTAGAAGTTCAGCATGGCTGGAGCATAAGTTGTGTGTGTGTGTGTGTGTGTGTGTGTGTATGTGTGTGTGTGGTGGGGTACAGGGATGGGAGGTGATCTAAAGGCAAGCAGAGATCAGAAGAGTCTTAAAGGCCAAGAGAAGGGCACTGAAGCCATTAAGCAGTAGAGTGCCAATGTCACCCTTTGGAAGGTTATTCTGGCTGCTTTGGAGACTGAGTTAAAGTGGACAACCTGAGACAGTTCAAAGACTGCCACAATCAGGAGAAAGAGGTGGCGGGGCAGGAGTAGACGTGGAGGTGATGGGTGGATTTCGGAGCTATGAAGGCAGTCAAAAGATAGAGGTTTATTATAATGACAGCAATATTGACAAGCTCATAATGTAGTAATCTAACAACAGCTCTCTTTTCAGGCCACATGGGTAAGAATCTTCTCACCCTTTTTATTTGGAAAAATTTCAGACCTCAGAAGAACTGCAAGATAGTTCCCCTACACCACCAACTTTTCCTTTCCTTTTTTTTTTTTTTTTTTTTTGATAGAGACTGGGTCTTGCCATGTTGCTCAGGCTGGTCTCAAATTCCTAGGATCAGGGGATCCTCCCGCTTCTGTCTCCCAAAGTGCTAGGATTATAGGCATGAGCTGCCTACAAAACAGTTTCCTTGAACATGCATATACTCTTCATGTGGATTTGCTAATTGTTACATTTTGCCTCTTTCTCCCCTTGTATCATTTTCTTTGAACCACTTGCAAGTTAGTAGCTGAAATCATGACACTACACATCTAAATATTTGAGCATTTATCTCCTTCCAATAAAAAGATATTCTCATATAATTGCAACATCATTATCTGACTGAGGAAATTTAACACTGATATACTACAATTTAATATAAAGTTCACATTTAGATTTCACCAATTGGCCCAATAAGTCTTTTAAAGCTGCTGTTTCTCATTAAATAATTCAAGTAAGGATCCATGTATTGCATATAGTCATCGTTTCTCTCTTCCTCTCTCTCTTTTTTTTTTTTTTGAAACGGAGTTTCCCTCTGTGGCCCAGGCTGGAGTGCAGTGGCATGATCGTGGTTCACTGCAACCTCTGCCTCCTGGGTTCCAGCAATTCTCCAGCCTCAGACTCCCAAGTAGCTGGGATTACAGGTGTGTGCTGCTGTGCCCGGCTAATTTTTGTAGTTTTACTGGAGATGGGGTTTTACCATGTTGGCCAGGCTGGTCTCAAATCTGACCTCAAGTGATCCACCCACTTCAGCCTCCCAAAATGCCGGGATTACAGGTGTGAACCATCATGCCTGGTCCTCTGCTAATTAATTTTTATTTTATTTTATTTTATTTTATTTATTTATTTATTTATTGTAGAGACATAAGTCTTGCTATATTGCCCAGGCTGGTCTTAAACTCCTGGACTCAAGGGATCCTCCTGCCTTGATCTCCCAGAGATATGGGACTGCAGGCGTGATCCACTGCACCTGTATCTCTCTCTCTCTCTTTTGACAATGTTAGAAATGTTAGTTTATTTTGGCCGGGCGCAGTGGCTCACTCCTGTAATTCCAGCACTTTGGGAGGCTGAGGGGGGTGGATCACCTGAGGTCAGGAGTTGGAGACTAGCCTGGCTAACATGGTAAAACCCCGTCTCTACTAAAAATACAAAAATTAGCTGGGCGTGGTGGCAGGCTCCTGTAATCCCAGCTACTCGGGAGGCTGAGGCAGGAGAATTGCTTGAACCTAGAAAGAGGAGGTTGCAGTGACCCAAGATCACGCCATTGCATTCCAGCCCCAGGCAACAAGAGCGAAACCCCGTCTCAAAAAAAAAAAAAAAGAGATAATATCAAACAGTTATATGAAGCCTAATGTAATCAGTTCTACTTTTTCTCTTTTTTTCTTCTTTCTGTTTAAAGGTTGCCTTAAAATTTTATTTTGAAGTGGTTTTAAACTCACAGAAAAGTTCCAAAAACATTATAAAGAACATTTATATATGTTTCACCAATTATTTACATTTTGTACATGTAAATAATTTACAAATAATTTACAGAGTCACCAATTATTTACATTTTGCCGTATTTACCTTATCTATCTCTTGTCTACAAATATATATCTATCTCTTTCTTTTTTTTGAGACGGAGTCTCACTATATGGTCCAGGCTGGAGTGCAGTGGCACGATCTTGGTTCACTACAACCTCCGCCTCTGAGGTTCAAACGATTATCCTGCGTCAGCCTCCCAGGTAGCTGGGATTACAAGTGTGTGGCACTGTGCCTTGGTAATTTTTGTATTTTTAGTAGAGACGGTGTTTCACCATGTTGGCCAGGCTGGTCTTGAACTCCTGACCTCAAGTGATCCGCCCACCTCAGCCTCCCAAAGTGCTGGGATTACAGGTGTGAACCACCACACCTGATCATCTCCTGAATAATTTTTTTTTTTTTTTTGTAGAGATGGAGATCTTGATATGTTGCCCAGGCTGGTCTCAAACTCCTGGACCTAAGGGATCCTCCTGCTTTGATCTCCCAGAGTAATGGGACTACAAGGCATGAGCCACTGCACCTGTATCTCTCTCTCTCGACAATGTTAGAAATGTTAGTTTATTTCTGAGGGGCGTGGTGGCTCACTCCTGCAATCCCAGCACTTTGGAAGGCCGAGCTGGGCTGGGTCACTTGAGGCCAGGGGTTCAAGACCTTCTCAGTCTCCTGAATGCCTGGGATTACAGCTGTGTGCCACCACACCCGGCTAGTTTTTTATATTTTTGGTAGAGACGGTTTCACCATGTTGGTGAGGCTGGTCTTGAACTCCCACCTCCCAAAGTGCTGGGATTACAGGCATGAGCCACCATACCCAGCCCATTACATTTAGTTGATGCATATCTTCAGTGTTCTTAAATCTAGGTAATTGCATATCCGCCTCCTTTCCCTTCCCCCACCCCTCATTCCCCATGTGTATTTCACAACATTGACTTTTTTTGAAGTTTTCAGGCCAGTTGTTTTGAAGTATGTCCCTTCTTTTGGATACGTCTGTTTTCCAATGATTAAATTCAGGGCAAACATGTTTGAATACTACACAGATGACCGTTAAGCCCTTTTCCAGACAGAATATTTATTTATTTATTTATTTATTTATATTTTTATTTTTTTTGAGACGGAGTCTCGCTCTGTCGCCCAGGCTGGAGTGCAGTGGCCGGATCTCAGCTCACTGCAAGCTCCGCCTCCCGGGTTCACGCCATTCTCCGGCCTCAGCCTCCCGAGTAGCTGGGACTACAGGCGCCCGCCACCTCACCCGGCTAGTTTTTTGTATTTCTTAATAGAGACGGGGTTTCACCGTGTTAGCCAGGATGGTTTCGATCTCCTGACCTCGTGATCCGCCCGTCTCGGCCTCCCAAAGTGCTGGGATTACAGTCCAGACAGAATATTAGAGGCACATGGTCAGATATCAAAGTTGATCATTTAGTTAAGCTGGGTTGGAATTTTGGCCTCACATTTTGCTAGTTGGGTAAATCGGTTATTGAGACGGTTTTCTCAGCTGTCAAACTGGGAGGTAATAATCTAGCTTCATGATGTTGTTGAATTAATATATGTCAGGCACTTAAACACCGTCTGGCACATTATAAGTATCAATAAATAAACACTGTTACCGTTATTATTATCACTACAATTTATAGAGGCCTTAACAGGAACATCCAGCAGCTTCAACAGTATGTGGCTTATAGGAAGCATTCCATGAATATTTGTTAGCAGGACAGCTCTATGAGAGCTGCTATCAATTACTGCCCCATTTTACAGATGAGGAAACTGAGGCTCAGAGAAGCAAGTAGTGACTTAGGGTCACACAGATTGCCGTTTGGTGGCAAGATACGGGGTTTGTACTCAGGCATATCGGATCTGTAAAGTGAGGGATAAGGAATCTTAATGTATTTTGTAAATCCTCCACGGCTGTGTGGATGTGAAGAACTGAATTGAAGCGCCACGCGGCGGTTCTCTGGCGTACAGTATCCATCCATACAGTAGGCGCTCAATAAATGTCTGTTGCACGAATGAGGAAAGAAAATGAGTCAGCTGACGCGAGATCATCCCCTAGCGTTTGTATGCACCTACGTGGGGATCCATCGCTGCCGACGCTACTCCTGCCGGGTCACCACAGGCGCACGTGTTCCGTCAGGGCGCGGCTTCCGGCGACCCAGCTCCGCCGCCAAGCCCCACCCCAAGCCCCACCCCTTGCCTGTTGTCGCGCTCGCGGACGGCTGTGGTGTTTTGGCCCATGGGCGGAGCCGTAGTTACGGTCTACTGGGGCGTCGTTCGTAGCCCGGGAGCCGGGTGTGTGGAATCGCGGCCCGAGGTTCGCTATGTCTGAGGAGGAAGCGAGGCAGAGCGGAGGCTCCTCTCAGGCCGGCGCCGTGACTGTCAGCGACGTCCAGGAGCTGATGCGGCGCAAGGAGGAGATAGAGGCGCAGATCAAGGCCAACTATGACGTGCTAGAAAGCGTGAGTGTGGGTTCGGGGCGCCCCAGGTCGCCTAACCCGGCCCCCCGTCTCTGGAGGACTGGGAAGCCAGGGCCGCCTCAACTTGGGCGTTCCGCAATGGATCTTCTCCCTGGGAGGCCCAAGGCGCCGCAAGTGCGGCCTCTGTCGGCACAAGAAGGCAGTTAAAGAACCTTAGTAACTTAACAGTTAGCTATATTGATATCCAGCAAGCGTTTATGGAGCCCTACTGTGTGCTAGGCGCTGGTTTAAGTGCTGTGCATTGTTGAGTTCATTTAATCCTCACAACAACCCTTTGAAATGGATGCTGTTACTTTCTCCATTTTAGGGAGGGGGAAACAGGTGTTACTTGGTGATTGAACAGCTGTCATGTGCTTCGCTGACTGCCTTCTCTTAATTTTGTATTTTTTGTAAAGACAGAGTCTCGCTCTGTTGCCCAGGTTGGTATCGAACTGTTGGCCTCAAGCGATCCTCCCGTTTCGGCCTTTCAAAGTGCTGGGATTACAGGCGTGAGCTACTGCACCTGGCATTTGCTGATTGCATCATAACTTCTTAAACTTCAGTGTGTATGTGAATTACCTGGAGATCTTATTAAAATGAAGATTTTGTTTGAGGCAAGGGATCAGATTCTGCATTTGTAGTCAACTCCCAGCAATGCTGATGCTAGAGGTCTAAGGACTGGACTTTGAGTGACAAATAAGGCTCATCCTTATTGCATAAGGAGGAAACTGAGGCCCAGAGTGGGGCAAACGCCTATCTAAGGTCATGCAGGTTGGAATTGGCAGCGATGGGTCTGGCTCAAAAGCTGATGCAGATTTTCTTATGCCACCTGGTATAAAATCACAAATCAGTTCGCAGAGGAAGATTCAATTAATTACGCCCAAGTAGGGTGGGATGGAATGCATTTTAGGTGATGTAAATGAAGTTTCTTTTTTTTTTTGGTTTGAGACAGAGTCCCGCTTTGTCACCCAGGCTGGAGTGCAGTGGCTCAATCTCGGCTCACTGCAGCCTCCGCCTCCCGGGTTCAAATGATTCTCCTGCCTCAGCCTCCTGAGTGGTAGGGATTACAGGCGCGGGCTGGTATGCCAGGCTAATTTTGTATTTTAAGTAGAGACAGGGTTTCACCATGTTGGTCATGGCGGTGTTGAACTCCTGACCTCAGGTGATCCGCCCACCTCGGCCTTCCCAAGTGCTGGGATTACAGGTGTGAGCCACTGCGTCTGGCCATAAGATGAAGTTTCATACGGAGGGCCAGAGAACCATTTTACTGGGTACTGACTGTATGCTTAAAGTGGCATTCAGACCTCAGGTCTGTTCCATTCAGAACCTGTGCTTTCAAGCGAATTACCAGCAATTTCTCAAACTTTAGTTTATTTTCTACCACATGCAGGATACTATATGCATATACCACTTGTACTGTTATTCCTTTTATATTTTTATTTAAATAGATCTACTTTTAATCTTTTTTTTTTTTTTTTTTTTTTTTTGAGACAGAGTCTCGCTTAGTCGCCCAGGCTGGAGTGCAATGGCGCGATCTCGGCTCACTGCAAGCTCCGCCTCCCGGGTTCACGCCATTCTCCTGCCTCAGCCTCCCGAGTAGCTGGGACTACAGGCGCCCGCCGCCTCGCCCGGCTAATTTTTTGCATTTTTAGTAGAGACGGGGTTTCACCGTGTTAGCCAGGATGGTCTCGATCTCCTGACCTCGTGATCCGCCCGCCTCGGCCTCCCAAAGTGCTGGGATTACAGGCGTGAGCCACCGCGCCCGGCTACTTTTAATCTTATATAAATGTATTATTATTATTATTATTGAGACAGGGTCTCGCTCTGTTGCCCAGGCTGGAGTTCAGTGGCACCATCTTGGCTCACTGCAGCCTCAACCTCCTGGGCTCAAGCAATCCTCCTACCTCAGCCTCCCAAGTAGCTGAGACTGCAGGTACGTGCCACCATGCCCAGCTAATTTTTATATTTTTTGTAGCTATGAGGTCTTGCTCTGTTGCTCAGATTGGTCTCAAACTCCTGGGCTCAAGCAGTCCTCCTGCCTCTGCCTCCCAAAGTGTTGGAGTCACAGGCATGAGCCACAGTGCCTTGCCCATAAATGTATTTTGAAAGAAAATTTCAAAACTCGGCTACATATGGAAAATGAGAATCTTTTCTCTTAAATATAAGGTCAGATGCTTTGCAGGTTGATATGGCACGTTCGTTGCTTCTGGCTGGCTGCTGTTGCTTGCTGAAGGCTTTCAGCCTGAAACCCTGCTCTGTTTGTTTTTAAAAAGTGGGTTTGGGCCGGGCGTGGTGGCTCACACCCGTAATCCCAGCACTTTGGAAGACTGAGGCGGGTGGATCACCTGAGGTCAGGAGTTTGAGACCAGCCTGGCCAACATGGTGAAATCCCGACTCTACTAAAAATAACAAAAATTAGCCAGGCGTGATGGCGCATGCCTGTAGTCCCAGCTACTTGGGAGGCTGAGGCAGGAGAATCACTCGAACCCGGGAGGTGGAGGTTGCAGTGAGCTGAGATCCTGCCACTGCACTCCAGCCTGGGCGACAGAGCAAGACTCTGTCTCAAAAAAAGAAAAGGGTTTGGGTACAGTGGCTCATTATTTGAGTGGCCAAGGTGGGAGGATCACTTGAGGCCAGAAGTTCAATACCAGCCTCGGTAGCATAGCGAGACTGTGCCTCTACAAAAAAAAAAAAGTTTTTAAATTAGTTGGGCATGGTGGTGCATGCCTGTAGTCTCAGCTACTTGGGAGGCTGAGGCGGGAGGATTGCTTGAGCCCTGGATGTTGAGGCTGCAGTGAGCTATAATTGCACCACTGCATTCCCTTTTGGGTGACAGAGTGAGATGCTGTCTCTTTTTTTAATATAAAAAAAAAAAAAAGGCCAGGCATAGTGGCTCACGACTTTAATCCCAGCACTTTGGAAGGCCGAGGCATGCGGGTCATTTGAGGTCAGGCGTTCGAGACCAGCCTGGCCAATGTGGTGAAACCCCATCTCTACTAAAATACAAAAATGAGCCAGGCTTGGTGATACACACCTGTAATCCCAGCTACTCGGGAGGCTGATGCAGGAGAATCGCTTAAACCTGGGAGGTGGAGGTTACAGTGAATCAAGATTGCGCCATGACACTCCAGCCTGGGTGACAGACTCCGTCTCAGAAAAAAAAAAAAAAAAGTGGGCAGCCAAAAGTGTAAACTATAAATCTCGTATAATAAAACATAGGAGTAAATCTTCATGACCTTGGATTGGGCAAAGCCTTTTTAGATATGGCACCAAAAACACAAGCTACAAAAGAAAAAATGATAAGTTGGATTTCAACATTTAAAACTGTGTTTCAAAGGACTTAGTAAAGAAAGTGAAAAGATAAGCTCCAGAATAGAAGAAAATATTTGCATATCATTTCTCTGATAAAAGGATAGTATCTAGGCTATAGTAAGAGCTCTTATAACTCAATAATAAAAAGAGAACCAATTAGAAGACAGGGAAAGGATCTGAATAAACATTTCTCCAAAGAAAATATGATCAATAAAAATGGTCAGTGGCCAGGTGTGGTGGCTCATGCCTATAATCCCAGGACTTTGGGAGTCTGAGGCAGGAGGATCACTTGAGGCCAGGGGTTTGAGACTAGCCTGGGCAACACAGTGAGAACCTATCTTTACAAAAAATTAAAAATTAAAGGCTTGGTGCGGTGGCTCACGCCTGTAATCCCAGCACTTTGGGAGGCCGAGGCGGGCGGATCATGAGGTCAGGAGATCGAGACCATCCTGGCTAACACGGTGAAACCCCGTCTCTACTAAAAATACAAAAAAATTAGCCGGGCGTGGTGACGGGTGCCTGTAGTCCCAGCTACTCCCGGGAGACTGAGGCAGGAGAATGGCATGAACCCGGGAGACAGAGCTTGCAGTGAGTCGAGATCGCGCCGCTGCACTCCAGCCTGGGCGACAGAACAAGGCTCTGTCTTAAAACAAAAAATTAAAAATTAGCCAGGTGTGGTGACATGTACCTGTGGTCCCAGCTACTTAGGAGGCTGAGGCGGATTGCTTGAACTCAGGAGTTCAAGGTTGCAGTGAGCTATGAACACACCACTGTACCCCAGCCTGGTCAACAGAAAGAAATCTTGTCTCAAAACAAACAAACAAACACAAAAGCTGTTAACTTTTATACTTTACATGAGTCAGTTATATGGTATCTGAATTATATCTCAATAAAACTTATAAAAATGGAGGGTCCGGCCGGGCGCGGTGGCTCAAGCCTGTAATCCCAGCACTTTGGGAGGCCGAGGCGGGCGGATCACAAGGTCAGGAGATCGAGACCACAGTGAAACCCCGTCTCTACTAAAAATACAAAAAAAAAAAAAAAAATTAGCGGGGCGCGGTGGCGGGCGCCTGTAGTCCCAGCTACTCAGGAGGCTGAGGCAGGAGAATGGCGTGAACCGAGGAGGCGGAGCTTGCAGTGAGCCGAAATCGCGCCACTGCACTCCAGCCTGGGCAACAGCGTGAGACTCCGTCTCAAAAAAAAAAAAAAAAAAAAAAAAAAAAAAAAAAAAAAAAAAAAAATGGAGGGTCCTAGAGATAGCAAGTAACTGGGGTGTTGCAAAGACCAGCACCAAATGGACACTTTTGCCTTGACAATTGAAGGATTGAAGAGAATTGGGAAAGGAATATGTATTTTTGATTCAGGGTTATTTAATGCCCTGTGTGTGAGCTGCCAGTGTTATGGATCCCACCCTTTGAGAAGCATTATCCAATGTGATATTGATTCTCAAAGGCTGGTTAACTCTTAATCACTGTGGGAAGGCAGGAGCAGATACAGGTTTTTAGCCCCTGGGGCATTTCTGCAGTGTCATGGTGAATCCTGTGTTAGGGGAGCATGGAGAACTATCTCCTTGCACAGTGGACAGTAGGTTTGGGTGTAACCCGGAGGCTTCCAGAGAGAAAGGGAGCAAGGCTCTTCTCAGTGCCTGCGTACACTGGCAACTTGTCCCTGGACTGACTAATCCTTACAGCCACTGTTTATGACTATGACTGTGCATAATCGTTTTCTGGGGCCACCATAACACCACAGAGTTGGTGACTTAAAACAGGAATTTACTCTGTGCCAGCTCTGGAGGCCAGAAGTCTGAAATCAAGATGTCAGCAGGGTTGGCTCCTACAGGCTCTGAGAGAGAAGCTTCCAGGCCTTTCTCCCAGCCTCTGGTGGCTGCCGGTCGTCCTTGGCTTACAGCTCTGCCTGCATCTTCACATGGCCTTCCTCCTGTTTCTCTGTCCCACACCTACCTCTGCCTTTCTTTTTTGAGGACACCAGCCACCAGATGAGCTTATCTCGAGATCCTTAACATAATTACATCTACAAAGACTCTTTTTCAAATAAAGTCATATTTACAGGTTCTAGGGGTTAGCATGTGGTTATCTGTTTTTGGGGGCCACTCTTGAACCCACTGCGTTGTGTATGCATGTGGCACTGTGCTGAGTACTCTGTGGGTCAGCTCATTAGGTCTTGCAGCAGGTAGGGAGGGAGGCGAGTGCTCTTACTCCCATTTTATAATTGGGGAAGCTGAGGCTTAGAGAGGAGAAGGTCTCAGCTAAGGATGTCCAGCTTGTACGCGCGGCAGAATTGAGATTCAAATTAAAGTCTAACCAACTGCAGAGCCCCTCCCCTGAGCCATGCGACTGGTTTCACTGCTTTTGTGTACTCTCCTCCAACTCATATCTTTAAAATGTTAAAAAAAAAAAAAAAAAAAGAAGAAAAGAAAGGGTTGTTTTGAATAGAGAATACATTCCCAAAGGCAAAATTCAAAACCTACAGAGGGACATAAAGTGGAGCTTCTCTCTCCCTGCCCTGTCACCCAGCCACCCAGTTCCTCTCCCTGGAGGCAGCTGGTGCTATCACTGTTTCCTTCTTGGAAAGGCCTTTTAGATCTTTTTATTTTCAGAAGACTCAAAGCCCTGCCACAGCTGGATGCCGTTTGGACTTCTCACTCCCCTCTAGCTTCCAGGGCCAGCAGCCAGGTGTCAGCCACCTGTGGGAAGGAGGGTCTGAAGGAGGGGAGGAAGAGGCTGGCCTTGGGGATGATGCTCAAAGGAGTCTTTGGTTTTATCGGCACTGTGTTAACTTCAAAAAAGAATGCAATCATGCATTACTTGCATTAAAAATAAAAAACGAGGCCAGGCCTGGTGGCTCAAGCCTGTAATCCCAGCACTTTGGGAGGCCGAGACGGGCGGATCACGAGGTCAGGAGATCGAGACCATCCTGGCTAACATGATGAAACCCCGTCTCTACTAAAAAATACAAAAAACTAGCCGGGCGAGGTGGCGGGCTCCTGTAGTCCCAGCTACTCAGGAGGCTGAGGCAGGAGAATGGCATAAACCCGGGAGGCGGAGCTTGCAGTGAGCCGAGATCCGGCCACTGCACTCTAGCCTGGGCGACAGAGCGAGACTCCGTCTCAAAAAAAAATAAAAAATAAAAAATAATAAATAAAAACAAAAAATGAAAGACACGGTGCCCACTCCAGGGTAGTTGTGAGGACATGAATAGAGCCCCTGGTCTAAGTGATCGGTATGTGACACTGATACTGTCACCTTTATTATGACTTCAGAGGAGAAGGGTCTTGGGAAAGACATCCTGGGGACATTACACCCATGAGCACCTTTTAACCACATTTCTTTCCTCCAGCAAAAAGGCATTGGGATGAACGAGCCACTGGTGGACTGTGAGGGCTACCCCCGGTCAGACGTGGACCTGTACCAAGTCCGCACCGCCCGGCACAACATCATATGTGAGTGGCCCTCTTAGAGGACTTTCCCCGCCTTGTGGTGAGAAGTGTTAAAGGCATACAAATAAAACCAAGGATCTGTGTTATCCACTGCCTTCTCTTCTGCCTTGATGGGATTATCTTATCCCCCTCCAAGGACTGAGAACTAAAGGAATGGGCTAGACTCTAAGCTTCTATATTTCTGGTTTCATTTTCTCTCCCTTTTTTTTTTGAGCCAGGGTCTTGCTCTGTCTTCCACACTGGAGTGCAGTGGCGCTAACATGACTCACTACAGTCTCAACTCCCCAGGCTCCAAGTGATCCTCCTGTCTCAGCCTCCCATGTAGCTGGGACTATAGGCGTGTGTCACTGTGCCCGGCTAATTTTTTTTTAGTAGAGACAAGTCATGCTAAGTGGCCCAGGTGAGTCTTGAACTCCTGGACTCAAGTGGTCCTCCTGCCTCGGCCTTCCAAGGTGCTGGGATTACAGGCATGATTTGTTTTTAATTAAAGAGCTAGGAGAGAGTACAGATTGGATAGTATATTTGTTTTCTGTTTCTGCCATAACAAATGACCACAGACTTAGTAACTGGAGATAAGAAATCCAGATGGGTCTCACTGACTAAAATCAAGGTGTTGGCAGGACTGGCTCCTTCTGGAGGATCTAGGGGAGAACCTGTTTCCTGGTCTTTTCTGGTTTCCAAAGGCTGCCCACTGTCCTAGGCTCATGGCTTTGTCCATCTACAAAGCTGGCAATTGCATTTCCCTCACTCTGATTCTGTCATCACATCTCTGTCTCTCACTCTCCTGCCTCCCTCTTGCACCTATAAAGACCTCTGTGATGGACACCAGGCCTGCCTGGATAATCCAGGATCATGTCCTCATCTTAAGGTCCTTGATCACATCTTCAGAGCCCCTTTTGCCATGTAAGGTGGCATATTCCCAGGTTCTAGGGGCTAGGATGTGGATGTGTTGGAGGCCGTTATCCACTCAGCCATAGGTAGACAACCGTCTCCACCACAGAGTCCTATCAGCATTTATCCTCCACATTTTTCAGTTACTAACTCCTCTTTAATCTATTTGAATCTTGATTCCATCTGCATCACATCTTATTTATTTATTTTTTGAGACAGCGTCTCACTCTGTCACCCAGGTTGGAGTGCAGTGGCACGATCTTGGCTCACTGCAACCTCCACCTCCCGGGTGACAGAGCAAGAGACCATCTCAAAAAAAAAAAAAAAAAAAAAAAATCTGAGCAATTCCTTATTGGTCTTTTTTTGAAAAATCTGTTCTTGGCCGGGTGCGGTGGCTCATGCCTGTAATCCCAGCACTTTGGGAGGCCAAGGCGGGCAGATCACCTGAGGTCAGGAGTTTGAGACTAGCCTGACCAACGTGGTGAAATCCTGTCTCTACTAAAAATACAAAAATTAGCTGGATGTGGTGGCACATGCCTGTAATTCCAGCTACTCGGGAGGCTGAGACAGGAGAATCGCTTGAACCCAGTAGGCGGAGGTTGCAGTGAGCCGAGATAGCGCCACTGCACTCCACTCTGGGCGACACAGCAAACAAAACTCTGTCTCAAAAAAAAAAAAAAAAAAAGAATATTCTCACAAGTTTATTTTATTGTACAAAATAACTTTTTTAAAGAACAGTTATAGATTTACATACAAATTGGAAAATAATGGCCTGGCGCGGTGGCTTACGCCTGTAATCCCAGCACTTTGGGAGGCCGAGGTGGGCGGATCACCTGAGGTCGGGAGTTCGAGACTAGCCTGGCCAACATGGAAAAACACCATCTCTACTGAAAATACAAAATTAGCCGGGCATGGTGGTGCGAACCTGTAATCTCAGCTACTCGGGAGGCTGAGGCAGGAGAATCGCTTGAATCCAGGAGGTGGAGGTTGCAGTGAGCTGAGATTGTGCCATTGCACTCCAGCCTGGGCAACAAGAGCGAAACTCTGCTCAAAAAAAAAAAATTGGAAAATAATGCAGAGGTCCTTTGGCTTCTGTATGTAGTCTCCTGTGTTGTTAGCAGCATATATACATATATATAATATATATACATATATGTATGTATATATAAAATATACGTGTGTGTATATATAAAATATATATGTGTATAAATGTAAAACATACGTGTATATATGTATATATAATATACATATGTGTATATGTAATATATGTATATATAATATATGTGTGTATATATAAAATACACACATATGTTAACATATATGTTATACATACATATATAATACATAACATACATGTGTTATACATACTTATATAAATATATACATATATATTTTACACACACACGTGTGTGTATATATACACGTATGTGTATATATTTATGTATATACACACATATGTATATATGCAAAATATACATATCCGTGTGTGTGTATATATATATATTTTGAGACAGAGTCTTCCTCTTTGCCAGGCTGGAGTGCAGTGGTGTGATCTCAGCTCACTGCAACCTCCACCTCCCAGGTTCAAGTGATTCTCTGGCCTCAGCCTCCCGAGTAGCTGGGATTTCAGGTGCCTACCACCACACCTGACTAATTTTTCTGTTTTTTTTTGAGATGGAATCTCACTTAGCTGCCTAGGCTGGAGTGCAGTGGCACGATCTCGGCTCACTCAATGCACCCACCGTCTCCCGGGTTCAAATGATTCTCCCGTCTCAGCCTCCTAAGTAGCTGGGATTACAAGCATCCACCATCAAGCCCTGCTAATTTTTATATTTTAGTAGAGACAGGGTTTCACCATGTTGGCCAGACTGGTCTTGAACTCCTGACCTCAGGTGATCTGCCTGCCTCAGCCTCACAAAATGCTGGGATTATAGGCGTGAGCCACTGCACCTGGCCAACAGCTTATATTAATATGGTATGTTTGTAATTGCAAATTTGTGTTTTGAAATATACTGCAGAAACATTTTGTACTGAAAAAAACCCTTTCAGTAACATTTTGATTAGAATTGTAATATGTTGTAAATAGTCATTCGCTCCATTCCCTAGTAGCTGTGTATTGAGCACTTCCTGTGTGCCAGGCATTGCAGATTCTAGGGATGCTGTGGACCTCTCATCGGGGGGGGGTTTTCTAGTGAAAGTGACCATGTGTTATGTAAGTCTGCCTCCCAGGCACATGTCTCCACTTGTTCAGATCTGGGTTCTTTTCCCACATCTGCTCCTGTGGGTTGAGAACTTGAATCCCTTAACGACTGAGGGTCTCACCTTTGCTCTAAAGTGACAGTGGCAGAGGAGGCAGGTCAGGTAGTATGGCAAGCCCACTGACAGGCACAGGGTATCAAAATACCAGCTGCTGTGCTGGCGTGGCCTGCAGATTGCCATGGTGGTTCACAACATTTTGAATTAGCTGTCTGTACTGAAAAATCAGAGAATTTCACTTCAGACATTCCCATTTTCAGCTTTTCTGGAAAAATCAAAGATTTCATGGCATGGGCTCTTCCTCCCAAACCCCACCAATTGGCAGGAGCCCTGTAGCAGGGGTGCCCTTTGGCCACCTCCCTGTGGACTCCCTCTCCTGGACTGAGTGTCTCCAGGATTACCAGGCTTACGCAGCATTGTTTTTTTTTTTTTTTTGAGACTAAGTCTCGCTTTGTTGCCAGGCTGGAGGGCAGTGGCACTATCTCGGCTCGTTGCAACCTCCGCCTCCCGGGTTCAAGCAGTTCTCCTGCTTCAGCCTCCCAAGTAGCTGGGATTACAGGCACATGCCACCACGCCCAGCTCATTTTTGTATTTTTTAGTAGAGACGGGGTTTCACCATGTTGGCTAGGTGATCTCAATCTCTTAACCTCGTGATCCTCTTGCCTTGGCCTCCCAAAGTGCTGAGATTACAGGCATGAGCCACTGTGCCCGGCTTATGCAGCATTTTTCCTTCTAGAGGATTTCAGAGAAAAGTGAAATCTTGATTACCCCCAGCCTGAGTCATTCATTCACATGACCACAGTGCCAGCCCCTCATATGCCTTTGAGTTCATGCCTGTGGATTCAGCTGGACGTTACCTTCCTTCTGCTTACCTCTCAGGGCTCACCCGAGACAGCACTGCCTTCAGGAAGTCTTCCTTCATCTCCTAGAGTAGGAAGGGCAGACTTTCCTGCTGGCCAGGCCTCCCTGCAGTCATCGGATGTTACTGTAATTACTTATTCTGGAGCTGCTCCTTGCAGGACTGAATACTCCATGAGAGAATGTCCTCTGTCTTGGTCAGAGACTCCTCTTCGCCTCTAGCTGCATGTCTGGCATGTAGTAAGCACTTGTTAACTCTTCAGTGAATGAACGTAGGAGTCTTGTGTCCTCCGCTGTCTTCCTTGGCCCTTGATGTGTGGTTCTCATCCCAGGCCTGCAGAATGATCACAAGGCGGTGATGAAGCAGGTGGAGGAGGCCCTGCACCAGCTGCACGCTCGTGACAAGGAGAAGCAGGCCCGGGACATGGCTGAGGCCCACAAAGAGGCCATGAACCGCAAACTGGACCAGAGTGAGAGCCAGGGCCCTCCACAGGCCTTTGCCAAAGTGAACAGCATCAGCCCTGGCTCCCCAGCCAGCATTGCGGTAATCCAGGGGTTGGCCACTCAAGTCCATGCCCAGGGGACACTGTGGGTCAGGTAGCCTTCAGGGGTGTGGAAAGACAGACCAGTTGTCTCCATGCTGCGGTGCTGAGTTCAGACTAGTTGTCTCCATGCTGCGGTGCTGAGTTCAGTTACTCATTTAATAAACACTGAGTGAGGCCTGCTGTGTATCCAGCCCTGTGCTGGGGGCAGAGTTTTAGAGAGGGGTCAGCCCCGGCTGCCCACTACATTGGTGGGGGAGTGACCTGTTCCCAGTGACAGAAGATGATAAATGTCCCAAGAGAGGGAGAGGATCTCTTCTTGGGGCTTATTTTAGCTGGGCACTGAATGATGAAAATGAGAATGGCATCCTGCCAAATGAATTAGTTATGCATGTTATGTGGTGTGTTAAAAAAAACCTTAGGCTGGGCACAGTGGTTCATGCCTGTAATCCCAACACTTGAGAAGGCTGAGGCTACTTGGAAAGCTGAGGTGGGAGGATCACTTGGGCTCAGGAAGTCGAGGTTGCAGTGAGCTGTAACTGTGCCACTGCACTCCAGCCTGGGTGACAGAGTGAGACCTTGTCTTAAAAAAAATTACAGGCTCACGCCTGTAATCCCAACACATTGGGAGGCCAAGGCCGGTGGATCACTTGAGGTCAGGAGTTCGAGACCAACCTGGCCAACATGGTGAAACCCCGCCTCCACTAAAAATATGAAAATCATGCCACTGCACTCCAGCCTGCGCAACAGAGTGAGACTCTGTCTCAAAAAAAAAAAAAAATTACCCATTTAAAGTGTTTAGTGTTTTTTAGTATATCACAGAGCTATGCATCACCACAATCAATTTTATTTCTATTTAAAAAATTTTCAGCCAGGTGCGGTGGCTCACGCCTGTAATCCCAGCACTTTGGGAGGCTTAGGTGGGTGATCATCTGATGTCAGGAGTTCAAGACCAGCCTGGCCAACATGGCGAAACCCCATCTCTACTAAAAATACAAATGTTAGCCGGGTGTGGTGGCATGTGCCTGTAATCCCAGCTACTCAGGAGGCTGAGGCAGGAGAATCTCATGAACCCAGGAGGTGGAGGTTGCAGTGAGTGGAGATCGTGTCACTACACTCCAGCCTGGTGAGAGAGTGAGACTCTGTCTTAAAAAAAAAAAAGGGGTTTCACTATGTTGCGTAGGTTGGTCTCCACCTTGTGGGCTCAAGTGATTCTACCACCTTGGCCTCCCAAAATGCTGGGATTATAGGCATGAGCCACCATGCCCAGCCATAATCAATTTCAGAACATTGTTCCTGTAAAGAAACTCTATAGTGATTTGCCATCACTTCCCAATCCCCCAGCTCCCTGCACGCAGTTATCTACTTTCTGTCTCTATGGATTTGTCTATTCTGGGCATTTCCTCTAAGTGGAATCATATAATATGTGACCTTTTATGACTGGCTTCTTTCACTTAGCATATTTTCAAGTCATCCATATTGTAGCATGGATCAGTGCTTCATTTGTTTACAGACAGGGTCTTACTCTGTCACCCAGACTTGAGTGCCATGGTGCCATCATAGCTCACTGCAGCCTCAAACTCACAGAGTCAAGTGATCCTCCTACCTCTGCCTCCCAAGCAGCTAGGACTGTAGGCACACGCCACCATGCCTGGTTAATTTTTTATTTCCATTTTTTTTTTTAGAGATGGGTTCTCACTATGTTGCCCAGGCTGGTCTTGAACTCCCAGCTTCAAGCGATCCTCCTGCCTCGGCCTCCCAAAGTGCTGGAATTACAGGCATGAGCTGCCATGCCTGGCCCTTCATTCCTTTTTACGGCCAAATAATAGTCCACTACCTGGATATATCATATTTTATTTATCCATTTGTCAGTTAATGGGCATTTGGATTGTTACCACTTTTTGCTATTATGAAGAGTGTTGCTGTGAACATTCTTTTTTTTTTTTTTTTTTTTTTGACACGGAGTCTCGCTGTGTCTCCCAGACTGGAGTGCAGTCGCACAATCTCGGCTCACTGCAAGCTCCACCTCCCAGGTTCACGCCATTCTCCTGCCTCAGCCTCCCGAGTAGCTGGGACTACAGGCGCCCGCCACCACGCCTGGCTAATTTTTTGTATTTTTAGTAGAGGCGGAGTTTCACCGTGTTAGCCAGGATGGTCTCGATCTCCTGACCTCGTGATCCACCTGCCTCGGCCTCCCAAAGTGCTGGGATTACAGGCGTGAACCACCATGCCCAGCCAGCTGTGAACATTCTTTTTTTTTTTTTTTTTTTTTTTTTTTTGAGACGGAGTCTCGCTCTGCCGCCCAGGCTGGAGTGCAGTGGCCGGATCTCAGCTCACTGCAAGCTCCGCCTCCCGGGTTCACGCCATTCTCCTGCCTCAGCCTCCCGAGTAGCTGGGACTACAGGCGCCCATCACCTCGCCCAGCTAGTTTTTTTTGTATTTTTTGTAGAGACGGGGTTTCACCGTGTCAGCCAGGATGGTTTCGATCTCCCGACCTCGTGATCCGCCCGCCTCGGCCTCCCAAAGTGCTGGGATTACAGGCTTGAGCCACCGCGCCCGGCCGAACATTCTTATACATTTTTTTTTGTGGAGATGTAGTTAAATATAATTCCACAGCCACTTCTGGGGTAGGTCCTAATCTTTACTCATTTCATCCTCGAGAAAAAGCCTCACAGACCTGAAGTAACTTGTGTCAGGATACATAGTTCCTGACAGGTGGAATGGGGTCCTAAACCCTGGTCCTACCAGTCTTTTTTTTTTTTTTTTTTTTTTTTTTGAGACGGAGTCTCGCTTTGTGGCCCAGGCTGGAGTGCAGTGGCCGGATCTCAGCTCACTGCAAGCTCCGCCTCCTGGGTTTATGCCATTCTCCTGCCTCAGCCTCCCGAGTAGCTGGGACTACAGGCGCCCGCCACCTCGCCCGGCTAGTTTTTTGTATTTTTTTTTTTTTTTTTTTTTTTTGAGACGGAGTCTCACTCTGTCACCCAAGCTGGAGTGCAGTGGCCGGATCTCAGCTCACTGCAAGCTCCACCTCCCGGGTTCACGCCATTCTCCTGCCTCAGCCTCCCGAGTAGCTGGGACTACAGGCGTCCGCCACCTCGCCCGGCTAGTTTTTTGTATTTTTTTAGTAGAGACGGGGTTTCACCATGTTAGCCAGGATGGTCTCGATCTCCTGACCTTGTGATCCGCCCGTCTCGGCCTCCCAAAGTGCTGGGATTACAGTCTTGAGCCACCGCGCCCGGCAGTTTTTTGTATTTTTTAGTAGAGACGGGGTTTCACCATGTTAGCCAGGATGGTCTCGATCTCCTGACCTCGTGATCCGCCCGTCTCAGCCTCCCAAAGTGCTGGGATTACAGGCTTGAGCCACCGCGCCCGGCACCAGTCTTCTTTAATGATCACAAGTCTGTAAGTTGCACAGAAGCTCCATCTCGTTCACTACCCCATCTACAGCATCTACCCCAGTGCCAGTTGGCCCACAACAAATATTTGTTAAAGGGGTGAATGAGTGGTCGTCTGTGTTCTTAGGACCTAGAACAAGAGTGTCACTCTAGTCTTGGGTCCACCCTGTGCCTGTGGCTGCTTGTCTGAGGGCTTCTAGGGCAAATGTCTTGTCTAAATGTTGACCACTGAATAAAATGGGCCCAGTGTGGCTTGCCTTCTCTTACCCTTGAACCTGGGTTAGGACCCCAGAGAGCAGCATTTGGCCTTTCCCATGCTCCTCAAGGCCTTCACAGTGTCTGGTAATTGCCAGCTCTCAGACATTGGGCAGACCTGGTCATCTTTACTAGAGCTGCCCTCAAAGGAACCCAAGGAGGAGGTGGCCCCATTAGCCACTGCCCCTTCCTGCATGAGATGTCTACATCCCTGACCTCTTTGTTCTGAGCCTACCCTGTAGAAAACAAACTCGTGACTTTGACGTTAAATTGGGTATTGAAGGTTAGAGAACACCAGGAGCACACTGAACCTCTAGCCTGATTTTCCATTTTTCCTTCCCTTTCCAGGGTCTGCAAGTGGATGATGAGATTGTGGAGTTCGGCTCTGTGAACACTCAGAATTTCCAGTCACTTCATAACATTGGCAGTGTGGTGCAGCACAGTGAGGGGGTGAGTGGGGCTACCTGGTGTCTTGGTCTGTTTGGGCTTCTCTAACAGCGTGACATAGGCTGGGTGGTTTACAAACTACAGAAGTTCATTTTTCACAGCTCTGGAGGCAGGGAAGTCCAAGATCAAGGCACCAGCCAATTTTGTGTCTGGGGAGGGCTTGCTTCCTAGCTCCTAGGTGGTGCCTTCTTGCTATGTCCTCATCGGAACCCTGGGAGCTCTTGTATAAGGGCACTAATCCCAGTTGGGGCTTCACCTCTCATGACCTAATCACCTCGCAGAGGCCCCACCCCTAATACCATCACATTGGTGGTTAGGATTTCAACATATGAATTTCAGGGGGCCACAGACATTCAGGTCATAGCACACGGCCTCTGGTCTATAGTCCTGGAGTTGCTGGAAGTGTTGCTGAGGCCCTGGACTGCTGCCTTCATGGTGTTGTTCAGCACAGCCCCATTCAAGGCCTTTACACTTGCTATTCCTTCTGCCTAGAATGCTCTTCCTCTTCATCCTCTTTCTGTTTTACACTGGTGACATGCTCTCAGGGGGCCTTTCCTGGCTACCCTAACCTAAATTCCCCTCTCCTCTACCCTGCCTCTGTTTTCATTTAACTAGGTTTCTTAGAGATCTTTTCTTTTCTTTTTTTTTTTCTTTTTTTTTAAAGACAGGGTCATGCTCTGTCACCCAGGCTGGAGTGTGGTGGTGCCATCATAGCTACGTCACTGGCTAATTTTTTTATATTTTGTAGAGGTGGGGTCTTGCTATGTTGTCCAGGCTAGAATTTTTGTTGTTGTTTGTAGCAAAGATCCACACTTTTCAGGAGTGACACTGTGGCAAAGCCCAGGAAAATTATTAACTAAAGTTTTCGGTTCCCAAATGAAGTCTCCAGTTAACCCAACAGTTCTGGATTTTTTGACTCCTGCTCAGCTGCGTGGTTCATCTACTTGTAATGCATCAGTGCAGGCCAGGCCAGGTCAGGTCAGGAGATGGCTCACAGTTGCCTGTGCCCCTGCTAGTGGTCAGGCCATCATTTCTGCACTGATACTGTCATCAAATCTGTAACTTGTATGGATGTTTAAAATGATTTTGTGAAATTTATCAGTTGTTTTGCTTATGGCTCTTGCATTTTGTGTCTGCTTAAAGAAATTTTTTTTTTTTTTTAATAAATTCTTGGCCGGGCACGGTGGCTCACACCTGTAATCCCAGAGCTTTGGGAGGCCGAGGTGGGCAGATCATGAGGTCAGGTGATTGAGACCATCCTGGCTAACATGGTGAAACCCCGTCTCTACTAAAAAAACGAAAAATTAGCCGGGCATGGTGGCACACGCCTGTAGTCCCAGCTACTGGGGAGGCTGAGGAAGGAGAATCCCTTGAACCCGGGAGGCGGAGCTTGCAGTGAGCCGAAATCACGCCATTGCACTCCAGCCTGGGTGACAGAGCAAGACTCCATCTCAAAAAAAAAAAAAAAAGCTTTTAATTCTTTTATTGTTTCATTTTTGTTTTTCCTTTAGTCTATCTGGAATTTATTATTATTATTATTATTTTTTTAATTTTTATTTGAGACGGAGTCTCACTCTGTCACCCAGGCTGGAGTGCAGTGGTGCGATCTTGCCTCACTGCAACCTCCGCCTCCCACGTTCAAGTGATTCTCCTGCCTCAGCCTCCTGGGTAGCTGAGATTACAGGTACACTCCACCATGCCTGGCTAATTTTTGTATTTTTAGTAGAGATGAGGTTTCGCCATGTTGGCCAGGCTGGTCTCGAACTGGCCTCCCAAAGTGCTGGGACTACAGATGTGAGCCACTGTGCCCTGCCTATTTTTATTATTTTTACAACAGTTTTGTTGAGATTTAATTCACATACTACACAGTTCACCCATTTAAAGGGGTTTTTAGTGTAGTCACAGAAACCATCACAATTGTACATTTTCATCACCTCTCCTCCTGAGGCAGCCACTTTCCAGCCACGTGTCCTTCAGAAAGACTACAAGCACACAGAGCTGCCAGTTGATTTTAATATTATTAAGGTGTAATTTACCTGCACCAAGATCCACCTTTTTCAGTGTACGGTCCCGTGAGTTTTTCTTTTTTTTTTTAGATGGAGTCTTGCTCTGTCGCCCAGGCTGGAGTGCAGTGGCGCAATCTTGGCTTACTGCAAGCTCTGCCTCCTGGGTTCACGCCATTCTCCTGCCTCTGCCTCCTGAGTAGCTGGGACTACAGGCGTGTGCCACCACGCCCAGCTAATTTTTTGTTTTTTTTAGTAGAGACGGGGTTTCACCATGTTAGCCAGGATAGTCTCAATCACCTGACCTCGTGATCTGTCCACATCGGCCTCCCAAAGCTCTGGGATTACAGGCGCCCGCCACCACGCCCAGCTAATTTTTTTGTATTTTTAGTAGAGACGGGGTTTCACCATGTTAGCCAGAATGGTCTCAATGTCCTGACCTTGTGATCCACCCGCCTCAGCCTCCCAAAGTGCTGGCTGGGGTTACAGGTGTGAGCCACCGCACCCAGTTGAGTTTTCTTTTCTTTTTTTTTTTTTTTGAGATTGAGTTTTGCTCTTTTGTGCAGTCTGGAGTGCAGTGGCATGATCTCGGCTCACTGCAACCTCTGCCTCCCGGGTTCAAGTGATTCTCCAGCCTCAGTCTCCTAAGTAGTGGGGATTATAGGCGCCCACCACCACACCCAGCTAATTTTTTTTTATTTTTAGTAGAGACAGGGTTTCACCATGTTGGCCAGGCTGGTCTCGAACTCCTAACCTCAGGTGATTCACCCACCTCCCTCCCAGAGTGCTGGGATTACAGGAGTGAGCCACTGTACCTGGCCATTCCCGTGAGTTTTCACAAATGTATGTAATATGTCATTGCCACCACGATGAAGGTGGAGAGCATTCCATCACCCCGTAAAAATTGCCTCAGGTTTCTTTGTAGTTAATCCCTCCCTGTCAACTTCCAGAATGTCATAGAGAGAAAAACCAAACAATATATTGCCTTTTGAGTCTGATGTTCTTCACTCAGCACAGTGGATTCTGAGACTTCTGTCTCTTGTGTGGATCTGTAATTCATTTCTCTCTCTTTTTTTTTTTTTTGAGACAGAGTCTCACTCTGTTACCCAGACTGGAGTGCAATGGCGCAATCTCGGCTTACTGCATCCTCTGCCTCCCGGATTCAAGCAATTCTCCTGCCTCAGCCTCCCTAGTAGCTGGGATTACAGGTGCCCGCCACCACGCCTGGCTAATTTTCTATTTTTAGTAGAGATGGGGGTTTCACCATGTTGGCCAGTCTGGTCTTGAACTCCTGACCTGAGGTCATCCACCTGCCTTGGCCTCCCAAAGTGCTAGGATTACAGGTGTGAGCCACCATCCCTGGCCTAATTTGTTCCTTTTGATTACTAAGTAGTACTGCAGGGTGTAGCTGGACCACAGATTATTTTTCCGCTTACTAGTGAGGGATGTTTAGGTTGTTTCCAGTTTTTTGTCCTTACTGAGAAGAGCTGCTGGGTTTTAATCTGTCTTTTCCAGTTAAATGTATTCTCAGCTTCCTTGTAGGCCTATAAATCCTTCTTTATAAAAGCAGTTATTCAATTTTAAGCAAAACGAATTTTTTCTTCATGTGAAATTTCTCGGGGAATTCCAAGATGTCATTGGATAAAAGCTGAGCTGTCTTGGTGGGCTGGAGGATGGAGAAGGTCGCGTGTTGTGAGTAGGGCCTCCCTGGCTTCAGCCTCATTCCCTCAGGGGACCTGAGCTCAGCTGGAGAATCAAGAATCTGTTTTGTGAGTCAAGAAAAAAAAAAACCTTGCCTAGCGTGGTGTCTCATGCCTGTAATCCCAGCACTTTGGGAGGCTGAGGCGAGTGGATCACCTGAGGTCAGGAGTTTGAGACCAGCCTGGCCAACATGGTGAAACCCCATCTCTACTAAAAATACAAAATTAGGCCAGGCATGGTGGCTCACACCTGTAATCCCAGCACTTTAAGAGGCCAAAGTGGGCAGATCACAAGGTCATGAGATCGAGACCATCCTGCCCAACATGGTAAAACCCCATCTCTACTAAAAAAAAAAAAAAAATTAGCCGGGTGTGGTGGTGCGTGCCTGTAGTCCCAGCTACTTGGGCTGCCGAGGCAGGAGAATCACTTGAACCTGGGAGGCAGAGGTTGCAGTGAGCTGAGATTGCGCCACTGCACTCTGGCCTGGGCCACAGAACGAGACTCCATCTCGAAAAAAAAAAAAAATTAGCCGGGTGTGTTGGCACTCCTCAGCTACTTGGGAGGCTGAGGCAGGAGAATCGCTTGAACCCAGGAGGCAGAGGTTGCAGTGTGCTGAGATCACGCCACTGCACCCCAGCCTGGGTGACAGAGTGAAGCTCTGTGTCAAAAAAAAAAAAACACACACACACACACAAAAAACAACCTCACAGTGTTCTATTGTGAGACATTTAGATAGTTTGCAGTTTTGTGAAGATTAGCACTCTTGCAGATCCATTTCTATTTCTTTTTTAATTTTTTTTGAGACAGAGTTTTTCTCTTGTTGCCTACGCTGAAGTGCAATGGCATGATCTCAGCTCACTGCAACCTCTGCCTCCCAGGTTCAAGCGATTCTCCTGCCTCAGCCTCTGAGTAACTGGGATTATAGGCGCCCGTCACCACGCCCAGCTAATTTTTTGTATTTTTAGTAGAGATGGGGTTTCACCATGTTGGCCAGGCTGGTCTTGAACTCCTCACCTCAGGTGATCCACCTGCCTCGACCTCCCAAAGTGCTGGGATTACAGGCATGAGCCACTGTGCCCAGCCCTTTTTTTTTTTTCGGAGATGGAGTCTTGCTCTGTTGCCCAGGCTGGAGTACAGTGGTGCTATCTCAGCTCACTGCAACCTCTGCCTCCCGACACCCAGCCTTCTTTAACGAACTTTTTGCAGGCGGGATTTCTAGATCAAATGCATACAGTTTCAAGAGGAAAAAAATCTTTAAAAAAATGTAAGTGACTGGCCGGGCGCGGTGGCTCAAGCCTGTAATCCCAGCACTTTGGGAGGCCGAGACGGGTGGATCACGAGGTCAGGAGATTGAGACCATCCTGGCTAACACGGTGAAACCCCGTCTCTACTAAAAAATACAAAAAACTAGCCGGGCGAGGTGGTGGGCGCCTGTAGTCCCAGCTACTCGGGAGGCTGAGGCAGGAGAATGGCGTAAACCCGGGAGGCGGAGCTTGCAGTGAGCTGAGATCCGGCCACTGCACTCCAGCCCGGGCGACAGAGCCAGACTCTGTCTCAAAAAAAAAAAAAAAAAAAAAAAAAAATGTAAGTGACTGCTGATGGATAAGAGATTTCTTTTTGGGTGATGAAAATGATCCAGAATTAGATAGTGGTGGTTGTTTATACTAACTACATTGAATATAGTGAACTCTGAATATACTAAAACTAACTTAATTGTATATTTTTAAATGGTGAATTTTATTGTATGCAAATTATGTCTCAGTGATAAAAATAGGCTGGTTGCAGTGGCTCCTGCCTGTATTCCCAACACTTTGGGAGGCCAAGGCGGGAGGATCACTTGAGGCCAGGAGTTTTAGACCAGCCTGGGCAATATTGCGAGACTGTCTCTCCCCAAAATATTAAAAAAAAAATTAGCCAAGCATGGTAGCATGTGCCTGTAGCCCCAGCTGCTCTGGAGGCTGAGACAGGAGGAACACTTGACCCCAGGAGTTCACGGGTACAGTAAGCCAAGGTCACCCCACTGCACTCCAGCCTAGATGATAGAGTGAGACCCTGTCTCAAATAAATAAAATATACATTTATCCTTAAAATCACATAGTGCAATTGTATTTACAAATAAAAGTCCTAGTGTTATAGCTCTAAGAATTTGTCTACCAGGTTTTCCGATCATCACTGGAAATGCCCCCTCCTCCCAAAAGAATTATTTATTTTTTTTTTTGAGACAGAGTTTCGCTCTTGTTGCCCAGGCTGGAGTGCAATGGCGCTATCTTGGCTCACTGCAACCTCTGCCTCCTGGGTTCAAGCAATTCTCCTGCCTCAGCCTCCCGAGTAGCTGGGATTACAGGCATGCACCTCCAAGCCTGGCTAATTTTGTATTTTTAGTAGAGATGGAGTTTCTCCATGTTGGTCAGGCTGGTCTCTAACTCCTGACCTCAGGTGATCCACCTGCTTCGGCCTCTCAAAGTGCTGGGATTATAGGCATGAGCCACCGTGCCTGACCCCAAAATAATTTTTTAAAAAGTCCTGTGTCTCTCCCTTCCTTAGTGCCTTCCACTACACATGCTGGGTCCTGGGCAAGGTACTGGAGCTGTAATGGGGAATGAAACAAATAGGGTCCTTGCCTTGGGAGTGCTTTGGTGGGGGAGCCAGGCCTTAATCAAGTAATCACAGCTGTATAATGATGAACACTGATAAGTGTTAGGAAGGAAGAGTGTTAAGAAGCTCAGAGAGTCAATCATGGGACCCTGATTTGGTTTGGGATTGAAGGAATGTTCCTCAGGAAGTGACCTTCAGATGTGTATAGAAGTTTCTCTGGTCGGGGGGAAAGCTGGCAGGGAGAAAATCCTTCTTAGGCCCTGGAGTGGGAGGATCAAAGAACTCAGAGGAGGGTGGAGCCCAGAGCAGAATGGAGAGAAGGGGAGGAGGCGAGGCGGGGAGGTGTTAAGGTCAGGCCTGTGGTCCTTAGTAAAGATTGTGCTGTATTTTTCCTGAGGTGCGGAAGGGAGCCACCGCATAGTTCCAGGTTGGGGGGGTGACAGGGGTAAGAAGCCTTCTCTGGATGTTAAGTAGAGAACAGATTGGAGGGTGATAGAGTTGTAGCAGTCAGTCAAGAGAGGATGGTGGCTGTGACAAATGGGGTGGAGGGAGGGGCCAATCAGAGAGACATTTAGGATGTAAAATCCATGAGCCTTAACCTGATGGAGTATGTCAAGGAGGCCTCCAGGTTTCCAGCCTGCCCAGGGGTGTCATTGACAGAACTGGAAGCACATGAGTATGTCCCTCACAGTTTCCGCATGTGGGTGCGTGTGTCTACAGCCACTGCTTTTTTTTTTTTTTTTTTTTTAGGACAGGATCTCTCTCTCTGCTGCCCAGGCTGGAGTGCAGTGGTGCAATCATAACTCACTGCAGCCTCAAACTCCAGGGCTTGAGCAATCCTCCTGCCTTGGCCTCCCAGGTAGCTGGGACTACAGGTGTGCACCACCATGCCCGGCTAATTTTTTTTTCATTTTATAGAGACAGGGTCTTGCTATGTTGCCCAGGCCGGTCTAGAACTCCTGGGCTCAAATGAGCCTCCGGCCTCAGCCCCTCAAAACACTGGGATTATTAAGCATGAGCCGCCACGCCTAGCTGTGATTGCTTTTTGACAAAGATGACACAGAAAAGGCCTAGTGTACATGTTGCTCTGCATTTCTGCCCACTTTGAAGGGAATTCTGTGTCAGCACATGTGTATCTTCATTCCTTTGAATGATCCCACCATATCCCATTGGTCGGTTCACCATCTTTTACTTAGCCAGCCTCCCATATTCAACATTTAGGTTGTTTCCAGTGTTTGGCCATAACAAACAGTGATGTAGTGAGTATCCTTGCCTGTGGGAGAATTTCTGCCGTGTTGCTAGACATGTCATTACTGAGTTAAAGGCAGTGCACATTTACCCTTCATAGATCTTGTCAAGGTGTCCTCCAAGAAGCTTGTGCCAGTGCACGTTCTCTCAAGTAGCACCCATGAGTGCATCTGTTTCTAGCCCTCCCAACTATATTATAGTCTGCGGCAATGACATAGGTATTCTTTGACAATCTGGTAGGAAATGACTTTTTTTTTTTTTTTGAGATGGTGTCTCGCTCTGTCACCAGGCTGGCGTGCAGTAGCGTGATCTCAGCTCACTGCAACCTCCACCTCCTGGGTTCAAGCGATTCTCCTGCCTCAGCCTCCTGAGTAGCTGGGACTACAGATGCCTGCCACCACGCCCAGCTAATTTTTGTATTTTTAGTAGAGACGGGATTTCACCATGTTGGCCAGGACAGTCTCGATCTCTTGACCTCATGATCCTCCTGCCTTGGCCTCCCAAAGTGCTGGGATTACAGGCATGAGCTACTGTGCCTGGCCTATGCTGTATTTTCTTAGATTTAGAGATTCCACTGATAAACCTGACATATTTTTTTTGTGTGTGGTAAATATATATATAATAAAAAAAATTACCATTTTAGGCTGGGAGCGGTGGCTGACGCCTATAATCCCAGCAGTTTGGGAGGCCCAGGTGGGCGGATCACCTGAGGTCAGGAGCTGGAGACCAGCCTGGCCAGCATGGTGAAACCCCATCTCTACTATAAAGACAAAATTAGCCGGGCGTCCTGGCGGGCACCTGTAATCCCAGTTACTCTGAAGGCTGAGGCAGGAGAATTGCTTGAACCCGGGAGGCAGAGGTTGCAGTGAGCCGAGATCGCGCCATTGCACTCCAGCCTGGGTGACAAGAGCGAAACTTTGTCTCAAAAAAAAAAAAAAAAAAAAAAAAGTTACCATTTTAACCATTAAAAAATCTACGCTTTAGTGGCATTAAGTATGTTCACATTGTTTTACAAACATCACCCCACCCATCTCCCATCTCCAGAACTTTTTCACCCTCCTAAACTGAAACCCAATCTCCATTAAACACTAACTCTCCATTCCCACTTTCCACAGCCCCTGGCACCCACCATCCTACTTTCTGTCTCTATGAATTTGACTACTCCAGGGACCTCATCTAGGTGAAATCTTTACATTCTGTATAGTTTTTTTTGTGTTGTTTTGTTTTTGAGATGGTGTCTCGCTCTGTTGCCCAGGCTGGAGTGCAGTGGCGCAATCTCCACTCACTGCACCCTCCACCTCCCAGGTTTGAGCCATTCTTCTGTCTTAGCCTCCCTGAGTAGCTGGGACTACAGGCGTGTGCCACTAGGCACAGCTAATTTTTTTTTTTTTTTTTTTTTTTTTTTTTTTGAGATAGAGTCTCGCTCTATCGCCCAGGCTGGAGTGCAGCGGCACCATCTTGGCTCACTGCAAACTCCGCCTCCTGGGTTCATGCCATTCTCTTGCCTCAGCCTCCCGAGTAGCTGGGACTACAGGCGCCTGCCACCAGGCACGGCTAATTTTTGTATTTTTAGTAGAGATGAGGTTTTGCCATGTTGGCCAGGCTGGACTTAAACTCTGCCTGCCTAAGTGCTGGGATTACAGGATACTGTATAGGTTTTTTCTGGCTTATTTCACTTAGCATAATGTCTTCAAGGTTCATCTGTGTTACAGCATATGTCAGAATTTCCTTCCTTTTAAAGGCTGTATAATATTCTACTCTATGTATGCACCACATTATTTTTATCCATTCATTAGTCAGTGGACACTGGGATTGCTTACACCTTTTTGTTGTGAACAGTGCTGCTGTGAACATGGTTGTACCAATATCTGTTCAAATCCCTGCTTTCATTTCATTGTATATGTGCCCAGAAATTTAATTGCTGCATCATGTGGTCATTCTATGTTTAAGGTTTCTAAAATTTTTTTTAACTTTAATATATGAACTTTTTTTTTTTTTTTTTTTTTTGAGACGGAGTCTCGCTCTGTCGCCCAGGCTGGAGTGCAGTGGTGCGATCTCAGCTCACTGCGAGCTCCACCTCCCGGGTTCACGCCATTCTCCTGCCTCAGCCTCCCGAGTAGCTGGGACTACAGGCGACCACTACCACGCCTGGCTAATTTTTTGTATTTTCGGTAGAGATGGGGTTTCACTGTGTTAGCCAGGATGGTCTCGATTTCCTGACCTCGTGATCCACCCATCTCGGCCTCCAAAAGTGCTGGGATTACAGGCATGAGCCACCGTGCCAGGCCTACTCATATTCTAATCAGATTTTTTGTTGATGTTGAGGTATAGGAGTTCTTCATATGTTCTGGATATTAAATCCTTATTAGATATATGATTTGCATGTATTTTCTTTTTTCTTTCTTTCTTTCTTTTTTTTTTTTTAAGACAGAATCTCGCTCTGTCACCCAGGCTGGAGTGCAGTGGTACATTCATGGCTCACTGCAGCCTTGAGCTTCTGGGCTCAAGTGATCCTTCCACCTCAGCCTCCCAAGTAGCTGGGACTACAGATGTGCGCCATCAAACCTGGCTGATTAAAAAAATATATATACTTTTTGTAAAGACGAGATCTCCCTCTGTTGCCTGGCTGGTCTTGAACTTTTGAGCTGAAGCAATCCTCCTGCCTGGGCCCCTGAAAGTATTGGGATTACAGGCGTGAGCCACCGTACCCAGCATGCATGTATATTCTCCTGTCATGTGGGTTGCCTTTTCACTCTGTTCATAGTGTCATTTGATACATAGAAGTTTTAGATTTTGATGGCATCTTGTTTTGATTATTTTTATTTTTTTGAGACGGGGTCTTACTACATTGCCCAGGCTGGAGTGCAGTGGTGCAGTCACAGCTCACTGCAGCCTCGACCTCCCAGACTTGAGCAATCCTCCTGCCTCAGCCCCCCAAGTAACTGGGACTATAGGTGCACATCACCATGCCTCGCTAATCTTTATACTTTTTGTAGAGTCAGGGTTTCACCATGCCCAGCCTGGTCTTCAACTCCTAGGCACAAGTGATCTTCCTGCCTCCCAAAGTGCTAGGATTACTGGCATGAGCCACCATGCCTGGATATCGTATTTTAATTTGTAATTTTCTTTGGTATGTACTCCCCCCGCTTTAATTTTAATTTTTTAAATTAAAGTACTATATACAGGCTGGGTGCGGTGGCTCATGCCTGTAATCCCAGCACTTTGGAGGCCGAGGTGGGTGGATCACCTGAGATCAGGAGTTGAAGACCAGCCTGGACAACATGGTGAAACCCCATCTCTACTAAAAATACAAAAATTATCCGGGTGTGGTGGCGTGTGCCTGTAATCCCAGTTACTCAGGAGGCTGAGGCAGGAGAATCGCTTGAACCCGGGAGGCAGAGGTTGCAGTGAGCCAAGATTGTGCCACTGCACTCCAGCCTACGCGACAGAGAACCCATCTCAAAAAAAAAACAAAAAAAAAAACATGCTAGGTATGGTGGCACACACCCAAAATCCCAGCACTTTGGGATGCTGAGGTGGGCAGATCACTTGAGCCCAGGAGTTTGAGACCAGGCTGGCCAATATGGCAAAACCCTGTCTCTACTAAATATACATAAAAAATTAGCTGAGCATGATGCTGCATGCCTGTAGTCCCAGCTACTCAGGAGGCTGAGGCATGAGAATCGCTTGAACCTGGGAGGCTGAGGTTGTGGTGAGCTGAGATTGCACCACTACTCTCCAGCCTGAGCAACAAAGCAAGACTCTATCTCAGAAAAATAAAGCAATACATACTCATGGTTAAAAAATTAATGATATGGAAATATATAAAAGTAAACATCTTCCTCTTATTCCAAAGGACTAATCCTCTCTGGATGTAACCACTCGTAACAAGTTTTTCCATGTTCTTCCAGAAAACTTCACATGCTAGAGCAACACAGGTGTCCTTTTAGAAAATATTATTGGCCGGGCGCGGTGGCTCACGCCTGTAATCCCAGCACTTTGGGAGGCCGAGGTGGGCGGATGACCTGAGATCAGGAGTTCTGAGACCATCCTGGCCAAACATAGTGAAACCCCATCTCTACTAAAAATATAAAAATTAGCCAGGTGTGGTGGCGGGCGCCTGTAGTCCCAGCTACTTGGGAGGCTGAGGCATGAGAATTGCTAGAACCTGGGAAGCAGAGGTTCCAGTGAGCCAAGATTGCGCCACTGCACTCCAGCCTGGGTGATAGAGTGAGACTCTGTCTCAAAAAGAAGGAAAGAAAGAAAGAAAATAAAATGCTATCAAATAGGTTCATACTTTGGTGGGGTTTTTGTTTTGTTTTGACTAAAACCCTTCATTCTCTGTACTGTATTTGAACAATACCTATTGATGGACATTTCTGATGTTCTCAGTTTTTGGATTTCTACACAGCCCTGGAATGAACACTTCATTTGTATGTCATCTTGTAATTGTGTACTATGTACCTTGGACATACCTTTTAAAAATTGTTGGTGGGGGGACACGTATTTTTTGAGGAAGATGGTACTAAGGTCAGCACCCTGGCTGCCCTGAGAGCGCAGTGCCATGTTCCCTACCTTCTCGCCAACCACAGGATTATGCTGAAAATGAAAATCTTTACCAATTTGATAGGCAAAAAATGAGATCTCAGCATTTTAGCCTGTAACTGTGAGTACTAACAAGGCTGAACACAAAACGAGCTTATTTTCTTTTCAGAAGCCCCTGAATGTGACGGTGATCCGCAGCGGGGAGAAACACCAGCTTAGACTTGTTCCAACACGTTGGGCAGGAAAAGGACTGCTGGGGTAAAGTGTCTGTTTCTGTTCATTCTCACTGGGGCATCATTTGAGTGTTTGTTAAACGTGAAGCTGGAGGGGAAGGCTGGGGAGACATTGGGGAATAATGGGA
The DNA here is from genome assembly GCF_024542745.1 of Macaca thibetana thibetana. Taxonomy (NCBI): domain Eukaryota; kingdom Metazoa; phylum Chordata; class Mammalia; order Primates; family Cercopithecidae; genus Macaca; species Macaca thibetana. The sequence continues at coordinate 118,255,149 of NC_065588.1, forward strand.
ATCCCCAGTTCGTTTGGAAACTGCAGATAAATCCTCGTGGTAGGAACGAGACTATAGCTGTAGAAGCAGAGGGAGCCCCAGTGTCTCTCCTGGGACTCTCCGGTTCATTCATGCACTGGGCATTTGATTTAAAAGAATGAAAGAACATTGGTGAAAAGGTCAGAAGGGCTCGGCCTCTGACCTTCCTATAGGGAGCCTCCAAACTTACGCCATTCCTTTTCTTCTTTCTTCCAGGTGCAACATTATTCCTCTGCAAAGATGATTGTCCCTGAGGAACAGTAACAGGAAAGCATCTTCCCTTGCCCTGGACTTGGGTCTAGGGATTTCCTCCTTGTCTTCTCTCCCTGAAGCATAAGGATCTGGAAGAGGCTTGTAGCCTGAACTTCTGGGTGGTGGCAGTGCTGTGGCCCACTAGTGTAATCTGCCTGGATTAAGACATTCTTAAAAACTTATGCTTGGCCTCTTTCGCAAATTAGGCCACGGCCCTGAATAGGAATTCCCTAAATCGGAACTGTGGGCAAGTGGGCGGAAGTTATTCCGGCAGGTACTGGTGTGATGATGATGATTATTTTTAATAAAGAGTTTTACAGTGCTGATATGACCCTGTTGTCACCCCAACTGAATTTCTTATGACCCTCTCAAACCAAAGCTCAGAAGGGGTCAGAAGAGCTTCATAGAAAGTTGGGCAAAACAAGCTAGCAATTGTGAAGTCCGGCTTTGACCAACATATTTCTTTGCACTGAGGCCTTGCTGCTGTAGATACGGAAATTGCTAAGTAGTTCCATGCTTCCTCAGCAGCTGGGCCGCTAGGGCCATAGTAGCTCCCTTTGGAGAACAGGGAAAGCCTGGAGGTTCCCCAGGTGGCCCAGTGTGGTGTCGTGTCAGCTTCCTCTTTAGGAGGAAGCAAGCTCTCCAGAGGGCAGGAAGCTCCTTTCGATTCGGTAATAAGAACCCCTCCATTTTGTTTTTTGGAGAAAAGGTCCTGCTTTGTCACCCAGACTGGAGTGCAGTGTTGTGATAAAGGTTCACGGAAGCCTTGACCCTCTGGGCACTATCTCGGCCACCCAAGTATCTGGGACCACAGGCGTGCACCACCATGCATAGCTAATTTATTTTTTGTAGAGAGAGGGTCTCCCTGTGTTGACTAGGTTGGTCTCGAATTCCTGGGCTCAAGCAGTCCTCCTGCCTTGGCCTCCTAAAGTGCTGGGATCACAGGCATGAGCCACTGCGCCCAGCCCACTGCTAGTTCGACTTTTTATACTTGAGCCTCCTGGCTATGCCTTGAGATCAGCGCTATTTTGTAAACCGCTGAGGTGTGGATAGGAATGAGTAGATCAGACCTCTTGAAAATGCTTATTCTTCCTCCCTTTTATTTTTTGTCTCTTTTAAGATGGTAAAATGGGTCTCAGCGATTCCTGCCGATGCTTTAAATTATTTTCTCCTCTCCGTGGTATCAGTGTTCATTTCCCCAGTTCTTGCACACCACTTTCTGTTTTGGCAGTTCTGCCAAGCAAGCCCTGTATTCCTTGGGACTGGTTTTGCTGTGGTTGGATACAGATACCAGCTCGCCTTGATGGGATCAGTATTGCTGTGTGCTTCCAGCCACAGATTCTCACACTCAATTCCAAAGCCCTCCTATTGGGCGAATTCCCTCAAACTCTATTTGACCCAACAGCCACACGTATTCCCCTCTGGTAGCCACAGACATGCTGTGTTTACCAGTGTTTGCTGTTTAAATTGCATGTTCTAATTCCAAGTATTTTCCAGTCTCTATTTTATAAAGTTTCTGACTATAATAAAAACAGCTTGCCTCAGTTTATCCTTTTTTATTTTGAGATGTATGCCTATTAATCAAATTACCATCACTGGGGCGTGGCATTGTGGGCAGGGAGAATTATTCACATTCTCCTCAAATGACAGCAGCAGACAGCCTTCTGCCTCAGTGGCTCTGGCTGGTTTCCCGCAGGGCTCCCAGTGGAAACCCATGTGGCCACCTGTTGCCGTCTTCCATGAGATGTTAGTGGAGAGCCACTTTGACGTGGAATGATCCTAATAGGTTTAGCCAGACTGGTTTTGCAGAAACGCCTTGTGCTGAGAACTGCAAGCTGGTGCACCCTGTGTCGTATCTGCCCTCAGCCAGCTGGAATTGTCTCCTACACGCGGTGCCTGGTGAGGAGGCGGGCAGGACAGTTGTGTGCTGCATCCATGAGACCTGGAAATTCAGTTTGCTTTTGGAAAAGAGAATTGTATCCGAGTTCATACTACTCCACCCCATCTTGCCAAGGTTGTGGAAAGTAAAAATTGGCAGTATTGGCTGCTGCAGCTTCTCAGGGGACGGGACCATGTGAAAAGGTGGGGATCGCGCGAGCGCAGGAAGGAGAGAAAAGCGAGGAAAGCCTATGCCGTCAGCGACCGGCAGGGGGCGCGTCGGCCACGCTCGTCACCGCTTCCTGGGCACGTGACCACCGCCCTGCCTGTCCTTTAGGGCCTGTCGCTTCCGGCGGCGGCGGTTGCCATGGGGACGGGGCTTGGGTGGTAACCAGAACTAGGGAGCTGGTGGAGAAGGTGGCTGCCGCTGGAAAGACGCCCGGGAGGTGGCTGAGGGGTCCAGGCGGTGGGACGACTCCGGCCTTTTGAAGACCGGGGTGGGTGCTCTCTGTAAGTCCGGGACGGAGGCCACGCGGCCCTGGCGAGGGGGCCCTGGCCTGGCGGGGTCTGGCGCCCCTTGTGGGGCGCTCACCCGACCTGCCCTTGTGGGGCCTGGGGCGGCTCCAGGGAGACCTGAGTTGGGGGCAGAGGCCGCACCTGGGCTTTAATTCCCCTGCAGAGCCACGCACCTGGCACCTCTGCCCCAAACCCCTGCGGCTCCAACCCGGCTGTCCAGATGCTCCGGCGAAGTTGGGCTCAGTCAGAAGAGGCTCGGTGGTCAGAGCCCTAGACAGGAATCAGCAGTAATTTTTCAGCTGGAGAAACTAAGTGCCACAGAGATCTCTTTCTTACTAGCGGTGTCATCTTGAATAAGTCACTTCACCTCTCAGAGCCTCAAACTCATTTATTCGTTCATTATTTATTTTATTTTATTTTATTTTATTTACCAGAGATGAATTCGAGGAGCTGATACATTTAGTGCCGAGAAAGAAATTAAGAAATAGAAATACCTTTACTACCCTGTACTCTTTGGGACTTTAGTTTCAAAGAGTTGAGTTCTCTTATTCTAATGTCGCCGAAAATGTGGGGATTTTTTTTTGTTCTGGGTCCAACTCTTTAGGGATAAAGTATCCATCCTTATTGTTTTCCTAGTTCAAACTCTTGTTTGTTGTAAGGAATAAATGAGAGAATATGTCAGAAGGCTTTCAAACTGTTCATTTCTTTGCATGTTAGGGTCGTTAGGGTTGCTTTTCTCTCGAATAATAACAATTGCTACCACTTTTTCAAGCTGTATGTGCCAGAATTGTGTTGAGCATTTTATATGTTATCTGTTCTCTACAACAACCCTAGAATTTAGGATTATTCTTTTTATTTTGCCCATGAGAAAATGTAGACTCTGAGGGATAAAGTGACTTGCCCAAGGTCACAGAACAAGTACATGGGGGAAATGGGATTCAATGCTAGGACAAGCTGACAGCAAGGCCCTTGCTTTTAACCACTAGGCTACCCTGCTTCTTCTCGTATTCCTGTTTCTAGAATTATTGCTAATATGTGGGTTATGCATTTCGCTGCCTGTGGGAATATGAATATATATATATATATATATATTTTTTTTTTTTTTTTTTTTTTGAGATGGAGTCTCGCTCTGTCGCCCAGGCTGGAGTGCAGTGGCACAATCTCGGCTCACTGCAAGCTCCGCTCCGCCTCCCGGGTTTACGCCATTCTCCTGCCTCAGCCTCCCGAGTAGCTGGGACTACAGGTGCACGCCACCACGCCTGGCTAATTTTTTGTAATTTTAGTAGAGACGGGGTTTCACCATGTTAGCCAGGATGGTCTCAAACTCCTGACCTCATGATCCACCCGCCTCGGCCTCCCAAAGTGCTGGGATTACAGACGTGAGCCACCGCGCCCGGCCATGAATATATTTTAAATGGGTAAAAAGACTACAAGGTGTTTATTCCTAGAAAGTTGACAGGCCCTGGATCAATATTTTTTTTTTTTTTTTTTTTTTTTTTTGAGACGGAGTCTCGCTCTGTCGCCCAGGCTGGAGTGCAGTGGTGCCATCTCCACTCACTGCAAGCTCCGCCTCCCAGATTCAAGCCATTCTCCTGCCTCAGCCTCCCGTATAGCTGGGACTACAGGCGCCCACCACCGCGCCGGGCTAATTTTTGTATTTTTTTAGTAGAGACTGGGTTTCACCGCGTTAGCCAGGATGGTCTCGATCTCCTGACCTCGTGATCCACCTGTCTCGGCCTCCCAAAGTGCTGGGATTACAGGTGTGAGCCACCGCGCCTGGCCCTGGATCAATATTTTTAAGATCTGGGCCACAAATACATATACTTTAAGATTTCCCAGCCATGCGTGGGAAGGCTGGTCTGTTGTGGGCCAGGCTGGTCTCAATCTCTTGACCTCAAGTGATCCTCCTGCCTCAGCCTCCCAAAATGTTGGGATTACAGGTGTGAGCCACTGCGCCTGGCCAGAAATATGACATTCTTTTTTTATTTTTATTTTTGAGATAGAAGTTTGCTTTTGTCACCCAGGCTGGAGTGCAGTGGCAGATCTTGGCTCACTGCAACCTCCACCTCCTAGGTTCAAGCAATTCTCCTGTCTCAGCCTCCCAAGTAGCTGGGATTACAGACACTCACCACCACACCCAGCTAATTTTTGTATTTTTAGTAGAAACAGCATTTCATCATGTTGGCCAGGCTGGTCTCAAACTCATGACCTCAGGTGATCCATCTGCCTTGGCCTCCCAAAGTGCTGGGATTACAGTCATGAGCCACCGTGCCTGTTCAGAAACATGACATTCTTTTTATCCTGTGGAAAGGGGCCAGAGCCATTTGTTCACATTTCATCAATAGGCTAGTGCACTAGGAGATGGAAATGGGAAGCCGAGGGCTGACTGGTTATTATGGTCAAAATCTCTCTAGAGGAAACTCTACAGAGAAGAATGTCAGATGCAGAAGAAGCTCCCGGAGAAGCAACAGGAGAAAATGGAGAAACAGAAATGAAAGCAGAGGAGGAACCTAATCCAAATTATAAAGAAGTAGAAAATCTACAACAGGAATCAAAAGATGACACATTAGCATGGAGAGAGTCTCAGGAGGAGGAGAGGAAAATGGGTGAGGAGGGAGGGGAGGAGGAGGAGGAGGAGGAGGAGGAGGAGGAGGAGGAAGAGAAGGAGGAGGAGGAGGAAGAGAAGGAGGAGGAGGGGAAGGAGGACAAAAAGATTGTCATGGAAGAAACTGAGGAAGTGGCTGGAGAAGCCCAGGAGAAGGAGGCTTCAGGAATACAGGAAGAAACCACAGTGGAGCCCCAAGAAGTCACAGAGTCCATGATCCGTTTGGAGACACAGATTACCGATTCCCAGTCAATCACATCAGGAATTTTCCCAGTAAGTAGTCATCTTCATTCAATCGTCAATTCATTCAGAATCATTAATTGAATGCTTAGTATAGGCCAGACTATGGGAACACAAAACCAAGTAAGATACAATCCATTCCTTTTTTTTTTTTTGAGACAGAGCCTCACTGTCGCCCAGGCTGGAGTACAGTGGCACAATCGCAGCTCACTGCAACCTCTGCCTCCTGGGTTGAAGCTATTCTCCTGAGTAGCTAAGATTACAGGCATCCGCCACCACGTCCAGCTAATTTTTTGTATTTTCAGTAGAGATGGGATTTCGATCTTACCATGTTGGCCAGACTGGTCTCAAACATGTGACCTCAAATGATCTGCCCACCTTGGCCTCCCAAAGTGCTAGGATTACAGGCACACGCCACCATGCCCGGCCACAATCCATTCCTTTTTTTTTTTTTTTCGAGACAGAGTTTCACTCTTGTTGCCCCGGCTGGAGTGCAATGTTGCGATCTCGGCTCACTGCAACCTCTGCCTCCTGGGTTCAAGTGATTCTCCTGCCTTAGCTTCCTGCGTAGCTGAGATTACAGGCGTCCGCCACCACGCCTGGCAGATTTTTTGTATTTTTAGTAGAGACAGAGTTTCACTCATGTCGACCAGGCTGGTCTCAAACTCCTGACCTCAGGTGATCCACCAGCTTCGGCCTCCCAAAGTGCTAGGAGCCCCCGTGCCCGGCCACAATCCATTCTTTTAAGGAGCTCTAAGGTGTGTAGGGAGGCAGACCCATGAGTGCAGTGACTGAAAGATGCACAGGAGATGAAACAGGGCCTCTTAACCCAGTTTGGAGGATGGCCAGGGAAAGTTTCCTGGGGAAGGTGGGTGCCACAGCTGAGGTGCTCGCCTTAGAATGGAGTCGGTATGATAATAGGAGTGTAGGCTTCCCACAGACTGCTCCCAGTAGGAGAACTTAGCTGTGGCCTAAGAATAGGTCACTCTCTGTAACTAGTCAGCCTTTTGGAGACCACTAGTGCCACTTAGAAGAATGATTTTGCCATTGTGGGTCTGCTGGTAGGCCAAGAATACTCTGGAACACACCGTGTTTGTCCTGTTCTGTTCTTTTCTTTTTTCTTTTTATTTTTTATCTTTTTCTTTTCTCTCTCCCCTACCCTCCCCTTCCTCTCCCTTCTCTCCTCTTGTCCCTCCTTCCTTCCTGGGGTCTCACTTTGTCACCTAGGCTGGAGTACAGTGGCATGATCTTTCACAAGCAGCCTCGACCTCCCAGGCTCAAGCGATCCTCCTACCTCAGCCTCCTGGGTAGCTGGGACTACAGGCATGCACCACCACATCCAGCTAATTTTGTTCATTTTGGGTAGAGAGAAGGTGTCACTCACTATGTTGCCCAGGCTGGTCTTGAACTCCTGGGCTCAAGTGATCCTCCCCTCTTGGCCTCCCAAAGTGTTGGGATTACAGGCATGAGCCATTGCACCCCATCTTGTTTTGTTTTTTAAGTACAAAATGTTCCAGCCTCTTTTAAAAAACATTTCATCATTCCTAGCTGAGGCTAACACTGAGACTGGCTGACTGGGAATAGAAAAGGAGAATAAATGGTGAGTGTAGCAGCACGTACTGCATGTGGAATCATGATCTCGTATTTCTTTTTAAAGAAAGCCCAAAGAGGTAGCAAGTCAAAGCCTTCCTTACAATTGGAGGATGCAGAAACAGATGAGCTTTTAAGAGGCCTAAGCACACAACTTGAATTTCTTGATTTGGATCAAATCAGTCCTGAGGAACAACAGATTAGTTCCCCTGAAAGGCAGCCCTCAGGAGAGCTTGAGGAGAAAACCGACTGGATGCTCCAAGACGAACTGGGACGAGAAAGAAGGGATTTGGAGCCAGAAAACAGAGAGGAGGGACAAGAAAGTAGAGTATCCAACATCCAGTCTGAAGCAGGGATCTCCAGGGAGTCACTGGTGTCCAGCACCACAGAGGACATTCTGTTCAAAAGGGATGAAAGTGCCCCGGTGTATCCCTTGGTAAGTGTAATGCTTTTGAATCTCCCCCAGCACTTTGAGAGTGTTGCACAATAGGGGAATTTTATGCATGTGGGAGAAAAAGAATACCACCAGAAGGATACTTTTTAAACTAATAACAGACTTGTGTCTCTTTTTTTTACACAGAGTCTTGCTCTGTCGCCCAGGCTGGAATGCAGTGGCGCCATCTTGGCTCACTGCAGCCTCTGCCTCCCAGGTTCAAGTGATTCTTGTACCTCAGCCTCCCAAGTAGCTGGGATTACAGGCATGAGCCACCAAGCCTGGCTAATTTTTGTATTTTTAGTAGAGATGGGGTCTCGTCATGTTGGCCAGACTGGTCTTGAACTCCTAACCTCAGGTGGTCCACCTGCTTCGGCCTCTCAAAGTGCTGGGATTACAGGCATGAGCCACCGCGCCTGGCCTAGACTTGCATCTTTTAAAGTTCCGTTAAGAGCTCTGACTGGAACATGTGTGACTGAACATGAGCTTGAGAGCTGCATCTGGGTTGAATGGTGTTGCTCAGCAGGCAGGAAATTCCAGACATAGTTTGTCTGTTGCATAGGGTGCTATTTCACGGGGGAGATTCAAACTCCATTCCGGCCCTCTCCCCAGCTTCCTCCTCCCCCTTTCCTTCTTGCTTCCTCTCCCTCTTCTTCCCCTCCCCTCTGCTTTCGCTTTTCTCTCCTCCCCTCCTGTCTCCTCTCCTTTTTCTCTCTCACATTGTAAAATTCCTCCTTCATGCCACAAGTTCCACCCCTTCCCCTTTCTGCCTCACCTCTTCTGCCTTGATATCTTTCCATGCCCCCCAAACCATCCATTCCAAGAGGGTCCCAGAGGGGAAGGTAATGGAGGAGTGAAAGCTGCATGAAAAGGCCCAGGCAGTCCAGAGGAATCTGCCTTTGCCACTGCTGAAGATATTCCAGGGAGGCACCATCTGCGAGGAGTAAAAATATTATCATTTACCAAGAGAAGGAAAAGGAGGAGTTTTTTCCTTCTTCCTCCATCTGCTACTTTCTGAAAATTGTTTCCTAGGATTCATCCTTCCTGTAGATTCATGCCTTTGGAAGATGTGGAAGTGATTGAATGGATATCAAATACTTAATGTAGTTCCTAAGACATAGTGAGTACTCAGTAAGTGTCCGCAACTGTGTGGCAATGACGATGACGGTGGCAAGATGTCTGGAGGGAAATGCAGACAACTGAAAACCTCCTTTCTGCAGATTGGCTTCATTTGAGCCTAGTGTGACAGCCTCTCTCCCATAGCTTGCAACTGTTCAGTCTGAGAGGAAGAATAATTGAGCTTTAGGGCCCACAAAGACTCTTGTTTTGTTTAGCCAGCAAGCATCAACCAGGTAATATCTCTAAGGAGAAGGTGTATTCTTCGTGTCAGGGGCCCAGCTATCTGGACCTGGCAAGAGCCACTCCCCAAGTTTTGGGTCTTGCTTAACCTTGGTCTCACTGCAGAACCAAAATTTTTCTAGATGGTCTCCCTTTGCAAATTACTTTAGCTTTTTAGTTATTTATTTATTTTATTTATTTATTTATTTGGAGACGGAATCTCACTCTGTCACCCAGGCTGGAGTGCAGTGGCATGATCTCGGATCACTGCAACCTCTGCCTCCCGGGTTCAAGTGATTCTCCTGCCTCAGCCTCTCGAGTAGCTGGGACTACAAACATGTGCCACCACACTCTGCTAATTTTTTTTTTTTTCTTTTAGTAGAGACGGGGGTTTCACTGCATTAGCCAGGATGGTCTCGATCTGACCACGTGATCCGCCCGCCTTGGCCTCCCAAAGTGCTGAAATTACAAGCATGAGCCACCACGCCCAGCCTTTTTTAAGAGACAGAGCCCTGCTGTGTTGCCCAGGCTGGACTAGAACTCAATCCTCCCACTTCAGCCTCCTGAAATTTCTTTAGCTTATTGCAAGTATCTTCTTTCTTCTTTCTTTTTCCTTCACTTTCCTTTTCTTTCTCTCTTTCTTCTTTATTATTTTTGTTTTTCTTTATTTTGAGACAGGCTCTCACTCTGTCACCCAGACTGGAATGCAGTGGTATGATCATGGTTCACTGCAACCTCCATCTCCTGGGTTCAATGGATCTTACTACCTCAGCCTCCCGAGTATCTGGGACTACAGGCGTGTGTTACCACACCCAACTAATTTTTTTTTTTTTTTTTTTTTTTTTTTTTGAGACGGAGTCTTGCTCTGTCGCCCTGGCTGGAGTGCAGTGGCATGATCTCGGCTCACTGCAAACTCCACCTCCTGGGTTCATGCCATTCTCCTGCCTCAGCCTCCCGAGTAGCTGGGACTACAGGCACCTGCCTCCACACCTGGCTAATTTTGTTTTTGTTGTATTTTTAGTAGAGATGGGGTTTTACCGTGTTAGCCAGGATGGTGTTGATCTCCTGACCTCGTGATCCGCCCACCTCGGCCTCCCAAAGTGCTGGGATTACAGGCATGAGCCACTGCGCCCGGCCCACACCCAGCTAATTTTAGAAATATTTTTTAGAGATGGAGTCTCACTATATCTCTCAGGCTGGTCTTGAACTCGTAAGCTCAAGCAATCCTCCCGCCTCGGCCTCCCAAAGTGTCGAGATTATAGGTGTGAGCTACCATACCTGGCCTCTATTTTTTCTTTTTGTTAAAACTATTCAGTATTGGCTGGGTGTGGAGGCTCACACGTGTAATCCAGCACTTCGGGAAGCTGAGGTGGGTGGATCACCTGAGGTCAGGAGTTCAAGACCAGCCTGACCAACATGGTGAAACCCCATCTCTACTAAAAATACAAAATTAGCCAGTCGTGGTGGCACATGCCTGTAATCCCAGCTACTTGGGAGGCTGAGCCAGGAGAATCGCTTGAACCTAGGAAGGCAGAAGTTGAAGTGAGCCAAGATTGCTCCATTGCACTCCAACCTGGGTAATAGAGTGAGACTCTGTCTCAAACAAACAAACAAAAACTATTCATAAAAAATTCAGACAACTTATACATGTTTGAAGGCAAAGATTCTTCTTCCTACACACACCCCTACCCCAATCTCATTTCCTTATGTAACTCCTGCCACAGTTGGCTGTGACTGCTCCTCTCCTGACCTTTTTCTGGGCATGTACAACGTGTTATCTGTGTGCCCATGCCTGTGCGCATGCTCACATGGCTCACATTTAGTTTTTGTGTGTTTTTTTTTTTTTTTTACCAATGAGATAATCCTGCATTTCTACAAAATGTTTTTCCACTTAATATGTCTTGGAAGGTTTCTTGTATCAGTGCATGTATCTCTACTTCCACTTTTTGTTTTTCTTTTTTTGAGATGGAGTCTCACTCTGTCCCCCAGGCTGGAGTGCAGTGGTGCTATCTTGGATCACTGCAACCTCTGCCTCCTGGGTTCAAGTGATTCTCCTGCCTCAGTCTCTCGTGTAGCTGGGATTACAGGCGCACATTACCATGTCCAGCTAACTTTTGTATTTTTGTAGACATGGGGTTTCGCCATGTAGGCCAGGCTAGTCTCGAGCTCCTGACCTCAGGTGATCCACCCACCTCAGCCTCCCAAAGTGTTGGAATTACAGGCATGAGCCACCGTGCCCAGCCCACTTCCTCTTTTTAAATGTAACTGTTCCCCTCTCTGTGGCCACTTACATTGCTTCTAATTTCTTGCTGTCACACAAGGTCCTATAGTGAACATGTTCCTCCATCTCTCCTGTGTCCGCAGCATTCTCCTTTTCCTTTGGGGTCCCCTCCTTAGTCCTAAGGCCTGTACTAGCTCCCAGTGTTCATGGTAAATAGACATGACTGTGGATCCCACCTCCAGCCAGGAAACAAGGCAATCATGTTTTTGTGAGCAGGAATCTTATGAGTATCAAATACAGTGAAATCTGGTTTTGATAGCAAAGTTTTGTTTTCCAGATTAATATGTTTTAGAAAAAGATTGATGTAAGTGGTGGCTAAGTGGTGGCTATCTCCATAATCGTCTGTCATGCATGTTAAAACTGCTGCAAAACATGATGATTAATACTATTTGATTTCTGTAATTGTGGATGCTGCTTGAGTGGGGTTGTTCTGTTACCACTAAGTGAAGTCAGCCTCGTGGTGACCCGGGAAGGGCTGATGTGGCTGAAGACAGGAGTCCTTTTAGGAATGTTTTCTTTTTGTAACTAATTTGTTAAGTGGCAAAATAAATTTCCAGAAAGATGATCCTTTTAGGATTAGCAAGTTTCCAAAAGAACAATTTCATTTGAATAAATCAGCTTTTAAGAAACAGCCAAATATTAAATAATTCTGTTCCTAGAAGTTGCAGCTTGAGACAATTATGATTCCATAATTCTACCACTCACACCCACACAATAAGAGATCTAAATATAAATATAAATTATAGGGAATGAGCAGATGGAAACAGAAGGGGATGGGGAATTAAGAATGTAGGAGAGAGAAATTGGTCACATTACCTGCTATGTCTGTCTTGGGGAGAAACAATTTAATTTTATAAGTATTGTTCAAAGATAAGAAAGGAAACTTACCAGATTTTGTTTCTATATTCCAATTTAATTCACTGATTCTTAGCAACGCATCACTTTCAGCACTCTACTGCATTTGATTATTTGGCCCTAGTTAATTTTTTTAAATATTTTTTTTTTTTTTTTTTTTTTTTTTTTTTTGAGACAGGGTCTTGCTCTATTGCTCAGGCTGGAGGGCAGCATTATGATCTCAGCTCACAGCAACCTCCACCTCCTAGGCTCAGTCAGTCCTCCTGCTTCAGCCTCCTGAGTAGATGGGATTAAATATGCACACCACCATGCCTGGCTAATTTTTGTATTTTTTTTAGAGATGGGGTTTCAGTATGTTGCCCAGGCTGGTCTTGAACTCCTGGGATGAAGCAGTCCACTCACCTCGACCTCCCAAAGTTCTGGGATTACAGACACAAGCCACTGCACCCTGCCTGGATTTTATTTTTAAGCAGTTTTGGGTTTATAGAAAAATTGAAGGCCGGGAGCAGTGGCTCACGCCTGTAATCCCAGCACTTTGGGAGACTAAGGCAGGCGGATCATGAGATCAAGAGATCGAGACCATCCTGGCCAACATGGTGAAACCCCGTCTCCACTAAAAATACAAAATTTAGCTGGACATGGTGGTGCATGCCTGTAGTCCCAGCTACTCAGGAGGCTGAGGCAGGAGAATCGCTTGAACCCAGGAGGTGGAGGTTGCAGTGAACTGAGATCGTGCTGCTGTACTCCAGCCTGGTGAAAGAGTGAGACTCCATCTCAAAAAAAAAAAAAAAAAAAAAGAACAAAGAAAAAACTTGAGCTGAATGTACACAGGGCGCCCACATATTCCTCTTATATCCTTCCTCTCCCAGTTTTCCCTTTTATTCACATCCTGCATGAATGTAGTTTGTCCATTAGCACTGATGAGCCAATACTGCTACCTTATTATTAACCTAAGTCCATAGTGTACATTGGGGGTCACTCTGTGTGTCATGCTTATTATGGGCCTGGACAAATGTATCCTGACATGTACCCACCATACCCACCATTCTAGTATCATACAAATCGATTTATGCCCTGAAACCCCTGTCCTCCACCTATCCATCCTTCCCTTCCTCCCCTGAGCCCTGGCAACCACTGATCTTTTAATTTTTTTTGAGACAGGGTCTTGCTGTGTTGCCCAGGCTGGAGTGCAGTGGCGTGATCTCAGCTCGCTATAACCTCTGCTTCCTGGGTTCAAGCAATTCTCCTGCCTTAGCCTCTCAAGTAGCTGAGATTACAGGCACGCACCACCATACCTGGCTAATTTTTTGTATTTTTAGTAGAGACGGGGGGTTTCACCATGTTGGCCAGACTGGTCTCCTGACCGCAGATGATCCACCCACCTCGGCCTCCCAAAGTGCTGGGGTTACAGGCGTGAGCCACTGTGCCGGGCCGCACTGATTTTTTTATTGTCTCCATAGTTTTGCCTTTTCTAGAACGTCATATAGTTGGAATCATGTAATATGCAGCCTTTTCAGTTGGCTTCATTCACTTACCAACATGCCTGTAACTTTCCTCCATACCTCTTTGTGGCTTGTTAGCCTTTTTTTTTTTTCTTGTTGAATAATATTGCATTGTCTGGATGTGCCACAGTTGGTTTATTCTTTTTTTTTTTTTTTTCCCCACAATTAGCACTTTTTATTTGACACTAATTGAAGTCTGAACTTTAAACAGATTCTTGGACTGGTGGTTCATATCTATCAGCTCGTTCAACTTTAGCACCTGTCTCATCCCCAGTGGCTTTTCCAGAACTACTGCCTTCACCATGAAGCTCCATGAGCTTTCCCAATTCAAACTTGGCCTTCTTCAGCATTTTTACTTTCCTAACGAAGACATCATGGAGAGGATAAACAGATTGGCAAGCCTTTTCTGTGTCTTTTCCAATGCTGTCTGGAATCAATTTATTGACCACTTCTTTCAAGTCATTTGTCTGCACCTCTCGGGTCATGATTTCCATCATCTTCTTCCGGATTTGGCGGACCTGTTGGTGCTGAGCATAAGAAATCTTCCGTATCTGATTGTTGTGTTTTTTAGTAAAACCAACACAGAACAGACGAAGCAAGTAACCATCGGTAGTCTTGACATCAACATGAGCTTCAATCGTTGTCTGCCACTTTTTGACCATGGAACACATTTTGTCACGGGTAAGATCCATGCCATGGAAGTTAGTCAGGCAGTTTTTGCCCTGAACATCTTCAGTAATCAGCTTGAATTTTCTAAATGCAACTTCATCATTCTGAAATCAGCAAGACTCACTTCAAACACACGACCCTTGAGACCATCAGATGCAATTTTGGTTCCTTGGGTCCTGGTGACGAGCGTCTTTCCAATATTTCTTACATTGAACATAGCAGATGCTTTCACATCATACCAATCTTTCTTAGAAAATGGATCAACCACTTTCTTCTTGGCTCCCTTTTTGCCGCCTTTCGTAAGGCGCTTGTTCTTACCAACCGCCATGGTGCTGCTCAGAGAGCTGAAAGGGGTTTATTCTTAATAATTTTTTTTTTTTTTGAGACGGAGTCTTGCTGTGTCGTCCAGGCTGAAGTGCAGTGGTGCGATCTCGGCTCACTGCAAGCTCCGCCTCCAGGGTTCACGCCATTCTCCTGCCTCAGCCTCCTGAGTAGCTGGGACTACAGGCGCCTGCCAACATGCTCGGCTAATTTTTTGTATTTTTTAGTAGAGACAGGGTTTCACCGTGTTAGCCAGGATGGTCTCGATTTCCCGACCTTGTGATCCGCCTGCCTCGGCCTCCCAAAGTGCTGGGATTACAGGCATAAGCCACTGCGCCCAGCCTATTCTTAATTTTTAAAAAATACTTTGAGCTGAGCGCCGTTGCCCACACCTGTAATCCCAGCACTTTGGGAGGCTGAGGCAGGTGGATCACGAGGCAAGAGATCAAGACCATCCTGGCCAACATGGTGAAATCACATCTCTACTAGATATACAAAAAGTAGCTGGGTGTGGTGGCACGTGCCTGCTCTCCAAGATACTTAGGAGACTGAGGCAGGAGAGTCACTTGAACCCGGGAGGTGGAGTAAACAGTGAGCTGAGATCGTGCCACTGCACTCCAGCCTGGCAACAGAGTGAGACTCTGTCCCCTGCCAAAAAAAAAAAAAAAAAAAACCCAAAAAACTTTGAACACAAAACTAGTACATAAGTAAATAAACTAGTATTGAAGTAAAAGCAGTAGTCAGATTTATTGTACTTATAATTTTTCATTTCATAACTTTTTTTTTTTTTTTTTTTTTGGCGGAGTCTCGCTCTGTCGCCCAGGCTGGAGTGCAGTGGCGCGATCTCGGCTCACTGCAAGCTCCGCCTCCCGGGTTCACGCCATTCTCCTGCCTCAGCCTCCCGAGTAGCTGGGACTACAGGCGCCCGCCACCTTGCCCGGCTAGTTTTTTGTATTTTTTAGTAGAGACGGGGTTTCACCGTGTTAGCCAGGATGGTCTCGATCTCTTGACCTCGTGATCCGCCCGTCTTGGCCTCCCAAAATGCTGGGATTACAGGCTTGAGCCACCGCGCCCGGCCCATTTCATAAAATTTTAATTTGGGATTTATTCCAGGCAATACAGAATTTTTAATTTTTCGAAAGAGATTTTGTCTCTTCATCCTTTATCCTTCCGGTAGAAATAGTACATAGGGACAAATACCCAAGCTGAATAATTAATTGCCTTTCTTTTCTTTTTTTTTTCTTTGAGATGGAGTATCGCTCTGTTACCCAGGCTGGAGTGCAGTGGTGCGATCTCAGCTCACTGCAACCTCCGCCTCCCAGGTTCAAGTGATTCTCCAGCCTCAGCCTCCTCAGTAGCTGGGAGTAAAGGCGCCTGCCACCACGCCCGGTTAAGTTTTGTATTTTTAGTAGAGATGAGGTTTCACCATTTTGACCAGCCTGGTCAAGAACCCTCGACCTCAGGTGATTCACCCACCTCAGCCTCCCAAAGTGCTGGGATTACAGGCATGAGACAGGGCTCCCAGCTTATTTGCCTTTCTTATAAAGTTACATAATGACTTCATTGTAACTTGTCTACCCTACATGCTTTTAGAAAGTAAATGGAATTTCACAACATTAGGTTCTCACTGTGTGTCTGGTACTGAACAAAGTCTTGGTCCTGAGGAGTGGAAGAAAAGGAAGTTATTTCTGTGTATTGTTGAAGACTTTCTTTTCTAATGGAGGTATAATTAACATGCCATAAAATTAACCAAAATTTTTTTTAATTGTGGTAAAATACACAGAACATTAAAGTTGCCATCTTAACCTTTTTTTCTCACACTGTTGCCCAGGATGGAGTGTGATGGAACGATCTCAGCTCACTGCAACCTCCCCGTCTCCTGGTTTCAAGCGATTCTCCTGCCTTAGCCTCCAAGTAGCTGGGATTACAGGCACATGCCACCACGCCCAGCTAATTTGTGTATTTCTAGTAGAGATGGGGTTTCACCATGTTGGCCAGGCTGGTCTCGAACTCCTGACTTCAGGTGATCCTCCCACCTCAGCCTCCCAAAGTGCTGGGATTACAGGTATGAGCCACCACGCCTGGCTGAGGACTTTCTTAAAGTGGTTCCTCTTTGCTGGACTGTTGATGTGAAATCCTTCCCCTCCAGCGAGTTCCTGGAGTCGTAGCTCTGGGCTGAACATGCTGTAATGTCTTGCTGGTTTTGCCCTTGTCTTCCAGACCATGACCTGGTCGTTTGGATGGAACAGTTCTCTTCCTGTTTACTATATTCGAGAGGAAAAGCAGAGAGTTCTTCTGTATGTTTGCGCTCACACTGCGATCATCTACAACGTGTTGAGGAATAATCAACACCACCTTCAGGTATGTAGGGATTTCCTTCCTATAGGCAGGGGAGTTGTCTTTAACGTGTGTGTGGTATTTTGTTTTATATCTCAAGGACTAACTTCATTCTATCACTGTCATATTTTCCCACTCTCCTTGGAACTAAAAGCAATCCTCTCTTTACAAATACATGGTATTGCTTATTGTCTCTCTGTTTCTAATCAGAATCAACTTACAAAACAGCAGTTGACATTAATTTTATAGTTAGAATTTAAAACATCTGTATTTTTTACACTTCTGCAAAAATGTGGACAGCGTAGATCATGTCTCCACAGATATAACACAAAGGGCAGCTATTCAGCAGGGTGCCGACCTCACGGACACTTACATACCTCTCTAGTTTTCAAAGGGCTTTCATCTTATAACTGTACCGAGAAGTGGGTATTCATATACCCATTTTACAGAAGAAGAAACTGAGGCTCAGAGTGATTTAAGTGACTTGCCCAAGACCGTATTAGTAAATGATGTCTCCTGTCTTGAAAGTGTTAAGTAGGTCAGTTGTCCTTTTATCCCTCCCTCCTTTCAGCAGCTTTGTTCATTTTCACCCCTCTCTGAGCCTCCCCGATTTGTCCTTCGTGCCTGCCCTCCTCACAGCACTCTGCTTCCTTCATTCCTGATATTTAGGACCCAATTCATTTTCATCATTTACCTTTCCAAGCGTCCTATTCCTTGGTGTCTGACTTTCTACTTATTGACCTGGTAAACTGTTCCATATCACCCTTTCAGTTGACGTATGTTGTTACAGGAGTGTCCTTAGCTGATGCCTAGATCAAAAACACCACAAGGTATTTACCAAGGACCCAGTCAATACTCAGTGTTGTGCCAGGGATTCAAGATGTCTGGGTGCAACTTAAGGAATTCAGTCTCTAGAAGTCCAGAAATACGCAGGCAGAAATCACCAGGCAGCTCCCCTTGGAGCTTCATTGAATGCATGGCAGTGAGCACAGTGGTGATGGCAGAGAGAGAAGGAAGAGATCGCTGTGGGCAGGCTCAGATAGTCAGGGCGAGCAGGATGCACAGATGTGCTGGAGTGGAAGGAGGCAGGAGTCCAGCCTCACTAGGGCCAGAGGGCTGGGAGTGGCCTTGACCATCCATTTGTTTCACAAATAGTTTATAGCTGCTATGTTTCAGAGTATAGGTCTGTAGTAATGAACAAAATAGATGTATTCCCTGCTCTCATGGAGCTTACAGTCTAGTACAGAGACAGACGTTAAACAAGTGAACACATAAATGATTACAAATTGTAACCAGTGATTAAAAGGAGATGTGAAAATGCTCTGAGAGAGACAAATTAGGGTAAGAGAAGACTTAACTTTAGATTGAGTGGGCAGAGATTGAAGAGGTGCTGTTTCTGCTAAAACTTGGAGGATGAGAATGACCCAGTCAAAGACAGTCTGGGAGAGAACATTCCAGACGGAGCAACAAGTGTTCAGGCCTATGTGTGGGGCCCGGAAAGAAGGCTGGCATGGCTGATGCACCGTGAAGGTGAGAGAGAAGGAAGGAGGGAAGAGGGGCCATTTCCCAGCAGGGAGTGCTGCCATTTGTGTTTCCAGAAGATTCCTCTCTTGTGTGCACAAAAGGATTATAAGAAGATAAGAGTGGAAGCAGAGGCCGAGCATGGTGGCTCATGCCTGTAATTTCAGCACAGGCCGTGGCCGAGGAGGCTGAGGTGGGTGGATCACTTGAGCCCAGGAGTTTGAGGCCAGCCTGGGCAACATAGCAAGACCCTTGTCTCTACAAAAAATTTAAAAATTAGCTGGGCACGGTGGCATGTGCCTGTAGTCCCAGCTACTTGGGAGGCTGAGGTGGGAGGATTGCTTGAGCCCAGGAGATCAAAGCTGCAGTGAGCCAAGACTGTGTTGATGCACTTTAGTCTGGGTGACAGAGTGAGACCCTGTCTCAAACAAACAAAAAGAGTGGAAGTAGAGAGACCAATGGGGAACTTTTTGCTCCAGAGCTGCTCAGAGCCCTGAAGTGAGCAGTGTTCTAGAGAGAAGAGGCTGGCAGCGTGACTCAGAGTGGCTGGGGGAGGGGAGTGCTCAGATACTTATCCTCCACTTAGGTTGAGAGTTGCCACGTGCCTTGACCTCTAGGAGCCATTGTTCATGTGGGGAGTTATCTTTCAGGTGTTTGGAGGGAGAGAAAGTTTGAAAATCACCCACTAGGAAGTGGAGAAACCCCCAGGAAGGCCAGCAGGAACAGAATTTCCAGCCAGATGAGCGTTGAAAGGAGCTCAGATCTCTCTGTGGGGCCTGGCCTTTGCTGATGGTGGCCAAGGCTGGGCCACATCTTGGATGTTTCAAAGCATTTTCTCTCCATTTCTATAGGGCCATGCCAATATTATCTCCTGCCTCTGTGTCAGTGAAGACAGGCGGTGGATCGCCACAGCAGACAAAGGGCCAGACTGCCTGGTGATTATATGGGACTCCTTCACAGGGTAGGCTTTGTGTAGCCACTTCTTTTTTCCCCAAATTTGTGTAGAGTATCTGCCACTGTGTGACAATGACAGAATGAGTAATGCCAATGCCTAGAAATTTGATTTGTTGGCGTTCCACAGT
Source organism: Macaca thibetana thibetana (assembly GCF_024542745.1). Classification (NCBI taxonomy): domain Eukaryota; kingdom Metazoa; phylum Chordata; class Mammalia; order Primates; family Cercopithecidae; genus Macaca; species Macaca thibetana. The sequence continues at coordinate 118,274,587 of NC_065588.1, forward strand.
AGACTAGCTTATGCTGACTCACATTAACCTAGCTCACACAAGCTCAAAGCATAACCCAGATGGCAAATCTGTCATTTACAACGAGAAATATTACTTCTACAAGGACAGATTTTCTAGTGGCTGGTCAGGCTGCCTCTTCTGGGCAGTTCTTTTTTTTTTTTTTTTTTTTTTTTTTTTACTGGCTGCTTGGAGTTTATTTTCCGCTTGGTGCCAGGTGCACAGTTCCAGATGTCAGGAAAGCTAGCGAGTGCCAGGGCCGGGCGGTAGAGAGCGGGGCCCTAACTCCTTTTTGGTGTCTGCTGTGTTGATGCGAAGGTCTGCTTGCTGCAGCCGCCTGGTCTACAGGGTGGGGAGTGGGAGGTGGGAGGGGACGGGGGCGGGGAGCGGGGAAGGGCTCTGGTGGACTGGCGCCTCCGCAGGCCTCGGGCTGGTGGTAACCGCTCAGGTCAGGACGGGGGTCCAGTGCTGGCTGTGCTGGACTGACCGCCGGGCTGCTTCCTCGGGGCGTCCCGAGCCAGGCCACCGGTGGTCATGCTGCTGGAGGCCTGGGGGGGTTCCGGGTGCTCTGCGGACTCCAACACCGTGGCCATGAACGGGAGGGTGGACTTCCCGAAAAAGAAGCTGGCCCACCAGTGACCCGGGTCAGGCTTGGGGAGACCTGGGGGGTGGGGAATGGCTTCCCCGGGGCACTCGGTACTGCCGCAGGAGCTGTTGCTGGAAGTGGAACCCAGGCGGCGCCGGTAGTAGTCGTGGGTGGCCACGAGCGAGCCGCTGGAGGGGATGGCCGCCATGCTCTGGCTTGCTGGCTGGTGGGACCTGGGCGGCAACCCCTCGCGGGCCTCGGCGCACGATCACGGGTGGCGGGGACGGGGACGCTAAGCCACGGAGCCCATTTGCAGAGGAGACCGCGGGACACCGCGCCACGACAGAGACGCGCGCGCGCGGGGTCTTCTGGGCAGTTCTTAATGGTTACTACCAAGTGTTCCTGTCTATCGCTGCTCCCCGTTCCATACATTTCTTATTGGATATGTTCAGTTTTGATCTGTTTGCCTGCCATGGTTTTAGGTATAGTAATGATGGGAGACTTTCCAAAGCTGCTGTTTCTCTGCAGTCTCTCTCTAATTCTAACAACCCGCCATTGCCTCCTTTCTTTCATAATACAGACAGGTTCTCGCTCCATTGCCCATGCTGGAGTGCAGTGGTGCAGTCATAGCTCATTGCAGCCATGAACTCCCAGGATAAAGTGATTCTCCTGCCTTGGCCTCCTGAGTAGCTGGGACCACAGGCACATGCAACCACACCTGGCTAACTTTTTTTTGTAGAGACGAGGTCTTGCTATGTTGCCCCGGCTGGTCTTGAACTCCTGGCTTCAAGAGATCCTCCCATCTTGGCCTCTCAAAGCACTGGGATTATAGGTGTAAGCCACCATGCTTGGCCTCTTCTTAAATATTTTATTTTATTGTATTATATTTTCATAGAGATGGGGTCTTGCTTTGTTTCCCATGCTGGTCTTGAACTCCTGGGCTCAAGCCATCCTCCTGCCTCGGCCTCCCAAAGTGCTGGGATTATAGGCATGAGCCACCACACCTGGCCTCTCTTTCTCTCTTTTTTAAATTAACAGACTTTTATTTTTAGAACAGTTTTAGATTTACAGAAGAATTGGGAAGATAGTACTGAGGATTCCCATATACCCCACACCCAGATTCCCACATTAGTTACATCTTACATTAGTAGGATCAATTTGCTATAATTCATGAACATGATTGACACATGATTATTAACAAACATCCAGGATCCCACCCAGGAGACCACATTCGATTTAGCTGTGATGGCTCCTTAGGCTCTGCTTGGCTATGGCAATTTCTTAGACTTCCCTTATTTTTGATGACTGACAGTTTTGAGGAGTACAGGTCAGGGATTTGGTAGGATCTCCATCTACTGGACTGTTCGGATGGTTTTCTCGTGATAAGCCTACCGGCCTTCTGAAACACTCTGGTGTCTAAGAAATGAGTTACAGTGGCCTTCTTAACCTGGGGGTAAAAGGCATGCTCACTTCGATCAAACGTCAGATAAACCAGTCCAGGTGGTGAGGGGAGGTTGACAGCCCCCAGACTCTCTACTGGAGCTAGATCTGGAAGGCTGGGGTTCTGTACTCTCCTTGTATCTGCTTCTGTAACTCACTCTCCTCCTTCCCCGGCTGGAGGCAGACTGAATGGAGAGCCTCTCTGGTATCAAGGTTGTCATCCTGTATTGCCTTTCTTCCTAACTCATAAAATTCTACCTTTTCTGGTTCCTTTTCTGATAGTGCATCAGACAAGGAATAGTGGAATTTCCGTGGGCTTGAGCAGTCCTGCTCAAAGTGTGGTCTGCAGGCTGAGCTGATCTGTCAGCCGGTCCTGGGCTATGTTGAACAGAAAGTACAGAAAATGAGAGGGGGCCTTTGGGAACTTTTATAGCAATTTGTTCTTGCTATGGTATTTTTATTTTGTGAAAGTATTTGATCTGGGCTGGGTGCAGTGACTCATGCACTTTGGGAGCTTCCCAGCACTTTGGGAGGCTGAGGCAGGAGGATAACTTGAGGCCAGGAGTCTGAGACCAGCCTGGGCAACATAGTGAGACTGTCTCTACAAAAAATTAAAAGTTAGCCACATGTGGTGGTGCATGCCTGTAGTCCCAGCTACTCGGGAGGCTGAGGCGGGAAGATGGCTTGAGCTGAGGTGTTTGAGGCTGCAGTGATTCATGATCATGCCATTACACTCCTGCCAGGGGGACAGAGTAAAACCCTGTCTCAAGAAAAAAAATATGCATTGGTCTGCAGTGGAATAAAAGTTTTTTAAAAATACCTTTCACCACAGATAGTTTGCAAAGTGCTGGACAAGAAGATGTCGAGGCAGTTGGGGGATCCTGCGGGACTGAGCACGCCACCTTGTGTGACAGCTCTCAAGCAGGAGGCCGTCTGTTCTGCCGAGGACATTGGAAATGGGGCTGGTAGTTTGGGCTGTGGGATATGACATTGTGTAATCGATGAGAATGCAGTAGAGGTCCACCAAATGAAGGGAAGGAGCTGTAGGGTTTCAGGGAGGGCCTGGTTGGGGACAAAAAGCATGAGCCTGAAGTAGATGGTGGGTGGGGGAACGTGGTGATGCTTGTCTAGCCGTGCTGGGCAGAGGGGGAATAAGAACAGGCAATGTGACTGGTGGTGGCTTGCCTGGGTAAGAGAACTGGAAGGGAAGAAGGGAAGGGGCCCAGGGGACTTCAGAGGGACATGAAAGAGCAGGTGGCAGGAGGCAGGTGTGAGTGTGGGCTCTGGCATCCACCTGGGCTTCCATGTCTGCTCGGCCATGGTCTGCTGTGTGACTTGGAGGCCCAGAGAAGAAAGTAACTTTCCCATTTGTGAAAAAAGAATAATGATGTCTACTGTTTTTTACTTTCCTTGCTGTAACAAATTACCTCAAACAATATACTCTCTTGCAGTTCTGGAGGCCAGAAGTCTGAAACCAAGGTGTCGGCAGGGTTGGCTGCTTCTGGGGGCTGTGAGGGAGAATCTGTCCCAGGCCTCTCCCCTTGCTTCTGCTGGCTGTGGGTGACCCTTGGTGTCCTTGGCTTGTGGACGCATCCCTTCGATCTCTGCCTCCATCTTCCCATGGCATTCCCACCATGCATCCATCTGTGTCTTCTTGAGGACCCTGGGCATTGGATTTGGGGCCCACCGTAGTCCAGTACAACCTCATCTTAACTAACTACATCCACAAAGGCCCTGTGTCCAAATAAGGTCATATTCTGAGGTTCTGGGTGGGCCTGAGTTTGGAGGGGCCACTTAGCCCATTAAATCCAGTGCACAGGATGTTGTGAGGATCGCTGGAGCGCAGCACCAGACCATAATAGAGGATCCTAGATGGGTTTTCTTTCTTAACTCCTGGCCTGAGGCAGAGAGCAGTCAGATTCACTGACAAGACTGTTAGGGCTTAGTTGGGTAGATGGGTGGGAGGGAAGAGTTTTAACAAGTGAGTCCAGATGCGTGAGGAGGTTAGGAAGAAGTTCTGTTTAATGTTCTTTTTTTTTTTTTTTTTTTTTTTTTTTTTTTTGAGACGGAGTCTCGCTCTGTCGCCCAGGCTGGAGTGCAGTGGCCGGATCTCAGCTCACTGCAAGCTCCGCCTCCCGGGTTCGGGCCATTCTCCTGTCTCAGCCTCCTGAGTAGCTGGGACTACAGGCGCCCGCCACCTCGCCCGGCTAGTTTTTTGTATTTTTTAGTAGAGACGGGTTTTCACCGTGTTAGCCAGGATGGTCTCGATCTCCTGACCTAGTGATCCGCCCGTCTCGGCCTCCCAAAGTGCTGGGATTACAGGCTTGAGCCACCGCGCCCGGCTGTTTAATGTTCTATAGTGGGGGACACAGAAACTGCTCTCCCGCAGGTGACCAGTGACCTCCAGAGGATCGCATTACCCAACCTTGATCCTCATGTGACTTGACTTCTCTGTGTCATCTAACACTTCATTTCCTGTGGCTTCTCTGATCTCACATCCCTACAACACATGGCCTTCGTGTCTGGCTTCTTTCACTTAGCATCATGCTTGAAGGTTCATCTGTGGTGTGGCACGTGTCCTTTCTATGGCGGAATCACATTACATTGTATGGATAGACCAAACAATGTATGCTCTTTCATCTGATTTTTTGTTTTGTTTTTGTGTTTTTGAGATAGGATCTCACTCTGTCACCCAGGCTGGAGTGCAGTGGTGTGATCGTGGCTCACTGCAGCCTTGGCCTCCAGGGCTCAAGCAATCCTCCCACCTCAGCCTTCTGAGTAGTTGAGACCACGGGTACATGCCACTGAGCCTGGCTAATTTTTTTTGTTTTTCTGGTAGAGACAGGGTCTTCCTATGTTGCCCAAGCTGGTCTCAAACTCCTAGGTACAAGTGATCCCCTGCCTTGGCCTCCCAACATGCTGGGATTACAACTGTGAGCCACTCTACCCAGCCTCATCTGTTGTTGTTATTGTTATTATTATTATTATTACTGAGACAGGGTCTCACTCTGTTATCCAGGCTGGAGTGCAGTGGCACAATCTCAGCTCACTGCAACTTCTACCTCCTGGGCTTAGATGATCTTCCCATCTCAGCCTCCCAAGTAGCTGGGACCACAGGTGCACACCACCATACCCAGCTAATTTTTTTGGTTTTTTTTTTTTTTTTTTTTTTTTTTTTTTTTTGAGACGGAGTCTCGCTCTGTCGCCCAGGCTGGAGTGCAGTGGTGCGATCTCGGCTCACTGCAAGCTCCGCCTCCCGGGTTCACGCCATTCTCCTGACTCAGCCTCCCGAGTAGCTGGGACTACAGGCGCCCACAACCGCGCCCGGCTAATTTTTTGTATTTTTAGTAGAGACGGGGTTTCACCGTGGTCTCGATCTCCTGACCTTGTGATCCGCCTGCCTCGGCCTCCCAAAGCGCTGGGATTACAGGCGTGAGCCACCGCGCCCGGCAATTTTTTTGTATTTTTTTTAATAGAGATGGGGTTTCACCATGTTACTCAGGCTGGTCTCGAATTCCTGGGCTCAAGTGATCTGCCTGACTCAGCCTCCCAAAGTGCTGGGATTACAGGCATGAGCCACCATGCCCGGCTCATCTGCTTAATTTGTTAAAAAATGATTTTAGGACATTTTAATAGAAAACTGTTAAATTTAATGGTGGCTCACGCTTGTAATCCCAGCACTTTGGGAGGCCGAGGCGGGTGGATCACTTGAGGTCAGGCGTTCGAGACCAGCCTGGCCAACATGGGGAAACCCCGTCTCTACAAAAATACAGAAGACAAAATACAAAAAAAAAATTAGTCGGGCATAATGGTGCCCGTAATCCCACCTACTCGGGAGGCTAAGACAGAATCGCTTGAACCCAGGAGGCGGAGGTTGCAGTGAGCCAAGATCGTGCCATTGCACTCCAGCCTGGGCGACAGAGCGAGAATTCATCTCAAAAAAAAAAAAAAAATTAATGAAAACCGATACATTTTCATGGAAAGCACTGGCTGCCATCTCCGATCCTAGTCTTCTTTCTAGAGGTAATCAATTTGATGTGTTTCCTTCCAAAACATTTGCTTTTGTTTTAAACACATGTATATGGATATCTTCATATTGTTTTTCTCCACAACATGGTTGCTGTGATCTTTTCCCAAACGTAAATCTGATTGTGTTGCCACCCTGATTAAAACCCTTTAGAAACTGCCCATTGTCAGATCAGCTTATGCTACAGGGAACACGCACCCTGCATTAGGGCCGTGCAGACACTTCCCCCAGAAAGTGAAATGCCTGCTGCCTGCACACGTAGCCGTCTGCAGCTGCTAACATGCTCTCAGCTGCAAGTAATGGCACATCCAACTTAACCACAAGGAAAAGGTATTATCTCATGCAGTAGAAGCCTGAAGTCGGCCAGCAGAAGAGTCGGAGTCCTTCAGGTGTGTCTTGTCTCTGAAGCCTTTGCTGACCGACACCTTCACCACACAGAGCTGCTCCGTTATGATGCTGAGCTGCTGTTTTTTCCTTATTTGTGAAACTGTGTCTCTACTAGACACGAAGCCACTTGAGGGCAGTGATTTTTTAAAAAAATTGCACAGTAAAGCATATCTGTGGTTAATAATGCAAATGCTATGTTAATATGAATTTTATGATATCCCAAGTGATTACTTTGGGACCCAGAAAAGATTATTCAGAGGCTGTTTTGGTTTTAGGATTAGTATTCATTTTATTAGTGATAAATTAAAAACCGTAGTTCTTCCTCCAGTTTTTCGCTCAACTTAAAAATCTTACTCTGTTTATAAATCTAGCATATTTTTGCAATCACCTTTGAGGAGGCTTTGATTAATGTTTGGCCCCACTTACACATTTGGTTATTAACTCCTTTTAAACATTTAAAACTGCATTTTGATATTTAAGATACTCAGTTTCATTAAGTTTTTTAGTAGTCTGATTAACAAACAAATCTTTCATAGTACTTAATTACTGCAAATCTAGTAAATTAGACATAAATATGGTAAATCTTAAGTTTCCTTAAGTGTTCTAATATTGCCTATAAACCTATTACGATTTTAATTTAAAATCACAAATCTAAATCAACTACATATTTTAAATTAGCATTACAAATCTAATCTGTTAGCAACTCTGAGGTATGTCAAATTCACTTAAACATTACAAATTCCTAAAAAATGAACAAATTCTCTTATCACAACTATGTTAATAATGCAGGTCTGACTGACTTCATCTTCTCTATATTCAATTCCAAGTATCTCCAAGGATAAGATACATTTTCTCACTAAGGACTTTACTGTGTTATTTCCAGTCACTTTGGGATTGCCTTCCCAGGTGAATTTTTGGGGCTACTTCTCAGTGGGATGAAGTTTCTCAAGTGACAGAGAACCAGAGAAGTCCTCAGCTGGGACACAGACTTGATGCCAGCCAGTTGGGACCCTGGTGTGACGTACAGACGTACTGAGGCCTGTTTATCTTCACTGTATCTAGGACTCCATAATCAAAAAGAAAAGAACCATGCGGCCTGCATTCCTGGTTTAAGTCTTGCTACCACCCTCTCTTCATTCCAGTGGGAATCAGTGGACCTCCCCCAACCCAAGCATTACAACTTCCATCTTCGCTTCCACTGCTTCTGTGCTTTGGTTGTCTGAGATACTTACGTGTCATCTAATTCTGGGTATTTCAAGGCTGTGTCGGAATCATACAGTTCTAAGGTCTTGTCAGTAACACAGTATGGAAGTGTAAGAGCAAAAAATAAAAGTTCCTCCTCACCCAAACCCCATCTCCAGAGGAACCATTGCTTACAGTTTGCAGTCTGTTCCTCTGGAGTTTTTTCAATACACACACACACACACACACACACACACACGATTAGGATGATGCAATTGTTTTGCAATTTGCTTTTTTCACAAATTGTGGTCACTTTCCCAATCTACCTCATTCTTTTTGAAGGCAGCAAAGTTTTTATTTTTATTTCTATTTTTAATTTTTATGTTTTTTTTTTTTTTTTTTTTTTTTTTGAGACAGAGTTTCGCTTTTGTTGCCCAGGCTGGAGTGCAATGATGTAATCTCGGCTCACTGCAACCTCCACCTCCCCGGTTCAAGTGATTCTCTTACCTCAGCTTCCTGAGTAGCTGGGATTACAGACTCCTGCCACCACACCGGGCTAATTTTTTGTATTTTTAGTAGAGACGGGGTTTCACCGTGTTGGCCAGGCTGGTCTCAAACTCCTCACCTTAGGTGATGCACCTGCCTTGGCCTCCCAAAGTGCTGGGATTACAGGTGTGAGCCACCACGCTGGCCTTATTATTTTATTTATTTATTTATTTATTTATTTATTTTTGAGGCAAGGTCTTGCTCTGTCACCCAGGCTGGAGTGCAGTGGCATGATCTTGGCTCACTGCAGCCTGCACCTCCTGGACTCAAGTGATCCTCTCACCTCAGCCTCCCATGTAGTTGGGCCCACGGGCTCATGCCAGCATGCCTGGCTAATTTTTCTATTTTTGGTAGAGACAGGGTTGTGCCATGTTGCCCAGGCTGATATCGAACTCCTTAGCTCAAGCAATCCACCCTCCTCAGCCTCTCAAAGTGCTGGGATTACCAGTGTGCAATACCGTGCCCAACCTAGTTTCTTATCATGTGGTTATACTATAATATCTTTTCAAACAATTCATGTGTGGTATATTAAGGGACATTTGTGTTGTTTGATTTTTGCTATTAGAGTAGTACCACGATGACTATGAATTTTCATTGACCTTTGTTTACTTTTTCCATGGTTTCCCTAGGAAAAAGTCGTAAGAGTGGAGTGACTGGGCGGTAGGGTGTATGCATTGAAGGTTTTGATAGATCCAGCCAAACTGCTTCTAGAAAGGTGCTGCTCCTTTGCATTCCCACCTATGCAGGAGAGTGCCTGATTCCCTGCGAGCTGGGATGTTGTCCTAGTCATCTTTTCATACTACATCCTTTCTGCCAGGCACAACCTGGCACAGAATCAGTGCCTGGTACCTTGTGAATGAGAAACTAGAGCTTGTGAAGAGGGCAAACAGCAGGCCCATTGCCTTGAGTTAGGCTTGACTACTATTGTTGTTGAGGTTAAATTCACATGGCATAAAACTGACCATTTTAAAGCTTGCAGTTTGGTGACATTTAATACATTTACACTGTTATGCAACCATTATCTCTATCTAGTTCCAAAACGTTTTCACCACCCCAGAAGGACACCCTGCACCCCATTATCTGTCTCCATGGGTTTGCCTATTCTGGCCATTTCATATGAGTGGACTCGTACACTCTGCACCTTTTGAACCTGGCTTCTTTCACTTAGCATCGTTTCCGAGGCTCATCCATGTCATATCATAGCATGTGTCAGTGCTTCATTCCCTTCTATGGCTCAAAAAGATTCCACTGTATGGATAGATCACATTTTGTTCTGTTTTGGAGAGGTTTGGGCTGAGCTCAGACCTGCCCTGGGCCTCTCTGGGAAGCCAGGGAGACCTCAGCAAGTGTCACCCACCTTGTCCTGTTTTGCAGTATTCCTGTGCACACAATATTTGACAGCTGCCCCGAAGGGAACGGCATCAGGGCCATGGCCATGACCCATGACGCCAAGTATCTGGCAACCATCTCAGATGCTGAAGTCCAGGTAAAGGCCCTGGCCCTTTGGGTCAACTTCAGCGAGCTGGCCGACCTGTCCAGTGTGTCCCCATGGGCAGCTCTGTTCAGGCTGCATGATGTTTGTGATGTTCTCAAAAGACCAGACTCCACAGCACAGAGTCCGGGCCTCTGTCCTTAGTTACTTGAAGTTTTGGGGTCACCACAAGAGGTGTAAGTTACTTTAGCAGACTTCAAAGAACTTCTCATGCCCCTCTCTCTGCTGTCACCTACAGAAGGTGTGCATCTGGAAGTGGACTTTGGCAGTAGAAACACCAGCATGCACTCTCGAACTCCCCAAAGAGTACGGTGTTCAGGTGAGTTCCACTGGAGCCTGTAAACATCAACTAAAGTTATATGGGTGCCAGGCCAGGCTGGGCGTGGTGACTCACACCTGTAATCCCAGAACTTTGGGAGGCTGAGGTGGGTTATCACTTGAGGTCAGGAGTTCAAGGCCAGCCTGGCCAACATGGTGAAGCCCGTCTCTACTAAAAATACAAAAATTCCCTGGGCGTGGTGGCACATGCCTATAGTCCCAGCTACTTGGAAGGCTGAGGCATAAGAATTGCTTGAACCTGGGAGGCAGAGGTTGCAGTGAGCCAAGATTATGCCACTGCACTCCAGCCTGGGTGACAAAGTGAGACTCCATCTCAAAAAAACAAAAACAAAGTTCCACTGATGCTGGGCCAAAACCTACTTTTTGTTTCAGGGGAGTTGCGTTATGCTGCATAACAGTGTTTTTTTTTTTTTTTGAGACAGAGTTTCGCTCTTGGTGCCCAGGCTGGAGTCTGGAGTGCAGTGGCATGATCTCGGCTCAACACAACCTCTGCCTCCCAGGTTCAAGTGATTCTCCTGCCTCCCGAGTAGCTGGGATTACAGGCGTGCACCAGCACGCCTGGCTAATTTTGTAATTTTTTAGTAGAGATGGGTTTTCTCCATGTTGGTCAGGCTGGTCTCGAACTCTCAACCTCAGGTGATCCGCCCACCTCCGCCTCCCAAAGTGTTGGGATTACAGGCGTGAGCCACCGCGCCCGGCCTCAGTAGAGCTTTAAAAACCCTTTCATTTCCTGATTCATTTTACTTGACTATAATAGCTAATATTTTTCAAGCACTTATGTTCCAGAGTCTGCTAAATTCTTTACTTACATTATCTCACATAATCCATGCAAACATGCTAGCAAAATAGATATTAATATCTGTGGAATACTACCATTAATTATTAAATACTTTGTCTAAAATCACCCACCTGGCAGTCTTTCTTATTCTATAAGTGTGCTTTTAACTGCTTCGAACCTTGTAAAACTAACTCTGAGGAGTATAGGGAAGTTATTATTATTGCTCCCAACTTACATGAGGTGACTTGCCAAGGGCACCCAGTAAGTTTCCATCAGGTCTCCTTATTTCCTGGGTCGCTGCTCCCTGCTGTTGTGACTTGTCTCATTCATCCTTGCATGCTTCATTTGTCATACATTTATCGAGTACCTGTTCTGTGCCAGGCACGGTGATAAGTACATGCCTGACTTGCAGGATCTAAATCCCAGAGGGTTTGGGTGACTAGACTCAGCCAGGGAAATATGGTTATGCAGCCATATGTCCATCTTCTTTCCTTTCCCCCCAATATTCCTCTTGCCCCTAAAAAAATGTTTCTTCCTCCTTAAGGTTGTGCTAACACAGTAGCCACCAACCATATGTGGCTATTTAGGATGAGTTTTTCTGTTGCTGCAAAAAACGCCATTGGGGTTTTTTTTTTGTTTTGTTTTGTTTTGTTTTTTATTTTTGAGACGGAGTCTTTCTCTGTCGCCCAGGCTGGAGTGCAGTGGCGGGATCTCAGCTCACTGCAAGCTCCGCCTCCCGGGTTCACGCCATTCTCCTGCCTCAGCCTCCCGAGTAGCTGGCACTACAGGCGCCTGCCACCTTGCCCGGCTAGTTTTTTTGTGTTTTTTTTTTTTTTAGTAGAGACGGGGTTTCACCGTGTTAGCCAGGATGGTCTCGATCTCCTGACCTCGTGATCCACCCGTCTCGGCCTCCCAAAGTGCTGGGATTATAGTCTTGAGCCACCGCGCCCGGCCGCCATTGGGGTTTTGATAGCGATTTTGCATTGAATCTGTAGATCACTTTGGGTGGTGTCATCGTTTTCACAGCATTGTCTTCTAATCCATGAGCATGGGACACCTCGCCATTTATTTATGTCTTCTTTAATTTCTTTCAGGAATGTTTTGTAATTTCCAGAGCTCAAGTCTTCACCTCCTGGTTAAATTTATTCCTAAGGATTTTGTGTTTTTTTGATGCTATTTTAAATGGATTTGTTTTCTTAATTTCCTTTTTTAGATTGTTCATTGCTAGTGTATAAAAAGACAGCTGATTTTTGTGTGTTGATTTTGTACCTTGCAACCTTGCTGAGTACACATGGTGATTTAAATTTAAAATTATTAAAACGTAAAAAATCTTTTTTGAGACAGGGTCTCCCTGTTGTCCAGGCTGGAGTATAGTGGCGCAATCCCAGCTCACTGCAGCCTCTGCCTCCTGAGCTCAAGCAGTCCTCCTACCTCAGCCTCCTGAGTAGCTGGAACTACAGGTGCACACTATCATGCCCAGCTAATTTTTTAAATTTTTTACAGAGACAGAGTTTTGCCATGTTGGCCAGTGTGGTCTCCAACTCCTACGCTCAAGCCATCCACCTACCTCAGCCTCCCAAAGTGTTGGGATTACAGGCGTGAGCCACCACACCCTGCCCTCTTCTTGCTATGCTTTCTTCTTGGGTATTGTCATCTATTCCCAAGGCTATTTACTTCCGAGACATACCCTAAAATCTTCCCTCATCTCTCCACCTCTGTTGCCACCGTCCTAGTCCAGGCCACAGTCACCTCTACCTGCACCATCTGGCCTGCTGGTCTTTCTGCTTTCACTCTCTCTTCACTCTCTAACAATCTTCCCACAGCAGTCAGACTGTTTTTTGTTTTGTTTTATTTTCTTTATTTTCTTTTTTTTTTTAAGATGGAGTCTCACTCTGTCACCCAGGCTAGAGTGCAGTGGTGCAATCTCGGTTCCTACAACCTCCACCTGCTGCTGCTGGGTTCAAGCGATTCTCCTGCTTCAGCCTCTCGGGTAGCTGGGACTACAGGCACGTGCCACCATGCCCGGCTAATTTTTTGTATTTTTAGTAGAGATAGGGTTTCACCATGTTAGCCATGATGGTCTCGATCTCTTGACCTTGTGATCCGCCTGCCTTGGCCTCCCAAAGTGCTGGGATTACGGGTGTGAGCCACTGTGCCCAGCCAGAGAGTTATTTTAAATAATTAAAATATTGCATCACTCCTGTACTTAAAATCCTTCAGTAACTTCTCATTGTCCTCAGAATAACATTAAAATTCCATGACATGTGGCCTTCAAGGTATGATCTGATTCCTCCATCCATCTCCTAATGTCTACCATCCTGATTACTGTTCATCAGTTTGCTTTTCCTAGAATTTCATGTATAATAAATGGACTCCATTTACAGAGAGCTTTGGTTTCTTTCACTCAGTTTTTTTGTTGCACGTACCAGTAGTGTATTCCTTTTTATTGTTGAATAGTAGCGCATTGAATAGGTATGTAACCTTATTAATTCACTGTTCATGGACATTGGGTTGTTTCCTGGTTGTGGCTATTAAAAATAAAGGTGCTGTGAATGTTCATGGACAAGTCTTTATTTTTGAAGGAGATTTTCCTTTGGTATAGAATTCTAGAGTGGTAGTGTTTTCTTTTAGCACTTCATATCTTCAAGGATGTGATTCTGTTGTCTTCTGGTTTCTACTGTTTCTGTTGAAAAGTCAGCTGTCAATCCCTGTTTTGAATGTTGTGTGTCTCTCTCTTTGGCCCCCAGCTGCTTTTACAGATTTTTCCCTTGGTTTTCAGCAGGATTTTGTTGTTGTTGTTGTTATGTTCTGTTTTTGAGACAGGGTCTCACTCCATCACCTAGGCTGAAGTGCAGTGGCACAGTCACCACTCATTGCAGCCTTGACCTCTTAGGCTCAAGTGATTCTCCCACCTCAGCCTCCCAGGTAGCACCACTACACCTGGCTAATTTTTTTTCTTTTTTTGTAGAGATGGGGTCTCGCTGTGTTGCCCAGGCTGCCCAAACTCCTGGGCTCAAGTGACCTTCCCACCTCAGTCTCCCAAGGTGTGGGGATTATAGGCGTGAGCCACTGCTGCACCAACCCCAGCAGCTTTTCAGTGATGTGTCTATGTGGATGTGGGTATGTTGTTGATTTTTTTTTTTTTTTTTTTTTTTTTGAGACGGAATCTCGCTCTGTTGCCCAGGCTGGAATGCAGTGGCCGGATCTCAGCTCACTGCAAGCTCCGCCTCCCAGGTTTACTCCATTCTCCTGCCTCAGCCTCCTGAGTAGCTGGGACTACAGGCACCCGCCACCTCGCCCGGCTAGTTTTTTGTGTTTTTTAGTAGAGACGGGTTTTCACCGTATTAGCCAGGATGGTCTCGATCTCCTGACCTCGTGATCTGCCCGTCTCGGCCTCCCAAAGTGCTGGGATTACAGGCTTGAGCCACCGCGCCTGGCCTGTTGTTGATTTTTGTAAAGTTTATCCTTTAGGATTTCTTGAACCTGGGATGTTATATCTCTTCTCAGTTTTGGAAAATTCTCAGCCAGTACCTCTTTACACATTTCTTCTGCCACATTCTTTCTTTCTTCTCCTTCTGGGGCTCCAATTACATATATGTTAGACCTTTTCTGGTCTTGTCCCACTGGTCTTTTATTTTCTTTTCTGTATTTTCTATCCTTTCATCTGTTTCTGCTTCAGTCTGGATGTTTTCTACTATAATTTGTCTTCCTTTCCTGCTGACTCGTTCTTTCTTTGGCTATATCTAAATTTTTGTTAAACTGTCTATTGAGCATTTTAAATCATTTTTTCAGGTCTAGAGTTTCCATTTGATTCCTTTTTTAAGTAGAGCTATCTGCTGAGATTCCCCATCTTGTCCTCTACTTTCCTGCATGTTAATCCAGTGATTGTCACGTCTGTGTCTAACAACCCCAATACTTGGATCTCCTGTGGCTTCTTTCTGCCGATTGCTTTTTCCCCTTGGTTTTCAGTCATTTGGATGGGTCTTTTTTCTTTTTTTTTTTTTTGAGACGGAGTCTCGCTCTGTCGCCCAGGCTGGAGTGCAGTGGCCGGATCTCAGCTCACTGCAAGCTCCGCCTCCCGGGTTCGGGCCATTCTCCTGTCTCAGCCTCCTGAGTAGCTGGGACTACAGGTGCCCGCCACCTCGCCCGGCTAGTTTTTTGTATTTTTTTAGTAGAGACGGGGTTTCACCGTGTTAGCCAGGATGGTCTCGATCTCCTGACCTAGTGATCCGCCCGTCTCAGCCTCCCAAAGTGCTGGGATTACAGGCTTGAGCCACCGTGCCCAGCCTTTTCTTTTCTTTTCTTTTCTTTTTTGAGATAGGGTCTTGCTCTGTTGCCCAGGCTGGTCTTGAACTCCTGGCCTCAAGCAATCCTCCTGCCTCAGCCTTGCAAAGTGCTGGGATTCCAGGCATATACCACAGTGCCTGGCCTGGATGCATCTCTTTAATATGCCTTGCTATTTTTTACTGAATGCCTGATGTTGTGTTTTTTAAAGTGTAGCAATAAATTTGAGGCTCGAGATGACTTCCTCCAAAGAAGACTGACTTTTGCTTCTTAAAGGCACTTAGCAGAGTGGTTCAGCTTAATCAGAGCTTGAGGTGGTTTGAGGCTGATTTTCAGGCTTTGTGAAGTCTGCTTCATGCACTTGCTTTTGCCAATTCCTTACCCTGCCCGGGCTTTTGTGCTGTTCTGATATGAATTCTCAAACACTGGCATTGGCAGTTTACACTCCTGTGGTATGTAACGTTCATAAAATGTTTGGAAAATGATAGGTAAGGAATAGGCGTGGAGACGGGGTGGAAATGGTAGAAATGGAACTTAAAAAGCTTTTCTCCAGCCTGTCCGTCAGTGCTGTCTCCTGTAGCCCTTCACCCCAGGCTGTAGCCACCCACCTCCCATGCACATTTCAAACACATACCCCGTGGCTCCCCAGGAAGAGCTTGCTTTGTTGTTCTTGCTGTGACTGTTTGGTTTGTGTGTTTAAAGTTTCCCTCACTTCCATAGTTTCTGCAGGGTTGATTTTTGGGAAGGGAGCCAGCAGCCCATGCTATTCACCATCTTGGCAGGAATTAGAATCCCCTTCCAATATCTTGCATTCATTCCAAGATACTGTGTGGCCCTGTCAACTTTAGAAATGTATATGCAGCAGTCTTTAAAAGGATACAGAATAAAGGTTATTGGTGAATACCGGTTTACTTTTGCTTGTTCCAATTTATTTTATTATTATTATTGTTATTATTTTAAATTGATCACTGTCAGAAAAGCTTGTTACAGCCAGGTGCAGTGGCCCACACCTGTAATCCCAGCACTTTGGAAGGCTTAGGCGGGTGGATCTCTTGAGGTAGGGTTCGAGACCAACCTGGGCAACATGGTGAAACCCCGTCTCTACTAAAAATATAAAAATTAGCTGGGCATGGTGGCACATGCCTGTAGTCTCAACTACTCGGGAGGCTGAGGCAGGAGAATTACTTGAACCCAGGAGGCGGAGGCTGCATTGAGCTGAGATGGCACCACTACACTCCAATCTAGGCGACAGAGCAAGACTCTGGCTCAAAAAAAAAAAAAGAAAAGCTTGTTCCAATTTATGGATGATGAAATATAATAGATCAGACTGGAAGGGGAACACATTTGACACTGTTTATTTTACTCACCAGTATTTAAATGATATTCCTATTTTTTACCAAATGCTGTATCTTTTCTGTTTTATATTCCTACTCATTTGTGTGTGTGTGTGTGTGTGTGTGTGTGTGTGTGTGTGTGTGTGTGTTTTGAGATGGAGTTTTGCTCTTGTTGCTCAGGCTAGAGTGCAATGGCGCGACTTCTGCTCACCACAACCTCCGCCTCGTGGGTTCAAGCAATTCTCCTGCCTCAGCCTCCCGTGTAGCTGGGATTACAGGCATGCGCCACCATGCCTGGCTAGTTTTGTATTCTCAGTAGAGATGGGATTTCTCCATGTTGGTCAGGCTGGTCACAAACTCCTGACCTCAGGTGATCTGCCCGCCTCGACCTCCCAAAGTGTTGGGATTACAGGAGTGAGCCACCAATTAAGTAATAATTGGTATTACTACTCCTGTAATACCAATTATTATTTAATAATTTAATTAAATAATAAATTAAATTATTATTTAATTTTAACATTCAGCTTAACCAGAAACAGAAAGTTTATCATTAATGTATTTTCATACTTTATATTTCAGAGCTACCTTACTTTTAACCCAACAAATAATAAAGAATTGGTGAGCAATAGTAAAACACAGGCAATATATTATGCATGGGTAAGTAGAAATATTTTGATTTGTCTTAAATGTGGGTAGAAATATGTGTTCATTCTTTGAGTACGAATGTTTCAGTAATGTAACAATATAGTATCTCTACTTAAGAAGCAATGAATATATATTAAAATGTTTTTATTTAATTATAGTGTTTAATCCCATTTGAAATTAGCGTATTAAATCAGAAGCAAATAATTCAATTTTATTTATTAAATTTTATTAAAGCAATGAGGCAAATGTTTATTTGAATTTATTTAACAAGACTAAAATACAAGTTTTGTGGTTTTTTTGGAGACAAGGTCTTGCTGTGTTGCCCAGGCTGCCTCAGACTCCTGGGCTCAAGTGATCTTCCCACTTTATCCTCTCAAGTAACTGGGATTAGAGGGGTGAGCCAGCCATACGTGGCTCTAAAATACAGATTTTTTTGAGACCTTGGTCTTTTTTCCTTTTTAGAAAGGAATTAGCAAACAGATTAGTGATACATATACTGACACAGGGCCAAATCATGAGAATAAAAAACATTGAGGCTGAGCACAATGGCTTGTGACTGTATTTCCAGCACCATGGGGGGCCAAGGCAGGAGGATCACTTGAGGCCAGGAATTTAAGACTAGCCTGGGCGACATAACAAGACCTCATCCCTACAAAAAATTATTTAAAAAAATTAACAGCACATGGTGATGCACACCTGTAGTCCCAACTGCTCAGGAGGCTGAGGCTGAAGGATTGCTTGAGCCCAGGAGTTTGAGGCTGCAGTGAGCTGTGATGGTGATGGTGCCACTGCACTCCAGCCTGGGCAACAGAGTGAGACTCTGTCTCAACAAAACAAAACACAACAAAACAAAAAACGTTCCAAGTTAAACATGGAATAACTATGTGACTCAGCAATTCCAAGGTAAAATGTAAAAGAATTGAAAAGAAGCATTCGAACAAATACTTCTACACAAATGTTCACAGCAGCAGCAGCGCTATATGGTTATTTGTAATAACCAAAAGGTAGAAACAAGCCAAATGTTCATCTACTGATGATTAGGTAAACAAAATGTGGCCTGTCCATACAATGGAATGTTATTGTATGAAGTACTGATACATGCTGTGACATGGAGCAGCCTTGAAGGCATGATGCTAAATGAAAGACCCCAGACATGAAAGTCACATGTTGTATGATGCCATTTCTATGGAATGTCCAGCATAGGCAAGTCCACAGATACAGAGGAAACTGGTGGTTTTCAAGTCCTGGGGAGAGACGGAGTAGCTGCTTAATGGGTAGGAGATTTCCTTTTGGGGTTATGAAAATGTCTTGGATCTAGATGGTTGCTCAGCATTGTAAATGTATGAAACACTACTGAATTGTACACTTTATGATTAATTGTACACGTTATGATTAATTTTATGTTAAGTGACACTTTAACGTGGTTATGATTAATTTTATGTTAAGTGAATTTTACCTCAATAAAAAATTGTAAAGCAAAACCAAAACACATTGAATTACTGATTGTCAGTGACAGTCATTATTTAAGATATTTATTATATCTTTATTTTATTTTATTTTTGAGATAGGGTCTCACTCTGTCACCCAGGCTGCAGTGCAGTGGTGCAATCTCAGCTCACTGCAACCTCGGCCTCTCAGGTTCAAGCAATTCTCCTGTCTCAGCCTCCTGAGTAGCTGGGATTACAGGAACCTGCCACCACGCCTGGCTAATTTTTGTATTTTTAGTAGAGATGGGGTTTCTCCGTGTTGGCCAGGCTGGTCTCAAACTCCTGACCTCAAGTGATCCACCCACCTTGGCCTCCTAAAGTCCTGAGATGATAGGCGTGAGCTACCATGCCCAGCCAATTGTGACTTTACTTAGTACTTAATACAAATTCGAATTATCTATTAATAAGGCTTTAAAACTTTAATAAATACCTTAAGGTCGGCCGCAGTGGCTCACGCCTGTAATCCCAACACTTTGGGAGGCTGAGGAGGGCGGATCACCTGAGGTCAGGAGTTCGAGACCAGCCTGGCCAACATGGCAAAACCCCATCTCTACTAAAAAAAAAAAAAAAAATTATCTGGGCACGGTAGTGCGCTCCTGTAATCCCAGCTACTCAGGAGGCTGAGGCAGGAGAATTGCTTGAACCTGGGAAGCGGAGTTTGCAGTGAGCTGAGATCGTGCCACCGCACTCCAGGCTGGGCGATAGATGTGTTTCTGTTTAAAGACACCTTATTTAGTGTATAACTCCATCTCAAAAAAAAATAAAAGTCATAATCATTTGTGGTATTTTTTATATTTTTTATGTATTTGCTTTTCTTTCAGAATGTTTTTAGATATTTCCCAAGGCAGCAAGTTCTCTCACCTGTAGAAAATGCACATTTCTGACCTTGTTTAGATGTATTTGTTTTGGTTTTATTATTAATATAGTTCTTCCTTTGGAAACTGGGTCTTTTTGAGTAGTGATTATTTTTTCCTGTTATCAGTATGAAGAGAGGGATACACTGGCTCACAGCGCCCCACTTTTAACAGAAAAAGTGAGTATGCCTGTTGCATTTTTGTCCTTCAGATTTTGTGGAGAATAAATATTTATGTGCAAACTTAGCTGCTTCGGGCTACTCTTTGTACATCCTGACATTAAGCTACTGGGAAATAATTGGAAAAATTTTACTTGGGTCCCGTATACATATTGAATTGTCGGTTCAAAATAATGGAAGTATTGTTAAAAATAAAATGTTATAAAAAGAGTTACTGCCGTGAGAAAATATAAAAAAGTGATGGCTTTTAGAATGTGTATGTGCATATTGACAAGGAAGGAAAGTTGCGGGGTGCAGTGGCTCTCATCTGTAATCCCAGCACTTTGGCAGACCGAGGTGGGAGGATCACTTGAGCTCAGGAGTTTGAGACCAGCCTGGGCAACACAGGCTAGACTTTGTTTCTACTAAAAAAAAATTAAAAAAAAAAAAAAATTACCAGCCAGGGTGGTATGAGCCTGTAGTCCCAGCTACTCAGGAGACTGAGGTGGGAGGATCACTTGAGCCCTTGAGCCCAGGTGATCGAGGCTTCAGTGAGCTGTGTTTGTGCCACCGCATTCCAGCCTGGGCAACAGAGCGAGACCCTGTATTTAAAAAAAAAAAAAAAAAGAATAAGCAGAGTTTTTGAATGTGAGTGGATCCCTTATAAAGCTGCTCAGTTTCAGAATAATACATGATATTAGGTATTTAGATGTTTAAGAGCCAATAAGAGGGATATGAACCAGATGTTGAGAAAACATTTTATCTTGCTTGCTTGCTGCAAGCTCTTGTGTCTGAGGTGGAACTTGAGTCGTCTCCTGTAGCATATTCTGCATTTGCTGCCCATGTAACCTGCGCTCAGGGAGCACCTGATGATGAGTTTCCTGCATCCTTGCTTCTCTCTTGATATGATTTGTGGAAATTTATTTCTTAAGAGGGCATGCCAAAAGACAAAAACAGAAAATACAAAGTTGAGACGAATGGGCACAAGGAGATTATTCTGTCTGCAGACTTGTTTTTCATAAATGAAAGTACTAAAAAATACTGTCAATTCTCATTGTTGTTGGTAGTTATGTTCTATAAAGTCTCTGCAAACACCAAATTAGCAGATACTAAATTATTGCTCTTAAGGGAAATATAGGGTAGGTTTCTTTGAGCCTCTGGTCACATTTTCACCAACTAACTGATCAATACATAACCTTGTTTTATGTGTATTCATGTTTAAAGACATTTTATTTAATATATAACATTGATTCATTAACATTGAGCTCATGGCCAACAGCACTGTAACTCATGACTTGAACGAAACTCATCTAACCCACGTATTTTCTCCATAAGGCACATCATAGCATTCTTTTGCTTAGGAACACTAGATAGCACTTCAGCACTATGTTTGGGGGTCAGTTTAAATATGAAAATCACCAAGAAAAAGCACCCAAAAATGCAAACAACATGGCACTAAATAGACCATGAAAAGGACACTTGTTTATAGTCAGAGCTGAGACAAGAAGGCAGAGCATTGCCCTGCTTGCCCTCAACTGGAAATGTGCATGTTGAGTGAGTAAAATTATTTGTCACACTGCACATGCACTTCAGCAAATGACCGTGAGAGTGCTGCAAGTATTGATTTTTGGATTACAAATCAATTCTTACAAGTAGGTGAATTTGCAAATACAGAATCCACAAATAATGAGCCATTTGAAATGATAAAAATGTGTTGAAACAGTGCTGCTCTTAGAAAGAACTTGGTGCTCTTGTTTGACTAATTATTATTTACTATTCCTCTTGTGTTCAAATCAGAAGAGGTAAACCTTCGGATCTTCTCTGTATTATTAGAGAATTGGGCAGCATAGAGAATAGGGCATTTCTGTGTATAGTGCTTAAATATTTTCTACTGATGGGAAAATACCTTATGATCAAAGGAGACTGGGAGAATTATTTTATGCTATTTTATAACCAGAGCATGCTTTGACTCACAACAGGCATTAGTTTCTTCACCAGTCTCTGAAACCTCCATAAGAGAAATTTAACAGGTATAAACAGTGAATAACCACTCTCTCATTTGCTTTAAACAAACAATGTAATTGAACAGAGTACATAACCCTTCACTTGCTCTTAGCAAACCTCCAGAGGTTCAGAACTGCCTGGACCATGGCAATCCACGGGAGATGGTTTTAGTGATTGTTTTCTTTTTCTTTCTCTTTTTCTCACTATATTTCAGCATAACATTATAAAATATCGTGTTGATAAATGCTTTGTTTTATATTTATTACCAACAGTAACTATAACCTTTCTTTTGAAACACAGACCTTCAACAAGCTTGTGGGAAAGTTTAGCCAGTCCATCTTTCACTTGAATTTAACACAAATACTCTCAGCAACAATGGAAGGGAAGCTGGTTGTCTGGGACATACACCGCCCACCCTCATCTGCCTCCACCTTTTTGGGCTTTCCCTATATCAAGCCTTGTAAATTGGTTCATTTGCAGAAAGAGGGCATCACTGTGCTTACTACAATTGATAGGTAATTTTAACTTAATTAAAAGGTAGCTATGGATGATTATAAAAATATTTAAAAATTGTTATGGGAGGTTGGGCATAGTGGCTTACACCTCTAATTTCAGTTCTTTGAGAGGCTGAGGTGGGAGGATCACATGAGGCCAGAAGTTCGAGACTAGCCTGGGCAACACAGTGAGACCCTATCTCTACCAAAAAACAAAAAAGAAAGAGAGATAGGAGGATTGCTTGAGCCCAGGAGTTTGTCAGAGCGAGACTCTCCTGTCTTGAAAAACAAAACAAAACAAAACAAAACCTCTTTTGGATGTATATGCATATTTTGTATATGCATAGAGTATTCTGGGGAGAGTCATAATGAACTGGGAAGATTGGTTGCCTCTGAGGAAAAGAACTGAGAACTAAGATCAGGGATCGGGGGTGGATTTACTTCTTTTTATAGTTCCATTTATACTAATTGGATTTTTAAAAAAATCATGAGCATGCATTATGTTAAAAAAAATCCCTTTGTGTTGGTGAAACAAAAAGGAACTAGATTTTTTTCTTCTGTGCTATTTGGATAGATTTTGCATACAACATTTTACATGCATTAAATGTAAGAAAATAATTTGAATAACTATATTGTTTTTGTCTGATTACAAAATAACATTTACAGTTCGGAGCGGTGGCTCATACCTGTAATCCCAGCACTTTGGGAGGCCGAGGCGGGTGGTCTCAGGAGTTTGAGACTAGCCTAGCCAACATGGTGAAACCCTGTCTCTACTAAAAATATAAAAATTAACCAGGTGTGGCGGCATGCGGCTGTAGTCCCAGCTTCTCAGGAAGCTGAGGCATGAGAATCACTTGAACCCAGAAGGCAGAGGTCGCAGTGAGCCAAGATTTCACCACTGCACTCCAGTCTGGGTGACAGAGCGAGACTCAATCTCAAAACAAAACAAAAATAATATTTACCCATTGTGAGAAGATCAAATGCATCAGAACGTAATAAAATTCACTAACTCTGATTTTGAGTGGCTGTGGGGACTCACAGATGGTCATTAAGTCCTCAATTAGGACAGGGTTCTTATTTCAGCTGGGTCCCTTCCTTACTGAGTGACTTTGAGAAAGGAACTTAATCTTGCTGAGCCTCTATTTCTTCATCTGTAAAATGGGCATAATGGTACTGTTTCTCTCAGAGTGGTTTTATGAGGATTTCACGAGATAGGGATGTAAAACTCTTTGCACATGCTTGGTGCAGGGGAACCCTAGGTAAATGGCAGCCATCATCAGTGTATGAGAGAAGTTCTCGAAGGTGTGGAGAAAATTGCCTAGTGACAGGGACCCTGCCCATATGGTTAGAGTCACTGGGCCATCTGCTTTCAAAACGCCCATTTGCTTCCATTTGCCTTTTGATGCAGGGGAACAGTGAGGTCTTGACATGGTTTTACAAAGAGAAATGCAAATTGTCACCCTCACTCAGTGGGGTGAGAAGATAGTAGAACTGCAGTTGGCCATGATGCAATCAACCTTTACTCGGTTGGGGGTTAGGATCCAGTGAAGACCAGGCCTGAGTTCTCCAAGTTAATGAAACCCAGTCAGGATCTGTGAGTCCAAGAAGGAAAAGGTCTCTGAAAATACTTGGTCAGTATTGCTGCTTCTGTCCAGCAGAGGGCAGTGGCAGACGTTTAAGCCAATTACTCGGCCCACCTGCCTTGCTTATTAATCAGAAACCTCATTTAACCACTCTGCATATGTAAGAGAAAATCCTCCTCGTCTGCCCCCCGTGATTAGAATTATGTCAAAGTCTTTTTTAAAAAGCCCATTTGGGATGGATCTGAGGACTGGAAATGAAAGCCATTTTGTCACGTGGCACTGCCTTCTGCCGTGATGACTGGATAGGGTTTTATGATCACACTAACAGTAGTGCCTTCCTGTAAAGTGCTAGTGTCCCATTGCCAGCTTGCATGATTTTGGAGGACTGGTGGAGCGATTCTCTCCATGGTCATCTGTAGTTATATGGGGAGTGTAAATCCTTGTCCACCGCCATTGTGTATGGCTGATCTTGGCGGGCAGGGAAGAACCTAGCAGAGAGCATGGACTTTGCTTTAGACATACCTGGGTTCCCTGCATAGTCAAGCTACATGGCCCTGGTAAAATTGCCAGGTATAAATATGCCCCATGCAATATTTGGGATATACTTATGCTAAATTTTTTGTTTGTCTGTCTATTTTGTTTTTTGTGATGCAGTTTTGCTCTTGTCACCCAGGCTGGAGTGCAGTGACGCAATCTTGGCTCACTGCAACCTCTGCCTTCTGTGTTCAAGCAATTCTCCTGCCTCAGCCTCCCGAGTAGCTGGGATTATAGGTGCGCACCACCACACCTGACTAATTTCTGTATTTTTAGTAGAGGCGGGATTTCACCATGTTGGCCAGACTGGTCTCAAAGTCCTGACCT
This sequence comes from Macaca thibetana thibetana, assembly GCF_024542745.1. Taxonomy (NCBI): domain Eukaryota; kingdom Metazoa; phylum Chordata; class Mammalia; order Primates; family Cercopithecidae; genus Macaca; species Macaca thibetana. Next base: position 118,299,065 of record NC_065588.1, read on the forward strand.
CAGGTGATCCACCCAATTCGGCCTCCCAAAGTGCTGGGATTACAGACATGAGCCACCATGTCCAGCTACACTAAATTTTTTTATACAAATATTCAAACGTAACTGGGTATCTGTATTGTTATCTGCTAAATCTGGCAACACAATGCCCTGAGCAAATTTCTTAACTCTCTGAGCGTTAGTTTCCTAGATGTAAATTGGGATAACAGTAAAATCATTCTCATCGGGCAGTATTAAATTAAGTTTTTGCAATGCCCCAGAATCCAGAGCCTGACATATAATTAGGTATTATATAGATGCTACTTGTTATTATTGCTATTTGCAAAACTGATGTTATTCTCCATTTCAGCTACATTGTCACAGGTGACATTAAGGGTAACATTAAGTTCTATGATCACACCCTGTCTATTGTTAACTGGTACAGTCACTTGAAACTGGGCGCCATAAGAACTCTGTCCTTTTCAAAGACCCCAGCAACCCCTCCTACCGAAAAATCAAACTATCCTCCTGACTGCACTTTAAAAGGTGACCTTTTTGTCGTAAGGTAAGTTGTTAATGAATCTAGTCATTAGAATGGTTGAAAAATGATCACTGTCTTCTTTAGTTTGCATGCAGTGGGAGGTTCGTGTTGTTCCTGGGATATCTCCCTGGCTGATTGTGATAACTATTGGATCATTTAAAAAATTAATGAAACATGACTTTAATATTAAGACTCTTTAGTAACTGGAAGCTGGAAGGTCCTGATCCCTGAGCTCTCACCTCTGTTGAGTCTGGAGTCTTTGGCTGCAGGTTGGTCTCTTTTCTCTAAGCTGAGCTTGTCCTAGCCACTGCGGTTAAAGGCACTGGATAATTAATAGCCATAACATTTCAAGACCGAATTATCTGTGAGTCTGCTTAATTACCCTTGCAGTATTTACAGGCACATCTGTATGTGTGCACCAAACTCCATATTTGCATACACAAATGAATATTTGCATGTGCAGATTAGCTAATTGTACAACTGACTGTCCATCTGCATACTTAATGACTCAATTTACATGGAGAAAAGTGGGCTTTTTCACTTGCAAATGGAGGCTGTTGGGTATTGGTGGTATATTTTTGGAAATGTTGGGTTAATAATGTCACTAAATTACAGACGACAGAGGCGTTTTATGTGCAATTAGAAGCAGAATAGCTGGCATGCCCCATTCCCTGCAAACACTGATATTGTTTGGTCTCTCCTTGGCAAACAGGAATTTTATCATTGGAACATCTGATGCCGCGGTGTACCACTTAACAACAGATGGGACCAAACTTGAGAAGTTATTTGTAGAGCCCAAGGATGCCATTTGTGCCATCTCCTGCCACCCCTATCAACCCCTCATTGCCATCGGGAGCATCTGTGGGATGATCAAAGTGTGGAATTATGAAAACAAACAATATCTTTTCAGCAGGGTTTTTGAGAAGGGGCTTGGAGTCCAGAGTCTGACCTACAACCCGGAAGGTATTTTCATCTTATCAGCCTACCATCGGTTCCACATGGACAGCCCCGAAAGGGATGGATGCACCTGGGCTGGCATAGCTCCAGAAAGTCTCCCCGACTCCAATCCCCAGCAGGCTGGATGAGGCGCCTTCTCTCTGGGGCACCCATGGTGTTCTGGGCCTAGTGCTCTCTGCGCATCTCTGTGCGCTAACCCCAGGAGATCATGCGTTTCGGTTCATTTCTCTGCACAGGAGCTTTGTTGTGTTAGTTGCTGTCTTCTCCACACCCAGAACAAAGCCTGGCACAGACTCAACATCTCTTGAATGAATGTAATCCTTTTCCATCGTTGTTCTCTGGCTTGTCATTTCAGGAGCCCTTCTTGGAGCTGGTTTTACAGAGGGGACAGTTTACATTCTTGATGCAATGTCTTTAGAAAATGAAAGCCCAGAGCCTTTCAAATATTCCAGAAGCAGTGTGACTCATATAAGCTTTTCCCATGACTCCCAGTATATGGCAACTGCTGTAAGTATTTTCACGGACACGCATCCAGTGGCTTAGCAATTTTATTTGAAACCAAAAGAGGCCAGACATAGTGGCTAACACCTGTAATCCCAATGATTTGGGAGGCTGAGGTGGGAGGATCATTGGAGGACAGGAGTTCATGACCAGCCTAGGAAACATAGCAGGACCCCATTGCTACAAAAACATTTTTTAAAAATTAGCCAGGCCTTGTGGCACACATCTGTAGCCCCAGTTATCCAGGAGGCTGAGGCGGGAGGACCCCTGGGGACCAGGAGTTTGAGGTTACAGTGAGCTATAAGGCAGTTATGTTGGTCTGTCTTTATGTTGGGAGGGGAAAAGCAGTGGTCTTCACTAAACTCCTGTCCCTTCCAGCGCTCTCCGTCTCCACGCTGGTGCGGCCACTCCTCTGGTTTGTGTACACAATGCTTCTGAAGACAAAGCCATCTCAGCACACTGTGGGCACACACAGTCCAGCCTCTGTGTCCCCTCAGGCCAGGCTCCCACTCCGACCTGGTTCACTCGCAGCCTTCATACCTTTCAAAAACACATGGCTTTTTTATTGTATGTAGCTGGACAAAGAAACGGGAGGACAGAGGCACAAAGAATCAGGCTTTTGCCTTTCCACAGATAGCGAGGGAAGAGTGTAAGACCATAGTGTCACCTTCATACTTTTTCCCTGACTACCTTTTCAGTTTTCTGCTTTTAACTTTAATTTTCTTGTCTGTAAAATGGGCATTAGGCCAGGTGTAGCTCACACCTGTAATCCCAGCACTTTGGGAGGTCGAGGCAGTCAGATTGCTTGAGGCAGGAGTTCGAGACCAGCCTGGGCAACATGGTGAGACCCCATCTCTACAAAAAATAATGAAAAAAAAAAAAAAAAAAAAAAAAAAAAACTAGCCAGGTATGGTGGTGTGTGCCTGTAGTCCTAGCTACTTAGGAGGCTGAGGCTGGAGGATCTTTTGAGCCCAGAAGACTGAGACTGCAGTGAGCCGTGATCAGGCCACTGCACTCCAGCCTGGGCAACAGATCAAGACTCTTGTCTAAAAAAAAAAAAAAAACTAAACTAAAATGGAAATTGTTTTACTATTTGCTTGAATAGACTAAGATTTTTTTGAAGAAAATATTCTTAGTATTTTTTTTTTGATAGGGTCTTGTTCTGTTGCCTAGGCTGAAGTGCAGTGTTACGATCTTGGCTCGCTGCAAACTTCTCCTCCCAGGTTCAAGCAATTCTTGTGTCAGCCTCCCAAGTAGCTAGAATTACAGGTGTGTGCCACCACGCCCAGCTAATTTTTGTATTTTTAGTAGAGATGGGGTTTTGCCATACTGGCCAGGCTGGTCTTGAACTCCTGACCTCAGGTGATCCACCTGCCTCGGCTCCCAAAGTGCTAGGATTACAGGCATGAGCCACCACACCCGGCCCATAATGATGATTCTTAATTTACTAAATGTAAAATGGGATAACTCCTTCTCTTTTGCTCATCTTCAGGATAGAAGTTTTACTGTGGCTGTTTACATGCTAGTGGTCAGAAACGGACAGAGGGTCTGGGAGTACTTAGCAAGACTTCGTTCTCATCGCAAAAGCATTCGAAGTCTCCTGTTTGGGGTTTACCTGGACAGCAATGAGCCTAGACTGCTGAGCCTTGGGACAGACAGGCTCTTGGTGAGCTATTTACTTTTCGTTGACCTGGTCACCAGGACTGTGTCTCACTCTTGTGACATCCCTGGCATATTGCATAGAGCCAGGCGCACAGTATGTGTGTTTGTTGGAGAAAATGAGTGCACAGTGAAGGATCACAAACCTCTCCAGGTTGGCATTTTGCCTTAACGTGCCTGGGACACCACCTGGGGATTCCTGTTCTGGACAAGGAGGCCTCCGGGCAGCAACAAGTCAGAAGGCGGGGAGTTCCCCACAGCGTGGAAAGCAGCCGCCCTCGCCTCCCAGTGTGCATGGGGAGGGCCGACACTCACTAACACTGTCTTCGTGTCCAGCAGTTGGGGCCAGGCTGCTACCTAAATATGAAAACTAGGAGACGTTGTGAGATAAGAGGAAAAGGTAGGGACAGTGGCAAATGCGATATTACAGGGTCAGGTGAAATGGATTCAAAATCAACCAGTCAGTGTATCTGTCTGTTTTTCCTTCCTTCCTCCCTCCCTCCTTTCCTCTCCCCATCTCTCCTTCCCTCCCTTCCTTCCCTCCCTTTCTTCTTCCCTCCCTCCCCCACCCCTCCCTTCTGTCTCTTGCCTTCCTTCCTTTATTCAGTTTATCCATTCATTCATCCGTCTGTCCATCCATCCATCTGTCCATCCATCCATCCGTCCATCCACCCACCCACGCACCCATCCATCCATCCAACCATCCAACCATCCATCCATCCATCTATTCTGCCCTGCCCACGAAAACATACCTGTATGGACCCAGTTCAGCGGCTGCTGATTTGCGATTGCCAAGTGCTGGGCTGAGATTTAGATGAATTAGTTCCTAAGATAATAAGTGACACAGTATAACAGAACTGTAAGATGTTAGGTGTGGGAGTCAGCTGGATCTAAATGTGAATTTTTGAATTTTTTCTTTGCCACTTTTTAGCTATGTGACCTTGGATAAGCCACTCTGACCATCCTTGAACATCTGTTTTCTCATCTGTAAAATGGGCACAACAGTACTGCTTTGCAGGGAAGTTCTGAGGATGCCATGACAGATGTTTTTGGAGCACTCAGCTCATTGTCTTCCGGATAGTGAATTCTCAGTACTGATGACTTAGTGTCGGTTCTAGGCAAGTCTTCTGTTAGGAGACCTGATACCATATCCTGGAGAACAGCACTGTTGCTGATAATTATAAAGGCTGTCACCCAAGAGCTAGGGGCTCTTTAGCTGAGCCTTTAATTTGGCTCGGTCCTCATGTGTGTCCATCTGGGCTCCTCTGCAGATAGAGTATGATCTTCTCAGGAGCTACAAAGACTGCCTGGAAGTCCTGGACATTCACCACACAGACCAGGGCTGCTATCCCACCTGCATGGTCTGGTACCCACCACTCACCAGGGAACTCTTCCTGCTTATTTGCAACAGTGGCTACAAAGTGAAGCTTTTTAATTCTACCACCAAAATGTGCAGGTAAGCACCCGCAGCTTCCCACTGCAGGGGGTGTGGATCGAGTTCTCTGCCCCCAGCCTGTTTCAAGTCTCTATGCAGGGACCTGCAAGCAGCTTGGCTACTATCATCATCCTCTTCGCTTTGCAGAGGAGGAAACTGAGGCACAGATAACGTAAGTAATTCTCACCAAGGTCATGTGGCCCTGCATGGAGGTGAGATGTGCAGAATCCAGGAAGGACACAGACCTGGGGCCCTGGGAAGGTTGCTGATGCTGTCTCCTGTTCTCCTCTCGTTAGGAAAAACATAGTTTTACCCAGCTACTAACAATCGTTTGATTTTTTCTTACTCTTGGGTCTCAAAGGAGTTGTAACTTTAATTGCTAGCACTCCTTTGTTTACACCCTGTGTGAGCCAGGTACTGTTTTAGGTGCTGAAGACAAGGATGAAAACAAAACGGTTTCCATCACTGTGTAGTTTACATGTTGGTGGGGGGCAGGTGATGCAATAGTGTGAACAAGTAGCCAGGTAGTAGGTAGGTGGTAATCAGGTCTGTGCAAAGAAAAAAAAAAGGAAAAGGCAGGATGAAAAGATGGGGAGGCAGGGAAGGCCTTGGAGAGCAGGGGACATCTGAGCATCTGAACAGAGACTTGAAGAAAGCGAGGGGCTGCCGTCCGGTTGGAAGAAAAACAGTGGATCAGCAAGGGCCGATGAGTGAAGGTGGGGGGCGTCTAGGGTTTGGGAAATGCTGCGAAGGCTGGCGAGGCCAGAGTGGAATGGGCAAAGAGGGGGTGTGGGAGAGCAAGTCAGAGGTGCGGGCTGGTGCCTGGCACACGGCACCCTGGAGACTCCGGCTCTTTCCCAGGTAAGACGAGAGCTAGTGGAGGGTTTTGAGCAGAGGAATGACCTGTTCTGATTGATTCTTTACAATGATGTCTGGTTTCTGTATAGAGAGCAGACTCTGGGGCGCAAAGGTAGAAGCAAGATTGGGGAAACTGATGTGACAGCTGATGGCGGCTTGGCCCTGAGGGCAGAAGGGAGGGTCAGATTCTGGATGTGTCCTGCTGGCAAAACAAAATGGAGGGAAAAGGAGGTGTGAGGGAAGACACCTCTCGAAGCCATTAGAATGGACTGGGCCTTTAAAGAGATGAGGAGGGCAACAGAAGGAGAGCTTCGAGATACACCGGGGCTCAGACTGCACAAGGCAAGCTTCACAAATGCCTGCTTGGCATTCGGGTCGGAATCCACGAATCAGGCTCTGGAGTGTGGAGGTCCTGGGAGAGGCTGGGCTGGAGTCAGGAGCACAGGATGGTTGAAGGCATGAAACGGGGAAGACACTAGCGGGGGAGCAGGGCGTCCGCATCCGGGGAGCAGGGCATCCACCGCCCAGCATCCTAGAGCGGCGTCTCCTCCCTCCTGACACCATCCTGCGCATGCCCGTGGGCCCCTGTGCTTCGGCCCCTGTGAGCCGTCACAACAAACACCGTCATCCCGTTCCCTCGTCCACAGCCCTGCTAAGTAGTCTCCCACTGAAGAAGTTGGAAGGGAGAATGTTTCAGTGATCCACCACAGCCACCACCACTGCCACTGCCACTGCCACTGCCACTGCCACTGCCACCACCACCGGAAGAAGGAAGTCAGGGAACTGACCGCAGCTGGCTCAGGCTTGAGGACTATCATGGTTTTGAAATGTATCTCAGATAAGACAGGTCCTCAAAAGGCCAGGACTACCTGGGATGTTTTGTTGTCGTTGTTGTTGTTTTAAACAGTTCTTTCCCAGAAGGCACAAGAAAAAATGACTGAGAAATGCCATGTTTTATGGTAGAGAGAGAAATCCAGGACAATTTTCTTAAGCGATTAAAACACTCGAAAGCATGTGTAAAGAGGAGCGTTAGACAGACTTCAGAGTCATTGCGCATAGTTTTTAATGAACACATACTTTTTGGACAAAGAATATCTCTCGGATATGCGCAGTCCTAAGACACTGAACTGGCAGAGCTGGAGAATGAGGGCTGGCAGACCTCGGGCCTGAAGTTCCTGCTAATGGCCATTCACTGGAGGAAAGAGGCAGGAGGGACTTTTAGACACAGAGTTGGGAGCTTCTGCCTGTTGATCAATCTGAAATTAGCATAAAGCAGCTTAAAAAATTTATCAAGGTGATACTCACGTAACATAAAATGAACCATTTGAAAGTGAACAGCTCAGCTGAGCACGGTGGCGAACGCCTGTAATCCCAGCACTTTGGGAGGGACCGAGGTGGGTGGATCACCTGAGGTCAGGAGTTCGAGACCAGCCTGGCCAACATGGTGAAACCTCATCTCTACTAAAAATACAAAATTAGCCGGGCATGGTGGCAGGCGGCCTGTAATCCCAGCTACTCTGGAGGCTGAAGCAGGAGAATCACTTGAACCCGGGAGGTGGAGTTTGCAGTGAGGCGGGATTGCACCAACCACTTTACTCCAGCCTGGGTGACAGAGCAAGACTCTGTCTTTAAAAAAAAAAAAAAAAAAGAAACAGTTCCATGGCATTTAGTACTCACAGTGCTGTGTAACCCCCACTCTAGCTTCAGAGCATTTCCATCATTCTAGAATAAAAGCCCTTGAATAAAGCATCTTTTAAGCTGTAGGAATAAGGAAGCCTCATAACCGTGGCTTAATTGGGAAGGAATTGTCTTTTCATGATAAATCCAAAAGAATTTAAAAATGCATTTAAAAAATATTTGAAAGAACATGAAAAGGCAGTTCACAGGAAAAGGCCAATAAACCTATGAGCAGATGCTCACTAGCATGTCAAAGATGCAAATGAAAACAAGATATCATTTTTTCACCAATCAGATTAGCAAAGATAAAAATGATTGATAGTGCTTAGCGTTGGCAAGAGGCTAGGGAAATGGGCACTCTCATCCGCTGCTGGGGGCGGGTGTGAATCAGTGTAACCTTTTGGGAAAGCAATTTGTCACCCTCTATTAAATTTTATCATATCTTCTGACTTCTAGGAATGTAGCCCACAGAAGTACTCACACAGTATGCCAAGACATAAGTAAAAGGATGTCTTGTTTGAAAATATTTTTAAAAATGGAAACAATCCAAATGCCCATTAATAGGGGATTAGTTAAACGATGGCTTGTCAGTACACTGGAACACGATGCTGCTTTTAGAAAAGAAAAAAAGAGAAAGAGTAAGACAGCTCTCTGTGTAATGACATGGAAATATCTCAAAGATGTAATATGAGATAAAGCAAATTATCAATGAAACATGAATAGCATAATTCTATTTTTATATAAAATTATAATTACAAAAGAAATTCTTGAGTCATATACACCAAACTATTACTCATGATTATCTTGGGATAGGGTGCAGCAATGTGGAGATATAGATTTTCTCCTTCTTCTTCTTTTTTTTTTTTTTTTTTGAGGCAGGGTCTCACTCTGTTGCCCAGGCTGGAGTGCAGTGGCATGATCTCGGCTCACTGGCTCACTGCAACCTCGACCTCCCAGGCTCAAACAATGCTCCCACCTCAGCCTCAGGCCACCAAGCCAGGCTAATTTTTTGTAGAGACAGGAAACTACTGTATTGCCCAGGCTGGACTCGAACTCCTAACCCCAAGCAATCCTCCCACCTTAGCCTCCCACAGTGCTGGGATTATGGGCATCAGCCACTGTGTTCTGCCCAGGACCAGAGTCTTAAAACCTATGTTGAGATTTATGGAATTTTAAAAACTCAACTATTCTCTTCGCTTCGCTTCTCTTTTCTCTTTTCTTTTCCTTCTTCCTTTCAATGGAGTCTTGCTCTGTCGCCCAAGATGAAGTGCAGTAGCATGATTTCACCTCACTACAACCTCCACCTCCCAGATTCAAGCGATTCTCATGCCTCAGCCTCCTGAGTAGCTGGGACTACAGGTGCGCACCACTACACCTGGCTGATTTTTTTTTTTAGTAGAGACGGTGTTTCACCATGTTGGCCAGGCTTGTCTTGAACTCCTGACCTCAGTTGATCCGCCTGCCTTGGCCTCCCAAAGTACTGGGATTACAGGCGTGAGCCACCATGCCCCATCCATGACCAAAGAGTTTTTTTTTTTTTTTTTTTTGAGACAGAGTCTCACTTCGTCACCTAAGCTGGAGTGCAGTGGCGCAATCTTGGCTCACTGCAACCTCCACCTCCTGAGTTCAAGTGATTTTCCTGTCTCAACCTCCCGAGTAGCTGGGATTGCAGGCGCCCGCCACCATGTCTAGCTAATTTTTGTATTTTTAGTAGAGACGGAGTTTCACCATATTGGCCAGGCTGGTCTCAAACTCCTGATCTTGTGATCTGCCTGCCTCGGCCTCCCAAAGTGCTGGGATTACAGGCGTGAGCCACTGCGCCCAGCCTGACCAAAGAATCTTAAAACCTATGTTGAGATTTGTGGAATTTAAAAAACTCTTTCTCTTTTTGCCTTCAGAAAGACGCTTATGGGGCCAGCTTATGGTTCCCCTATTGAGCAAACACAAGTCCTCCCAGTGAGAAGCATGGCAGAGCTACAGAAACGCTACTTGGTGTTTATTAACAGAGACAAGGTAACAGCACTCTCTTCTCCAGCTCTGGGAGTTGACTCTGTGTGTCATGAGCAGCAGTCATTACCGAAGATCACGAGACTCAGAGAGTTCTGGGTTTACAGCCAAGCCCAACTGCTTCCACCCCGGTCAGCTGTGATACTGAAAATTGCCCTTGATGAGTTAGGAAGACTCTTGGGAGACATTTCTGAGCAGAGTTACTGCATTTTCTATATTCCCAGTGAAGATACATGGGCCACCAAAGGATTTTCCTTCTTATTTATTTATGTGGAAAAACTTTTTTTTTTTTTTTTTTTTGAGACGGAGTCTCGCTGTGTCTCCCAGGCTGGAGTGCAGTGGCGTGATCTCGGCTCACTGCAAGCTCCGCCTCCCGGGTTCACGCCATTCTCCCGCCTCAGCCTCCCAAGTAGCTGAGACTACAGGCGCCCGCCACCACGCCCGGCTAGTTTTTTGTATTTTTAGTAGAGACGGGGTTTCACCGTGTTAGCCAGGATAGTCTCGATCTCCTGACCTCGTGATCCACCCGCCTCGGCCTCCCAAAGTGCTGGGATTACAGGCTTGAGCCACCGCGCCCGGCCTATGTGGAAAAACTCTTATAAAAATATGCAAATTGGCTGGGCGCAGTGGCTCACACCTGTAATCCCAGCACTTCCAGCGCTTTGGGAGGCTGAGGCGGGCGGATCACGAGGTCAGGAGATCAAGACCATCCTGGCTAACACGGTGAAACCCTGTCTCTACTAAAAATACAAAAAAAATTAGCCGGGCATGGTGGCACATGCCTGTAGTCCCAGCTACTCGGGAGGCTGAGGCAGGAGAATGGCGTGAGCCTGGGAGGCGGAGCTTGCAGTGAGCCGAGATTGCGCCACTGTACTCCAGCCTGGACGACAGAGCAAGACTCCGTCTAAAAAAAAAAAAAATGCAAATTAGTTGCACTTCGTTGTACGTTTAATGAATAATCTACACTGAAAAGTGTAAAGTGGGGCCGGGCGCGGTGTAATCCTGTAATTCCAGCACTTCGGGAGGCCAAGGCGGGTGGATCATGAGGTCAGGAGATCGAGACCATCCTGGCTAACACGGTGAAACCCCATCTCTACTAAAAATACAAAAAATTAGCCGGGCGTGTTGGCGGGCGCCTGTAGTCCCAGCTACTCGGGAGGCTGAGGCAGGAGAATGGCGTGAACCGGGAGGCGGAGCTTGCAGTGAACCGAGATTGCGCCACTGCACTCCAGCCTGGGCGACAAAGCCAGACTCTGTCTCAAAAAAAAAGTGTAAAGTCATAGGTTGTGAGATTTATTCTGGAAAACCCGGGACAACTGACCATGAAGGCAGGGAGGAAAGCTTCCCTTCTGTGTATCTGTTAGAGCTGTGTGAGGGGCCCCTACCAGGGCTGGTGTGTGTGGATGCCCAGCTACATTATATGTGGCTCTCACCCTCAGAGATGGGTCCAGACACACAGGTCCTTCTGGCACACAGATCTGGAGGTGACATGTGAATGTGCCAGGCCTCTCGGGCCCAGCTACCTGAGTCTGAATATCCAATTATGTGTTCCTTTCTAGGTTGGACTTCAGATCTTACCAGTTGACGGCAATCCACATAAGACATCTGCTATTGTTTGTCACCCAAACGGGGTGGCTGGCATGGCCATTTCCTATGATGGCCGCTACGCCTTCACCGCAGGAGGGCACGATCGCTCTGTGGTGCAGTGGAAAATCACCGTAAGGTACACGACGGGGCGAGAAGGAAGGTACCAAGTGTAAACTCTGTTTCACTCAGTGACAGTGATAGACACTGAACCCTACTGTGTGCCAGGTACTGTGCTAGGATGTCACAGGGCCTGGCCCTCAGGTTGCTCCCCGGTGGCATGGCTCACATTACTCTGCAGACGGGGGTTACTGTCCTGTTCCATGGACCAATGGTGTTTGCAGTTCAGGCAATGTGACAGCACCTTGGGGTCACCCCTGCTCCCTCAAATGCTTCTCCCTCTGCTCTGCATAGCCACACCTGCTAGAAAGATCTAGGCTGACCCTCCAAAGCATGCACTATGGAAATAGTAAGAGGATCATTTGACGTGGGTATTTTCAGCTCCTCCTCTCACCCTCCCTGCTCTGAACGGAGAACCTCTGCCTGAGGCGAGGCTGGAGAATTCTAGAGTTGAACATTGGAGAGTATGTGGACTTTGAGGTGAAAGGGGTAATATGAGTTTGAATATGGGGCCACTCTCTACTGGCTATGGGGCCTAGGGCAAGCTTCTTAATGTCCCTGATCTTTAGAGTCCTTGCCTGCGAAGTGGGGTGATACTAGGGACTTCTGTAGGAACCCTGTAAAGATCAGGTAGTTTAATATGGGAAAAGCGCCTAGCACAGAGCGCAGTACTCAGCAAGTGAATGATTTCCTTTCTTCTCTTCTTCCTGTAAGGGCATTTGCTTATGAGCTCAGGATCTTCCCTAATAAAGAGGGGACAAGCACCCACACTGTCCTCTCATCTACCCAAATTCAGCGTGCTGCCGCAGGGCAGAGTCAACCACGTGGCAGCCGGTTCCTGTTCCTGACCACTTCTCCAAGCCCCTGCGCTGCCTGTGGCTCGCCTGGGCCTCTCTCCTGGCAGTGTGACGTTGAGGAGCAAAAACAGCTCAGAGGCACCTTCCTTCCTCACAGAACAAACCTGATTCCTGGCTGCCAGCACAGTGTACCCCCTGCCATCTGCCAAGTGCGCATCTTTCTTTTTATGGCGGATATTGAAGCTTCTACTCTTAACCTGAATATGAGCAAAAATAGCCAGTTAAATCTGCTTTGGAACCACGGTGTTTGAGATTGCACTTGCAGCTCTGACTTCCACCCCGCCTTCACCTGAGAGAGCAGGTCATGGGAACTTGGGGATTTAGGAGCTGGAGGTGAACTCTCCCTTTGAAAAGGGATCATGGCCTCAGAATGGCTGCCTGGTTCCTTGCTCCCTGGCTTGTTGCCTGGAACCATGGGGACAAGGCACACCTTGTGGGGACAAGCAGAACCTTCCTTTCTATTTGTTGTTGTTGTTGAGACAGGGTCTGACTCGGTCACTCGGGCTGTAGTACAGAGGAGTGATCGTGGCTCACTGCAGCCTCGAACTCCTGGGCTCAAACGATTCTCCTGCCTCAGCCTCCTGAGTAGCTGGGACCACAGGCACATGCCACTGTGCCTGGCTAACTTTTAAAAAATTATTTTTTTGTTGATAGAGAGTCTCACCAAGCCTAGGCTGGTCTTGAACTCATGGGCTCAAGCCTTGGCCACCCAAAGTGTTGGGATTACAGATGTGAGCCACTGCACCCGGCTAGAACATTCTAAAATGTTTGTTTTCTTCTCAGTCGTCTTGGGATCTGGAATGGTAGAAATTTAAGAAAAAGAAAAAAAGGTCTCTGCTTTCCAATAGCTTTCGCCTGGCCAGAGTCCAGGCTTCTGAGAATTTCAATTTAATCTGTGATGGGGACAAAGGATTATTATAAACTAATTAGCACTTCATTGCTGCTTCTGGTGACTTAATATGATCAGCACTTCACTAACGGAAAGAAATGTAAAAACCTAAACAAGTAACCAACAAAATTTCCTACTAGAGTTACTGACGATGAGTTGTAGGGGAGATAAAAATGATAAATCCCCTCACGTTCGATCATTTCAGTCAGTGCCCCCCTTGGCCCCAACTGCTACCATCACAGTCTATGGCACTTCTGCCCCAGGAGAGCCCCTTCCATCCCCTCTCTCAGGGTTCATTCCGCACTCCCCTTCTTCTGCCCCTCCATGCTAGCATGCCACCCTTTCTCCTCTCCTTGTCTGGCATCTGTTTCAAAATCCCTCATTACTACTTTGTGCTCAGCCTCCCTGCCTCCTGTCATCCTGCTGCCCTGCTCAGCCAAGAGCAGAGAGACCCTGATTTGAATCCTAGCTAGTCACTACCTGCTTGCTGGATGACGCCAGCCAAGTCCCTTCACTTCTTGGAGCCTCAGTTCCTCCAGCTGTTAAATGGGACTCCTCCCACCAAGTTGAGACCATTCCTCCTCCGCCTCCTGCAGGGAGCGTTGACAGAGCACCTACTGTGTGCTTGCCACAGGGCTGAGAACTCTAGCTCCTTCCCAGAAGTACTGTGTGGATTGCTGGGCACAGAGCAGGTTTTCAGTAAGTGTCATTTCCCTTTTCTGCCCTAATGACCTCTTTTCTGTTGCAAGTGTTAGAAACACAAATTAGGCAAAAGGGAACATATGAGAAGGTCATTGGGATCACATGTAGCTACACCGCAGGAAGGTCATGGACAGCGGCACACTTGTGCCCGCAGCACTTGCCGTCCTCTCGGCCCTGCTGTTGGCTTCATTCTCTGCAGAACTGGGTTTCCTTACTCAGCAGGAAGATGGCCGCCCACAGTTCCCAGATTTCACAAATTAGAACTCTCACCACAGACAGAGGGCATCTCTTTCCCAGCGTGGGTTGCAGAAATCCCAGTGCAGCCCCCGGTCCCCTCTGGGGTCAGTTGATGGTGGCCAGGAGGCAGGGGATGTAGTGGAACTCTGAACACCGGGGCGGGAGCCGCAGGCTGTTCCCAGAGGACCAGGTGCTCTTGCCAGCCTTTTCCCTCAGGGGCTCCTGGTGGGGACAGGCTCCTCTCTGTCACTTCCGGTCTTTACCTGGCCCTGCTCCAGAGTCACATGGCAAAAGTGGCCTTGCCACTCACGGAGCTTGTCGGGATTGGGCCTGGGCCTGGCCTGGAGGCCACAGAGAGGGAGCCCTCTCGGCTGGACACTTGCCTCCATGGCCTAATATTCGAGCTGAGAAGTGGGGAAGACACAGCCCTTCTGGAGGGGCCCTCAGGCACCCCTGGAGAATACCCAGGTTCCTCAGATCTTAAGCCAACCCGTGGGCTTATGCATGCCTCGGTGAGAGGACCCAGGACAGTGCGTAGCAAACTCTTCCTAAGAAAGGTGTAGGTGCGGCCAATACCCATTTTCCACGGCCACAATAGTCCCAACCACTTGTGCTAAGTTTTCTCGGGGCCGGGGCCTACACTGAGTGAGTTCCATGCATCATCTGATTTCATCCTCAGCCATCCTGGGAGAGGGCACCACTATTATCCCCATCAAACATATCAAGAAGCTAACTCCAAGGGGTCTGATGACTGCCCAACAATGGAGGAGGCAGTGGGGCTGGGATTCACAGCCAGGGCGTTCTAAGTCCACCCCACACCTTAACAAACATTCATTACAGGAGGAAAATAAAGGACTTTGTCTCCAATCCTTGTGATATGGTTTGGCTCTGTGTTCCTACCCAGATCTCATCTTGAATTGTACTCTGATAATTCCCATGTGTTGTGGGAGGGACCTGGTGGGAGATAGTTGGACTGGTTAGGGGGTGGTTCCCCCATGCTGTTCTGGTGGTAGTGAATAAGTCTCATGAGATCTGATGGTTCGATAAGGGGAAACCTGTTTCACTTGGCTCTCATTCTCTCTTGCCACCACCATGTGAGACATGCCTTTCACCTTCCACCATGATTGTGAGGCCTCCTCAGCTATGTGAAACTGTGAGTCAAATAAACCTCTTTCTTTTGTAAACTGTGCAGTCTCAGGTATGTCTTTATCAGCAGCGTGAAAATGGACTAATACAGCACATTGGTACCAGTAGAATGGGGCACTGCTGAAAAGATACCTGAAAACGTGGAAGTGACTTTGGAACTGGGTAACACGCAGAGGTTGGAACAGTTTGGAGGGCTCAGAAGAAGACAGGAAGATGTGGGAAAGTTTGGAACTTCCCAGAGTTGTTGAATGGCTTTAGCCAAAAGCCTGATAGTGATATGGACTAAGGTCCAGGTTGAGGTGGTCTCAGATGGAGATGAGGAACTTGTTGGGAACTGGAGCAAAAGTGACTCTGTTATGTTTTAGCAGAGAGACTGGTGGCATTTTGCCCCTTCCCTAGAGATTTGTGGAACTTTGAACTTGAGAGAGATGATTTAAGGTATCTGGTGGATGAAATTTTTTTTTTTTTTTTTTTTTTTTTTTTTGAGATGGAGTCTCGCTCTGTCACCCAGGCTGGAGTGCAATGGCACAATTTTGGCTCACTGCAACCTCTGCCTCCTGGGTTCAAGCGATTCTCCTGCCTCAGCCTCCTGAGTAGCTGGGACCACAGGTGTGTGCCACCACACTTGGCTAATTTTTTGTATTTTTAGTAGAGAAAGGGTTTCACCATGTTAGCCAGGGTGGTCTCAATCTCCCGACCTCATGATCCACCTGCCTCGGCCTCCCAAAGTGCTGGGATTACAGGCATGAGCCACCACTCCCGGCCTCTGGCTGAAGAAATTTCTAAGCAGCAAAGCATTCGGGAGGTAACTTGGGCGCTGTTAAAGGCATTAGTTTTATAAAGAAAGCAGAGCATAAAAATTAGGAAAATTTGCAGCTTGACTGTGACAGAAAAGACAAACCCATTTTCTGAGGAGAAATCCAAGCCGGCTGCAGAAATTTGCATATGTAACCACTAGCCAAATGTTAATACCCAAGACAATGGGGAAAATGTCTCCAGGGCATGTCAGACATCTTCATGGCAGCCCCTCCCATCACAGTCCTGGAGGCCTTTGTTTTGACCAGATTTATTGGGACAAGCCCAGGGTCCCCATGCTGTGTGCTGCTTAGGGACTTGGTGCCCTGCATCCCAGCTATTCCAGTCATGGCTGAAAGGGGCCAATGTAGAGCTCGGGCTGTGGCTTCAGAGAGTGCAAGCTCTAAGCCTTGGCAGCTTTCATGTGGTGCTGAGCCTGCAAGTCCACAGAAGTCAAGAATTGGGGTTTGGGAACCTCTGCCTAGATTTCAGAAGATGTATGGAAACACCTTGATGCCCAGGCAGAAGTTTGTTGCAGGGGTGGGGCCCTCATGGAGAACCTCTGCTAGGGCAGTGTGGAAGGGAAATGTGGGGTCAGAGGCCCCACACAGAGTCTCTACTGGGGCACTGCCTAGTGGAGCTGTGAGAACAGGGCCACCATCCTCCAGACCTCAGAATGGTAGATCCACTGATAGCTTGCACCGTTTGCCTGGAAAAGTCATAGACACCTAATGCCAGCCCATGAAAGCAGCCAGGAGGGAGGCTGTACCCTGCAAAGCCACAGGGATGGAACTGCCCAAGACCATGGGAACCCACCTCTTGCCTCAGCGTGATCTGGATATAAGACATGGAGTCAAAGGAGATCATTTTGGAGCTTTAAGATTTGACTGCCCTGCTGGATTTCGGACTTGCATGGGGCCTCTAGCCCCTTTGTTTTGGCCAATTCCTCCCATTTGGAATGACTGTATTTACCCAATTCCTGTATCTCCATTCTATCTAGGAAGTAATTAACTTGCTTTTGATTTTACAGGTGAAAGGGACTTGCCTGTCTCTGATGAGACTTTGGACTGTGGTCTTTTAAGTGAATGTGAATTGAGTTAAGACTTTGGGGGACTGTTGGGAAGTCATGATTGGTTTTGAAATATGAGGACATGAGATTTGGGAGGGGTCGGGGTGGAATGATATGGTTTGGCTCTGTGCCTCCACCCAAATCTCATCTTGAATTGCACTACTATAATTCCCGCATGTTGTGGGAGGGGCCTGGTGGGAGATGGTTGGATCATGGGGGCAGTTTCCCCTATGCTGTTCTCATGGTAGTGAATAAGTCTCATGAGATCTGATGGTTTGATAAGGGGAAACCCAATTCACTTGGGCTCTCATTCTCTCTCTTGCCACCGCCATGTGAGACATGCCTTTCACCTTTTGCCATAATTGTGAGGCGTCCCCGGCCATATGAAACTGTAAGTCCGATAAACCTCTTTCTTTTGTAAATTGCCCAGTCTCAGTTATGTTTTTATTAGCAGCATGATAACAGACTAGTATACCGGGTATGCATTTATTAATTCTTACAACAGTGCTGCGAGGCAGAATCTTCTCATTTTATAATGGAGGACACTGATGCCAGGGAGGTTAAGTCACCTCCCCAGAGTCACACAGCTTGCCAGGGGCAGAGCCGGGACTTGCACACATGTCCGTGTGACTCCACACTCTGGACACTTCCCCACTTCCCCACTGTGGTCTACATGAGGTGTGTTTGATGTCACAGCAAAGAGGCTAATCGCCCGATTAGCAATAATCCAGTTAGTGGATTATTAGAATGATTTCTGATGATTAGCCTTTTGTAGGAGGCAAAGTTGGTCTCATACAAAAGTAGGTTTTCTTACCATTGAAAGGGCCTATTTTTGGAAAATCTGACCTTGTGTTAGAGAGCAGAGGGTTATTTTTATCTGACTGGCATGGGTCCCTGCGGTCTCCTGAGTTTTTATGGAAGCAATTAGTGTTGGCAGTCCACTTGTACAATATCCCATTCTTTTGACTCTGATCGTTTGTGGATCTAAAGTTCTGGGTAAGGCTCCTCTGTCTGGGAGGATTGTGGTTTCAGAACACAGATGCCTCCCCCACCCCCAGGAGACACGTGTTCCCCAAAGATTACAGACAAATTGCCAAGCACCTGCCCTGTCATCACCGAGAGAATATCACCATAATTAAGGCGGGTGCCCTCTACCTCTGAGTTCCACGCTTGAAATGGAATTTTCTGGTTTTGGTTTCATTTTAAAGGACTTTTTCTTAACAAGTGTGTAGAGACCCTCACTGTATCTGTGCCGTGATACCCTTCAGAGGGCCGCAGTGCTGTGCGGACCACCTTCTGAGCCATGCTCACGCTTGAGCGCTTTCTAATAGGGACATTTCTGTTGTTGTTCCAGTGTCCTGGAGGCAGCGGTTTCTCTTGGGGGTGAAGACTTGACCCCATTCTATGGTCTGCTGTCTGGTGGCCGGGAAGGAAAATTCTACAGGGTAATTGTCCCTAGAGTAAACACTTCCTGGTAACATCGAGTTAAGTTTGTAAAGCAAATGTGCCCGGGGTTAACCTTCTTGCTTTATTCCGAAGCTTTGTTCCCCCATTGAGCTTAAAATGTACTTTCTAGAAAATGTCTTTGAAGTGTTCATGGATGCCTTCAGACTTAAGCCTAAACGTGTGTTGTGTTTCCGTTCTATTCCTACGTAGGAGCTAGAAGACTACTTCTACTATTCTCAGCTCCGCAGTCAAGGCATCGACACGATGGAGACTAGAAAGGTGTCAGAATACATTTGCCTGTCGGAACTTCCTTTTGTCATGAGAGCAATTGGCTTTTACCCATCTGAAGAGAAGGTAGGGAGAATGAAAACAAGAGCAGCAACGGGATGTGCTATTTATAAAAAACAACCTCTGGGGACAAACATTATAGGTCAAAGCAAAAATTGCACATTTTACTTGCATAAATGGATCAGAAAGACGGTTCTGGGCATTTCAGATGCACTCCTGAGTAACTGCCTTATGGTAGAGATATGCTTTTTTTTTTTTTTTTTTAAGACAGAGTCTTGCTCTGTCGCCCAGGCTGGGGTGCAGTGGTGCGATCTCGGCTCACTGCAAGCTCCGCCTACCAGGTTCATGCCATTCTCCTGCCTCAACTCCTGAGTAGCTGGGACTACAGGCACCCGCCACCACGCCCGGCTAATTTTTTTGTATTTTTATTAGAGATGGAGTTTCACTGTGTTAACCAGGATGGTCTCGATCTCCTGACCTCATGATCCCCCCCTTGGCCCCCCAAAGTGCTGGGATTACAGGCGTGAGCCACTGTGCCCGGCCAAGATATGCTGTTTCTAAAAAGCACGCTCCTCATGGAAATTCAATGTTGGTTAGAGCATGGGTCTTGTAACCATGGTGTTGAATTGGACGGACTAGGGCTGCCGTCTCAGCCCTGCCCCTTGCTGAGTGAGGACCAGCCTCATAGGATTTTTTTCTCTTTTTTTGAGGTGGAGTCTTCCTTTGTCGCCCAGGTTGGACTGCAGTGGCACAATCTTGGCTCACTGCAACCTCCACCTCCTAGGTTCAAGCGATTCTCCTGGCTCAGACTTCTGAGTAGCTGGGATTACAGGCACTCACCACCATGCCCGGCTAATTTTTGTATTTTTGGTAGAGACGGGGTTTCACCATATTGATTAGACTGGTCTCAAACTCCTGACCTCAAGTGATCCCCCCGCCTCAACCTCCCAAAGTGCTGGGATTACAGGCATGAGCGACCGCGCCCGGCCAGCCTCATAGGATTTGAGGAGGGGATTGATGCCTACGCAGCCCTGGGCATGGTGCTGGGTGCACAGGAAGAGCTCAGGGAAGGGAGGGAGTTATTATCATCATTGTTGTTCTCACTGTCTAGTTGCTCTTAACCTAGCAGGTGTTAATGGGGCACCTTTGGGAGGTGGGTGCTTGTCTGGGCTGTGGAGCACAAAGGGTGCAGTCATCCCTCATGACCGTGCCGCAAAAGCACCCCCAGATGCAAGGAGCCCCAAGCAGCATCAAGAAGCATCTCAGGGAAATGTTCCTCATGTAAACTATTGTTTAAAGTGCAGTTAAGCCAGGTGTGGCAGCTCACGCCTGTAATCCAAACACTTTGGGATACCAAGGCGGGAGGATCACTTGAGCCCAGGAGTTTGAGAGTAGCCAGGGTAACATAGGGAGATCCCATCTCTATCCCCATCCCCCCCAAAACAATTGCTCGGTGTGGTGGCCCGTGCTTGTGGTTCCAGCTACTCAGGAGGGCATGGCAGGAGGATCACTTGAGCCCCGGAGGTGGAGGCTTCAGTGCCCATGATTGTGCCACTGCACTCCAGCCTGGGAGGCAGAGCGAGACCCTGTCTCAAAAAAAGTAATAAATAAATAAAGTACAATTGATTGTGTTTCTTCTGACTTGAAATGTAGGCCGAGTGCAGTGGCTCACGCCTGTAATCCCAGCACTTTGGGAGGCTGAGGCGGGTGGATCACAAGGTCAGGAGATCAAGACCATCCTGGCTAACATGGTGAAACCCCGTCTCTACTAAAAATGCAAAAAATTAGCCGGGCGTGGCGGCGGGTGCCTGTAGTCCCAGCTGCTTGGGGGGCGAGGCAGGAGAATGGCATGAACCCGGGAGGCGGAGCTTGCAGTGAGCCGAGATCGCGCCACTGCACTCCAGCCTGGGCAACAGAGTGAGACTCCGTCTCAAAAAAAAAAAAAAAAGAAATATAATGCATTCCCATTATATAAAGTTTGGGAAGGATATACAAGTGGAATGAAGAAAATACTGACTTACAATTCCACTATGCAGATGGAACAGTTATTAAGATTTTCCTGGGTGTTTTGTATATATATTTATATAATCATATATACAATCATGCATCACTTAATGTTGGGAGATGTTCTAAGAACTGTGTCGTTAAGCGACATCGTTATTGTGTGAACATCATAGAGTGTCCTTACACAAACACAGATGGCAGAGCCTACTACACGCCTGGGCGGTATGGTAGAGCCTGTGGCTCCCAGGCTTCAGACCTGAACAGCATGCGACTGTACTGAATACTGTAGGCAGCTGTAACACAGTGGTGTGTATTTGTGTATCTAAGCCTATGTAAACGAAGAAAAGGTACAGTAAAAATATAGTATTATGACCTTATGGAACCACCATCCTATATGTGATCTGTCATTGAAACGTTGTTAAGTACAGTGTGACTGTATAGATGTATATAGTTTTTTTGTTTGTTTGTTTTGTTTTGTTTTGAGACGGGGTCTCGCTCTGTTGCTCAGGCTGGAGTGCAGTGGCATGATCTCGGCTCACTGCAAGCTCCGCCTCCTGGGTTCACACCATTCTCCTGCCTTAACCTCCCCAGCAGCTGGGAATACAGGCGTCCACCGCCACACCGGGCTAATTTTTTGTATTTTTAGTAGAGACAGGGTTTCACTGTGTTAGCCAGGATGGTCTTGATCTCCTGACCTCGTGATCCGCCTGCCTTGGCCTCCCAAAGTGCTGGG
This sequence comes from Macaca thibetana thibetana, assembly GCF_024542745.1. NCBI lineage: Eukaryota > Metazoa > Chordata > Mammalia > Primates > Cercopithecidae > Macaca > Macaca thibetana. Next base: position 118,320,546 of record NC_065588.1, read on the forward strand.
ATTACAGGCGTGAGCCACCATATGCAGCCAGATGTATATAGTTTTAAAAAACTAACTGGGCTTGGTGCAAAAAACTAACATGGTGAAGCCCTGTCTCTACTAAAAAATACGAAACTTAGCTGGGCATGGTGGCACACACCTGTAGTCCTAGCACTTGGGGGGCTGAGGCAAGATAATCACTTGAACCCAAGAGGCGGAGGTTGCAGTGAGCTGACCGCACCATAGCACTCTAGCCTCGGCAACAGAGCAATACTCTTTCTCAAAAAATAAAAAACAAACAAGCAAACAAAAAACTAATTGATACCACACTGAATATGTGTTTGTATCCTATATTTTCCCTTAATTTTATATCATAAGCTTTTTCCATTATATTAAAAATTGTCCAAAAACTTGCTTTTTAAAGGATATATTTTAATTTTTTAACTATTTCTAATTTAGAAAATAGAATTATACTTTGGGAGGCCGAGACGGGCGGATCACGAGGTCAGGAGATCGAGACCATCCTGGCTAACACAGTGAAACCCCGTCTCTACTAAAAATACAAAAACTTAGCCGGGCAAGGTGGCAGGCGCCTGTAGTCCCAGCTACTCGGGAGGCTGAGGCAGGAGAATGGCGTGAACCCAGGAGGCGGAGCTTGCAGTGAGCTGAGATCCGGCCACTGCACTCCAGCCTGGGTGACAGAGCGAGACTCCGTCTCAAAAAAAAAAAAAAAAAAAAAAAAAAAAAAAGAAAATAGAATTATAAAGAAGAAAATAGAAATTACTCAGAGATCATCACTGTTATTATTTTGGTAGATACCCTATCATTTTATATATGGACATAGATATATCTATATTTTTTAACAAGGAATTGAGATTATATGGTATATATATGTATATACCTATATATATCAACATTATACAGAGGATGTGTGTGCATATAGATATGTATCAACATTCTCAGTAACTTGTTTTGTGAGCAAGGTGGTAAAAATTCCTTGGCAACATGCTTTTAAAGGCTGCAAACTTAATTGGACCATTCCCCAGCTGACAGGCATGTAAGTTGTCGAAGTAGTTGGTGTCAGAGACACAGCTGTGTTGAGCATCTCTGTGCATGGTTTTTGCACACTTCTCTAATTATTTTCCTGGGTCATAGTGCAAGAAGTAGAATTACTGGGTCAGAGAATATGAAATTGCACCTACTGCTAACCTACTTTCCATAAATGTAGCATTTTACGTGCCCATCTTCAGGAATCCACAAGTCCTGAAACCCAGCTAAGCCTCGATGTTCATGTTGGCTGCGAACACTTGAGCAATATAAGCTGTGGTCCCAGTCCCTTCTCTTGGCTTCGGTGGCCTACTTAGAATCACCTGTTTTGTGTGCTCCAGGTACACAAAACTCATTTCTGGAGAAATTAGTTATCAGAGCCCCTTAACCCCTGCTGAGTCTTGAATGAATGAGGATGGTAAAATCACCAGGTACTGTTGTTAGCTCCTCTAAAGGTCTTTGGCTGATGTGCCTTTTGTAATAGCACATTGCTAGAAACATAAGCAACTCTGAGAAAGTTCATACAGCCCACATAAAAGTGTTCCTGACAGTGGCATTTTCCAAAGAGTATTCCCTAGAACGTGGCTTCCCAAAGTGGGAAGCTGCATCGGAGCATTTACTGAACATTCAGCTCCTGGGCCCTGCCCAGGTTCAGCCAATTGGAATCTCCAAGCACAGGCCTCGGAGTCTGTACATCTCCTGAGGGTGCTCACTGCGGAGCTGCCCACATTTGAAGATAGGGGCTCAACACACTGAGCGGGATCATTAGTCAGCTTTCTTCTTTTTTTCTCTCTCTTTTTTTTTTTTCTGAGGCAGCATCTTGGTCTGTCACCTAGGCTGGAGTGCAGTGGTGTGATCTCAGTTTACTGCAACCTCAGCCTCCCAGGTTCAAGCGATTCTCCTGCCTCAGCCTCCTGAGTAGCTGGGATTACAAGCATGCACCACCACGCCTGGCTAATTTTTGTATTTTTTAGTAGAGACAGGATTTCACCATGTTGGCCAGGCTGGTCTCGAACTCCTGACCTCAAGTGATCCACCTGCCTCAGCCTCTCAAAGTGCTGGGATACAGGCGTGAGCCACCATGCCCAGCCTCAGCCTTGTTCTTTGGTTACAAGTTACAGAAACCTAAGTCGACCCATTTTCTGGTTCACAGAATTCCAGGTCCAAAGGGAGTGGTGATGTGCAGTGTAACCTAAGCCAGGCCCTCATCCATGTCGCTGGGAAGGGTCTCTCTCTTTAAGCCTGGCTTTCTGCTGTGCTGTCTTCCTCTGGGTCCAGCCCCCAGCCCACATCCAGTGGGGTTCAACGCCACAGGCAGGAGCCTGTCTCCTTCCCAGAGCTGCAGACATTGTTACTGTCATCACTGCCATCGGAGCATGTGCCACTCAGGTTGGCCAGGCCTGGGCACTCTGTTCCTGGAGTGTGGAGTGGGCTCAGTCTCCTTTAACCATGAGGACTATGACCAAGCGACAGCTAAGACATGGGCAGGTGTCTCAGCCTCTTCATGCTTCAGCTTCCTCATCTACAAAATGAGTGCAACAGTCGCACCCAGGACCACTCTGGGCAGGTGGCATGGCTTCCACGGAATTCTGAGCAGGGCAAAAAGCGGGCCCCTCTTCATTCTCACTTCCTTCTTTTTTTTTTGGAGACAGGGTCTCACTGTGTCACCTGGTCCTCCAGCCTCAGCCCTCCAAGTAGCTGAGACTACAGGAGTGTGCCACCATGCTCGGCTAATTTTTAAATTTTGGTAGAGATTGGGTTTCTCCATGTTGGCCAGGCTGGTCTCAAACTCCTGAGCTCAAGCCATCCACCCTCCTTAGCCTCCCATAGTGCGGGATTCTAGGCGTAAGCCACCGCTCCCGGACCTCCTTTCCTTCTCATTTTACATTAGAAATGTTGCCTCAGATGTCTCCCTGTTCCCACGGCCACTGCACTTCATCTGCATGGCTCTGTGGTTCTGCTGCTTCTGTTTTTAGCCCAGCATTTAACCAAATACCCACCTCCTCTGGCTGATTGGTTGGCCTAACACCTGGTACTTCAAGATGAAGAAAGGGAAGAAGCACATGTTGGTGAAAACCAGCCGGCCTGGCTGCAGTGCCCAGCCTCCTTGGCGAGCCATCCCAGCAGTGGTCTGAATGCCAGAGTCCTCTCTGTAGATGAGGCTGGAGCGGGCTGCTCTCTCATAGGGGTGTCGTGAGGACTAACAAGCGAGGGTCTGTGCAGTGCCCAGCACACAGAGGTGCTTACTCTGTGGGGTGCTCTTCCCTCAGTATTTCCTGTTAAATCAGTGTGTTCCTCTTAAGAGGCTGATGGGATCACCCCTCATTTTCTTATTTTAAATTTTAATTTGTAAAATTCCAAGCAAACACAAAAACACAGAAAAGAATAAAATGAACTCTTGGCCAGTCATGGCGGCTCACACCTGTCATCCTAGCCCTTTGGGAGACTGAGGCAGGAGGATTGCTTTAGTAAGCCCAGGAGTTCGAGACCAACCTAGGCAATATAGGGAGATGCTGTCTCTACAAAAAAAATATAAAAAAAAATTAACCACATGTAGTGGCGTGTGCCTATGGTCCCAGCTACTCGGGAGACTGAGGTGGGAGGATTGCTTGGGCCTGTGAGGTCAAGGATGCAGTGAGCTGTGATCATGCCACTGCGCTCCAGCCTGGGCAACAGAGTGAAACCCTGTCTCTCTCTCTCTCACACACACACACACACACACACACACACACACCCCACTCCTGCATACCCATCAGTCAACTTCAGCTTCAGCAGTTCTCAGCTCCTGTTTGGTTCAGACCCACTGACCTGCTCCCGCCCCATGGGTTATTCTGAAGCAAGTTCCAGGCACCCTCACCTCACAAGGAGGCCTTTCAAACCCAGGCGCCCCTTCCTCAGCCAGGGAGAGGGCCTCCCTCACAAGGCCTGCAGGCGCCTGAGGTTCACACTTCTATGAAATTCACCAAAATGCCATCGTGGGCCATGCCTCTGGCTGTTCCTGTGGGTGAGGAGTATTCTGGTGGCTCCCTGATGCCTGCAGGTCAGTGATAACCATGGAGGCCACCCTGTGGAGGCTCCCAGGTCAGGCAGCTCTGGGTTTGAATCCTGACTGTGGCCACGTGCCAGTTACGATTTGGTTGAGTTTCGGAACCTCTCCATGCCTCAGTTTCCTCATCTACAAAATAAACATAATAGTAGTACCCACCTCCAGAATTACTGTGAAGATTAACTGAGTATCCATTTCGTACAGTACATGGCACATGTTAAGTGTTTTTAAATGTCATCCAATGTTTTTGTCTTTGTCATGGCATCCCCGTCTCTGGATCCATGATTCCAGAAGCCCTTTATGGGAATGTTTCTCAGACCTCGTGCTTCTTTGTGCACAAGACACTTTCCAAAATCTAAAAGTTTATATTTTCTTGATTTTCTGGTAAAGATACTTTACATAAATGTCCAAACGTCATCAGATTGATGGCAGTCTTCTCGCTTGTTCGGGATTTTTTTTTTAGAGGCAGGGTCTCACTCTGTCGCCCAGGCTGGAGTGCAGCGGTGCGATCACAGCTCCCTGCAGCCTCAACTTCCTGGGCTCAAGTGATTCCTCTGCCCCAGCCTCTCTGGTAGCACTTACTATAGGCGCACATCACCACATCACTCAGGATTCTTGATTTTTTTTTTTTTTCTTTTTTGAGACGGAGTTTCACTCTTGTTGCCCAGGCTGGAGTGCAATGGCGCCATCTCAGCTCACCGCACCTCCGCCTCTCAGGTTCAAGCAATTCTCCTGCCTCAGCCTCCTGAGTAGCTAGGATGACAGGCACACGCCATCACACCTGACTAATTTTGCATTTTCAGTAGAGATGGGGTTTCTCCATGTTGGTCAGGCTGGTCTCGAACTCTCGACTTCAGGTGATCCACCCGCCCTGGCCTCCCAAAGTGCTGGGATTATAGGTGTGAGCCACTGTGCCCCGCCAGGATTCTTGATTTTAATCCTTGGGCTGTCCTGCTTTGTCGGTGAGGTGTTTAGCCCTGGCGACCAGTGCCCACCTGTCACACAAAGTGCTTGAGAAAGGGGGTAGGCAGAGAGCAACCCACTTGTCTCTGCTTCCTGTAGAAATCAGGAAGTCCTGCATATGCCTGGAGTCCCAGCTGCTTGAGAGGCTGAGGCAGGAGGATCACTTGAGGCCAAGAGTTCCAGACCAACCTAGGCAACATAGCGAGACCTCTGTCTCTTAAAAACCTAAAAAAAGTGGGCCAGGCATGGTGGCTCACAATCCCAGCATTTTGGGAGGCCAAGGCAGAAGGATCGCTTGAGCCTAGGAGTTCAAGACCAGCCTAGGCAACATAAGGAGACCCGTCTCTGCTAATAAACAATTAGCTGGGTGTGGTGGCGTGCACCTGTAGTCCCAGCTACTTGGAGGACTGAGGTGGGAAGGATCGAAGGATCGCTTGAGCACAGGAGGTCAAGGCTGTAATGAGCCGTGATTGTGCCATGCACTCCAGACAGGACAGCAGAGTGAGGCCCTGTCTCAAAAAGAAAAAAAAGAAAATTAGTCGGGGATGGTGGTGGGCAACTGGAGTCGCAGCTACCGTGGAGGCTGAGGCAGGAGGATTGCTTGATCCCAGGAGCTGGAGGCTGCAGCATGCTATGATCATGCCTGTGAATAGCGACTGTCCTCCAGCCTGGGCACCATAGCTCTCCAAAAAAAAAAAAAAAGGCCGGGCGCGGTGGCTCAAGCCTGTAATCCCAGCACTTTGGGAGGCCGAGACAGGCAGATCACGAGGTCAGGAGATCGAGACCATCCTGGCTAACACGGTGAAACCCCGTCTCTACTAAAAAATACAAAAAACTAGCCGGGCGAGAGGTGGCGGACGCCTGTAGCCCCAGCTACTTGGGAGGCTGAGGCAGGAGAATGGCATAAACCCGGGAGGCGGAGCTTGCAGTGAGCTGAGATCCGGCCACTGCACTCCAGCCTGGGTGACAGAGCGAGACTCCGTCTCAAAAAAAAAAAACAAACAAAAAAAGGTAAGGAATCTAATTATTAAAGATGTACTCATTTATTCTATCATTGGCAAAAAATAATAAAGCTTAAACAACTTATCAAAATCTTGCTGATGAAGAAAAGGTATCCGGAAAAAAATGTTAGTTGGTAACAAATGTTATAAAGTAACAAACATTGACAATCACTTAAAGACAGAAATAAAAACGGCAGTTGTAAGGTTTGCATTGGATGTTGTATATGTTCTCCTGCCTGATGCCACCACTTCCCAAAAGGAGAGTTTCGGTGCCGCACTCAGTGAGGGCCCCACTCACCCTTGGACTCCAGGGTTTTTAGTCTACTTAAAAAAAAAAAAAGTTTCCTCTTTGGAGATGTTTTCTGAAGGCCCCAGATGTGCCCCACATCAGTGTGCAGACTTGATTGGCTGATGAGTTAGTTTATATCTGAAGGTGCACCGGGAGAAGTTGCTGATCTTTTGTTTTCAAGTCAGATTTATAGTGATTAAAAGAAATATTTTCAGGGCTTTGAAACTAACCCAGGCTTTACGGTGGTTAATGAAACATTTCCTATTGAGATGTAGCCGCTCCCCCTCCTTCAGAAAGTTGCATGGAGTTTACGCCTCGCTATTGGAGTGTGTTCATACTTGGTTACAGAAAAGACCCAGATGCAGGGTTTAAACCAGCACCCCAAAGACTATACATTGTTGATATTTTGCTTACGTCATTACAACTGTCTTGGGGATTTGAAGCTAGTCAGTGTGGTACACTGAAGCCAAATGATACAAGAATACAACCCTCCCCAAAGAATTCCTGGCCATTCCCTTCTTTCACAGAAAGCTGTGCTCGGGAGCAAAACACAGCCGAAGTGGTCAGGGTGGGCTACTCCTAGAAATAATTATGTATTTATTTATTTTATTTTATTTAGTTTTTTTTTTTTTTTGAGACCAAGTCTGTCACCCAGGTTGAAGTGCAGTGGCTCAATCTCAGCTCACTGCACTCACTGCAACCTCTGCCTCCCGGGTTCAAGCGATTCTCCTGCCTCAGCCTCTCGAGTAGCTGAGACTACAAGTGCATGCCACATGCCCATCTAATTTTTTGTATTTTTCAGTAGAAATGGGGTTTCACCGTGTTAGCCAGGATGGTCTCGATCTCCTGACCTCTTGATCTGCCTGCCTCAGCCTCCCAAAGTGCTGGGATTACAAAGTGTGAGCCGCCGTGCCCAGCCTAGAAATCATTTTTAAATGAAAGATCTGCAGCATGTATAATGTTATCAAAGGAACCATAGCTTAGGTGTCATCGTTTTTACAGATGAGTTCACGTGCAAGGCAGTTCCACCCTCTATATTTATACATGTGTCTTTTCTTCCAGGATGTTGGACTGTCACGTTGGAATAGGGCCCAGCATATCATTCATTTCCTGCTTACTTGCAACTTCACTTCTCTTTAGCTTGCAGAGTGTTGTATAATCTTGACAGGTTTGGGCACGGAATAAACATTGGTGCAAACACCTGGTTCTGTAAACTTAAGGCTAATCCTCTAGAGACGTATGTGCCCAGCAAGTGCCTGCATGGTAGATGCTTGGCAAATGTTGATGGAATGAGTGAAAGAATCAATAATGCTCATTGGTTGTATTCGACAGCAGAGTCGGTGAGGACGACAGAACCCTTGACATTATTATTTGATCTCAGCGTAATTCTCAGTAACCCTAATGTGTTTGATATATTAAGGAGCTTTGGCATAGTTTAGGAGCATTTAGAAAGGAATTAAACCGTCACTTAACTTTTTAGTTTATTTGCTATTTATTTTTTGCTTAACTTTAAAAATGTATGTATCTTTTGGCTCAACAAATGTACTTTTAAGAGTGTATTCTGGCTGGGTATGGAGACTCAAGCCTGTAATCCCAGCACTTTGGGAGACCGAGGTGGGAGGATCACCTGAGGTCAGGAGTTTGAGACCAGCCTGGCCAACATGGCCAAACCCCATCTCTACTAAAAATACAAAAATTATCTGGGCGTGGTGGCGCGAGCCTGTAATCCCAGCAACTCTAGAGGCTGAGGCAGGAGAATTATTTGAACCCAGGAGGCGGAGGTTGCAGTGAGCTGAAATGGTGCCACCATACTCTCCAGTCTGGGTGACAGAGCAAGACTCCGTCTCAAAAAAAAAAGGGAGTGTATCCTACAGAAAAACTCACCCAAGTTTATAATGATGTATGTATGGAAGGGATAATTTTAAATATATAATATATATAAATATTGAGATGGGGTCTCACTACATTGCCCAGGCTGGTCTCAAACTCCTGGGCTTAGGCAAGCCTCCTGCATTAGCCTTCCTAGTTGCTGGGACCACAGGCCCTCCACACCCGTACCTGACCTGAAGGGACAATTGTTGCCACATAGTCTATTGTGTTGAAAACCAAAACAACACTGATATCCATTGATAGGAGATGAGACTGATAAAATAAGGCATACCTACACTAAGTAGCCATTAAGAAGTGAGATTGGCCTGGTGCTGTGGCTCTTCACCTGTATTCCCAGCACTTTGGGAGGCCAAAGTGGGAGGATTGCTTGTCCTTGGGAGTTCAAGACGAGCCTGAGCAACATAGTGAGACCCTGTCTCTACAATTTTTTTTTTTTTTGGAGACAGAGTATTTCTGTGTTGCCCAGGCTGCTGGGCAATGGCACGATCTCGGCTCACTGCAACCTTCACCTCCTGGATTCAAGCAATTCTCCTGTCTCAGCCTCCCGAGTACCTGGGACTATAGGTGCCCACCCCCATGCCTGGCTAATTTTTGTATTTTTAGTGGAGATGGGGTTTCACCATGTTGGCCAAGATGGTCTTGAACTCTTGACTTCAAATGATCCACCTGCCTTGGCCTCCCAAAGTGCTGGGATCCCAGGTGTGAGCCACAGTGCCTGGCCCACATCACTTCTTCACTTGAGCTAGGATCCATCTGGGGCTTTAGGGTGCATGAGGCAGGATCAGGATTTTGGAAAGCTGTGGACACAGAACTAGCAAATCCTTGATTGTGGGTTTGGTACAAGGTGCAAGACTTGTCATTCAGCTAGGGCTGTCTCTTTCAGACCTTTAAAAACATTAACTGGGAAGGGAAGAGTCCCTGGGGGTGTTTGAGGCCTGGGCTCTGATGCGGGGCAGGGTGACAGTCGCTCTAAGGGCCCTGTGGATGGGTGTTGTTCACATGGAGTAGAAGACAGTGGGCAAGAGCACCAGGCCAGGCCTTGACTGCTGTGACCTGAGACTGCATCCAGAGGGCAGAACTGCGTGCGTGCCCCACTCCTGGAAAAAGAGGCAGTTGCCATCCAGATCTAGTTCCTGGAGGGAGGTATGGAGCAGTTGGGGTCACAGTGTTGCATGAATTGCAGAGGGGGCTCACAGGGGTCTCCAGATGTGGCCATGCAGTGACGCTGCCCAGCCCTGATGCCCCCTCCTCAGCCCACTACTCCCTGCCCCGGGTTAGCGAGGAGATGCAGGGGGTGACCAGGACAGGGTGTGAGTAAGGATGATGAGCGGGGACAAGACACTGTGCCCCATCAGTTGAGGATCTTCTAGAGGGTATTGTGTGTTGGGAGGAGGGTGTGGGGAAGAGGGTGAGTGCTCCCAGCCCTATACTGGTCCATGAAACCATTAAAGAAACAAACCTGCCCCCACCAGGAGCCTGCATATAAAAACAAGGAATGGCCCCAGTTCAAATGTATCGTATTCCTCTCCGCTTAATAGGGAGGTTATAAAACTTAATTATAGAACATAATTCTAAGGACATCAATGGCTTCCTGAGGCTGACATTAGGGATCACAGACCCAAAGACATGCGTCATCAATGACAGAGGCAGAAATAAGATGCTCTCGGGTGAGGGGACTCCAGCCCACCACCAAGAGGCCACCCTCATGTCTTGGGGCCTGGAGCAGTCGGGGCAACAGAGGCCCAGATGCTGTATGTCTAAATGTTTACAAGTTACCAATCAAGCAACAAGCTGCTAAATAAATATCCCCCCTTGACAGTTCAGCCTTCAACATGAGCTGATTCAAAGTTCATACCCGAATGGGTAGCATGCAGGGCCAGGCTGGGCCTGCCCCACGTGTCCTCCCAGCCCTGGCTCCATCGCTGGCCACTGTGTGTATGGCATTCAGGAGGTGGACCTTTCTCTATACCCTCCAAACAGCAGCCCCGGGTCACCCTTCAGACCTATGGGTGAGCAACACCAGGGGCACAGGTTGCCCTCAGGAGGGTGAGATCCCCATGGGCCCCAGAAGTGGGCTTAGGTTATGTGGGGGAGAGAAGCCTCGGGTACAGGTACCCAGAGTGTGGTCTAGAATTGGATGCATGGGCTCGGGGTGGGCACCTCCTCTGCACCCTCCTCCTCACGCTTGTTTCCCAGCACAGAGTGCCTTCCTCTGACCTCCTCCTGGCCGAACCCTTCGTGGCTCTGCAGTAGGCTCACCTCTTCCAGGAAGCCTTCCCAGGCCCACCTGGCTGAGAGCTCCTGCAGCCTTTGATGATGTTCTCCTGCATCTTGGCACAGAATCTTTTACAGCCACCGTAGCCAATCTTTTAAAATCACTTGAGGGCACTTAAAAAAAATACATCAGTATTTTTACACCTGGAGCCCAGTCTTGTGCAACAGAACCTAGGAGTGGACCCTAAGCATGGACAGTTTTTAAAGCCCCAGGCAGCCAGGGCTGAGGACCTCAGCAATGGAGCCTGTTTGTTAGTTCGCTTTCCTTGTGTATATTGTCTCTTGAGCGTCTCTTCTCATGGCCCAGACCTCAATAGACGCTGAATAAATATTTGCTGACCCCAACAACTGAGATCAAAAACCAGAATGCAGAACTGTTCTAGTAATAATTGAGTGACTTGCATTTCACTGGCTTTGCACTAAACCAAATGCTCAGTAACTACTAGTAAATCGAGTGAAATTAACTAGGGCACTAAATGATTATTCTAAGCCTCTTGTGAGTTTCAAGAGAATTCTTTTTGTGGCCTCACTTGTGTCCACGTTATTTACTTCATCATTCATTCATTCATCCATCTATCTATCCATTCAGTAAACATTTCTCTGAGCCTCCATAATGTGCCAGGCTCTGAACTAAGCTGCCGGGGAAATAGAGATGAAAGCTCTGGCTACAGCTTAATGGGGAAAACAGATGTGAGCCCAAAGAATTAGAGCATGCACCGCAGCTGCCACCCATTATTACTCTCTACTGAAAGTCCCAAGCCTGGGGCTGATTCATTTTGGCACCAGTATCACCTCCATGAACCCCTGTGGTCTAAGAGCAGCAGTACTCAAAGTGAGGCCCCCAGACCAACAGGACTGACATCACGTGACCTAGAGACTTACAAGAAATGCAAACGGTCAGACCCTACCCCAGACTCAGAAACCCCGCTGGTGGGACCAGCAGTCTGTTGGAACAAGACCTCCTGATCATTGTGATGCCTGATGATGTTTGCCAGCCTTTGCCTTCCAGCCATTTTTCTCAAGCTTGGCTACACATTCAAATCATTCAAATGAGGAACTTCCAAAAATTTGGTCCCCAGACCAATTAAATCAGGCTCTCAGCTAGTTGTGGTGGCTCATTCCTGTAATCCCAGTACTTTGGGAGGCCGAGGCAGGCAGATCACTTGAAGTTAGGAGTTTGAGAACAGCCTGTCCAACAGTAGCAACCCTGTTGCTACTAAAAATACAAAAATTAGCCAGGTGTGGTGGTGCGTGCCTGTAGTCCCAGTTACTTGGGAGGCTGAGGCAGGAGAATTAGTTGGACTTAGGGGGTGGAGGTTGCAGTGATCCGAGATCAGGCCACTGCACTCTAGCCTGGGCGACAGTGAGACTCCCATATCTAAAAAAAAAAAAAAAAAAAAAAAAAAATCAGGTTCTCAGGGAATAGGATCTGGGCCTCAGAACTGTGGAAGCGCTCCAGGTGAATGGCATGAAGCCACGCCTTAGCAGGCGTGAGAATGCCTATCAAAGGCCAGGCTGACTGACAACCACCAGAGTGTCTGGGCCGCTCAGCCAGGACTCCTGCTTCTCTCGAGTCATCTTCACACGGGGGTGTTCAGAACGAGCTCCGCGTTCTATTTCCGGCTCCGAGGTTCCTCTCCCAAGCATGAACTTCGTTCAGACATGTAGCAGAACCTGCCTTTTCAACGAACACTAGCGAAGTCGGCTCAGGAAGGAAATGTCAGTGATGCCGAAGCGGCCAACTCTGTGCTTGTTGAGTAGTGATTCTTGATCCGTCACACGGGAAGAGAGAGTAAGAGGTGAATCACATGCTGAGTGGCTTGTGCTGTGAATGTTTGTGAATGTGAATGTTGAATCTTTGGAACTCTCTGGGTATGAGTAACTCAGGCCCTTATGAATTCCTTTTGTCATCTTAGTCTCCTGTTTCTGAACTGAGTTAAATCATATATTACGGCCGGGCGCGGTGGCTCACGCCTGTAATCCCAGCACTTTGGGAGGCCGAGACGGGCGGATCACGAGGTCAGGAGATCAAGACCATCCTGGCTAACACGGTGAAACCCCGTCTCTACTAAAAAAAAATACAAAAAACTAGCCGGGCGAGGTGGCAGGCGCCTGTAGTCCCAGCTATTCGGGAGGCTGAGGCGGGAGAATGGCGTAAACCCGGGAGGCGGAGCTTGCAGTGAGCTGAGATCCGGCCACTGCACTCCAGCCTGGGCGACAGAGCGAGACTCCATCTCAAAAAAAAAAAAAAAAAAAAAAAAAAAAAAAAAAAAAAAATCACATATTACATCAGTAATTTATATATATTATTTATTTTATTATTATTTTTTTTTCTTTTTGAGACAGGGTCTTACTCCTCACTCCTGTTGCCCAGGCTGGAGTGCAGTGGCACAATCACGGCTCACTGCAGCCTCCACCTCTCGGGCTCAGGTGATCCTCCCATCTCAGCCTCCCAAGTAGCTGGGACTACAAGCACATGTGCCACCATGCCAAGCTAATTTGTTGTCTTTTTTGTAGAGACAGGGTTTCACCATGTTGCCCAGGCTGTCTGAAACTCCTAAAGCGATCTACCCACCCCAGCCTCCTAAAGTGCTGGGATTACAGGTGTGAGCCACCCCACCCAGCCAAATTATAATTTGTCTTATGTTATGATTACATATATTCTAATTAGCAAGTGCATAGAAAAGTATAATAATCACAAGAATAATTACTATCTATTGAATGCTTGCTATGTGTTAGGCATTATGTTAAGCACTTTACATACATAGTCTCAATAAGCTTCAAAAAAGCCCAGTGCATACGTATTACTGTATTCCCTGTTTTCTCAAGATGAGGAAACTGAGAAGGAATGTGAGTAACTCACTCAACGTCATATAGACAGAAAATGGCAGAGCCAGAGTTTGAACCTAGGTCTATCATCAAAGATTGCTCTTTTAGCCCCCTGCCTCGACTGCCTCATGGTAAATAATGGTATTAGCATATAGTAGTACTGTCAAAGTTATATAGTACAATATGCAAATAATTGCTACTGGATAGTGTTTTCTTCCTACATAAAATTATACATGATTTAACAGGCAATTGTACATAGTATAAACTCAGTAAAATGCTGTATACGAAACAGTATTACCATTTACAGCTACTTTTATAATATCAATTATATATCAAATATAGTTAATTTGTATCTGTAACCAATAATGTTATCTCAAAAGGCCATTCCTGGAATGGTGCCTTTTTTTTGAGACAGGGTCTCCCTCTGTGGCCCAGGCTGGAGTGCAGTGGCACAATCAGGGCTCACTGCAGCCTTGGCTTTCTGGCTCAAGCCATCCTCCTGCATGAGCCCGCAGTAGCTAGGACTGCCACCGCACCTGTTTAATTTTTTAGATTTTAGTAGAGATGAGGTCTCATCATGCTGCCCAGGCTGGTCTCAAACTCCTGAGCTCAAGCCATCCTCCCACCCTGACCTCCCAAAGTGCTCGGATTACAGGCATGAGCCATCACAACTGACCTGGAATGTTGCATTGAGAATATGTGGCATCTCTGAAAATACTAGGTGATTACTTAGATACAGGGTTAAAAGAAAAAAGCAGGATGTAAAATTATACATGAGATACCAGTTTTGTTAAAAATATGTGCGTGTATTTTATATGCATAGAAAAAATAGGAAGGAAGTGCCCCAAATCTTTCACAGAAATTGTGATTGGATGGTTGGATTACAAGAGATTTTTATTTTTTCCTTGATACTTGAGGCCAGACCAAGATGTGAGGGTGAAGGGTACTTGAGACAGGTTGGTAGCTTGGCAGTGCTGCAAACTGGTGTCCTCTGAATTTTTGTTCCACATTTTTAAGTGGGACAGGGAGAAACTGGTTACCGATTGATAAGTAATGTGTACAAATATAGATTAACTTCCTGGTTCGTTCCTACAGACCAAAGTAGAATACCTGCTCTTTGGCAGGAGCAGTGGGGAGAGGAAGCAAATTATTTCCCACTTCTCTATTGCTCTTATTCTTTCTTTGTAAAATTCCAAACCCCACAGTTTATTGAGAAACGTCTTAGTTTAAAATGTAAATGCTAAAATAAGTTACTAATTCCTAGCCCTTTCACTGGTATAATTGGGGTTTTTGCATTTCAGCTGACTGCTACATTCACGGTACAAAAATACTGCACAGGGAGAGGCTGATGGCAGTGAGGAACAGTTTTGTTTGTTTCTTTAATTATTACATTTCTCTCTTCCTCATGTTTTGCCAGTGACATAAGGCGTCCTGTGAGGAGTCCTGTGTTAACTGGCCCCGCGTTTCCACTTAAACCTAGGCATGTCAGCACCCTTTTCTCATTCGAGAAAAATTAGAAAATACACAAAGAATGACTTTCCAAATAACAAGGGGAAATTTTTTTAAATTATTATTTTTTAAAGCTGCAAAGAATGAACATCTGAAAGATCTCATGGGCCTGGGTTCTCTAGGAGTTGGCGGTAATAACACAATCACCCAATCATCTGCTGGTGGCCAAAAGGAAAGCCCTTATCAAAAAGGTGTTTAGGAGCCTGGAGTCATAGCTCTTATCTCTGATGAGAGGCTGTGCACGCTCTAAGGTGAGGTGGCCTGGTGCAGCCCCCTGGAGAGTGTTTTTAAGTTCTTGCAGTGACAAGCTGTCACATTTTCTTTTTGCTTCATCCAGATGCACAAATCGAAGCAACTAAAGTCTGAAAGGGAATGAAATGCCCTGAGCCAGTATCTGTAACCTGCGGGTGACAACTTGATAGCAACAAGTGACTGGGTTTAAGATGATCTCCTTTTAAAGGCGTCTTTAAAGTAAAAGGAAGCATGTGTGTTAGGGATCCACGCGCATGTGATGAACCACATAGAGCAGTGAGGTGGTGCAAATGGAAAAATCAGTAGTGGGTACATGGGGTGAGGAGGTAGTGAGATGGCACGAGGCTACAGCACATGCGTGAATGCAAAGGCGCACGCCACAACACCCGGCTCATTTTCGTATTTTTTGTAGAGACAGAGTTTCACCAGGTTGCCCAGGCTGGTCTCTAGTTCCTAGGTTCAAGCAATTATCCTGCCTCAGCCTCCCAAAGTGCTGAGATGGAAAGGTGTGAGCCATTGCTCCTGGCCACCATCTCTCCAAAAAAAAAAAAAAAAAAAAGGTATGATGGCTCCCTCCTGCATCCCTACACTTTGGGAGGCAGCTGTGCTGCAGCCTGGGTGACAGAGCAAGATTCTGTCTCTTAAAGAAAAAAAATTTAAGTCTTCCAACCCCTGAATATGGAACGTCTTTCCATTTACTTATGTTTTCTTTAGTGTTTTTTGTTTGTTTGTTTGTTTGTTTTATAAGATTGTGTTATCTGCAAATAGAGATAGTTTTGCTTCTCCCATTCAATTCTGGGTGCCTTTTATCTTCTTTTCCTGCCTAGTTTCCCTGGCTAGAACCTTCAGTACAGTGTGGAATGGAAATGGTGCCGGGTGGCTTATGCCTGTAATACCAGCACGTTGAGAGACTAAGGTGGGCAGATTGCTTGAGCCCAGGAGTTTGAGACCAGTCTGGGCAACATGGTGAAACCCCATCTCTAAACAAACAAACAAAAAAATTAGCCAGGCATGGTCAAGCATGCCTGTAGTCCCAGGTACTCTGGAGGCTGAGGTGAGAGGATCGCCTGAGCCTGAGAGGTCAAGGCTACAGTGAGCTGAGATTGCCTCACTGCACTCCAGCCTGGGTGATAGAGTGAGACCCTGTATCAAAAAAAAAAAAAAAAAAAAAAAAAAAGAGGGGGGGGAAGTGGTAAGAGTAGACATTCTTGTCTTTTTTTCTGATCTTAGAAGGAGAAAGCATTTAGTCCTTCATCATTAAGTATGATGTTAGCTGTGGGTTTTTCACACATGCCATTATTGGGTCGAAGAAGCTTCCTTCTATTCCCAGTTTGTTGAGTGTTTTTATCATGTAAAGTTGTTAGATTTTGTTAAATGCTTTAGTTCTGTGTCTGTTTAGATGATCATGTGGTTTCTGTCCTTTATTCTGTTAAAAATATTGTATTATATTAATTGAGATTCACGTGTTAAACCAACCTTGCATTCTTGGGATAAATCCCACTTGATCATGGTGCACAATCCTTTTGTATGCTCTTGGATTCAATTTCTTGTATTTTCTGGAGGATTTTTACATCTAAAATAATAAGAGATCTCGGTCTGTAGTGTCCTTTTCTTGTGATATCTTTGTCTGATTTTGGTCTCAGGATGATACTGGCCTTGTGGAATGAATTAGAAAGTATTCCTTTTTCCTCTATTTTTGTGCAGTTTATGGAAAATTAGTATTCTTCTTTTTTTTTTCCCCCGAGACAGAGTCTCACTTTGTTGCCCTGGCTGGAGTGCAGTGGCATGTTCTTGGCTCACTGTAACCTCAATCTCCAGGGTTCAAGTGATTCTCGTACCGTGCCAGGCTAATTTTTGTATTTTTAGTAGAGATGGGGTTTCACTATGTTGGCCAGGCTGGTCTCAATCTCCTGACCACAAGTAATCCACCACACCCAGCTAATTTTTGTATTTTTAGTAGAGATGGGGTTTCACCATGTTGGCCAGGCTGGTCTCAATCTCCTGACCACAAGTGATCCACCACACCCAGCTAATTTTTGTATTTTTAGTAGAGATGGGGTTTCACCATGTTGGCCAGGCTGGTCTCAAACTCCTGGCCTCAAGTGATCCTTCAGTCACGGCCTCCCAAAGTGCTAGGATTATAGGCATGAGCCACCACACCAGCCCTACTTTCCAATTTTTAGAAATCTATCCCAGTGCCTTTTCTATTTATCATGGTTTTTTTGTTTTTTTTTTTTAACCTTTCCCCTAGATTGATGATATATTTAACGAAATCAAATTTGGTGAATATGTGGACACTGGAAAGCTAATCGACAAGATCAACTTGCCAGATTTCCTCAAAGTGTACCTTAACCACAAGCCACCTTTTGGTAACACCATGAGTGGCATCCACAAAAGTTTTGAGGTGCTCGGTTATACCAACTCCAAAGGGAAAAAGGCCATTCGAAGAGAGGACTTCCTGAGACTGCTCGTTACTAAAGGTAAGCACATACATCAGGATTTCTGGTAACATGCTGGGGCCATTCCCAGTGTGGAGAACTGTGTTTGGGGAGCCAGCCCTTGTGAGAGCTCCAACTTTCATGAAAGAGGTGATTTGACCGGATTGGAGCCATGAGGGGTCTGGCTGACCCACCTGCATCCCTGGCAAGTACGAGGTAATGGGAGGGACCTGGAGCTAGAAAGCAGAAGAATGTGATTTGTGATGCAGCTACCTGAGCCTCAGCAAAACTTGTCATCCTCACTTGTAAAATGGGAATAAAAACGCCAGCTGATCCATCTCCCTGGGCTGTCATAAGATTTGTGTTGGGGCCGGGTGCAGTGGCTAATGCCTATAATCCCAGCACTTCGGGAGGCCGAGGAGGGCAGATCGCTTGAGGTCAGAAGTTCAAGACCAGTCTGGCCAATGTGGTGAAACCCCGTCTCTACTAAAAATACAAAAATTAGCCGGGTATGGTGGCATGTGCCTGTAATCCCAGCTATTTGGGAGGCTGAGGCAGGAGAATTGCTTGAACCTGGGAGGTGGAGGTTGCAGTGAGCCAAGATTGTGCTACTGCAGTTCAGCCTGGGTGACAGAGGGAGACTGTCAAAAAAAAAAAAAAAAAAAAAAAGAAAAAAAATAATTTGGATTGCATTTGTGAAACACAACCACACCAAAGTAAACTTTTTAATTTTTACTTACTATGTTTATCATTATTGTACATGAGGATGTCAAGTAAACTCTCAGGATGACAGTTTCATCTTAGTCCAAGTGGGTGGTTCTGAAAAGAGGGAATTTGAAATGAAGCAGAGCCTGGTCCCCGCAGCATGCTGCCCTGTTTCTCTACGCCCGCCCCACGTATGTTCCCTGCCTGGAGGACCCTGTTTAACACCATTAGGAAGCATATGTGACAGTATCATGGGACTCTAGATCATTTCTGTGTCTAAAGAAAAGGGGCTGGGCGCAGTGGCTCACACCTGTAATCCCAGCAGTTTCAGAGGCTGAGGCAGGAAGATCACTTGAGCCCAGGACTTCGAGACCAGCCTGGCCCAATGTAGCAAGACTTCATCTCCACCAGAAAAGTTCTTGTTGTTTTTGTTGTTTTTTTTTTTTTTTTTTTTTTTTTTTGAGACGGAGTCTCGCTTTGTCACCCAGGCTGAACTGCAGCGGTGTGATCTCAGCTCACTGTGACCTCTGCCTCCAGGGTTCAAGCAATTCTCCTGTATCAACCTCCCAAGTAGCTGGGATTACAGGCATGCGCTACCACACCTGGCTAATTTTTGTATCTTTAGTAGAGATGGGGTTTCACCATGTTGGCCAGGTTGGTCTCAAACTCCTGACCTCAAGTGATACGCCCACCTTGGCCTCTGCAAGTGCTGGGATTACAGGCATCAGCCACCACACCCAGCCTAAACTTTTTTTTTTTAATTGAGTAAAAGAAAAAAAAATAGTGGGATAATTCTCTTTAAGACCTCTGAATAATCACCCTAAGCCCTGACAGTATGCTTAGCCTCAAGAGCTAAACAACCACCTTCTTACTCTTTGATACACAGGTGAACACATGACGGAGGAGGAGATGTTGGATTGCTTTGCTTCACTGTTTGGCCTGAATCCCGAAGGATGGAAATCTGAGCCTGCAACCTCCTCTGTCAAAGGTACCCTGGCTGGCTTTGTCTGGGCATGTAGCTGTGGTTCACTAATTTGTTGTAGACTTAAGTACATTTATTTCTCCTGATTGGTGCAAGCCACTCTCCCTAAGACTGCACATAACAAAGTAAGTCTGTTGGGAATCCCACATGAATAAGTTATGAAAAGAACTGAGTGGTGGCTTTTGTTCCCACACTCTGTCCGTCCTTTTGTTTCTTCTGGGCTTATTTTCCCTTTGTTCCACTGACCTGTCATCTTGCCAGCTTGGGTGGGTGAATATTGGCCACCAGTAGAGGATCCAGTTTGACAGCTGTTTCAGAAGAAGAGGTATGTCAAGAGAGACTTGGGGGCCAGGCACCATGGCTCATGCCTGTTATCCCAGCACTTTGGGAGGCCAAGGCAGGAGAATCGCTTGAGGTCCAGAATTTGAGACCGGCCTGGGCAACATAGCGATATCCCATGTCTATAAAAAATAAGGCCGGGTGCGGTGGCTCAAGCCTGTAATCCCAGCACTTTGGGAGGCCGAGACGGGCGGATCACGAGGTCAGGAGATCGAGACCATCCTGGCTAACACAATGAAACCCCGTCTCTACTAAAAATACAAAAAAATTAGCTGGGCGAGGTGGCGGGCGCCTGTAGTCCCAGCTACTCGGGAGGCTGAGGCAGGAGAATGGCGTAAACCCGGGAGGCGGAGCTTGCAGTGAGCCGAGATAGCGCCACTGCACTCCAGCCTGGGCGACAGAGCGAGACTCCGTCTCAAAAATAAATAAATAAATAAATAAAACAGGCTGGGTGTAGTGGCTCACACCCGTAATCCCGACACTTTGGGAGGCTGAGGAGGGTGGATCACTTGAGGTCAGGAGTTTGAGACCAGCCTGACGAACATGGTGAAACCCCGTCTCTTCTAAAAATACAAAAATTAGCCAGGTGTGGTGGCACACACCTGTAATCCCAGCTACTTGGGAGGCTGAGGCAGGAGAATCACTTGAATCCAGGAGGTAGAGGTTGCAGTGAGCCGAGACCACACCACTGCACTCTAGCCTGGGTGACAGGAGCAAAACTCTGTCTCTAAATAAATAAATTAATTAATTAAAGCAAAACAAAACAATTAGCTGGCCATAGTGGTGCGTGCTTTTTGTCCCAGCTACTCAGGAGGCTTAAGTGGGAGGATGACGGGCCCAGGTGTTCATGGCTGCGGTGAGTTAGGATCGTGCCACTGTACTCCAACCTGGGCAACAGAGTGACAGCTTGTCTCAATTAAAAAAGAGAGAGAGGGCCGGGCGCGGTGGCTCAAGCCTGTAATCCCAGCACTTTGGGAGGCCGAGACCGGCGGATCACGAGGTCAGGAGATCGAGACCATCCTGGCTAACTCAGTGAAACCCCGTCTCTACTAAAAATACAAAAAATTAGCCGGACGTGGTGGCGGGCGCCTGTAGTCCCAGCTACTCGGGAGGCTGAGGCAGGAGAATGGCGTGAACCTGGGAGGCGGAGCTTGCAGTGAGCCGAGATCGCGCCACTGCACTCCAGCCTGGGTGACAAAGCGAGACTCCGTCTCAAAAAAAAAAAAAAAAAAAGAGAGAGAGAGAGAGAGAAAGATTTGGAGAAGGAGAGAGCATCAACTTGGGCCGCACAAACCTAGCTGCAAGCTGCCAAAACTTTCAAGTTTTTAAAGATCATCATCATGTCCCTTCCTGCTATAGCCTAAGTATTTTTCACCTTCTTTTCGTGCACTGGACCTGAAGTTAGGGCTGTGACCTTCAGCTCAGGAGGAACCAATCTAAACGGCTCTTCTAGGCTCGCTGGTGCAGGAGCAACTCTGCTGACAAGCCCGGGGGTGGTCAGATCCCACCACCATTACCAAGACTGAGGAGGGTACAAAGACCCCTCACCCATTCCCCTTTTCCCTCTCCTTTTATTGTCCATTCCCCAAGTCAAATTAAAGTCCCTGAACTCATTCCAGAATCTAGTAGCTAACAGGTCATTCCCAACCTGCAAGTTCTCCCTACCCCATTCCTTTATGTACTTCGGATCTGAGAATGTACCTTTCCCGATTGTTACATATTTCTGCTGTGTTTAATCAATCATACCATGTGGTTAAGGCTTTCCAGTAAGGTTTGCAGAGATTTGGATAACAGTGTTCTGTTCTATAAAGGAGAGATTTTTAAGCAATTTCCACCCAGAGTTTTTCAAGGAATCAAAGCCAAATCACAGCACAAAGCCCCTCTTGTTTTTGTTTAGTAGCATTTCCTTGTGTTTTTGGAAAATCCTTCTGAGTTAGAAACATAATCATTGAGGCGGGGTGCAGTTGCTGTAATCCCAGCGCTTTGGGAGTCTGAGGTGGGAGGATCACTTGAAGCCAGCAGTTTGAGACCAGCCTGGGCAATACAGTGAGACCCCATCTCTAGGAAAAATTTTTTTTAATGAGCTGGGCATGGTGGCGTGTGCCTGTGGTCCCAGCTACTCGGGAGGCTGAGGTGGGAGGATCGCTTGACCCCAGGAGTTCAAGGCTGCAGTGAGCTATGATCGTGTCACTGCTCTCCAGCCTGGGCAACACAGCAAGGCCCTGTCTCAAACCCTCCCCCCACCCAAAAAAGAAAGAAACATAATCATCGTGAAGGCATTTGGTGTTCTGTTCTTGTTTTGGCTAGGCTCAGAAATTTGCCTTGAAGAAGAACTTCCAGACGAAATCACTGCAGAAATATTCGCGACTGAAATTCTTGGCTTAACCATTTCAGAAGATTCTGGCCAGGATGGTCAGTGAAATTACCAGGAATGTTTAAATCACAAAGGACTTTGGGTGTGTGTGCATGCACGTGCGTGTGTTTTCCATGAGGCACTGCTTTTTTTGCATTTCCCTCCCCCCTCTCATCTTTAGAACATTTAGACATTAAAGCAAATTTCTGGTGAGCAATGGAATTCACAAAGTTGGACATTCCACTGTTTCTGAAATAGAAAAGTAGGCGGAGGCGAGAAAAACCCTGGCAGCTGGATGTACACGGTGGCTGGATCTCTGGGTCTCTGGCGATGCTGCCTGGATGGAGTTTGCACGAGATAGAGGGGGCGTGGTCTTGGGGAGCAGAGAGGTCCTCAGCCAGCAGCAGGCCTTCCTCGAGACACGTATGGTCCAGGGAAATGATGGTCCATGGCCTCATCCCCTTTCCCTGCAGGGCCGCCTGGACCCTCCGCCCAGTGTGGCCCAGTGTGGATCACCTCTGCCTGTTGTGGGGCTGGGGTTGGGGTGCCGGGTGCACCGGGCTTCTGAGAGTCCCAGATTGTGGCTTCTTATCAGCAGCACACCCAAGTGGTGGTGTGTGGCCGTTACAAAGAGCATCACTGACCATGCTTAACCCTGCTGCCAGCTGCCGGGAGAATGCAGCAGCCCCTCTGAGCCCCCCCTCCCAGCCCGTTCACACTGCACCTGGGCCAGAAACCACAGAGCAGCCCCGCCCAGCAGAGGCCGGGGCCTCCCTCGCCCCCACACTCACCAGCGTGGTGGCTTGGCTTCCTCACACTCCGCTGGGCCGCAAAACATGTAGTAGGCAAAAATAGGGGCCGGTTCCCCAGTTCTGGGACATTTAGGGGACGTTACTAAGTTTATAGCAGTATTTTGGCCTTGAAAATCGCATAGCATTGTAGTGCGAACAGATGAGAGTTGGTCTGACTTTAGAGTTTTGTCATCCGTTCTGAGGCCTCATTCAGGCAAAGGTGCCAGATGTCATTCTCCAACACACTCCATCCAACACACCCCCCAGAGCAGCTTCTTCCCCAGAGAAACTAGCATCTGAGATAACATTTCTGATCCACTTAAAGTGCCTTTCTCTGAAGGAACATTCTGTGGCAGAGAAACAGAATAACAACCACATCCTTACTCATGCACGAAGCCCCCTCCACTACATGGGGTCCAGCTGGAAATCTGGCATGGTCTTTGGAACGCCTTGGAACATGGAAGGGAACTGTCTACCCCAAACCAGGCTGTGTCACTGTGACCTTGGGGCAGACAGCACGGGCCAAGGTTCTGCTGGCGCCAGCTTGTCAGATCATGTCACCAGGGCTTTGCAACCTAATTTACATTTTGTTCTTTTTAAAAAACATGAAAAGAAAAACAAGCTTTATGAATCAATTTTGCAGCTGCTGAGGGCTTAGGAGATCTAGTATCAAGCCAGTTAAAAAGTTCCTGGGGACATTTGAGGGAACAAGAAACTCTGAAATGACTTGTTCTCTTCAAAAAATAACTCAGAATTGGATACTGTCTCACACCAACCAGGGGCTTCGTTCATTGAGTCTGGCGCCCTCTGATTTGGTTCTGATTGATGGCTTGTATTGGAATTGTCTTGAGCAGAACCGACCTGTGGTTAGTTGGACCCACTATGGCGGGTTCATTAAGCTGGGACACTGCCTAGCGCAGCCAGATGCTCTCTTTCTCTGTCCATCCAGCCTCAGCATCTCCTTTGGAGTCAGAGAGCGGGGAGGTGGAGGTCCTGGTTATGGATTGTGGTTAGGGTTGTGTTCACTGAGGAGACCAAGATCACCATGGACAGCAGGATTGGCATGAATGGCATTCCCACCCCACACCCAGCCCAGCCTGGCCGGGGGACCCTTCTTACCTGGGGACCTCTTTCTGCAGGTGTTTGTGGGTTTTTTGGTTTTTTGTTTTTGAGATGGAGTCTCACTCTGTCACCCAGGCTGGAGAGCAGTGGTGCGATCTTGGCTCACTGCAACCTCCGCCTCCTGGGCTCAAGTGATTCTTGTGCCTCAGCCTCCCGAGTAGTTGGGATTACAGGCATGTGCCACCAGCCACCACACCCGGCTATTTTTTTTCTTTTTCTTTTTTTTTTTTTTTTTGAAACCGAGTCTCGCTCTGTCGCCGGGCTGGAGTGCAGTGGTGCGATCTCGGCTCACTGCAACCTCCATCTCCTGGATTCAAGTGATTCTCCTGCCTCAGCCTCTCGGGATACAGCTGGGATTACAGGCACCACCATCCCGGCTCATTTTTGTATTTTTAGTAGAGATGGGATTTCACCATGTTGGCCAAGCTGGTCTCGAACTCCTGACCTCAGGTGATCCACCTGCCTCAGCCTCCCAAAGTGCTGGGATTACAGGCGTGATTCCACCACTGTGGCGAAGGTGCTTGCATTTTGTTGTCTCCTGACTTCCTTGACAAAGGCAGGGCACAGTCAAGTGCCCTTTTCAGCTCCAGGAGGGCCTCTTCACCTCCCATCAGGGCAGGCCCAGCCTGGTGGCCGCACAGATGAGAAAAGGGAGGCCCCAGCGGCCTGGTTCCATCAGTAGGAAAGAGGGCGCAGTGCAGAGAACTCAGGCTCCCGGCAGTAGGGGTAGCAAGGCAGTGACAACAGGGAGAGCAAAGAAGAGAGCATCATGGAGCTCGCTCGTGCTTCACACTTAGGGACTAAACGCTGAACATAAAAACGCTGTGATGCTCCTTTGCAGAAAGATTCCCGTGCGTTTCACGTGGGGCCTGTGGCCGGCTGACTCTCACATCACGGTTTGTGAGTTCTGAATCTGGAACCGCCAAGAGCCTCCCCAGTGCCAGCTCTCTGCTCCAGACCCCCGGTCCCACCTGCAGGTGAGGGCCTCGCCCGCACAGTGTCTGCGCTGGGAGCCCATGGACTTGCCACACTCCTGTTCGGCTTCTGCAACTTTCTAGCCACCTGTGCGCCTTGGGTGTGGCTAAGCTCCTAGACCTCAGTTTCCTCCCGGAGCAACTCCTGCGGTGGTAGTGCGGATGAGAAGAGATGGTGCAAGTAAAGCGTTATTGGCACAGGGTAGAGCTCCAAATATGACAGCAGCTATTATTATCACAGCAGAAACTGTGCCTGAGAATCAGGAAGACATTTGGTGCGAATTAACCTCTCCCAAACCCAGAGTTTGAGCAAGAGTTAGCGTTTGCTCAAATAGGGGTCTCTCCTAGTTTTGATGATGAGCTCTCAACAAGTATTTGTGGAATGATGGAATCAATGAACTTGAAGCCTCCGTACTCTTTTCTTTTCTTCTTCTTCTTTTTTTTTTGTCGCTCTGTCACCCAGGCTGCAGTGCAGTGGCATGATCGTGGCTCATTGCAACATCCACCTCCCAAGTTCAAGTGATTCTCCTGCCTCAGCCCCTCCCAAGTGGCTGGGATTGCAGGCCTGCACCACCACACCTGTTCAATTTTTGTATTTTTAGTAGAGATGGGGTTTCACCATGTTGGCGAGGCTGGTCTCAAACTCCTGACCTCAGGTGATCCACCCACCTTGGCCTCCCAAAGTGTTGAGATTACAGGCGTGAGGCACTGTGCCCAGCAGCTCCGTGCTCTTTTCATAGCTGACTTAGCTTTGGAATGAAGACCAATGGCAGGTCCTCACAGGGCCCTCATCAGGGTGGGCAAACCTCCCCTGTCAAATGCCAGGGAGTAAATATTGAGGCTCTTGGGGCCAAAGGGCCTTGGTGGTGACTTCCTAATCCTGCCACTGTAGTGCAAAAGCCCCCAGGGTCAACACAGAAAAGAATGCCTGTGGCTGCCTCCCAGCCCCGATTTCCCTATGGACATTGACATTTGGATTTCATGATAATTTCCACATATCACGGAATATTATTCGTCTTTTGTTTTTCTCTCAGCCATTTAAAAATGTGAAACCTGGCCGGGCGCAGTGGCTCAAGCCTGTAATCCCAGCACTTTGGGAGGCCGAGACGGGCGGATCACGAGGTCAGGAGATCGAGACCATCCTGGCTAACACGGTGAAACCCCGTCTCTACTAAAAAATACAAAAAACTAGCCAGGCGAGGTGGCGGGCGTCTGTAGTCCCAGCTGCTCGGGAGGCTGAGGCAGGAGAATGGCATAAACCCGGGAGGCGGAGATCGCAGACAGAGCGAGACTCCGTCTCAAAAAAAAAAAAAAAAAAAAAAAAGAAGTGAAACCCATTCTTAGCTCGGAGACCTGCAAACACAGGCGTCAGCCTAGATTTGTCCCGCAGGGTGTAGCTCACTACCCCCAACTGTGCCTCATAGGCCAAGGGCACTCATTCTAACAGATTTCCACAGATACTACAAATCTGGACCAAACACCTGACCAGCACGCTTCAGAAAAATGTCAAGGTCATGACAGACAAGGAAAGAAGGAGAAACTCTCACAGACCAGAAGAGACGGAATCATGACAACTAAATGCAATGTGGACACCTGGATCCATTCCTGAAACAGAAAGGACATCAGTGGAAAAACTGGTGAAATCCAACTAAAGTCTATGGTTTAGTTGCTAGTGTTGCACCAATATTAATTTCTGAGTTTTGGGCAGGGTGCAGTGGCTCACACCTGTAATCCCAGCACTTTGGGCAGCCGAGCTGGGAGGATAACTTGAGCCCAGGAGTTCAAAACCTGCCTGGGCAACATAGGGAGACTCCCATCTCTACAAAACATTTTTTAAAAATTAGGTGGGCATGGTGGAGCCTGCCTGTGGTCTCAGCTACTCGGGAGGCTGAGGCCGGAGGATCGCTTGAGCCTGGGAGGTTAAGGCTGTAGCGAGCCGTGATCGCGCCACTGCACTCCAGCCTGGGTGACAGAGTGAGATCCTATCTCAAAACAAAATTTCTGAGTTTTGCTCAGTGTATCACGGTTGTGTGAGATGTTCACATTAGGGAAACTGGGTGAGGGGTCTAGGGAACATGGCACTATCTTGGCAAGCCTAAAATCATTTCAACATAAAGATTTTAAAAAATGAAATCTGTACCACCTTTCTGACTCAGTCACCCCTGAATTATTTCCACTATCTGCCCTGTGCCTTTCAATTATTGAGCAAACGCTCCTGCCGGCGCCATAGCACCTGGGTGCCCTCGCTCACTGCCTGGCCTGTGCAGACCCAGCCTTCTGCTGTGCTTCGAGGTGATGCAAACAAAAGGGTCTTTTTTTAAACATCTGTGTCCTCAAGCTGTGGCTGCCTGAGACCCTGGTGTTTTCGGCTTGAGCGTGTTCTTTAGGGATTTGGCCAGCAGTTCCCCTGCGGGTAGCTATTTCCAAATTGACTGTAATAAATAGATGCCAGGCGCTGGGAGTTGACGGCAGTTGCCACCCTGCTCATATGTCATGTAACCGTCCTCTGCTAGCTTAGCTGGAAGGAATATTAAAAAAAAAAAAAAAGAAAACAAAAGCCGGTTGATGCAACACTGTTCAGCAGCAGTGCGATGCTGACTGGTGGGACAGTGAACTGCGGGTCTCCGCGCCCCGAAGCTTGTGTTCTCTGGAGTGCACTGATGCCAAGGTGGACTCGCGTTTGTCAGTGCCCAGGCGAGAGGCATCAGCTCCAGGAAGGTTGTTGTCCAGCGCTGGCGTCACTGCCCTCCCTGGGAGTGTGAAATCGCAAGTGGTGCCATGAGGCAAGGGTGGGGCATCAGTATCGAAGCTGCCCCCACTCAAAAGGGCTCGGACCATGGCCGGGTACGGCGGCTCACGCCTGTAATCCCAACACTTTGGGAGGCCGAGGCGGGCGGATCACGAGGTCAGGAGATCAACACCATCCTAGCTAACATGGTGAAACCCCGTCTTTACTAAAAAAAAAAATACAAAAAATTAGCCGGGCGTAGTGGGGCGGGCACCTGTAGTCCCAGCTACTCGGGAGGCTGAGGCAGGAGAATGGCATGAACCTGGGAGGCGGAGCTTGCAGTGAGCCAAGATCACGCCACTGCACTCTAGCCTGGGCAACAGAGCGAGACTCCATCTCAAAAAAACAAAACAAAACAAAACAAAACCAAAAGGGCTCGGACCATCATCTGAGGCCCCCTCCCCATGTCCTCTTGTTGTTTTGATTGGAAGTCATAAAACACATCAGTGTAAACATAGTATTTATTTTTGCATATCTTTTTAAAGCTGCACATCTTTAAAGCTGGTGAAGTTTTTTGAGGGGGAACAAGTTTCATGATCACAGCCAGGGCAGGCTCCGGTGAGCACTTCATGCCACCTGGATGTGCTGCAGACTGCACCACCCCCAGCCCACCAGCCAGACTGACTGCCCTGGAGAAGGGACAGTAGGTAGTCCCCTGGGCCTGGACCACAACTGTCCCTGCACCCGCGAGGGGATGGGGGAGTGGGGCACATGCCCCCTAGATGCGCGGGTGGCCGCCGTCCCCCTCCCCTGGAAGCATCTCATTTCTTCCTTTATAATCTGAGCGAGATGGGGCTGGAAGAAGTGGCTGTAATCCTAGCTCTTTAGGAGGCCAAAGTGGGCAGATCACCTGAAGTCAGAAGTTTGAGACCAGCCTGGCCAACATGGCAAAATCCCATCTCTACTAAAAATATAAAAATTAGCCGGGTGCGGTGGCACGTGCCTGTAATCCCAGCTACTTGGGAGGCTGAGGCAGGTTAACCTGGGAAGCAAAGGCTGCAGTGAGCCGAGATGGCACCACTGCACTCCAGCCTGGGTAACAGAGCCAGTCTTCATCTAAAAATAGAAAAAAAAAAAAACCTGTGAGAGATAGACTTCATTTATTTACCCACTCATGAATTCAACAAACACTGACTGTGTGCTGGGCACTGTGTGAGCGCTGCCTATCTGGGGTGAACAAGAGAGTGGCTGTTGTTTTTAGGGGGCTCATGTGAAACAAACAGATTAACGTAAACTTGCAAATGGAGGTCAGAGCCACGAGGGAATAGCCCGGCCCCTGTGAGAGGGATTCCCTAGAGAGGAGAATGTTCCAGAGGGGGCCAAGTGAGCCAAAGCTGGGAGCTGCGGAAGAGCCAGATGCATTCAGTGAATCAAAGGTTTGTACAGTCAACCCTGGGGAGTACTGCAGGCTCCAGACAAGGCATCTAGAATGACATCTAGTGTTCCTTTACCACTGCCATTGTATGATTCTTCCTCATGAGTCTTAGTAGGAATGTTTCATTTGGAAAGTGGGTAAGTGGCCAGGTGCAGCGGCTCACACCTGTAATCCCAGCACTTTGGGAGGCTGAGGTGGGAGGATCACTTGAAGCCAGGAGTTCGAGACCAGCCTGGGCAACACAGCAAGACCCCGACTCTATTAAATTTAAAAAGAAAAAATAAAGGAAGTGGGTAGGAAGAATGGAGGCTGGCCAAGTGTTCCAAGTGGAAGATCTGGCCACTTCTCATTTCTTCATATCCCAGGACCCTGATGTGGGATAGGCGGCCACTCAGAGGGTCCCAGGAAAGACCAGCCCCAAAGTCAGCATGTTGCTGCCTGTGACACCAGCCACAGATTGAATGGCTCACAGTGGGTTTCAGCCCCACAGACTTTAAGTCCTTGAGTTGGCACTTTTTCATGCTTTTGAGTTTTCCAGGGATTTCAAGTTTTTAAAAATGAAATCAGCTGGGCACCATTGCTCATGCCTGTAATCCCAACTCTTTGGGAGGCCAAGGCAGGAGGATCGTTTGGGCCTAGGAGTTCGAGACCAGCCTGGGCAACATGGTGAAATCCCGTTTTTATAAAAAATACAAAATTTAGGCTGGGCACAGTGGCTCACACCTGTAATCCCAGCACTTTGGGAGGTCGAGGTGGGCGGATCACCTGAGGTCAGGAGTTCGAGACCAGCCTGGGCAACATGGTGAAATCCTGTCTTTACTAAAAATACAAAAATTAGCTGGACGTGGTGGCACGCACCTGTAATCCCAGCTACTCAAGCGGCTGAGGCGGGAGAATCGCTTGAATTTGGGAGGTGGAGGTTGCAGTAAGCCAAGATTGTGCCACTGCACTCCAGCCTGGGTGACAGAGCAAGATTCCATCTCAAAAAAATAAATACAAAATTTAGCTGGGCATGGTGGCATGAGGCTGTGGTCCTAGCTACTCAGGAGGCTGAGGTGGGAGGATCACTTGAGCCTGGAGAAGCTGAGGTGCAGTGAGCTGTTTTGCACCACTGCACTTCAGCCTGGGCAGCAGAGTGAGACCCTGTCTCAAAGAAGGAGAAGGAGAAGGAGAGAGGGACAGTTTCAATTTGGTGTCAATCATGATCTTTGGTTTGCAGTAACAGAAATTGACTCTGCTTAGCTTAAGTGGAAAAGGACTTGATTTCAAAGCTACCAGGCAACTCAGAGAATCAATAGAGATACTGGAGAAGCAAGCCTTGGAGATGAATGGGAACAAAAGGATGCCAGGATGCCCCAGTGGTGCTGCCACCCCTGAGCACTCGATCCTCCAATCCTGTTAAGCTTTCCAATGGCCACGTCTGCTGTGAGTCATTTCTCCATTGTCCCTACCTTCCTCAAACCTCAAAGTCAAAATCAATCCCACAATGAGATCCCGCTTGACCTCCACTAGGATAGCTAAAAAATTTATAAGACAATAACAAGTGTTGGCGAGGATGTGGAGCAGTTGCCACATAACCGGTGGAAGTGTAAAAGGGTGCTGCTGCTTTGGAAAGCAGCTTGGCAGTTCCTCAAAATGTTAAATATAGAATTACCATATGACCCAGCAATTACCTTCCTAGGTATGTAGCCAAGATAAGGGAAAATATACACCCACACATAAAGACCATTATATATTAGTGTTCATAGCAACATTAATCATAGTAGCCAAAAGGTAAGGTAAGACCAGGCACAATTGCTCATACCACAGATCATAGATCCCAGCACTTTGGGAGGCCAAGGTGGGAGAATTGCTT
Organism: Macaca thibetana thibetana; assembly: GCF_024542745.1. Taxonomy (NCBI): domain Eukaryota; kingdom Metazoa; phylum Chordata; class Mammalia; order Primates; family Cercopithecidae; genus Macaca; species Macaca thibetana. The sequence goes on from NC_065588.1 coordinate 118,351,347, forward strand.
GAATCCAGTAGTTCGAAACTTCACGACTAGCCTGGGCAAAAGAGACCTCATCTCTAAAAAAAAAAAAAAAAAAAAAAAAAACACACAAGGCCGAACATGGTGGCTCACGCCTGTAATCCCAGCACTTTGGGAGGCAGAGGCAGGTGGAGCACCTGAGGTCAGGAGTTTGAGACCAGAGCCCAGCCAACATGGTGAAACCCCATCTCTACTAAAAACGCAAAAATTAGCTGGGCATGGTGGCTTGAACGTGTAATCCCAGATACTTGGAAGGCTGAGGCATGAGAATGGCTTGAACTTGGGAGGCAGAGGTTTCAGTGAGTTGAGATCACGCCATTGCATTCCAGCCTGGGTGACAGAGCGAGACTCCGTCTCAAAAAAAAAAAAAAAAAAGAAAAGAAAAACAAAAAGTAGAAACAACCCAATAACCATCAACGAAAGAATGGAAAAATCAATTGTGGTATATCTATACAATGGAATATTATTTAGCTATAAGAAGAAATGATGTATTAATACATGCTACAAGATAGATGATCTTTGAAAACATGCTAAGGGAAAGAAGCCAGACCTAAAAGGCCACATATTGTATGACTCAATTTATGTGAAACATCCTCAATTTATGTGAAACCATAGAGAGCAGTGGTTGCCAGGGGCTGTGGGGAGGGGAGACGGAGAGTGACTGTTTAATGGGTACAGGGTTTCTTTTTTTTTTTTTTTTTTTTTTTTTTTTTGAGACGGAGTCTCGCTCTGTCGCCCAGGCTGGAGTGCAGTGGCGCGATCTCGGCTCACTGCAAGCTCCGCCTCCCGGGTTCACGCCATTCTCCTGCCTCAGCCTCCCGAGTAGCTGGGACTACAGGTGCCCACAACCGCGCCCGGCTAATTTTTTGTATTTTTAGTAGAGACGGGGTTTCACCGTGGTCTCGATCTCCTGACCTTGTGATCCGCCCGCCTCGGCCTCCCAAAGTGCTGGGATTACAGGCGTGAGCCACCGCGCCCGGCACAGGGTTTCTTTTATGGATGATGAAATGTTCTAAAATTGATTGTGGTGACAGTTGCACAACTCTGTGAATATGCTAAAAACCACTGAATTATATACTTTAAAAGGGTGAATTTTATGCTGCATGAATTATATCTTAATAAAACCATTATTTTTAAAAAATCAACTGACTAGACCATCCACTATCCATGCCTAAAGTTGGAACCCATGCCCAGGACTTAACTGGGCCCCCAGTTAAGAGAGAGACAGACCCCCTTTAGCTCCTGTAGCGGGGTGGGGAGGGGCTGCCTCCACCCACAAAGGCTCACCCGGAACTGGGAGGGTGTTCAGATGCTGAACAGGCGGAATCACTCCACATGTGGAGATTACAGGGGAAGAAATCTGGGCAGCCTTCTAGATCCCTGGCCTAAGAATGTACCGAGCCTGTGTGTAGAAAGATTCCAACTGTTAACTCCAAGTCACTGTGTCATCCAGACTTTCTGCATTTAGAAAATGCTAATAATTTGGGACCTCACTGAACTCCACCAACTGCATGCTGCTAAATGCTTATCAACCAGCTCTGGGTGGGAAAGAGGGGAGGGGCCTGACATATAGCACTTGCCAATTTCCATAGTGTAAATATTCCCATTAGAGCTGATTTCAAACTATCAGCATTATGACATATGTGGAGTCCAGAAGCCCAGTTTCCCCAATTGGGAGAGCTGAGTTCTGGCCACAACTCTGCTAAGTGGCTGGGCAGCTATTGATTGTAGCTTTCTTTTCTGTAAAAGGAGGGAGGCGGCCTTGATGGTGTTTTTTGTGCTTTGCTTCATAGCCTTTCTGTTCCTGTGTCAGAGGAAGGGAGTATATTTCATTCTGTGGTTGGAGCTTTCTCCTTAAAGCTTTGCCTCTTTGCTAGGCCTGGCTAATGACCTGCTCCTTAAACACCAGAGCACCTCTGTTTATGAAACCACAGGCTGCTGCTGCTGCCACTGCAAGTTGCTAGGCTGCAGAGACTCACTGAGGCTGGGCCTGCACACGCCTCACAATTACACATCTCTGTTCCAGAGATGGAAACCTCCTCCACCCAGCAGTGGTGAACGAGCCTCCAACCCAGAGGAACAGCAGCAGGAGTGGATGGAGACTTGAATTTAGAAAGCCAGAAAAGGGGAATAGTTTGACTTTAGTCCCCAGCGAGGATTATTACATAGTAATGATGTTTAATCATTATGATGATTATAATGACGACGTGAGCAATTGTACAGGTCCTTTAACAAATTTAGTCGTGTGTCACTTAACGACGAGGATATGTCCTAAGAAATGCATTGTTGGGGCCAGGTGCGGTGGCTCACACCTGTAATCCCAGCACTTTGGGAGGCCGAGGCGGGTGGATCACGAGGTCAGGAGATCGAGACTATCCTGGCTAACACGGTGAAACCCTGTCTCTACTAAAAATACAAAAAATTAGCTGGGTGTGGTGGCGGGCACCTGTAGTCCCAGCTACTCGGGAGGCTGAGGCAGGAGAATGGCGTGAACCTGGGAGGAGGAGCTTGCAGTGAGCCGAGATGTGCCACTGCACTCCAGCCTGGGTGACAGAGTGAGACTCCATCTCAAAAAAAAAAAAAAAAAAGAAATGTATTGTTGGGGCAATTTTTTTCATTTTTTTTAAGAGACAGAGTCTCATTCTGTCACTCAGGCTGGAGTGCAGTAGCACAATCACAGCTCACTGCTGCCTTGAACTCCTGGGCTTAAGCGATCCTTCCACCTCAGCTGGCCGAGTGCACCACCACACCTGGCTGATTTTCTTTTTTTTTTTTTTTTTTTTTTTTTTTTTTTATCATTTTTTTGTAAAGAGTAAGTCTGGCTATGTTGCCCAGACTAGGCTTGAACTCCTGGCCTCAAGTGGTCCTCCTACTTTGGCCTCCAAAGTGCTGGGAGTACAGGTGTGAGCCATGGTGCCCAGCCCAGGCAATTTCATCAGTGTGCAAACAGCATGGAGTGTGATTACACAAACCCAGATGGTGTCACCTCCTGTATACCTAGGCTAGATGGTAGAGCCTACTGCTCCTACGCTACAAACCTGTGCAGCCTGGGAATCCTGTACTGTACTGCACTGAATTCTGTAGGCAATTGTAACACAGCGGTAAGGGTCTGTGTATCTAAACATTTCTAAGCATAGAAAAGGTAGAGTAAAACTACAGTGTAAAACATAAAAAATGGTCCCTCTGCAAAGACACTTCCCGTGAATGGATCTTGCAGGCTAGAACTTGCTCTGGGTGAGTCAGTGAGTGGTGAGGGAATGTGAAGGCCCAGGACATTACTATCCACTACAATAGGCTTTACAAACATAGTATACTTCCGCTGCATTAGATTTGTTTTAAAAATAGAGTTAGAGCCAGGCGCGGTGGCTCATGCCTGTAATCCCAGCACTTTGGGAGGCTGAGGCGGGTGGATCACCTGAGGTCAGGAGTTCCAGACCAGCCTGACCAACATGGTGAAACCCCGTCGCTACTAAAAATACAAAAATTAGCCAGGTGTGGTGGCAGGCGCCTGTAATCCCAGCTACTTGGGAGGCCGAGGCAGGAGAATCGCTTGAACCAGAGAGGGGAAGGTTGCAATGAGCCGAGATCATGCCATTGCACTCCAGCCTGGGCAACAAGAGTGAAACTGCATCTCAAAAAATAAAAAAATAAAAATAAAAAAATAAAGTTAGGCTGGGCATGGTGGCTCACACATGTAATCCCAGCACTTTGGGAGGCTGAGGCAGAAAGATCCTTTGAGCTCAAGAGTTTGAGACCAGCCTGGGCAACAAAGCGAGACTCCCGTCTCTACAATAAAGAAAAAAAAAAGCGTGGTGGCATACACCTGTAGTCCCAGCCTCCTCAGGAGGCTGAGGATGGCTTGAACCAGAGGGTCAAAGCTGCAGTGAGCCATGATCCTGCTATTGCACTCCAGCCTGGGCAATAGAGTGAGACCCTGTCTCAAAAAAGTAAATAAATAAAAAATAGCTGGGCATGGTCACACACACCTGTGGTCCCAGCTACTCAGGAGGCTGAGGTAGGAGGCTTACTTGAGCCTGGGAGGTGGAGGCTGCAGTGAGCCTTGATCCTGCCACTGCACTCCAGCCTGGGCAGAGTGAGACCCTGTCTCTAAATAAATAAAGTAATTGCGGGAGCAAGACCCTGTCTCTAAATTAATGAATGAATTTAATCAAAGTAATTGCACTCTGATGTGAGGATGGATCCAATGTCGTCAGCTCCGTTACAATTTTCTGGGACCACCGTCGTATATGCAGTGGCTGACTGGAACATTGTTATGTGGCACACTTCCGTCCTTTCTGATGTAGCACCTACTGTGTAGCGACACTGTTGTAAGTGCTTGACAGATAATGTGTGTAATTTTCTTTTGTTTTTTTGTTTGTTTGTTTGAGACGGAATCTCACTCTGTTGCTCAGGCTGGAGTGCAGTGGCACGATCTCCGCTCACTGCAAACTCCGCCTCCCGGGTTCATGCCATTCTCCTGCCTCAGCCTCCCAAATAGCTGGGACTACAGCGCCCGCCACCACGCCCGGCTAATTTTTTGTATTTTTAGTAGAGGTGGGGTTTCACCATGTTAGCCAGGATGGTCTCCATCTCCTGACCTCGTGATCCGCTCGCCTCCACCTCCCAAAGTGCTAGGATTACAGGCGTGAGCCACCTCGCCTGGCCTGGTGTGCGTAATTTTCGTAAGAACCCTATGAGATGGGTGTAGTTATTTTCATCCCCATTTTACAGATGAGACACAGAGAGGTTAAGACATTTGACACAGCCATAACTAACTCACTTCTGTGACCCTGGAATCTCTCTTTTACTCTTTTTTTTTCTTTTCTTTTCTTTGAGACAGAGTCTCGCTCTGTTACCCAGGCTGGAGTGCAGTGGTATGATCTCTGCTCACTGAAACCTCCATCTCCCGGGTTCAAGTGATTCTCCTTCCTCAGCCTCCTGAGTAGCTGGGATTACAGGCACGTGCCACCGTGCCTGGGTAATTTTTGTATTTTTAGTAGAGACAGGGTTTTGCCATGTTGGCCAGTCTGGTCTTGAACTTCTCACCTCAGGTGATCTGCCCACCCACCTCAGCCTCCCAAAGTGCTAGGATTACAAGTGTGAGCCACTGCGCCTGGCCTTTTATTCTTTTTTTTTTTTTGAGACGGAGTCTCGCTGTGTCTCCCAGGCTGGAGTGCAGTGGCATGATCTCGGCTCACTGCAAGCTCCGCCTCCCGGGTTCACGCCATTCTCCCGCCTCAGCCTCCCAAGTAGCTGAGACTACAGGCGCCCGCCACCACGCCCGGCTAGTTTTTTTTGTATTTTTAGTAGAGACGGGGTTTCACCATGTTAGCCAGGATAGTCTTGATCTCCTGACCTCGTGATCCACCTGCCTCGGCCTCCCAAAGTGCTGGGATTACAGGCTTGAGCCACCGCGCCCGGCCTATTCTTTTAATATACCTAGAATAATAGTAAACATATGTAGAGAGCTTGACTTCCAGTTTCTGGTAAACAATTAGACTAACTCTCGAAGTAACTAAAAATGCTAGGAAAAGTATTTGAAAATATGCTAAAAGCCCCTATGTGCTGACTGTAAGAAAGAAGACAGTGAGAAATTAGGCCAAAATTGAAGGAAAAAAACGCTGAAAGGTAATCTGGAAAGGAAGCCACTTTAACTTGTGCCAGCGCTAGCATATTTGAACTTGACCATGAATGGTTTTATGGGGCAAAAGGCCAGAAAATTAGGCTGGGCATGGTGGCTCACGCCTGTAATCCCAGCACTTTGGAAGGCCAAGGCGGGCGGATCATGAGGTCAGGAGATTGAGACCATCCTGCCTAACATGATGAAATTCTGTCTCTACTAAAAATACAAAAAAAAAAATTAGCCAGGCGTGGTTGCGGACACCTGTAGTCCCAGCTACTCGGGAGGCTGAGGCAGGAGAATGGTGTGAATCCGGGAGGCAGAACTTGCAGTGAGCCAAGATTACACCACCGCACTCCAGCCTGGGCAGTGACAGAGCAAGACTTTGTCTCAAAAAAAAAAAAAAAAAAAAAGGCCAGAAAATTAAAGAATTAAAGTCCATGAGTCACACTAAGTGGGAGTCCTTTCCCATGATAATTTGGGCCTTGTCGGACTCCACCAATGGTATGCTGGTAAATGTTCAACCACGAGCTCTGGCTGGGCCTGGGGAAGGAGGGTCCTGATGTATAGATCATTTGCCAATTTCCATGGTGTAAATACTCCCACCACAGCTGATTCCAGACTCTCAGCATGAGGTCACTGAACACAGCGCTGGGAAGCAGAGGCCTGTAAACCACCTGCAGCACAACCCTGACTCCACCCTCAGACTACAAGGAGTCAACCAGTCTGGCACAGTTGTGTGGCCAGTATTCACATCACCTGAGTGGTCAGGGACTCACAAACCCTGAACTTGGATTAAGGTCATCCCGGACTAGCGGTGACCTGAGGAGCCTGGCAGAAGCCAATATAAATTATCTCCGGGGAAGGCCTCAAATTATCCCTATGAATAAATTTTAAAATAGTGTCCAGAATGGTCAAAGAGACCCAGGCATATAACAAGGAACTATGACACCATGAGCAAGACCTAGCAGAAACAGACTCTCGGAGATGTCAAATATTAGAATCATCAGACACAGGCTGTAAAACTACTGTGCTTTGTTGAAAGAAAGAAGTGTAAAAATACCTGCAGGAGACAGGAAACTACTAAAAGTGACATACTAGATTTACAAAGGACATTTGAAGAAAGCTTTATGGTTTTTATCAGGGATCAAAATCACAAATACCTTCAGGGGCCAGAGAGGTAATACAAATGAGTAAAGTGGCTATGAGTGCACTGGTGACCCAGAGAATTCTCTTTGAAAAATACAGGGTCCTTCAGCTCTAGCCAATGGGTGCCATGTAGCACTGAGGGTCCAGTTTGCAGGTCTGCTGGTTCTAGAGAAGCTGGGTATTTATTTTTTTTTCCTTCCTTCCTTCCTTCCTTCCTTCCTTCCTTCCTTCCTTCCCTCTCTCCCACCCTCCCTCCTTCCTCCTCCCTCCCTTCCTTCTTCCTTCCCTCCCTCCCTCTCCTCCTCCCTCTTTCTGTTTTCTTCTTTCGTTCTTTTCTTTCTTCTCTCTCTCTTTCGTTCCTTCTTTCTTTTCTTTCCTTTCTTTTCTCTCTCTCTCTCTCTCTCTCTCTCTCTTTCCTTCATGCAGTGGCATGATCTTGGCTCATTGCAGCCTCTATGTTCTGGGCTCAAGCCATCTTCCCACCTCAGCCTCCTGAGCAGCTGGGGCTGCAGATGCGCACAACCACAACTGGCTATTTTTTTAATTTTTTGTAGAGATGGGGTTTCACCATGTTGCCCAGGCTGGTCTCAAACTCCTGGCCTCTAGCAATCCACCCTCCTTGGCCTCCCAAAGTGCTGGGATCACAGGTGTGAGCCACCGCACCCAGCCTAGATTTCTTTTTATTATGATCAAATACACATAAAATTGACCATTGTAACCATTTAACAGTGTACAATTCAGTGTCATTAAGTACATTCGCACTGTTCTGCAACCATCACCACTATCTCATCCCAGAACTTTCCTATCACTCCAAAAGGAAACCCTACATCCGTTAGCAGTCACTCCTGTTCTCCCCTCCCCCTTGCCCCTGGTAACCACCAATCTGATGTCTGTCTTTATGGATTCGCCTAGTTTTAGATATCTCCCACAAATGGACTTCTTTATCCTTTTGTGACCGGCTTCTTTCACTTAGCATGTTTTAAGGTTCACCCATGTTGTAGCATGTATTCATTCCCTTTCATGGCTGAATAATATCCCGTTGTGTGGATAGACACATTTATCCGTTCCTCAGTCACTATCTGAATTCTGACATAATATTTTCCTATTTTAAATTTTAAGATACATCTTTTTAAAGTTTCGTGTGGCCCAAAGCACCTATCTATTGATCTCACATATCTCTGTGAGATCTGTTTTATGACCTGCTCTTGCATATTTCCCCAGAAAATTCTCGGAATGATTCTCTGAAGTATTTGTTCTTTTATTTTATTTTCTCTTTTCTTTTCTTTCTTTCTTTCTCTCTCGCTCGTCTCTTTCTTTCTTCCTTTCTTCCTTCCTCTTTCTTTCTTTCTTTTTCTTTTTATTTATTTATTTATTTATTTCAGTCTTCCTCTGTCGCCCAGGCTGGAGTGCAATGGCATGATCTTGGCTCACTGCAACCTCTGCCTCCCAGGTTCAAGCGATTTTCCTTCCTCAGCCTCCCGAGTAGCTGAGATTACAGGCCCATACCAGCACGCCCAGCTAATTTTTGCATTTTTAGTAGAGACGGGGTTTATCCATGTTGGCCGGGCTGGTCTCAAACTCCTGACCTCATGATCTGCCCACTTCGGCCTCCAAAGTACTGGGATCACAGGCATGAACCACTGCATCGGCCTTTTTTTTTTTTTTTTTTTTTTTTGATCCGGGGTCTCACTCTCTCCCAGGCTGGAGTGCAGTGGCTCGATCTCCGCTCACTGCAACCTCCGTCTCCCAGGTTCAAGCGAGTCTCCTGCCTCAGCCTCCCGAGTAGCTGGGATTACAGGTGTCCACCACTGCGCCCGGCTAATTTTTGTATTTTTAGTAGAGACGGGGTTTCACCCACCATGTTGGCCAGGCTGGTATCGAACTCCTAACCTCAAGTGATCCGCCCGCCTCGGCCTCCCAAAGCGCTGGGAATACAGGCATGAGCCACCGCGCCCGGCTGGTATTTGTTTTTTTCTTCATTTTTCACGTCAGGAGTTTGAGTTTCAGAATAGTAAAAAGAAATGCCTAGGAAAAGGCCTGCGGTCCCTCCATTTCCTCAGTAGCGTTTTCCCCAAAGACCAAACCCTCCGGGGGAAACGTCTAGAATGAGTGACAGTTTAAGGCTGCAACCTTGAACTTTCCCGGGACTCAGTTTCCCCAGCTGTGAAATGGCTGCTGTCGGGCTCTCATCTCCAGGCCCGGGGCGCTGACATTTGGGCCACTCTCGGTCTCCCACTTCATTCTGGGAGCGCATTAGCTCTGGTCCAGCCGGTTCCGCAGCTGAACACCAAGACGCGGCACCCAGGTTACCCTGATCATCGCAGATTCCTCCCCAGGGCTCTGCTGGGAGGCCTCAAAAGCCCTCCTTGTAGATGGGACCAGCCCCTAGTACCCGCTAGGGCCATTTGGGCAATAACAGCGCCTGGTCTCAGTCTGGTACTGAAGTCAGGAGTGGCTTAAGGTGAAATCGTGGTCCTCCGGTGAAGCTCAGCGAAGACCCTCTCGCCTTGTTTATGACAAGGCAACTTCTAGGGGGACGGGGGCGGGAGGAAGAGTCCCTGTTACGATGCTGATCATCATTCAGCTTTTGCTGAGCAGAAAACTCTTTAGTACGCAAGGTCGAGAGTCTCTGGTAGTCCGCCTGGCCCCAGGCACCTTCCTACAACCCCAGTTTTCCAAAAGGACAAAGCCTGGGGCAGGCGACGTCCTAGCTCTCATTTGAACAGGGCCGCGGGCCAGCAGAGATGCGCGATGCCCAACTCTTTCCAAGAGCACCTCGCGTCCCGAACCGGCGCCTTCAACTCGGAGAAGTCAAGAGACCTGCAAGAAACTTGCACTACTGCACCCGCCGCCGCGCTCCGGGGGCAGGGCAGGGGCAGCTGGGCTGGGTCCCGGGGAACGCGTCCCCCCCGCCCCGCAGACCGGCTGTCTCCGGTGGACCCCTCGGCACCTGCGGCCTCCGAGGAAGGGTCTGCGCGCACGTCTGCAGGCCCGCCCCCGCCGCTCGCCCGGAGCCGGGGGTCGCCGTGCGCCCTTCGGCACCTCCCCGGGAGGGCGTGCGGGGCGTCCCCTCTGGGGGCGCAGGAGGCCCGGTGGCGCTGCCCGGTGGCCGCGGCGCCCGGAGGCCGCACTGCCGGCGGCGGCGGCGGCGCGGCTCCCCCTGCTCGGTGCAGCTGCCGCCCGGCGCTTGCGCACTGGGCCGGGCGCGCGGCGGCCCCGGGCTTTTTGTGTGTGTGTGTGTGTGCGTGTGTGTGTGTGTGTGTGTATGTGTGTGTGAGTGTGTGCGTGTGAGAGTGCGAGTGTCTGTGCGCGAGTGAGTGAGCGGCGGGCGGGCGCGAGTGTGGCCGCCGCGGAGCGCGAGCAGGACCCGGCGGGCGCGCTCCCCAGCCTCCGTCTCCCCGCCGGAACCATGTCGGGCAGGTCGGTTCGAGCCGAGACCAGGAGCCGGGCCAAAGATGATATCAAGAGGGTCATGGCGGCGATCGAGAAAGTGCGCAAATGGTAAGCGGAGGCACCCGCCGCCCCCCCGGCCACCCCGAGCCCGAGCGCGGCTCCGGAAAGCCGCGGGGCGCAGCGCCCCGGTCGCCTGCCCTGGCCCGGCCCCGCCGCGGGCCCCGGGACTTGGCGAGGGCGGGCGGGCGGCGCGCGAGCCGGGTCACCTGCGCCAGGCGGGGGCCGCGGCCGCTGCCCAGGTGCGCTCGCGCCTGTCGCCCACCTGGCGCAGCGGTGGCGGCGGCCAGGAGGCGGCGGGCGCCGGGGTCGGGCGGCTGGAGCGGCGGGGCGGCCCCCGCGGCGGCGCTCGGCTCCCGGGAGGGGGGCTCGGGGCCGGCCCCAGAAGCCATTTCGTTTTGTGCAAGTCACATGAAAGCGGCTTCCCGCGCGCCGGGGCCGCGATGCCGGCGGCGGCGGGGAAAGCGCGAGCTCCATTGTGCAGGCTCCGAGCGGGCCGCCGCCGCCGTCTCCTCCCCGCGCGCCCCGGCCCGCGCCCCGCCGCCCTCCGTCGGCCCCGGCCCGCCCGGCCGCCGGCTCCCGCCTCCCGGGCCCGGCGCCCTCGAGTCTGCGGAGTTTGCAAAGCGCGAGCCGTTTAAATTTAGCGCTTTGGGCTGCCTGGAGCGAGGGCTCTCGGCGACCAGGAAAGATGGGGGCGAGCGCCGGGCGCCAGCGGCCAGGGGCGCGGGGCGCCCACGTTCCACCCCACTCTGCGCGGCGCCCCGGGAGGGGGGCTCGGGCCAGCCGATGTTTTTGGCCAGAAGCTGTTGGTCCTGGGCCGCGGCTGCCTCTCCACACCGGGAGCTCGTGTTTGTTTTGCGGAGGGAGCCGTTGTTTTTGTTCTCTGCACTGGGGAGAGGGGGACGCGGCGGCGGCCGCGCGTGGCTTTCGGGTTCACTTTAGCGTCCCCCCGGCGTGGCCCGGTCGATATTAAGGGGCTCGAACCTTTTCGCGGCCTCGTCGGGGTCTGCTCGGAATCGGCCCCTGGGCCAGGCCCGAGGCGCGAGCAGATCGCCAGGTTGGGTCAGACTTGTTGAAAACTCCCCGATCCCTGATTTCAACTTTATTGTTTTTTTCCCACGCCTTCACCGGGTCCCGGAGGGAGAGGAGCCGCGGCGACTCTGGCCCCGAGTGTCAGCGCCCGCGGGCTCGTCCCGACGCTTTATTTCGAGCTTGGAAGCCGGGCAGGCCCGGTGGCAGGGGATGTTTACGTTTGGGGGTGTCGTTTCTCGAGTAGCGCCTTGGTCTCTAAAAGCCACTGGGGGCGAGCCTCCGGTGTGGCGGTGTCACAAGTTAGCTGTCCTTTCTGAGTCAAACCCAACAAAAAAGGCAAGAGGAAAATCAATAAAGTCCACGTGCTCCCCGGCCTCCTATGGAAAGGGCTGGCTGCGATGGCCGGATGCCCGGCCGTGGGCTGGGTTTGGCTCCAGTGGGACAAAGAATTTTCAGAACCGTGAGAAGGGGAGGCTTTCCAAAGTTGAGATCCAAGTCGTCGGTGTCTCGGGAGCTCCCCTGGTACGCAGGGTGCCCGGTGCCCAACTGGAGCCATTTAAAAATGGCAGAAACAGCTGCAGGCCAACACACACACGCTGGGAAACAACCCGCAGCCCCCTCTACTGTGGGATTCCCCGCGGGAAGCCCGGAGTTGCTCCCCTCCTTGCCTCAGCCCCTGTGCAAAGAAAGAACTGGTGTCTGTGCCTGGGTCCCTTCTGTCGCCGACTTGGAGGTTGGGAAGCAGCCGGCAAGCCGCCTTTCTCTGCTCAAGGAGGCGTGGTGGGGCCTCCTACCCCAGGTTCCCGGCGGGACAGAGGCTCCTGCACCCTGACAGCTGCTCCCGCAGAGCGGCCAGCTGCTCTGCCAGGAGGGCAGATGGAGAGATGGGGCTTCCCACCCCGCGGGCCCCAGGGCGGCCGGCCTGGAGACCTTCCAGCCCGCTGACCCCGCGGGGACCAGGCCTGTAGTTGGGGCTTGTGGGGCTGTGCCTCTGCGCCTCCCTGGGTTTGGGGAAACAACACCTCGTGTCCTCTGAAGACCTCAGGCTTTGGGATCTCATGGTCCAGCTTCCAGTTCACTTCCTTGCCGCGACCTTCGGCATACCATTGTCACTTCTCTAACCATGGTGACCCGGGGCTCTCTGCTTGGCTTCCAGGTCCACTCAGGTTGTTGAGGACGAGTGAGGTCATGCCTCCAAGAGCACCCCGCCCTGGGCGCAGGAGGAGCTGTTGCTCAGTGTTGTAAGGTGGACTTTGTAGAAACTTGGCTTTGAGATTTTTTTTTTTTTGGCCCCTTCTAAGCGAAGCCTTGGACTTACTGCCCAGGTTTCTCCGGCCCCTGAGAGCATATCCCACCTTCCCCGTGCCTTCGGATTGCCCAGGTTTCTCCGGCCCCTGAGAGCATATCCCACCTTCCCCGTGCCTTCGGATTGCCCAGGTTTCTCCGGCCCCTGAGAAGCATATCCCACCTTCCCCGTGCCTTCGGATTGCCCAGGTTTCTCCAGCCCCTGAGAGCATATCCCACCTTCCCCGTGACTTCGGATTGGGTCTTTGACTCAGCCCACGAGACTTTGGGTTGTTTATTAATTGTGTGGCCACCAACCATGCATTTCACCACTGGTGGGGAGGTGGGGTTGCCAGGTTTAACCAGATAAAAATATAGCACACCCAGTTAAATTCGAATTTCAGATAAACAGTGAAAGAATTAAAAATAAATGTTTTTGAGTATGTCTCATGCAATATTTGGGACACACTTATACTAAAAAATTATCTATTTATCTGAAATGCAAATTTAACAGGGCATCCTGTATTTTACCCAGAGGGAAGATGAAGTGTCTGGCAGATCATTTGGCCCCATGAGCCTTGGGTGGGTTTCTCCTCAGCCCTAGTGACCCCTAAAATTACCCACCCACCCACCCACCCACTGTCCCCTGACGCTTCCCCCACCCCCGGAAAAGCTGTGGCCTCCCTCTCATTTGGGGCAGGCTGTGTCCTCTTCTGTTTGTGGGCTGTTTCAGCAAGGCAGGCCGGTGGAGTGTGAGGTGACCAGAAGATGGCTGAAGGGAAAACAAAATGGCGGGCCTTTTTTTGGGAAACTGGGCCAGGGTTTGGAGGCCCTGTGCTGGTGGAGGAGAGAAGGGGTCCAGGGCGATGGTGGGAGATGAAAGCTTGGGCTGCAGCGGAGGCTTGGAGGCCCGCCACGGTGGCTCATGCCTGTAATCCCAGCACTTTGGAGGCTGAGACAGGAGGATTTCTTGAGCCCAGGAGTTCAAGACCAGCCTGGGTAACATAGTGAGATTCCATATCTTTAAAAAAAAAAAAAAAAAAAGCCAGGGGCGGTGGCTCACGCCTGTAATCCCAACACTTTGAGAGGCTGAGGCGGGCAGATCACGAGGTCAGGAGATCGAGACCATCCTGGCAAACACAGTGAAACCCCATCTGTACTAAAAAAATACAAAAAAATTAGCCAGATGTGGTGGTGGGTGCCTGTAGTCCCAGCTACTCGGGAGGCTGAGGCAGGAGAATGGTGTGAACCCGGAGGCAGAGCTTGCAGTGAGCTGAGATCGCACCACTGCACTCCAGCCTGGGCAACAGAGCGAGACTCCGTTTCAAAAAAAAAAAAAAAAGAAGAAGAAGAAGAAAAAGCAAAAGAAAAATTAGGATGGACGCGCTGGCTCATGCCTGTAATCCCAGCACTTTGGGAGGCCGAGGCAGGCAGATCACCTGAAGTCAGGAGTTCGAAATCAGCCTGGCCAACATGGTGAAACCCTCTCTCTACTAAAAATACAAAAAATTAGCTGGCTGTGGTGGTGCATGCCTGTAATCCCACTTACTCTGGAGGCTGAGGCAGGAAAATTGCTTGAACCTGGGAGGCAGAGGTTGCAGTGAGCCGAGATCACGCCACTGCACTCCAGCCTGGGCGACAGAGCAAGACTTCATCTCAAAAAAATGAAAAGGTCGGGCACGGTGGCTCATGCCTGTAATCCCAGCACTTTGGGAGTCCGAGGTGGGAGGATTATGAGGTCAGGAGATCGAGACCATCCTGGCTAACACGGTGAAACCCCGTCTCTACTAAAAATGCAAAAAATTAGCCGGGCGTGGTGGCAGGCACCTGTAGTCCCAGCTACTCGGGAGGCTGAGGCAGGAGGATGGCGTGAGCCCACAAGGCAGAGCCTGCAGTGAGCTGAGATCGCACCACTGCACTCCAGCCTGGGCAACAAAGCGAGACTCCGTCTCAAAAAAAAAAAAAAGAAAAAAAAAATTAGGCATGGTGACCCTCGTCTGTAATCCCAGCTACTCAGGAGGCTAAGCCCGGAGGATCACTTGAGCCCAAGAGGTTGAGGCTGCAGTGAGCTGCGATCATGCCACTGCACTCCAGCCTGGGTGACAGCCTTGTCTCAAAAAACAAAACAAACAAACAAACAAAGTAGGCTTAGGCCCAGGACCCCTCAGCCTGGTCTGAGGGTTCCCTCAATGACTTGCTGTGAGGACTGAGAAAGGTCTGTGCCCGAAGACCTCCTGTCTGTCCCAGGAGAGGTGGAGGTTTGGGCCTGAGGCCTCCCTTGTCTCAGCTCCTCCGGAAGTTTCATCATGGAGACCTTCCTTCTAGGCACATGGCAAGTCAGGCAGACCTGGGCCTTGCTAGGGTGAGGCCAGCCATGGGCCAGGCCTCCTGAGGTGGCAGGGACTAGCCCTGAGAAGTGAGTACAAGGACAGGGATTAGAGCTCTCCTGGAGGGAGTCAGCAGCGTCCTCTTGGGCAGTGGGTAACCCTAAGATGGTCTTGTTGGCTAGCCCTTGGACCTGGATGCAGGAGAACATTCAAAATTGGCCTTAGCCTGGAGAATCTGGGATGGATTCTTGTAGTTTATATAGGAGTCTGTGCTGGAGAGGAGCATTTGGGGCTATATTCCTACTGCTGGGAACTCATTTTTGTCCTTTCCTCCCAGGAGCCCAAGTGTAATGGGAAGAGAGAGGTGCTGAAGTCAGGGTAAGGTGACGGGGCCGCCAAGACAGGAGGCGCGTGGCACAGCCAGGGCCAGCTTTGCAGCAAGCTGGGCTGCAGTCTAGGGGTCGTGGTGATTTCTAGACCCAGTGCCTACAGGTGTCAAGAGTGAGGGTATCCGAGGGGGCCAGAGAGCCCATCTGGGGCAAGCTGTCGCTTCCCAGGGCACGTGGGCCCGGGTCATGTTTTCAGGAGTAGCCAGAAGTCTGGAATCTTATGCGAAGCCTGTTTTTGTTTTGTTTTGTTTTGAAGTTTGGCAGCAGATTTAACATTTTTAAAGTACTGTGTAGGCCAAACAAAACACGTCTGTTGACCGGTTGTTTGCCACTCTAAATATAAAGTGGGGCTCAGGCGTGGTGGCTCAAACCTGTAATCCCAGCATTTTGGGAGGCCAAGGCAGGAAGATCACTTGGGCCCAGGAGGTCGAGGCTGCAGTGAGCAGTGATCGCACTACCGCACTCCAGCCTGGGCAACAGAGGGAGACCCTATCTCAAAAAAATAAAACATAGGCTGGGCAGGCCGGGCACGGTGGCTCAAGCCTGTAATCCCAGGACTTTGGGAGGCCGAGACGGGTGGATCACGAGGTCAGGAGATCGAGACCATTCTGGCTAACACGGTGAAACCCCGTCTCTACTAAAAAATACAAAAAAAAAACTAGCCGGGCGAGGTGGCGGGCGCCTGTAGTCCCAGCTACTCGGGAGGCTGAGGCAGGAGAATGGCATGAACCGGGGAGGCGGAGCTTGCAGTGAGCTGAGATCCGGCCACTGCACTCCAGCCTGGGCAACAGAGCAAGACTCCATCTCAAAAAAAAAAAAAAAAAAAAAAATAGGCTGGGCGCAGTGGCTTATACCTGTAATTCCAGCACTTTGGGAGGCCGAGGTAGGTAGGTCACCTGAGGTCAGTCAGCCTGGCTAACATGGTGAAACCCGTCTCTACTAAAAATACAAAAATTAGCCGGGCATGGTAGTATGTGCTTGTAGTCCTAGCTACTCAGGAGGCTGAGGCAGGAGAATCACTTGAACCCGGGAGGCAGAGGTTGCAGTGAGCCGAGATTGTGCCACTGCGCTCCAGCCTGGGCCACAGAGTAAGAGTCCGTCTCAAAAAATTTAAAAAAATGAAAAAATAGGAAAGTGATGAGCATAGCTTAATACCCTCATTGGTGGAGGGGAGCAATGCCCCTTTTTGGGAAGGGCTATGTGTTCTGTGGTGATGGTTTTGGGGGGCAATTGTGGGAAACCTCAGCTACTCTGCTGAACCCGTGTGCCCTACCAATGTGTTTGTGGAATCCTATGTCCTCCCGGGTGCTCACTTGGTGCCTTAAACTTGAGCTCTGCGGCCTCTCTGGGTGGCTGCTTGGCTGAGCATAGGTCCAGCCCAGAGGTAGAGTTCTTAATGTTCTTGCCTCTGTCCCGAAGCCCCCTCAATGTCCACACCTACAAATACAGTTTCTCATCGCTGAGGTAACTTGAGAACTCGTTGAAGAGGTTGCCAGTCGGGACAAAGAGAGGCACGGAAGCCTGGCTGCATTCAGCTTGTAGCCTGTGGTGGTCTTGAGCCTCACTGGGAAGCAGCTGCAAACTTGCATCTTGGCTGATTTGCGGCCACAAAGCCCAGATCTCTGGCACACTTTCTGCCCTGAAAGGTGTCCTGTGTGTTACAAGTCAATTACTTTTTTTTTTTTTTCCCCCAAACACAATCAAACCTTGAATGGGTTGATTTACTGGGAAGCTGGTCCAGGGCTCATGAGTAATGAATGGCTTTGGCCAATCTGCATGGGGTCCTGGCAATTTGTCATTCTTCCTCCAGCTTCTGTTACCTTGGCGCTCCTTTAGAATGATTCTTGGTTTTCATGGGAAACAGAATAGCAGGAGGTGGTGTCTGGGGTCCAAGCCCAAATCTAATTCTCTTCTGCCACTTCCTATCTGTGAGACCCCAAGCTAGTGGTATAACCTCTCTGTGCATCCTGTTTCTGCATCTGTAAAAAGGGTGACAGTCGTCCCGCTCTTGTAGCCTGTTGGGAATCCCAGGGAGAGAGAGTGTGTAAGTAAAGTGCTTGGCATGGAGCCTGGCATGTAACAGCCTGGGCACACAATGGCTATTGGGATGGTTGCGCTAACAACTGAGGTTCTTCCCAGGAGTACCCTGTCTCTTCTGGACACCTTCTGATGGCTCAGAATGGAGGAGGGGAAAGGTGGGCATTGTGGTTTTTCTGCTCTGCCCACAGGAGGCAGGAGACTGGCCAGTAGACTTAAGACACCGGTCTTTCCTGCATCGTTTCTGGGTGAAAATGTGCAAGGAGGGGGAGCGGAGAGGCTGGTCTCAACAGCTGTGCTGGGTGAAGGGTTTGAGTGCTGGCTCTGGGAGAATGAGTTCACCTTCACTGCCCTGTGCCTCAGTTTCTTAATCTGTCAAATGGGGAAGTTGCCATTTCCTGCCAGACGAGCCAGCACAGTACTTGATACATAGAAGGCACTAGGAATGGCCATTGGTATAATAAGAAAAGCCGGGCTGTGGTGTCCTCTGAGGGAACACATGGGACCCGAGCAGGCAGGGTTTTTGGGGGTGAGGTGTCTGTGGTTTCGGCTGGCTGGCTTTGAGTATGCTCTGTCATCCCGCAACCCTCGTGGTGACAGTGTGGGAGTCCTGTAACCTGTCACACCAGCATGTGAGGGCCGTGTGCCCCACAAGGGGGTGACCTAAGGCTGAGTTTGGGCAGAGAGTCCAGAAAAGGTGCCAGGCAGCTCACGGACAGAGGTGCTTGTGCCACAGAGAATGCCTGGTTCTGGGAACTTTTGTCACTAAAATTGCTGAGGACTTGGGCAGCTATGTCGCCTGTACCAGGGGTGTGCCTGCCCCAACAGCCCCTGCTGGGGCCCTTAAATCTGCCAGCCTCCTAGCTGAGCCATCAGTGGCTCCTTGGTGGCCTCACACATCTCCTATCTGGCAGAGCCTTGATTTAGAAGCCTCGGTTCCAACCCAGCCCTGCTTCTGGGGGGCTCTCCTGAGCCTCAGTCCCCTCAGGGGTGTGGCTGCTGGGCCTTTCGGGCTGTAAGGGACAAGTGGAGTGCAGGGAGTCAAGGACAGGAGGTGGCTGGCTGTAGCAATAATCGGAACAATGACAGTGGCTCGGATCAGAGTGGTGGGGTGGAGGAGAGGGTGGTCATTGTTATCTCCAGTGAAAACTGGTCCTGTTTGCTTCTGTGGCTTGTAAGTTTCTCCTCATCCACAAACCTGCCTCTCATAGTGGGGGGTCTGGACTTGGTCCTTCAGGCGTTTGTAATGCAGCTGGGGCGACCTTGCAGACAGGGTCACTAGGAGCCCCGAATCAGGGGTGCAGGTCCCCTCCCACCCGGCTGCCACCCACAGATTCAGGCCGTGTAACCTCCTTTCGGGCTGAGGTCACCACTCCCTGGCTCTCCTTGGCCGCCTCGAAGGGCGTGCTTCCGGCAGTGTGGGCGGTGCCCCGGCTTGCCTGCTTCTGCCTCCCCAACTCAGACGCATTGCCCAGAGGGCAGGAGGAGCCCCGGGGTGTCCTTGGTGACGACTCCACCCCCGACAGGAGGAATCGGCCTGCTGGCCTGAAGGCCTCTCGGCTGCCCAGAAGGGCGCGGGTGGCCCAGTTCACTGGCTGAGTGGCATTGGCAGTGACACAGGGGGACCTGGGCCTGACTCCCGCCACCCATAGGAGTCCTTGTAATGGCAGCCCTGCCCTCAGCCTTTTTGGTGACAGCCTGGAGAGGGCAGCCACCCTGTGTGGTGTAACGGGGTGGAGAAACCAGGCTTAGATGGGTGATGTGGCCTGCCCAGGGGCTCCTGCTAGTGAGGGTGGAGCTGGGATTCAAACCCTCATCTGTGTGATCTGGAGCTTGCTCTCAGCCCCAAGGGAGTGTGGCCTGTGTCCCCCAGGGATGAAGAGTCCGCAGTAACAGGCTCTTCCTCGTCCTCCTCAGGGAGAAGAAATGGGTGACCGTTGGTGACACATCCCTACGAATCTACAAATGGGTCCCTGTGACGGAGCCCAAGGTTGACGACGTGAGTATGGAGGGCTGGTCCCCTGGGGTGGGCCACCCATTCGTGCTCCTCCCACCATGCGGAGGGAGGTTGTTTGCTGCTACCCACCGTGCTGGGGCTCTGGGACCAAGAGCCCCTGGGATTAGAAGGACCCAGCTTAGACTTGGGGAGGCTGCTGGACCAGTCCCCACCCCTCCTACTCCAGCCCAGAGTCTGGCCCTCAGAGCAGTGGGGGTGGGGGAACATCCTGCAAGGTGTCTCTTCTTCTTCTTCCTTCCTCTTCTTCTTCTTCTTCTTCTTTTTTTTTTTTTTTGATACAGAGTCTCACTCTGTTGCCCAGGCTGGAGTGCAGTGGCGTGATCTTGACTCACTGCATCCTCTGCCTCGTGGGTTCAAGAGATTCTTCAGCCTTAGCCTCCCAAGTAGCTGTGATTACAGGTGCGCACCACCGCATGGGCCAATTTTTTGTATTTTTAGTAGAATGGGGTTTTACCGTGTTGGCCAGGCTGGTCTCGAACTCTTGACCTCAGATGATCCACCTGCCTGGGCCTCCCAAAGTGCTGGAGTTAAAGTGTGAACCACCGCGCCTGACCTGCAAGTTGTATCTTCTGGGCTGAGCGCCCTCCCCAGGGCTTGGCACTGTGTTTTGGGGCAGGTGTGGTGGCGCCCACAGATAGGCATGTTCTCCCCACCTTTGTGGTTCTGTTCCTGAGCCTCTGACCATCTGCCAGGCCCTGGGCTGATGCCTCACATGCGGCATCTCTGTTGTTTTTCCTACTCAGCCTGTGGAGTTGATGTTTTTAACTCTCCTCTGTACAAGGGAGGACACAGGCTCAGAGAGGTGAAGCCACTTGCCTAGAGTCACACAGCTCACCTCAGAGCTGTGAATGGAGCCCAGGTCTGTCTGACTCCAAAGCGCATGTTCTCTCTGCGCTTGGAAAAGCTTCTGGTGAGTGGAGCTGGTGGTGACAGGGCCCCCCCCCGGCCCCCCGGGGTTAGGAAAGCCTGGTGCAGGGATGCGGGGTCTTAGAGGGCTCCAGGAGGGGTGGCGCCATCCCGACTTCCACCACTAGAGGGAGCGCGAGGCACTGTCCTGTGATGGCTGGCAACTGCCCCCAGCAGACAGGGCTCTCCAACTTAGTGGCTCCCAGGCCAGTTACCTCCAGAGACCCCTCTCATTTCCATCCCAAATCAAGAACAGTCTCCCCCATAGGCCTTTGCCCGGGCTGTTCCCCGCTGCCTGGACTGCCTTCCTTATTTACTCAAACTCAGTCCTTCTACCCGGGAAGATGGCACAGACTAACCCACATGGCTGTAGCCACTCCTGGGAGCGACATGAGGTCATGATTGGTAGATTTGGGGTGGGGGAAGTATGTGGGGGTCCAGCTTCCTCCAAAAAGACAGGGGCTAAGTTTCTCCGCCCATCTTCAGTTACCTGCCCTGCAAGTCTTGGGTCTCTGAGCAGGCCTGTGGCTCCATTCTTCACCCCGTGATCACATGCTCATCCCTGAACGTGGGCCTTTGTTGTCCCTTCTGGTTCTAGCCTGGGCTCCCGGAACCACCAGAGCTGCTTTCCCCAAAGGGACTGAGCCTTAGTCTCTCTCCGCATCTCCCAGGGAAGAGCAGGGCAGGCCCCTCCAAGGCAGCTCCTGGCTCCAGCCCATGTCTGTGCCTTGCCCGCCATTAGGTGTAGAAACCCCGGTTGCATTTGAGAAGATGTGGTCCCTGCTCTCAAGGAATTTCTAATCTCGTTGGGGGAAGATAATTATAGAATAGCATGAAACAGATATCAGGGAAGTGCCAAATGGAATATGATCAAGGGGAAAATGTAAGCTCTGGGCCATCAGGAAGGACCTGGCAGCTCTAGGCTTCAAGGGACCGTTGGATTTGGAGGCAGACAGACCAGCCCCGATTAACCTGTGATGTTGGGCAGGTGACCCCACCTTGCTGGGCCTTAGTCCCCTCTTTTGTGTAATGGAGCAGTAACATCCAACTCGCGGTTTCTGCAACAGAGCAAAAGCAATATATCACCACGGAGAATACTGAGCACTGTGCCGGCTGTGCAGACGGTGCCGAGAAATGCAAATTCCCTCTTCATCTGTGAACTAGGATGTGCCACGTGCCACTCCCCCACCCCCTTTCCCTCCGGGGCGATGGTTCTCAGCCTGGCTGAGCACCTGGAGAAGATGCAGATTCCTGGGCCCCACACCAGGTCGCTAAGTCTCTGCAGATTGGGGCTGGGAACCTGCCTGGTGGAGGGAGAGCTTTTGATTGTTTTAAACACTCAGTATCTGGTTATATCCATTTGTTACTTTAGAACTCTCGAAAATTTCATCCTTTTGAATAGGTAAAACACATTACAAAATTCAAATTCAAAACAGTTTTTTAATTAAGACAATTTACATATCATAGAAGTCACTTTTTTTTTTTTAAGAGACAGGGTCTCTGTGCCCAGTCTGGAGTGCAATGGCAGGATCATAACTCACTGCAGCCTCGACCCACTGGGCTCAAGCAATCCTTCTATCGCTGCCTCCTGAGTAGCTGGGACTGCAGGCATGCACACCTGGCTAATTTATGTATTATTTTCATTTATTCATTTATTTTTTGAGACAGAGTCTCACTCTGTTGCCAGACTGGAGTGCAGTGGCATGATCTTGGCTCACTGCAACCTCCCCCTCTTGAGTTCAAGCAATTCTCCTGCCTCAGCCTCCCAAGTAGATAGGACTACAGGCGCCACCTCCACGCCCAGCTCATTTTTGTATTTTTAGTAGAGATGGGGTTTCACCTTGTTGGCCAGGATGGTCTCAAGCTCTTGACATCATGATCCGCCTGCCTCAGCCTCCCAAAGTGCTGGGATTACAGGCGTGGGCCACCATGCCCGGCCGCACACCTGGCTTATTTATTTTTTTATTTAATAGAGACGGGGTCTGGCTATGTTGCTCAGGCTGGTCTCAAACTCCTGGCCTCAAGCCATCTTCCTGCCTGAGCCTCCCAAAGTGCTGGGATTACAGGCGTGAGCCACCATGCCCGGCCAGCAGTCACTCTTTTAAAGTATTCAGTTCAGTGAATATATTCACAGAGTTGTGCAACTGTCACCACTGTAATTCCAGAACATTTTCATCACCCCCAAAAAGGAACTCACACCCATCAGCAGTCACTCCCCATTCCCCTCGCCTGCCCCTGGCAACCACCAATCCACCTTTTGTCTGTTTGGATTTGTGTATCTTCAGATGTTACTCTTTTACTGCATATCTTTTAAAATCTGCCTCTCATCCCTGCCTGCACCCCCCCATCCCCACCCCAGTTCTCGCCCCTGGAGGCGCCCAGTGTTGCCAGGTTTTGTTTATTTTTCTAAAGGGAGCCTTCGCTCGCAAACATGCATGTAAATACACGCATGCACACACACACATGCGCGCACACACATTCTTTGCTTGGTGAGGCTCACATATCCTGCATCTTTCTTATATATGTATGGGCAATATTGACATATTTTAGTGTGTTAGTATTTTGCAGATCACCCCATGTTAGTCTGTGAAGAACCACCTTACTCCCTGTAATTGTTGCATCGGATTTCATTGGAATGAATGTACCATGATTGATTTAACGAGTCTCCTACCGTTGAGCCCAGGTTGTTTCCAACATGATTTCTGACTTCATGTGAATCCCACCAGGATCTTGGGAACTGCCCTTCCATGTCTACAGCCTTTTGTTAAAAAAAAAAAAAAAAAAAGGGCCGGGCGTGGTGGCTCACGCCTATAATCCCGGCACTTTGGGATGCTGAGGCGGGCGGATCATGAGGTCAGGAGATCGAGACCATCCTGGCTAACACGGTGAAACCCCGTCTCTACTAAAAATGCAAAAAATTAGCCGGGCATGGTGGAGAGTGCCTGTAGTCCCAGCTACTCGGGAGGCTGAGGCAGGAGAATGGCGTGAACCCGGGAGGCGGAGCTTGCAGTGAGCCGAGATCGCGCCACTGTACTCCAGCCTGGGCGATAGAGCGAGACTCCGTCTCAAAAAAAAAAAAAAAAAAAAAAAAAAAGGAATGACCGGGCATGGTGGCTCACGCCTATAATCCCAGGACTTTGGGAGGCTGAGGCAGCAGATCACGAGGTCAGGAGTTCGAGACCAGCCTGGCCAAAATATTGGTGAAACCCGTCTCCACTAAAAATACAAAAATTAGCCTGGTGTGATGGTGTGCGCCTCTAGCCCCAGCTATTTGGGAGGCTGAGGCAAAAGAATCGCTTGAATCCGGGAGTTGGAGGTTGCAGTGAGCCATGGTCGCACCACTGCACTCTAGCCTGGGTGACAGAGCGAGATTCTGTCTCAAAAAAAAAAAAAAAGGAATGGCACAAAAAGCATCCCCACCCTCCCTCCTTTCTCCCGGGGTCTTCCCGCCTAACTCCTCCTGCACATTTGTGCTGGAGGTCGGCAGAGTACACTTTGAGAAAGGCTGCTCCAGGGGGCCTGCAGCTGGCGCAAATGAGTGACCTCTGGGTCACCTGGCATTACTTTGTACCTGCTCTGGGCTGATGGCGGCCTCTTCCCCAGATACTCTCCCTAAAAGAGGAGGCAGGTCCTGCCAGCCGGGGCGTTTCCACACTGCTGCTGCCAGTCCCAGAAACAGGCAGGCTTATTTCCCAGGGTGCCGGAGCTGGGCCAGCCTCAGAACCCTCCCCTCTGTGGGGCTCTTTGATTCCACAGTGGGCGAGATCCAGAGGCCAGTCCCTAATAGGACGCGTTCAAATGCAGGCCCAGGAAAACCCTGCGGAGGCCTGGGGGCTCCAGGAGGCTTCCACGGAATAAAATATTCACACCACTCCCCAGGGGCTCAGAGCACGTGCACACACATGCGATCTGGTGACTTGGTTTCTGCTCCATTCTCCCCTGCAGAAAAACAAGAATAAGAAAAAAGGCAAGGACGAGAAGTGTGGCTCAGAGGTGACCACTCCGGAGAACAGTTCCTCCCCAGGGATGATGGACATGCATGGTGAGTGCCCGTGGCCTGCCAGCCTCTCCTGCCCAACCTGGGGCCTTGGCCAAGCACTCGGTTGTGTTTTTGTTTCTCCAGCAGGTTTGTTCACATTCCAGGCAAGGGGTAGGAGGGCTGGGCAGGGCCCGGAGGCCTCTGTGCCAAGGAGAAGACTCAGCAGAGGAGAGCAAGTTTCTTTTCCCAGCGTACCAAGCCAAGAGACATAAACTAAGCCAGAGACATAGAAATCAGACCCTCTCCTCACCCAGGGACGAGAACCACACAGGAGAGGTTCTGTCAGCCTCGTATGCCCAGGAAGATTGTTTGGATGTATGTTTCTTACCCCCTCATACATTATATAAATGGCTGTGTTTCCCATTTTGTTTTGGCTGCTGGAAATCTCCAAACTGGATTTTGTTTGTTTGTTTGTTTTGGTTTGTTTTGTTTTGTTTTGAGATGGAGTCTGATGGAGTCTCGCTCTGTTGCCTAGGCTGGAGTGCAGTGGCGTGGTCTTGGCTCACTACAATCTATGCCTCCTGGGTTCAAGCGATTTTCCTGCCTCAGCCTCCCAAGTAGCTGGGACTACAGACATGCGCCACCATCCCTGACCAATTTTTATATTTTTTAGTAGAGACGGGGTTCCACCATGTTGGCAAGGCTGGTCTCGAACTCCTGGCCTCAAGTGGCCTGCCCGCCACGGCCTCCAAAAGTGCTGGGATTACAGACATGAACCACCGTGCCCGGCCTCCAAACTGGATTTCTGACTTCACGTTAATCCCACCAGGACCTTGGGAACTGCCCTTCCATGTCTACAGCCTAACTCCCTTTGCTGTTTAATTTCAAATGTTGTCACTTAACCAGGTACGGGGAACACACACCGGCAGTCCTAGCTCCTCAGGAGGCTGAGGCGGGAGGATCGCTTGAGCCCAGGAGTTCAAGGCTGCAGTGTGCTATGATCACACCTGAGAGTAGCTGTTGCACTCCAGCCTGGGCAATACAGTGAGACCCCATCTCTTCAAAAGGCAAAAAAACCAAAAAAGTTGTAACCTAGGTCCATCCACCAAATCCAGATGGTGCTGTGTGCCATCGTTTCCTGTTGCTGGTGTCTGTTTCTGTTTTGACCTTTTTATTTGAGAGGAAACGTGCAGATGATATGTGTACGCCTCCGTGAAATGTTCCCAAACTGCACACACCCGTGTCACCACCCAGGTCAAAACACAGAACGTTCCGAGCCGGTCCCCAGTGTCCCCCACGGGTCCTCAACGGTTGTCTCCATCCACCGAAGGAAAACGCCCTCAGAAATTCAAACCTACAGCTCCTTTTTGTTTTTTGTTTTTTTGTGTTTTTGGTTTTTTGTGTTTTTTTTTGAGGCAGAGTCTCGCTCCTGTCACCCAGGCTGGCATGCAGTGGTGTGATCTCAACTCACTGCAACCTCTACCTCCTGGGTTCAAGCAATTCTTCTGCCTCAGCCTCCTGAGTAGCTGGGATTACAGGCTTGTGCTACCGCGCCTGGCTAATTTTCTTTTTATTTTAGTAGATAGTAGGTTTCACCGTGTTGCCCAGGCTGGTCTCCCAACTCCTGGTCTCGAACACCCGCTTTGGCCTCCCAAAGTGCTAGAATTTATAGATGTGAGCCACCGCGCCCGTCCCTAAAGCTTCATGAAAATTAAGTTGGCTTTCCATGTTTGAAAATCAGTAAATCTCCATCCTGCCATCCCTTGAGAAATCAGATCTGGCAGCCCCATAGCTGTGTGCTCCCTTGAGGCAGGGGCTGCCTGGAACTGCCTGAAGCCAGAGCCGCCTTCCCTTATGAAGAGTGAGGCACCTCCAGGCCCACCTGGGTCACCCACCGCCTCTTTATCACCTGTCTGGCCTGCTAAGACAAGAGCTACAGCCCCTGCCTTTTTCAGTCTCTTGACCCTAATTCCAATGTCTTTGTACTTTTGACCACCAGAACCTTTGGTCCAGCCAGGTAGTAGTAGATAAATAACTAAATAAGAAACTGGAAGGGAATATTGGTTTGCTGGAGTTTCTGACCTCTCCAGACGCAGGGCTGTCTTGTTCTAGGGAAGAAAGGCCAGCAAACCTCCCCACGTGCCCAAATTGACCTATCTGGAAAACACAGTCACCAGTTCCAAGGATAGGGGGACTGGTAGGTTTCTGAGCGGGCTTTAGAAAATCACAGTGGTGGTGGCTCACGCCTGTAATCTCAGCCCTTCGGGAGGCCGAGGCAGGTGAATCACGAGGTCGGGAGTTCAAGACCAGCCTGGCCAACATGGTGAAACCCTGTCTCTACTAAAAATACAAAAAATGGGCGCGGTGGCTCACACTTGTAATCCCAGCACTTTGGGAGGCTGAGGCAGGCGGATCACGAGGTCAGGAGATCGAGACCATCCTGGCTAACACGGTGAAACCCCGTCTCTACTAAAAATGCAAAAAATTAGCCTGGCATGGCAGCGGGCGCCTGTAGTCCCAGCTACTTGGGAGGCTGAGGCAGGAGAATGGCGTGAACCCGGGAGGCGGAGCTTGCAGTGAGCCGAGATCGCGCCACTGCACTCCAGCCTGGGCGATAGAGCGAGACTCCGTCTCAAAAACAAAACAAAACAAAAAACAAAAAAACCTTGGCATGGGACCAAGCTCAGTGGTTCACACCTGTAATCCCAGCACTTCGGGAGGTCGAGTTAGGAGGATCACTTGAGCCCAGGAGCTTGAGACTAGCCTGGGCAACATAGGGAGACCTCATTTCTTTTTTTTTTTTTTTTTTTTTTTTTTTTTTTTTGAGACTGAGTCTGGCTCTGTCGCCCAGGCTGGAGTGCAGTGGCCGGATCTCAGCTCACTGCAAGCTCCGCCTCCCAGGTTTACGCCATTCTCCTGCCTCAGCCTCCGGAGTAGCTGGGACCACAGGCGCCCGCCACCTCGCCCGGCTAGTTTTTTGTATTTTTTAGTAGAGACGGGGTTTCACCGTGTTAGCCAGGATGGTCTCAATCTCCTGACCTTGTGATCCGCCCGTCTCAGCCTCCCAAAGTGCTGGGATTACAGGCTTGAGCCACCGTGCCCGGCTAAGGGGAGACCTCATTTCTACAAAAAAATAATAGGCCGGGCGCGGTGGCTCATGCCTGTAATCCCAGCACTTTGGGAGGCTGAGGTGGGTGGATCACGAGGTCAGGAGATTGAGACCATCCTGGCTAACACGGTGAAACCCTGTCTCTACTAAAAATACAAAAAAATTAGCTGGCCATGGTGGCGGGCGCCTGTAGTCCCAGCTGCTTGGGAGGCTGAGGCAGGAGAATGGTGTATACCCAGGAGGCAGAGCTTGAAGTGAGCCAAGATTGCACTACTGCTCTCCAGCCTGGGCAACAGAGTGAGACTCTGTCTAAAAAAAAAAAAAAAAGATTAAAAATTAATAATAAATTTAGCTGGGTGTGGTGACACGCACCTATAGTCACAGCTACTCTGGAGGCTGAGGTGGGAGGATCACTTGAACCTGGGAGTTGGAGGCTGCAGTGAAAGGTAATTGTACCACTGCATTCCAGTCTGGGCAACAGAGCAAGACCCCATCTCTTAAAAAAATATATATATATATATATATATATAAAAAATGATAATAAATATTTTATTTTGGGCCAGGCATGGTGGCTTATGCCTGTCATCCCAGCACTTTAGGAGGCTGAGGTGGGAGGATCATTTGAAGTCAGGAGTTAGAGACCAGCCTGGCCAATATGGTGAAATCCCATCTCTACTAAAAATACAAAAATTATTGAGTGTGGTGCTACACGCCTGTAACTTGGGAGGCTAAGGCAGGAGAATTGCTTGAACCTGGGAGGCGGAGGTTGCAGTGAGCTGAGATCATGCCACTGCACTCCAGCATGGGCGACAGAGCAAGACTCCATCAAAAAAGAAAAAATTATTTTATTTTATTCAAAAATAGAGACAGGGTCTTGCTGTGTTGCCCAGGCTGGTTTCAAACTCCTGAGTTCAAGCAATCCTCCCTCAACCTCCCAAAGTGCTGGAAGTATAGGCATGAGCCACTGTGCCCAGCCTATAATAAAAATTTGAAAAAACCTTGGCCTGTTAACAGCTAACATTTATGAAACCGTCACAACGTGCCAGGTACCATGCTAAGCATCATTGCCTCGTTTGAGTCTAATTACCAACCCCATTTTACAGACGGAGAAACTAAGGCCCAGTGAGGTGAAGTAACATGCATGGTTAGCAAGTTCATAATTTGCAGTGCCATTGCTGGCATTTGAGGTCCTTTGAAGACAGAATCCAGGTTTGTGGCTGGGCTTGGTGGCTCACACCTGTAATCCCAGCACTTTGGGAGGCCAAGTTGAGAGGATCATTTAAGGTCAGGAGTTGGAGACAAGCCTGGCCAAACATGGTGAAACCCCGTGTCTACTGAAAATACAAAAATTAGCTGGGCTTGGTGGCGGGCACCTGTAATCCCAGCTACTCAGGAGGCTGAGGCAGGAAAATCCCTTGAACTGGGAAGGGAAGGTTGCGGTGAGCCAAGATCATGCCACTGCACTCCAGCCTGGGCAAGAGAGTGAGGCCGTGTCTCCAAAAAAAAAAAGATCCAGGTTTGTGACCTGGACGAACTCTCCAGAAGAATCTAGAATGCTGAACAAACCAGGTCCCCAGCCACAGAGGCCCTGTTCACTTTCTCATTTTCATTTTCGTGCATGTGCAGCCGAAACCCAGTCAGACTGCAGTCGTGTGAATGGGAAGGTCAGGGAAAGCTGTGGGCTAGGCGAGTTTTCTGGAAGGCATCCAGTAGGAGGATGGGTACAGCAGGAGATGAAGGGAGAGGGTGGTGCCCCGGGCCCTTTAGTCCACAAGACTCAGCTGAAGTTAGCCCAAGTATTGGTGTCACGCTGTTACCAGGCTACCAGGCTAGACCAGACATTAAACATTAGTGCTCATTGTCATTCATTAACACAGCCTCACAACCTCAGGAACCTATGGGGCCAGCTTCTTGCACACGTGCTTGCTGTAGGAAGAAAGTTTAGATTTTCTCGAGGGAGAAATTGGGGAGCATACATCCTTTTTTTTTTTGGTTTAAGTCCCAGAATTCACAAGAGGATGCTTTTGTGTAACGAGCACCCCAGAGTACAGTTAAAATCAGATCCAGGTCACCTGTGTGGGGCCGCCTGACTGCCTGGTGCTTCCTTGGCAGGTTGAGGTAGAGGAGGTACATGGGGCTGGGAGTTGGGCAGATGGGTCCAGCAAGTGGCTCTGCTGCTCCCAGCCTCAGTTTCCCCCTCTGGAAAGTGAAGGTGGTAATGGCACCTTTCCAGCGAGTTGTGGGGAGGATTCCACGAGGTGACCATAAATGCTTTTGCCTAGTGCCTGGCACGGTGGCAGGTGCCCAGGTCTGTTGGGATGTCCTGTCTCCTTCTCATGTTTACAGAAGTGGCCGTCGCCCTGGCTGCAGCATGGCCCCCAGAAAGGCTGCTTCATATTGTGTTGGTTTTGAAACCTCCACTTGGGTCTCTGCTGTTTCAAACGACTCTCCTAGGTTGGGCATAGTGGCTCAGGCCTATGATCTCCGTGCTTTGGGAGGCCAAGACAGGAGGATCACTTGAGCCCAGGGGGCCAAGACAGCCTGGGCAACATAGTGAGGCCCCATCTCTACAAAAAATTTAAAAATTAGCCAGATGCAGTGGCACATGCCTGTGGCCCCAGCTACCCAGGAGGCAGAGGCAGGAGGATAGCTTGAGCCTAGAAGTTCAAGGCTGCAGTGAGCTATGATTCTGCTGCTGCACTCCAGCCTGGGTGACAGAGCAAGACCCTGTCTCTAAAAATAAAAAATACATAGATGGCTGGGCGTGGTGGCTCACTCCTGTAACCCCAGCATTTTGGGAGGTTGAGGTGAGCGGATCACCTAAGGTCAGTAGTTCAAGAGCAGCCTGGCCAACACGGCGAAACCCCGTCTCTACTAAAAAATAATAACAATAACAAAAATTAACTGGGCATGGTGGTGTGTGCCTGTAATCCCAGCTACCTGGGAGGCTGAGGCATGAGAATCGCTTGAACCAGGAGGTGGAGATTATAGTGAGCCGAGATCGCGCCACTGCACTCCAGCCTGGGTGACAGACTCCATCTCAGAAAACGAAATAGAGTGACTATGTGCTTGAGAAGGGGGTGCAGGACAAGGGGAGGTGCAGCCTGGGCCCCAGCTCTGCCCGCAGCCCCACTGTGGATGCCATTGCCAATTACCCCTTCTCTTTCTTCTTTGTATTGTAAAGGGTTTTGTTGTCAAGAACAGTAGAGAGGGGAATACAATCCCCCTATACACTCCACTTTGATTTTCATGAACATGATGCCATATTTGTCTCATCTATTTTTTCGATGTGTTAAATTTTTGTAATTAAAATATAATTCACATATAAAAAATACACAGCTAGTGGCCAGGTGCGGTGGCTCACACCTGTAATCCCAGCACTTTGGGAGGCTGAGGTGGGCAGATCGCCTGAGGCCAATAGTTTGAGACCAGCCTGGCCAACATGGTGAAACCTGTCTCTACTAAAAATACAAAACTCAACCAGGTATGGTGACAGGCGCCTGTAATCTACTTGGGAGGCTGAGGCAGGAGAATTGTTTGAACCCGGGAGGCGGAGGTTGTAGTGAGCCCAGACTGCACCATTGCACTCCAATCTGGGCAACAGAGTGAGACTCTGTCTCAAAAAAAAAAAAAAAGTGTAAAAGTTCAGAGCATCCTAACACTGGCCTGCAGCCTGCACTGAAGCATTTTCTGGTAAATTTCCCTGCCTCATGACATTCAAGTCTGCACCTAAACGTCACAGCATGCATTGCTAAAAACAGGATGTTTCTACATACCCACTGTCCCATGATCATTTCTAACTAAATTAACCAACAGTTCCTTAATAGCTTTTAAAACCCAGACCATATTCAAATTCCCCAATTGTTCCAAAGTGTTACAGCTGGCACCTTTGAAACAGGATGCAAATAATTTCCATACATCATATTTAGTCGAGTCTCCTAGCTTTCTTTATTCTAAAATCATCTCCCCTCCCCCACTTTTTTTGAATTTTTTTTTAATATGATACTGACTTTAAGGGAGTGGACCATGTGTCCTGTGGAATGTGCCACCTCCCGCTGTCTCTCTCTCCTTTTTATTTCCTATCAAGTGGAACTCGGCTCCGGGCTGCATCAGTCAGACAGAACGTCTTGGCAGCCCCGCCTCACGGACCATGCCATGTCTTCCGTATCGCTTCTCTGCCAGACACACAATGCATCTGGTTTCCACACCCAGAATGAGGCCTCAAATGTCCCCCCAAGATTTTAAATATGTGAGGCCACTGTCCCCAGCTGGCTGCCTGCAGGCACAGGGTACAGTTGGCTCAGTGTGGGGAAGGTCAGGCCAGCGCCGGAATTCTTTGCCTCTCTGGACACATGGGACGGCTGTGGTGCTTGGGTGGATGGGGGTGGGGGCGGGAGTGAGCTCAGGGGTCCCAGGAGGAGGAGTATCCAGTATCCAGACCCCTACCGCATGGCCGGGTGCAGTGGCTCATGCCTGTAATCCCACCACTTTGGGAGGCCAAGGTGAGCAGATCACCGGAGGTCTAGAGTTCAAGACGGGCCTGGCCAATGTGGTGAAACCCTGTCTCTACTAAAAATACAAAAGTAACCAGGAGTGGTGCCTGTAATCCCAGCTACTTGGGAGGCCGAGGCAGGAGAATCACTTGAACCCGGGAGGAGGAGGTAGTGAGCTGAGATTGCACCACAGTCCTCCAGCCTGGTTGACACAGTGAGATCCATCTCAAAAAAAAAAAACAACAACCGATAACCAGGCCCCTCCCCGGTGGGAGAGCTGCTGTGGGGTTCCGGGCATTGAGGCACAGGGATGCCGAGTCCTCCGACCTGCCCGTCCTTGGCAGCTGTGGGATTTCATCTTGTGGTTCTGTTCCCACACCCCACAGACGACAACAGCAACCAGAGCTCCATCGCAGATGCCTCCCCCATCAAACAGGAGAACAGCAGCAACTCCAGCCCCGCTCCAGAGCCCAACTCGGCTGTGCCCAGCGACGGCACCGAGGCCAAGGCAGACGAGGCCCAGGCTGATGGGAAGGAGCACCCAGGAGCTGAAGGTACGTGGCCTCTGGAGGTGGCTCTGACGGCCTCCCTGTAACCGGCCTTCAGGCAGTCTGTGGCTAGGTGTTCCAGGAGGCCCTGTCATGTGCCAGCCACAGCACGGAGACAGTAAAGAGAGGTGACACCTGGAGTACATGGTCTCATGGGGGGAATTAAAAAAATCAGACAGGCCAGGTGCAGTGGCTCATGCCTGTAATCCCTGCACTTTAGGAGGCCAAGGTGTGAGGACTGCTCAGAAGTTCAAGACCAGCCTGGGCAACATAGCAAGACCTCATCTCTACCAAAAAAAAAAAAAAATTAGCCAAGTGTGGTGGCACACAGCTGTGATCCCAGCTACTCAGGAGGCTGAAGTCAGAGGATCACTTGAGCACAGGAGGTCAAGGCTACAGTGAGCCGTGATCATGCCTCTGCACTCCAGCCTGTGTGACAATAAGACCCTGTCTCAAAAATAAGTAAATAAATAAAAATCAAACAATCGGCCAGGCATGGTGGCTCACACCTGTAATCCTAATGCTTTGGAAGGCTGAAGCGGGAGGATCACTTGAGGCCAAGAGTTTGAGACCAGTCTGGGCAGCATAGCAAGATCCTGTCTCTACAAAAAAATGTTTTAAAATGAGCCGGGCATGGTGGCATGTGCCTATCTGTGGTCCCAGCTACTCAGGAGGCTGAGGTGGGAGTATCCCTTGAGCCCAGGAGTTGGAGGTTGCAGTGAGCCGTGATCACACAACTGAACTCCAGCCTGGGTGACAGAGTGAGACCCTGGCTCAAAATATAATTATATTAATAAGAATGTTTAAATATATTTAAAAATCAGACAACCTAGTATTAGGGAGATAAGTGTGGTGGAGAATTATGAAGTTGGAAAGGGATGGGGGTGGGGGGTCTTGCTGAATGACCAGGGGAGTTGCAATTTTAAATGGGGTGGTCAGGGGCAGCCTTTGAACAAGACGAGGCTCAGACTGGGCAAGTGAGCAAGCCGTATGGGGATCTGGGAGGAGAGCAGTGTGGGCAGAGGGAAGAGTGAGTGAGGAGCTGGAAAATAAGACGGGGACTGGGTGCAGTGGCTCACACCTGTAATCCCAGCACTCTGGGAGGCCAAGGCAGGCAGATCACTTGAGGTCAGGAGTTCTAGACCAGCCTGGCCAACATAGTGAAACCCTGTCTCTACTAAAAATACAAAAATTAGCGGAGCGTGGTGGCATGTGCGTGTTTTAATCCCAGCTACTCAGGAGGCTGAGGCAGGAGAATCACTTGAACCTGGGAGGTGGAGGCTGCAGTGAGCCGAGATTGTGCCATTGCACTCCAGCCTGGGCGACAGAGTGAGACTGTGTCTCAGAAAATTCAAATAAATAAATAAATAAGATGGGGTCAGATAGGAGGCGGCGCCTCAGGTGTGGGGGGCTCGTAAGGCCACTGCCTGGGTTTTCATGGTAAGACGGGAGCCACTGGGGGCTTGGGTGACACGATCTGAAGGATTAAGAACAGATGATGGGGTGATTGTGTGAGAGAGTGTGTGTGTGATTGTGTGTGTGTGTTTATTTTGAGTCTCCACAGAGAAATTGAAAGAACAGCATAGTACTGTCCCGTATCTCCACCTGCTGCACTTGGCAGTTGTTGGCTTTTGGGGTTTTTTTGCTTTGTCTGTATTTTTTCTGGGACCATTTGAAAGTGAGTCACAGATCTCAGAACATTTCATCCCTAAACATGTTGTCAGCACATGTCTTTCAAAAATAAAGACATTCTGGGCTGGGCACAGTATGTGCTTATACTTACAATCTCAGCACTTTGGGAGGCCGAGGCAGGAGGATCTTTTGAGCCCAGGAGTTCGAGACCACCCTAGGCAAGAAGACAAAACCCCATCTCCACAAAAAATATAAAAATGAGCCCAGCATGGTGGCACGTGCCTGTTGTCCCAGGAGGATCGACTGAGCCTGAGAGGTTGAGGCTGCAGTGAGTCATGATTGTACCACTCCAGCCTGGGTAACAGGATGAGACCTTGCTGGAAAAAAAAAAGAAAAAAAGACATTCTCTTACAGGATTACAAATAGCGTGATTGCATCTAAGAAAAGGAGCAGCAGTCTGGATGGTCTAACATGGAGGTATAGTCTGAAGGTTGGGGAGAGCCCATGTTGGGCAGTACATAGAGGGCGTGTGGACCCAAGGGTCACTTTGGGCACCTGGAGGGAGAGGCAGTGGCTGAGCGGGTCTGTGGAGGGCAGGCCAGGTTTGGAGCGCCTTGCACACCCACGAGGAGCTGGCGAGCATGGAATGTGGAGTGGCAGATGTGACCAGCCTGCAGCTGGGGCCACCCCAGGACTCAGCGCGTGTGTGTCCTGGGAGCAGCCAGTGTGGTTCTAGGAGAAAGGCCGTCCCCTGCTGCACAGCTGATCCGCACGCCTGTGCAAGGAGGCTCTGGGCTGGTGCCAGGGTCCCAGTCACAGCTGCACTCCGCCTCCTGCACCCCAAGAAGCCATAGGTCAGCGGGGAAGACAGACACCAGCACCAAGGACTCATTGGCAGAGTTGCAGACAGACGCTGCAGGCAGACTCCAACCAGCGCGTGGTGTGAGGGTCTGGCCGTATAGAACCCCGCAGTATCATTTTTTAAATTTGAATGTGATGTCAAATTGTAAAACTGGAGCTTAAAACAGGATTGATTTCTAGCTGCTTTTGAAAAATCAGCTTTGACAATGTCGGGCCTGCTTTTCCCTGGGGCAGTTACCAGCCGAAGCAGAAGAGACTCTTCCTATTGTCTCTCCAAACCAAGGCCAAAGGGCGCTTGCCCTGTATTACCTCATGGCCACTCTTGTTTTTCTTATTGTAGATTTTAAAAAGAAAATTAAGATATTTCTTGGTTTTTTTTGTTTTTTTTTCCCCAGACAGAGTCTTGCTTTGTCACCCAGGCTGGAGTGCAGTGGTGTGATCTCGGCTCACTGCAACCTCCGCCTCCCAGCTTCAAGCAATTCTCCTGCCTCAGCCTCCTGAGTAGCTGGGATTACAGGTGTCCACCACCACGCCTGGCTAATTTTTCTACTTTTAGTAGAGATGGGGTTTCACCATGTTGGCCAGGCTAGTCTCAAATCTCCTGACCTCGTGATCCACCCGCCTCGGCCTCCCAAAGTGCTGGGATTACAGATGTGAACCACCACACCTGGCCTATTTCTTGGTTTTTGTTTGTTTGAAATGGGGTCTCACTCTATGGCCCAAGCTGGAGTGCAGTGGTACAATCTCAACTCATTGCAGCCTTGAACTTTTGGGCTCAGGTGATCCTCCTGCCTGTCTCCCAAGTAACTGGGACTACAGACGTGCACCACCAGGCCCTGGTAATTTTTATAGTTTTTTTGTCCAGATGGGGTGTTGCTATGTTGCCCGGGCTGGTCTTGAACTTCCGGGCTCCAGTGATCCTCCCACTTTGGCCTCCCAAAGTGCTGAGATTACAGATGTGAGCCACCGTACCTAGCCAAGATGTTTCTTGAAGCTATTTCTCTATCAGAAGTGGAGGTAGAGAGTGGAAAAGAAAAACACTGGAGAGGGTTTTTTATTTTATTTTATTTTTTTTTAGATGGAGTTTCGTTCTTGTTGCCCAGGCTGGAGTGCAATGGTGCAATCTCGGTTCACCACAACCTCCACCTCCTATGTTCAAGCGATTCTCCTGCCTCAACCTCTTGAGTAGCTGGGATTACAGGCATGCGCCACCATGCCCAACTAATTTTGTATTTTTAGTAGAGACGGGGTTTCTCCATGTTGCTCAGGCTGGTCTCGAACTCCCGACCTCAGGTGATCCGCCTGCCTCGGCCTCCCAAAGTACTGGGATTATAGGTGTGGGCCACCACGCCTAGCCTGAGAAGGCTATTTTTTCTTTTTAGGAAAACTGGGAAAGTGTATATTTGAAGAGAGTATTTCTTAACATTTTATTTGTGAAGCTTATCTATGTCTGAATCAAACAGCCCACTTGACTCATTTGTGGTATTGCCTGGCCCCTGATGGGGCTTTTGAGTTCATAGTCACTGCTGTGATGGACACAGTAAAAAAGGGATTTGGAGGGCCACCAGAAAGGCTTGCTGGAGGAATTGAATTGCTGTCTTGACCTGGTATTAGAAAGGAGGCAGGCTGGCTGGGCACGTGGCTCATGCCTGTAATCCCAGCACTTTGGGAGGTCGAGGTGGGTGAATCTCTTGAGCTTAGGAGTTCGAGACCAGCCTGAGCAACATGGTGAAACCCTGTCTCTACAAAAAATTAAACAATTAGCTGGACGTGGTGGTAATGCCTGTGGTCCCAGCTACTTGGGAGGCTGAGGCAAGGATCACTTGAGCCCAGGAGTTTGAGACCAGCCTGGGCAACATGGTGAAATCCCATCTCTACAAAAAAATACAAAAATTAGGCAGGGGGAAGTGGCTCACACCTGTAATCCCAGCACTTTGGGAGGCTGAGGTGGGTGGATCACCTGAGGTCAGGAGTTCGAGACCAGCCTGCCCAACAAGGCGAAACCCCGTCTCTACTAAAAATATAAAAAATTAGCTGGGTGTGGTGGCAAGTGCCTATAATCCCAGCTACTCGGGAGACTGAGGCAGGAGAATTGCTTGAACCCAGGAGGTGGAGGTTGCAGTGAGCCAAGATCACGCCACTGCACTCCAGCCTGGGCAACAAGAGTGAAACGTCTTTTATATATATATATACACACACACACACACACACACACACATACATATATATATATACACAAAAATTAGTGGGGTGTGGGGGCATGCACCTATAGTCCCAGCTGCTCAGAATGCTAAGGTGGGAGGATTGCTTGAGCCCAGGAGGTGGAGGTTGCAGTGAGCATGATTGTCCCACTGCACTCCAGCCTGGATGACAGAGCACGACCCGGTCTTAAAAAAAAAAAAAGAAGAAGAAGAAGAAAGTAAGAAACTGTGGTGTGGCAAGACCACAGAGCTCAAAATAGGGAGTGTTGGGAAGGAAAGCTGGAAATAACAGGAATTTGGAAGCCTCCCTCACTCAATGGGGTGAGCAACTGGCTCTTCAAATATGCTGGCGGCGGGGCACGGTGGCTCACGCTTGTGTTCCCAGCGCTTTGGGAGGCTGAGGTGGGTGGATTACCTGAGGTTCGGGAGTTTGAGACCAGCCCGGCCAACATGGTGAAACCCCATTTCTACTAAAAATACAAAACATAGCCCGGCGTGGTGGTGCTCACTTGTAATCCCAGTTTCTTGGGAGGCTGAGACAGGAGAATAGCTTGAACCCAGAAGGCAGAGATTGCAGGTTCATGCCATTCTCCGTATCAACTATAATGGTTCCCGTCAAGTCTGTGACTGTGCCATAATTTATTTGAATAGTCCCTTAGTGATGGTCACTTAGGTGTTCCCGTCTTTTGTTTTGCACATGCAGTCCTGCGGGGAGTCTGGTACCCTCATGTCTCTGCATCTTTGCCCAGGTGCAGGTGGCTCTGCAGGCTACGTCCCTGGAAGTGGAACCATTCAGGCAGAGGCTGCATGCACTCAGAATGTCCAGAATGTCACAGGTTCTGCCTGGCTTTCCTCCCAAGAAGTCGTGGGTAGAATGACGCCACTAGTGCAGGGGCTCTTAGGCTTGGCAACCCTGGCATTTGGGGCCAAATCATTCTTGTTTTTTCTTTCTTTTTTTTTTTTTTTCGAGACGGAGTCTTGCTCTGTCACCCAGGCTGGAGTGCAGTGACGCAGTCTGCAGGGCTCGCTGCAACCTCCGCCTCCCAGGTTCAAGCGATTCTCCTGTCTCAGCCTTCTGAGTAGCTGGGACTATAGGCGTGCGTTTGCCATCACACCTGGCTAATTTTTGTATTTTTAGCGGAGACAGGGTTTTACCATGTTGCCCAGGCTGGTCTCAAACTCCTGACCCCAGGTGATCCGCCCACCTCAGCCTCCCGAAGTGTTGGAATTACAGGCGTGAGCCACCGCGTCCAGTCTTGGATCCGTCTTTACTTGGGGGGCCATTCTGTGCATCGTGGGACATTGAGCAGCCTCCCTGGCCTCCGCCAAAATGTTTCCAGTTGTTAACCGATGTCCCCGGGGCAGGGGGAGTCACCCCTGCTGAGAGCCAGTGCCCTAGCGGCTTTGCCATAGTGCTGGGAGAGATGGGGGCTGTGGTCACATCCAGGTGGACACTCACCAGCTGTATGGCCTTGGGCAGGCAACATCACCCCCACACACCCTCCTACTTCCTTGTTTGTAAAATGGGACAACCAGCCGCTCGGGAGGCTGAGATGGGAGTATCACTTGAGCCTGGGAGGTGGAGGCTGCAGTGAGCCATGGTAGTGCTCATTCCAGCATGGGCGACAGAGCGAGACCCTGTCTCAAAATAAAATAAAATGGGATGAGCAGGAGCCGCCTCCCTCGCCGGGAGTGAAGAGGGCGAGAACACCAGCAAAGTGCTCAGCCCGGAGCTGGGGCTTAGGAGGAGGGTCTGGTAGCTGCGGGGTTGCCTTGTCCGCCCTTCTGTTGGGGGAGTGATTGCGGGGGTCCCAAGGACCGACGTGGGCTTCATCTGCAGCTGTGTTCCTCCTTCTTTCCCATCCTGTTTTTTTCTGGCCATGGCCTTGTTTCTCCCATGTTGGAGTGTGTGTCTCCTTTGCTCTAGAAGCCAGATTTGAGCTCCGCAGCAGGAATTCTGTTTCGAGTTAGTGTGTCCAGTTAGTTGCTACTTTCTCGCTACCACCACCAGATGCTAAATTGGTGGGACCCAGGTGGGAGCCACACCAGGGCCCTCTCTGGCCACCCTAGGCCCCCGGGGCCTGCATGGCTGCCCTGCACTGCTCAGCCAGGCTCCACCTGCCCACTGCCCGAGCTGCCCATGGGAAGGACACAAGGACAGACCCGTGTGGCCTTCCCAGGTGGGTGCGTGCTCTCTGCCGGGACGGGGCAGGTTGGCCACCAGCTGTTGACCTTGCTTTGAACTTGTTTACTGCTATGTGAGTTCAGGGAATGACATAATTCCTGTCCAAGCTCCCTGGACTAAATTTAGACCCCAGGAAAATAATTTTCCCTGGGTGAGTTCCAGCACCGCGGCTCCCAGAGAATCGGCTGCCGCCCTGAGCTCCTGAATGCTCTGTGGGTTCCAAGGCCGGTTCTCACCAAGCTCTGGGGTCTGGCTCTCAGGGGAGGCCTCTGCCGGGCACCTCTCTGCCCAGCATGGGTCAGCGTGAGTCTCTGGGCAACTGGCCACCTTCATGATTTCTAAGCCTACATCTGGGGCACCCACCTCCCCCACCACTCTGCAGAGCCTGCTGTGCTGGGCAGAAAAGGAGCTGTGGTCAGAGATGCAAAGCCACAGATGGGCAACTTTCCTAGGTCGGTAAAAACTTAATGTTTATGTTAAAGCAAACATGTATTATGAAATAGAGTGTAACATTAACATGATTTCTCTCTCTCTCTTTTTTTTTTTTTTTCTTTTGAGACAAAGTCTCACTCTGTCACCCAGGCTGGAGTGCAGTGGTGCGATTTTCGGCTCACTGCAACCTCTGCCTCCTGGGTTCAAGTGATTCTCCTGCCTCAGCCACCCGAGTAGTTGAGATTACAGGCACCCGCCACCACACCCAGCTACTTTTTGTATTTTTAGTAGAGGCAGGGTTTCACCATGTTGGCCAGGCTGGTCTCGAACTCCTGACCTCAAGTGATCTGCCTGCCTTGGTCTCCCAAAGTACTGGGATTACAGGCGTGAGCCACCATGCCTGGCCTGGCCCCTTTCTTTTAAAAAATAAATAAATAAACTAGAGATGAGATTTCATTATATTTCCCAGGCTAGTCACAAACTCCTGAGCTCAAGCGATCTTCCTGCCTTGGTCTTCCAAAGTGTTGGGATTACAGGTATGAGCCACTACACCTGGCTGATTTTTCTTTTTATTGAGATGAAATTCACATAAAATTAACCATGTTAAGTGAATAATTCACTGACAGTACACTCACAAGGTTGTGCAACCACCACTTCTCTCTGGTTCCAAAATGTTTTAATCACCCCAAAAAGAAATCTTGCACCCAGCAGCAATCATTCTCCACTTCTCCCTTCCCCCGCGACGGTGGGTCCCCACCCCAGGCAACCACGAAACTTTCTGTCTTCATGGGTTCGTCTATTCTGGACTTTTCATATAAATGGAATCATATACTCTATGACCTTTTGTGTGTGACTTCTCACTCAGCATGATGTTTACTTTCTTTTTTTGTTGTTGTTGTTTTGTTTTTTGTGGTTTGTGTTTTGTTTTGTTTTGGAGACAGAGTCTTACTTTGTCCCCCAGGCTGGAATGCAGTGGCATGATCTTATCTCACTGCAACCTCTGCCTCCTGGGTTTATGGGATTCTCCTGCCTTGGCCTCCCAAGTAGCTGGGACTACAGGCGCATGCCACCACATCTGGCTAATTTTTGTATTTTTTTAGTAGAGAGGGGGTTTTGCCATGTTGGCCAGGCTGGTCTCAAACTCCTGACCTCAGGTGATCCGCCCACCTCAGCCTCCCAAAGTGCTGGGATTACAGGTGTGAGCCACCGCGCCCAGCCTGTTTTTGTTGTTGTTGTTGTCATTTTTTGAGACAGTCTTACTCTGTCGCCCAGGCTGGAGGGCAGTGGCACGATCTCGGTTCACTGCAACCTCCACCTCCCAGGTTCAAGCCATTCTCCTGCCTCAGCCTATGAGTAACTGGGATTACAGGCATGCACCACCACGCCTGGCTAATTTTTGTATTTTTAGTAGAGATGGGGTTTCACCATGTTGTCCAGGCTGGTCTTGAACTTCTGACCTCCAGTGATCTGCCTGCCTTGGCCTCTCAAAATGGTGGGATTACACGCCTGATCC
Source organism: Macaca thibetana thibetana (assembly GCF_024542745.1). Taxonomy (NCBI): domain Eukaryota; kingdom Metazoa; phylum Chordata; class Mammalia; order Primates; family Cercopithecidae; genus Macaca; species Macaca thibetana. The sequence continues at coordinate 118,392,526 of NC_065588.1, forward strand.
ACCGCGCCTGGTCAGGGCTCCTAGTCTGAGGAGTGTCAACCGTGCTCAGTCTCCCTGGGAAGGAGGGTCTTGCTGTTCCGTTCCCCCATCCTCCGTGCCCCGGGCCCTGTACTATCTTCTTCTTTCCATCTTGCCTGCTTGCTTTTAAACTGAAGTGTGGGTTATTTTCCCCTTTTATTCCTCTGCCTCAGAAACCCCAGTAAAGAAGTCTTGGTTGCGGCCGGGCGCGGTGGCTCAAGCCTGTAATCCCAGCACTTTGGGAGGCCGAGACGGGCGGATCACGAGGTCAGGAGATCGAGACCATCCTTGCTAACACGGTGAAACCCCGTCTCTACTAAAAAATACAAAAAACTAGTCAGGCGAGGTGGCGGGCGCCTGTAGTCCCAGCTGCTCGGAGGCTGAGGCAGGAGAATGGCGTGAACCCGGGAGGCGGAGCTTGCAGTGAGCTGAGATCCGGCCACTGCACTCCAGCCTGGGCGACAGAGCGAGACTCCGTCTCAAAAAAAAAAAAAAGTCTTGGTTGCACAGGCATTCTCTAGGATTAGTTTAGCATACTTTTCAACATCAGGGTACCATGGTGTCGGGCCTTGGGTAGGATTTTTGCTGCCCCTTCATGAGTGTCAGGCTCTGTGTCCAGTAAGCTTTAGGAAAAACCACTGCCGCCACTGCCTCCTCCCAAACTGCACCCACCCCCCGCCCCATCCAGCCTGCACCTTCCTTCTGCTAAAGAAAGTTGGGGTGGAGCAGCAGGAAGACTGAGGCACGAGAAATCACCCAAATAACTGGGTTCATTCTACAGGTGATTGCTTGATGGAATGGTGTGCAGCCATCTTGTAAGCTCTGATATTTAAAGAGTCTCTAAAGACGTGAAGAACTCCTCCGAAATACCATGTGACCCCCATTTGGGAAGAGGAGAAAATTTGTATGCAATGGAGGGAGGGAAAACTGTAAAGATGGGCATTAATTCTCTAAAGCATTAGTGGGGTGGTCCCTGGGTGGTGACAGGTGATTTTTAACTTTATTTTTTTTTCTGTATTTTCTGTTTCCTGCAATGATCAGTCATTGCTCTGGCAATCAGAAAAATACCCATACTATTATTATTATTATTATTACTATTATTATTATTATTATTTTGAGACAGAGTCTCGCTGGGTCCCCCAGGCTGGAGTGCAGTGGCGCGATCTCAGCCCACTGCAATCTCCGCCTCCCGGGTCCTCGCCATTCTCCTGCCTCAGCCTCCCAAGTAGCTGGGACTACAGGCGCCTGCCACCTCGCCCGGCTAATTTTTTGTATCTTTAGTAGAGATGGAGTTTCACTGTGTTAGCCAGGATGGTCTCCATCGCCTGACCTCCTGATCCGCCCACCTCAGCCTCTCAAAGTGTGGGATTACAGGCGTGAGCCACCATACCTGGCCAAATACTCATATTATTACATGTTTACAAAAGGTTAGTTACCTCTGATGTTCCCCAGGAGGAGAGGGCAGGCTCTTTAAAGGAGGAGGACGAAGCCACCTTGGCTGAGGGAGAGAGGAATTGACAGCCATGATTGTTGGTGCGCACTGCGGCCGCCAGGGGGTGCTGGGTGCACGCAGCACGGAGACTGCAGCCTCCTCCCGTCGCCTCCCAGGGCCCTCAGCAGCTAAGTGTGCAGGAGAGGGTTGCAGACACCAGGGTCCGTGTGTGGCCTGGCTGCTGGAAACAGCGCCACTGAAAAATCGACAGGAGATTCCCCAGCCATCCAGCCCTCCAGCCCTCCAGCTCATTGTAGCCTTCAAAGACCCCTGGCCCCAAAACTACGCGATTCAAGGTATTTTTAGTATTTGGCCCATCCGGCCCCGCCTCTCACGTGTCTGAAAATAGCTCCTGTCCTCTTGCTCTTCCCTCAGACGCTTCTGATGAGCAGAACTCACAGTCCTCGATGGAACATTCGATGAACAGCTCAGAGAAAGTAGATCGGCAGCCGTCTGGAGACTCGGGTCTGGCCGCAGAGTCGTCTGCAATCTCTCAGGTACCTCGCCCGAGGTCTCAGAGGGGCAGCCAGATCGGCCGGGAGCCCATTGGGTTGTTGGGGGTACGTTGAAAGGTGTTTCGTCATTGTGTTTTGTTGTTTTGTCGTTGGACCCTTGGAACTGTCATTTATCCATCAGGCGATGTCCATGAACACAGTCCTGGGCTCTGCTTTGGGCTCTGGGGCCAAGGGATAATGAGACTTGTGGCCTCTGCCCTCAAGGAGCCTCTGGGTCAGAGGAGGATGAAGGGACTTGAACCCAGCCTCAGCTGCCGCGTTTTGTCTGTTCGGGTTCACAAAAGCATTGCCTCATCTCAGTGATCCGCAGATAGGTGAGCTTTAGAGCTGGGAAGACAAGACTTCAGAAACCTAAGTGGTGGGGCCTCCTATGGAGTGGTGCCGCTGACCCCACTTGCACTGGGCCCCTCTCCAGGGCATCCCTGGGCCCCTCTCCAGGGCATCACTCTGTGTTGGAATCTGGTCTGAATGACTCAGCACAGGTGCAGTGGGGCTTGGTGGTTAGGAGCAAACCTCCCAGAGTCGGGCCCAAGTTTTAATCCCAGCTCCCAAAATGGGATCACAGAACTGTCTTAGGGCCACCGTGAGGATTTGATGGGAGAACATGGGTAAAACTTAGCATGGAGTAGACACGAGATGCAGAATTGTTCTTGGCCATGACCACTATTAGGATTTTTCACTGTAAATCTAGACTCTTTTTTTTTCCTTCGAGACAGAGTCTCACTCTGTCACCCAGGCTGGAATGCAGTGGCATGATCTCGGCTGACTCCGACCTCCACCTCCTGGGTTCAAGCAATTCTCCTGCCTCAGCCTCCCAAGTAGCTGGGATTACAGGTGCCTACCACTATGCCCAGCTGATTTTGTATTTTTAGTAGAGATGGGTTTCACCATGTTGGCCAGGCTGGTCTCAAATTCCTGACCTCAAATGATCCACCCCCTCAGCCTCCCAAAGTGCTGGGATTACAGGCGTCAGCCACCACGCCCGGCAACTTCAAAATCTTTAAACCCTTTGATCGGCAGCTCCTGTTCCAGGAACTCACCCTGTGGAACCCCCTCCACATGCCCTAGCACAAAGGGGCTGCTTAGGGACATCGGGTCTTGTCTGAGACAGACTAGGGTTCAGCCGTTTCGAAGAGCATGGTTGGGCCTTCCAGGTTCTGATAAACATTCCTGCAGTGTGCAGTGAGAAAAGCAAGCTGCAGATCCAGCAGGCGTAGCATGAGCCCATCTGGTTAAAAACAGTAGAAACCAAAGCCTGGTGATTTGTATTAAGACCAAGGTTGTTGGCTGGGATCTCTGGGCCTCTTGAGCTCAGAGAAGAAAAGCTCAGCTTGAAACTTTGATCCATACCCTGAGAGTATGCAGTGCTCCCCCGGCAGTACCTGGAAATACCAGGTACTGGTATTTGGGGGACCATTCTCACATCGCCCCCAGTACCCCCACTCTTGCTTCCAGGAGACCCAGACCTAAAATTGGGCCTCTTCCACCATTGTCACAGGCACACTGACACACATACTGTCCATGGAGCTAGGTGTGAGTGACATGGGGATATACTCCAGTAAAGCAGACAGCCTGGCATTTCAAGCGACACATTTTTGGCAGGGTGCAGTGGCTCACATTTGTAAGCCCAGCACTTTGGGAGGCTGAGGCAGGTGGATCACTTGAGGCCAGGAGTTCAAGACCAGCATGCGCAACATAGCAAGACCCCCGTCTCTCCAAAAAAAGAAAAACAAAATTAACCAGGCGTGGGTGGTGCGCACCTATAGTCCCAGCTACTCTGGAGGCTGAGGCGGGAGGATCACTTGAGCCTGAGAGTTCAAGGCTGCAGTGAGCTCTGATCATACAACTGCACTCCAGCCTGGGTGACAGCAAGACCCTGTCTAAAAAAAAAAAAAAACAGAAAAAAGGACAGAGAGGACAGCAAGGCAGCCTTCCTGACTCCCTGCAATCCCTGCTCCCAGGGTTCCCCAGAAGGGGCTCATGTCACCATCTCTGCAAGTCCATCACACGTCCTACTTGAGGCCTCTCTGCAACATTGATCTCTGAGAACCCACCATGGACCAGGGGCTATACCTAGTCCCTCCCTGCCACAGTGAGGCTGACAACGGGCCCAGGATAAGCAGATATAAGCAGGTCACGGAGTCCCACTAAGTGCCGTGAGAGAGAAACGGGGTGATGTGAAGAAGCAGAACAGGCTGGCTGGGCGCGGCGGCTCACGCCGGTAATCCCAGCACTTTGGGAGGCCGAGGCGGGTGGATTGCGAGGTCAGGAGATCGAGACCATCCTGGCTAACATGGTGAAACCCCGTCTCTACTAAAAATACAAAAAATCAGCCCAGCATGGTGGCGGGTGCCTGTGGTCCCAGCTACTCAGGAGGCTGAGGTGGGAGGATCACGAGCCCAGGAAGTTGAGGCTGTAGTGAACCATGATTCAGCCACTGCACTCCGGCCTGGGCAATAGAGTGAGATCCTAAACAAAAACAAAGGCCGGGCGCGGCGGCTCACGCCGGTAATCCCAGCTCTTTGGGAGGCCAAGGCGGGTGGATTGCGAGGTCAGGAGATAGTGACCATCCTGGCTAACGCGGTGAAACCCCATCTTTACTAAAAATACAAAAAATCAGCCTGGCGTGATGGGGGGCGCCTGTAGTCGCAGCTACTCAGGAGGCTGAGGCAGGAGAATGGCTTAAACCCAGGAGGCGGAGCTTGCAGTGAGCTGAGATCCGGCCGCTGCGCTCCAGCCTGGGCGACAAAGTGAGACTCCATGTCAAAAAAAAAAAAAGCAGCAGCAGCAGCAGAACAGGCCATGGGTAGAGGGTGTTGTGGCTGGCGTCAGCAGGGAGGGGCTGGCTGTGAGCCGGACATGAAGGGGGCCCAGGCTGGGATGGCGGGCTCTCCAGGCAGGGGCAGACCAAGGTGCACAGACCTTAAGACAGGAGCCAGCTTGAAGAACGAAAGAGAGGCCAGGGTGGCCGGGGAGGCCAGAACCTCATGGGTGAGGAAGAGAATAGCCTGATGAGGGACGAAGTGGGCACCAGGCTGGTCACTAGGGCCTTCTCAGTCCTGGTGAGGAACTCCGTTTGTTCAGAAGTCAGTAGGAAAGTTGCGGAATGCTTTGTATTTTGTGTGTGGTTTCTATCGGAGGAAGGTTGCTGGGGCCATGTTCTTGGCCACAAGGAGGGCACTCCATCAGCAAGGCCAGAGGTGAGGGGGAGGTGTGCAGGCGGAGATGGGGCTTCAGGGGGCTATCCCGGCCTGGGGCTTTCTCCCAGGCTGATGGGGAGCACCAGTTAGGACAGCTGCAGTCTGGAGTTTGGTCTCAGGTGACAGGTTAGGTTTGAGATGCCCAAGACAATTGTGTGATGGATGAGTGAGTTTTAAACCTTTTCTGGGGTCCTGGGTTTCTTGGGAATTCCGTGACAACTACAGACCCTTTCCCCCAGAATAACACACACACATGTATGTATACCCAGGAAATGCTGAGAGTCCAGCTCAGACAAGGCACTGTGCCCAGCCCCGGAGGAGCAGGAGTCTACATGGCAAAGTCGGTCTGGGCCTCTGGGAGATGGCCTTAGAACTTGGAGAGATTGCCAGGCATCATGGCTCACACCTGTAATCCGACCAGTTTGGGAGGCTGAGGCAGGAGGATCACTTGAGCCTGGGATTTCGAGACCAGCCTGGGCAGCATAGCAAGACCTCATCTCTACAAAAAACTTTTTCTTTCTTTTTTTTTTTTTTTTTTTTTTTGAGACGGAGTCTCTCTTTGTCGCCCAGGCTGGAGTGCAGTGGCCGGATCTCAGCTCACTGCAAGCTCCACCTCCCGGGTTTACGCCATTCTCCCGCCTCAGCCTCCCGAGTAGCTGGGACTACAGGGCGCCCGCCACCTCGCCCGGCTAGTTTTTTGTATTTTTTAGTAGAGAGGGGGTTTCACCGTGTTAGCCAGGATGGTCTCGATCTCCTGACCTCGTGATCCGCCCGTCTCGGCCTCCCAAAGTGCTGGGATTACAGGCTTGAGCCACCGCGCCCAGCCTACAAAAAACTTTTTTAAAGAAATTAGCGGCTGGGCACGGTGGCTCAAGCCTGTAATCCCAGCACTTTGGGAGGCCGAGACGGGCGGATCACGAGGTCAGGAGATCGAGACCATCCTGGCTAACACGGTGAAACCCCCTCTCTACTAAAAAATACAAAAAACTAGCCGGGCGAGGTGGCGGGCGCCTGTAGTCCCAGCTACTCGGGAGGCTGAGGCGGGAGAATGGCGTAAACCCAGGAGGCGGAGCTTGCAGTGAGCCGAGATCTGGCCACTGCACTCCAGCCTGGGAGACAGAGCCAGACTCCGTCTCAAAAAAAAAAAAAAAAAGAAATTAGCTGGGCATGATGGCACATGCATGTAGTCCCAGCTACTCAGGAGGCTGAGGCAGGAGGATCCTTTGAGCCCAGGAAGTCGAGGCTGCAGTGAGCTATGATGATCACTACACCCCAGCCTGAGCAACAAAGCAAGACTCTATCTCTAAAAAAAATTGTAAAAAGAACTTGTAAAAGCTGGCGCAGTGGCTCATGCCTGTAATCCCAGCACTCAGGGAGGCTGAGGCGGGCAGATCACCTGAGGTCAGGAGTTTGAGACCAGCCTGGCCAACATGGTAAAACATGGAGACATGGTGAAACCCTGTCTCTACCAAAAATATAAAAAATTAGCCAGGCGTGGTGGTGCGCACCTGTAATCCCAGCACTCTGGGAGGCTGAGGCGGGCACATGACCTGAGGTCAGGAGTTTGAGACCAGTCTGGCCAACATGGTGAAACCCCGTCTCTACTAAAAATACAAAAATTAGCCTTGGGTGGTGGCGCGTGCCTGTAATCCCAGCTACTTGGGAGGCAGGAGAATCACTTGAACCCAGGAGGCGGAGGTTGCAGTGAGCCGAGATTGCGCCACTGCACTCCAGCCTGGCGACAGAGTGAGACTCAGTCTCAACAATAAAAAAAATAACCTGGAAAGGTGAACTTGAAACAATAATCACAAGTAATCACCCTAGCAATTAATCACAGATGGGAAGATTGATAATAGCAACTCCTGGTCCAGTCTGAATGAGTGGGGAGAGCCTAGGGTCCAAGGCAGCAGTGTAGGAAACCTCCTGAGTTACCGGCCATTGGCATGTGATAGGGCCAGGCAGGGGCCAGGGGACACCGTGCTCTATAGCTCCAGAAAGAGTTCGGGTGTGAGGGTCTCCATAGGTCCTCGAACTCTCTGGAGTCCATGCTTGGGCCTCGGGTCCGGAACCACAAAGCCGCTCTCCCTCGGTTCCTTCCTGGGCCGACCTTCGGCCTCCCGCCCAGCCTAACTTGCCCTCCTGGCCTATTAACCTGTGTTCCCCTTTACTTCTCTCCCCAAGGATTTGGAAGGAGTGCCACCCTCTAAAAAGATGAAACTGGAGGCCTCTCAACAAAACTCCGAAGAGATGTAGACGATGCTTTAAAGCCTCCGATCCATGTTCCATGGAAGGTACATCAGCAATTAATTCTAGAGCAACTTTGCCCCAGCGATTCCTCTTGGGTGCGAACAGAACTACTAACATTTCAAGTTTACCAAGTGCAAATCCAAGAAGACCCAGAACGGCGTCACTTCTCAGACACTGAAGAACTCTGCTGTGAAGCAAAACTCAAACCTTTAAGGGACTGTCCTTGGGGAGGCAGGTGGGGCTGACAGCTCAGGAGTGTCTGCACACTGTCTCGGAAGCCAGGTTTCCATTTGTGTTGCTGCTGTATTTTTTTCCCCACTTCTCTATGTAACGATATAAGCTATTGGAGGGTGGTACCGATCAGGAACGCTTTTCGGCGGGGCTTTTCACTGTTCAACCGATTCCTTCCGCTTTCTTTTTTTGTGCCTTGTGCCCTTGAGGTGACCTCTGGCATGTATCCTGGTGGTTCTTGCATCCCCCTCTGCAAAGTGCCCTCTTGGTTTGGTTCGGGCGGCAGCTGCCACCCTACTCACCGCTCTCCTCCCTGCCCCAGGACTTCATCGGAGCAGGCAGGGTGGAGCGGAGGAGGTCCTTAGCCTACCTGGTTTGCAGGTGCAGGGGGACCTTAGACATGCCCCAAGTACCAGGCACCAGGGCCCAAGGACACGCAGGTGTTGGGGCATAGTCCCCAAGGGCTCGGCTCCTTGGATCAGGCTGGGCACTCACTGTGCTGTCCCCTCCTTGGGGCGTTCAGGACTGGGCGTCTCCAAGCCCACCATGGCCCAGATGGACATGCAAAGCCCTTGGAATTTTCTGGCACTTCCTCTCTGTTGCCCCCCGCACCACCACCACCACCACCCCCATTACTGCTTTCTCCCAGACCTCCGAATACGAAATGGCTTCTCTGGCTGACCGCAAGGCTGTCTCCTTAAGGTACTGAGTGGGCCGGGGAGGCTGGGAGCCGGCGGCAGGATTAGCTGGTGCTGAACTTTCTCTCATAGGACGTTGCTTGGATTTCAAATCCACAGTCACCTGCTGCCCTTTGCCTCCCCCGATGCCCCAGCCGGTGCCCCAGAGAGGCAGGATCGCAGCGGTCAGAATCCATGTGCTTTCCTATTCACAGGCTGTTCTGACTCTCAGAGCCAACAGCTGGACCGTGTCTCATCCCCGGAACATGCCGTCTGTCCCCACCAGGGAGCGGGCCTTGATGGCTGGGCCTCGAAGGCCACAAACAAGACGTCGAGGAATTGGAAAGATTTGCACACCCTCCAGAAAGGAGAGACGCAGTCTCCCCTCCCTCCCATCCCGCACCTGCGCTGGAACAGCTTCCTCTCACTGAACGGAGACGCCCCCTTGGACGAACTGCCTAATTGTTTGGTTCTGAGGCCTGGTTTGCTCTTAATTAATATATGAACTCCTCAGACCTTAAACCTTTTCCTAAGCTTTCTTTACTGCACTGGAGTTCTGACTCCCTTTGAGTTGTGTGTTACCGGGGGGGTGGGGGTTGCGGGTTTTGTTGTTTTTTGGGGCTAATTGGTGCATATTCAGGTACCACCTTTGACGTGTGGATCTTTCTCCTGACCATCACGGGAAGTGTCTGCTGGATTCCATTTTTTAAGAGTTTCTGAGGGTGAGGCTCTTATTTTTTTTCAAGGGATCCTGTCTATTTCCTGCACTTCAAGAAGAATCAAAATGTTCCTGAATTTCAAATACCTCATGCAAAATGTCTCCTGAAATAAGGGAAAAAAAAAAAAAAACTTTGAAAATCTTAATGTTGAAGTTAGCAATGCTGAAAGGTTTCTGTCTTAAAAAAAAAAATCCTTGTACTTATCAATTTTGCCCCTTAGGCAGTCAGTTTTGTTGAGAACTGTGTCCTGTATCCTGGCGCAGAACCTACCTGATGCGGTTCCTCTCCACGCATCTCAAGGCGGCGTTACCTCCAGATCCCGTAGAGTTAGAGTCACATTTTTCTTTGCAGCAAAACTCCATTTTGGTGAGAGATGAATTTGGATATTTATTTCCTTTTCTTTTTTGGGAAACGAGAGGCTACAACCAAGACAGCTGAAGGAGAATGAAACACACATCTACAGAAACAGAGAGGCGTAGGTGGCCTTGCCGTTGGCAGCAGCCTCTCTGGACAGGCAAGGGGAGTTGGCGCAGGTGAGGACTAAGACGACGTCCACCATACCGAGGCTGTCACTAGTATTTCTCTGAAGTGCCTGAAGGTAGGAATGGGCCGGCGATTGGGACCAGCTGGGCCCCACCACGGCCATGCCAGGCAAAGCGCCAGCAGCCCTGCACTCCACGTTGGCCAAGAAGGCCTTCCACGCAGAATGACGAGACTGCAAAAATCCGATGTGCTTCCTTCCCTGGCGCAGTCGCTTCTCTGAGCTGCTGCCCCCCACCCACCCTACCCCCCTCGCCCTCCCCCCACCACAGAATCTAAGACCTTTCAGCTTCGAGCCAGGGGGCGGGGGATCCCGAGCAAAAGCCTTCCGTGGACATCAGGCCCCGTGGCCTCAAGGGCTCCCAGGGCAAACCTAATTTCCCCCAAAACTTAAAGTCGGGGAAGCTGCGGCTACACATTCCACAAAGTGCTGGCACTTACACCTACAACCCGGAAGGCTGTGGACCGATTCCTCTAGGGTGGTGACCTCCCATTAGCAAACAGTGTCATGGTTTGGAATGTTCATTATCGCCGAGAACCTGGTTAGAGGCATAAAGACCTTTTTTCACCGTTACCTAATTTTTTTCCCCTCTCAAGACTTTTTTTTTTTTTTTTTGGTGTGTTGTACAGCAGTATAATTTTTCACTTATTTATTCCATCAGTAGATATGGTTTGTACAATGTACAATGGTTTCATTTCAGAAAATAAAAATTTCAAATCATGAATACCTTGTGGTTTTGTCACATTTTAAGTAAGTAAAGTCAGATCGATGATGACGTTGTCCCTCTCTAGCTGCTGCAGCCTCTCCTGCATGGCTGTGTGGCCCTGATTCTACAAGACACACAAGTTCCTTGCACACAGGAGCTGTTGCCTTCCACAGTCATAAGAGCTGCCATTATTAAGCACCAACTGGATGCCAGGCAACCCACTAGTTGCTCCTTTCTGTGGGCAGGTATTGTCGGCCACCTTGTGCAGGTGAGAAAACAGCAGGACAGTCCCATGTAGGACTCTCATGCCCGGTCAGGCCCCCAGGTTGAAAGCCACACCCGAGGCCAGGTGTGGTGACTCACGCCTGTAATCCCAGCACTTTGGGAGGCCGAGAAAGGCGATCACCTGAGGTCAGGAGTTTGAGACCAGCCTGGGCAACATGGCGAAACCCCGTGTCTACTAAAAATACAAAAATTAGCCAGGTGTGGTGGCATGCACCTGTAATCCCAGCTAGTTGGGAGGCTGAGGCAGGAGAATGGCTTGAACCTGGGAGGCGGAGGTTGCAGTGAGCTGAGATCACACCACTGCACTCCAGCCTGGGCGCAACAGAGTGAGACTCTGTCTCAAAAAAAAAAAAAGCCACACCTGATCTGTCTACCCCGAGGCCTGGGTTCCAGCAGGGACATGTTTTTGGCTTCCCTGTCTCTGAGGGGGCTCTGGATTGTGGCAGGGACTCAGGGGCGTTAGTGCATGGGTGGACTGCAACCTCGGCTTGACTTGTCTTCATGGCCTCTAGTGACTTACATGGTCGGGCTGGAACTGGACCTTTCCCAGGGCCATGACCCTTTCGGCCCAAACTGCTTCCCCCAAGCTGACTTCCCCACCTGTGTCCAGCCTCTCCTGGCCCTGGGCTAGCCCCTAAAGAGAGCTGGCAGGGGTGGGGGTATTGTGTCAGCGGGTCTAGGCCAAGCTGCACTGCGTGGATCGGCTACAGGCAGATGCTCTCTCCTGTTTGTTCTGTCTGACTCTCCTTCCTACCCGTTCCTTTTTAACATGTTCCAGTGTTTTTACCAGAATTGGCTGCTCAGCTAAATAAACTCCTGATATGGAAAGTTCAGCTTGACAAAACACAAATCATAGAGGCCTTGTTTGCTTAAGGGAAAAAAAAATGCCTGAGCTGGCACACGTTCCCGCGCTTCCTTTCTGCCCTCTCTGCATGTCTGTTCCCAGCTCTCGCTCTCTGGATCGGCATCCCTCCCTCCTTTCTCTAAGGCTTCTGCCTTTTCCCCCTGCCTCCCTTGTCTCCACCCGCCTAGATCACTGTCTCTCAGTCATTCTGCGGAACTTCCTCTGTGTCTCTCACTGGAGCGCCCTAACTTCCTCTCCCACCTCCCTTCATCAAGGAGCAGTCTCATGCCCAGGAGCTACAAATGTAGCTTTGCAGGCATTGATTGAGCTGTGCTGGGCCCTAGGCAGCAATGACTCAAACTTGACACTTAACCCCCAGGCAGGTAAGTGAGCCCCAGTGCTTTCCGATGCCTACCACAGTTTGGAATTAGGGGATACAGACATTCTGATGGCAAGGGTCAGGGAATCTCCTAGGACACTGGAGGAATACCAGGCCTGGGGATAAGCAGCTTGTTTTTCGTTTTTGACACAAAGGAGTGGCTGGAGGTTTCTAAGCCAAGGCTCTGCTGGACTGGGGATGGTGTTGCCAATGAATAGCATGGATTGGAAAAGACCAGACTGGAGGTGGGAGCTGGGCAACTAGGGAACTGGAACAATAGGCCAAGCAGGGGGCCAGCAGTTGGCAACACGGCCCATGTGCCCCCAGGGAATGCGAAGGCGGTCAGTAGGCAGGGAAGTGGGGTGGGGAAGGGGTCAGCTGGGGGAGGTAGGCAGAGAAGGCTCAGGTCCAAGCTCCATGCCATGGCAACAAGTGTCACAGAGGTCCCTGGTGGGGCCGAGGATGGATTGCAGACCCTAAAGGCCAAGTCCTCCAGAGCCTCCAGAGCCTCAGATTAGACATCCATTGACCTTGTCTATCCAGTTCTGTTTCCCTCTTCTTCCCATAGGGGTCGCCCTCCTTCCCCGGTCCTTAAGTGGGGCGGGCACCTCTCCCAGGATGGTCATATGACCCAGTCCTAGCCAATCACCATGGTCCCGCCTCCTGGCTACCACAATTGGCTCAGGGATGAGCACGTGGCCCGTAGTGGCCCAATGAGAGTCATCCCTGAGTGGGAACTGGTGGGAAAGAATTCTGCTGGACCATCTGGAGTTGCTCAAAGGGAGTGCCTGCAGCCGTCTTTCCTTCCACGTGCGGAGGAATCAGGCTGAGAATGAAACCATCGCAGGAAAGGGCTGAAAGACAGTGAGTGTGTGCTTTCTAAGGGCAGCATTTGAGCCTAGGCCCCAGCCGGCCCTGAAGCCAGCACAATCCTCGGAACGTCTCAATTTTGTGAGCCAATAAGTGCCCTTGATTGTTTAGGCAAGTTTTCACTGGGTCTTACCCCACGTGAGCCCCCACTCCTCCATATGGACCTGTTTTGGACCAACGAGGCATCCCCTTATGTAGTCCTCAACACGGGGAGCTCCACCACTCCCTAGCCGTGTGACCTCAGGCAAGTATCTTAACCTTTCTGGGTCACTGTTTCGTCATTTGTTTATTTATTTATTTATTTATTTATTTTTTTTTTTGAGACAGAGTCTTGCTCTGTCGCCCAGGCTGGGGTGCAGTGGCCGGATCTCAGCTCACTGCAAGCTCCGCCTCCCGGGTTCCCGCCATTCTCCTGCCTCAGCCTCCTGAGTAGCTGGGACTACAGGCGCCCGCCACCTCGCCCGGCTAGTTTTTTGTATTTTTTAGTAGAGACGGGGTTTCACTGTGTTAGCCAGGATGGTCTCGATCTCCTGACCTCGTGATCCGCCCGTCTCGGCCTCCCAAAGTGCTGGGATTACAGGCTTGAGCCACCGCGCCCGGCCTCGTCATTTGTATAATAGGAGAATAATGGTGCCTACAGGGTTGTTGTGAGGATTAAGTGAATACGTGTAAAGCACTCAAAGCAGACCCTGGCACATGGTGAATCTCAAATGATAGCTGCTATTTTATCGTTATTATCCTCACGCACCTCTATCTTCAGAAGACCAGTTCCGAGAGCAGGAGGCACAGGGAAGGGAAGAATGGCCCTCCCCTGGTTGCCTTGGGTTTGCCCTCAGTTACACTTTGCTCTCTGAAGACCCACCTCTTCCCCAAGTGATTGACACTGGAGTCATCCGCACAGCATGCCCCAGATGCGGCACAGCCTGAGTCAGGCTTTGTGGGATGCGCCCACCCGGGAACAGGAAGGAGAGACGTGCCTGACTGAGCAGAGGGCTAGAGGTCAGACAACACGTCCCTGCCCTGGGCACTGGCTGCTCAGTCATTAAAGCAGACCCAAATAGCTTCTGGCCGGGGGCTCAAAGGAACAGCCAATTAGAGACTCATTTTTCCAGTCTCTCTCTCACTGTTGTTCTCTTTCCACAGGTGGGGATGGGGAGAGGCCTCGGGATGGCAAGGACCAGGATCTGCTGCCAAGCCTGTGGGTCCTGTCTCTGGGATGCCCCTGGGACACTAGTACCCATGGATGCACTGGGCGACTTGAGGTCAATGGCTTTCTCTCTCCAGACCTAGGCAGAAAAAGCAATCTGCTTTGCATCAGAGAACCTTAAGAGGCTCTTAATCCTGCTCTTTTCTCCCTCTGGGCTCCCTCTGTGATGAGCTCATCTGATCTCTTGGCAACCCCAAAGGGTGGTTTAGAGCAGGGAATCAGCCTCCCGATTTACAGAAAGGATAACTCAGACCAGGGAAGTGACTTGGACAGGGTCCTGCAGAGACTCAGTGAAGGAGGCTTCGGAACCCAGCCTGTCTTCCAGCAGACCAGGAATCAGCAAATCTGGCTGACTACCTGTTTTTTTTTTTTTTTTAAATTAATTAATTAATTAATTTATTTATTTATTTATTTTTGAGACGAAGTCTAGCTTTTGTCACCCAAGCTGGAGTGCAATGGCACGATCTCGGCTCACTGCAACCTCCGCCTCCGGGGTTCAAGCAATTCTTCTGCCTCAGCCTCCCAAGTAGCTGGGATTACAGGTGCCTGCCACCACGCCCAGCTAATTTTTGTATCTTTAGTAGAGACGGGGTTTCACCATGTTGGCCAGGCTGATCTCGAACTCCTGACCTCAGGTGATCCGCCCGCCTTGGCCTCCCAAAGTGTTGGGATTACAGGCCTGAGCCACTGCACCCAGTCCACCTGATTTTTTAAAAATAAAGTTTTATTGGAACAAACCATGCTTGTTCATTTACATATTGTTCCTGGCTGCTTTCACCATACAACAACAGAGTTGAATACAGATGCTCTTCAATTTACAATGGGTTACTTCCCAGTAAGCCCATAAATTGGCCTGTGGTCCCAGCTAACTTGAAAGGCTGAGTGGGAGAATCACTTGAGCCTGGGAGGTCAAGGCTGCAGTGAACCCTGATGGCGCCACTGCACTCCAGCCTGGATGACAGAGTGAGGCCGTGAGTGAGGGTCCCACGTAGCTGGAACCACACAGGTGCATGGTGCCATGTGTGGCTATTTATTTTTATTTTTTATTTTTTGTAGAGACTGGATTTTACCATGTTGGTCAGGCTGGTCTTGAACTCCTGGCTTCAAGTGATCCTCCTACCTTGGCCTCTGTATTTACAGGGATTACAGGCCTGAGCCACTGTGCCCAGTCCTGAATATTTAATCAACATGTAAGGGTATAGCTCAATGATTTTTCACCTACTGAACACACCTGCGTGACTTGCATCTGGATCAATAAACAATATCACTAATCCCGAGTCCCCTTCCTATCCCTGTGTAGTCACTACCCCTCTAAGTGTGGCCGATACCCTGACTTCTACCTGCACTGATTTATTTGGCTTATTTTTTAGCTTTACACACACGGAATGATGTAATATATGCTCTTGTGTGTCTAGCTTCTTTCACTCAACATGGTATTTGTGAGATTCAATACTACTGTGTGAGATTGTATGTCATTCATTCTCATTGCTGGAGAATATTCCATGGGATGAGTGTACTACAATGTGCTTATCCATTCTTTGGACATTTGAGATATTTCCAGCCAGGGTGGCAGAGAGAATTATGAATTCTCTCTGGAGGATGGCTTGAGGCCAGGATTTCAAGACCAGCCTGGGCAACATAGCCAAACCCCATCTCTACAAAAAATTTAAAAATTAGCCAAGCATGTGATACACACCTTTAGTCCCAGCTACCCAGGAGGCTGAGGTGGGAGGACTGATTGAGCCCAGGAGTTGGAGAGTGCAGTAAGCCAAAACTGTGCCACTGCACTCCAGCCTGGGCAACAGAGCAAGACCTTATCTCAAACAAAACAAAACATACAAACAAAAAAATGGCCTGGCAAAATCTTTGTGACTTTGGGGTTAGGCAAAGCTTTTTGCTAAAGCCTGGGCAACATGGTGAAACTCTGTCCCTACCAAAATTACAGAAGTTAGCCAAGTGGCTGGGCATGGTACACCTGTAATCCCAGCACTTTGGGAGGCCAAGGTGGGTGGATCATCTGAGGTCAGGACTTCGAGACCAGCCTGGCCAACATGGTGAAACCCCGTCTCTACTAAAAATACAAAAATTAGCCAGAAGTGCTGGTGGGCGCCTGTGATCCCAGCTATCGGGAGGCTGAGGCAGGTGAATTGCTTGAACTTGGGAGGTGGAGGTTGCAGTTAGCTGAGATTGCGCCACTGCACTCCAGCCTGGGCCAACAGAGCGAGACTCTGTCTCAAAAAAAAAAAAAAAATGTTAGGGCCAGGCATGGTGGTGCGCATCTATAATCCCAGCTACTCAGGAGGCCGAGGCAGGAGAATCACTTGAACCCGGGAGATGGAGGTTGCAGTGAGCCGAGATTGCATCACTGCACTCCAGCCTGGGTGATGAAATGAGATTCTGCCTCAAAAAAAAAAAAAAAAAAAAAAAAATTCCAAACCCACATCCATCTATTTCTTCACCCTTCTGTGCCTCAGTTTTCTTATGTGTAAGATAATGGTAACTGTCCCTGACCTGCCCACCTCCCAGGGTTGTGTGGGAACCAGTTAAATCTGGACCTTTGAGGAAGGCTGTACAAACTGTTGAGGGCTGTTCAGTCATGAAACTCTTCTGCCTGCACCCCATACATACAATTAGGTGCTTGCTGCAGAGGCATCAGGGGTCTCTGGCCAGAGGCGACATCTGAAGCAATCGGGATCCTGTTTGGTTTTGCCACATCCGACCTGCCGCCCGGCGGGGGCAAGACAGCCACGCGCAGCGGATGCACCGGCCCTGAACTCTTTCTCGAGTAGTCCCCAGAGGTAGCTGCTGCCTTTCAGTTTCTGCACTTGTTTATTTTCAAAGGGACGTTGCCAGACCACGAGGCCACCCTGCCCTTTCATGGTTTGTTTTATGCAGATTTCAGGAAGAGAGAGAAGAGGTAAAGAGACCAGAAACAAAGTCTTCTGCAAGCAAAGAACTGCAACAGGCCCCAGCTGTTAGGTTTGAGGGGCATATGGGGCAGGCGACTGAACTGCACAGTTGGGGCCAGAGGTACGGTTGCTGACCCCTGAGCCCAGGAGCCTTGAGAATATGGACAGTGTTAATAATAACTGCAAACATCCAACAGATGATGCTAGAATAACTGGACATCTGTGTGCAAAAATAATGAACCTATACCTTGCACCTTATCACAAAATTCACTCAAAATAGATCACAGACCAAAATGTAAAACATAGGCCGGGCGCGGTGGCTCACGCCTGTAATCCCAGCACTTTGGGAGGCCGAGGCGGGCGGATCACAAGGTCAGGAGATCGAGACCACGGTGAAACCCCGTCTCTACTAAAAATACAAAAAATTAGCCGGGCGCGGTTGTGGGCGCCTGTAGTCCCAGCTACTCGGGAGGCTGAGGCAGGAGAATGGCGTGAACCCGGGAGGCAGAGCTTGCAGTGAGCCGAGATCGCGCCACTGCACTCCAGCCTGGGTGACAGAGCGAGACTCCGTCTCAAAAAAAAAAAAAAAAAAAAAAAAAAAAAAAAAAAACAAAATGTAAAACATAAAACTAAGACTCCTAGGGGAAAACAGGAGAAAATCTTTGTGACTTTTGGGTTAGGCAAAGCTTTTTGCTAAAGACACTGATAAGAGATTGAAAAAACAAGCAGACAGATTGCCAGATGATCCTTGCAAAACATATATCTGATAAAAGACTTGTAGCCAGAACATAAAAAGAACTCTCTTTTTTTCTTCGTTGTTATTTATTTATTTATTTATTTTGAGATGGAGTCTCACTTTGTCGCATAAGCTAGAGTGCAGTGGGGCAATCTCAGCTGACTGCAACCTCTGCCTCCTGGGTTCAAGCAGTTCTCCTGTCTCAGCCTCCTGAGTAGCTGGGATTATAGGGCATGTGCCACCAGGCCCAGCTAATTTTTTTTTTTTTTTTTGAGATGGAGTCTCCCTCTATCGCCAGGCTGGAGTGCAGTGGTGCAGTCTGGGCTCACTGCAACCTCCTACTCCCTGGTTCAAGCTATTCTCCTACCTCAGCCTCCCGAGAATGTGGGATTACAAGCACGCTCCACCACCCCCAGCTAATTTTTATATTTTTGGTAGAGATGAGGTTTTGCCATGTTGACCAGGCTGGTCTCGAACTCCTGACCTCAAGCAATCCACCCATCTCAGCCTCCCAAAGTGCTGGGATTATAGGTGTGAGTCACCACACCCAGCCTCTTCTTCCTTTTCTTTTCTTTTTTTTTTTTTGTTCTTTTTGTTTTTTGAGACGGAGTCTCGCTCTGTTGTCCAGGCTGGAGTGCAGTGGCCGGATCTCAGCTCACTGCAAGCTCCGCCTCTCGGGTTCACGCCATTCTCCTGCCTCAGCCTCCCGAGTAGCTGGGACTACAGGTGCCCACCACCACGCCCGGCTAGTGGTTTTTTTTGTTTTTTTTTTTTAGTAGAGATGGGGTTTCACCGTGTTAGCCAGGATTGTCTCAATCTCCTGACCTCGTGATCCACCCGTCTTGGCCTCCCAAAGTGCTGGGATTACAGGCTTGAGCCACCGTGCCCAGCCCTCTTTTCTTTTCTTTTCTTTTTTTTTTTTTTTTTTTTTTTTGAGACAGGGCCTTGCTCTGTCACCCAGGCTGGAGTGCAGTGGTGTGATCACGGCTCACTGCAGCCTCGACCTCCCAGGCTCAGGTGATCCACCCACCTCAGTCCCCCAGGTAGCTGTGATCATGCCACTGAACTCCAGCCTGGGCAACAAAGCAAGATCCTATCTCTAAATTTTAAAAAAGTGCAAAAATCTGGATGTAAATATTTACACTGGTCTTATTCATAACCACCAAAAACTAGAAACAACTAAAATGGCTTCAACTGGTAAATGTATAAACACAAAGTGGTACGTTCATAAAATGAAATACTACGCAGCAATAAAAAGGAACGAGCTACAGATACACACAGCAGCACGGCAGAATCTCAGATGCATTATGCTCAGTGAGAGAAGCCAGACTCAAGGCTACTTTTTGGAGGATTCTATTCCGGAAAAGGCAAAACAATGGTAACAAGAAACAGATGGGTCATTGCCAGGGACTAGAATGGAGAGAGGGACTGACTACAAAGGACAAGTGGGAACTGGGGGTGAGGATGGGTACTGGAACTCGTGTGTGTGTATGTGTGTTTGTATACGTATCTATGTATATATATGTGTGTGTGTGTATTTTTTGAGAGACAAAGTCTTGTTCTGTCATCCAGTCGAGTGTAATGGCACGGTCATAGCTCACTGCAGCCTCGAACTTCTGGGCTCAAGGGATTCTCCTGCCTCAAACCCCCGAGTGGCTGGGACCACAGGCTCACGCCACCATGCCTGGCTAATTATTATTATTTTGTACCGACAGGATCTTGTCATCTTACCAGGTTGGTTTCCAGCTCCTGGGCTCCAGTGATCCTCCCCTCTCAGCCTCCCAAAGTGCTGGGATTACAGGTGTGAACCACTGTGCCTGTCCTGTCCTATATCTTTTCTTTTTTTTTTTTTTTTTTTTTTGACAGAGTCTCACTCTGTCGCCCAGGCTAGAGTGCAGTGGTGCAATCTTGGCTCACTGCAACCTCCATGTCCCAGGTTCAAGCAATTCTTCCTCAGCCTCCCAAGTAGCTGGGATTACAAGCACATGCCACCATGCCCAGCTAATTCATGTATATCACCATGTTGGCCAGGCTGGCCTTGAACTCCCGGCCTCAAATGATCCACCTGCCTCAGCCTCCCAAAGTGCTGGGATTACAGGCATGAGCTACCGCGCCCGGCCCTGTCCTATATCTTGATCGTGGAAGTGGTCACTTTACTGTATATGTTTGTCAAAACTCCTGGAACTGTACATTAAAAAGAACTTTTCCAGGCGCAGTGGCCCATGTCTGTAAACCCAGCACTTTGGGAGGCCGAGGCAGGTGGATCACTTGACACCAGGAGTTCGAGACCAGCCTGGCCAACATGGTGAAACCCCGTCTCTACTAAAAATACAACAATTAGCCGAGTGTGGTGGCACACACTTGTAGTCCCAGCTACTTGGGAGGCTGAGGCAGGAGAATTGTTTGAACACTGCAGAGGTTGCAGTGAGCTGAGATCATGCCACTGCATTCCAGCCTGGGCAACAGAGTGGGACTTCGTCTCAAAATAAATAAATACATAAATGAATAAAGAGGACAGTCAGACTGTGCACAGTGGCTCATGCCTGTAATCCCAGCACTTTGGGAGGCCAAGGCAGGAGGATCCCTTGAGCCCAGGAATTCTTTTTTTTTTTTTTTTTTTTTTGAGACGGCGTCTCGTTCTGTCACCAGGCTGGAGTGCAGTGGCGATCTTGGCTCACTGCAACCTCTGACTCCCGGGTTCAAGTGATTCTCTTGCCTTAGCCTCCCGAGTAGCTGGGATTACAAGCGCCCACCACCACGCCCGGCTAATGTTTATATTTTTAGTAGAGATGGGGTTTCACCGTGTTGGCCAGGATGGCCTCGATTTCCTGACCTCGTGATCCACCTGCCTCGGCCTCCCAAAGTGCTGGGATTACAGGTGTGAGCCACCGCACCCAGCCAGAGCCCAGGAATTCAAGACCAGTTTGGGCAACATAGGGAGACCCTGCCTCTATTAAAAAATTAAATAATATAAAAATAAAGAGGATAGTTGCTCCTGAGCTCCAGCTGCTGACGTGGAAATAAGGGCCCAGTGTTGTCAGGTGTTCTGATAGTTCAGGAAAATCCTTTTTTTTTTTTGAGACGGAGTCGCGCTGTGTCACCCAGGCTGAAGTATAATGGTGTGATCTCGGCTCACTGCAACCTCCACCTCCTGGGTTCAAGCGATTCTCCTGCCTCAGCCTCCCGAGTAGCTGGCACTACAGGCATGGGCCACCACGCCCGGCTAATTTTTGTATTTTTAGTAGAGATGGGGTTTCACCATGTTGTCCAGGCTGGTCTCGAACTTCTGACCTCAAATGATCCGCCCACCTTGGCATCCCACAGTGCTGGGATTATAGGCGTGAGCCACCGGTGCTCAGCCAATCCTAACATTCTAGTGTCTCTATAACATGAAATGTCATGATTTTTACAATGTTAGCAAATCATTCAAAATTTTATTTTATTTTATTTTATTTTTTATTTACTTATTTTTTTTTTGAGACGGAGTCTCGCTGTGTCGCCCAGGCTAGAGTGCAGTGGCCGGATCTCAGCTCACTGCAAGCTCCGCCTCCCGGGTTTACGCCATTCTCCTGCCTCAGCCTCCCGAGTAGTGTGTCTAGATGTTAGTTTTTACTATGGTAAAAACATGGTCACCCCTTTTGCTCCTAAATCACCCTCAAAGTAAAAGAGAACAAGAAACAGAAGCAGAAGATCCATATTTAGTGAAATAAGGCAACACCTGTAGCTCCAAACCTGTAGAAGCAGATCCCAGTGAAAAGCAGGCCGGTTCTCTTGGAATCCCATAAAGTCTCAGGAATTGGAGGCTTTAGTGCTGCAGTAGGGAGGGGACTAAAAACAAAGTCTGTATATGGAGCAGTAAGACCTCTGGGTTCTCATCCCCCATCCTGTGCGCTCTCGGGTGACTAGCTCTCTCCTTCTCCAGGTTTAGCTTATGGAGAAATTAAATCAAAGAGGCTCCAGAACTGAGGACAGCAGGCATTGAGTGCAAGGAGTGAGTTGCCAGAGGCTGGGAGCAGAGAGATTTAGTGGCAGTGGGCAGAGCAAACAGCAAAATGACTGCCCTCTTCCCTGGCCTTGCTCCAGAAACTGAACAGCCAGACATACACACTCCCAGAAGGCAATTGGAGGTCCCCCTGGGCAATCAGAACCACCCACAGAGAAGACCTCCAGATACTGACATTTAGAAGCCTCTGACCAAGGAGCTGCCTGGCCACCCACTGGCTTACTTGCTGACAGGCCATGCTCCTGCTGTACACACTGATCCTATCAGTCATCCTCATGGGCTTCTTTCCAGACTTCCGAGGAAAGCTTCCAACATGAAGAGGGAGTTCAAAACAAACTAAGAGAGAGAGAAAAATAAATAAATAAACAAACAATGCAGGGAGCAAAAGATAACTTCAAATAAACTCAAAATATTCTTCGGGGAGAGATAAGAGACAATATTGCATACATAAAACAAGAAAAGGATGCTGTCACTAAATTTTAAAAAAAGTAACAGAAAGTAAGAAAGACCTCTAAGAAATGTTTCTGAAATGAGGGGTGTGTGTGTGTGTGTGTGTATATACACACACACACACACACACATATATACATATATTATTATTTTTTTTTGGAGAGGGAGTCGCACTCTGTCACCCAGGCTGGAGTGCAGTGGCGCAATCTCAGCTCACTGCAACCTCCGCCTCCCAGGTTCAAGCGATTCTCATGCCTCAGTCTCCCGAGTAGCTGGGATTACAGGCACACACCACCATGCCCGGCTAATTTTTGTATTTTTAGTAGAGATGGGGTTTCACCATGTTGGCCAGGCTGGTCTCAACCTCCTGACCTGAGGTGATCCACCCGCCTCGGCCTCCCAAAGTGCTAGGATTACAGCCGTGAGCCACTGGACCTGGCCAAAACTCTTTTTTTTAAAATCATAACTTTATTTTTTTTATTATTATTTTTTTTTGAGACGGAGTCTTGCTGTGTCGCCCAGGCTGGAGTGCAGTGGCGCGATCTCGGCTCACTGCAAGCTCCGCCTCCCGGGTTCACGCCATTCTCCCGCCTCAGCCTCCGAGTAGCTGGGACTACAGGCGCCCGCCACCATGCCCGGCTAGTTTTTTGTATTTTTAGTAGAGACGGGGTTTCACCGTGTTAGCCAGGATGGTCTCGATCTCCTGACCTCGTGATCCACCCGCCTCAGCCTCCCAAAGTGCTGGGATTACAGGCTTGAGCCACGGCGCCCGGCAAAATCATAACTTTAAAAACCCAGTTTTAAGTTTTTTTTTTTTGTTTTTTGTTTTTTTTTTGTGCTACACTGTTTCTTGTGTTCCATATCTTTCTCATACTTGAATTTCATTTTTGTCTTCTTGGAGAGAACAACCTCTAGTAGTAATTCTTTCAAATGTAGCCTATGGATGAAAAGACTATTTTACTTTATATCCTCCAGAATTTATTGAGGTGACAATATGAGGAGCTCAAACAACTCTACAGGAAAAAATCTAATCATCTGATTTAAAATGGGCAAAATAACTGAATAGACATTTATCAAAAGAAGACATACAAATGGCAAACAGGTATATGAAAGATGCTCAACATCACTGATCATCAGAGTAATGCAAATCAAAACTACAATGAGGCCAGGTGTGATGGCTCACACCTGTAATCCCAGCACTCTGGGAGGCGGAGGCAGGAGGATCACTTAAGCCCAGGAGTTCGAGACCAGCCTGGGCAACATGGGGAGACCCAGTCTCTACAAAAAATTAACAAATTGGCCAGGTGTAATGGCACATGCCTGTAGTCCCAGCTACTCTGGAGGCTGAAGTGGGAGAATCACTTGAGTCCAGGAGGTAAAGGCTGCAGTAAGCCTTGATTGAATTACTACACTCCAGCCTGGGCAACACCATAAGACCCTGTCTCAAAACAAAACAACACACTAAATGAGATATCATCTGTATTAGTCCATTTTCACACTGCTGATAAAGACATACCCGAGACTGAGCAATTTACAAAAGAAAGAGGTTTAATGGACTCACAGTTCCACGTGGCTGGGGAGGCCTCACAATCATGGGGGAAGGTGAAAGGCACATCTCACACAGCCGCAGACGAGAGAAGAGAGCTTGTGCAGGGAAACTCCCCTTTTTAAAAATCATCAGATCTCATGAGACTTATTCACTATCACTAGAACAGCACAGGAAAGACCTGTCCCCTATGATTCAATTACCTCCACCTGGTCCCTCCCACAACACAGGGGAATTCAAGATGAGATTTGGGTGGGGACCACAGCCAAACCATATCATCTCACCCCAGTGAAAACAGCTCTTGGCTGGGCACGGTGGCTCATGCCTGTAATCCCAGCACTTTGGGAGGCCAAGGTAAGCAGACAATTTGAGGTCAGGCATTCCAGACCAGCCTGGTGAACATAGTGAAACCCTGTCTTTACTAAAAATACAAAATTTAACTGGGCATGGTGGCAGGTGCCTGTAATCCCAGCTACTCTGGAGGCTGAGGCAGGAGAATTGCTTGAACCAAGAGGAGGTTCATAAAATAAAAATAAAAAATAAAAGGCTTGTGTTTGTATCACTGGGAAATTTTCTTTTATTGCTGCTTTGGTTATTTCCTTTCTTATTTACTTCTTTCTTTCTGTAACTATCTAGATGGATCCTCCATGTCACAACTTCTCTTTGTCCTTTTGGCAGCTTTCTGGGAGAAACCCTCAGTTTATTTATTTATTTTGAGATGGAGTTTTGCCCTTGTTGCCCAGGCTGGAGTGCAATGGTGTGATCTCAGCTCACCGAAACCTCTGGCTCCTGGGTTCAAGCGATTCCCCTGCCTCAGCCTCCTGAGTAGCTGGGATTACAGGCATGCACCACCATGCCTGGCCAATTTTGTATTTTTAGTAGAGATGGGGTTTCTCCAACTTGGTCAGGCTGGTCTGGAACTCCCGACCTCAGGTGATCTGCCCGCCTCAGCCTCCCAAATTGCTGGGATTACAGGCGTGAGCCACTGTGCCTGGACTATGCCTTTTTTGAGACAGAGTCTTGCTCTATTGCCCAGGCTGGAGTGCAGTGGTGCAACCTCTGCCTCCTGGGTTCAAGTGATTCTTGTGCGTCAGCCTCCCAAGTAGCTGGGACTAGAGGCATGTGCCACCATGCCTGGTTACTTTTTATAGAAACCCTCAGTTTAATCTTTTAGCTTACTGCTGTGTTTTTCAGCTTTATTCACTTTGCTTTTTTTCTATATTTTCATTTCAACTCAGCTTTTTAAAAATCATACTTGTATATTTGTATTTATTTTCCAAGACCTCATTTACTTTTTTTTTTTTTTTGAGACAGAGTCTCACTCTGTCACCCAGGCTGGAGTGCAGTGGCGCGATCTCGGCTCACTGCAAGTCCGTCCGCCTCCCGGGTTCACGCCATTCTGCCTCAGCCTCCCGAGTAGCTGGGACTACAGGTGCCCGCCACCATGCCCGGCTAATTTTTTTGTATTTTTTTTTAGTAGAGATGGGGTTTCGCCGTGTTAGCCAGGATGGTCTTGATCTCCTGACTTTGTGATCTGCCCGCCTCGGCCTCCCAAAGTGCTGGGATTACCAGCACCCGGCCCTCATTTGCCTTTTTCATAATGGGCTGTTGCTCAATGGTACAGAATCTTCTGTGTTCTTTCCTGAATTATTAGTTATTTTTAAAATCTTTGTTAACTTTCTCCCCCTTGCTAGTTCCCAGGTAGCTTTCTCCCAGAGTGCTGGCTTTCCTTAACTATTTGCTGACTTGTGCTGGTGTGTAACCCTTCATATTTGGGTATTTCTATTTGTCTGACTGCTGATTTGATTCCAATCCAGTGTTTCTTCTGATTTTTGGAGAAAAGACGGCAATCCTGTGAGGCTCTGGTTTGGTGGCTTGTCTGGGTGTGGGGGCTCCTCGTCCTCATGGGGTTGTTAGCTCCCCAGGTCGCCATCCCGCATGGCCACTCTCCTGCCGATGCTGCCCGATACTCAGAAGGAGGGGAAGTCGAGACCTCCTCCTTATCCTTACAGATACTCATTGTGAGCTTGGAGCACCTTCTGTGACTGGACCGCCCATGCAGTGGTCCTTTGCTTTTTGCATTTTTAACTGCAATTTCCCCCAAGAGTCTTTCCTAATACAGTCTCTTAGGAATTGATGGTGGGATTAAATAAGGCTTGTTTCTGCACTGAATACAGTCCATGGGTTGCCACTTTGCAACCTCAGCTTTAAGGCTTATCTCCTCCCAGGAAACTGATTTTAACTTTTTAAGTTAAAAATGGGTATATAAGGCCGGGTGCAGTGGCTCACGCCTGTAATCCCAGCACTTTGGCAGGCCGAGGCGGGCAGATCACGAGGTCAGGCGATCGAGACCATCCTGGCTAACACAGTGAAACCCCGTCTCTACTAAAAAAATACGAAAAATTAGCTGGGCATGGTGGTGGGTGCCTGTAGTCCCAGCTACTCGGAAGGCTGAGGCAGGAGAATGGCGTGAACCCAGGAGGCAGAGCTTGCAGTGAGCCGAGATTGTGCCCTGCACTGCAGCCTGGGCGACAAAGCGAGACTCCGCCTCAAAAAAAAAAAAAAAAAAAAAAAGTGTATAAGTAATACATGTTTATTTTGGAAATTAGAAAATATAGGCCAGGTGTGGTGGCTCATGCCTGTAATCCCAGCATTTTGGGAGGTCGAGGCAGGAGGACTGCCTGAACCCAGGAGTTCGAGACCAGCCTGGGCAACATAGGGAAACCCCATCTCTACAAAAAATTAAAAATGAGCTGGGAGTGGTGGTGCTCACCTGTGGTCACAGCTACTGGGGAGACTGAGGTGGGAGGATAGCTTGGGAAGGGGAGGTTGAGGCTGCAGTGAGCCATGATCACACCAATGTGACACAGTGAGAAAAAAAAAGGCAGAAAGAAAATATAGGTAAACAGGAAGACAAAAATAAAAGCAGGGCATGGTGTCTCACCCTGTAATTCCAGCACCTTGGGAGGCTGAGGCAGGAGGATCACTTGAGGTCAGGAATTCGAGACCAGGCTGGACAGCATGGAGAGACCCCATCTCCACAAAAAATACAAAAATTAGCGGGGCACTGTGGTGCGCACCTGTGGTCCTGCTACTCGGGAGGTTGAGGTGGGAGGATCGCTTGGGTCCTGGAGGTTGAGGTTGCTGTAAGCCATGATGGCATCACTCCACTCCAGTCCAGGTGACAGAGCCAGACCCTGTCTCAAAAAAAAGTGGCTGGGCATGTAAACTTACCAAGGAGACAAGTTTTCAGATGAAGGAAGGCAACTCAAAGGATGGACTTTCAAACATTTGCAACCAGCACTGGGAACAGTAGTAGGTTGGGGAAGAGGGAAATCTAGAACTCACGCCTGAAAACTGCCAGTCATCCAGCCCATTTTTCCTTACAGACATTTGGAAATAAGTTAATGGAGCCATTTTGGTGAGAGCCCTCAGTTCCCTTCAGGAGGCCTTTGTCAGGAAGAGGGTGGGGCAGGGTACTCGTCCCCCATCCAAACCTGGAACTGAAACCAGCTTCAAAGCCAAGCACAGAGCCATCACGATGGCTCACGCCTGTAATCCCAGCACTTTGGGAGTCCAAGGCAGGCCTCACTTGAGGTCAGGAGTTCCAGACCAGCCTGGCCAACATGGTGATTGCACCACTGCGCTCCAGCCTTGGGTGACAAAGCAAGACTGTCTCAAAAAAACAAAACAACAATAAAACAAAGCACAGTGCAGGAATGGCTGTGGACTCTAGATGCCCTGCTAGGATTAGGATGGGTGTTCCTGGCTCATGGGCCTCACTGGCTCTTCTGGTGCCCTGCCACCCCCACCCCAGACTGGCTTTGAGCCCTGGAAACCTTGACAGCTTTCTAGAAGTGTCTGTCAGTTAGGTCGTGCGACGCGAAGTTGCCATTTCTGCAGGTCAAAAAGTGGTGGACTATTGGCAATTTCTAGGCACCTCTGGTCTGGTTGATCCAAATCCTCCAACCTGTGGCACATTTATTTAGCGCTCATTTTGTGCCATCCTGCCTGCTAAGCACCTTATAGCCATTTTTATTTGTATTTATTTTTCTTTTTGAGACAGGGTCTCGCTTTGTCACCCAGGCTAGAGCGCAGTGGCACAATCTCGGCTCACTGCAACCTCCACCTCCCGGATTCAAGCGATTCTCCTGCTTCAGCCTCCAGAGTAGCTGGGATTACAGGGGTGCACCACTACGACCGGCTAATTTTTGTATTTTTAGTAGAGACAGGGTTTCACCGTGTTGGCCTGGCTGGTCTCGAACTTCTGGCCTCAAGTGATCCACCCGCCTCGGCCTCTCAAAGTGCTAGAATTACAGGCGTGAGCCACCGCGGCCCGCTATAGCCATTTTAGAACTGTCACAGGTTTCTGAGGCACCGGATTGTTCACCATTTGACAGAGAAGAAAACTCGGGCTCAGATACTCCCCTTTTGGAATTGTTTCGGGGGCTGCCTCGTCCGTCAAACTTAAAAAAAATAACTGCATCCTGAGTTGAAGTTAAAAGAGCTGGGGTCTGGAGGCCTCTGGGCTCAGGGGCGCTGCCACTCAACCGCTGCGCCGCGCTGGGGACGCGCACGGGCAGTAAGTTCCCAGCTCTGTGGACGCCAGGTCTTAAACAAATCCTGTCGGTATTCAGTCACCCAGTGTTCCCATCAATACGATGAGAATAATGGGGACAATAGCCACCTAGTCCGGCAAAGTCAGGCGTGAGCTGCGAGGACTCGGTACCGCCCGGCAGGGGAAAGCAGGGCCTGGAGGCCGAGGAGCCCCACCCGCACCCACCACGTGGAGCCGGCCGGGCCCGCGGCTAGACCGCAGGGCGACAACCGGGGCGCGGAGCGGGGCGGGGGTGGGACTAGCAGTGGTCCCACTCCGCCGACGCCTCTCCCAGGCGGCGACACCGGCGAGCCGCTCCGCCCGGCCACCGTGTCCCTCAGCACCCGCGGACGCCGGGAGAGGAGGAGGTGGCGAGGCGCACGGCGGGGAGGCGTGGCCTCCGATTCCCGTATTTTTTTTGGTCAGCCTAGCTAAGGAAAGGTTCCCCTGCGCCTTTAAGAGGCTGACGCGGGCAGTCGATTGGGCCAGACTCCTCGGTGACGTCACGCCGGGGCCGGCGCCCTACCCCTCCCGCCGCGCCGCGCGCTCGCGGACAGTCGGCGCGCGGGCCGGGCCCCGCCGGCGCCCCTCAGCTTCGCGCGCCTGTGGCGTTGCCCCGGGCTCCGGGGGATGCCCCCGGCCGAGCACTTCTCATGGCCGCTGACGTCTTCATGTGCTCCCCGCGCCGGCCCCGCAGCCGGGGCCGCCAGGTGCTGCTCAAGCCCCAGGTGCCTGAGGACGACGACGACTCGGACACGGATGAGCCGTCCCCGCCGCCCGCCTCCGGCGCGGCCACCCCGGCCCGGGCCCACGCGAGCGCCGCGCCACCGCCGCCTCGGGCCGGGCCGGGCCGCGAGGAGCCTCCGCGCCGCCAGCAGATCATCCACAGCGGCCACTTCATGGTGTCGTCGCCGCACCGGGAGCACCCGCCCAAGAAGGGCTACGATTTCGACACGGTCAACAAACAGACGTGCCAGACCTACAGCTTCGGCAAGACCAGCTCCTGCCACCTGTCCATCGACGCCTCGCTCACCAAGCTCTTCGAGTGCATGACTTTGGCCTACAGGTAGGGACCCCTGCGACCCCCGGAGGCCCCTGCCGGAGGCCCCTGTTTGACAAAACAAGCGTGGAGGGAAGGGCCGCCTGGCAACCCCGTGGCTTCATGCATTCCCTTTGGGTCTTCCCCCTTCGAGAGGGTTTATGGATCTGGGGTTCCCCGCGTTGCCAGAGAGGCCGGGGTCCTGGCCTCTTCCCCTGCCAGCAGTGCCGGGGTCCTTTCGGGTTCACGTTCCCTATCCAGGCCCTCCCCTCCAGTGTCCTGGGGCCACCGATCTTGGACGAGAAAGAGGTATAAACACTGGCTGTATCTTGTGTTACCCGACTCTATGGACTCCTTCCTCCAAACACTTTGTGTGTTTTCCCCATATCCAGCAGCGGTCAGGACCACCTGTTCCGGGTGACGGGAGGCTGGCTCTGCTGTTTAATGGTTGTGTAACACCTCGGAGCCTGTTTCCTCCTTCATAAAAGGGGAATGACTGTAGTGTCTGCCTCCAAGGGGCTGTTGTGGTACTGGAGTGACTTAGGTAAATTGCTTATTCCAGTGCTTGGCCAGAGTTAGGTGTCCCTGCACCTGGAGGCTGGCCCATTACAACCTCATCGGGAGGCCCTCCCCCATCTCGGGAAGGCCTTGGGTGCCTCCTAAGAAGACTTTTGGTGCCACAGCTGTTGGAGGTGCAGTCTGTCCTCCTGGCAAGTTGGAGGGTTTTCTGGCCATCGCGAAACATTAGATGAGGGAGATGTCATTGTTGAGGGCAGACATCCCAGACACCATTCTGACATGTGGATTCGGGTGCTCTGGGCAGGGATTCCTCTTTTCCAAGTCACAGAAAATGTCTGGCCCTCAAAGATTAAAGCACTTTTCCACTCTCCCTCCCAGCATAAATATTAGGTATTTGCTGCAGGTAACTTTTCTGCCTGCGCAACAGAACTTCTTTGGACCGGCAACAGCGGCCTTGAGCAGCTCGGCCCTGCATAAAGCTCTTGATAGGATCTCTGCCGAGTTGAGCTTATTACATTAGGAACTGGACTAGCTGGCGCTGTCTTAGGTCTGCTCTGCAGGCATCTGGGGGGAAGTTTCCTAGGAGACTCCATGAACAGCGTAATAAAAAAGCAGGAATATCTTGCCGTCCCCCAACCCCCCATCCTTTTTAAGAGAGCTGTGAGCTCCAAGCATATCCAGGTTTAAACATTATGCTTTTACCTGAAGTTGAAATATTAAATACTTAGCCCTGGATGGCACCCCCTCACCGCCGCTGTCCCTGGAATAAACGATTAATCAACTTGTTCTTTGTTATGTTCCTGAAACACCCCTATTTCCTCTCTTGAAGGTTTTCCTGATGATCTGTTCCCGTAGCTCCTCCTCCCATCCCCCTTACCCAGCACATTGGTCAGTCTCTGCTGATTCTCTGGTCTTGCCAGTTTGAGCTGGCACTCAGCCTGTAAAGATGTTCTGCTTTTTAAAAAACAAATGGTGTTGAGGCTGCAGCCCTGTGCACCCTTCAGTCTCAGATTTTGAGCACTTCCATTGGAATCAAACCCAACTGGATCGCAGCGTATGCTATGCCTCGAGAGAGCCTTTTCAAACAAAGCTCGAGGTGAAAAGACTGGAATGTATCTTATTAAGAAAACTTAATCCTCTCATTTTAATATAAACTTCTACATATACAGAGAGAGAATGGATGATGGAGTCACGGGGGGCATGGGCTGGGAAAGTCTCACCTAAGTAAGCTCTGCTAAATGAAAACTAAATCAGTCTCCCCTTTGCACTCTGTTTGGATGACCTAAAGCCTTATTAAACAACACCAAAGAATTTTAGTAATGGCATTTTTTTTCATTTCTCTCAAAAATATTTTGGCAGCTGGCCATTGCTCAGTTAACTTTCTTGATTGCAAAATGCACCATCAGTTTGGTGCAAGAAGCTTACGTTGCTCTCTTGGCTCTCTCACTTTCGCTCCTTTTCCCTGTGCCTAAGGTCTCCTGCTGCCTAAGGTCGGCCACCTAAGGTCTGCCACCACAGGCCCTCGGATGGGATCTGTCCAGTCATTTCTCATGAAGATGCCCTTTGTCTGTCTGTGTGAGGCTGGTTTGTCCAGCCCTGAGTTTAGTTGGCAGTGTGGAACTTTGGTATGGATGACAGACGAATGACTCAAAATCAGTTGTTTGGGCTGTAGCCTGTGGGACAGAAGGAAGCTAGAGGAAGGTGAGTTTCTGACCCCAGCTCTCGTAGTGAGGACTGCTAGCTGGCTTTCAGGGAGGGAAGGTTGAGATTGGAGGCAATGAGGGGTGTGGTGGCTCACGCCTGTAATCCTAGCACTTTGGGAGGCTGAGGTAGAGGATTGCTTGAGCCCAGGAGTTCAAGATCAGTCTGAACAACGTAGCAAGACCCCATCTCTAAAAAAGAAAAAGAAAGAAAGGAAAAAAAGGGATTGGGGGCAGGGCAGAAAGAAGATGTAACCTCAGAGCTGGTCTGGTTTCCATCCTCGTGGGGTTCGTGCCTTCCCTGCTGGCTGTCTGGGTCCTCCCCTCCTGCCCGAGCTGAGGAAAGCCAGCTGGGTCTCCTTTTCTGTGTGACTGTTTCTGGCCTAGGTTCTTTCCAACTTCAACTTCCTGTCTGTCCCCTGGCCTCTTCGTTCTAGCTGCCTAACTCTCCGCGGTACACTCTGCTTTTTTTGTTGTTGTTGTTTGATTTCCTGTTAGCTGCTGCCTCCCAGCTGTTTCCAGATGAGGTTCAACAGCTCTTTGGGGAGGAACTAAGTGCAGGGGAAGTTGTGGTTATTTTTTACCGAGTCCTGAGAAGTGGCCTAGGGATTCTGACTGTGATCCGTTCCTGAACTGGCAGTGGCTTCACCTCCTGAAGGGTCTTTACCTGGGGCTGACTTCGGGTGGGGAACAGGGTGTTTGAGAACTTGGATGTGAGTGTGTGCCAGGGCCTACTGGGTAGGGAACTGTGCAGATGGGATTCCATGTCGGTCTCACTCCATTTTGCTGAGAAGCCCTGTGGCGAAGGTTCTTGATTTGGTCCGGAAACATGTGCTCAATTATTGGGACATTTTGGAGAGAAGGGGTTGCCTTTCCCTGAGGCAAACCAGGTGTTAATGATGGAAAAAAGCCCTTAGCATTCCTTGTCTGAACTCTAAGAACGCTATTCGATGGGAGAGATAAAATTTCCCTGCAAGGTGGAAGTGAGGATCAGCAGAGACAACCTCTGGGAATGGGGCTGGGAATGGGGCTAGTGCCTGGCAAGTAACAGACAATAGGAGGGTTAACTGGCTCCGCATAGCAAGTGGGTTATGGCGGAATTTTAGTTCTGCATCCGCGTTCATCTGACATTTATGAGGAGCCTGTGTCTTATCTATGAGCTGAAGGAAATAGTGTATCTAACCAGGGTCTTAGCTGAGCTTTCGAATGCCTGCTTGACAAATACTAAATAGAAGCATTCTTGATTTGGCCGGGTGCTTTCTGAGTCTCTACAATGGAGCTATGTACTGAAGAACATAGTTCATGGTTCTTGCCTTCTTAAGACTGTAAGGAATGTCACACATGTATATCCTCCACACAGAATTTCCTTTTTTTGAGATAGGGTCTCGCTCTGTTGCCCAGGCTGGAGGATAGTGATGTGATCATAGTTCACTGCAACCTTGACCTCCCTCAAGGGTCAAGCAATCCTCTTGTCTCAGCCTCTTGAGTAGCTGGGACTGCTGGCACGCACTACTATGGCTGGCTAATTTTTTATTTTTTGTAGATATGGGGTGTTGCTATGCCTCTCAGGACGGTCTTCAACTCCTGGCCTTAAGCAGTCCTTCCGCCTCAAGCCTTCCAAAGCGATGGGATTATAGGAGTGAGCCATCGTGCCCAGCCCCCACCTACAGATTCTGAACACATCTAGTGTGTACCTTTTCGTGGTTGGTGTTGGTTTCGTTTATTTGCCTTTTTAGAAACTCCTTATTTCAGGGAGTGTTGGTATGAATATTTCCGGTGGTGGGGGGAAGAGATGGTCTTTTTCTGTATTTAAAGATAAGCAGTTTCTGGAAAATAGGTTTCTGTTTAAGAAGTGGGTGTTTGAGGAGACTTAAATTTGGGCTTGTAAGATAGCCTTGGGATGTAAGTTTCTAAGATGTAGCCCCCTCCATGAATGCTTTGTATAGTAACCATTCTTTTTTTTTTTTTTTTTCCTGAGACAGAGTTTCACTCATGTTGCCCAGTCTGGAGTGCAGTGGTGCGATCTCAGCTCACTGCAACCTCTGCCTCCTGAGTTCAGGCGATTCTCCTGCCTCAGCCTCCCAAGTAGCAAGAATTACAGGCATGCACCACCATGCCCAACTAATTTTGTATTTTTAGTAGAGATGGGGTTTCTCCATGTTGGTCAGGCTGATCTCGAACTCCCAGCCTCAGATCATCTGCCTGCCTCGGCCCGCAAAATGCTGGGATTACAGGCGTGAGCCACCGCGCCTGGCTAACCCTTCATTCTTGATCAAGGCAGAAATCTGTGCCAGACTTAAGGAATAGCAAGGGCTAACGGTTAGAGCGCTGTGTCCTTCAAACTTGGAATTTTCAATAGAGGAACCGTCTAATGCTAGGCACAGTTAACCAGTTGTAAATGGAAACCTTTCATGCAAATACTAAATTGGTTTTTCTCTTTTGCAGTCATACCGAAGATAAGCAGTGTTTCTTCTCCTGCATTCTTCAGTCTTTAACCATTAGATAGTGCACCATTGCAGGGTGTGCACTGAGGTGGGAACTGGGGCTGCAGAGATGAAGAACATAGTCTCTCTCCTCAAGGGGCTCACAGGCTAGGCATGGGAACAGATAGACAGTTGCAGAACAGTTGATAAGGGCTGTGATAACTGTGACCAGGTCTTGTGACACTACTGGGGAAGGATGTCTCAGCCATATTGTTTGTGTGTGTGTGTGTGTGTTTTGACATGACCAGGAGCAGTGTGGATGGTCTTCCTGACATCAGGGTTTAATGCACATCTCCCCTTTCGCTGTTAACTCTCAAAGATTACCGATTATATTACCCAACAGGAAGCCCCAGTGCTCCCTGCTTTAGTGGTGCGGGACCAAACTTCCATTGTTTGTAGAGGCTGGTTGGTTCAACATTGCCCACATGTGGGAAGGGGAGGAAGGAGAGGAAGAGGAGGAAGACTTGGGGAAAGAGTCCGGGCGATGAAGTTAGAGGAGAGGATGGAGGGAGGTTATTTTCCGGGTGGGAGAAGAAAAGAGAATTCACACAGGCTGAGCATTTATTATTTATTATGTTCCACATTCTCTTTCCATGATCTTTTTTTTTTTTTTTTTTTTTTTTTTTTTTTTTGAGACGGAGTTTTGCTCTTGTCACTCAGGCTGGAGTGCAGTGGTGCAATCTTGGCTCACTGCAACCTCTGCCTCCTAGGTTCAAGCAATTCTCCTGCCTCAGCTTCCCAAGTAGCTGGGATTACAGGTATGCATCACCATGCCCAGTTAAGTTTTTGTATTTTTAATAGAGACAAGATTTTGCCATGTTGGCCAGGCTGGTCTCGAACTCCTGACCTCAAGTGATCCGCCAGTCTCGGCCTCCCAAAGTGCTGAGGTTACAGGCGTGAGCACTGCACCTGGCTTCTTAACATGACCTTAAGCAACTCATACAACAGCTCTCTCAGGTAGGTGGTGGAATCCTCATTTAAAAAAATAACTAAGTAAATAAAAATTTAAAAACTGGAGCTCAGAAGTTAATTAGCTGTCTTGCCGAGAGGTTACGCAACTTGTCCATGGAAAAGTGTCTCAAGCAGAAAAGTGACCTACCTTATCTGCCCACAAACGCCCGGCTTCTGTTAGAGGGGAGTGCAAGTGCCAGTTCCTCTCCAGAGGGAGAAACCCGGATGGGGAAGGTTGATGCCTTGGGCCACTCCATGTCTCTCTGTGGCTGCCGTCCCTGCTGGGGAAACCCTGTGCTTCCCAGAGTGCATGAACATCACATCCCCCTGGAAGCCGCTCTGATGTCATTCAGCCTGTGTCATTATGTGATCCCGGCTTACCAGAACCCCTGCTGTCTTCACCTTTGACTTCCCTGCTAAGCCTAACAGCTTCAGCACATCCTAGGAGATTAAGAATCATATGATGGATTGAAAGGGACACTCAGGGACCTGGAAGCCAACTTTATAATCTGTAGCGAAATCTTTTTTTTTGAGATGGAGTCTTGCTGTCACCCAGGCTGGAGTGCAATGGTGTAATCTGGGTTCACTGCATCCTCCGCCTCCTGGGTTCAAGTGATTCTTCTGTGTCAGCCTCCTGAGTAGCTGGGATTACAGGCACCCGCCACCACACCCAGCTAATTTTTGTATTTTTGGTAGAGACAGGGTTTCACCGTGTTGGTCAGGCTGTTTTTTTTTTTTTTTCTTTTCCTACTTGCAAGCTGACAAGTTAAGTGAATTGTGTTTATCTTCAGCTCTGCAGAGACAAGCACAACCTTTGTGGAACAGTGCTTTATGGGACATTGGTGTGGCGTGGGACAACAGGAGAAGTGCTTTTGCTGGATGATGTTTGTATCGTGGCCTGCTTGGACAGGTGTGGTGGGCAGTTTAATGGCCCCCCAAAGATGTGCACATCCTCATCTACAGAACCTGTGACTGCGCTAGGTTATATGGCAAAGGTGAATTAAGGTTGCAGCTGGAATTAAGGTTGCTGGTCTACTGACCTTAAAATAGGGAGATTATCTGGATTATCTGAGTGAGCCTGGTGTAATCAGGGGTCCTTACAATTAAGAGGGAATCAAAAAGAGAACCAAAGAGCAAGCAGCGGAGGAAGGACATCAGCTGCTGTTGGGGGCTTTGAAGATGGAGGAAAGCCACGGGATTGGGAATATGCTCCCCTCAGAGCTGGAAAAGGCGAGGGGATGGGTTCTACCCCAGAGCTGCTGGGAAGAAAGCAGCCCTGCTGAATCCTGTGAGACCCAAATCAGACCTCTGACCTCCAGAACTGTAAAATCATAAAGTCTGTTGTTCTAAGCCACTAAGTTTGCGGTAATTTGTTACAGTGACAACAGGAAGCTTATCTTCACTCTTCTCCCACCACAAGACAGCACAGGAGCCCACCCTGGGTTTAAGATTGAACTATAATGGTTGGGCGTGGTGGCTCACGTCTGTAATCCCAGCACTTTGGGAGGCTGAGGCAGGTGGATCACGAGGTCAGGAGATCGAGACCATCCTGGCTAACACTGTGAAACCCCATCTCTACTAGAAATACAAAAAATTAGCCAGGCGTGGTGGCGGGCGTGTTTAGTCCCAGCTACTTCAGAGACTGAGGCAGGAGAATGGCGTGAACCCGGGAGGCAGAGCTTGCAGTGAGCTGAGATCGCACCACTGCACTCCAGCCTGGGCGACAGAGTGAGACTCCGTCTCAAAAAAAAAAAAAAAAAAAAAGATTGAGCTATGCTGTGGGTCCTCGGCAGCAGCGAGGGAACTGGTGATAGGAGGGTCCTGGTTATAAAAGGAAAGGTTTGTAAAGTGGATCCTTGTTCCCTGGTATAATTCTATAATAGAGTATTGTAGAAAGTTAATTTTCGTTTTTTTAAAGGATTTATGTGATGGCCGATGAGAGCCTGAGCTCTCATTCCCTAGAATCAAATTACTTTTGGGTATAAAATGTGCAGTCCAGAGAGCCAGTGTCTTAGGTGATTACTTTCTGTATTTTGTTGGAGTTCTCTTGTCTGTGATTAGAATTCAGGCCACGGAGCATGTGTTTTTGGCAGAGCTCTGTGGCTGCGTGGATCAGGGACCCTCGTGCTGGCCTGTGGAATGGGAGTGCCGGTCACCTCATGCTAATTCTGGGACTCCGAGGACTGGCCGATTTCAGTGGAGACTGGTCCTGGGTTCCAGGCAGCGCTAGGTCCCCCACAGGGGAGATACTCTTCTTCACTGTCCGGCCAGACGCCTTGAAGAGACTGGCTCTCACAGGCCGGCTCTGCCTTCTTTACAGCCCTGCTTCTTGCGCTGCCGCTGGCTGTCACCCACCACCCTATTCTCTGGTACAAAGCTCTGCTCCTAGGAGCTTCTGGATCCGCTCAGCTTGAGCCTGCTGGGGCCTATGTCTCACATATGGACCTTGCTGTGAGCTTTCTGGGACCATCAGCTCTCTTTGGCAGTTGTCTAATCGAATTAGCCCTGTGAGGGCTACTTGAGAGGGAGCCTGGCTGGCCAGGCCCCAGAGCATGAGGCTGGCTATGGTCTGGGTTTGGCCGCCCCAGCACAAATGCTTTTTCCCTCCAGGCACACCCTGCTGTGTGCAGGCATGGTTCTAGCCCTCCGGGGTACAGTGGTAAGCTAGATGGGTTAATCCTCTCTCCTCATGGGACTTCCATGCTGGTGGGGGAATTGTCAGCACATCAGGTCTTATATTGTGAGTGCAGGCAAGAATAGAAAGAAGGTGAAGGCTAGAGAGTACTGGGGCTGGGGAGGGTGGGCGGATACTTTAGGCTGGGTAGAGAAGTCCTCTGGGGAGGTGACCTTTCTGGGTGAACTCTGAAACCTAAGTGGCAAGTAGGAGCCAGGCACGACGGTCGTTCCAGGTGTGGGAAGAGGCCCAGGCAGAGGCCCTCGCTGGAGTGAGCTTGGCGCATCACAAGGTTAGAAAGAAGGCTGGCTTGGCCAGAATGTTGAGGGCAGGAGGTAAGATAGAAGAGGCAAGGGGCCTTGTGGGCCAGGGTAGGAAGTTAGGAGATGGTTTTGGTGGCACTGGGGAGTACTGTCTTACCTCCACAAGGCGGCTCGGGCTAGTCTACAGGAGACGGGTCTAGGGAGGGTGAGAGCAGGAGCAAGGCTACCAGTTGGGCAGTTGTGGAGCTCCAGCCTCAGCCTAGGATGGTAGCAGCGAGGTGGTGAGGAGCTGGATTCAGGGTGGTTTTTGGACTTGCTGGTGAATTGGACCTGGCAGATGAAAGGAAGAAAGGAATCAACAGTGACTCAGGTTTGGCCTGAGCAGCCGGGGCCATTACTGAAATGAGGAAGGCTGGGGAAGGAGCGATGAGCTGTGAAGCTGGGGCATGTCTCGCTGAGGACGATGCAGTGTACAAAGCTTGGCTGCCCGGGGGCCGCCCTGACAGCCAGAGCTGTGAGCGGGCAGCTTCCCTGAGGATGGCTGAGGGCTGTCAGTGTGGTGGGCATCACAGCCATCTACTTTGCCCTACCTGGGTTTCTTCTTGCCCCCCAGTCCCTCCCCCTACCCCCGAGCTCGCTGTCCCTCTCCAGGGGAGGCTTTGGAGTTTGGAGCTTGCGTTCTGAGTGGCATGGAATATGCACCTCCTGCGGGCTGTTTCTGCTCAGCTGAGTCTGGTGGTGCTGGAGAAATACTGTCTGCTTTGAATACCCTAGAGACCTCTCCAAGCCCAGCATTCTTGATGTGTTTGGGAGTTGACTGCACCATCAGAAAAATCTTCTAGAAGGAAGCAGTAGAGAAGGGGTAATTTTGGTAGCTCCAGAAGGGGGTCCAGGATCTGGAGAAAGAATTCTAGGAACAGGATTCCATGTCATCCACCTTTAAGTCTCAGAAGTAAGCATGAAGAATCCCAGTTGGGTGATGGTGAAGAGGAAAGGCTGAGGAGTCAGAAAAAGCTTCTACAAGAAGATGGAGCAGCTCCTCCAAAGAGATGGCTGTGGGAAGAGGCAGCCGCCCTGGGCAGTTTTCAGGCATTGGAGAGGAAAGCAGCTTCTCTGTTGAGGAATATTCTGCGAGTGGGCGATCCACTTTGAAAGCTGGTTACTATTCCTTCCTTCTAGGCCTGTGGGCAGGGAAGGAGGGCAGCCGTGTTTGCTCTGTTCCAATGAGACAAATTCGGTCACCAAAACAAAAAAACAGCTTCTTATGTAGAAAGTAAGGGAGTTAGCCTGGTTTTCGGATATTCACCCAGTATTCTAGCTTTTTAAAGAATAGCCTGAAGAGGCTGGGTGCAGTGGTTCATGTCTGTAACCTCAGCACTATGGGAGGTTGAGGCAGGAGGACTCCCTGAGCCCAGGAGTTTGAGACTAGCCTGGTCAATGTAGCAAGACCCCAATCTCTACAAAAATTTGAAAAATAAAAAATAAAAAATAAAAAAATTAGCCAGGCACGGTGGCGCATGTCTGTAATCCCAGCTGCTGGGGAGGCTGGGGTAAAAGGATCCCTTGAGCCCAGAAAGTGGAGGCTGCAGAGCTATAATCATACCACTGCACTCCAGCCTGGATGGTAGAGCAAGACCCTGTCTCAAACAAGCAAACAAACAAATAAAACACAACAGCCTGAAGAACCTCTTCATATGGTTACATGGTCACATGGTAACCAGCCCGTTCACAATGGGCTGCCTCATTTTAAACTGGCAGTTGGGACCTGCGCAGATAGTTTGATACTAAGCTTTTTAGAGAAAGTGAATCAATAAATTCCTTTTATTTATTAAAAGGAAACGCTTTCAATGTATTCTTAAAACAGTATATAATTATCTTAGCTTGGTGTTTTAAACAACTGTTTTCTAGTTGAGTAGTGGGGTCTTTTAAATTGCCTCTTTTGTTCTTTAGATTATCAAGCAGATCCTTCTCTGCCTTGAAGCAGAAAACTCTTTCATCCATTTGTAGTCAGGCTTTTTTCTTTTTAACACAACTTTCTGTAAGTGTAATTTACATAGCATAAAGTGCACCCATTGTAAGTGTAAGGTTCAGTGATTTTGTTTTTTTTAGTTGTGCAGTCATTGTCACAGCCCAGTGTTGGGACATTCCATCACCTCAGTAAGATCCCCAAAGTTCATCCATGTTGTAGCACACATCAGGTATTTAGTTCATTTTAATGCTGAATAGTCTTCAGTTTTTTAGATGTACCACATTTTGTTTTACTGACATGTTTTTGAGGAGACACCTAGTACCTTTGTTATTCGGGTGTTGGCTTCCCATTTCCTATAGTAAGGCTGTTTTAGAGAGTCAGCTAGGAACTTCCTTACAGGGTGAGAAGAAGGAAATGGCTGTGAGGTATGTGGAAAGATGATGGGATTGGAATCCACAAGACAGTGGTGTGACTGGTTAGCATCTGCCACTTAGCTCCTATAAGTCTTGGTGCCCATGAGGGTGGGGGATGCAAGAGAGAGAGGGTTAGACTAGAGTCATGGTTACCAACCTTACTCTTCTTCCTTGGCTTTCTTTTTTGAAAGACGTTTCCTTAGGAACAAAATGCATTCAGTAATTTAAAAAGAAACTAATTACCAGTGTATGCCACAACATGAATGAATCTCAGAAACACTATGTTGAATGAAATAAGCCTTACTCAGCCGGGTGTGATGACTCACACATGTAATCCCAGTACTATGCGAGGCCGAGACAGGCAGATATTTGAGGTCAGGAGTTCGAGACCAGCCTGGCCAACATGGCGAAACGCTGTCTCTACCAAAAATACAAAAAATTAACTGGCGTGGTGGCACACGCCTGTAATCCCAGCTACTTGGGAGGCTGAGGCAGGAGAATCGCTTGAACCTGAGAGGCGGAGGTTGCTGTGAGCCGAGATCTCACCACTGCCCTCCATCCTGGGCAACAGAGCGAGACTCTGTCTCAAAAAAGAAAAATAAGATAAAATAAGAGGGATTAATGGATGGAGAGATGGCTTAGTGGTTCTAATTGTAGAATCCAGGTGGTGGGTACTTGAGTATTCATTGTATAGTTCTTTCAACTTTCCTTGTATGTTTGATAATTTTTTTTTTTTTTTTTTTTTTTTTTTTTGAGACGGAGTCTCGCTCTGTCGCCCAGGCTGGAGTGCAGTGGCGCGATCTCGGCTCACTGCAAGCTCCGCCTCCCGGGTTCACGCCATTCTCCTGCCTCAGCCTCCCGAGTAGCTGGGACTACAGGCGCCCACAACCGCGCCCGGCTAATTTTTTGTATTTTTAGTAGAGACGGGGTTTCACCGTGGTCTCGATCTCCTGACCTTGTGATCCGCCCGCCTCGGCCTCCCAAAGTGCTGGGATTACAGGCGTGAGCCACCGCGTCCGGCCGATAATTTTCTTAATAAAATGTTAGGAAAATTGCATTTACTTGAAGAATGACTATCATGGCTTTATCATGGGCAAGTAAATACTTTAAAAAATATTGATCTACCTGAAGCTATCTTCCCACAAATAAAAGAAAAAATATTGAAAACAATGTTTGGAATGAAGTACTGATGCATGCTGCAGCATGGAAGAACCTTGGAAATGCTGCCCTAGGTAAAAGAAGCCAGACACGAAAGACCATGTATGTGATCTGTTGATGCGAAAGGCCTAGAGCAGCAAACTCATAGACTCAGAAAGCAGAGCAGTGGCTGCCAAGGGTTGGGGAAAGGGAAAATGGATAGTCACTGCTAATGTTTTTTTTTTTTTTTTTTTTTTTTGAGGCTGTGATGAAAATGTTCTAAAATTAGGGTGGCAATGGTTACACAACTCTGCATATACTGAAAACCACTGAATGCTGTTAAAGGGTCACTTTGATGGTATGTAAATTATGTCTCAATAAGCTGTTATTGTTTTAAAAATGTTGAAAACAGTTCGGATTTTCAACATTATCTTTAGGAATCTGACTTGGGAAGTGCAAGATCAGATGATCTTAGAGATCCTAACTATGTCAGTGTCTAGAAATTCCATGATTCTTTATCTTTACTGTGTACAGTAAGTGGAGGAGTGTTTGGGAAAGTGACCTCCTTGGAGCATTCCTTCTAGACTGAAAATGACGTGGGAATTGGTTTCTCCAACTTGCACCAGAGCTTGCCAAATCACCATCTGTATGTGTGTGGAGGGTAAAGTTAGTTTGTTAAGACCTTTACGGCCGGGTGCAGTGGATCAGACCTGTAGTCCCAGCACTTTGGGAGGCCAAGGCAGGTGCATCGCTTGAGCTCAGGAGTTTGAGACCAGCATTAGCAACATGAAAAAACCTTGTCTCTGTTTAAAAATAAATAAATAAATAAATAAATAAATAAAAGACTTTTTCTTCTTTTATCTGGGTCAAGGGTCACAAACTTAAATACTCACAAGGACCAGCAAATAGGATATCTGTAAGGCTAAAAAGACCTTTTCTGTTACTTATTTTCCTCCTTTTCATAAAGTCATGGTTATGGAGAAATCTCTCTTTGTTATGAAAACTGTAAGCATAAACTGCAGTTGACTTGGTCTCAATGACAGGCAGTAGGGAGTAGTGGAGACTGTGGTGAACTACAGAGTGTTTGCTGAAAGAGCAGCCATCACTCAACTTCAGGTGATTCTTGCCATTTGGGAATGTGAGCCTAGTGTTATGAGAGTCGACATATTTTAAAAACTGGAGGAAATCTGGATTTAAGGTCTGAATTCAGCTATTAGGTATTCTGGGGATGTGAGTTTAATCTAGATTGAATGTGGTTTAGAAGTGAGTCTTGGCCTAAGCGATGAAGGTGATGTGCCGTTTGCCACAGATTGGCTCTGGCACAAGAAAATTTTTTTTTTCCTTTCCTTTTCTTTTTCTTCTCTTCTCTTTTCTTCAATTTTCTTCTTTTCTTTTCTTTTTTTTTTTCTTTGAGATAGGATCTTTCCCTGTCAACCACACTGGAGTGCAGTGGCGCGATCTCAGCCCATTGCAACCTCCACATCCTGGGCTCAAACTATCCTCCTGCCTCAGCCTCCCAAGTAGCTAGGACTACAAGGCGTGCACCACCATGCCTGGCTAATTTCGGTATTTTTTTTGGAGAGACAGGGTTTCGCCATGTTGCTCAGGTTGGTCTTGAACTCCTGGGCTCTAGCAACTCATCCGCCATGGGCCTCCCAAAGTCCTGGGATTACAGGTGTGAGCCACTGAGCCTGGCCAAGGTAGATTTTTTTGGGGGGTGTTCTTACGCTATGTCTACCTTCTTGGCCCTGCTCTGTTTAAAGTCACAGGACCATAATCTTCTGAATACCAAATCTAAGACTGTCTGCCTGGTACACCCCAGAGGTATGCATGTGCCTAGGAGACAGTTAGTTACTCTGAGTTATGAGGTTTTAAGTATGATTTTAAGTATTCTTGTCCTTGGAATGGAGGATATATTCTCCATTTTGTGAAATTCTTGGACTATAGGTTCCATTCCATTTTAAACTCTCACCCCTCAGCATCACCACCATACTTGACTAAGGTGGGGCTGTTTGCATAGGGTAATTTTGGGATGAGGGAAAGGGACAATACTTTGAACTCTATAAACAGTTGATTTGGCTGGAGTTGAAACAAAATTACAACATTAAGTTAGACTGAGGAGACCTCTGTCTTGGCTCTTGTTGAGTTTCTGACCTGCACATTTTATATTATGTTACATATCTCCGGCTTTGCTTCCCCAA
Organism: Macaca thibetana thibetana; assembly: GCF_024542745.1. Taxonomy (NCBI): domain Eukaryota; kingdom Metazoa; phylum Chordata; class Mammalia; order Primates; family Cercopithecidae; genus Macaca; species Macaca thibetana. The sequence continues at coordinate 118,436,047 of NC_065588.1, forward strand.
TATATGTGTTGTTGTGTGTGGCGTGTGGGATGTTGTGGGGTGTGGGGTGTGGTGTGTGTGTGGTGTGTTTGTGTGTGTGATGGGGTATGTGGGGTGTGTGGTATGGATATGTATGTGTTGTGTGTATGTTATGCGTATGTGTGGTGTGGTCTGTGTATGTGTGGTGTGTGTGCGTGGTGTGTGTGGCGTGCGTGTGTTGGTGTGTTTGCAGTGTGTGGTGTGTGGGTGTATGTTGGTGTGTGGGATGTGTGTGGGGTGTGTGTTGGTGTGTGTGTGTTGGCATGTGGGGTGTGTGGTGTGTGTAGTGTGTGGGGCGGTGAGTGTCTGTGTGTGATGTGTGTTGGTGTGTGGTGTGTGTGTGAGGTATGGTGTATGGTGTTTGTGGTGTGTGTTTCTGTGTGTGCTGTGTGGGTGTGGGGTGTGTGTGTGGTGTCTGTGTGTGGTGTGGGTGCATGGTATGTGTTTGCAGTGTCTCTGTGTTGTGTGTGTTGGTGTGTGTGGTGTGTTGGTGTGTGGGTGTGCGTATTTGTGGTGTGTGTGTGGTGTGTGTTGGTGTGGTGTGGGGGGTATGTGTGTGGTGTATGGGTGTGTGTGTGGTGTTATATGTGTGAGGTGTGTGTGGTGTGTGTATTGGTGTGTGTATGTTTGCGGTGTGTGTTTGATGTGTGAGGTGTGTTTGTGCAGTGTCTGTGTGTTGGTGTGTGTGGAGGGTGCATGTGTTGGTGTGGGGGGTGTGTTTGCGGTGCCTGTGTGGTGTGTGTGTGGTGTGGGTGTAGTGTATATGTTGGTGTATGTGGTGTGTGTGTTTGCGGTGTCTGTGTGTGTTGGTGTGTGTGGTGTGAGTTTGCGGTGTCTGGTGTGGTGTACTGGTGTGTGTGTTGGTATGTGTGTGAGATGTGTGGGATGCGTGTGTACATGTTTGCAGTGTCTGTGTGTGGTGTGTGTTGGTGTGTTGGTGTGTGTGTGTATGCGGTGTCTGGTGTGTTGGTGTGTGTGTGGATGTGTGTGATGTCTGTGTGTGTGTCGTGTGTGTTGTGTGTGGTGTGTTGGTGTGTGTTGGGGTATGTGTGAGTGTGTGTTTGTGGTGGGTGTGGTGTTGGTGTGTGTTGTGTGTGGTGTGTTGGTGTGTGAGTGTGTTTGCAGTGTAAGGCGTGTTGGTGTGTGCAGTGTGTTGGTGTGTGTGATGGTGTGTGTGGGGGTGTATGTTTTTGGTGTCTGTGGTGTTGGTGTGTGTGGTGTGTGTTGTGTGTGGTGTGTTGGTGTGTGTGTGGGTGTGTGTGTTTGTGGTGTCTGTGTTGTGTGTGGGGTGTGTTGGTGTGTGTGTGTGGTATGTGTGGGGCAGTGCGTATGTTTGAGGTGTCTGTGTGTGGTGTTGGTGTGGGGTGTGTGTTGTGTGTGGTGTGTTGGTGTGTGTGTTGGTATGTGTGTGGGGTGTGTGGGTGTGTTTGCAGTGTTTGTGTGTATGGTGTGGTGGTGTGTGTGCAGTGTCTGGTATTGGTGTGTGTGATGTGTGTGTGGTGTGTTGGTATGTGTGTGCAGTGTCTGTGTGGTGTGGTGTTGGTGTGTATTGTGTGTGGTGTGTTGGTGTGTGTGGGATGTGTGGGTATGTGTGGGTGGTGTCTGTGTGTGGGGTGTGTGGGTATGTGTGTGCGGTGTCTGTGTGTGTGGTATGGTGTTGGTGTGTGTGGTGAGTGTGTGGTATGTTGGTGTGTGTGTGGGTGTGTGTTTGCAGTACACATTCACATACATGGACACGTACTGCTTGTGCAGCCACCTTGCACAGATTCCTTAGGATTCCTGGCTCTGGCTTTTTGATCTGGTTTGGAAAGGTGTTGGCAAGTAGCTTTGTCTTTCTTAAGTGCGTTAGCATAGGCCTCTAATCCAGATTCAAATAGCGTTTGTATTTATCCGCAATGCAGTGCTTCCCCTGCGGAGATATGTTTGCTGAAAAGTTGGGGAATTCTTTAAAGCTTAGGACCTTACTTTTTTGAATTTTTCCACATCTTTCAGGCTTCCTTCCAGATTTTACTCATTGTTATTTCTCTATGTTCATAGTATAGATTTTTGTTTACATTTTTTTTTAATTATACTTTAAGTTCTAGGGTACATGTGCACAATGGGCAGGATTGTTACATATGTGTACATTTTAAAATTAAAGTTAACTTTTTCTTTTCAAGTTTCATTTCAAATTATCATAGAAAAATCAGAAATATAGGTAAAGCTAAAAATAAATAAAAATTACAACACCCAGAGATAACTTGTCAGTTCTCTAGTGTTTATTCTTATAGACCTTGTTTTTTATTTTTATTTTTTGCATGGTGAGTACATATATGTTTTCCTTATTTTTATTATTATTATTATTATTATTATTATTTTTTTTTTTTTTTTTTTGAGACGGAGTCTCACTCTGTAGCCCAGGCTGGAGTGCAGTGGCCGGATCTCAGCTCACTGCAAGCTCCGCCTCCCGGGTTCACGCCATTCTCCGGCCTCAGCCTCCCAAGTAGCTGGGACTACAGGCGCCCGCCACCTCGCCCGGCTAGGTTTTTGTATTTCTTAGTAGAGACGGGGTTTCACCGTGTTAGCCAGGTTGGTCTCGATCTCCTGACCTCGTGATCCACCCGTCTCGGCCTCCCAAAGTGCTGGGATTACAGGCTTGAGCCACCGCGCCCGGCATATTTTTATTATTTTTTTTGAGACAGAATCTCGCTCTGTCGCCAGGCTGGAGTGCAGTGGCGCGGTCTCGGCTCACTGCAACCTCCACCTCCCTGGTTCAAGCGATTCCCCTCCCTCAGCCTCCCAAGTAGCTGGGACTACAGGTGCAGGCCACCACATATTTTTTCCATTTAATAGAGTTTGAGCATTCCTCCAAGCCACAAAATATCCATCTGCAATTTTTTATTTTTTAAAGGTAGGTTCACTTTGTTGCCTAGGCTGGGCTGCACATGTGTGATCATAGCTCACTGCAGCCTTGAACTCCTGGGCTCAAGCAATCCTCCCGCCTCAGCCTCCCGAGTACCTGGGACCACAGGTGTGCACCACCACACCCGGCTTCTGCAGTGTTACTTAGTAGCTGGATAGTATTTCATTGTGTGGATGTACTACTGTTTATTTAATGTCTCTTTGTTGATCACTGAGAATATTTCTGTGGTGTTTTTGGTAACCTCTCCCCGTGTTTCTGGGCCCCTGTTCCATTCATCTCTGTTTTCATACCCCTGGTTGGCTACTTTCTCTGAAAATATCTCTGCTTCCTCCTCCTTCCTGACAGGACCCTTTACCCTGGGAAGCTTTCAAGACTGTAAAACGGCAGCAATTCCTGTCACCACTTTAGGCACCCCTCCTTGTCCCACTGTCCCACCCTCCCGGGACAGGCATGTCTAGGGGAATGGTGGTCAGCAGGCGCTGAGCTGAATGGTGGCCTGTTTGTTCTGAGTCCAGAGCTGAAAGCTTTTATGTATGTCCAGCAGCCTGCTGTGGGGCAGGGGTAGAACGCACAGTCAGCAGCGTGCCCACAGGACTGATGCCGCAGCTTGCATGCCTAGTGGCGCTCTGCTGACAGACCCCCGAGGCTGTGACCGCAGCGTCACTGAGGTGACTGCTGCCCTTGGCTGTGTGTTGTGCCTGAGGTAGGGAGAGCAAGGCTCTGTGAAAGTTGTGATTCCAGGTGTGAGTCCCCCCAGCTGGTGTGAGCTCTCACGTGGAACTGGAATGCTGCAGATGCATGTCCCTGCGAGTTACAAAACTGGGGAATGACTTGGTACGTGGAAGGAAGAGCTGACTCAACGCTCTGAAAAATGATTTAAATACTTTTTGTCAGATTGAGTCCGGAGATGCTGCTCTCTGGCTTGGCAGCCTTGTTTCTCAGCTGCTCGCTTGTGGTGCTTCCGTGGGTCTGTCTGTCCTAACACTTCCATTGTCGGAGGAGTGCTCAGCAGAGGGGCTGTTGGTCGAAGGCATGAGGACTTTGGTTATGGGTGTTTCTTTTGCAGGGAACAGGGTCTCACTCTGTCCCCCAGGCTGGAGTGCAGTGGTGCGATCACAGCTCACTGCAGCCTTGAACCCCTGTGCTTAAGCAGTCCTCTAACCCTGGCCTCACTACAAGTGTGAGCCACTGCACCCAGCCTCAATTTTAAACAAGCAGGGCCAGGTTCGGTGGCTCACGCCTGTAATCACAGCGCTTTGGGAGGCTGACGTGGGAGGATCACTTGAGCCCAGGAGTTCCAGATCATCCTGGGCAACATAACGAGACCCTGTTTTTACAAAAACTAAAAAATTAGCCAAGTGTTGTGGCTCACACCTGTAGTCCCAGCTACTCAGGAGGCTGTGGCAGGAGGATCTCTTGAGCCCAGAAGTTGGAGGCTGCTGAGCTATGATCACTGCACTCCCCCCTGGATGACAGAGTGAGACCCTGCCTCTAAAAAAAAAAAGAATTAATTAATTAAAATTGCTCAGGCCCAGCTGTGTGAAGGCTGGTGTCCCCACACTGCCCGCCATCCCCCTGCTGTGTTCTTGCTGAGAGCTCCTTCCTAGGGCTCCATTTCCTGGCCCAGTGGAAGGCCTGCTCCCAGCTCCCTACACTCCCAGGCTGCTCCCTTATCTATTGGGCCAGTCTCTCTTTCCCTTTCGTTTTGGAATCCATGGGTTTCCCCTCCCCACCCCTCCACGAGAAACCTTGGCAGAAGGCTTTGTCCATAGGGAAGCAAAGAACCCAGTTAGCAGCTCAGCTCTGGCCTGGCCTTGGCCTTGGCCTTGGCCTTCCACAGTACTGTGAGCCAGCAGGTAGGTAAGCTCACCTGTACTATGCACGGCCTCCTTCAGATCCTTCTTAGGGCAGCCTACCAGAGACTGTATTTGCAGAGGAGCTGGCAGGGCCTGTGTGGAGCCAGCTACGCTGTGCCTGATAAGTTTGTTTGCTTATCTTTGTTTGTGTGCTTGTTGTTGGCTCCTTGGAGCTATGGGTGTGTTTATGGGGTGTTGGAGATGACTGACCCTGATTGGTAAAGTAGGGATGAAGTGAGCAGGGCAGGGTGTGGTGTGAGAAACCCTGTCATCTGTTCTTCCAGTGCCCCCCAGTTCTTCCCCACAGAGAGATTTTCCTTCTGTTCCCTGTCCTAGAGGGCCCTGGGGCAGCAGCTTTTAGGTTCTTGGAAAGATGGGGAGCAACCACCCCCGCTGAGCAGCTGAGATTGAGGTTGGGGTATGCTGCCCTCCCAGACGACTGGAAGATTGACACAGCAGCGCTGTGTTTCAGCTCTTTGTTCTTTGTTGGCTGGGATCACTGGAAATATATCAGTGAGACTTAAATGTGTCCTGGGAGCTTGAGCTGCCCAGTAGGCGACCCATGGCTGCAGAACAGCCAGCTCCAGTGATGTGTCATCTTGGAAGGGCAGCTGGCCTGCCTTCTGTCGGGTCACATGGGTTGGCTGATGTCGGATTCTATGTAATTTTTTTCCTCCTTTTTAACATGGTGCCTCAAAGTCACGGGGACTTGAGGGTAGAAATTAGGAGGGAAGGACAGGTTTTTCAGCTGGCTCTTGGGCTGTGCTTGACAAAGCCATCATTGTTTTGAATAAAGCGCCAGTTGGTGTGGTTTGTGTCGCTCTGGTGCTCTGAAATTGGCTTCTCTTCTTCCACCTCTGCTGCTGATCCTGGGGGTGGGCTGGGAGGAAGACCACTGGTTCCAGAGGAGAAACCATTTCCCTTTGCCTCCCTGCTCAGCAGGAGCAGCGGGAACAGCGTCTTAGGGCAGTGAGTTAACTACTGCAGACCAGCTGGGCATGGTGGCTCATGCCTGTAATCCCAGCACTTTGGGACGTCGACGGGGGAGGATCACTTGAGCCCAGGAGTGTAAGACCAGCCTGGGCAACATAGCAGGATCTTCTACAAAAAATTGTTAAAATTAGCCAGGCATGGTGGCATGTGCCTGTGGCCCCAGCTACTTGGGAGGCTGAAGTAGGAGGATGGCTTTAGCTGGGGAGTTTGAGGCTGCAGTGAACCATGATTGTGCCACTGCACTTCAGCTGGCCTGGGCAACAGAGCAAGGCCCTGTCTCCAAAAAAAAACCAAAAACAAAACAAAACCCCAAAACAAACAAACACAAAAACCAAACTATTGCAGAGCAGACTGCTGTCTCTTGGTTCAGTGGGCATCCTGGACCCCAGCTGTTGCAGTCAGCCCTGCCTCTTGGTAATGCCCTGGGGGCATTGCCCTTCCAGGCATCACACTGCGTGCTGGTGGCCCCAGCCTCACTTGGCCCTTGCTTGTTCCAGACATGAGACCACCTGCTCTGGCCAGGTTCCCCACCTGCTATCCCTGCAGCCCTGGCTGATTTCCTTAACGTCCTTTTTGGTCTGATGTCTGTCCCTATCATGTGTATGATGCTTCAGGCTGCAAATAACCAGCAAGAGAGAGCAGTTCCTCTGCTGAACTCCCTCAGGTGGAGGAGCAGAGCCTCAGGGCTTTGGCTTTCTGATGCCAACTTAGGTTGCATTGTCCTACCTCTGCGCCTGCTTAGTTTCCTATTTGTGTGTCTATATGAGGAATATTCCTCATATCCAAATATATTTGTGGAAATCCCAGCCCTGAAGGAGTTTAGGGCATTAGGAGAACTCCCTTGGTGAGTGGGAGGGTGGAGGCGGCTCACATGGAAAGGTGTTTGTAGTGAGAAGATGGAGACTCCATTTCCTCCCCAAGTCAGGAACTTCATTTGTCTGCCTTTGAATTAATAGCTCTCCAAGTGCAATGTGGTTATACCCTGACATTTGAAGAGCCTAGAAGGAGGAAATGCAGAGTGCAAAAACATGTCAGGTCCCTGCCCCAGACAGCCAAGTTCAAGTGTTTTTTTTCTCAAAGATGGAGCTGCTGTGCAGGAGTGTAGACCTGGTGGAGAGAGCTGGGTGGTCGGGTGGTGAGATGAAATGACCTTATCTACAGGATTAGTTATTCACAGACAGACTTGGGAAGCACCTCTATGGTACCATTTGAGGAGCACAGAAGAATCTGTGAATGGATCTAAAATGACTTCTTTCAGTCAGTCCTTTGAGTTTTACGGGATTAAGGTTGGCTTGCTATTAAAATGTGTTTGCAAAAATACCTAATTTGCTCCTCTCTCAAGGAATAGAGCTTCCTTTGATATTAACCAGTTTTCTAAATCATTGTTGTTTATTTTGTTTAATCATCTGTTTTATGAAATTAACCATTTTTAATGGAAAGTAGAAATCTCTCTCAAATGCATACTCATTTTTGCTGCTTTCTTGAACATATTGAACAGAACTTTTGATTATTTAGAAACATATTTTTGAATATTATTTATTGCATTATTGTGGTAATCTTCCATTGTTAAGGTATATTGAATTCTCTGTTCAACTATTCCAGACTTTCTCATGAGTTAGGTTTTCAGATTGAATGATCGTCTCCTCTAGGCTGTTGGCTGTCACTTGATCAGCAGTGAGTTTCCCTTTTTGTCTGGCATCTCCCATTTTCTGTTGGTTTGCATAACTTGTTAAATTGAGTGTAAAATAAGGGTAATTAACTTAGTGAGGGTTTAGAGACTCTCCTCTGAGTCAAGTGCACAGACCTTTGTTATCTATCTTGAATCACTTTCACTTACTTCTGGATAACTAAGCTCCAGATAATTGTGAAATAATGGTATACATATAGACTCCTTTTACAGAATACTCTGAAGCCATTATTAGCCAGTTATTAGCCAGTTACATCAGTGAATGTTGTTCACCAGATTAACTTGTATATGTAATAGAAATTATCTGCAAATCATGTGAAAGGGCAAAGATCCTAAACTCTTCAAAAAATTACAGTATATTCTCATTTTTGAAATCTGGCAAATAAGTAAACTCAATCAACAGGGCAGACTGTATCCCCGTGCTAACTGAATTTTAATTTTTGCCAATTATGAGATGGACATTCACTTCTTCCCCTTTGCCAAGAGAAAATCATTCTGTGGAGGTTCTTTTCCTTCCTCCTCCCTCATCGTATAGAGGTGCATACTCATGGTCAAAAGTAGGATTCAGACATTTCGGAAAGACAGGAAGAAAAGAGCCCTGGAAAACTGCTCTTAGAGTTACACCCTGTGGTTTTGTCACTTTGCTTTTTTTTTTTTTTTTTTTTTCCTGTGCCCATGTAGGTAAAAATAGACATGCAGCATCATTCTCAGTTGTCTTTTGAAGAGCGAAAAAGTTTTTAATTTTGAGAAAGTCTAATATATCTGTCTTTTTTTTTCTTTTCATGCTTTTTGTGTTGTGTTTTAGAAATCTTTGCCAATCCGGCCGGGCGCGGTGGCTCAAGCCTGTAATCCCAGCACTTTGGGAGGCCGAGACGGGCGGATCACGAGGTCAGGAGATCGAGACCATCCTGGCTAACACGGTGAAACCCCATCTCTACTAAAAATACAAAAAACTAGCCGGGCGAGGCGGCGGTGCCTGTAGTCCCAGCTACTCGGGAGGCTGAGGCAGGAGAATGGCAGGAACCCGGGAGGCGGAGCTTGCAGTGAGCTGAGATCCGGCCACTGCACTCCAGCCCGGGCGGCAGAGCGAGACTCCGTCTCAAAAAAAAAAAAAAAAAAAAAAAAAAAAAAAGAAATCTTTGCCAATCCAAGGCCTGTGAGATTTTTCTCCTATATTTTCTTCAAGAAGTTTTATAGTTTTAGCTCTTATATTTAGGCTGTGAACCATTTTGAGTTAATATTTGTGTATGGTGTGAGGTAAGGGTTATGATTCAGTTAAATAGTCCTTTGATGAATATCCTTGTTTATAGCTCTTCTCATTACACTTCTTAAATTATTTCCTTAAGATACATTCTTAAAAGTGAAACTACAATGTCAAAGTAGGTATCCACACTGAAGTCTGATATACAATGCAAGAGTAGTTTTCAGAAGTTGTATTAATTAGAAAAGACAGCCCCTAGAATGGGAGAACATATTGGCAAATTATGTATCTATTAAAGGATGTATATCTAGAATATATAAAGAATTCTACTAATTAAAAAAAAAAAACAAATAACCCAATTTTAAAAATGGACAAAGGACTTGAATAGACATTTTTCTGAAGAAGATATACAAATGGCCAATAAACCTGTGAAAAGATGTTTAATACCATTAATCGTTAGGGAAATGCAGCTCAAAACCACAGTAAGAGGCTACTTCACAGCATTAGCCTGTGGAAAGTGTTGGGGAGCGTGGAGATCTGTTCCCTCTCTGCGCTGGTGGGAATGTACAATGGTGCAGCCGCTATGGAAAACAGTCTGGCAACTCCCCAACACGTTAAACATGGAGTTACCATGTGACCCAGCAATTCCCTTCCTAAGTATCTCCCCAAGAGAAATGAAAATATAGTCCCTACAAAAACTTGTACACACATGTTCACAAAAGTATTACTCATAACAGCCAAAAGTTGGAAATAATCTAAATGTCCACCAGCTGATGAATGGATTAAACAATGTGATATATCCATGCATAGGAATATTATTCAGTGGCAAACAGGAATGGAATGCTGACACGTGCTACAACATGGATGAGCCTTGAAAACATGATGCAGAGTCAAAGAAGTGAGTCCCAAATGGTTACATATTATATGATTCAAGTTATATGAAATATGAAACATCCAGAATATGTGTTCATATAGAGACAGAAAGTGGATTGATAGTTGTTTAGGGGTGAAGTGGAATAACTGAAGAGTGTGGGCATTTCTTTTAAATGCTCTAAAATTGTGATGGCACTTGCATAACTCTCTGAATATATGAAACACAATTGAATTGTACACTTTATTTTTTGAGACAGGGTCTCACTGTGTCACGCAGGCTGAAGTACAGTGGCATGATCATGGCTCACTGATGCCTTGACCTCCCAGGCTCAAGGTATTCTCCCACCTTGGCTTCCCAAGTAGCTGGGACTACAGCTGTATGCCACCACGCCTGGCTAATTATGTATGTATGTATGTATGTATGTATTTTTGAGACAGAGTTCCGCTCTTCTACCCAGGCTGGAGTGCAGTGGCGCGATTTTGGCTCACTGCAACCTCTGCCTTCTGATTTCAAGCGATTTTCTTGCTTCAGTCTCCTGAGTAGCTGGGATTACAGGTGCCCGCCACCATGCCTGGCTAAGTTTTGTATTTTCAGTGGACAAGGAGATTCACCATGTTGGCCAGGCTGGTCTCGAACTCCTGACCTTGTGATCCCGCCTTAGCCTCCCAAAGTGCTGGGATTACAGGCATGAGCCATTGCCATTGCGCCTGGCCTGTTTTTTTTTGTTTTGTTTTTGTTTTTTTTGAGACATAGTCTCGCTCTGTCGCCCAGGTTGGAGTTTAGGGGCACGATCTCGGCTCACTGTGACCTCCGTCTCTCGGGTTCAAGCAGTTCTCTGCCTCGGCCTCCCAAGTAGCTGGGATTAACAGGCGCCCACCACCACACTTGGCTAATTTTTTTTTTTTTTTTAAGTAGAGACAGGGTTTCACCATCTTGGTCAGGCTCATCTTGAACTCCAGACCTCATGATCTGCCCGCCTTGGCCTCCCAAAGTGCTGGGATTACAGGCCTGAGCCACTGTGCCTGACCTAATTTTTTTTTTTTTTTTTTTTGTAGAGACAAGGTTTTGCTTGTGTTGCCCAGACTGGTCTTTAACTTCTGGGCTCATGTGATCCTCCCGCCTTGGTCTCCCAAAGTGCTGAGATTACAAGTGTAAGCTACCGTGCTTGGCTGAACTATACACTTCAGATGAGTGAACTGTGTGGTATGTGAACTATATTACAATAAAGCTGTTTAAAAAAGCATGTGGTACCAATTAATAGTCCCCCTAGTGTTATTTAAGAGGGTCCAACTCCTTACATTTTCCCCAACCCTGAGTGTCATTACTATAATTACTTCAATCAGCTCTATTAAGGTATAATATGTAAACAAATTCACCCTGAAAAGTGTACTGATTTATAGTTTTGGCAAATGTATGCACACATGTGACCACTGCAATCAATATACAGAACATTTCCATGACCCCGGAAGGTTCCCTCGTGCCCTTCCCAGGCATCCTCTCCTTCCCCATCTGCGCACTATCACTGTGAATCAGATTAGTCTTTCTGTGGGGAGTTTTGTATAAATGGAATCAGTTTGTATTCTTGTGTCTTGCTTCCTTTGTTCGGCATGTTTTTAAGACTTATCCATGTTGCTGTCTGCACCTGTAGTTTATATTCTATTGTATGGATACAGCAGTGTGTTTTCTCCATTCATTTGTTGATAGATGTATTTGGTTTATCTTCAGTTTTCTTGTTTTAGGCTTTACCGTAATTACTTTTTTTTTTTTTTGAGATGGAGTCTCACTGTCTCACGCAGGCTGCAGTGCAATGGTGCGATCTTGGCTCACTGCAACATCCGCCTCCCGGATTCAGGCAATTCTCCTGCCTCAGCCTCTCCAGTAGCTGGGACTACAGGCACCCGCCACCACACCTGGCTAATTTTTTTGTATTTTTAGTAGAGATGGGGTTTCACCGTGTTAGCCAGAATGGTCTTGATCTCCTGACCTCGTGATCCGCCCTCCTCGGCCTCCCAAAGTGCTGGGATTACAGGTGTGAGCCACCGCGCCCAGCCAGCCTTTTTTCTTGTAGAGGAATCCTTCTGCCTTTCCCCCATGGCTCTGACCTTTTGAAGGGACTGGCCCACTTGTCTTGAAGTTTGTCCCACAGTCTGCATTTGTCGTCTCCTGGTGAACATGTTTCCTTGCTCCGTGTGTTTCTTCTAAACCACGTGTGAGTCCTGAAAGGCTTTGTTAGATTTAGGTGAAACATTTTTGGTGGGTGCCTCACGGGCGATCACATCAAAGGTCCATACTGTCAGGTGGGCCCAGCCTGTTGGTGGTGCTAAATTGGGCCATTTGGTTCAGACCTTGACAGCCACATCCTTTTTATCTCTGCAGTTAGTCATTGGGGAAGCTTCACTGATTGTGGAGCTCCTACACCTTAAGGACTAAGCTTTTTTCCTAATGCCTCTCTCAGTTTGACACTTACCTTCAAACTTTGCTTATTTATTTATTTTTATTTAGAAGAGATTTTTCCCTTTTTTTTTTGAGATAGAGTTTCACTCTTGTTGCCCAGGCTGTAGTGCAATGGTGCGATCTCAGCTCACCACAACCTCTGCCCCTACCAGGTTCAAGTGATTCTCCTGCCTCAGCTTCCTGAGTAGCTGGGATTACAGCCATGCCTGGCTGATTTTGTATTTTTAATGGAGATGGGGTTTCTCCGTGTTGGTCAGGCTGGTCTAGAATTCCCGACCTCGCCTGCCTCGGGCTCCCAAAGTGCTGGGATTACAGGAGTAAGCCACCGTGCCCGGCCCATTTTTCACTTTTATGTAGTCAGAACACCCATGGTACAAAAGAGGTCTCTCTCAAAAACTTCCCTTTTATAAGCCCTTTCCTCCCCTTCTTTTCCTAATCTCTCTCTCGTTCCCTTCTTTCTTGGTTTGCTTTACTTTGGAACCTGATGTGACAAGTTAGCTTTGATTCCTATTCTGTCATCTTTTTGGACTATAGGTTCAGAAAATTACACTTAACTCAAGTGTGAGATGTTGGCCAACTGGCATTTCCATCGCTTCACTTGCTCTTCTTTTTTAAGGACTTGCCTGTCTCCCAGGCCAGCCCCTGGCTGGGAAAAGTAGCAGCAAGGTTGGGACTTTGATCCTAGGCTCTGCACCATGGGTGGTGTTATCTTAACTTATCTTTTGTCTTCAAAGCTGCAGACCCATTTATGGTGGTGACGGAGAAGGGAGGGAAGAGCATGTCCAGAAGCCAAAGCTGCTCTGGAAAAGGCCTCTTGATTCCCTCTGCCTGAAACCCTTTTCTCTCCCTTCTCTTTCCCTGGTTAACTCCTGCCCATCCTTGGGAGACTCTGCTCAGGCATCCTAATGAAGGAAAACACCGACTGGGCACGGTGGCTCTCACCTGTAATCCCAGCACTTTGGGAGGCCGATGCGGGCGAATCACAAGGTCAGGAGATCGAGACCATCTGGCTAATATGATGAAACCCGGTCTCTACTAAAAATACAAAAAATTAGCGAGGTGCTGTAGTGGGCCCCTGTAGTCCCAGCTACTCTGGAGGCTGAGGCAGGAGAATGGCATGAACCCGGGAGGCTGAGATCACACCGCTGCACTCCAGCCTGGGCGACACAGCGAGACTCCGTCTCAAAAAAAAAAAAAAAAAGGAAAACACCATTGGGTGCCCCTCCATTGCATTTCCGTACACTCCACACGTGCCTTTGCTCACTCAAAGGAAGACCTTTCTATCTTCTGTGTTAGCTCGTGAGGTCCTGAGGGGCAGGGCCAGGGATGGCATTGTCACTGTCTGTGCAGAGCCTGACACATCGGGCTTTTGGTTAGTGTTGCTGGGATGTTCAACTCCCTGGCCTGCAGAGGGTTTCTGTGTGGTGTAGATGCATTTGATTCCTGGTGGTGAAAGCAAGATGGAATCGCAGGCCTTTTTTTTTTTTTTTTTTTTTGGAGACGGAGTCTCGCTTTGTCGCCCAGGCTGGAGTGCAGTGGCCGGATCTCAGTTCACTGCAAGCTCCGCCTCCCGGGTTTACGCCATTCTCCTGCCTCAGCCTCCCGAGTAGCTGGGACTACAGGCGCCCGCCACCTCGCCCGGCTAGTTTTTTGTATTTTTTAGTAGAGACGGGGTTTCACCGTGTTAGCCAGGATGGTCTCGATCTGCTGACCTCGTGATCCGCCCGTCTCGGCCTCCCAAAGTGCTGGGATTACAGGCTTGAGCCACCGCGCCCGGCCTTTTTTTTTTTTTTTTTTTTTTTTTTTTTGAGATGGAGTCTTGCTCTGTCACCCAGGCTGGAGCGCAGTGGCGCCATCTTGGCTCACTGCAACCTCCGCCTCCCGGCTTTAAGCCCCAGCCTTCTGAGTAGCTGGGAGTACAGGCACCTGCCACCACACCTGGCTAATTTTTGTATTTTTAGTAGAGACCGGGTTTCACCATATTGGCCAGGTTGGTCTTGAATTCCTGACCTTGTGATCCACCCGCCTCGGCCTTCCAAAGTGCTGGGATTAGAGGTGTGAGCCACTGCGCCTGGCCTTTTTTTTTTTTTTTTTTTTTTTTAAATCAAAACAGACATTTATCTGTACCTTATAAATAGTTGAGGAATGGAAACCCTTTGTTCTTTACCTTTTTTTTTTTTTTTTGAGGCGGAGTCTCGCTCTGTCACCCAGGCTGGAGTGCAGTGGTGCGATCTCGGCTCACTGCAAGCTCTGCCTGCCGGGTTCACACCATTCTCCTGCCTCAGCCTCCGGAGTAGCTGGGACTAGAAGCACCTGCCACCATGCCCGGCTAATTTATTTGTATTTTTAGTAGAGACGGGGTTTCACCATGTTAGCCAGGATGGTCTCGATCTCCTGACCTTGTGATCCGCCCACCTCGACCTCCCAAAGTGCTGGGATTACAGGCGTGAGCCACCGCACCTGGCCTATCCTTTACCTTTCTAACCGTTGCAGCTGCCCTGGAGCTGGCTTCTCAGCATTCTAGGGGAAGCATTTCTTATTTTACTACTCTTTTTTTCTTTTTTGAGACAGAGTCTCGCTCTGTTGCTCAGGCTTGGGTGCAGTGGTAAGATCTCGGCTCACTGCAACCTCTGCCTCCCAGATTCAAGTGATCCTCCTGCCGTAGCCTCCTGAGTAGCTGGGACTACAGGCATGTACCACCAAGCCTGGCTAATTTTTGTATTTTTAGTAGAGATGGGGTTTTACTATGTTAGCCAGGCTGGTCTCAAACTCCTGACCTCAGGTGATACACCCACCTTGGCTTCGCAAACTGCTGTGATTACAGGCATGAGCCACTGTACCCGGCCTTCACTGCTTTTGATTCCCATAGATTCACAGAGCTCAGAGAGATGTAGCAGCATCAGCTGTACTAGCTGCTGGGTGCAGGACTCCAGCCGGGCCCGCTCCTCTCCTCTGAGAGCACTGGCAGGGGTTCACACGTCACCAGCCCTCCTCCTTGTGTTCTCCTCTGTCTGTCGCCCTCTTCCAGGTTGTCCACTCTCTAGCCTGACTAAGAGGCACTTGATAAGGGTCACTGCTGTGAAGTGTGCCTGAGAGCTGATGTTGCAGGCAGTCATCGGGCCCTCAGTGGCATTCCCTTACTGGGGGAACTTGGGGTGCAGGTGACGGGACAGCTGTGAACCCCCCAGGTGTGATTCCTGTGTAAGGGCTAATAAAGAAAGACACTTCTGCCTGTGCTGTCACTCCTGGTGGGATGCGTTTGCATTTTCCTGGATGTACCTAATCTCACAGCTCTGGTGCTGTCCAGCTCCCCAGCACCTTTGCTCAGCACCCCGCACAGTTGTTCCCCTCTTCCCATCCAGAGTCACGGTGAGGCTTGGCCACAGTGGCCTAGAGGCTTTAATTGTGCGTTCCCACAGCACAGTGAGTCAGGCGACAGCCCTGAACGTCTTGGGAAACATCAGTTGAATGTATGAATTCTTTTGACCGAGAAGCTCCTGTGTTCCAGATAGAAAGTCAGTCTGCTCTAAATACCTGGCTTCATTTCATTCTTACCACAGCTCTGTGAAGTAGTTTTCTTTTTTCCCAAAGAAAGTGAAGTTCTGAAAGGCAGGTGTCTGTCCAAGGCTGTAGAGCTGGCAGGCCGTTGGACACTGACTGCCCTCTCCCGGCTCCCTGTGGCTGGTGGTGACCGGGTGGTTAGAAAAGCGTCTTTTCCGAGTTGGCCCTAATTGAAAAGGGGGATTTGCGGGGACACTGTCCTCCCCCAGCTCTCCTGTGACTGGTGGTGACCAGGTGGTGATAAAAGCATCTTTCTGAGTTGGCCCTGATTGGAAGGTGGAGGGTTGCAGGGACACTGCCCTCTCCGGCTCTCCCCTGGCCGGCGGTGACCATGTGGTTATAAAAGCGTCTTTCCAAGCTGGCCCTTATTAGAAGGTGCGCCATGTGTCCCCTGTGAAGGGCAGCCTGGCCTGGGATGCTGCTGATGGAGAAGATGCATTTTTATGACATTAAGACAGAATCAGGGCTGAGAGGGGTGGTTCACACCTGTAATCCCAGCACTTTGGGAGGCTGAGGCGGGTGAATCACGAGGTCAAGATATCAAGACCATCCTGGCCAACATCGTGAAACCTCATCTGTACTAAAAATACAAAAATTAGCTAGGCATGGTTGTGGCCATCTGCAATCCCAGTTACTCAGGAGGCTGAGGCAGGAGAATGGCTTGAACCCAGGAGGCAGAGGTTGCAGTGAGCCGAGATCACACCACTGCAACTCCAGCCTGGCGACAGAGCGAGACTCCATCTCAAAAAAAAAAAACAAAAAACGACAGAATCAGATTTCCTCAGTAAAATCTGGGATTTTGCCTTCAGAGGAATCAGATATTATCATTCTTCCTTATATCAGGAAAGGGTAGCAGGCCATTGTATATAACACAAGGACTGAAACTTTACAGTCAAAAAATCAGCATAAATGATTGGCTTCAAGTTGTGTTCGTAATTCCTCTCACTCTGCTTGACTCCTCCCCACCTCTAAATGCACACTGGCCCCCAAAGATCTGCAGGAAGGAGAAAACACAAAATCTCCTTCCCATGTGGGTCACGCCCTTTCATTAGTCCGTGAGCTCCTGCAAGGCCTGTGTTTTGGTTTCATTTGTGAGTGTGGAGGGAACCAACAGTACATCAGGGACTTCAGTTTTGAGAAATCAGTGCCCATCACTGTCTAGGCAGACTTCTTTTTCCTGCTCTGTAGTTTTTCTTAAATTATCTGTGCCTTACAAATTCTCATTCCATTTTAGTCTATTCTTCCAGGAGGTCTTCAAGCAGGGGTAAATGAAAGAGAGACATTAGTCACTCTGACCTTGACTTTTAGTGACTAAATGCGTGCTCACCCTCACATGAAGCTATAAAAAATATAATTTCCTTTTAAGTGGCACAATCTCAGCTCACTGCAACCTCCACCACCCGGGCTCAAGAGATTCTCCTGCCTCAGCCTCCTGAGTAGCTGGGGTTACAAACGTGTGCCACCACACCTGGCTAATTTTTGTAATTTTAGTAGAGATGGGGTTTTACCATGTTGGGCTGGCTGGTCTCAAACTCCTGACCTGAAGTGATCTGCCCACGTTGGCCTCCCAAAGTGCTGGGATTACAAGGCGTGAGCAGGCCGGGCGCGGTGGCTCACGCCTGTAATCCCAGCACTCTGGGAGGCCGAGGTGGGCGGATCACAAGGTCAGGAGATCCAGACCATCCTGGCTAACACGGTGAAACCCCATCTCTACGAAAAAATACCAAAAAATTAGCCGGGCGAGGTGGCGGGAGCCTGTAGTCCCAGCTACTCGGGAGGCTGAGGCAGGAGAATGGTGTGAACCCGGGAGGAAGAGCTTGCAGTGAGCCACGATCGCGCCACTACACTCCAGCCTGGGCGAGAGCGCGAGACTCCGTCTCAAAAATAAATAAATAAATAAATAAATAAAATACAAGGCGTGAGCCATCACGCCCAGCTAATTTTTGTATTTTTAGTAGTGACAGGGTTTTGCTGTGTTGGCCAGGCTGGTCTCGAACTCCTGACCTGAAGTGATCTGCCCGCCTTGGCCTCCCAAAGTGTTGGGATTACAGGCGTGAGCCACCGCGCCTGACTGCTTTTTGTATTCTTAGTAGTGGCGGGTTTTTGCCATGTTAGCCAGGCTGATCTCGAATTCCTGGCCTTAAGTGATCCACACTGGGATTTCTGGCGTGAGCCACCGGACCTGGCCCAAATTGTTGCTTTTCACAGACAGGAAAGAAATGTAGATGTATGGAATGCTGACAAAGATGTAATCCATTCATACGTCTCGGGAGAGACAGAAGGGCTGTTTGACCTCAGATGGGTTGGCTGAGGAGATCTGCAGCATGTCTGAAATACAAACACTGTTTCTACAGCTTGCCTTCGATTTAGAGTAGGCTCCAGCTCTTCTGCCCATCCCAAACTCTTCTGCTACTTGGACGGTTAATAAGTTGACTAAAAAACACCCATGGGAAGAGAATGAAAAGGAGAGCTTTAGGATGACAACTGATTCTCAGTAGCAGATGGGAGAAGTCATCTTTAGCAGGCAAAGAGAAAACGGATTTTATTTTGGAATTTCTATTATGTGATGAGGACAGTACAAAGTTGTTTGTGTGCTTTTTTGAATCCTCTTCCTCAAGTAAGCCAGAATCCTGTGGTTGCAGTGGGTGTTGCAGGATCCAGTTATTCTTTTTGCTGAATGGAAGTGGGTATGACCCCAACGCATCCCTGCTCTGGGTGCCTCTCACTTATATTCTTTAGGGCCAGGAACTCTCTTTCTGGGGAGGGATACAATTCCAGACCCTTAAAACTGAAAATAATTGGGAACAATCTTTATTGAATTATCTCTTGTCTCAAAAAGGGAAAAAATTATTTCAAGCCTCTTTAGGTTTAGGGTCAGGTGCGGTGGCTCGCATTTGTAATCTCAGCACTTTGGGAGGCTGAGGCAGGAGGATCGCTTGAGCTCAGGAGTTTGACACCAGCCTGGGCAGCACAGGGAGATGCTTATCTCTCTTTTTTTTATTTTTTGAGATGGAGTTTCGCTCTTGTTTCCCAGGCTGGAGTACAATGGCGCGGTCTTGGCTCACTGCAACCTCTGCCTCCTGGGTTCAAGCGATTCTCCTGCCTCAGCCTCGCGAGTAACTGGGATTACAGGTATGTGCCACCACACCCGGCTAATTTTGTATTTTTAGTAGAGGTTTCTCCATGTTGGTCAGGCTGATTTCTCCATGTTGGTCAGGCTGATTTCAAACTCCCAACCTCAGGTGATCCGCCCGCCTCGGCCTCCCAAAGTGCTGGGATTACAGGTGTGAGCCACCGCACCCACCCTGGGAGACGCTTATCTCTACCAAAAAAATAAAAATTTAGGTGGGCATGGTGGTGTATGCCTGTAGTCCCAAATTCTTGGGAGGCTGAGGTGGGAGGATTGCATGCGCCCAGTAGTTCAAGGCTGCAGTGAGCTATGATCGTGCCACTGCACTCCAGCCTGCGGAACAGAGCTAGATCCTGCTGTTAAAAAGAAAAAAAAAAGGGGCCAGGCCCAGTGGCTCTCGCCTGTAATCCCAGCACTTTGGGAGGCCGAGGCGGGCGGATCACGAGGTCAGGAGATCGAGACCATCCTGGCTAACACGGTGAAACCCATCTCTACTAAAAATACAAAAAATTAGCCGGGCGTGGTGGCGGCCACCTGTAGTCCCAGCTCCTCGGGAGGCTGAGGCAGGAGAATGGCGTGGACCTGAGAAGCCGAGTTTGCAGTGAGCCGAGATTGCGCCACTGCACTCCAGCCTGGGCAATAGAGCGAGACTCCGTCTCAAAAAAAAAAAAAAAGCCTATTTATAGGTCTTGGCTACCTGGCAAGTGTTACCTTATCCTTTTAAATGCATCAGACAGCTTCAGATTTCTCTGCCTTGTAAGTAGGCTGTGTAGCTGGCAGTGCCTTGAAATGACTAATAATGGTGATAATATCACGTTTGTTTTTTGTCAGTCTTCATAGGTGCTTAGAAACATTTGCAAGTATGGTCTGTTTATGTTACATCTCTGGTAGCCAGTTTCTAGAGTCTTGACTCCAGGTGTGTACGCTGGCTAGCAAACGCTGTTCCTTGATTTATCTCCTCTTTAAGCCAGGTGTCTGCAATTGGGTGGAGTTTTTCATTCTTTACCTAAACATTTTACCTTGGTGAATATTTAAACCAACTACCACTTAATTACCTTTTTATGAAGGTGCTAGGGAAAAGCTGTATTCTTTGGGGACAGTCATGCTTAGTACTGAATATAATGGAAACCTTTCCCTGCTGCCTATGGCTTAGCCACTTGGTCAGGGTGACAATGGCAGTTGCCGTATCAGCTAGGTGGGGCTATGTCAAACACAATAAAATGTGGATAGTGCTTGTGTTTGAGTGGTGTAACTGCGTGATTTGGTTTTGTTTTGCTGTTTTTTCTTTCTAAGTTTCCTTTTTATATTATTTAGAAATGTTAGAAAAATATGATCAGACATGTGAAGGAAGTGCATGAAGCAAATTATAGAAAACCAGATAGCTTTGGATTTCTCTTACTTTTAAAGTAGGTTAAGTAGTGTAAGTAGAGTAACATTCCTTAATTTGGTATGGAGATGGCCCAATTTGAAGTGGGGTGCTGCCCACATTAATTGATGTATTAAACATAATCCCAATCAACATATTAAAATAGTTTTCTTTTGGCCGGGCACAGTGGCTCACACCTGTAATCCCAGCACTTTGGGAGTCCGAGGCGGGCGGATCACGAGGTCAGGAGATCGAGACCATCCTGGCTAACATGGTGAAACCCTGTCTCTACTAAAAAATACAAAAAATTAGCCGGGCATGGTGGTGGATGCCTGTAGTCCCAGCTACTCAGGAGGCTGAGGCAGGAGAATGGCGTGAACCTGGGAGGCGGAGCTTGCAGTGAGGCGAGATTGCGCCACTGCACTCCAGCCTGGGCGACAGAGTGAGACTCCATCTCAAAAAATAAATAAATAAATAAATAAATAAATAAATAAATAAAATAAAATAGTTTTTCTGTTTTTTTCTTTTAGAATAGTTTTCTTTTGAGATTTGTCAACATGGTTGTAAAGTTCCCTTGAGAGAATAGTAGGCAAGAATTCTAAAATTGTTTTAAAAGATGATGGGTGCTAACCTTACCTAGATAGTAAAGTATATCACAGAGTCGTGATGATTATATTAGTGTGATAGCAGCACAGGATTGGACAAAGGTCAGTGGTGATGCAGGGCCCAGAACAAGCCCTGGTGTATGTGAAGATGCAACATATATTCATGGAAGTGTCATAAGTCATTGTGGGAAGATGAGACAATGAGATAACTAGTTGGAATTTCTTTTGGTGAGCTGTGTAAAGAACTAAATTGATTTTTTCCCCAGATGAATCAGAGTTATGTAAAAAGTGAAATCATTAAAAATGGATGTACAAAACCCCGTAAGAAACAGCATCCAGAAGTGGCCCCAAATATATGTATCTATGGGAAGGGGGTATATGATGAAGATGGACCTTTACTTTAATGGGGAAAGATGGGTTATTTAGGAAATCCTACCTAAAGCTGGATCCCTACATCATCCCTGTACATTCATTCCACCAAATAAATCCCAGTTGGCTTTATTGAATTGAATGTAACAAGGGAAGCTATGAAAGTTCTAGAAGGAAATAGGTAAGTGTTTTCAAAGTCTTAGGCTAGGAAACAGCCTTGTTAAGTACAACACAAAAAACATAAAAGAAAGGACTTCTGAATTTCAACTATGTTAATGAAAATTAGTGTTTATCACAGCATTGTTTGTTTGAAAAAGCACATCTGTTAATATAAATGTATGTCTATGGGGAAATGGTTAAGTAGATTATGATAAATATGTACAGTGAAATATTCTGTACATAAAAATAAAATAATATAAAACTTTATTGGCATAAGATGTCTGTGACATATAAGTGAAAATTGCGTTATAAAACAAACCTGTTCCTACCTATTTAAGCATTATGTTATTCATATATATATGGATTTTTTGGTTTTTTTGTTTTGAGACAGGGTCTCACTCAGCCACGCAGGCTAGAGTACAATGGTGAGTTCATAGCTCACTGCAGCCCTGCAGCCTCCGCCTCCTGGACTCAGGTGCTGCTCCCACCTCAGCCTACCAAGTAGCTGGGACTACAGGCATGTACCACCACACCTGGCTAATTTTTGTATCTTTTGTAGACATATGGTTTCGCCATGCTGTCCAGGCTGGTCTCGCTCTCCTGGGTTCAAGCAATCCACCCGCATCAGCCTCCCAAAGTGCTAGGATTACAGATGTGAGCCACCACATCCAGCCTATTTATATATTTTTATCTTTATTTATATACATACATAATCAGATGAATATGTATTGCCAGGACTTAAGGGCCAACTACAGAGTTAGAACAGTCCATATAACTGCCTTCATTTCTTTTTTTTTCTTTTCTTTTTTTTTTTTTTTGAGACGGAGTCTTGCTCTGTCACCCAGGCTGGAGTGCAGTGGCATGATCTCAGCTCACTGCAAGCTCTGCCTCCCGGGTTCACGCCATTCTCCTGCCTCAGCCTCCTGAGGAGCTGGGAGTACAGGTGCCCGCCAGCACGCCCGGCTAATTTTTTTGTATTTTTAGTAGAGATGGGATTTCATCGTGTTAGCCAGGATGGTCTCGATCTCCTGACCTCGTGCTCTGCCCACCTCAGCCTCCCAAAGTGCTGGGACTACAGGCGTGAGCTACCGCGCCCAGCTGACTGCCTTCATTTCTAACACCAATACAAATTGGGGAGTTCCCAAAACCACCCTCAGGTTCAGTAATTCACTAGGAAAAACAGAACGCACTGAAAAGTATTATATTTGTGGTTGTAGTATATTTTAAGGAAAGGATTCAAATTAAAATCAGCCAAGAGTCAAGTTTTTACTGTACTTGATCCATTTCACCCCTGTGGTTGACCTTTAGTCTCCAGCCCCTCCCAGATGTCTGGTTAAGACCTTTAGTTATCCTTTCCTCTGGAGGTTAGAACTGATACCCTGTGCTCCAGGGCCCCGTTGTAAATCAGATTGGTAACTGTTCTGTGGCCAAAGCCCCCAGGCAAACAAAGACACTCCCATCAGACAGAACTAATTTCTAATTCCAAGGGCCTAGAATTCACCTCACAGCAGCCCAGGGCAAAGACTGGACCTCTCTTCGGGAAGGTTGCTTCTTTTTTTGGGGGGGGGGGTAAGGGACAGGGTCTCACTCTGTTGCCCAGTCTAGAGTGCAGTGTCACGATCTCTGCTCACCTCAACCCCCACCTCCTGGGTTCAAGTGATTCTCCTGCTTCAGCCTCCTGAGTAGCTGGGATTACAGGCATGCACCACTACCACCCTGCTAATTTTTAAATTTTTAGTAGAGATAGGGTTTCATCATGTTGTCCAGGCTGGTCTTGAACTTCTGACCTCAAATGATCCACCTGCCTCGGCCTCCCAAAGTGCTGGAATTACAGTCGTGAGCCACTGCACCCAACCAGGAAGACTGCTTCTTTGATACACAATGTTATCACCAAAATGTAACAGGTTATTTCTAGGTGGTGGAATTGAAGGTGACTTTGCTTTTATTCTTTGCACTTTTCCTTTTTGTTTGAATTTTCTTTCATTATGGACATGTATATTTTTAATCAATACAACTACAAAAGAAGCTTAAAAGATAAAAGTGAAAACTAAATCTCTGAATGGGTGGGAGGGCAGACAGGGAAAGCAGTACAAGAAATTCTAAAGAAAAACCAGTAGCAGCCGGGCGCAGTAGCTCACGCCTATAATCCCAGCACTTTGGGAGGCCAAGGCAGGTGCATCACCTGAGATCAGGAGTTCAAGACCACCCTGACCAACATGGTGAAACCCTATCTCTACTAAAAATACAAACAATTAGCTGGGCGTGGTAGCGGGCACCTGTCATCCCAACTACTCAGGAGGCTCAGGCAGGAGAATTGCTTGAAACCGGGAGGCGGAGGTTGCAGTGAGTCAATATCACACCATTGCACTCCAGCCTGGGCAACAAGAGCTAAACTCCTTCTCAAATAAAAAAAAAAAAAAAAAGGAAAAAAAGACCAGTAGAGATCACTATACAAATATGTAACCTACATTCAAAAGACATGCCATAGGCTGGGCGCGGTGGCTCATGCCTGTAATCCCAGCACTTTGGGAGGCCAAGGCGGGTGGATCACGAGGTCAGGAGATCAAGACCATCCTGGCTAACACGGTGAAACCCTGTATCTACTAAAAATACAAAAAATTAGCCGGGTGCGGTGGCCGGCGCCTGTAGTCCCAGCTACTCAGAAGGCTGAGGCAGGAGAATGGCGTAAAACCAGGAGGCAGAGCTTGCAGTGAGCCGAGATCGCGCCACTGCACTCCAGCCTGGGCGACAGAGTGAGACTCCGTCTCAAAACAAACAAACAAAAGACATGCCATAAAAACAAGTAAAAGACAATGAAAATCCTAGGGGAAGCATTTGCGGAAACATCACAAAGCATTAAATACCACTAATGTTATAATATTGCAAATATAAAATAGCAAGGGAAACAATGGCTGACACCTGGGTACGGCGGCTCACATTTGTAATCCCAGCACTTTGGGAGGCTGAGGTGGGCGGATCACCTGAAGTCAGGAGTTCACCACCAGCCTGTCCAACATGGTGAAACCCTGTCTCTACAAAAACTCAAAAATTAGCCAGGCATGATGGCAGTATCTGTAATCCCAGCTACTTGGGGGGCTGAGGCCGGAGAATCGCTTGAACCTGGGAGGCAGAGGTTGCAGTGAACCGAGATTGTGCTGCTGCACTCCAGCATGGGCAACAGAGCGAGACTCCATCTGAAAACACACACCCACAACGTTGACATTTCAATGACTGTAAATGACACGTAGTCTGTTTGCCAGTAATGTCCCAAAGCCAGTTTCTCGGTTTGGACATTGTGCTCCAGAGATATAAGAGCCACCACTGGGGAAAGGTGGGTGAAGGGTGCATGGAGCTCTGTGTTCCATTTGTGTGAGTTCCTGTGAGTCTATAATTATTTCAGAATAAGTTATTAGAAAAGGCAATGGGCTTGGGCGAACAGCTTAGAAAATAAGGGACACATGGCTAACACACAGGTTTTTAATTGTGAAATTTCATTAACAAATAATGCAAATTGAAGTGAAACACCAAGTTTGCCTCTTGCAAATCTGGTTTCATCTCCAGTCTAGAGGAATGGGGAGCACCTTGGGGTCTGATTGGGGTTTACTCTCCTGGCGAGGAAACCTAGGACTCTGGCTTTTTTTTTTTTTTTTGAGACGGAGTCTTGCTCTGTCACCCAGGCTGGAGTGCAGTGGCCAGATCTCAGCTCACTGCGAGCTCCGCCTCCCGGGTTCACGCCATTCTCCTGCCTCAGCTTCCCGAGTAGCTGGGACTACAGGCGCCCGCCACCTCGCTCGGCTAGTACTTTTTTGTATTTTTTAGTAGAGACGGGGTTTCACCGTGTTAGCCAGGATGGTCTCGATCTCCTGACCTCGTGATCTGCCTGTCTCGGCCTCCCAAAGTGCTGGGATTATAGGCTTGAGCCACCGTGCCCGGCCGACTCTGGCTTTAAATGGTGCCCTGCCCAGGGGTCCCTGCCCCTGCCTAAAAGTCCACTTATGGCTTGAATCTGACAGGAAACTTAAGAACATGCCCAAGAATCTCCTAAAACTCAAGAGCGTGCCTCAGCATGCCCAGCATTGACTGTGTGCTGGGCCCAGGCCCTCATATCTGCTATGGCCGACCCCGCTGTCCTGAGTGGTGGATGTGGTCACTGTTTTGCAGAGGGTAGACTGGGCTGGCCTGGGTGACAAGGCCAGAAATGGAGCCACTCTGCTTTCTTTGTTGGTTAGAAGTGGTCTAGGCATGGTGGTGTCTGTCCTCTAGTGGAAGGCCTGGACACAGCCCATCCCAGGCAGGGTAAAGTCACCATTGCAGGCCGGCACATCTTGCCTAGTATCCACTCCCTCAATTGCCCTATTTTTGGATGGTCATGGAAATGATTACTCCCTGCTTTTCACACAAAAAAGACAAACATACACCCTCACAAACAAGCTGGCACGCACGTGGGCGGAACACCTGCAAGCACTCGAACGCTCGCACACTGGAGTGTGCACCAGCCTTCCCGCCACAGCCCTCGGAGCCTGCTTCTCCAACAGGATGTTCTTTGAATATAAGAAAAAAGATGCCAAGGATGCCACGAGGAGGATGGAGCAGGACCTGAAACCCCTGGGCTTCCTCCATAGGAGGCTCTCTGCTCGGGTGGGCAGCCTGACCTGCACACTGCCCCTCCTGCCAGGCCACTGGCGGTGGCCCCTCCCGCGTCCTGGCTCCTCAGTGAACCTTTGTTCGTCTGTAGCCTGTTAGCTTTGGCTGCTGGCAGCCTGTGGGACCAGGCCCACATCCCAGGACCAGCCGATAGAGACTGCCCTTTTGAAGCAAGTGAATTGGACTCCTGGAAGAGTCATTCCTCTACTCCCCCATTGAAACCACCTAATAACTGTGATCCTAATATCTGGATCTGGTGCCCAGAGTTGACTCATTCACAAGTTTATATCTCTTTTTGTGATGAATTGTCTTCCACAGTTAACTAGAAGCCCTGGAATGTCTTGGACCTTACCTGGTCCTTTTTCCTTGTTTGCTTTGAAAAAGTAATACAGTAGTCCCCCTTATCTGAGGGGGTGTGTTCTAAGACCTCAGTGGATGCCTGAAAGCTCAGATCGTACCAAACCCTGTATACACTCTATTTTTTCACATGTTAGCTATATACTTGTGATAAAACTTAATTTATAAGTGAGGCACAGTAAGAGATTAACAACAATCATAACACAGAGCAGTTATGACAATCTCTTCACAAGTGCACGGAGAGAAAATCTGTTTTTACCATAGATCTTAGCAACCTCAGCCTATGAGTTTTTTTCTTAAGTCAAGAACTTTCACCTTTTCACTTAGTGAAAGCACTTTAAGGCTTCTCTTGGGCATATCTGAATTGCCAGTCTCACTACTCTTATGCTTTGTGGCCATTATTAAGTAAAATAAGGGCTACCTGAACATAAGCACTGTGATACCACAACCATGGATCTGACCACTGAGATGGCTGCTAAGTGACTTAGCAGATGAGTGGCAACTACCGTGTGGATCTGCTGGACAAAGGGACAAGTCATGTCCCAGGCGGGACAGAGCGCACAGCATGAGATTTCATGCTATTCCAAACGGTGCATAGTTTAGGATTTATAGATTGTTTATTTCTGCAACTTTCCATTAATATTTTCAGACAGTGGTTGATCATGGGTAAACCACAATACCACAGTAAAGGGAGGAATGCTGTACATTCCAGTGTCATATTTCAACAATACAAAACGGTGACCAGTGAACACTCCTTCTCACTGGACCCCTTGCTTCTCCAGCTCATCTCTGCAAAGGGAAATCACTGTGGCACTCTTACCCTTTTCTTATGTATCCATCCTGGCTGTCTTTTCTCCTCCCTCCTTTCCTATGTGTCTGTGTGGATATCTCTGAATATAAACGGTAGCCATACCGGACCGGGCGTGGTGGCTCACGCCTGTAATCCCAGCACTTTGGGAGGCCAAGGTGGGTGGATCATGTGAGGCCAGGAGTTCGAGACCACCCTGGCTGACATGGCAAAACCCCGTCTCTACTAAGATTACAAAAATTTACCAGGCGTGGTGCCACATGCCTGTAATCACAGCTACTCGGGAGACTGAGGCAGGAGAATTGCTTGAACCCGGGAGGCAGAGGTTGCAGTGAGCTGAGATCGCCACTGCACTCCAGCCTGGCAACAGAGCAAGACTCCATCTCAAAAAGTAAATAGATAATAAAAATAAAAATAAAAAACAAATGGACCGGGCACGGTGGCTCACGCCTGTATTCCCAGCACTTTGGGAGGCCGAGGCGGGCAGATCACGAGGTCAGGAGATCAAGACCATCCTGGCTAACATGGTGAAACCCCATCTCTATTAAAACTACAAAAAATTAGCTGGGCACAGTGGCGGGCACCTGTAGTCCCAGCTACTCGGGAGGCTGAGGAAGGAGAATGGCGTGAACCAGGGAGGCGGAGCTCGCAATGAGCCAGGCTTGCACTCTAGCCTGGGTGACAGCGAGACTCCGTCTCAAACAAACAAACAAAAAAACAGAAAAAAGAAAAACAAATGGTAGCCATACCGTATGTCTTGCACCTTGGTTTTATTTTTGTTTTTGCACTTACTTAACAGTGCTTCTTGTAGGCCTTCCCTGTATGTTACCACATAGAAATGTGTTATTTTAAAAATTACCCCATAGTGTTCCACTGTGTAGATATGCCAGTTTTGACTGGTCCCCTGTGATGAATATCTAGGTTATTTTCAACCTTTTGCTGCTGCAAACAGTGCTGCAGTTTAATGTCCTTCTCTTCATGTCTTTGTGCCCATGTGAAGTGAATCTGTCGAATCACTTCCTTGGAGGGGGCTTGTGGGCCACAGGGATGTGCAGTTATGATGTTGATGGGCAGTTGTCAGCTTGCCCTTCAAGAAGGCTCACAATTGTTTTTGCCCATCATTCTATCCCCAGCACCAGCTCAGTGATGAGAACTCTTCCCCACCAGAGCTCTACACTGATTGGGAAATAAAACGGAGGAGTCACTTTGTAGCAGCGCTATTTGCCATAGCCGAAAGGTGGATACAACCTGTGGCCTACTGATGATGGATAAATAGAATGTGGTCCATCTATGCATGGAATATGATTCTGCCTTGAAAGCAATGAAGTTCTGAGAGTATTTTTTTTCT
Organism: Macaca thibetana thibetana; assembly: GCF_024542745.1. Lineage (NCBI taxonomy): Eukaryota > Metazoa > Chordata > Mammalia > Primates > Cercopithecidae > Macaca > Macaca thibetana. The sequence continues at coordinate 118,464,379 of NC_065588.1, forward strand.
TTCCCCCTCCCTCCCTCCCTTCTTTCCTTCCTCTTTTTTTCTCTTCCCTTCCGTCTTTCCTTCTCTTTCTTTTCTCTTTTCTTTTGAGACAGGGTCCTGCCCTGTCACCCAGGCTGGAGTGCAGTGGTACAATAGTGGCTCACTGCAGCCTTGACCTCCTGGGCTAGAGCAATCCTCCCATCTCAGCCTCCTGAGTAGCTAGGACCACAGGCACATGCCACCAAGCCCAGCTAATTTTCTAATTTTTTGTGGACGTGGGGGTCTTACTAAGTTACCCAGACCGGTCTCAAACTCCTGGGCTCAAGCAGTTCTCCTGCCTTGGCCCCTCAAAGTGCTAGGATTACAAGTGGGGAACTAGGTAATAGTGCTGGTTAGAAAACATTGTGAATGTTCTTAATGGCACTGAATCATCTACTTTAAAATGGTTAAAATGGTAAATTTTTTTTTTTTTTTTTTTTGAGACGGAGTCTCGCTCTGTTGCCCAAGCTGGAGTGCACTGGCCGGATCTCAGCTCACTGCAAGCTCCGCCGCCCGAGTTTACACCATTCTCCTGCCTCAGCCTCCCGAGTAGCTGGGACTACAGGCGCCTGCCACCTCGCCCGGCTAGTTTTTTGTATTTTTTAGTAGAGACGGGGTTTCACCGTGTTAGCCAGGATGGTCTTGATCTCCTGACCTCGTGATCCGCCCGTCTCGGCCTGCCAAAGTGCTGGGATTACAGGCTTGAGCCACCGCGCCCAGCCTAAAATGGTAAATTTTTATATTTACTTTACTACAAGAAAAAGAGTCAGCAGATGTTGGCCAAAATATTAACTTTATTGTTGACCAAGCTGAGGATATGGCTTGTAAGAGAAGCCCGGACTGACCTTCCACCCCCATCCCCTCTTCAGGAGCAGGGGAAGGAGGGAACGACCCCAGCCCAGGTTGTCCTGCAGCCCTCACTGTACCTGTCCTGCAGCACTCACTGAGATGCCCCACTCTACCTGTCTGTCAGGGAGTAGGGAGGAAGCCAGGGGTGTTTTGCTAAGGGGTGTCCCTCTAAGAAGCACCAGGAATGGTGAGGAAATGTTGCCCCATGACAAACAAATATGGTTGAATGAACAAATGAATGGGCTCCACCACTGTTCTGAGACCCATAATGACAGCCCCAGAGCCCTCTGCATGCTTGGTTTTTTTTTTTTTTTTTTTTTTTTTTTTTTTTGAGACGGAGTCTCGCTCTGTTGCCAGGCTGGAGTGCAGTGGCGCCATCTTGGCTCACTGCAACCTCCACCTCTCAGATTCAAGCAATTCCCCTGCCTCAGCCTCCCAAGTAGGTGGGCCTACAGGCACGCACCACCACACCCAGCTAATATTTGTATTTTTAGTAGAGATGGAGTTTCACCATGTTGGCCAAGATGGTCTTGATCTCTTGACCTCATGAACCGCCTGCCTCGGCCTCCCAAAGTGCTGCGATTACAGGCGTGAGCCACTGCATCCAGCTTTTTTTTTTTTTTTTTTAATTGAGATAGAGTCTTGCTCTGTTGCCCAGGCTGGAGTGCATTGGCGAGGTCTCAGCCTCCTGAGTAGCGGGGATTACAGGCACGTGCCACCACGCCTGACTAATTTTGTATTTTTAGTAGAAACGGGGTTTCACCATGTTGGCCAGGCTGGTCTCAAACTCCTAACCCTCGTGATCTGCCCACCTCAGCCTCCCAAATTGCTGGGATTACAGGCGTGAGCCACCGTGCCCGGCCTCTTGCCTGCTTTCTTTTGGAGAGAATTGTCTAAGCAGGAGTCAGGAGTTCGTCCCAGCCGGAACCAACAGAATTAGGGACCCCTGACCTTGCCATGCCCTGCCTGCCCTCTCTGCCCGCCCCTGTTCTTACTTCCAGCTTGGTCTGTGCATGTCTTGCAATTTAATTTCCTTCCATTCCAAAGCAGTCTCTTGCCAGACCTCTGAGGAATTCATAGTTTGCTAGTTTCATCCAAGAAAAGTTTTGAGAGAGACCTTTGTTGTACTGTGAATTTCCTGTTTCACGTCAAGAACCTGCCTTCTAGGAAGGGCGGCCGTGGCAGTGTGGTGTAAAGATTGTTCTTCATGGAAAATTTAGCATTCATTTAATAACTGCATATTTAAAACACCTCCCACATGCCAGACCCTGTGCTGGTGACCCTAGTTGATGGCCTTCCCACAGAGGGGGAGGAGATGGCTAGCGAATGGGTGAGTGCAGTCAGCCTTCACTTTTCTGATGGGCAGATGGCAGGGGCAGGTTCGGGAGGTGGAGGCCAGAGGAGAATTTCGTGTCTTCGGGGAAGCCAGTGGTCTCACAGAAATAGTCAGGACATGTTTCTGGTCTGCTTTAAAGAAGGAATGGGGCATAATCCAAGTTAGACTAAGAGGCAGCCCAGTCACCTTTGTCTGGAAGATGTTGAGCTGGCAGCGTGAGTTAGGGGAGCAGAAGTCTCGGCAACTGCAGATGCTTTCAGTCTCACTGTCTCCCAGGCTGGAGTGCAGTGGTGCGATCTCAGCTCGCTGCAAACCCCACCTCCCAGGTTCATGCCATTCTCCTGCCTCGGCCTCCTGAGTAGCTGGGACTACAGGCGCCCGCCACCTCGCCTGGCTAATTTTTTGTATTTTTAGTAGAGACAGGGTTTCACCGTGTTAGCCAGGATGGTCTTGATCTCCTGACCTTGTGATTCACCCGCCTCGGCCTCCCAAAGTGCTGGGATTACAGGTGTGAGCCACTGCGCCCAGCCCTTTTTTTTTTTTTTTTTTTTTTAAGAGACGAGATCTTGTTATATTGCCCAGGCTAGTCTGACTCAAGTGATCCTCCCGCCTCAGCCCTCCAAAGTGCCGTGAGCCACTGCGCCTAGCCCCTTGTGGGACTTTTAGAGCAGCTTTTCCTGAGTACCCTGTGAAGAAGGGCCCCCATGGATGTCTGCGTAGGAAACGTCCCTGCTCCCCTCCTTGAAGATTGACAGTGCATAGCCTAACAGCTCTGCCAGGCCCATCAGGAGAGAAATCTATACAAGCCTGCCCAGGGTTTCTGGACGTGAGTTGTCGAGGGCGTCCCTTCCTTTGTAACACCTGAAGCATTCATTACCACCTTGCCCCCTTCTGAGGCATCACAGAACTTCACGCGTTGCCGCCTCCGATCTTGACTTGAAATTGCCATGAGGGTGCGGGCGGTGGACCCTTTCTGGCGGTGGCTGGTTTAAGTTTGGATTTTGAGTTGGATGCCCTTCTTTGTGTTTGTTGAGCGCCACCTGTTGGCCATAGAGATATTACAGAAACTCAGGGTGGAGGGGTCATGCCAGTTGGGAGTTCTGATCTCCGTGTTGCTGCTGAAGTCTGACTGTGTTTGATGTAAACACCAAAGAAAAGGGAAACATTTCAGCTCCCAGAGAGGAAGAAGAGGGGACCCTCAACTAAACCTTCTAGCCTGTGAGGCTAAATTTCCCTGCGTATTGCCGCTTCCCTCATTGTATGTGATTAAAACCCTCTGCCCTCCAGGTTTGCTGCTACCCCCTGCCTTCAGACTCCCTTTTTTGGTTGGTTATTTTTGTTTGTTTGTTTGTTTTTTGAGACAGGGTCTTGCTCTTTCACTTAAGCTGGAGTGCAGTGGTGCCATCATGGCTCACTGCAACCTCAAACACCTGGGCTCAAGCGCTCCTCCTGCCTCAGTCTCCCCAGTAGCTGGGGCTACAGACGCATGCCACCATGCCCAGTTCACACATTGAGGGCTTTTCACTGCCTCGATCAGGCTGAGTTCTGCTCACTGGGGCCACCACAGGCCAGGCAGAAGGAACTGCGTGGGCTTTGTCTCCTCTCGGCTGAGCTGGCTTTCCTTATCCTCTAGGCCTCTGCTTAAGCACCACTTCCTCCAGAAAGCCTCCCCTCACTGCTCCGGCCAGGTTGGTTATCCACCTTGTGCCCACAGCCATCTGCCCTTCAGGACGCTGAGCACGCAGGCATGACGTGTGGCCCACCAAAGACATGTTGCATGAGGAGAGCCTCCCTGCCTCAGCTTTCCCTGCCTTCAGTCCTCAGCTCTTCACAGCGCAGAGTGGCTGAGGCTTCTGCAGCTACGTGGATCCCACCCTCAGGGCTGGTCTGGCACTTGGAGCTGACTTCTGCCCAGGTCTCTGTTCCTTGTGTTGGCAGAGGGCACCGGTGTTACCTTTTCCACCTGTGGAGGAAGAGGAACCACATGGCAATGTGGCAAACATAAGAGAAAGAACTTCAGGGCGGGGGTTGTTAAAAACATCGTGCCCTTCGATATATGCACCTACTGTGTATCCACGAAAATCAAAACTAAATTTTTTAAAATTATGCCTTTTGCTGGGCACAATGGTGCATACTGTAATCCCAGCAATTTTGGAGGCTGAGGCAGGAGGATCACTTGAGGTCAGGAGTTCAAAACCAGCCTGGCCAACATGGTGAAACCCCGTCTCTCCTAAAAATACAAAAATTAGGCCAGGTGTGGTGGCTCATGCCTATAATCCCAGCACTTTGGGAGGCCGAGGCGGGTAGATCAGCTGAGGTTGGGAGTTCCAGACCAGCCTGACCAACATGATGAAATCCCGTCTCTACTAAAAATACAAAATTAGCTGGGTGTGGTGGCACATGCCTGTAATGCCGACTATTCGGGAGGCTGAGGCAGGAAAATTACTTGAACCCAGGAGGCAGAGGTTGCCGTGAGCCGAGATCGCACCACTGCACTCCAGCCTGGGCAACAAGAGCGAAACTCTGTCTCAAAAAACAAACAAACAAAAAATTAGGCTGATGTGGTGGTGGGCACCTGTAGTCCAAGCTATTCGGTTGGCTGAGTCAGGCAAATCTCTTGATCCCGGGAGGCAGAGGTTGGAGTGAGTCAAGATCTCGCCACTGCACTCCAGCCTGGGCAACAGAGCGAGATTCTATCTCAAAAAAAAAAAAAAAAAAATTATGCCTTTCAGTAATAACTTAACTCTAGATCATTGAGATGGTTATTAATATCTTTGTGTTTGCTGTAGGGTTTACCAGTTGTGTGTCTGTCTAAGCATGCATGTGTGTGTGTATTTTACTGTACACAAGAGTGCTTTCATTTAGTCCTTATTAACACACTCTGGAGGAGGGGATGTCATTCTGATTTTACCCAGGGCACTGCTGTGGTAGGCAGCAGGTATGCCATGACGCAGCGGTGGCTGTCCAGTGCCGTAGCTGCCTGCTGTACTGCCAGTGAGGCCAGGCCATCAGCATGGAGGTGGGTTAGACGAGCCTTTGAACTGGGGAGAGAAGGAAGGAAGAAGGCGTGTGACTGCTCTGAGTCCCTAATCGGTTGCACAGAAGCTGCTGCTGTCTGCGTGTCTCTTGTGTGCTGAGAGGATGCACTGTGACATTTTTCTGGGGGTGTCATAACCTTCTGGCCTGTATTGCCCAAAGCCTGGGCTCCTTGGGGGTTTGGGTGGGGATAGGCACAAGGGTCCTGCCAGCGGCACAGCCAGGGCATCTGCCTTCCAGGGCAGGTTCCAGGTTCACGGAATGGTTGTTGCTCAGGCGCTTCCTGTGAAGGCTGCAACTATTGTTGGCAAATTTTGGCTTGCCACGTGGCCTTTCTGAGTAGGACTGGAGAAGGGGCAGGACTGTGGCCTGTGGTCAGATCAAACCTCCACAGCCCCACTGTGATATGGGCCAGAAATAGTGCCTTGCCCATCTCAAGCCATCTGAAAAAGAGAAACCCTATGCCGGCTGCCCAGAGATGGCTTGGAAAACTGAGCTGCCCAAGACGGCTGTGCCACCACGGAGGCTGGATTTACGAGTGCTCTCGACATATAGTGAAGAATTGTTAATTGAACCCCTACTATGTGCCAAGCCACCTAACAGTCTTCCCTAGAGCAGCTGCAGTGTCAACAGGGAAAGGCGCATGTGTGCAGATACTGCTACATAAGAGCTCCTGTGAGACCGTCCCAGAGTGGAGGAGAGCAGAGGGACCCAGCAGGAATAGGCAGCAGGCTGGGAGAGGCCAGGCCGGCTCAGAGGAGATGGTGTCAGGGGCAGCATCTTGAAGGATTAGAAGGTGGCTGACTGGAGGGACATCATGAGTGAGGACCATGTCAGAGGCTCTGGGAGGCAGGAGGGGCCCTGCCCTGCAGGCACTCAGGCCAGTGGGATGCTCAGGTACTTGGATTGTGAATGCCTCGTGGGGGCTGGTGGCAAAGCAGGCGGGCCACGACCAGGTCACAGGAGCCTGGGTTTCACTCTGTGGTCAACAGATTTCTTTTAATTTTTAGTTATGGAAAATTTGTAGGATATGCCAAAGTAGGTGGAAGAATGTGGTGAACCCCACATGCTGCCGCCGCGCACACCAGTTGCTACCCCTGCGGCCAGTCCTGCCCTCCGCACCCTGACAGCATCCCCGCCACGCCCTGCCCTATGTGGCTCTGAAGAAATCCCCCAGTGACCTGAATTCCATGAAGCCCGGTGTCTGGCTGGGGGTGGGTCAGTCAGGAGTTTGGTCCTGGAATGATTGGGTGGCACTTTGTAGTTTCACTTCAATTTCAGAGTAATCACTGAGTCTCCCTGTTTGCCTTGCCTTTCAGTGGGAAGTTGGTGTCTCCAAAGTGGAAGAATTTCAAGGGCCTGAAGCTACAGTGGAGAGACAAGATCCGGCTCAATAATGCCATCTGGCGGGCCTGGTACATGCAGTGTAAGTGCCGCCCAGCCTAGGCTCCGGTGGTGGTCAGAACTCCATGGCCTGGAGGCCTGGGCACCCAGGGGCTAGAGTCTGCTCCTGAGACCTGGTGTTTCTAACAGAAGTTCAGTCTGTGCAGACAGGAAGCCCAAGCCAAGTCCTAGGGGAGTGGACATTTACTGGCTATCAGGCCCAGCAGAGGGGTGGCATCTGAAGAGTCAGGGAGCAGGCCTAGGAAGACTCGGGCACGGGCCTTCTCTCTCCAGCCCGGGTGTCGTGGACCTGGCAGCTTCTTCGGGAGATGAGTGTGCTGGGGCAGGCTTGTGTTGGGCTGGCCTTTCTCTGAGTAGCCACACTGCCTTTCTGGCTGAGGCGTTATTGACAGATTCCTTCCCTTTCACCTGGATTCCTTTATTCCCCTGAAATCTCCTTTTCCTAGGGAAGGAGAAGGAAAGGGTACCGGGGAATATGGTCCGCCCTGGGGGAGGGGTGCAGCAGACAGGCTGGGGCTCCCTCAGGGGTCTGGATCATGGTATGACTCTCACCCTCTCTCTGCTCAGATCTGGAGAAGCGCAAGAATCCTGTGTGCCACTTTGTGACGCCCCTAGACGGCTCTGTGGACGTAGATGAGCACCGCCGGCCGGAGGTACTTGGCAGTGACCAAGGGTGGTTGAGAATGGAAACATACCAGCACCTTACCAGGAGCAGCTCACCGCGGGCTAGTCCTGCAGGAGAGGCTGCAGAGGGGAGTACAGGGGCCAGGCCTGGGAGCTGGTGGCCTCTGGCAACCCCAGGCTGCAGAGCCTCCCCCTTCTCAGAGGGATTGGCCCAGGGACTGAGGGGGTTAATATCTTTTCTGTTAATTTTTAAAGTGTGTGTCTATGTGTGATTATACATGCACAGGAAGTGTCTAGAAAAATATACAGACGTGTCTTTATTAAGAGACTTCAGGAGCCTCTGGGGAGTAGGATTAGGGCTGCCAGATGAGGGGGGGATGTTTTCTTCACTGCATACTCTTCTGCGTTGCTTTAATTGTGTCTAGGCCTGTCTCACTGTTAACGATAAAGGGGAATTTAGAAGGTAAGCTAATGAAAGGCAGTTTTGAGACAGTTATAATCTGGTATTAGACAGTATCAAGGGATATCATTTTGTTGGGTATGGCAATATTGTAATCAGTTCTTTTTAACAGAAAAGCATCTTCGCTGTCGCTGTCAGGGACACACACAGAGTGTTTGTAGGTGAGGTGATTTGGACCTTGAGATCAGAAAGTGAGGCAGCCCCAGGCGCTGGGGCTCCTTACCTCTAGAGCTCGGAGGCTGTCATGCCAGGCATCCACGCTGGCATCACGCGAAGGTTGGATGAGAGGCTCCTAGAGGGCACATTCCACGTGAAACTTCCTGGAATTGGCTGTTCATTTTTGCCCTTTGAATGTGGCAGAGGCTGTGGGGAAGGAGCATTTATGGGGGACTCGGGAGTTTCTGCAGCGTTCCCCTGCTGCTTCCTCTGCTGGAGTGTTCTGCTCTCACCCCGTCCTCCTGGTCAGAGCCTCAGGACCGTGCCCCCAAGGCCTTTGGATGCCTTAGGTCTTGAGATGAAAGCGCATTGTTAGCTAGAGGGCCTGCTGTGGCACAGCAGAAGTGGGACGTACTTTCTGAGTGATGTGGTAGCCACCGTGGGGTTTCCAGCTGGATTGCCTAAGGCCTGATTGTAGTGCCGGATACTTCTCGGTACACCAGTTGAGCTTTACTGATCAAGCAGACCCCCTCTTTTCACTCTGGCCTCTGTCCCTGTCCTAGGCCATCACCACGGAAGGGAAGTACTGGAAGAGCCGCATCGAGATTGTGATCCGGGAGTATCACAAGTGGAGAACCTACTTCAAGAAAAGGGTATCTGGCTGGAGTGTTCAGGCAGCCCGCCTAGGGAGGGAGCCGGCAGAGTCCCTGGTTCAGAGCCCTGGCCGAGGCTGTAGGCTCCACAGCCGCCCCACCTGGATGTGGAGCATCAAGCAGTAAATCTGGGGCCCAGTGTGCCAGACTAGCCCAGGCGATGGCCTGCCTCAGTCAGGTCATCTTTGCTCTCAGTTTCTCCATCTGTGCATTGGGTGGGAGTCTCCTTTGTGCAGGCATCGGCCTGGGGATGGTGTGAGCAGGACCCCTGCCTGCCTCCCCAAGAGTTGTGTATATTCTAGAGCCCTTGGGCCCTCCTAGGGCCATTGGTGACCGCCGTGTCCTGTCCCTTTGCCCACAGCTACAGCAGCACAAGGATGAGGACCTCTCCAGCCTGGTCCAGGTGGGTGAGCCTGGGAGCTCTGAGGACCTCCACTTTGACACGAGACAGCAGGGACTTCGGTGGCCCACCGGGGAGCCCTGCAAAAGGTGGCAGGCCATGGGCCCTCCCTGGAGTCTCAGGAATGGCTCAAGAAGCAGTCCAGCTCTCCATTGGGTGGGCTGGAGGGAGCCACTCTCCGAATGCCTCCACCCTGCTGCCTCACTTCCACGGGGCAGCCCTGTGTTGAATTTCCCCAGCTGACAGGTGTGGGAATTCTTCGTCCCACTGTCAGTTACTCTTTGATGCTTCCTCCCCCATGTTGGTGTTGTGTTAGGACGATGACATGCTATATTGGCACAAGCACGGGGATGGATGGAAGACCCCCGTCCCCATGGAGGAGGACCCCCTGCTGGACACAGACATGCTCATGTCGGAATTCAGCGACACCCTCTTCTCCACGCTTTCTTCACACCAGCCGGTGGCCTGGCCCAATCCCCGGGAAATAGGTAACCCAAACCAGGGCCTTGGGCTTTGAACAGCCAGCCGCTTCCTTCTCTGCCAGGCCTCCTCTGGGCCAGGGTTCCTTCAGGGCCGTCTCTGAGCTGCTGCGCATCACGGTTGGGGGCAGGCAGTAAGGAAGGGAAGGATGGCTGGCCTCATTTGACATCCAGGCTGCACATACCGAGTGGGTGGGTCTGCAGAGTGGGCCTACTGGGCCGCTGCCATTCCCGTAGTGCCATGGTGGGAGGATAGCAGCAGGGTCTAGTCTGAGTCATTGGCACATTTCGGATGCTGTTCCCTTCACGGGGGACATGTGCCATGCCTACGCCAAGGCAGCCGGGCCGTGACTCATACTAAAGAAAATCGGAAGCACTCCCGGGTGTGACCCCTCACCTTGGTGGCATTCAGTCTTCCAGTTAACCCCTCAGGGAAGAGCCCTAAGATTGAAAATTAGAACAGTGTTGGGGGAGGTCTCTGTTCTTTGTTGAGCTCTTCACAGCTTCCTGGGGTGTCCATTCCCTGATACTCAATTTTACCTTCCTGGCAAAAACACTTTCCTGCCTTCTGAGGGTTCGGAATGGCCACGAACCCACGAGAAGGTAGAAATCCCAGCCAGCTCCTTGGAAGACTCTAGAATGTGAGCAGGGCCAGGAAGGTCTGTTCCAGGCCTTTTTTATGTTCCTGCAACATTGTCTGAGAAGACAAAATGGTTCCTCTCTCTGTGATTCTTGCAGCACATCTGGGAAATGCAGACATGATCCAGCCGGGACTGATTCCTTTGCAGCCTAACCTGGACTTCATGGACACCTTTGAGCCTTTCCAGGGTGAGGACCAGAGGCAGACAGAGCATGGCTGCCTGCATCTCCCCCAGCCCAGCACAGAGCAGATTGCTGCCTTCCTTTAAGAGCAAGACTTGGTAGAATGGGCAAGGGGGCGAGCACAGAATTTTTTAAAAAACTAAACTGTTTTTTGTAGTAACTGCAAGGTCTGGGAAGTTTTTCTGGGACATTGTTCAGCAAGGAAATTGGTCCTGGTTTTAGCCGTGACCGTAAGCAGTTCTCCCTCGAAGCAGCAGAGGGCGCTGACGACACAGCCAGCTCCCTGCCAAGGCCCTGCAGTTAGATGGGTCCTTGAGCCCCTGCTGTTGTGAGAGCAGCAGAAACGCCAGGCCTGGGAGTGTTTCAGAGCCCAGGATAGTTGCCAACATGTGTGGTTCCAACCAGAGCCCCCTTTCTACAGAAAAAAAAGGTGTCTCTAAGGGTAATGCCTCTGGCCATGGCACCCCCTGGGCCATGTGGGCTTTAGGGGTTTAGTCCTTGATTTGTTTGAGTCTTTTTTTTTTTTTTTAGAGACAGGGTCTTGCGCTGTCACCCAGGCTAAAATGCAGTGGCTCAATCATGGTTCACTGCAGCCCTGAACTCCCGGGCTCAAGTGATCCGCCCTCCTCAGCCGTACCTGGGACTACAGGCACACACAAACACACCCAGTTCATTTCTTCATTTTTTGTAAAGACGGGGTCTCCTATGTTGCCCAGGTGATCCTCCTGCCTCTGCTTCCCAAAGTGCTAGAATTACAGGTGTAAGCCATCACACCCAGCCTGTTTTAGTCTTTGTTATTTTGAGACAGAGCCTGGCTCTGTAGCCCAGGCTGAAGTACAGTGGCAAGAACACAGCTCACTGCACCCTCTAACTCCTGGGCTTAAGCGATCCTCCCGCCTCAGCCTCCCGTGTAGTTGGGACCACTGGTGGCACCAACCAGGCATGGTGGTTGGCACCATTTTTTTGTTTGTTTGTTTTTTGAGATGGGAGTCTCACTCTGTCGTCAGGCTGGAGTGCAGTGGTGCAATCTTGGCTCATTGCAACCTCTGCTTCCCAGGTTCAAGCCATTCTCCTGCCTCAACCTCCTGAGTAGCTGGGACTACAGGCATGCGCCACCACGCCGGGCTAATTTTTGTATTTTTAGTAGAGATGGGGTTTCACCATGTTGGCCAGGATGGTCTCGATCTCTTGACCTCAAGATCCGCCCACCTTGGCCTCCCAAAGTGCTGGGATTATAGGCATGAGCCACCATGCCTGGCCCTGTTTGAGTCTTGATTCCAGCAAATGCTGGGCACACTGAGCTCAGAAGACCCCTGCTGTTGTTTTTCAGACCTCTTCTCTTCTAGCCGCTCCATTTTTGGCTCCATGCTACCTGCATCTGCCTCAGCACCTGTACCAGATCCCAACAACCCACCTGCACAGGTAGAGGAAGCTGGGGGATGGGTGGGGGAAGGGGCTGGCAGGCACAGGGCTACTCATCAAAGGTTTGCTGCCGGAGCAAGGCTAATGACATAGCCACACAGTCACCAGCAAAGCGTCAAGCGGTGCTACACCAGTGCTAATGTGCAGAGGCACGATTCCAGCCCTCTGACAACATCCTTCAGCACCCATGGGTGGGAGACTCTGTCGGTCCAGGTATGCTCCTGCCTGAGTGCCAGGTAACCTATGTGCAGCTAGCTCTGCTCCGACTAATTAACATGGAATTAGCTAGACAGAGAAGAAAAGCATAGATTACTAATAAAAATATCTTCTGTATATTTCTTTCACGTTTTACTAAGCAATCCAAAAAGTTGCTTACAAGTGCTTGGGCTACAGAGCTGAGCGAGGTACCATTCTTTGTCCTTATGGAGCCCTCATGCTTATGCCCATGACCAGTTAGATACTGGTAAGCTGGCATCATCTTCAAACAGGCTCCAGGAAGAATTTCTACTGCAGAGACTGGGATCTGAACCATTCCTCGTAGCTTTTCTTATTTAGGAAGAGGTGGCCTGATGACCAGTTGACACGTGAAATTGTCCTCGGGGAGCCCTGAGCAGCTGCAGTCCAGGCTACCTCTGCTCAGTAACAGAAGATGGCAGAGACTTTGGGAGACTCTGCTGGACTCCAGAAACAAGATATTCCCAGGCTGCTAGCCAGCTGTGTGAGGGCCGTTGCCTTATCTGAGCTCTGAGTTACTTAGTTTTTAATGGAAACAAGACCCCCGCAGACACGCAGGGAAACACAAATCCCTGTCCCCAGATCAGCAGCCATGGGCGTGGAGACATGGCCTTTGTGCCTCTGTCCTAGCGCCTGGCCTGTGTAGTTGGACTTGGCAGTGTGCAGTGCTAGAAAGGAACTGTCTGACCCCAGTGTTGCTTCCTGGCTCCTCTTTTCCTTTTTCAGGAGAGCGTCCTGCAGACCGCCGCCCTCCCCACTGTGAGCCTGCCTGACAGCCTCATCGCGCCCCCCACCGCCCCGCCCCTGGCTCACGTGGACGGGCAGAGCTGTGAACACACCTCCCGGGCTGAGGACCCGTTTATCCAGCCCACGGACTTCGGTCCCTCAGAGCCACCACTGAGTGTCCCACAGCCCTTCCTCCCCGTCTTCACCATGCCCCTGCTGTCTCCCAGCCCCGCTCCACCACCTGTCTCCCCCGTGTTACCGTTAGTTCCTCCTCCTGCCACTGCCCTGAACCCCCCAGCTCCACCCACCTTCCACCAGCCACAGAAGTTTGCTGGAGTGAGCAAAGTGCCGTCTGTCATCACCCACACGGCCTCCGCCACCCTCACCCATGACGCCTCTGCCACCACCTTCAGCCAGAGTCAGGGCCTTGTGATCACCACCCATCACCCTGCCCCATCAGCGGCCCCCTGTGGACTGGCACTGTCTCCTGTCCCCCGGCCTCCTCAGCCACGGTTAACTTTTGTGCACCCCAAACCTGTATCCTTGACTGGGGGCAGGCCTAAGCAGCCCCACAAAATAGTGCCTGCTCCCAAACCAGAGCCCGTGTCCTTGGTGTTGAAGAACACCTGCATCGCCCCAGGTGAGCCAGGTGGGGGAACTCGGTGTGGGGCTCCCCCTGACCCAGAGCAGAGGGATGTTTTCCCATCCCAAAGGCTTTCAAACTTGTGACCACCACCCCCACCCTGGTGTGCACATGTGCGCGCATGCACACACAACCACTTAAATGAAACAAAAGTGGCATTAAATAATACATGTCCGTGATCTAGTCCATTTTCTGTGCTCTATCTTTTTTTGTTTTTTTTTTGTTTGTTTTTTTTTTGAGACAGAGTCTTGCTCTGCCACCCAGGCTGGAGTGCAGTGGCATAATCTTGGCTCACTGCAACCTCCCCGTCCTGGGTTCAAGCGATTCTCCTGCCTCAGCCTCCCGAGTAGCTGGTATTACAGGTGTGTGCCACCATACTCGGCTAATTTTTGTTTGTTTGTTTGTTTGTTTTTTGAGACAGAGTCTCACTCTGTCGCCCAGCTCTAGTGCAGTGGTGTGATCTCGGCTCACTGCAACCTTCGCCTCCCGGGTTCAAGCGATTCTACTGCCTCAGCCTCTTGAGTAGCTGGGATTATAGGCACCCATCACTACGTCCAGCTAATTTTTTGTATTTTTAGTAGAGACAGGGCATCACCATGTTGGCCAGGCTGGTCTTGAACTCCTGACCTTGTGATTCACCCTCCTCAGCCTCCCACAGTGCTGGGATTACAGGCATGAGCTACCACGCCCAGTCCATTTTTTTAATTTTTAGTAGAGATGAGGTTTCATCATGTTGGCCAGGCTGGTCTCGAACTCCTGATCTCAGGTGATCTGCCCACCTCGGCCTCCCAAAGTGCTAGGATTACAGGTGTGAGCCACCGCACCCAGTCTCTATTCTCTTTTTTTTTTCTTTTTTTTTTTTGAGATGGAGTTTCACTGTTGTCGCCACGACTGGAGTGCAATGGCGCAATCTTGGCTCACTGCAACCTCCGCCTCCCGGGTTCAAGTGATTCTCCTGTCTCAGCCTCCTGAGTAGCTGGGATTACAGGCGTGTGCCACCACACCTGGCTACTTTTGTATTTTTAGTAGAGACGGGGTTTTACCATGTTGGCCAGGCTGATCTCGAACTCCTGACCTCAGGTGATCCACCCACCTCGGCCTCCCAAAGTGCTGGGATTACAGGTGTGAGCCACAGCACCCAGCCTCTCTATCTTTTTTTAAAGTTAGTCACAACCTACAATGTGAAAACACATGGTCCTGGCTATCTCTTTACTGGTTCTATAACATATCTCCTTCAAGAAGTCACACAAAGTTTTAGGTGCCTTGGTGCCTTCGTCTTCCTGTCCCCTGCAGTTGGAAACAAGCTGTCTCACTGGCAGAGAGGCAGCCTCTGCAGGGTGGGCCAAGCCCTGTGGCCCAGGGCTGCACCTGAACCTCCTCCTTGTCCTGGCAGCTGCCTTTTCAGGACAACCACAAGCGGTGATCATGACGTCAGGGCCTCTGAAGAGAGAAGGGATGTTGGCCTCCACGGTGTCCCAGTCCAACGTGGTCATCGCACCTGCTGCCATCGCCAGGGTGAGGAGGGCCCTGGACAGACCCGCCGTGTCCTTCTCACCCTGTTCCTGGGCAGCCCTCACCTGAGACGATGGGTGTGCCGCCCTGCTGTGCATCAGCGGTCGGGGGTGACCTCTCTCCCATGTCACTGCAGGCTCCTGGGGTCCCGGAGTTCCACAGCAGCATCCTGGTGACAGATCTCGGCCATGGCACGAACAGCCCGCCTGCCCCCATCTCCCGGCTCTTCCCGAGCACAGCGCAAGACCCCCTGGGGAAGGGCGAGCAGGTCCAGCTGCATGGGGGTAGCCCCCAGGTCACTATCACAGGGCCCAGTGAGTGTTCACTCAGCGGGATGGTTGGGACATCACAAGGGAAGTAACTGGGCCTGCTGTGGATCATGGGGGGCGCTTGCTGGGTCCTCAGGACGGAGCCTGGGCTTAGAACATACAGTGAGGTCTTATAAGCCTGCCAATAACACAGTCTGGGAACATCCTCTGTGGGTGGCAGGATGACCTGTGGTGGCACTGGCAGGGTGAAAAGTAATGGGCACGTGGCCGTGTAGGTGACCAGTGTGCTCAGGGAGTCCCAGCTGACTGCCCACGAAGGTCTGGCACTGAGCTGCTGTTCTCACCCAGAGAAGGGATTGAGGAGCCCTGGGGTTCCTGTCTCTGGGAACTTCAGCCTGGGGTTGCTGTGGCCACAGAAGCCACCCAGCCTCATCTGGGCACCAACATGGCCTTCCCCAGCAGGTCTCTGCACTACAGGTCTGTGCCCCATGCCCACTCTTGGGGTGAGACAGTCAGAGCAGGACTGATTTTGCCCAGGGACATCTGAGGAGCCAGCAGGCCAGGTCAGGGACAAATGGTTTGCCCGAGGCTGTGCTGCTGGTAGAGGGTGTAAGGCAGATGGGGCCCCTTCCCTCAAATGCCTGCCGTGCCAGGAAGGGAAATGGAAATGGCCTCTTTTCTTAAATAAAAGCATGGTGTAGGCCGGGTGCAGTAGCTCATGCCTGTACGCCCAACACTTTGGGAGGCTAAGGCAAGTGGATCACTTGAGGTCAGGAGTTCAAGACCAGCCCGACCAACATGGCGAAAAATAAAAATAAATTTTTTTTGTCCCTACCTAATAATAATAATAATAACAACAACAACAACAGGGCGTGGTGGCGTGCACCTGTAGTCCCAGCTACTCAGGATAATAATAACAACAACAACAACAGGGCGTGGTGGCGTGCACCTGTAGTCCCAGCTACTCAGGATAATAATAACAACAACAACAACAGGGCGTAGTGGCGTGCACCTGTAGTCCCAGCTACTCAGGATAATAACAACAACAACAACAACAGGGCGTGGTGGCGTGCACCTGTAGTCCCAGCTACTCAGGATAATAACAACAACAACAACAACAGGGCGTGGTGGCGTGCACCTGTAGTCCCAGCTACTCAGGAGACAGAGATGGGAGAATCACTTGACCCCAGGAGATGGCGGTTGAAGGGAGCTGAGATGGAGTCACTGCACTCCAGCCTGGACGGCAGAGCGAGACTCCGTTTTAAACAAACAAAAGCATGGTGTAACTGCTCCTGGAACTCTGTGAGCGAAGAGTTGTCTCCCTCCTCAGGAAGACACGAATGAGGGAGGGTCTCTGACTTAGCGGGCTCGGCCAGCAGGGGCCTTTTCCAAGGACAGGCTTTGGAGAATAAGGACTCTTCAGTCTGGAAAGACAAAAACACAGGAGAGTTGGGAGTCAGGCCCCTCAAATAATCGAGGGAGAGGTTAGGGACAACCATTGCCTTGGTCTCCGGAGTCTCAGAACACAGAACTTAGAGCCTGCTGTACAGCTTCACAGGGAGTTTGGGGAAAATAATCCAACAGAGAGGAAAGGAAGCTGAGGCATTTGTTACAGTAAAGCGGGATGGGCCAAGAAGGCCGAGTCCACCTGGGGCCAAGCGCGGTCGCTCACTCCTCTAATCCTAGCACTTTGGGAGGCTGAGGCAGGTGGATCGCTTGAGCCCAGGAGATTGAGACCGGCCTGGACAATATAGTGAGACCTTGGCTCTATAAAAAATGTTTTTTAATTTAAAAATATAATAATAATAAGGAACCCACCTGCGAAATATCTCCTAAAGTGACACCAGTGACTGGAACACGTCACACAGGGTGGCTCCATCGTGTTCTGTGTGGGTTAAGGGTGTTTTTGTTGTTGTTATGAATTTAAAATTTCTGGGGAGTGAATAAGAAAAATCTAAGGAAGCATGTGTGCGCAGTTTAAAGAACCAAGTGCAGCACATGGGTAGCAGCGAGCACCTCATAACCCTGCAGAGACCCCGGGCTGCCTCCTGGTGGCTTTGAGGGGCCAGGGCTCCGTCCCCCGTCCCTCAGAGGAGTCTGTCCTTACCAGGTCGGGACTGCCCAAACTCAGGGCAGGCCTCTCCATGTGCATCGGAGCAGAGCCCCAGTCCTCAGTCTCCCCAGAACAACTGCTCAGGGAAATCCGACCCCAAAAATGTGGCTGCACTAAAGGTACCGCATGTCTCTCTTGGGTCTTGGTTCCCTTGGGAGGAGGGGAGAGGTGTGCAGAAGGACATCAAGGAGCTGTGTCTGTCTGGAAGGGAGACCTCAGATCCAGCCAGAGCTGCCCAGGCAGGGGTGGATCAGAAATGGGCTTCTCCTTGCCCCATCCCACAAACCAGCCCTGTGGGGACGGTGGGCCCGCTGGAGGCTTCTGGGTGGGCCCCAAGCCCGGGAACCAATGCTGAGTCCACGTAGTATGGCAGGTACCGCATCAGTTGCAGGAAGGGTGTGGCCACCACCAAGGCTGGGCTGGGTGGGGAAGGCAGGGCTTGCAGCACCTGGGATGCACCCGTGCAGCCCCGCGGTTCCCAGCCCTGGCTGTGCTCCGTTCTGCAGAGCAGGTTTTCTATGGTTCCCCGTCTCGTCCCCGCGGCTCCTCATTGGAGCCTTCAGCTTCTTGTCATGCCCTCCTCCCACGTAGCTCTCTAGCCCTGGCCCTTGGGCACCCAGCATCAGCGTAGGGAGTGAGGAGGGGTGGGCAGTGTGCCTGCAATGTGCCTGTCTCAGTGACCAGCGGGTTCTCCAGCAGAACCGGCAGATGAAGCACATCTCAGCTGAGCAGAAAAGGCGCTTCAACATCAAGATGTGCTTCGACATGCTCAACAGCCTCATCTCCAACAATTCCAAGCTGGTGAGTTGCCAAGAGTGTGGGCCGTGGCAGGGCAGGGGAGCTGGCAAGACGTGCTCCCTGCGTGGTCATTGCTGGGGGCAGGCCTGCTGGCTGTGGGTGCCGCCTCCAGCCACCTGCCCCTTCTGCAGACCAGTCACGCCATCACACTGCAGAAGACCGTGGAGTACATCACCAAGCTGCAGCAGGAGAGGGGCCAGATGCAGGAGGAGGCCCGGCGGCTTCGGGAGGAGATCGAGGAGCTCAATGCCACCATCATGTGAGCTTCTGGGCCTTGGGGCTCCAACCAGGCACCCCAACCCCACGCAGGGCCTGCCTCAGAGGTGGTGGGACCCTGTGGCCTCGTCACTGGTCGCTGTCTCTGTGCTGCAGTAGTTCTGCTCTTTGTCACCCTCCTACCACAGACCTCTCTTCTCTGTGCCTGGCTGCAGCACGGCACTGGGCCAGCCCTGTCCATCTTGTGTCCCAAGGCCCTTATTGGCCACTGGCTGCTCCACAGCTCCCACGGCTCCTGTCATTTCAGCTCCTGCCAGCAGCTGCTCCCTGCCACGGGAGTCCCCGTCACCCGGCGCCAGTTTGATCACATGAGAGACATGT
This sequence comes from Macaca thibetana thibetana, assembly GCF_024542745.1. Classification (NCBI taxonomy): domain Eukaryota; kingdom Metazoa; phylum Chordata; class Mammalia; order Primates; family Cercopithecidae; genus Macaca; species Macaca thibetana. Next base: position 118,482,930 of record NC_065588.1, read on the forward strand.
TTGACGAATACGTGAAAAGCCGGACCTTGCAGAATTGGAAGTTCTGGATTGTATCTTTGGGTTTTCTTTTTGCTCTTCCCCGCCCTCAGCCAATGCACTGAAGCCACAGACCTTGGCACTGTAGTTACTTTAGAAAGACTCTTTAAATGCCTGTCAGCGAGCTCCTCACGACAGGCAGTGCTAGTGTCTATCTCGGGAGAGAGTGGTCCAGCCTGGCCTGCTGTGTGGGCTGGTGCTGCTGATGGGGCTTCAGGGTGCTTTGCAGGAAGGGCTAAGGAGGCAGAACGGTGGGCTTCTAGGTCCTTAAGAAATCAGGACAATGCTAAAGCCACTTGCAGAAGGTGCAGGGGAAGGAGGAGTGGTCCCACAAAGCCTGGCAGCCAGCTTGGTCCTTGAAGCCACAGGGAGGGTGAGTGCCACCCCTGCTGTGACAAGCGGAAACCAGGACTCCCTCCACCGAGTGGCAGAGCCTAGTCTGAAGCCTGACGGAGCATGTCCACCTCTGTCCACCTCTGGGGGCTCTTGGGCCAAGGCCACCCTGCACTTGGCCTTCCAGGTGGCAGCATGGCTCTTACGGGGAGTGGTTCCTGCCTGGTCACTCCCCACCCTGCCACTGCTCTGCCTCTGAGTAAACAGTCAGCACGTGTGTTGGGTTGGCTGCGGCATTGAGGCTTGGGTCTGACAGTCAGCGGTGACGGTCGTGCGGGAGGAGAGAATCCCAGTTGCAGCTGTCGGGCAGGGCAGGCACAGCACCTGTGTGTGCGGGAAGCGGCAGGTGTTTTTGTTTGTATCTTTTTTTCCCCTGAGACAGGGTCTCACTCTGTTACCCAAGCTGGAGTGTAGTAGTGCAGTTACAGCTCACTGCAGCTTTCACCTTCCCAGACTCAAGTGATCCTCCTGCCTCAGCCTTCTGAGTAGCTGGAACTACAGGCTCACGCTACTATGACCGGCTAATTTTTGTATTTTTAATGGAGATGGGGTTTCACCATTTTGGCCAGGCTGGCCTCGAACTCCTGACCTCAGGTGATCCCCCCGGTCTTGGCCTCCCAAAGTGCTGGGATTACAGGTGTGAGCCACCATGCCCGGCCATAAGAGGCAGTTTTTAAATGAACAGGTGACAGCCTCCAGCTCTGATTCCCTGTGTTGCTGTTTTACTGCCTGCCCTGGTCCTGATCCCTGTCATTAATAGAGCTGGGTGGCATCTGGAATGAATTGGAGCCTCTTTGATGAAATGGCACACTCCCCATCATCAGGCTGGGGTGGGGGAACTGTGGGCGCCGTCCTGATCAAAGTCCAAGAGGAAACATGCCTCAGGCCTTCACTAAGATGGTCTAGGAGACTGGCATGCATTTTTGCATTTAACACAGAAGGCAAACACCACTTTCAGGCAGATGGCTCCTGCCTTTATTTATTATTATTTTTGAGAACAGAGTCTTGCTCTGTCGCCCAGGCTGGGGTGCAGTGGCACAATCTCGGCTCACTGCAACCTCCGCTTCCTGTGTTCAAGTGATTCTCCTGCCTCAGCCTCCCAAGTAGCTGGGATTATAGGCACCCACCACCATGCCCGGCTAATTTTTGTATTATTAGTAGAGACAGGGTTTCACCAAGTTGGCCAGGCTGGTCTCAAACTCCTGACCTCAAGTGATCCCCCCACTTCAGCCTCCCAAAGTGCTGGGATTACAGGCGTGAGCCACCGTGCCCGGTTGGCTTCTGCCTTTCCACCTGTTCTGTGCTTCTGATGTTCCTGCCACTGTATGTAAGAATGATTTTGATCACGTGGTTTTGCTAGGACCTGTTCCAGACTAGAGACCTTCTGTGTCCCTGCCCCCTGCCCGCTTGGTGTTTGGCCCTGTTGTCCAGATACAGTTAGAGCAGAGTGTTTTCGTGAAGTGGAAGACATACCTTGCCTAGAGATCGCTCCCCCTTTTCCCCAGTGATCCATTCTCTGTGGGCAGGTGCTTTCCAGCCCCAGGGGAAAGGAGTAGGCCAGCCCGGCCACCTTCAGGTCTGCAGTCCCCAGCCCTTCTCTGTGCCTGCCTTTTCTTTAACCACACACTGCAGTTCAGCATAATTATCAAGCCGCTGTTTGAGTCATTCAAGGGCATGGTGTCCACCAGCAGCCTGGAGGAGCTGCACCGGACGGCGCTGTCCTGGCTGGACCAGCACTGCTCCCTGCCCATCCTCAGGCCAAGTGAGTGGGGCAGTGCCAGGGTGAGGGGCTTCATGCTAGTCCTGGAGGGAGGATGGCCCCAGGCTGAGGACAGTGTTTGCCAGACTCCATTGCAGGCAACCAGGTGGGGCCAGGGCAGGGGCACAATGCTGTCCAGGAGGCCCTCAGTCAGGAGCGTCCAGTGGGGGCCGGAGGCTCCTGCCCTCCCATGTCTCCCAGCCTGCTCAGACCCAGCTTGCATGGATCGAGTGCCCACTATTTGCCAGGCCCTGTATCAGGTGCCTTCAAGTGTGTTTTCTTGTGTAATTCTTATAATAACAAGCAAAGATGATCCTGTATGTTAAGGTTATAGAAGCTTAATATCAGAACAGCTGGCAGCCCCGTGGCACCAGGAACAGCATAGGATGCTCCGCCTACGGCAGCTCCTGCTAGGATTTGGGGAGGCTTCTGGAGGCAGAGGGGTGAGTGCCCAGGTCTTGGCGTAGGCCCCCAGCACTCCTCCCTGCAGTCCAGAGCGGCTGCCACTTGCCCCATGTCTGAGCATTCCCACATGGGTTGTAGGTACGAAACCGGGTGTGTGGTGTGTGGTGGTTCTGTGTCACTGCCCGTGTCTGACCCTTTCTGTCTTGCAGTGGTGTTGAACACGCTGCGGCAGCTGAGCACCTCCACCTCCATCCTCACAGACCCGGCACAGCTGCCGGAGCAGGCATCCAAGGCCGTCACCAGGATCGACAAAAGACTGGGAGAGTCCTAGCTGCTTAGCTGGCATGCAGCCGCATGAGATGCCAGGAGACCCTTCCCTGCTCATGGAGAGTGGGCTGCGCCCCCCCAGCCCTTCCTGACGCTCAGCCTTGGGGCCTCTCTCCAACTCTGCTGGCCCACCGTGGCGTCGGGAGGCTATGCTCAGGTCTGAAGCAGGTTTGGGGCCTGCTGACAGCAATAGCCCGCCTTCGGGAACCCCTTGCTGTGAACTCTCTCACTCAGTGACCTCAGTCACCAACCTCTTCTGCCCTTGGGGCAGCCCAGACAAAAGGGAAGTGCTGGCCGTGCTGGTCCTGCCCTGCTGGTGGCCTGCCAGGCCTGGCGCCAGTGAGCAGAAGCGATGGGATGAGGGTGACAGGGCCTGCTCCTGTCCTGAGGCCCAGCCTTGTCCCTCCTGCCACGTCCTGTCTACATGCATGCCTCTGCCTGATGCCCTGCTCCACTCTCTGGCCTGCCCGTGGGGCAGTTGGAAGGCATCTTTCTTTCTCCCCTCAACTCTTGACAATGCCTGGCCCTCGTGGATGGACTTGGGCTTCTATTCAGGCTTATGCATGGCAGGCTGCCAGGAGGAAGTGCCTTCTTCAGAGAGCCTCCAGGACACATGTGTGCAGAAACGGTGGATGTGGGACACACAGGACCAGAATGGAAGTGTGTGATGCACGGTGGCTGCTCTGGCTGAGAGGCCCTGCTGGGTGTGTTTCATCAGTCCCCTTTTAGCTCCACCTGACGTTGCAGGATCCACAGGGACTCAGCTTAGGACTTTCTCGAATGTCACCTCACCACCATGGCCCTTCTGCCATTCTTCTCTACTTGTCTCCAGCTATAGCTGTTGACAGGTCAAGCGTGTCCAGTGGGAGCTTAGAACCCTGAAGTTCTAGTGTCCGAAAGATCAGACTCCATGTCCTGCTGTCAGCCTTGTCATCTTGTCTGATGTCTTTCAGCTGGGTTCCCCAAACCAGGACAGTTCTTAGACCAAGGATGCCCCCACACTCAAAAGTCTGTCCTGTCTTGTGTTTGGAGAAGGAAACGATGTTGGCGGGCAGCACTCTGCGGTGGTCAGCCCTCAGAGCTGTCTCTAGGCATCTCTCAGATCAGACAGCAAAGAATCGACCCAGATCAGGGCTGGGTGGAGGCATGGCTGGGCTGGGGGCCATTTTGAGCCTGCAGCGGGAGGTTGGCCCAGCCTCAGTCCTTGCCCTTTTCCGGCTACCTCTGCAGGGAGCTGCAGGGGCAGGCACTCTCTCCAGCACTCAGGAAGCCCGGCTGAGGGTACCTCCTCGTGGAAAGAACGCACTTTAAAGCTCTGCTGAGGGGTTCGGAGCCCAGGCTTTCAGGCGACTTCTGCCCTCTCTGCCTCTCTTCACCCTCCCTCTCTGCCTGCAGGGCCTGGGAAGGGCTTTGAGGGAGCCTGAGAGCCGTGTGAAGAGGGGTACCCCGGGCTGTCCCCGAAGTTTAGATCCAGTTGGAGGTTCTCCCTGGCTCCTGCAGGCCTGCAGGGGTCTCTCCCCAGTTCAGGCCTCCGGCCAACTGCCTGCCCCCTTATCTGTGCTTCAGCCTTGCACAAAAGCAGCTTGGTGACACCACTCAGCCACTCAGAGCATGTGTTTACAGGCTTTCCAGATCACCTTCCTTTGGGGTGAACATAAGATGAGGCTGGGCTGGTCCTTGGAATTTCCCCTGGGAAATGGTAACAGACTCCATCCTTGACCCGGGGATAAGCATGAAGGCAATGTCCCAAAGGCAGAGGCCACGGTGGTAGGAATTCCACCAAGGCCAGAAGGGAAAAAGGAAGAGGCCACCATGTCCAGCTGTGTGGGCCCTGGGGAGGGTCGTGAGTGCAGCCCCTCTCCACTTCCGTGCCTTTGTAAAATGTGTAGATAACCACAGTGGTTGGCTGAGCCAAGAACTCTCCTAAGTCAGTGGCTTTCTCCCCACCCCTTGCTGGGGATTCATTCTTTTTAAACTCTGTGGGATATAAAATTGGCCTCCTGCTGCTTCGGCCTACCTCTCCCTCTGCTGACTTAATGTCATGATTCTGTTTCTTCAGGTATTTAAGGCTGTTAGGTTGTGTGAGCCTTGAAGGGGGTGTGTGTGTGTGTGTGTGTGTGTGTCCCAGCAACTGTCCACTGTCCAGGAGATGCATGTCTTTGTATTGGAGATATTTCTGTAACTCATTCTCTTGGTGCTCACGATTGCCATGGCCATAGGGCCACAGTGCCGTATCTCTGCTGCAGACATGATTGTTTCTTGTTCTAGAGGTTTTCTTGTTTTCAAATCTTGCCTGATGAATCCAGCCAGACCAAGGGGCCTAGATTTGACCCCTGTCCTGGGCTCCTGGGCCAGGTGCAGGGACATCTGAGGCCACTCTGCTGGCCGCCTCCAGTGGGAGCTGACCTCAGGGTGGGCTTTGTTTACACTCATTTTCACCCTGATTCTTGCCCCCACTTTCATAAAAGAAATTTCAAAATGTTGACGCTTTGGAGAGTAAGAAAATCAATCTTGGCTGAGCGCGGAGGCTCCTGCCTGTGATCCCAGCACTTTGGGAGGCTGAGGCTGGAGGATTAGTTGAGCTCAGGAGTTGGAGACCAACCCTAGCAACATAACAAGATCCTGTCTCTACAAAACAAAATTTAAATTAGCCGGGTGGGTGTGGCAGTGAGTGCCTGTGGTCCCAGCTACTTGGGGCTGAGGCTGGAGGATTACTTGAGCCTAGAAGTTGCAGTGAGCTATGATCATGCCACACTGTACTCCAGCCTGGACTGACAGAGTAAAACCCTGCCTCTAAATAAAAGAAAACAGAGGCCGAATGCGGTGACTCACACCTGTAATCTGAGCCCTTTGGGAGGCCAAAGTGGGTGGATCACCTGAGGTCGGTCCGGAGTTCACAACCAGCCTGACCAACATGGTGAAACCCTGTCTCTTCTAAAAATACAAAACATTAGCCGGGTGTGGTGGTGCACGCCTGTAATCCCAGCTACTGGGGAGGCTGAGTCAGGAGAATCGCTTGAACCTGGGAGGCGGAGGTTGCAGTGAGCCGAGATTGCACCACTGCACTCCAGCCTGGGTGACAGAGTGAAACCCTATCTCAAAAAAAAAAAAAATAGAAAAAAATAGAAAATCCAAAAAGAAAAACCAAAAGTCCTGCTGGAATCCCTGGCGGGTTTCTGAGAAATCGCCCTGTGCTGTCAGCCCCTGCCCTGCACTGCTGCCTTCCGTGGTGGGTGGGAGACCCCAGAGCAGGGCAGGCGCTACTGAGGGCCTTTCTTGGAGTTGGCCAGCAGGCCACACAGCATCCGGCACCCTGGGTGGGCTGGCTGGCCACCTTCTTAGGACGTCTCTACTTTGGAGGATTTTACTGCAGGAAGCAGCGGCAGTGCTGGCCATTGGCGCTGATGACAACATTGGGTTTGGTTGAGGGGAAGGGGCTGGAAAGCAGCAGGCCCCCCAGTGCTGCACATGGTCACGGAGCCGTCGGCCAGGGGAGTGGGGTCAGTGGTCAGCCAGCCCTCCCATTTCCTGCCTATGGGCCCTGACCACACTCGCTTTTCTAGAAGTCAATCCTAAGGTTTCTCTGCTCTGGCTAAGAGGGATGTAAATTTGGATTCTTGGAGGGCATCACACCCCCAGTCCCTGCCCAGATAAAGTGGCACAATGGCATGCGGCACCTCTTTCTGTTGCTGGGGTGGGGGGCTCACACACCCACCTCATCTCTGTGCAGAGCCCTGACCGGCCCCGCCGGCAGCTGGAGTACAGGTAAGGGTCTCTCTCAGAGGGGAGCTGTAGCCGGGAACTGGCAAGGCCCCTTCCTGCAAGGCCCTAGCTGGCCTCTGGGTGAACCTGAGGTGGCAGGTTCAAGTTTTCAAGATGGTGAGGTCTTGTCTGCTGGACAGGACATTATGCTCTCAGAACTCATGGGAGTGGAGCTGGGCCTGTCCTGGGCCAGTGGACCCCTGTGTGGGGGGGATTTGGGGTGCTGCGGGCCTGATTCTGCACTGGCAGATGGACTTTGCTTTAATCCAGCTCTTTCCTTACCCCGGCTCTGACGTGGGAAGGCTTGGAGGGCCCCTCTCATCACCCCTGTTGGCCCTCAGCTGTCCCTTTCCTTTGTCGCCTGGCTCCTGCCTGTCCTGCCTGAGGCCTCCTAGCAGGCACCCTGGGTGTGAGCTGAGCCTCTCTCTTTTCCCTCTGATGGGAAAGTGGCCTTTCCCTCGACACCTGCTCCCTGGCCCCAGAGGAACCCACCCGTTTTGGAGCTCAGCTTGGCCCAGCATTTCCTTGGGGAAGGGAAAGGAGAGCTGGACAGCATGATCCAGGCAGGCAGCGTGTGCAGTGGTGGCCGGCCAGGGTGCCACAGATGTACGGAGATGTGGCGTGTGGCTCCGGGCCCTCGACATCTCTGCTTTGGAGGATTTTACCTTGTCTGCACACCTGTCAGGGGAGAGGGGACAGCAAGGTGGGAGGTTGAAGAGCTTTGAGGCTCAGCAGCATGTTTGTGGCATTCGGTGGACTCCGTGGCCTTGGGCAGCTGGACAGGTTTTTGTGATGTGAGGGACATACATGGGGCACATGGGAAGCTTGACTAGGGCTCCAGGAACGCTGACAAAGTGTTTTAGGACCCCCACCCCCATGCCTGTACCAGGGCTGGCCTCCAGAGTGGGTGAGGACAGAGCAGCTGTGGGCTTTTCATTCTGAGGTCTTGGCCCGCCCTGGCTACCGCATGGGACTCTTTGCTTGTCAGGGCTTGCAAAAAATCAACCTTCGAGAAAGAAAAGGGAACTCTTCACGTTGAATGTTGACTCTGTGTGTGTGTGTGTGTGTGTGTGTGAGAGAGAGAGAGAGAGAGAGCGCATGCGCGTGTGCACTTGCACAAACTTGCGTGTCCGTGTTTACTTCATGGAATTTTGTTTTTGTGAAATCCCCCTCCAATCATGTGTCAGAATTTACCTCCATGCCCCAGTCACACTGTTGGTTCTGCTCTCTGAACCCGGGTGTAGCTCATTTGAAGGACTCTCTTCTGTGTTTCCTAACAGTTATTTGGTGGTCTCAAGAGTTGAGGTTGTGGAGGGTTGGGAGAAACTGAAATTCTGTACATTTCCATAGAGTTTACATCCTGCAGTTAAAAGGCAGGAAGGGCTTAGCCCGGGCCCCACAGCTCCACGCCGCCCCCCACGGGCCGCCCACAGTGCCCCCGTTTCTCCAGCTGAATCTTTTTCGAACAGCCCAGGAAAGGAAAGCGGGTTCGCTCGCTGATTTTGTTCACAGCGGAAGCACCATGTTCTGTTCCTTTTTTAGGTTCAGTTTGTTGTGTAAATGGCGGTTTTTTCTGGTGTGAGCTTTGGTGATTGTGGCAGGGCTCCTCTGAGGAGACGGTTCCACCTCGTGGTTTGAAGAACAAACCAGAGAAGAGTCTGGTTTGGCCAGAGGACCCCTCTGGCCCACGTCACCCTGAGTACGCCCCTCTGATGCTCTGCTGTCAAGAAGCACGTTTCCACCAGCTGTATTCAACACTACAATGCATTTTTAAAACTATATTTGCATCCAAGACAATAAAGAAACCTTATTTTTTTTGAAAAGCCTGTGATGTGTGGCCTTAAATACTATCCTGTTGCGCAGTGGGAGAGATGGGAAAATGAAGAGATCTGAGCACAGGCCAGCTCGCTCCTTCTAATCTCGGGAGGTGTGATCAGCCTGGGATGGAGGCATCGGGTGGGAAAGAGGCCCAGGGTGGGAGGGCGATTCTGGAGGTGTGTCCAGAGAGTCAGTGCTCCTAAAGACAGGCCTCCCTGCAAAGGCTGATGAGAAAGGCCCAGTGTGGCAGGTTCTGCCTGTTTCCTCAGCAGGGGCTAGTGAGGCAGGCCACTGCTCCAGGCCGCACCCAGGTGGACAGAGCTCACTGGTGCCCCTGTAAACCTCTCATTTCCTCATCCAGGACTTGGGCAAACAGCACCAGGCCTGCACACTTGACAGTTTCACATGAAATCACGTGTGTCTGCGTGTTCAGTAGCCCGTGGAGCTCTGTGCTTAGAGAGTGCAGTCATCAGCACAGCCAGCACTGGCCCAGCTCTGCAAGATCCTCAGTCACAGTGGGAACCTCCAGGCACTGTGGTTCCCCTGCTTATTATTGACTCAATACCAGAGATGGGAAAGACTAGAAAACTGACCAGTAGAAATGTCCCTTTGTTCAGGTGCTGAGAAGGTTTGGCTCATCTCTGTTTCATGTAGAAGCTTTTCTCTGCCATTTTCCTGGGCCCCACACCCACCCATCTGGCCCCTTGTGCCTGGACAGGGTGACCCAGCAAGAAGAGCCAGCCCCGCACGGAGCCGTGGGGTTGATTCACGAGATGACTGCCCAGATCTGGATCTCGATGTAGAATGCAGTGGGTTGATACACAAGCTCTTGTCTGATCAAACCTCCACGCCTCCCCTGAGGAGACACAAAGCAAGCCTGGGCCTTGAGAACCGGGGGTCCTCGAGAGAAAGGTGAACGCCTCACAGACTCCTTTGGGCTGGAAGGAACTCGGTTTCCACTGAGCTCAGCAACAAGTGTCTGTGTTAATGTTTTGAGCACAGCTCCATACATACCTGGGATCCTAAAAGATGGTAGAGACGTGATTGGAGGAGAAAGCCGAGTTTTCTTTTGGGTTGGGGAGGGAGTAGCAGCGACAGGAGCAGGATCCGGAGGGAGCGAGGCCGGTGCCCTGGAGTCCCGTTCCTTGATGTGCACTGGGCCCTGCTCAGGCTTAACGTTTGCGGCTGCTGCAGGGGCACGTACAGCTCTGCACAGTTCTCAAGGTGGTGGCGTGGTTAATTCCATTTACAGATAAACCAGAGTCATATCTGAGGTAGCAAGGCCACATGGGTCAGAGAAGCCTAACAGGGCTTTTCCATCTTGTAAGTGGCCTCTCCATCCACCACTCACCAAGCCCAAATCCAGAGAGTTATCCCTGATGTCCTTTCTCTCCCCTCCCAATACCAAGTCCTGCCAAGTTTCTCTTCTCAGTTTCTTCTAAATACATCATCTGCTTTTCTCCGTCCCCGCTGCCATCCCCCCCGTCCAAGCCACGCCATTGCCCAAGCAGCTCAAGTAGTGACCTCATCTGTCCTCCACATCACAGCACGAGCTTTCAAAACCCCAAGTCTAGCCAGGTCGCTCTTCAATCCTTCCAGTGCTTTCCAGATAAAGTCCTGGGCCCTCATGGAAGCCCTTCCCCTGCTTTCTTTGCTGTTTTTTCGTTTTCTGAACACACCAGGTTTGGTTTGGTTTTGCTCTTTACAGTTTTCCCAAGGCCTGTCTCCTCTCTCCAAGCCCTTCTCCATCTCTACTCTTTTCCTTCAGGTCTTTCTTTAAACATCAAATCCTCAGAAACCAGCCTTCGTATGCCCTCCCCGCCGCACAGGTGCACGCACACATGGAGTCTTGGAGCGGCTCTTAGGACACCGATCACGTTAAATTACTCAGTTTCTCTTCCCCACCAGATTCCGAGCTCACCAGGACCAGGGCCTGGTGCCCCCGTACCTCGCACAGACCTGGCAGGAAGCAGATATCCAGACAGCCAGGGGACAAACCCTCCCCAAGCTCACCCCACTCTAGCTGCCTCTGCCCACAGCTCTGGGAACTGGTGGGGCAGGGGAGGAAAGGGGATCAGAGGGGCAGGGTTGAGCGACAGTAGGCGTTGACGCTGAAGACTGTGTAGGTAATTTCAAAACTTCAACTTGAGTAATTGTAGCTATAAGACTAATCTCTAAATGGCGTGAAAAGCATTTCATCTTGATGTGGACTCGATTCTGTAGAACATGGTTTCCTTTATTTTCAGTAAAGATCTGAAATTAGACTTGTATAGAGTGGTGTGATTGAACTTATCCTGAAGTTTAATGCATGTACTTTTTACCTTTTTAGTTCAGAAAATCTCCAGTACACACAGAAATGGAGAATAGTATAATGAGCTCCTTCGTCATAATGAATGCCCATCATCTACTTTAACAATGATCAAATCCGGGCCGATTTTGTTTTCTTCTGAGACCTCACATGCACCTCCATTATTTTGAAGCACATTCCAGATACCATATGGATTTCATCTGTTAAGTATGCCTTTTTTTTTTCTTTTTTCTTTTTCTTTTTTTTTTGAGACAGGGTCTCACTCTGTTGCCCAGGCTGGAGTACAATGGTGCAGTCTCAGCTCACTAAAACCTCTGCCTTCCCGGGTTCAAGCAATTCTCGTACCCCCTCCTCTCGAGTAGCTGGGACTACAGGTGCCTGCCACCAGGCCGGGCTGATTTTTATATTTTTAGTAGGACAGAATTTCACCATGTTGGCCAGCCTGGTCTCAAACTCCTGGCCTCAAGTGATCCACCCACCTCGGCCTTCCAAAGTGCTGGGATTACAGGCGTGAGCCACCGCACCCGGCCGTAAGTATGCTTTTCAGTACGATTTCCAGAACTGCATATATACCTGCAAAGCTGGTCATTTAAAAGTTCCCAAAGGCTTTGTGAAAAGCAACAAAATGAGAAACCTGGGGAATGGGGCATTCTGATTGATCAGATTTTCTGTTTCACTGAAAGTCATTAGCTAGAAAACCCTTATTGTGTAGAGAGGGGAAAAGCTTTTTAAGATAACAGTCTACTTTCCTGCCTTAATGGGCTTGGTGCAGTGAGCAGTCTAATCTCTTCATCTAGTCTGACTGATTTTCACTCCTGGGGGAAGTACTGAACAGAGCTGGTTGGTTCCATTACAATTTTGCATTGGGGATGGGGCCTGAGTGATCAGGGATTAGCGGTCCTCCCCACCTGCCCCTGTCACCTGTCCCACAGCCCTGATTCCAACGTGTTGGTGTCTCCCAAGTTCCCAGCGCCACCCATCAGTGGACTATAGTGACGCTGTGTTAACTTTCCTGTATGTACTGAGATCTGTGTAAATTTCTCTAGTTTCTGTCCCTCCTTTCCCTAATACTTGCTGTATTACCAACTCTTCCTTTTTTATTCTCCTTTGACCAAAATGTGGGTACTGGCCTGGTGCGGTGGCTCATGCCTATAATCCCAGCACTTTGGGAGGCCAAGGCTGGCAGATCACTTGAGGTCAGGAGTTTGAGACCAGCCTGGCCAGCATGGTGAAACCCTATCTCTACTAAAAATACAAAAAATTAGTCAGGTATGGTGGCAGGTGCCTGTAGTCCCAGCTACTCAGGAAGCTGAGGCAGGAGAATTGCTTGAACCCGGGAAGTGGAGGTTGCAGTGACCCAAGATTGAGCCACTTCACTCCAGCCTGGCGACAGAGTGAGACTCCCTCTCAAAAAAAAAAAAAAAAAAAAAAAGTCCAGGCACGGTGGCTCACGCCTGTAATCCCAGCACTTTGGGAGGCTGAGGCGGGTGGATCATGAGGTCAGGAGTTCAAGACCAGCCTGACCAATATGGCGAAACCGCGTCTCTACTAAAAATACAAAAATTAGCTGGGCGCAGTGGCAAGTGCCTGTAATCTCAGCTACTCAGGAGGTTGAGGCAGTAGAATCACTTGAACCTGGGCAGCAGAGGTTGCAGTGAGCCAAGATCACATCACTGCACTCAAGCCTGAGTGACAGTGAGACTCTGCCTTAAAAAAAAAAACAAAAAACACCCACAAATTAGCCAGGCGTGGTGGCACACATTTAATAATCCCAGATACTTGGGAGGCTGGGGTGGGAGGATCACTTGAACCCGGGAGGCAGAGGTTGCAATGAGCCAACACCGTGCCACTGCACTCCATTCTGGGCAACAGAGTGAGACTCCATTAAAAAAAAAAAAAAAAAAAAAAAGGGCTGGTCGCGGTGGCTCATGTCTGTAATCCCAGCACTTTGGGTGGCCAAGGCGGGTGGATCACGAGGTCAGGAGATCAAGACCACGGTGAAACCCCATCTCTACTAAAAATACAAAATTAGCCAGGGTGGTGGCACATGCCTGTAATCCCAGCTACTCGGGGTGCTGAGGCAGGAGAATCACTTGAACCCGGGAAGCGGAGGTTGCCATGAGCCGAGATCACGCCATTGCACTCCAGCCTGGGCAAAAAGAGCGAAACTCTCAAAAAAAACAAACAAACAAACAAAAAACAGTAGCTGGGCATGGTGGCGGGTGCCTGTCATCCCAGCTACTTAGGGTGCTGAGGCGGCAGAATTGCTTGAAACTGGAGGTGAAGTTTGCAGTGAGCTGAGATTGTGCTACTGCACTCCAGTCTGGGCGTCAAAGCGAGACTCTGCCTCAAAAAAAAAAAAAAAAAAACCAGATGTGTGTACTGAAGGTTGTATTTTAATGAGGCTCAGAGAATACAACAGTGACTTTATTGTAAATGCATTAAAATCTTTGTTGATACCTGCGATCGGTGTGGTAGGTGGCTTCTGAGCAGAGATCCACCAGCAAAGGGGTTGGGGGCAGGCCGAGGAGGTGGAAGGCAGGGCTCCCATGCACAGCCCTTTAGGGAAGGGCAGACTTCACAGAAACAGTGGCCAAATCTCACATCTGCAGAGGTTTTGTCTTTTCCTGGACCATTCCCTTTGCTACCCCCTGGGGCTTGCTCTTGTCAGTTATCTCTTCTGTCCCTTGCATTTTTCTCCCTTTTCATCGACTCATTCCTCTCCATTCACAAGTTTCTCTTTCTCAAGTCTCTCTACCTCTAACTTACCTTACTTTCCATCTCTGTGCCCAAAACTTGTTCCTCCGCAAACATTCTGCACGCCAATAAACGGCACTGGCGTCTCCCCAACTGCTCCAGCCGGAAACTCAGACTTCACCCTGGCGTCTTCCTTTCCCTCTCTTCCCACGTTCAGCCTATTAGCAAGTCTCGCCAATAACACCTCCGAAATACAGACGGCCCTAACTTAGAATTCCTTTTTTTTTTGAGACGGAGTCTCGCTCTGTAGCCCAGGCTGTAGTGCAGTGGCGTTATGTGAGCTCACTGCAACCTCCACCTCCTGGGTTCAAGCGATTCTCCTGCCTCAGCCTCCCTGGTAGCTGGGATTACAGGTGTACAGGTGCCCGCCTCCACGCCTGGCTAAATTTTGTATTTTTGGTAGAGACGGGGTTTCACCATAGTGGCCAGGCTGGTCTTGAATTCCTGACCTCAAGTGATCCACCCTCCTTGGCCTCCCAAAGTGCTAGGATTACAGGCGTGAGCCACCACGTCTGGCGATTTAGGATTTTTTGATTTTAGGATGGTGTAAAAGCAATACACACTCAGTAGAAACTGTACTTAAGATGTCAAATTTTGATCTTCTTCCAGGCTAGTGACATGCCGTATGATCTCTTCGTGGTGCTGGGCAGTGGTGGTGAGCTGAATGAGGGCAGACAGGCAACACTCCTGCATCCTGGGCTGCCAGGCGCTTTTGCCCAACTGTAGGCTGCTGTGAGTGTTCCAAGCCCTTTTAAGGCAGGCTGGGCTGAGCTATGATCAGGAGGTTAGGTGTATTAAATGCGTTTTTTACTTAACATTTTCAACTTACAGTGGGTTTATTGGGACGTGACCCCATTGTAAGTCCAGGAACATCTGTAATCACAGACCCAGCCACCTTTCCCCATCCCCACTGCCGTCACAATAACCCTCTTGCCTGGACAACTTGAATATTCATGTTGTTGTTGTTGTTATTGATGTTGTTTTGAGACACAGTTTCACTTTCTCACCCAGGCTGCAGTGCAATGGCGCAATCTTGGCTCACAGCAACCTCCGCTTCCCAAGTTCAAGCGATTTTCGTGCCTCAGCCTCCTGAGTAGCTGGGATTACAGGCATATGCCACCACGCCTGGCTAATTTTTGTACTATTAGTAGAGATGGGGTTTTGCCATATTGGCCAGGCTGGTCTTGAACTCCTGACCTCAAGTGATACGCCCAGCTTGGCCTCCCAAAGTGCTGGGATTACAGAAGTCAGCCACCCCGCCCGGCCTGTGTTTTGCCTCTTGCTGCTTTCAGTCAATTCTCTATATAGCTGGAATGGTCTTTTTAAAAGATGCTGCTTCAACTTCCAACGGCTTCCCATTACATTTAGAATGAAATCCAGAGTCCTCATTGTGAAGTGCTAGTCTCACGAGATATGGGTCCTGAGTGACTGCCTGGGTGACAGCTGTCCTGTGCCTGGACGTCTTCTTCTATGAAGTGTGGATAATAATCACATCTCTCCCATGGATTCTTGGAAGAATCAAATTTGCTGAGTTTGTAGTCAGCACCTATAAAGGCAGCAACTTTTCTTTCTTTTTTTTTTTTTTTTTTTTGAGACGGAGTCTCGCTCTGTCGCCCAGGCTGGAGTGCAGTGGCCAGATCTCAGCTCACTGCAAGCTCCGCCTCCCGGGTTCCCGCCATTCTCCTGCCTCAGCCTCCTGAGTAGCTGGGACCACAGGCGCCGCCACCTCGCCCAGCTAATTTTTTGTGTTTTTAGTAGAGACGGGGTTTCGCCGTGTTAGCCAGGATGGTCTCGATCTCCTGACCTTGTGATCCGCCCGTCTCGGCCTCCCAAAGTGCTGAGATTACAGGCTTGAGCCACCGCGCCCGGCCAACTTTTCTTTTTCTTTTTGAGATGGAGTCTCACTCTGTCACCAGGCTGAAGTCTAGTAGTGTGATCTTGGCTCACTGCAACCCCCACCTCCCAGGTTCAAGTGATTCTCCTGCCTCAGCCTCCCAAGTAGCTGGGATTACAGGTGCGTGCCACCACACCCAGCTAATTTTTGTATTTTTAGTGGTGATGGGGTTTCACCATGTTGGCCAGGATGGTCTTGATCTCTTGACCTTGATCCCAAGGTGCTGGGATTACAGGCATAAGCCACTGCGCCTGGCCCAGCAGCAACTTTTCTTTTCTTTTCTTTACTTTTTTTTTTTGAGATGGAGTCTTGCTCTGTCAGCCGGGCTGGAGTGCAGTGGCGTGATCTCGGCTCACTGCAAGCTCCGCCTCCCTGGTTTAAGCAATTCTCCTGCCTCAGCCTCCCAAGTAGCTGGGATTACAGACGCATGCCACATGCCTGGCTAATTTTTTATATTTTGTTGTTAGAGACTGGGTTTCACTGTGCTGGCCAGGCTGGTCTCCAACTCCTGACCTCATGATCCGCCCACCTCGGCCTCCCAAAGTGCTGGGATTACAGGCATGAGCCACCATGCCCGGCTGCAATTTTCCTTATTCTTCATCTCTGTTTCCCCATTCCTGACAAAATGTCTCAGTTCATATGAAGACTGTCCGGCTCAGTCAGTAACACCCTGGCAGCATTTCTGAGTTTTTTTCTTTTTTTTTTTTTTTTTTTTTTTTTTTTTTTTTTTTTTTTTGAGACGGAGTCTTGCTCTGTGCCCCAGGCTGGAGTGCAGTGGCGCGATCTCGGCTCACTGCAAGCTCCGCCCCCCGGGGTTCACGCCATTCTCCTGCCTCAGCCTCCGGAGTAGCTGGGACTACAGGCGCCTGCCACCTCGCCCGGCTAATTTTCTTGTATTTTTAGTAGAGACGAGGTTTCACCGTGTTAGCCAGGATGGTCTCGATCTCCTGACCTCGTGATCCGCCCGTCTCGGCCTCCCAAAGTGCTAGGATTACAGGCTTGAGCCACCGCGCCCGGCCGAGTTTTCTTTCTTCACAGCAGCCTGCCCTGCCCTTCCCATTCATCGGATTTTGGGTGGTGAATTCTTTCTCCAAAATGTTGCTAACTGTGGTCCCATCCCATGCCGTGCACATAGCTGGTATAAGTCAGAATTCAGTTACCTCCTAACAGAACTCTCCTAGCGCTGATCAAAAAAAAACAGGAAACATCATCCTGCTTTGTAACACACATCCCTTTTTCTTTTTTCTTTTTTTTGTAGAGATGGGGTCTTCCTATGTTGCTCAGGCTGGTCTCAAACTCCTGAGCTCAATCAGCCCACCCACCTCAGCCTCTAAAAGCACTGGGATTACACGCGTGAACCACCATACCCGGCCTTTCCTCACTCCTTTTTCTTTTCTTCTTCTTTTTTTTTTTTTTTTTTTGAGATGGAGTCTCGCTGTGTTGCCCAGGCTAGAGTGCAGTGGCACGATCTCAGCTTACTGCAACCTCCGCCTCCCGGGTTCAAGCGATTTCCAGCTAATTTTTGTATTTTTTTAGTAGAGACAGGATTTCACCATGTTGACCAGGCTGGTCCCAAACTCCTGATCCACCCTTCTCGGCCTCCCAAAGTGCTAGGATTACAGGTGTGAGCCACCGCGCCTGACTTCTTTTTTTTTTTTTTATTTGAGACAGAGTTTCGGTCTTGTTGCCCAGGCTGGAGTGTAGTGGCATAATCTCGACTCACCACAACTTCCACCTCTTGGGTTCCAGTGATTCTCCTGCCTCAGCCTCCCGGGTAGCTGGGATTACAGGCATGAGCTGCTATGCCCATTTAATTTTTTTTTTTTTTTTTTTTTTTTTTTGTATTTTTAGTAGAGACGGGGTTTCACCATGTTGGCCAGGTTTGTCTTGAACTCCTGACCTCAGGTGATCCGCTTGCCTCGGCCTCCCAAAGTGCTAGGATTACAGGCATGAGCCACCATGTCCAGCTCCCATTCCTGTTTCAAAACTCTGCCTCCCTCCACACCTGCCCTCAGCAGGACCACTTCAATTTACAAGTCTTCTAGAATAAGTCCCCCCACCCCTGTCCATTGCTCAGCATTCAGTGCAACAGTAAGTTCAATCCCATTGCTTCCCGATTACAATTACGCAGCCCAGGCCCCAGCAAGAGGAGCTCCCTGTGGCTACTCAACCGCACCCCACACTTCTTCCCTCTGTGCCGCCGTGCATTTCCCTCCTTGGAAGGCCCAGCGCTCTCTCTCCACTGTGACCTGGCCTGGCCCGCCCTGCCGTGTCCCTGGAACCAACACCAATGTTCCATTTCTGCTGCTGATATCACATGCAATGTAGCTGTCAGTACCACATTTTATCTCTCCTTTTTCAGGACAAGGACCACATCTCATTTTATCTGTCATCTATCATAGCACACGGCTTCTATGTCCCAGGCACTTAGTAATCTTGCAATTTAAATCACATCTACCACTGCCTGCCATGTGAGCCCTAGGAGGTAGATGCTTTATAATACCCATGTTAGAGATAAGGAAATTGAGGCTTACAGGGTTATATCAGATATACCCCAGGCGTGAGCCACTGCACCCAGTCTTATGTTATCCCATTTTCAACCTCAAAAAACTCTCCATGTAGATATTGTTGTCCTCATTTTACACATGAGAAAACAGGTTTACCTTTCAACATAACATTTAACAAACCAGGAGTAGATGGAATAAAACTTCCCCAGCCTGATGAAGAGCATCTACAAAAGGTCCACAGCTAACATCATGTTTAATGTGAGAGACTGATGCTTGCCCCTAAGATCAGGAACAAGAAGTGGATGTCTGCTCCTTCCCCTTCAATATTGTCAATAGCAGTACTGTCCTGAAGGTTCTGGTTAGGGCAATTGGGCAAAACAGAAAATACAAGACTTGGCCAGGCACAGTGGCTCACGCCTATAATCCCAGCACTTTAGGAGGCCGAGGTGGGCAGATCACTTGAGCCCAGGAGTTCCAGACCAAGACTGGGCAACAGTGAGACCTCGTCTTTACAAAAAATAAACAAAATTAGCTGGGTGTGGTGGTGCATGCCTGTAGTCCCAGCTACTTGGGAGACTGAGGCAAGAGAATCTATTGAACCTAGGAGGCAGAGATTGCAGTGAGTCAAGATCGCGCCACTGCACTCCAACCTGGGCAACAAGAGCAAAACTCCATCTCAGAAACAAACCACAACAACAACAACAACAACAACAAGAGGCAGGACATAGTGGCTCACACTTGTAGTCCCAACACTTTGGGAGACTAAGGTGGGTGGATCACCTGAAGTCAGGAGTTCAAGACCCGCCTGGCCAACATGGTGAAACCCCATCTCTACTAAAAAAAAAAAAAAAAAAAACTTAGCTGGGTGTGTGTGGTGATGGACATCTGTAATCCCAGCTACTCAGAACACTGAGGCGGAGAATCGCTTGAACCAGGGAGGCAGAGGTTGCAGCGAGCTGAGATCACGCCATTACATTCCAGCCTGAGTGACAAGAGCTAAACTTCGTCTCAAAAAAAGAAAAGAAAGGAAGAAAAAGAAATACAAGGCCTTCAGATTGGAAAGAAGAAAAACCATTTGCAGGTGATACGATGGTATGCATAGAAAGCCCTAAAGGATGCACACAAACTCTTTAGAGCGAGTGAATGGGATCAGCAAGGTTGCAGGACATGGGATCAGTATGCAACAATCAGCTGTCTTTCTGTACACTGGCAAGAAATAGCCCAAAAATGAAATTAAGAAAACAGTTTCATTTTCAATAGCATCAATGAAGACAAAATACTTAGGAATAAATTCAACCAAGGAAGTACACTCAGTATTATACTGAAAGTTATAAAACAGTGTTGAATAACATTATTCAGCCATACAAAGGAATGAAATGCTGATATGTACTACAAGGTGGAAGACCCTCAAAACCATTATGTTGAGTGAGAGGAGTCAGACACAGAAGGTCACATGTTGTGTGGGCTCATACAAATGAAATATCCAGGGCCAGGCGTGGTAGCTCACGCCTGTAATCCCAGCACTTTGGGAGGCCGAGGCAGGTGGATTGCTTGAGCCCAGGAGCTTGAGACCAGATGGCGCAACTTGGCGAAACCCTGTCTCTACAAAAAAGTACAAAAATCAGCTGGGTGTGGTGGCAGACGCCTGTAGTCCCAGCTACTTGGAAGTCTGTGGTGGGAGGATCACTTGAGCCTGGGAGGTCAAGGCTGAAATTCAGTGAACCATCATTGCACCACTGCACTCCATCCTGGGTGACAGAGTGAGACCTTGTCTCAAAATAAAAAAAATTAATTAAAATTTAAATTTAAAAAAAGAGAAATGGGCCAGGCATGATGGCTCATGCGTGTTAATCCCAGCACTTTGGGAGGGTGGATCACCTGAGGTCAGGAGCTTGAGATCAGCCTGGCTAACATAGTGAAACCCCATCTGTCTAAAAATTCAAAAGTTAGTCACATGTGGTGGCAGGCACCTGTAATCCCAGCTACTCGAGAGGCTGAGGCAGGAGAATCGCTTGAACCCAGGAGATGGAGGTTGCACTGAGTCGAGATCGTGCCACTGCACTCCAGCCTAGGCAACAGAGTGAGAATCTATCTTAAAAAAAAAAAAAGTAGGCCAGGCGTGGTGGCTCACGCCTGTTATCCCAGCACTTCAGGAGGCTGAGGCAGGCTGATCACGAGGTGAGGTAGGAGAATCGCTTGAACCCAGGAGACGGAGGTTGCAGGGAGCCGAGAGCACACCACTGCACTCCAGCCTGGGCAACAAGAGTGAAACTCCATCTCAAAAAAAAAAATAATAATAATAATAATAAATAAAAACAGGGATACTTGTAGGTAAATGTTGGAAGCAGCATTGTTCACCATGGCCAAATGTGGCAACTACCCAAGTGTACTTGAAGTGATGAATGAATAACAAAATGTGATCTACCCATACGATGGAATGTTACTCAGCCGTCAGAAGGAATACGCACTGACACACACTGCAACATGGATGAACCTTGAAAAAGGGAAGAAGTCAGACGTAAGAGGACAAATACTATATGATTCTCTTTGTGGGAAATTGTGGAGTAGGCCGGGCACGGTGGCTCACACTTGTAATCTTAGCACTTTGGGAGGCTGAGACGGGCAGATCACCTGAGGTCAGGTGTTTGAGACCAGCCTGGCCATCATGCTGAGACCCTGTCTCTACTAAAAATAGAAAAATTAGTTGGGCATGGAGGTGGGTGCCTGTAATCCCAGCTACTTGGGAGGCTGAGGCAGAAGAGTCGCTTGAACCTGGGAGGCGGAGGTTGCAGTGAGCAAAGATCCCGCCATTGCACACCCCCGTGGGCGACAGAGCAATACTGTCTCAAAAAAAAAAAAAAAAAAAAAAAAAAAAAAAAAAAAAAAAAAAATTGGCCGGGCGCGGTGGCTCAAGCCTGTAATCCCAGCACTTTGGGAGGCCGAGACGGGCGGATCACGAGGTCAGGAGATCGAGACCATCCTGGCTAACACGGTGAAACCCCGTCTCTACTAAAAAATACAAAAAACTAGCCGGGCGAGGTGGCGGGCGCCTGTAGTCCCAGCTACTTGGGAGGCTGAGGCAGGAGAATGGCGTAAACCCGGGAGGCGGAGCTTGCAGTGAGCCGAGATCGCGCCACTGCACTCCAGCCTGGGTGACAGAGCCAGACTCCGTCTCAAAAAAAAAAAAAAAAAAAAAAAAAAAAAAAAAAAAAAAAAAAAAAAAATTGCAGAATAGGCAAATCCATCAAGACAGAAAGCAGATTAGTGGTTTCTAGACACTGGGGAGACTGAAAGCAAGTGGGTAGTGACTACTAATGGGGAGATAAGAATGTTCTGGAATTATATAGTGATGACAGGTGCACAACTCTGTGAATACACACACACACTGCTAAATTGTATAATTGTTTAATTGTAACTTTTAGAGATAAAGTAGTTTGTCTAAGGTTACGTCACATATAGTAAGTAGAGGACTAGAAACTGGAATCCAAGAATAGCTGCTCTTAGCACTAATGCTGTTGGGGGAAAATGTTTCTAGGGCCATTGAATAGGAAATTAATAACGTTGGGATCTTGAAGAGCCTCAGAATTGTCATTCTAAGTATTCCTTCTCGTTATAAAGTGCTGTCATTTTGGGTAGTGCATGAAAGGGCTAAGAGAAATAATATTGCATTGGTTTTACTGCAAAATTGGTTCTGCAAGGAGTCACGCCAGGGGACTGCTTTGCCCATTCAGCGGGGAGATCCGAAGAGCAGATGAAGAGCTGGGGACAGTGGAGCTGAGCCTGATGTCAGGGATAGTTGAGAAGAAACACTGATGTCACAAACCCACTGCTACAGTAAGACACCTGGGGGTGCTAAAGTCTTTTACCCTTTTTACCAAGACTTGGAAAACCCTTCGCACCTCTCCGTTTCTCACCTTCTCTCCAAGTGCTATTTCTTTTTTAAAACTTTAAATCATGGCCGGGCGCGGTGGCTCAAGCCTGTAATCCCAGCACTTTGGGAGGCCGAGACGGGCGGATCACGAGGTCAGGAGATCGAGACCATCCTGGCTAACACAGTGAAACCCCATCTCTACTAAAAAATACAAAAAACTAGCCGGGCGAGGTGGTGGGCGCCTGTAGTCCCAGCTACTCAGGAGGCTGAGACAGGAGAATGGCCCGAACCCGGGAGGCGGAGCTTGCAGTGAGCTGAGATCCGGCCACTGCACTCCAGCCTGGGTGACAGAGCGAGACTCCGTCTCAAAAAAAAAAAAAAAACTTTAAATCATGTTTATTTGACTGATTTCTAAAATACGACATACTAACTTTAGAAAATTTGGAAAATACATTAAAATATAAAGAAAATTCTTGGCCGGGCATAGTCGCTCATGCCTGTAATCCCAGCACTTTGGGAGGCCGAGGTGGGTGGATCACCTGAGATCAGGAGTTCAAGATCAGCCAGACCAACATGGTGAAACCCCATCTCAACTAAAAATACAAAAATTAGCCTGGTGCGGGCGTGGGCACCTGTAATCCTCACTACTCAGGAGGCTGAAGCAGGATAATCACTTGAGCCTAGGAGGAGGAGGTTGCAGGGAGCTGAGGTCACACCATTGAGATCAAAAAGAAAAAACAAAAAAAGAAAAAATCTCCCCCTGCCCAAAGTTTTTTTTTTTTTTTGCTAGTCTTGCTTTCTGTCCATATGTAAGATAGACGGACACACACATACACACACAGACACTTTTGTTTAAACTTATATTTGAGGTTCAGGGGTACATGTGAAAGTTTGTTACATAGCAACATGGTATGGTTAGGCTTTGTGTCCCCAAATCTCATCTCGAATTGTAATCCCAGCGTGTCTAGGGAGAAACCAGGTGGAGGTGATTGGATCGTGGGTTTTCCCCATGCTGTTCTCGTGATAATGAGTGAGTTCTCACTGATGGTTTAAAAGGGTGCTTCCTCCTTTGCTCACCACTCTCTCTCACCTGCGGCCATGTAAGAAGTGTCTCTTCCACTTCTGCCTGTGATTGTAAATTTTCTGAGGCCTCGCCAACCCTGCAGAACTGTGAGTCAATTAAGCCTCTTTTCTTTATAAATTATCAAGTCTCGGGTATGTCTTTATAGCGGTATGAAAATGAACTGCCGGGCGCTGTGGCTCACGCCTGTAACCCCAGCCTTTTGGGAGGCAGAGGCGGGCGGATCACCTGAGGTGGGGAGTTCACGACAAGCCTGACCAACATGGAGAAACCCTGTCTTTACTAAAAATACAAAATTTGCCGGGCATGGCAGAACATGCTTGTAATCCTAGCTACTCGGGAAGCTGAGGCAGGAGAATCACTTGAACCTGGGAGGCAGAGGTTGCAGTGAGCCGAGATGGCGCCATTGCACCCCAGCCTGGGCAACAAGAGCGAAACTCCGTCTCAGAAAAAGAAAATGAACTATGTAAACTTGTGTCATGGGGGTTTATTATACAGATTATTTCATCACTCAGGTATTAAGCCCAGTACCCAATAGTTATCTTCTCTGTTCCTCTCCCTCTTCCCTCCACTCCTTCCCCTCCTCCACGCTCCCGGTCAAGTAGACCCCAGTGTCTGTTGTTTCCTTCTTTGTGGTCGTCGGCTCTCATCATTTAGCTCCCACTTATACGTGAGAATGTGCGGTATTTGGTTTTCTCTTCTTGCATTAGTTTGCTGAGGATAGTGGCCTCCAGCTCCATCCGCGTTCCCCCAACAGACATATTTTTTAACTCAGTGGGAGATCGTCAAAAATATATTTTATAATCTGCTTTTATAAATTAACATCATACTTGAAGCATTTACCTTGCCATCAAATATTCTTTGAGAAAATGACTTTGAATGGCCACTGTTTGATCATTGCCTTATTTTCAGTCATTGGGGTTGTATGGCGGCCGTGAAAGTGTGCCCCTCAGATCTCCCGCTCTGGGAAGTATAATGGACCGAGGGCCCCAGCTGCTGTGCCCCTAAATCCATCACCCAGCACATGGAGACCCCACTTCCCACAGGCTTCTCCCAGCTAGAGACAGCATGGCAGGGATGCGGAGGCTGGCTCGCTCCTGGGAGGCCTGGGCTCCTCTGTCTGAGGATTTTCCCACATTCATGCTGAAGTCTCCCAGGATGGCACCGCAGGCTGGGACGCTGCCCCCAACCGCCGTTCCTTCCTCCCTCAAGTCCTTCAGCAAGTCAGACCTGCCTGGGGTGGGACAGCTCCCCGAGACCCCTGCTCCCTCCTCTTTTCCCTCCCAGGCCCAGCTCTGATGAATCTCTTTATGCATTCAGTATTTTTTCAAGACATTCTCACTCTGTCACCCAGGCTGGAGTGCAGTGGCGCCATCTCTGCTCACTGCAACCTCTGCCTCCCAGGTTCAAGCAATTCTCCTGCCTCATCCTCCCTAGTAGCTGGGATTACAGGCACCTGCCACCACGCCCGGCTAATTTTTGTATTTTTAGTAGAGAGAGTGTTTCACCATGTTGAACAGGCTGGTGTTGAACTCCTGACCTCAGGTGATTCTCCCACTTCCACCTCTGAAAGTGTTGGGATTACAGGCGTGAGCCACCACGCCTGGCCTTGATGAATCTCTTGTATGGCAAAGAATCCCATCTTGTTCCCTGCTTCTAGAGGACCTGGACTAACACAGGTCACCTCCACTTTGGTTTGCTTGTTTGGTTTTGGTGTTACCCTCAGCGCTACTGTGAACATGTAAGTGCGCATATCCCGTCCAAATCTAGGATTATTCCCTTAGGAAATTATGTGAGGTAGGAATTCCAGGAGAGGGTTACTGGGTAGAGACAGAATCCTTTTGTAAGGCCCTGATGCCTGTTTCAGAAGTGACTGAGTGGGCCTTTCTCACCCTCAGGCCTTCTCACTTGTAAAGCTCTGCTGATGTGAAGGCATAAAAAAACCTCCTGTTTATTTGCCTTTCTTGGTTACTTGTGAGGTTGAGCAGAGTTTCACATTTACTGCCTATTTAATTTCTGGTTTTATATTTAAGCTTTTCTTTTTTTGTTTGTTTTGTTTTGTTTGTTTTTTGAGACAGAGCCTTGCTCTGTCGTCCAGGCTGGAGTGCAGTGGCGTGATCTCAGCTCACTGTAACCTCCACCTCCTGCATTCAAGTGATTCTCATGCCTCAGCCTCCTGAGCAGCTGGAATTACAGGCATGCGCCACCATGCCCAGCCAAACTTTTTTTTGTTTTTGTCTCCCCTCTCCTCCTTCTTTTCTCATTTGTCTCTCTTTGTCTGATTACCTCTTCTATTTGCTTTGTCTTTTTTTTTTTTTTTTTTGAGATGGAGTCTCTCTTTGTTGCCCAGGCTGGAGTACAGTGGTGCGATCTTGGCTCACTGCAAACTCCACTACCCGGGTTCAAGCAATTCTTTTGCCTCAGCCTCCCAAGTAGCTGGGATTACAGGTACCCACCGCTATGCCCAGCTGGGATTACAGGTACCCACCGCTTGTATTTTTAGTAGAAACGGGATTTCACCATGTTGGCCAGGCTGGTCTCGAACTCCTGACCTCAGGTGATCCTCCCGCCTCCATCTGCCAAAGTATTGGGATTATAGGTGTGAGCCACCACGCCTGGCTTCTTTTTCCTCTCATCTCTTCATTC
This sequence comes from Macaca thibetana thibetana, assembly GCF_024542745.1. Lineage (NCBI taxonomy): Eukaryota > Metazoa > Chordata > Mammalia > Primates > Cercopithecidae > Macaca > Macaca thibetana. Next base: position 118,508,494 of record NC_065588.1, read on the forward strand.
TCCAGAAAAGGAAAATGATATTCTTTAAAATTGCTTTTTTACAGCTCTGTATTCTCTGTTCTTCCTTGATAAATTGGGCAGGTTTAAGCTTTGACCCCATCTTAGAAAGGTTCCCCTAAAATAAATAAATCATATTATCATATTACCGTTTTCTTCTCTGTGACTCTTGATGTTTTGTTTGTTTGTTAGCCTTTCCTCTGTGAGTCGGTGGTACTGAATTTTTAAAAGTAATTATTTTGGACTGTTTCGATCACACTATACACCCTGGAAATTGGTGTCTTTTTGCCTCTTTCTTTCTTCCTTTTTTTTTTTTTTTTTTTTTTTTTTTTTACGGAGTCTCACTCTATCCCCAGGCTGGTGTGCAGTGGCGTGATCTCGGCTCACTGCATCCTCCAACTCCTTGGTTCAAGCCATTCTCCTGCCTTAGCCTCCTGAGTAGCTGGAATTACAGGCACGTGCCACCATGCCTGGCTAATTTTTGTATTTTTAGTAGAGATGGGGTTTCACCATCTTGGCCAGGATGGTCTTGACCTCCTAACCTCGTGATCCACCCACCTCAGCCTCCCAAAGTGCTGGGATTACAGGCATGAGCCACCGTGCTTGGCCTTTTTAAAATTTTTGTTTTTTTGAGACAGAGTCCTGCTCAGTCGCCCAGGCTGGAGTGCAGTGGTGCGATCTCGGCTCACTGCAACCTCCACCTCCTAGGCTCAAGCCATTCTCCTGCTTCAGTCTCCCGAGTAGCTGGGCTTACAGGTGCCTGCCACCATGCCTGGCTAATTTTTGTATTTTTAGTAGAGATGGAGTTTCACCATGTTAGCCAGTTGAACTCCTGACTTTGTGATCCGCCCACCTCATCCTTCCAAAGTGCTGGCATATTACAGGAGTGAGCCACTGTGCCTGACTTTTTTTGTTTGTTTGGTTTTGGTTTTGGTTTTGAGACGAGTTTTGCTCAGTCGCCCAGGCTGGAGTGTAATGGCACGATCTCGGCTCACTGCAACCTCCACTCCTGGATGCAAGCGATTCTCCCGCCTCAGCCTCCTGAGTAGCTGGGATTACAGGCACCCGCCATTAAGAGACGGGGTTTCACATGTTGGCCAGGCTGGTCTTGAACTCTTGACAGCAGGTGATCCGCCCCCCTCGGCTTTCCAAAGTGCTGGGATTACAGGTGTGAGGTCCTTTTTGCCTCTTTCTAGGTTTTGGCAGATTATCATCAACATAAATTCTAGTGACTTGAGAGTTTATGATAGTTGCGTTCCAGATAATTTAGGAGTTATCACACTCACCCCTGCGGTGGGTTCTGTCCCATGTTGCGTTCGGGAAAGGCAAATATGAATTAGGTTTTTTCCTCTCGCATATGTTGTGGGAGGTGATCTTGATTTACATACAAATGTCTGCCCCTAATCTCCTTCCCTATCTCCCTTTGAAATTTTTCTTGTTTCTGAGAATCTGTGGGGAAAACAGGCATCAAGTCAAATGTTGTCATACAGGTAGACCCCCTGCATCAGGCCTCAGGGGCTTGTGCCAAAAACAGCGATCACAATGAATGGGAGTGCTGCTACAGGCTGCAGCCTGGATGAACCTTGAAGACACCAGGCTTAGAGAAAGAAACAGCCAAAAAAGACCACATGTTGTCTGATTCCTTGTATATGAAATGGCCAGACAGGAAAACCCATGGAGACAGGGAGTAGCTTAGTGGTTACCAGGGGCTGAGGCTAGGGAGGGATGGGAAGTGCCTGCCCATAGGCACGAAGTTTCTTTATTTTTTTGCAGAGATGGGGTCTTGCTGTGTTTCCCAGGCTGGTCTCGAATTCCTGGGCTCAAGCGATCCTCCCACCTCGGATTCCCGAAGTGCTGGGATTACAGGTGAGCCACCATACCCAGCATGGTACAGTTTCTTTTGGGGATGATAAAAATGTTCTGGAATTAGATAGTGGTGATGTGGCACAACTGTGAATATCTTTAAAAACATCAAATTGTGGCTGGGTGTGGTGGCTCTTGCCTGTAATCCCAGCACTTTAGGAGTGATGTGAGAGGAAGGCATGAGCCCAGGAGTTCGAGACCAACCTGGGCAACATAGTGAGACCTCATCTGCATTAAAAAAACCAAAACAAGCACAAAAGACATCTAATTGTAAACTGTATGTATGTATGTATGTATGTATTTATTGAGACGGAGTCTCACTCTGTCACCCAGGCTAGAGTACAGTGGCATGATCTCAGCTTACTGCAACCTCCATCTCCCAGGTTCAAGCAATTCACCTGCCTCACCTTCTCCAGTAGCTGAGATTATAGGCACATGCCACCACGCCTGGCTAATTTGTGTACTTTTATTAGAGATGGGCTTTCACCATGTTGGCCAGGCTGGTCATGAACCCCTGACCTCAAGTGATCTGCCCATCTCAACCTCCCAAAGTGCTAGGATTACAGGTGTGAACCACCACACCTGGCCCAATTATACACTTTAAATGGACTAACTTTACAGTATATAAATTATATGTTTAAAAAAACTGTTTAAAATACTGATTCCGGGCTGGGCACAGTGGCTCACGCCTGTAATCCCAGCACTTTGGGAGGCTGAGGTGGGTGGATCACATAAGGTCTGGGGTTCGAGATTAGCCTGGCTAACATGGTGAAACTCCATCTCTACTAAAAATACAAAAACTAGCTGGGCATGGTGACGCGCGCCTGTAATCCCAGCTACTCAGGAAGCTGAGGGAGGTAAATCACTTGAACCCGGGAGCCAGAGGCTGCCGTGAGCCGAGATTGTGCCACTGCATTCCAGCCTGGGCGACAGAGCAAGACTCTGTTTAAAAAAAAAAAAAAAACACTGATTCCAGGGCCCAGCCAAAACGACTAAATCAGAACCTCTGGGTGTGAGCCTGGGAATCTGCATTTCACCTCCCTCTCAGCGGTACCGGCTGTGCACTTTGTTTAGAAATCACTAAGCATTTCAAGACAGTGATGAGAACAGAGAGTGAAAACAAGCTCGGGGCCCTCTGAGCTCTGGGCCCCATGACTGAGTAGGTCACAGGCTCGTGAAGCTGGCCCTGCAGCCCGGAATGAAGCCTGCATGCTCTACCCAAAGGACGAATAGAGCATTTGCTTCGCGGGTTTGCCTCTTCATCCGAGGACCTGGAAGGTGAGGAGAAATTAGCAACTTCTAAAGGTTTCCTCTGCAAGAGCAATGCAGTGGTTTTAGTGAGAAGAGTGCAGCGGAGTCCCCCGGCCCATGGCTGAGTCATCTCCAGAACTGCGGGCTTTCAGTGACAGAAGGAGAAAGGCTGAGCCTGCGCGAGATCTACGGGAGCTCCTAGGTCAATCCATCAATCCAACAGCATTAAATGACTCTTCTGGCGAATTGAATCAGAATGGGAGTTCATTAAAGGATACCAGGTGGTTCGCGGAATCCCTGTGAGCCTGTTGCTCATGGGGAACCCAGGGTGGGGAGCACCAGGCGGCCACTGAGGGCTCAGCCCCTGTTCCTCCAGAGAGGGGATCTTGTTGCAATTGCCACCTCTCCCTGAAACGAAGCACCTGCCACCATCTCTGCTGCTTCATGTCACCAGCGTCTGATTTGAAGTCTGATTGCATTGCCGCGGTCTCAGGCCCACAGCCTAGCTACGAGGGAGGCTGGAAAGACAAGTGTCACATTTCAGCTTCTGCAGCAGACAGCAGGCCCTGCTGCCCACCAAACAACCCTTCCCCAGAGTGGGCATATGTCAAGCTTTTATTCAACTCGGTGTTGAGGGAATCAGCATAACGCAGCTGATTCAAAGGAGGAGATGAGAGACTAATACTGGTGTCTGTCTGTCTGTTGTCAATGAAGATAAAGAATGCCAGAATCAAACAGCTCTGTTAGATGCGAAACTGGTTCACGCCCTACAGTCAATACGACCATAACCTTTGGAGTCATCTTCTCTACTTGGTAGAGATCGTTTGCATCTTATCTGTTTTCTCTAAGTTCAAAGACCCTGGGACCTAATGAATAATACATAATACGTCAAACAAAGTTCCATTCTCTGAGAACAATGCCATCTAATAGAACTGCCTGTGGTAATGGAGATGTTCTGTGTCTGTGCTACCCAATAATGTCGCCATTAGCCAGTGCAGCTGTTGAGTACTCAAGATGTGGACACTGAGGAACTGAATTTAAAAAAAAAATTTTTTTTTAATTTGAAATGGAGTCTCACTGTGTTGCCCAGGCTGGAGTGCCGTGGTGCAATCTCCACTCACTGCAACCTCTGCCTCCCAGGTTCAAGCAATTCTCCTGCCTCTACCTCCCTAGTAGCTGGAACTACAGGTGTGCACCACCACACCTGGCTAATTTTTGTAGTTTTTAGTAGAGATGAGGTTTTACCAAGTTGGCCAGGCTAGTCTCAACTCCTGACCTCGGGTGATCCACCAGCCTCAGCCTCCCAAAGTGCTGGGATTACAGGTATGAGCCACCACACCTGGCAAAAAAAAAAAATATATATATATATATTTTAAGTAATTAAAAAAAAAAAAAAGAGGTGGGAAGGCCAGGTATGGTGGCTCATGCCTATAATCCCAGCACTTTGGGAGGCTGAGGTGGGTGGATCACTTGAGGTCAGGAGTTTGAGACTGGCCTGGCCAACATGGTGAAACCCCATCTCTACTAAAAATACAAAAATTAGCCAGATGTGGTGGTACATGCCTGTAATCCCAGCTACTTGGGAGGCTGAGGCAGGAGAATTGCTTGAACCTGGGAGGTGGAGATTGTAATGAGCCGAGATTACATCATTGCACTCTAGCCTGGGCAACAAAGGCAAAACTCTGTCTCAAAAAAAAAAAAAAAAAGAGGTGGGCTCTCACCATGTTGAAATCTCGCCATGTTGCCCAGGCTGGTCTCGAGCTGATCACTCAAGTGATCCACCCACCTCAGCCTCCTAAAGCACTGGGATTACAGGGGTGAGCCATAGCACCTGACCTGTTTTAAGTAATTTTAGATTTATAGAAAAGTTATAGACAGTACAGAGACTTCCCGTATACCCTTCACCCAGCTTCCCCTAAGTGGGAATTTCTTAAATAATTGTGCATGTTTATAAAAACTAAGCGATTAACACTCATAGGATATAAATCACTAAACTACCAGCTGTCTGAATTTTCTCCATTTTTTTCACTAATGTCTGTTTTCTGGTCCAAGAGTCAGTCCAGGTTCCCACATTGTGCTTAGTGCTTGTATCTCCTTAGTCTTCAATCTGTGACCATTTTCTTAGCCTTTCCTTGTTTTTCATGACCCTGACACTTTTGAAGAGTGCCAGTCAAGGATTTTGTGAAATGACCGTAGGTTGGGCTTGGCAGGTGTTTTCTCCTGATGGGACTGGGATGGTGATTTTGGAAGATCACAGAGAAGTGAGGGAGGTACCTTCTCATTGTGTCACGTGAGGGGCGCGTGCTATCCAAGCGTGGGCTCACTGGCCAGAGGTGATGTCTGAGACGCATCTCCCCTGCCGCCTTGCCGCCTTGCTGTATTCCCTCTTGTGGTCTGTTCTTTAGAAGGGAGTCACCAAGTCCCACCCACCTTCAAGGGGAGGGGAGTTAAGCCCCCCTCCTGGAGGGAGGAATATCGAATTTTTGTGGACATATGTTAAAGCCACCACCATGGTTTGAAGGGAGATTCTTTGAGGCTGTGCAGATTTCCTGTTTCTCCTTAAAGTTTCACCTGCTAACTTCAGCATTCTTCTGTGGATCCTGCCTGAGGCCGTTATTACTGTGGTATTCTAATGGTGATTTTCTATTTCCCTCATTCCTCTGTATTTATGTTTTATTAATTAGAATTCTATAAGGAACATTTGCCCCTTTTCCCTCATTTATTTATCTCGTCAACCATTTATTTTTATCTTTATCTTTTGTTGGGTTTTTTTTTTTGAGACAGGGTCTCACTCTGTTGCCCAGGCTGGAGTATAGTGACGCCATCTTGGCTCACTGCAACCTCTGCCTCCCAGATTCAAGCAAGTCGTACCTCAGCCTCCCAAGTAGCTGGGATTACAGGAGTGCACCACTACACTCAGCTCGGTTTTGTATTTTTTGTGGAGATGGGATTTCGCCATGTTGCCCAGGCTGGTCTTGAACTCCTGACCTCAAGTGATCCACCCACCTCAGCCTCCCAAAGTGCTGGAATTACAGGTGTGAGCCACCACGCCTGGCCCAACTATTTGTTTATATCACAGTGAACTTGTGGGTATTTACCTTATTCTTTGAAAGGACATATGGTCATCTTTTTTTTTTTTTTTTTTTTTTTTGAGGCGGAGTCTCGCTCTGTCGCCCAGGCTGGAGTGCAGTGGCCGGATCTCAGCTCACTGCAAGCTCCGCCTCCCGGGTTCCCGCCATTCTCCTGCCTCAGCCTCCCGTGTAGCTGGGACTACAGGCGCCGCCACCACGCCCGGCTAATTTTTTGTATTTTTAGTAGAGACGGGGTTTCACTGTGTTAGCCAGGATGGTCTCGATCTCCTGACCTCGTGATCCGCCCGTCTCGGCCTCCCAAAGTGCTGGGATTACAGGCTTGAGCCACCGCGCCCGGCCCATATGGTCATCTTTTTGCCTTATTTCCCAGTTTTAGATAATTTTTCTAATATATGTAAAGGTGTTCTGATGTAGGACAGTCAAAAAGAGAGAGAGAAGTCCACCACACTGGATATTTTCTGGAAAGATCACCAAAACCTCATCCTTGGAGACTAGGATATCTGGGGGCTTAAATGCCTGCTATGGGGCTGGGCGCGGTGGCTCACACCTGTAATCCCGGCACTTTGGGAGGCCGAGGCGGGCAGATCACAAGGTCAGGAGATCGAGACCATCCTGGCTAACATGGTGAAACCCCGTCTCTACTAAAATACTAAAAATACAAAAAATTAGCCAGACGTGGTGGCGGGCGCCTGTAATCCCAGCTACTTGGGAGGCTGAGGCAGGAGAATCGCTTGAACCTGGAAGGCGGAGGTTGCAGTGAGCCGAGATTGCACCACTGCACTCTAGCCTAGGTGACAGAGTGAAACTCTCTAAAGGAAAAAAAAAAAAAAAGCCTGCTAGGGGACTGCAGTATAAATAACCTGCGAGAATAAAAATGAGAAGTCCAAGATTGAAGTGCATGTCTCAGAGTCCTAACCACATCCCCCCTTGAGTGTGAACTTGTGCAAACCACACCTCTTCGGTCCTCAGTTTCCCCAGAGATAAGATGAAGATATAGGTGCTGGTTGACTCAAGATTAGTGGTTCTCAAACTCTAGGGTGTGTTAGAATCCCCTGGAGGGCTCCACAAAGCCCAGATTGCTGTCTCCACCTACAGACCTTCCGATTCAGTAGGTCTGGGGTGAGACCTGATGATTGACATTTCTAAAATGTTGCCACGGGCTGTTGCTGCTGCTGCTGGCCCAGGGACCAGGCTTTGAGTCTGGGTGATCTCTAAGAAGCCTTTTTTTTTTTTTTTTTTTTTTTTTTTTTTGAGACAGAGTCTCGCTCTGCCACCCAGGCTGGAGTGCAGTGGCGTGATCTTGGCTCACTGCAAGCTCCGCCTCCCAGGTTCACGCCATTCTCCTGCCTCAGCCTCCCGAGTAGCTGGGACTACAGGCGCCCGCCACCACGCCCGGCTAGTTTTTTTGTATTTTTTAGTAGAGACGGGGTTTCACCGTGTTAGCCAGGATGGTCTCGATCTCCTGACCTCGTGATCCGCCCGTCTCGGCCTCCCAAAGTGCTGGGATTACAGGCTTGAGCCACCGCGCCCGGCCAAGAAGCCTTAACAGTTGTGGACTTAACAATGATTCAAATGACAAAATCTTTGGACCTGGCTGTGAAGAAGTCCCCTAGGCCCTGAAAACCCAGTGGGGAGTTGTGCAGAGGACATTGTAAGATTGCTGCATGCCGCACCTGGCATCAAGGGCCTGTGAGACCCAGCCACTGTCCAGGGAGGGTCAAAGGCTGGGTAAGGCGGAGAAGCCCAGGCTGGAGTCTGGGCTCCACCCCTTAATAGCTGTGTGGCCTTGAGCAAGTGAATGACTGACTTCCTGCCTCAGTTTCCCTACCTATGAAAAGAGGATGGTACTTAACATGACCTGGCATAAAGAAAATGCTCAATGAGTATTTATTGCTCCTGGGATCTTGCTTTGTCTCTGGAGTGAGTGGTACTGTCCTAGCTCACTGCAGCCTCGAACTCCTGGGCTCAAGCAATCTTCCCACCTCAGCCTCCCAAGTAGCACACCACCATGCTGATTTTTTTGTTTTGTTTTGGTTTGGTTTTTTTAGAGATGGGATCTTGCTATGTTGCCCAGGCTGGTCCGAAACTCTGGCTTCAAGCAGTCCTCCAGCCTTAGCTTCCCAAAGTGCTGGGATATCTGATCTGTGTTACAACTCTATGAGGCTGTGGCCATCACCATTGCCATTTCCAGACGAAACTAGCCACCATGCCCCGCCAAAGTCATTAGTTTTTTTCTCTTTTTTGAAATAGAGATGGGGTCTCACTATGTTGCCCAGGCTGGTCTTGAACTCCTGGGCTCAAGTGATCCTCCTGCCTTTATCTCCCAAAGTGCTGGGATTACAGGTGTGAGCCACAGTGCCCAGCTCAGGGTCATTATTTTTTATTGAGCTTGTCCAGTGGGAAGAAATGACAGTGGTAAAGTGATACCTCTTTCTAGAGCATGTCCATCCGCCCTCTGCCACAACGCTACCCAGCTTGGAGTCCCATTTGCCAATGTCAAGCCCCTCACAAAACGCATCACAGATTATGAGAAAAATTCAATATAATTTATTAAATAGATTCCAAGGGCTCCCGCAGGGAGCATTAACAACTTTTAGTACAATAAATATCAATAAATTAACATAGCTGCCACCTCCTGCCCTCACAAAGGTATCATAAGTAAGATTTAAGCCTCCTGAAGAAAAACATTCCATAAATACCAAGACTAATAACAATAACCTAATGTTTTTCAAGGTAATTCACAAATTTACATCTCAGCCCTCCCAGGACTAGCCCATCTGAGGGGTCACTGAGATTATTCACTGGAAAAATGTACTTAAGGAATCACGGCAGAGTTCCCACACTTAGCTGTCAGTCATCTTTTTAAGGCTCCTTAAGTTCCTGCCATTCCAAAAGGAAGAGATGGCCTTAAGTGGTGGCCTGCTGGGCTCCAGAAGTCAACGATTTTAATGCAAGGTCCATGCACTCTGAAAACTGTTGAGAAATAGTCAGGATGAAGCGTTTACATTCATGGGTGTCTGTTGGCACAGAAATGTTTGTTTCTGGTGCATCTTGAAATATGAGTTTGTCGAGGTGCTCTATGATCTCATCAATAACAGATTTGTTGTCTAACTGTCTGATTGTCTTGAGATATGCCCGGATGGCTGGGCTGTGGATGATGTTTGGCAGCTGGGCGTCAGGGGTGAGACACGGCAGCGTGTAATTCTGGGACACGAGCACCCCCTTGTCTTCCTTCACCTGTGGAATGAGGAGAAATGGTGAGTGTTGGGTTTGCAATAACAGCTGCAAGTCCTGACAGTGAATGTTTGCATGCTTCCTCCACAACCCGCCTGGTGGATATATTTATCTGATCAATGTCACAACCCTATGAGGCTGTGCTATCAGTAACCCCATTTCCAGATGAAACTAGAGCTTAGGTGGCTGCAGTCCTGAAGCCTGTGCTCAGAACCACTGACCCATCCAGCTGAGGCCTCCCCAGCCTTCCAGAACCCACTCTCACGTGCTCAGGGTGGTGGAAACTGTAGCACATCTGGCCTTCCATGGACTTCCGCCCTTTGTACTCTGTGTTAAAGCCACGTACGCCCCACTTAGAGAGGACAGTGTTAGGCTTGTCCAGAAAGGCATCCAAGATACAGGGGAGAGTTTTCCCAAACAAACCAAGGAGTCTAGACCACTCCCTCCCTGCCCTCTTTCTAAGGACTAACCATTTTTGAGTCAGACCAAATTGCCAGCAGCACCTCATCAACCTGAACTGCCCAGTCATCTTTGGTTGGTAACAACCTCTGCCTTTTATAAAAGCCAAGGCTAAAGTCTAAATGCCAAGGCAGATGAGAAGGGTAATGCCAATTTCATGAATTGCTTCCAAGTTTGGGTATTTGTTTGTTTGATCAAAGCTATCTTGGCTGGGCACAGTGGCTCACGCCTGTAATCCCAGCACTTTGGGAGGCCGAGGCAAATGGATCACTTGAGGTCAGGAGTTCGAGACCAGCCTGGCCAACATGGAGAAATTCTGTCTCTACTAAAAATATGAAAATTAGCCAGGCGTGGTGGCATGTGCCTGTACTCCCAGCTACTCGGGAAGCTGACGCAGGAGAATCGCTTGAACCCATGAAGTAGAGGTTGCAGTGAGCCAAGATCGCGCCACTGCACTCCAGCCTGGGCGACAGAGTGAGACTCTATCTCCAAAAAAAAAAAAAAAAAAAGCCATCTTCTCCTGTCTAGTTGCCCCCATCCCTTCCTGGCATAGCCACAGCCCTGGCTTCAGGTCTGGAGAGATGAACCTCTTCGGAGAGCAATGGAAGGCATTTTAAAGAAATCGTTTAGAAAAGAAATCTCTAGAGCACTCACATCTTTCAAAAGCATCTTCGAGAGGGACTGTAATTCCTCGACTATTTTCTGTATATCACTTGGTTGTAGGAAATGGACGGGCAACGTGTGGGAGGTCAGCCAGCCTCCCAGGCAGCAGAGCAGAAACAGCACGGACGTCGCGGGGCCTGGAGAGAGAACGATGCCGTGATCGCATGCATCACACACCCCTGTCCACCCCGGCTCCCCCTGCAGCTGTGCTGAGCCAACCCTGGGGGCAATGCTTCCAGAATCTTCCTGGTGAGATAAGATGATGCCCAAGACTCCGGAAGCACCAGGACCAGCGAGCAATACCTGAGTGAGAGGCCATGGCGAGAGAGAGCAAGGCCAGCTTCGGTGGGGGCTTCTGGAGCCAGATGTGTTCGCCATGGCTGCCTGGAGATATATAAAGGGCCAGGGTGAGGAGGAAGAGCAGTCAGCGTCCCGCCCATGGCAAAACCATTTACTCAGCTTTTCTCCAGAAAACACACAAAGTTCTGCTGGCCACGGCTGAGTGAAAGGGCTGAAAGGAAATGCTGAGGTTACCCTCAAGGTGGGCAGATGCCTGACTCAGACACACACATACTTCACAAAAAGACACATGCATGCATCTTTGCCTTTCTTCGTGGAAGGAACCTGTTGATTTGACTAGACAAACTTTCGAAGCCCAGGGTTGACAGACACAACCGTACCACCAAGGAGCAGGTGACTTCCAGGAGTTCAAGGCCAGCGCCCACAGGGAATTTCTGGGGAGGAAATGCGAATCTGGCGTGAGATGTGCGGAATGCGGTATCTCTGGAAATTTCTGCAGTATATGCCCACGCCGGTGTGCAGGGGCGGCCCCGTAACTGCTGTGAGTGTGGTGGGTCGAAGGCTTCATCTCAACTCCGTGTATCCTTGGACATCACTGGACTCTCCATCGTGCCTCTGCAATCTCAGGGCCCAGAACCAGAGGCTGTGCTCCAGAGTTATTGCTTGAAATCCTTGTTCATATCTTTTTTTTTTTTTTTTTTTTTTTGAGATGGAGTCTTGCTCTGTCACTCAGGCTGGAGTGCAGTGGCCTGATCATTGCAACCTCCGCATCCCGGGCTCAAGAAATTCTCATGCCTCAGTCTCAGCCTCCCAAGTAGCTGAGACTACAGGCACGTGCCACCATACCCAGCTAATTTTTGTATTTTTAGTAGAGATGGTGTTTCACCATGTTCGCCAGGCTGGTCTTGAACTCCCGACCTCAGGTGATCCGCACACCTCGGCCTCCCAAAGTGGTGGGATTACAGGCGTGAGCCACCGCGCCCAGCCTGCCCGGCTAAGTTTTAAAATTTTTTCGTAGGCCGGGCGCGGTGGCTCAAGCCTGTAATCCTAGCACTTTGGGAGGCCGAGACGGGCGGATCACGAGGTCAGGAGATCGAGACCATCCTGGCTAACACGGTGAAACCCCGTCTCTACTAAAAATACAAGAAAATTAGCCGGGCGAGGTGGCGGGCGCCTGTAGTCCCAGCTACTCGGAAGGCTGAGGCAGGAGAATGGCGTGAACCCGGGAGGCGGAGCTTGCAGTGAGCTGAGATCGCGCCACTGCACTCCAGCCTGGGGCACAGAGCAAGACTCAGTCTCAAAAAAAAAAAAAAAAAAAAAAAAAAAAAAATTTTTCGTAGAGACAGGGTTTCACCATGTTGCCCAGGCTGGTCTCAAACTTCTGGGCTCATCCTCCCACCTTGGCCTCCCAAAGTGCTGAGATTACAGGCATGAGCGACTGCACCCGGCCTCCTTATTCATATTTTAGTGCCAGCTTTGATCAGGCCCTTTTCTAGGGTATTGGGAATAGTGGTGAAGAAGTTAGACAGAGTCCCCGCCCTTGTGGGCCCGGCATTGCAGTGGGCCCGGCATTGCAGTGGGCCGTGGCAGACAATAGCAACAACATTCATAAATAAGCTAGAAGGCACTGCTACGGTGGGAGAATGACGGGCGGGATACTTTTAGTCAGGTGATCAGCAAAAGTCTCTCTGAGAGGTGACAACATTGAAGCAGAGACTGAAAGACAAGAAGGAGCCGGTCCCGTGAAGACCTGAGAGAAGAGTGTTCCAAGGCGACAGGACAGGAGTGCAAAGTCCTCAGGCGAAAATGAGCTCGATGCTGTTCCTAGAACGGGAAGAGGGTCATGGCAGCCTCGGTGACGAGAGAGGACAGGAGGGTGGTGGGGAGGCAGGCTGCGGCCCCATCACAGAGGCCTGAGGCTGGGACAAAGAGCCCGGGTTTATTCCGCATGTGACGAGGCAGTGCTGGACCGCTTTCAGAAGGGAAACAAAGGATCGGATGCACTTTATTTTTTTCTTTTCTTAATTGTTTTGTCTTTTGTTTTTTTTGGAGAGGTCTCAAGGCCATCCTCCCACCTTGGCTTCCCAAAGTGCTGGGATTATAGGCATGAGTCACCATGCCTGGCCCTGAGGCACTTTATTTATTAGTAGTAGTAGCATTTTTTTTTTTCTTTTTGAGACAGAGTCTCACTTTGTCACCCAGGCAGGAGTGAAGTGGCTCAATCTCAGCTCACTGCAACCTCCACCTCCCATGTTCAAGCGATTCTCGTGCCTCAGCTTCCTGAGTAGCTGGGATTACAGGCGTGCACCACCATGCCTGGCTAATTCTTGTATTTTTAGTAGAGATGGAGCTTCACCATGTTGGGATGAGGTCAGTCTGGGCGGCCCATAGAACCCAAGATGCACAGAGGGGACACACCAGGAAGCCCTCCCACCCATCCTCCCAAGTCCCCCTGCCACCAGCCACCACTGACTTTTTCTTTACTTCCCAAACCACCACAATATGGCTTTCACCACCCCACTAATTTAATCAAAATCCTCTAGCAGAGTCCATGGTAGGCATGACCTTCATCCGCAGGTGTTTACTGCCATAATTATGTTGCAATGCATGGCAAAAGGGATTTTGTAGGTATGGTCATGGTTACTATTCAGTTTACCTAAAATAGATTTTCCTGGGTTCCCTGGGCCGCCCCAACACAATCCCACAAGCCCATCAAGCAGAAGAGGAGGTCAGAGGGATTCCGGGCGAGAGAAGAGCTCACCTGCTGTTGCTGGCTTGAAGATGGTGGGGGCAGCGTGGAAAGCACGAGAAGGAAATAATTTGGTCAATAACCACTGAGCTTGGAAGTGGATGCTGAGACCTAAATGAGAACCCTAGCCAGCCAGCACCTTTATTTTAGTTCAGTGAGTTCCTGAGCAAATAATCTATCCATGGCATGCTAGACTTTGACCTACAGATGCTATGAGAAAGAAAATGTGTGTGTGTGTGTGTGTGTGCGTGTGTTTAATAGACAGGATCTTGCTCTCTCATCCAGGCTGGAGTGCAGTGGTATGATCACAGCTCACTGCAGCCTTGGCCTCCCAGACTCAAGTAGCCCTCTTACCCTAGCCTCCCAAGTAGCTGGGGCTATAGGCCTCCACCACCATGCCTGGCTAATTTCTGTATTTTTTGTAGCGATGGGGTCTCACCATGTTGCCCAGGCTGGTGTTGAACTCCTGGGCTCAGGCAATCCCACCTCACCTTCCCAAAGTGCTGGGATCATAGGCACGAGCCACTGCACCTGGCCACATGTGTGGTTTTATTTATTTATTTATTATTTTGAGATGGAGTGTGGCTCTGTTGCCCAGGATGGAGTGCAGTGGCATGATCTTGGCTCACTGCAACCTCTGCCTCCTGGGTTCAAGCAATTCTCTTGTCTCAATCTCCCAAGTAACTGGGATTACAGGTGCGTGCCACCATGCCTGGCTAATTTTTGTATTTTTTGTAGAGATGGGGTTTTACCATGTTGGCCAGGCTGGTCTTGAACTCCTGACCTCAAGTGATCCACCCACCTTGGCCTCCCAAAATGCTAGGATTACAGGTGGGAGCCACCACGCCTGGCTGCATTTGTGGTTTTAAACTGCTGTTTGTGATATTTGTTATGGCAGCAATAGAGAACTAATACAGTACCCAGAGACCACATGTTGTCAGCCTTCCCGGGGTTTCAGCCTTCATTTTACATAACCCATCTATAGCATGAAACATTGCCAACCACTTCCACTTTCCTGACAACCTCTTGTTCCTCTCCTAAAACAACTTCATCCTGATCCATTTTGCCCCTCTCCCCAGCTCCATGGACTCCACCCGTGATCTGGATTCCTCATACTTTAGTGTCTGTCTCCTTCACACTCCAGACCTAAATGTCCACCTCAATGTCCCACTGATACCTCAAAATCAGCATGCACAAAGGTGGGCGTGAGAACAGGGTAATACTGACAGTGGAGATGAAGAGGTGTGGATGGATTGTAGAAATGTTTAGGAGGGAAAATACATAAGAGGTGACTTTTTGTTGTTGTGTTTTGTTTTGTTTTGTTTTGTTTTTGAGACAGCATCTCGCTCTGTCACCTGGGCTGGAGTGCAGTGGCACGATCTTAGCTCACCACAACCTCTACCTCCTGGGTTCAAGCGATTCTCCTGCCTCAGCCTCCTGAGTAGCTGGGATTACAGGTGTGAGCCACCACACTTGGCCTTTTTTTTTTTTTTTGTATTTTTAGTAGAGATGGGGTTTCGCCATGTTGGCCAGGTTGGTCTTGAACTCCTGACCTTGTGATTCACCTGCCTTGGCCTCCCAAGGTGCTGGGATTACAGGCATGAGCCATGGCGCCAAGCCAGAAGTGGTGTTTGATTGGATATGGGGATAGTGGAGAGCAAAGAGTTGAGGACAACTTCTAGGTTTTTGGTTTGGGCAGCTGGAAGAATGACATTGGTACAAACTGAGAGGATTACAGGCCTAAGGCCTTTGGGGCTTGGGTGAGGTGATGAATTCTAGCTCTTTGCTTGTTGGTTGGCTGGTTTTGTTTTGTTTTCTTTAAGAGGCAAGGTCTCACTCTGTCACCTAGGCTAGAGTGCAGTGGTGTGATCACAGCTCACTGCAGCCTCAAACTCCTAGGCTCAAGAGATCCTTCTGCCTCAGCCTCCTGAGTAGCTGGGGCTACAGGCACCCAGCATACCACCATGCCTGGCTAACTTTTGAATTTTAACTTTTTGTAGAATTAAGATCTTGCTCTGTTGCCTAGGCTGGTCTTGAACTCCGGGGCTCAAGCAATCCACCCACCTTGGCCTCCCAAAGTGCTGGGACTATAGGTGCGAGCCACACACCCGGCCTGATTCAGCTTTTGACATAGTGAATGGGAAGCGTTATGGATGCTCAGCTGAAGACATACAGCAGGCCATCGGACGTGTGCATCTGGAGCGTGAAGGAGGGAACTACAGACGTAAATGTGGGTGCCATCAAGGTATTGTGGCAGATAAAACTATAAGCCAGTAAGAGACGAGCAGTGTGAGGTGTGGAAGTCAAGCATGGAGCCCTGGGACATGCCTCCATTAACAGGACAAGGAGAAGATGATTTAATCTAGAACATGGAGAAGGCACTCTCAAGAGAAAAAGAAAGCTGGGCGCGGTGGCTCACACCTGTAATCCCAGCACTTTGGGAGGCCAAGGCAGGCGGATCACGAGGTCAGAAGGTCGAGACCATCCTGGCCAACATGGTGAAACCCCATCTCTACTAAAAACACAAAAAATTAGCCAGGTGTGGTGATATGTGCCTGTAGTCCCAGCTACCTGGGAGGCTGCGGCAGGAGAATTGCTTGAACCCAGAAGGCGGAGGTTGCAGTGAGCTGAGATCGCGCCACTGAACTCCAGCTCAGTGACAGAGTGAGACTCCATCTCAAAAAAAAAAAAAAAAAGAGAAAGAGAAAGAAACGTAACCAGAAACACATGCTGTCATGGAATAAGATGAAAAGTAGTTTTTCAAGAAGGAGGAAATGGTTGGCATCATCAAAAGCCACGAAGAGGTCAAATAAGATAAAGGCTGCGGAGATTCACTAGATTGGGCAACATGAGGTCACAGAAATTTTGCTGGGAGAGTTTGAATAAATTGTTGGTGTGGCAGTTATATCGTGGTGGTTTGGGAAGTGAGGAAAAAGTGAGCATAGGCCAGGCATGGTGGCTCACACCTGTCATCCCAGCACTTTGGGAGGCTGAGTCAGGTGGAACACCTGAGGTCAGGAGTTCGAGATCAGCCTGGCAAACATGATGAAACCCCGTTCTATTAAAAATACAAAAATTAGCTGGGCATGGTGGCGGGGCGCCTGTAATCCCAGCTACTCGGGAGGCTGAGGCAGGAGAATCGCTTGAACCCAGGAGGTGGAGGTTGCAGTGAGTCAAGATTGCACCACTACATTCCAGCCTGGGCGACAAAGCAAGACTCCGTCTCAAAAAAAAAAAAAAAAAGAAAAAGAAAAAGTGAGCATAGATCACTGTGTCAAGAAGCTTGGATGAGAAGGAAGAGATAAGAGACAGTGGTGGCTGCAGGGGGACTTGGGATGAAGGGTGGAAGGACTTCCTGGCTGGGCCCATTCTGTGCATCTTGGGTTCTGTGGTCCGCCCAGACCTGACCTCATTCCTGAGCTCTTACTCCTAACCAATGGCTGATTTGACAGAGTAGATGCCCATTGGCATCTGGACCTTAACTTGTTCCAAACAGGATGCTTGATTTCCCCTCTCAGTCTTCTCTTCCTTCACTGCACATTGTCCATCTGTTGCTCCATTAAAATCGCAGGAGCCATGTCTGTGATTCATCTCCTTGATTTATTTATATCACTATGGACTCAAAGATATTTATTTTATTCTTTGAGAGCCAGGCATGGTGGCTCACGCCTGTGATCTCAGCACTTTGGGAGGCTGAGGTGGGTGGATCACTTGAGGTCAAAAGTTCGAGACCAGCCTGGGCAACATGGTGAAACCCTGTCTTTACTACAAATACAAAAACAGCCAGGCGTTGTGATGCATGCCTGTAGTCACAGCTACTCAGGAGGCTGAGGTGGGAGGACCACTTCAGCTCAAGAGGTCCAGGCTTCAGGGACCTGTGATCACGCTACTGCACTGTAGCCTGGGTAACAAAGTGAGACCCTGTCCCCCCCCTCAAAAAAAAAAGGATATTTTCTTTTTCGAAAGGACACATGGTCATCTTTTTGCCTTAACTCCCTGTTTTGGATAACTTTTTTTTTTTTTTTTTGAGACAGTCTTGCTCTGTTGCCCAGGCTGGAATGCAGTGACATGATCTTGGCTCACTACAACCTCCGCCTGATGAGTTCAAGCAATTCTCCTGCCTCGGCCTCCCAAGTAGGTGGGTTTATAGGCACATGCCACCATGCCTGGCTAAATTTTGTATTTTTAGTAGAGACGGGATTTCACCATGTTTGCCAGGCTGGTCTCAAACTCCTGACCTCAGGTGATCCACCCACCTCAGCCTCCCAAAGTGCTAGGTTTACAGGGATGAGCCACCATGCCCAACCTAATTTTTCTTTTTTTTTCTTTTTTGAGACAGAGTCTCGCTCTGTCGCCCAGGCTGGAGTGCAGTAGCACAATCTCCACTCACTGCAAGCTCCACCTCCCGGGCTCATGCCATTCTCCTGCCTCAGCCTCCTAGGAGTAGCTGGGACTACAGGCGCCTGCCAGCACGACCAGATAATTTTTTATATTTTTAGTAGAGATGGGGTTTCACCGTGTTAGCCAGGATGGTCTTGATCTGCTAACCTCGTGATCTACCCACCTCGGCCTCCCAAAGTGCTGGGATTACAGGGTAAGCCACCGCTCCCAGCCACCCAGCCTAATTTTTCTAATAACAGTAAAGTTGTCCCAATATCGTATAGTTAAAAAGAATGAGAGATGTTAATGTGTTCTTCCGAAATTCATTTGTCAGAACCTGATGCCCAGTGTGATAGTATTAAGAGGTGGGGCCCTTTGGGAAGTGATTAAGTGTGGGGGCTCCTCAGGAATGGGATTAATGTCCTTATAAAAGAAGCTTCATGGCTGGGCGTGGTGGTTCACACCTGTAATCCCAACACTTTGGGAGGCTGAGGCCAGCGGATTGCCTGAGCCCAGGAGTTTGAGACCAACCTGGGCAACATGGTGAAACTCCATCTCTACTAAAATACAAAAAGTTAGACCGGGCACAGTGGCTCACGTCTGTAATCCCAGCACATTGGGAGGCCGAGGTGGTGGATCACCTGAGGTCAGGAGTTCGAGACTAGCCTGGCAAACATGGTGAAATCCTGTCTGTACTAAAAATACAAAACATTAGTGGGGTGTTGTGGCAGGCGCCTATAATCCCAGCTATTCGGGAGGCTGAGGCAGGAGAATCGGTTGAATCTGGGAGGCGGAGGTTGCAGTGAGCCGAGATCGCGCCATTGCATTCCAGCCTGGAAAACAAGAGTGAAACTCGGTCTAAAAAATAAAAAAGTCGGAAGTGGTCATGCGCGCCTGTAATCCCAGCTACTAGGGAGGCTGAGGCAGGAAAATCGCTGGAACCCGGGACACTGAGATTGCAGTGAGCCGAGATCTCGCCACTGGACTCCAGCCTGGGCGACAGAGTGAGACTCTGTCTCAATGAAATAAAATAAAAAGTTAAAAACATAAAATGAGGACTGGGTGCTTAAACAGTTATACAGGTGGACAGTATGAAACCCCTGACTCCAGGCTTAGAGAGACCCACCCTGGAACCCACTGGCTGGCTGGAGTCGAGAGGTTTGACCTTGGGTCCTCTTCTCCTTTCTCCAGCTGTCAGATGGGTATAGGATGACTTTCCGTGGGGAGTGCTTGACAGGAGGTAAGAAACAGGTCAGCTACAGCGCTCACTGCCTGCGGGAGCTGCTGCACTTAGAACCACCAGCTGTTATCCCATTTTTGTAGATGAGGGCAGAAGAGAAAACCCAGGTGGTTGGGGCCGAGTTGTCTGTGATCCGGATGGGGGCCTTTTTCCTCGCGGCAGGTGAGCGCCCTTGGAGAGGCCCAGGCCCCCGCGCACGCGTCCTGGCGGTTGCCTGGCAACGCAGCCCGGCCATGGAGGCGTCTTACAAGTCTGAGTGCGAGTCTGAGGCCTGGCCTGGCACTCAGCGGCCCGGGACCGGGACCGTGAGCGCGGCGGTGCGCGAGCACTTGCGGAAGCTGTGTCTGCGCGAGTTCCCGTGCGGCGCCGGCAGCTGGGTGCGGGCGCCGGGGCTGGGACTCTGGGGGCCTGGACCGGCTGCGGGGAGGCACGGGCCCGGGCGAGCGGGGCGGGCTGGTCCCTGGGGCCTCGGATCTGCGCATTCTGGGGGCCGCCAACGTGGGGGCGGGTGGGGCTCGAGGGTGAAGGTGGGGACGGGGCCGTGGGCACTGCCGTGGGGGAGGAGAGCGGGGCCCGTCCTGAGCACCTCAGATGACGTGGGCCGGGGCCTCTCCCTGACTCGATGCCAACACCCCAGATTTCCAGTGGGCAGGTTCCTTTGGGGTGAAAAGCTTTTGTTTTGGGCAGAGTGCCACAACTTTTCCCAGCCTCCGAGCATTTAATGAGAGCCTGAGGCAGTGTGAGACGTGGCTCTGAGCCTGAAGCCTGTGACCTTGGGTCCAGGAGAAGGGGTTACCCCTGCATCCCACCTGTGTCCAGAGTCCTAGACCCTTCCCTTCCGTGGCTTCAACCATGAGGGGAGCCCAGGTGTAGCCCAGGAAGGCCTATTGCCCAGGCTGGAGCTTAGTGACGCGATCTCGATTTACTGTAACCTCCGCCTCCTGAGTAACGGAGATTACAGGCAGCTGCCACCATGCCCAGCTAATTATTGTATTTTTTAGTAGAGACAGAGTTTCACCATGTTGCCCAGGCTAGTCTCAAACTCCTGACCTCAAGTGATCCGCCCGCCTTTTTAAAAGGAATGGGATCTTTTAATTATGTTGTATCTCACCTCATCTGTAGTTATATCCATGGCTAATAATCCGTCAAAATTATTGATTACTGTCTAAATTTCTTTTTTCTCTTTTTTTTTTGAGATGGAGTCTCACCCTGTCCACCCAGCCTGGAGTGCAGTGGTGTGATCTCGGCTCACTGCAACCTTCACCTCCCGGGTTCAAACGATTCTCCTGCCTCAGCCTCCCGGGTAGCTGGGACTACAGGCACCCGCCACCACGCCTGGCTCATTTTTTGTATTTTTAGTAGAGACGGGGTTTCACCGTGTTAGCCAGGATAGTCTCGATCTCCTGACCTCATGATCCGCCTGGCTCGTCCTCCCAAAGTGCTGGGATTACAGGCGTGAGCCACCGTGCCCGGCCCACTCTCTAGATTTCTAAACTTGATCCCTAATCATCCAGTTTTATGATCTGTTCTGTTTTGAGCATTTGGTGTCCTTAAGGGGGCTGTGTCACACCTAGAGAAATCCCCACCTCTGCCACTGCAGAATAAGTCACGCTTTCTTCCTCAAACTTGGCGAACATGGAGAGAGCTGGTCCCCAAAGAGGAGGATGTGGTGAGCCCCGGGGAGGAGACGGTGGAGGCCCTGCTGGGCCTGGTCCGCAGCCCCCACTCCCCCTGGGCTCTGCTGAACGACTCGAATGCTGAAGACAGTTTCCTGAGAGAACTGGCCATCCGGAACCCGCTGATGATCACAGACACCTTCTTCTACTCCTACTTCCGGTCCCTGCGGGTGGTAGATAAGGAGGTGAGTGCTGGGCACGTAGGGGGGTGATGCTAGGGTGGCCGCTTCCCTAAGGGAGGTTGGGGGGAGGGCACCCTTCCCCACAGTGCCTCAGGGATCCTGCCCTGGGGGCTGAAGCCAAGGCCAGCCTGCCCTCTGCTTCATCTCCCTGGCTTGTGTGCCAGGCAGGGCCAGCTACTCGGTCAGCCTCGCGTTTCTTCTTCCTTTACCCCTGGAGGCCATCATGGCACATCTTCCACAGCTGAGTTCTGCAGTGGACCCTCCTGGGTTCTAGTAAAGGTTTTCCAAAGGGTCTGTGTTAGTTTTACTTCATTTAAACCATGGAAGTCAGGGTGGAGGATGGTTGGTGTAGTTCCAACTATTTTAATTTGTTACCAAAAAGCATTTTTTGTTTGTATCAGTAACAGAGCCCAGGCTCTGCACGGTGGCTCTCTGGTGCTTGTAATCTCAGCACTTTGGGAGGCTGAGGCAGGAGGATCGTTTGAGTCTAGGTGTTAGAGACCCAGCCTGGGCAACATAGTGGGATCCCATCTCTATAAAATTTTAAAATTTAGCCAGGTATAGTGGTGCACGCCTGTAACCCCAGCTACTCGGAGGCTGAGGCAGGAGAATCACTTGAGCTGGGGAGGTAGAGGCTGCAGTGATCATGATCACACCGCTGCACTCCAGCCTGGGTGACAGAATGAGACCCTGTCTCAAGCAAGCAAGCAAGCAAGAGTGAGACTCTGTCTCAATGAATAAATAATGTCAGCAAGCCAGCCCAAACATTGCCTGGAAACTTGGTCTCAGCCTTCCCCAGGCTTGGCTTTCTTTTTCCAGAGCCACTGGGAAGTGACACGGCACTGGGGGACAAATAGGGTGACTGGTAGCAGTTTGCCAGGGACTTTCAGTTTCAGTGCAGAAGGTTTCGTGTCCTGGGAACGAACCCCTTCCGTCCTTGGCAGACTGGCACAGTTGGTGACCCTGGAGAAGGGAGGCCCCGCTAGAAAGGGTCCGGATGTCTTTGAGGCCACAGGAACTGAGGAGTCATGGATGGGTCACTGCAGCTTCTAGTCAGACCCTGCTCTGGGTGATTCCTGGACACCTTGACTGACTGCAGTGCCCAGAGTTCACTGTGGCTCTGGGGCAGACAGAAAGGAGAGAGGTTCCTGCCCTCACAGGTGGCTTATGGTCCAACAAAGGACACAGGTCATTGGCCTGAAAATCACGCACCGCCTATGGTCAGAGAAGGATGGAGGTTGGGAGAGGCTCTTGGATCTCGGCAGAACAATGCAGTGTGGGAACGGCTTCCAGGGAAGCAGGGGGTGGGGAGGGAGGGGAGGTAACTGATGGAGGAGCCGCTGTCTTCCTAATGTGGACATGGGTTCTGTGCCTGTGCTCCCTTGCCTGCTATAGCCCTCAGCTTCCTCTCCCCTCTTCCAGGTCACCCTGGTGGATAAAGACCTCCTGAAATTTCTAAAGCTGGAGGAGTTGGTACTGAGCGCCAATCGAATCAAGCAGGTGGATGCCACCAATCTGCCCCCCACACTCAAGGTGAAGGAGCCCTGGTCTGTTTTGAGTATTTGGGCCACCGCAGCCCAGAGGCCTTGCTCTACCCTACCCCACATAGGTGTGGCCAGTGTGGGTGGAGGGTAGGGCCCAGCTCCAGGCTTTTAAAATGTAGGGCACTTTCCTAGAAGTTTAACATAGAATTACCGTATGACCCAGTGCTTCCATTCCTAGGTGTATCCATGAGGGAACTGAAGACAGGGACTTAGCCAGATTCTTGTACTCCAGAGTTCAGAGCTGCTTTACTCACAATAGCAGAAGGGTGGACAGAACTCAAGTGTCTATAAACAGATGAACGGATAAACAAACAAAAAATGTGGCACAGGCCAGGTGCGGTGGCTCATGCCTGTAATCCCAGCACTTTGGGAGGCTGAAGTGGGCAGATTGCCTGTTCTCAGAAATTCGAAACCAGCCTGGGCAACATAGGAATATCCCGTCTCTACACAAATACAAAAATTAGCTGGGTGTGGAGGCTGGTGCCTGTAATACCAGCTACTCTCGAGGCTGAGGCAGGAGAATCGCTTGAACCCAGGAGGCGGAGGTTGCAGTGAGCCAAGATTGTGCCACCGCACTCCAGCCTGGGCGACAGAGCAAGACTCCACCTCAAAATAATAATAAATAATAAATAAAAATTTAAAAAGCCCAAACCAGCAAGCAAACAACAACAACAAAAAAGGTGTGTGAGGCCGTGGATGAGAACTACAAGCAAGGAAGGTTAGCTTTGGATTTTTGCCTTATCCATCGAGGGCCCCTTTGGGCCTCCCAGGGACACATTCCTATGGGTTGAGAAGGTGCCAGATGTTATGCAGATCCCCACTGCCAATCCAACATCACCCCCCATTCCAGATGTTGACGTGTCTTTCACAAAAGGCAAAGAAACTTCCTGAGACCTGCTGCAGGAATCTTTTCTTCCTGGGTTTTTTAAAGGGAGGCCGGGTGGCGCCAGGGAGGCGGGGTGTGAGTAATCTGTGATTCCTCCACTAAATTCTGCGGGACGGAGGGGAGGGGCCTGATCCTCAGCGCTGACTTGGCGCCCTATCGTCCCGGGCCTTCCGTGTGGTCTCCCAGGTGCTGGAGCTCTACGGCAATGAGATCAGCAGCATGGAGTGTCTGTGCGCCCACCCGCCCGCCGGCCTGCAGCACCTGGGGTTAGGCCACAACAAGCTTCTAGGCCCCTTGGAAAGTCTCTACGTCACCGCTGATCACTGGTAACTCCGGAGCCCAGGTGGAAAGCGAGAGGGAGGGATTAAGTATCAGGCTGAGGCGATTTTACCCCGGTGGCGTGAGAACTCAGCTTTGGTCTTTTCTGTAACTCCCAGCTGGCTGCTAACTCCAGACTTACGGTTTATTTTTCTGAATCCCCCTTCAGTGGGATTTTGTAAACAAAAAGCCCAGAGAACAAGAGGTGGTGGGTGTGAAAGCCTTTGCTTTGGTGCCGTCTTTTAATTTTTTTATTTTATTTTTTATTTTTATTTTTTTTGAGATGGAGTTTCCCTCTTGCCCAGGCTAGAGTGCTGTGTGCTGTCTCGACTATGCAACCTCTACCTCCCAGGTTCAAGCGATTCTCCTGCCTCAGCCTCCCAAGTAGCGGGTATTGCAGGCACCCACCACCACACCTGGCTAATTTTTGTATTTTTAGTAGAGATGGGGTTTCACCATGTTGGCCAGGCTGGTCTTGAACTCCTGACCTCAAGTGATCCACTTACTTCAGCCTCCCAAAGGGCTGTGATTACAAGCATGAGCCACTGCACTTTGCCTGGTGCCATATTTTAGAGGAAGGTTTCTCCCCTTGGGCTCGCTGGCATTGGAGCCCAATCATTCTTTGCTGTGGGGCTGTCCTGGGTATGGTAGGATATTGAACAGCATCCCTGGCCTGCATCTGCAGATGCCAGGGGCACCTCCCTGCTAGTTGTGACAAGCAAAAATGTCTCCAGACAGTACCTAATGTCCCCTGAGCAGCAAAATCCCCCAAGCTGAGAACCGCTGCCCTGGAACCAAGCCCTCCTAGCGCCAGCCGCTCCATCGCTGTTGAAGGTTCAGGCTCATTAGAAGCCTGCAGACGGTTCAGCTCCCAGTTGATACTCAGCTTGGTTTCCTCCGTGGGTGAGCGGCAGAAAACTTAACATCCTGGACCTAAGGGGTAGGAGGGGGACCAGAGACCACCCAGAAAAGGCCATCAAAGGAAGCTGGGAGAGGAAGGCTTTGCAAAGCATGCTGTGAGAAGTCCCAGGACTTCAGCAGTCCAGCAAGGACGGAAGGGGTAGAACCGCCTCCCCCCTTTCCTTCCCCCAAGGAACCTGGAGGGCACGCCCTTGGGGGGTCCAACCCTCTGCATGCCTGGAGCGGGCGGATGCAGCAGGGAAGGGGAGCCCCTCTCGGACCCTGCTTTCCTCTTCCTCCTCTTCTCTTCTGCTCTTAGGGGAAGAGTGAGGCTAGGATTGGGGGACGCTGTGCTGGCAGCGGCCGCTTGTGTTTTTCGTCTGTTCTCAGAGCTGAGATCAAGTCGCTTTCTAGTTTGTGGCAGCAGGAAATTCACCCTGCCCCGGCCCTGTGTCTTGGTCTGGCCACAGGCCTCGGCCCATGCCCTTTGCAGGCCCCTGCCAGCCCCCTTGCCTCCTGGGGTCCTGCCCCAGTCTGCCTTTGAGACGCCATCTCCTGCTTCTAGGATGCCCAGCCCTCCAGCCTCTGGCTCCCTCCTCCCAGTCCCCAGCGTCAACCCCACTCCTGCCCTGTCCACTCCTGCCCCTGTCCACAGCTCCCCCACGGTGGCTGTCCCCTGCTGTGCCATCCAGTCTGCCAGTAGTATTTGTGCAGAGCCTCCTAGACGCACGCAGTGTGCAAAGCTCTACGGAAGCTACTGAGAGGTTTGGCCAAGAAGAGAGGAGTCCCACGAGGGGAGGTCGGTGGGGGCGTCTCTGGCTCTGACTGAGGGCGGCAGTGCTACGGAGAGTGGAGACGAAGAGCCAGGCACTCATTCCCGACCCGGGGTTAACTTGGGTCAAGGGTAGGACAGGGTGTGCAGGCCATGGGTGGGCAGAGTCCTTAGGCCCAGGGCCACCGTTGGTTTGGCTGCAGGGCTGCTTGTCCCCTGCTCACCTGGCTTCTTGACCCTCAGACGGTCCTGCTTACCTTCCAGGCCCAACCTCGTCTCCCTGGACCTGGGCTTCAATGACCTGACAGACCTGCAGAGCATGGTTGCCAGCCTGAGGACCCTCCGGCACCTGCGACTCCTGGTGCTGCAGGGAAACCCACTGGCCTTGGTGCCCTACTACCGTGGCCTCACCATCGACAGCCTGGCCCAGCTCTGCGTGCTGGACGACATCACCGTGTCTCCCAACGAGAAGCATCTCTTCCGGGGGCTCAGCCTCAATGGCGGTGAGGGTGCTGGCAAGCAGGGAGGGGGTGGCGCGTGACACCCCAGCCTCCGCCTGGCTGTGCCCCGCCCTCCTGGGTCCGCACACCCCTCTGTCCTGCAACTCCCCATTTGACCCAGACCCTAGTCAGGTACAGCCTCTCTTCTGGGCCAGAGTTTTCCGCCAGGCTTTGATTCCGTGATTGGGATTTGGAGACAGAAATGAGAGGGGGAGGCTGGGCGCGGTGACTCGCGCCTGTAATCCCAGCACTTTGGGAGGCTGAAGCAGGCAGATCGCTTGAAGTCAGGAGTTTGAGACCAGCCTGGCCAACATGGTGAAACCTCATCTCTGCTAAAAATACAAAAATTAGCCGGGCATGGTGGCAAGTGCCTGTAATCCCAGGTACTCGGGAGGCTGAGGCATGAGAATCTCTTGAACCCAGGAGGTGGAGGTTGCAGTGAGCCAAGATGACACCAGTGTACTCCAGCCTAGGCAACAGAGCGAGACAAAATAAAAAAAAGAGGTGGTGCGGGAGGATCACTTGAGCCCAGGAGGTGGAGGCTGCAGTGAGCTCTCATCTCACCACTGCACTCTAGCCTGGCGACAGAGCGAGACCCTGTCTCTAAAAAAATAAAAAATAAAAACCTGTAGGGACTTGGGACAGTTATTTCAATCAGCTTCTTCACCTCCCTGGTGGCTGGAGATCACCCCCTTGTGGTTCATGCTGCAAGGTGCACTGGAGGCTTCTTCAGGTCACTGTGACGTGCTAGATAATACTAAGGTGACCCTCTGCAGAGCAGCCCTTATCACTCCCATATACAGATCAGGAAGACAAGCTGAAGAGAGGGGTATAATGACACCCAGATCACTCCAGGCCAGCTTACCGGAGCGGTGGCCTGAACCTGACTGCCTCACCAAGGCTCAGCCCTGAGTGCTGGAGAGAATCCAGGGCCCTGTGCCTTCCCAGCCCTCTTGTTTTCTGTCTGCCAACTTCCATTCCACGGGGCCCCCTGTCCTGCCCATTCCTCTCTGCAGATCTCTTGGCACAGGAGGCGCAGTTTGTGGTGACCATCGGAAACATCAGAGGAGTCCTGGACACCTCTGTCCTAGACCCGGAACCCGGGCCCGAAGGCCCTTTCGTCGCTTATAGCTATTACGTGACGTACGATTTTGTGAGAGACGAAGAAGGTGAAGCGGTTGAGGACACAGGCGAGCTGGCCGAGGTGTGCCCTGGGCTGTCCCTAGGAGTGTGGGAGGCTCTTGTGAAGGCTGAACCGCTTCGTGGGCCCCAGGAAAATCCTTTTAATTAATTAATTTATTTATTGAGGCAGAGTCTCACTGGAGTGCACTGGTGCGATCTCAGCTCACTGCAACCTCTGCCTCCCGGCTTCAAGCGATTCTCCTGCCTCAGCCTCCCCAGTAGCTGAGATCACAGGTGCCCACCACTACGCCCAGCTAATTTTTGTATTTTTAGTAGAGATGAGGCTTCACCTTGTTGACCAGGCTGGTCTGGAACTCCTGGGCTCAAGTGATTCTCAGCCTCCCGAAGTGCTGGGATTACAGGCGTGAGCCACTGCGCCCAGCCCCATTCTGCAATTTCTACAACTCCTCTCATCTCCCTCCACATCAGAAGAAAACCCAAGGATACCATCCGACTAGGAGAAATGTGATGACGCCTGTCTCCTGCTCCCACGTAGAAGTGGTTCTTGCTTTTACTCTTTTTTTTTTTTTTTTTTTTTGAGGCGGAGTCTCGCTCTGTTGCCCAGGCTGGAGTGCAGTGGCCGGATCTCAGCTCACTGCAAGCTCCACCTCCCGGGTTCCCGCCATTCTCCTGCCTCAGCCTCCCGAGTAGCTGGGACTACAGGCGCCGCCACCACGCCCGGCTAATTTTTTGTGTTTTTTTAGTAGAGACGGGGTTTCGCCGTGTTAGCCAGGATGGTCTCGATCTCCTGACCTCATGATCCGCCCGTCTCGGCCTCCCAAAGTGCTGGGATTACAGGCTTGAGCCACCGTGCCCGGCCTGCTTTTACTCTTAACATAGGTCTCTCAGAAAAAACAAAACTGGGTTTCTAAGAGCCTTCCTGCCTCCTGGCGTGGTGTGTCTGCTCATGTGTGAACCTCATCCAGGTGTCGGGAGCTGTGTTACAGACACCCCCGGGCATCAGCTGAGTGTGTCCTGAGGACGGCAGCCTTGGACGAGTTTCTGTCTTCCTGCAGATCGTCAAGCCCTCTCCCAGCTCAGAATTATTAGTTGAGGAATCTCCTGAAGAGGTCGGCGAAGATGTCATCAAAGACATTGTTGGAGGGGTCACTGAAGAGGTCGAAGGATCTCTGGAGTCTGAGGTGGAGGAGTCAGGAGAGTCGGAGCTGTCTGTCATCTCGGGGCCTTCGACCGTCTTGCAGACGCCAAGGGCCTCTGCAGAAGAGCTGGCCAAGTTGCGGCTGCGTATAGATCCCCGGCTCTGCCCGTCCCCAGGGTAAGGATGGAAACCTGAACCAGGGCAAGTGGTCAGAGCAGTAGGGTCACAAGCCTAGACCACACTGTGGCCTTCCATTAAAAGTCCTGAGGCTGGCTGGGCGCAGTGGCTCACGCCTGTAATCCCAGCACTTTGGGAGGCCAAGGCGGGCAGTCAGGAGATTGAGACCATCCTGGCTAACACGGTGAAACCCCGTCTCCACTAAAAATACAAAAAAATTAGCCCTGGACGTGGTGGCGGGCACCTGTAGTCCCAGCTACTCGGGAGGCTGAGGCAGGAGAATGATGTGATCCCAGGAGGTGGGGCTTGCAGTGAGCCGAGATGGCGCCACTGCACTCCAACCTGGGCGATAGAGCAAGATTCTGTCTCAAAAAAAAAAAAAAAAAAAGGTCCTGAGACTGAGTCTCTCCTGGATCCCCCACCCCCAGGAATGGTTAAGGCCCCACTAGGCTGTTAGCTGTGCTGGCAGCATTTAGATTTAGTGTTCAGCCCTCTTTTCTGAAGGGTTGAACTTAGCTCAGTCCTTCTACTCTAACCATCTACTCAAAGTACAACTGAGTCCCACTTCCCTGACCAGCCAAGATTTTCGGAATGATTGAATTTCTTTTTTGGCGGGGACAGAGTCTCGCTCTGTCACCCAGACTGGAGTGCAGTGGTGTGATCTCAGCTCACTGCATCCTCCACCTCCCGGATTCAAGCAATTCTTATGCCTGCGCCTACAGTTTGGACTACAGGCATGTGCTACCATGCCCGGCTAATTTTTATATTTTTAGTAAAGATGGGGTTTCACCCTGTTGGCCAGGCTGGTCTCGAGCTCCTGGTCTCAAGTGATCTGCCTGCCTCAGCCTCCCAAAGTGCTGGGATTACAGGCGTCAGCCATCGCACCCGGCCTGAATTTCTTGAGTCGATTGAGAGATTATAAATTAACAGCCCTTTTCATTTCAGCCCTTGGGTGTGAAAACCTTTTTTGGTTTAACATTTTAATCCCTCTAAGATGTATTCTGGCACATAAAGTGCTGTAAGGATCTTCCATCTTCCATCCTGTATATCATGTTCTTTCTTGCCAGTCTAGCTCTATTTCTTCTTTCTTTTTTGTGCTACTTTTGTTATGAAGATTGTAGTAATTGTTATAAATATTAATTTTATTATAAACATACATGTTACAGACCCAACAATACATTGTTATAATTACTGCTTTATATAATCCATGTCTTGCAGAGTAGAAAGGAGAGCACAAAAAAAATTTTTTTTAAGCTTGTTAACCTTCTTAGTTACCATTTCTGGTTCCTTTCATGTCTTCCTTTAGAATTGATTTGCTGTTGTGGCTCATGCCTGTAATCTCAGCACTTTGGGAGGCCGAGGTGGACAGATTACTTAAGTTCAGGAGGTGGAGACCAACCCGACCAACATGGTGAAACACCGTGTCTACTAAATACAAAAAATTAGCCAGGAGTGGTGATGCGCACCTGTAATCCCAGCTATTTGGGAGGCTGGGGCAGGAGAATTGCTTGAACCCAGGAGGCAGAGGTTGCAGTGAGCCGAGATTGCACCATTGCACTCCACCCTGGGCAATAAGAAAGAAGTTCCATCTCCAAAAAAAAAAAAAAAAAAGAAAAGAATTGATTTACTTTCTGGTTTCATTCCTTCCCTCCCTCTTTCTTCCTTTCTCTCTTTCTTTTTTGTGGTGGGGTCTCACTATGTTGACCAGGTTGGTCTTGAACTCCTGAACTCCTGATCTCAAGCAATCCTACTGCCTCGGCCTCCCAAAGTGCTGCAATTACAGCTGTGGGGCACTATGCCTGGGCTTGGTGTCATTTTCTTTCTCCAGTATGCTTCATTCTCACCTCCATTTCCTTCATGTTGTTATAGTCAAATATATTACATTTCTACATGTTATAGCCCAAACTACAATCTTATAGATGTTATCTTATGCTATTGTATTTTATTCTAATTAGAATCAAGGACAAGAAATATATGACGATACTGTCTTTTGTATTTGCCTACGTGATTACCTTTATTGGTGCTCTTTGTTTTTATGTGAATTTGAATTACCCTCTGGTGTTACTTCCTTTCAGCCTGAAGAACTTCCTTCAGGAAGTTAATGTATTCATGTATGCAACTTCTTTTCATGTTTCGTGTAAGGCAGATCTACTGGCAACAAAGTCAGTTTTTTCTTTCTCTTGATATTTCACCTGCAATTTTGAAAGATAGTTTTGTTGGGTATAGAATTATTGGTTGACAGTTTTGGTGTTTTTTTCCCTCCACTACCCCAGAACATCTTTTTTTTTTTTTTTTTTTTTGAGAGGGAAGTCTCGCCCTATTGCCCAGGCTGGAGTGCAGTGGCTGGATCTTGGCTCACTGCAACCTCTGCTTCCTGGATTCAAGTGAGCGATTCTCCTGCCACAGCCTCCCGAGTAAGTGGGATTACAGGTGCCTGCTACCATGCCCAGCTAATTTTTAGTAGAGGCGGGGTTTCACAATATTGGCCAGGCTGGTCTTGAACTCCTGAACTCACACTCGAGCCTCCTCAGCCTCCCAAAGTGCTGAGATTACAGGTGTGAGCCACCATGCCTGGTCTACCCCAGAACTTTGAATATGTCTCCTGCCTGCCTACTGGCCTCCATTGTTTATGATGAAAAGTCAGCTGTTCATCTTATTGGGATTCCTTTGTCTGTCACGAGTCATTTTTCTCTTCCTGCTTTCAGGATTTTCACTTTGTCTTTCAGTATTTTTACTATGATGTGTCTGGGTGTGAATATGTTTGCATTTATCCTGCTTGGAGCTTGTCAAGCTTCTTGAATATATAGAAGAATGTTTTAAATCAAATCTTGGAAGTTTTCAGCCATTATCCTTCAAGTATTTTTCTCTATTCCTTTTTCTATTGCCTCTCCTTCTAGCACTTCTATTATGTGTTCTTTTAGTAGCTCTTCAGAAAACCCAAGGAAAATCTGGAGTGTTTACCAGGGGCCCACCTCCTTGGAGGGCTTTGAACACAAATTTTTGTCCCCCTAGTGCCCATGAGGTTGCCTAAAGTTCCCTTCAGCTTCTCAGCCACCACTTTTGGAACTGGCTCTTGAGCATTAATGTGGCACTAAGCTCATTCTCTTTGACTGTTCCCCTTTGCCCTGATGTTGGCCCTGAAAATTCTGTGACTTGGCTCTTCAGCACCTTCAACAGATAATGTTAATATTGTGTCCAGCTGATATGACTGTTCTCAGCAGGAAGGTTTGTCCAGTATAGTCTAGTCTACCATGTCCTAAAACAGAATTTCCACATTGATTTTCTAAAAATACATTTTGTTTTTGCAGTCTAATAGATTTATTTTAAATTGTCTTAAGTTATATTCCTTAGTTTACTTGTAAGCCTTTATATTTTCCATATAATTATTTGCCATATGTAATTGCCCAAGTTCAACAATTAGCAAATGCCAGTCATCCACATACCATTTCCAGGTGTGATGCTGGGTATCGGGATTACAAACAACAAATCAGATAGAAAATGGTCTGTTCTAGAGGGTTGGGCGCAGTGGCTCATGCCTGTAATCCCAGCACTTTGGGAGGCCAAGGCAGGTGGATCACTTGAGGTAAGGAGTTCGAGATCAGTCTGGCCAACATGGTGAAACCCTGTATCTACTAAAAATATAAAAAAGTATCTGGGCATGGTGGCACATGCCTGTAATCCCAGCTACTCAGGAGGCTGAGGCAGAAGAATCGCTGGAACCCGGAAGGCAGAGGTTGCAGTGAGCCGAGATCGCGCCATTGCACTCCAGCCTGGGAGACAGAGCAAGACTCCGTCTCAAAAAGATCTGTTCTATTTGGGCACTTACCTTTTCATGAAGGAAGTGAACAAACAGTAATTACATATTCTAATGTCACAAGCGGTACACCAGAGAAAGTACAGGACAAATCTCTGCCCCTAGGGTGGGCACATAGACTTAGACACAAAGAACAGTGGAAATGAGACTTTTAATGGCAGTTTTGCAAGATCCGGTGACTGGTAGGCAGGCAGCTGGGGCAGTCACAACAGGTCATTTATCTCCTAGTGGGCAAACCCCTCTCCCAGTTCCTCATTGGTTGAGTACTGTGGGGTTACAATCTTCCTGGGTGTCACCTAAGTTTCATTATCCCCTTATAAGATCATACTGCGTCCCCTTCCCCACTCAAGTTTTGCTCTTGTCGCCCAGGCTGGAGTGCAGTGGTGCGATCTCGGCTCACTGCAACCTCTGCCTCCTGGGTTCAAGCAATTCTCCTGCCTCAGCCTCCCAAGTAGCTGGGATTACAGACGCACGTCACAGCTCCTGGCTAATTTTTTTTTTTTTTTTTTTTTGGTATTTTTAGTAGAGACAGAGTTTCACTACGTTGGCCAGGCTGGTCTCAAACTTCTGACCTCAGGTGATCCACCCACGTTGGCCTCCCAAAGTGCTGGGATTACAGGAGTGAGCCATCACGCCTGGCCCCCTTTTATGGGCTGACCCCTCCTCTACTTCCTGTTCGCTAAGCGTGACTTTCTAGGTGCCTGAGTCGTGTGGTTTGTCACGTCTGCAAGGCTGGCTGCCAGTACTTAGATTTTTCATGCCTTGCAAAAGGACCATTTAAACTGTTTCTCATAGGAGGAATGGTAGCAAGAAGATTA
Source organism: Macaca thibetana thibetana (assembly GCF_024542745.1). Lineage (NCBI taxonomy): Eukaryota > Metazoa > Chordata > Mammalia > Primates > Cercopithecidae > Macaca > Macaca thibetana. Next base: position 118,541,590 of record NC_065588.1, read on the forward strand.
ACTATGGAGGAAGGCAGGGATTGGCAAGAGACAGGGCTGGAGAGAGAGAGAGAAAAAGACCCCTTTCTCCTAAGCGGAAACTATGGGAAAGTTGTTCAGCAGAGGAGTAATGAGATCAGGTTTCACATTTGAGGAAGATGACTGCAGTGGACACGGTGACAGTGTGCAGATAGACTTTCAACTCTTCTCCTCACTTCTCTGCTAGATTGTTGAGTGCTAGCCTTCATATGTTTGTATCATTTATGTACATATGTTATCACTGGTTTGGGTTTTTTTTTTTTTTTTTTTTTGAGACGGAGTCTGGCTCTGTCGCCCAGGCTGGAGTGCAGTGGCCAGATCTCAGCTCACTGCAAGCTCCGCCTCCCAGGTTTACGCCATTCTCCTGCCTCAGCCTCCAGAGTAGCCGGGACTACAGGCGCCCGCCACCGCGCCCAGCTGGTTTTTTGTATTTTTTTTTTTTAGTAGAGACGGGGTTTCACCGTGTTAGCCAGGATGGTCTCGATCTCCTGACCTCGTGATCCGCCCGTCTCGGCCTCCCAAAGTGCAGGGATTACAGGCTTGAGCCACCGCGCCCGGCTGGTTTGGGGTTTTTTTTTTTTTTTTTTTTTTTTTTTTTTTTTTTTTTTTTGAGACGGAGTCTCGCTCTGTCACCCAGGCTGGAGTGCAGTGGCCGGATCTCAGCTCACTGCAAGCTCCACCTCCCGGGTTCCCGCCATTCTCCTGCCTCAGCCTCCCGAGTAGCCGGGACTACAGGCGCCCGCCACCTCGCCCGGCTAGTTTTTTTTTTGTATTTTTTAGTAGAGACGGGGTTTCACCGTGTTAGCCAGGATAGTCTCGATCTCCTGACCTCGTGATCCGCCCGTCTCGGCCTCCCAAAGTGCTGGGATTACAGGCTTGAGCCACCGCGCCCGGCGGTTTGGGGGTTTTTTAGTGCCATTTTTTATTCAGGAGGGTCAACATTTCTTTAAGCTGAGAAGTACAATTTTTCTTTTCCTTTTTTTTCTTTCTTTTTTTTTTTTTTGAGATGGAGCCTCACTCTGTTGCCCAGGCTGGAGTGCAGTGGCGTAATCTCGGCTCACTGCAACCTCCGCCTCCTGGGTTCAAGCGATTCTCCTGCCTCAGTCTCCCGAGTAACCGGGATTAGAGGCATGTGCCACCACACCCAGCTAATTTTGTATTTTTAGTAGAGGTAAGGTTTCTCCGTGTTGGTTAGGCTGGTCTCGAACTCCCGACCTCAGGTTATCCGCCCGCCTCTGCCTCCCAAAGTGCTGGGATTACAGGCATGAGCCACCGTGCCTGGCGAGAAGTACAATTTTTCACATTCTATCTTGGATTCTTTCTATGTGTCCATTTCACTACATTTCTTCTTCTTTTTTTTTTTTTTTTTTTTTTTTTTTTTGAGACGGAGTCTCGCTCTGTCGCCCAGGCTAGAGTGCAGTGGTGCGATCTCTCTCACTTCAATCTCCACCTCCCGGGTTCAAGTGATTCTCCTGCCTCAGCCACTTGAGTAGCTGGAATTACAGGTGCCCGCCACCATGCCCGGCTAATTTTTGTACTTTTAGTAGAGACAGGGTTTCACCATGTTGACCAGGAAAGTTCGAGACCAGAACTCCTGACCTTAAGTGACTCACCTGCCTCAGCCTCCCAAAGTGCTGGGATTACAGGCATGAGCCACTGCGCCCGGCTGAGATATAGTTAGCATATCATAACGTTCATTTTAAAGTGCACGTGTCGGTGGTTTTTAGTATATTCACAGAGTCGTGCAACCATTACCACGGTCTAATTCCAGAACGTTTCCATTACCCCAGAAAGGTACCCATTAGGCGTCACCTTCGATTCCCCTATCCTTCTAGTCCAAGGCAACCATTAAAGTACTTTCTGTCTCTATGGATTTGCCTGTTCTGGACATTTCATATGGATGGAATCACAAAATACGTGGCTTTTGTGTCTGGCTTCTTTCACTGAGCATCATATTTTCAAGGTTCATCCATGGTGTAGCATCAGTGCTTCAATCTTTTTTCTTTTTTTAATTTAATTTTTTTTTTTGAGATGGGGTTTCGTTCTTGTTGCCCAGGTTGGGGTGCAATGGTGCAATCTCGGTTCACTGCAACCTCCACCTCCCAGGTTCAAGCAATTCTCCTGCCTCAGCCTCCTGAGTAGCTGGGATTATAGGCACCTGCCACCATGCCCGGCTAATTTTTGTATTTTTAGTAGAGACAGGGTTTCACCATGTTGGCCAGGATGATCTGCCCGCCTTGGCCTCCCAAAATGCTGGGATTACAGGTGTGAGCCACCGCGCCCGGCCTAGTTTCACGATTTTTACATTTCCCTTGTAACACTTGGTTTTTCACAGTTTACAAGCCTTCGTTAATTTACTGGGCTTTACCTGCTGTGATATTTCATTTGGCAACTTGGTCTCTACTTATCTTGGAGGGAAAGTGTTCTCTATCCTCAGTGATGAAATAAGTTATTTATTCTATTTTCTTCTGGTTTCTATTAACGTTCAACTTGGACATACTTTAAATTTGTTGGAGTATATTATTAATTCTCCTTCATGCTGTGATTAGTTGGTAGAACAGTTTATGTTAAGTCACTTCCCGAGTGGGATGCTGCTTCAGGATTGCCATGGTGTTCTGAGACTTAGGAAACTCCAGTCGCCTCTGTGTTCTAGCCTGGGGCTAGGCTAGAATTGTTTCTGCTTTTTTTTTTTTTGAGATGGAGTCTCACTCTGTCACCTAGGCTGAAGTGCCCTGTCACAATCTCGGCTCACTGCAAGCTCCACCTCCCAGGTTCAAGCGATTCTCCTCCCTCAGCCTCCTGAGTAGCTGGGACCACAGGCACGTGCCAACACGCCTGGCTAATTTTTTGTATTTTTAGTAGAGATGGGGTTTCACTGTTAGCCAGGATGGTCTCGATCTCCTGACTTCGTGATCCGCCTGCCTCGGCCTCCCAAAGTGCTGGGATTACAGGCGTGAGCCACCCCGTCCAGCCTCTGCTTTTTTTTTTTTTCCTGTAGGAGGGCCTCACTTTGTTGCCCAGGCTCGAGTGCAGTGGCATGAACATGGCTCACTGAAGCCTTGACTTCCTGGGCTCAAGCAATCCTCCCACCTCAAGCTGGGACTACAGGCATGTGCCACCACGCCCAGCTAATGTGTCTATTTTTTGTAGAAACGGGGTCTCGACATGTTACCCAGGCTGCTCTCGAACTCCTTGGTTCATGCAATCCTCCCATCTCGGCCTCCCAAAGTGCTGGGATTAGAAGCCAGAGCCACCACGCTCAGCCCTTGGCTGAACTCTTTACAAACAACTCTTGGTGCATTGTGGTTGGTTTCTGTCAGTTGCTCAGGGCGGTCCTGCCTCTGAAGGAGGGCTCCACGCACCTTTGTTTTGCTGTCTCCTCTGTGGCCACATTCCTTTCTGGCCTTCTGGTCCCCTTGCCCTGCCTGCTGGCAGCCGGGCCCTGCCTCACGCTATTTGTGGGCTTCGATGCTCATGGTCTCCTCAGATGTCCCCTCGCAGTCCTGTTCCGGGTCCCCGGCCACAGCCCCTGGCTGACGGCACCCACGTCTTCATCTCTCCCTCCCCAAGGACTGTCCTCTTCAACACCACCCACAAGCCCTGGGCTGAGGTCATCCCGTGCGGCTACGAGATGCAGCACTCTCTCAGGGACCTGGTGCCACTGAAGGCCTTCCTGCTGGCGGGGACCACTGTGACCATCGTGGAAGAGAAGGTGGGCAGGCGGAGTCAGCGCCCGCTGTCCACAGGCTGCACTTCTGCCCCTGTTCCTGTTCCCATTGGGCCGTCCCCCATGGGAGCCCCGCTCCCTGGTTAGATGAGGTCTCAGCGCCGCTCCAGAAAGGGTGAGGGAGAGGCGACCCCAGGCAGCCCACCTGGGCCTCTGCTCACTCGAGGATTCTCTCCTCCCCCTAGATTCTCTCCTGGCCTGTGGTGCTACCTGCTGTTGACAGTCCTCTGTCTGCCAAGAGAGGAAAGGGGGAGAAGGACAAGAAAGGGAAGGAGAAAGACAGGAAGGGGCAAGGAGAGAAAGAGCCGGCCAAGGTACTGGGCCTTGGTGCTGGGGAGGGCAGCCTGGCCACATCCTTGCCTCGACATGTCCCACCCTCCTGTCCTCCCCTAGCAGGAGTGGAAGGTGCCGAAGAAGAAGAAAGAGCTGCCCAAGGAGCTCCGGCAGGACCCCCCCATCCTCCAGGTGCTGGGCCGGGGCCTGGTGATCCTGGAACCCCTGCTTGCCGGGGAGCCCCTGGTGTCCACTGTGTGCAACTTCGGCATGGTCCGCACCTTGACATCGGACAGGCTGACACTGGCCAGGGTACAGCCGGGCCCCAGCCACATCCTCCACCTCTGCCTTCGCCCTCCCCACCGGAACCCTGTGGGCAAGCAAGGGCTGAGGGCCTAGGTCACCGGATGGGGAGGAGGTGGCAGGGAGGGCCTTTCCCTGGGTCACGCAGCCAGCGAGGCTGCTGGTGCTGCCGCCTGCACAGAGGGCGCCTCCGGGGACTTTGGCCCAGTCAGCAGCCTTCCCCTGGGGGTGGGCTGGGGCAGGCACCCTCACCAGGAGACCCCCGCCTTCCTGGACCTGTCAGATGTCTTGGAGGACGTGGGCCCCCAGAGACACTCCTCCAGCACCTCCCCTCTCCAGTAAGCATCTCGTTTTGTGGTTCTTTCTCTCAGGATTCAAAGAAGATTAAGAAAGTTGCCAAAAAAGGTGAGTGCCGATGGTGGTGACTGAGGGCAGGGAGTGTCAGTAGGACCCGCCGAGAGCCAGCCCTGGTGGAGGCCAAAGGAACAGAAGGGTGGGGAATGGTAGCTTCTGGCCTGGCCTGGGGAGAGGCCACATCCCCCCTTAGGATCCAGTGTTGTTATTTCTTCTCTGCAGCCCTCAGACCACAGGGCCTGTGTGGGTTGTGGCGCGGGTGGGGAAGGCACCTGTGGTAGAGCCATAGGGGGCAAGGGCTTGGAGCTGGGGCTGCCTGGGGTTCATCTGCTTCCGAGGTATCTGCCTCCAGCTTCAGGCCATCGGCCCTCATTTGCTGTAAAAGGGACCTGGACTTGTCCTGTGGGGAGCTGCAGAAGCATCTGAAACGGGTGCGTCTCAGATTTGAGGTTCAGAAAGAACATCCAGCCGGGAGGGAGAGAAAGGAGACAGGGAGAGCCGTGGGAGGTGGCTGCAAAGGCACGAGGCCCGATCACAGCAGAGCAACCCATCATGCTGAAGCTGAAAAGTGGAAACAGGCCCGACGTGGTGGCTCACGCCTGTAATCCCAGCACTTTGGCGTGCTTATCACCTGAGGTGAGGAGTTCAAGACCAGCCTGGCCAACACGGCGAAATCCCGTCTCTACTAAAAACACAAAAATTAGGCCGGGCGCGGTGGCTCAAGCCTGTAATCCCAGCACTTTGGGAGGCTGAGACGGGTGGATCACGAGGTCAGGAGATCGAGACCATCCTGGCTAACACGGTGAAACCCCGTCTCTACTAAAAAAAATACAAAAAACTAGCCGGGCGAGGTGGCGGGCGCCTGTAGTCCCAGCTACTCGGGAGGCTGAGGCAGGAGAATGGCGTGAACCCGGGAGGCGGAGCTTGCAGTGAGCTGAGATCCCGCCACTGCACTCCAGCCTGGGTGACAGAGCGAGACTCCGTCTCAAAACAAAAACAAAAACAAAAACAAAAACAAAAAAATTAGCCAGGTACAGTGGTGAGTGCCTGTAATCCCAGCTACTCAGGAGACTGGGGCAGGAGAGTTGCTTGAACCTGGAAGGCAGGTTCAAGCTCAGGTAGTAGGCTGAGATCGTGCCATTTCACACCAGCCTGAAGAAGTAAACGTTGAAGGGCATACGCTACTGGACTTCAAAACCCATGCCTATATGAATACATGATTTGTGATACTTATCTGTGGGTTAAGATGGCCTTAAAAGGTTGTTTTGGCTGGGCGCGGTGGCTCATGCCTGTAATCCCAGCACTTTGGGAGGCCGAGGCAGGCGGATCACGAGGTCAGGAGATCGAGACCATCCTGGCTAACACGGTGAAACCCCGTCTCTACTAAAAATACAAAAAATTAGCCAGGCGTGGTGGCGGGCGCCTGTAGTCTCAGTTACTCGGAAGGCTGAGGCAGGAGAATGGCGTGAACCCGGGAGGCGGAGCTTGCAGTGAGCCGAGATTGCGCCACTGCACTCCAGCCTGGGCGACAGAGCGAGACTCCGTCTCAAAAAAAAAAAAAAAAAAAAAAAAAAAGTTTTTTTAAACCTCTTTAATGTTTGGCTTAATTGAAGACAGCTGGATTCTTATAGCTACTTCTGCAGTCAACCGCTTGCAATATGTTGCTGTAATTGAAGTGCATAAAGAAAATCCAACCTCAGACCTATAATTGGAAAAGAGGGGAGTATTTTAATAGACCTTCAAATAATATAATTTCTTTAATATTACACCAAATTTGACAAGTGGTAGTTTCTTAAAGGTTGTTACAATGTGAAAACAATCTATATTGAATTTTTCATAATCAGATTAAAATTAGTCTAGTTTGCATTTTGAATGGATATTTTACCATGCACGGTTTGTAACATGCATGAGTTACTTGTAAACTACAGGTTAACCGACTTATGCAGACATTCCAACTGTTGACACCCGTCACTATGCATTTTCCAAAAATCTCGTTCTTTACTATCAGCACCCACGTCATTAGAAAGGTCTTTGAGTATTGGAAAATTGGTAACTTCATGGTGGCAGTAACAATGTTTTTTCATTTTTAGGGCAAATGTTATAATTTATTGAAATGCTTTCAGTTGTTTCCCCCGAAGTGCTAGAATTACTTCATTTTTTTTTTTTTTTTTTTTTTTTTTGAGACTGAGTCTGGCTCTGTCGCCCAGGCTGGAGTGCAGTGGCCGGATCTCAGCTCACTGCAAGCTCCGCCTCCCGGGTTTACGCCATTCTCCTGCCTCAGCCTCCCGAGTAGCTGGGACCACAGGCGCCCGCCACCACGCCCGGCTAGTTTTTTTTTGTATTTTTTAGTAGAGACGGGGTTTCACCGTGTTAGCCAGGATGGTCTCGATCTCCTGACCTTGTGATCCGCCCGTCTCGGCCTCCCAAAGTGCTGGGATTACAGGCTTGAGCCACCGCGCCCGGCAAATTACTTCATTTTTAAGAAAATATCTGCAGCTGGGCGCTGTGGCTCACGCCTGTAATTCCAGCACTTTGGGAGGCCTAGGCGGGCGGATCACTTGAGGTCAGGGGTTCGAGAGCAGCTTGGCCAACATGGTGAACCTCTGTCTCTACTAAAAATACAAAAATTACCCAGTCGTGGTGACAGGCGCCTGTAATCCCAGCTACTTGGAGGCTGAGGCAGGAGAATCGCTTGAACCTGGGAGGCGGAGGCTGCAGTGAACTGAGATCGCGCTACTGCACTCTAGCCTGGGCGACGGAGCAAGATACTGTCTCAAAGCAAAAAGCAGCCAGTCTTGCAACTCAAACAGCTGCGACTTATTAAATGATCTAATTAAATTCAATTTAATTTTCTTATTACGGTTAAGACCCGAGGACGGAAACTGAGCTCCTGCTGGGATAGGGCCCAGGGCTTGCATTTGGGATGGGTCAAAGCGACCGAGAACGCCAGCCAATCCGTCTCCCGGGGCTTATGCTCGCGTTTTAATTTTCTCAGAAAAGCCAAAAGCCGTGAATCCGATCTACGAAAGCGATTACCACCCCGAGCCCCTGACGGTAGAGGTGCAGATCCAGCTGAACCAGTGCCGCTCGGCGGAGGAGGCTCTGCGCATGTTCGCCGTGTAGGGCGTGGCAATAAACGCTGTTCCCAGCACTCCCGCCTCGGCGTCTGTCCCGCCGCGCGCGTCGGGGTGGGCGGGCGTGGCGCCGGCGTCCTGGGGAGGAGGAGCAGCCTCTGCCCGACCCGCTCGTGGGGACCCCAGGACCGGGCACGGGACCCGTGCGTCCAGCCCCGGGCGCTGCGGAGACTCGCGGCTGGGACCCGGGAGGGCCCGAACTCGCCCCCGCCAGAACCCGCCCCCGCCAGAACCCACCCCCGCCCTAAATCCCCGCCTCCTCCAGAAGCCCCGCCCACCCCCGAGCCCCGAGAGCTCAGTGCACCTGGGGACCATCCGCCCTGGCTCCGCTGCGCGAGCTCCTCGCCTGTACCCTGGCGTCACGGTCAGGTAGGTTGGGGGCCGGGCCCCCGCTGCTGTGAGAGGCTGGGTCACCGTGCGGGGAGGGGCGTCGCCAGGGCGGCCGTGTCTTTGCACCCCGCGGCCCGCTCCCCGGTTCCCCAGGGTCCCCGCGAGGACGCCGGCCCCGCCCGGGTGCGGCGCGAGTCTGGCCTCGGCGGGCACGGCTCGGGACCCACGGGCCGCTTGGCTTTGGTTCTCCGGGCTGGGGACAGAGGCCGGAGCCGGGCGTCGTAGACCCCGCCAGCCTGGGCCGCCCGCGCCCGACGCGCAGCGCTGCCGCCAAGCCCGGCCCGGGGGACCCGCGGGGTGGGTCTCTGCTGCCGCCAGCCCTTCAGAGACTGTCGCGTTGAAAGAATGAACCAGAGTTCGCCCCCTGCCCGCGCCGGGGCGTTTTGGGTCACCTAGTCCTGTGAGGACCAGAGGCGGCTGTCGCCCGAGGCCGAGCGCAGCCTCAGGACCCGCGCCCCACCAGAAGGGGTCGTGCGCCCTGCGGCGGGTGGAGAGCCGGGCTCTGGGGTCTCCGCGGCTCGGAGGGCGGCGGGGCGAGGCTGTGCGGCCAGCGCCTGGGGACGCCCGCGGACCACCCGGGCCGCGGCGCAGCCTGGACTGAAACCTCCCGGGACGGAACCAAGCCACCTGCCGTGCGCCCTTCTCGGTGAATGGCACTGCCGCCCACCCGGGCCCCTCGCCCATAGCCCGCGGTGCTCTCATACCCGAGACTCATCTCCCTTCGACCCTGCCGCCGCCCGGCATCCCGAGCACGGAGACAGTCTCCAGCTGCTCTTCATGCTTCCTCCCCAGCCTTCCGCAGCCCACCAGGGAAGGGGTGGTAGGAGTGGCCTTTTACCAAAGGTCGGATTCTTTCACCACCTCGGCCAGACCCCCTTGTCCCCCGCCCCCGCATAGATCTCCAGGGCGCTCAGAAAACCGGTGGCTCACGCCTGTAGTCCCAACGCTTTGGGAGGCCGAGGCAAAGCGGAAGGATCGCTTGAGGCCAGGAGTTCCAGACCAGCCCAGATACCACATCTCTACAAAAAATAAATTAGCCGGGCCCTGCACGCCTGTAGTCCCAGCTACTGGGGAGGCTGAGGCCGGAGGATCGCTTGAACCCAGGAGTTCCAGGCTGCAGTGAGCTATAGTTGTGCCACTGCACTAGAGTCTGGGTGACAGAGACACTGTCTCAAAAAACCAACAAAACCTTAACTCTTTCACTAGCCGGGCAGGCCGTCTCCTACTGTAAACCCGCTGGGCCCCCCTCTCCCTTCTCTCTCCCCTCACTCCTGCCCTGGAGCTACCTGACTCTGCCCTCAGCCTGCAGAGACCCCAGGTCTTCAGGCAAGGTCCCACTCCTCACCCAGTTCTTGCTCACACGTCCCTCCATCAAGGAGGGCTTTGTTAGCTACCCCTGGCTATAGGATCCGTCCTCCCCGTCAGCCAATTATCTGCATTAGATTGTAACTTCTCAACATACCCGGTTCCTATGTATTTTGTGCTTCCCTCTGAGAGGGCAGCGACCCTGTCTTGCTTGCCACTGCATCCCTAGCACCTAGCAGTTGCTTTTCTGGTGGCGGTGGCTGTGGCAGTGGCCGGTGCGGCAGACTGGTCAGAAGTGAAGGGACAGGACGACTTGGCAGTGGAGGTGAAGGGGAGGGGACTGGGGCAGAGGGAGACACCAAAGGGACCAAAATGATGAGAAACTGAAGCCTGGCTTTGCTACTGTGGAACTCGGGCCACTTGGTTGGATTCTGTCTCCTCATGCTTCTCCGTTCAGGTCCCTGGGAGAAATCAGCCCTTAGAGCATGGTGCGAAGGCAGGGCGGGGCCTCCGAAGCCATCCCTGATACAAGTCCCCAGCTTTCCTGCTCCCCCTCTTGCTGTGTGTGGCTTTGTCTCACTACCGCCTGGAAGCCCGAACCTCTGAGGCAGGTGTAAGGGTGTGTGCTTTGGTGGCCACGGCCACCCCGTGGTGCTGGTTCCTCTCCAAGGGAGGCAGTGCACTCCTGGTCATCTTGGAGATGCCCAACACAGGACCCCACAGGCACCAGGCTTTTTTTTGGGAAATGGTGTCAGTTCCATATTTAGTGAATTTGATCCAAGCTAAACTGAGTCTGTGCCTAAAACTCATCAGGTGCTCGAGTTTCCTGGGACAATGGCTGGGAACATTTATGGTGTCAGCTGTAGAGTGGCAGCAAATCATTTTGGGAAAGACAGACCTAGGAGTCCTCAGATGATGGCAGAGGAGGGCAAGGGCTGGCAAAGGAGCTGTGCTTAGCCCATCCTCAGGGGAGGGAGGACTCTGGAAAGAGCCTGAGGACACACTGAGAATAAAAAGTCGTCCAGAAGCCAGCAGGGACTTAGCTGCTGGGGTGCAGGTTAACTCCTGCCCAGCTCTTGGGGACAGCAACAGGGACCCGGGACTGGACCCTGCTCAGGTGGCTCTCTCCTTGCAGGGACCGGCAATGCTCCGCAGGCTGGGCTGGCTGGTCTCGTACAGCCTGGCTGTGCTGTTGCTCGGCTGCCTGCTCTTCCTGAGGAAGGAGGCCAAGCCCACAGGAGACCCCACGGCCCACCAGCCTTTCTGGGCTCCCCCAGCACCCCGTCACAGCCGGTGTCCACCCAATCACACAGTGGCTAGCGCTTCTCTGTCCCTGCCTAGCCATCACCGCCTCTTCTTGACATATCGCCACTGCCGAAATTTCTCTATCTTGCTGGAGCCTTCAGGCTGTTCCAAGGATACCTTCTTGCTCCTGGCCATCAAGTCACAGCCTGGTCACGTGGAGCGCCGTGCGGCTATCCGCAGCACGTGGGGCAGGGCTGGGGGCTGGGCTAAGGGCCGGCAGCTGAAGCTGGTGTTCCTCCTGGGGGTGGCAGGACCCGCTCCCCCAGCCCAGCTGCTGGCCTATGAGAGTAGGGAGTTTGATGACATCCTCCAGTGGGACTTCACTGAGGACTTCTTCAACCTGACGCTCAAGGAGCTGCACCTGCAGCGCTGGGTGGTGGCTGCCTGCCCCCAGGCCCACTTCATGCTAAAGGGAGATGATGATGTCTTTGTCCACGTTCCCAATGTGTTAGAGTTCCTGGATGGCTGGGACCCGGCCCAGGACCTCCTGGTGGGAGATGTCATCCGCCAAGCCCTGCCCAACAGGAACACTAAGGTCAAATATTTCATCCCACTCTCAATGTACAGAGCCACCCACTACCCACCCTATGCTGGTGGGGGAGGGTATGTCATGTCCAGAGCCACCGTGCGGCGCCTCCAGGCTACCATGGAAGAGGCTGAACTCTTCCCCATTGATGACGTCTTTGTGGGTATGTGCTTGAGGCGGCTGGGGCTGAGCCCCATGCACCATGCTGGCTTCAAGACATTTGGAATCCGGCAGCCCCTGGACCCTTTAGACCCCTGCCTGTATAGGGGGCTCCTGCTGGTGCACCGCCTCAGCCCCCTAGAGATGTGGACTATGTGGGCACTGGTGACAGATGAGGGGCTCAAGTGTGCAGCTGCCCCCATACCCCAGCGCTGAAGGGTGGGTTGGGCAACAGCCTGAGAGTGGACTCAGTGTTGATTCTCTATCACCGTGAGAAACTGATCCCTGCTTGTCTACAGAACATGCGACTTGGTTTTTGTAACTCCCCTCACCTTGTTAGCTCTGATTAAAAACACTGCAACCTGGCTAACTTGTCTACCATATGTTGAATGGGAGCCAAAGGGTAGCAAATGCTGCCAGGAACCTGTCGGGGATTCCTGTAGCCACCTGGGGCGCTGCCAGTCTGGGGCCTAAAGGAAGGAGGCTGCATAGGACCCCAGGAGAGAGACGTATTTTCTCTTTTAGATGCAAACAAAATCTTACTCTTCTCCTTTGGATACAATAGAGAAACACAAAGGAAAGAAAGGAACAAGAGGCCTGTGTTAAGAGTCCTGTTGAGAGCACCAGGTAAACATTCTGCATCCCTTCCCTTAGTAAGTAGTCTTTTCACTCCTTGGCCTGAGCTGTCCTCACAGGGCAGTGAGGGCAGATCAGAGAACACATTAGAAACACTTAAAAGCAAATCGTACAAACTGGACAGGTTCCCTGCCCCCCGCCAAAACTCGCATCCCAACAGAGGGAACAAGTACTAAATCATTTTTGACAATGTAAATAAGACTGAAAACAGGTTAAACAGCTGCTGAACTTAAGGGCACGACAAAAAGGATTCCTCTCTCTGACCCAGGTCAGCAAAATGCTTTGGGTGTGAGGTGAAAAAATGGGTGGGTAAGAGCAGCTGTACAGAGTGGGGTGAAATGTTAAACAAGGTACAGTGCCCAAGGGCTGAGAACCAGGTCCAGGTGCAAGCCTGAGACCACAGGAGGCACTCAGAGCTCACAAAGGCGTCTCGCCTGATTGGCCAGAGCAGGACCCGCCACCTCTTCTCGGTGTAGATACTCATGCCAACCCTGGGCAGGATGGCATCTGCCCGTGCTTTCCCCACTGAGTGGGGAGACAGGGCAGTGGACTCAGGCCCTCAATCCTCACGCAGGTAGGCCTCCTGCTCCAACTCAGCCCGGTCCTCCCCTTCCTCCTGTGTTTTCTGACGGAGCTCTTCTATCTGTGCTTCTGCCAGCTTGGTTTCTGCTTTCCGGGAGAGCTGGTGCACCTCGTCCACCTGCAGTTTCACCAGCTGAATGTGATTTCTGGCGGTTATAGAGGCCTGATCTGCGCCTGCCAAAAGATGGGACAATCGGGTTGAGTAGTTGTGCAGGGCAGAAGGCTCATGTGGACATCGGCCTGGGGGTGCTGTGGCTGTCATATGAACCCCTCTTGGGGTCATTTTCCTTGGCCTCCCTGTCTTCTCTCTCTGCAAAGGAACTTCCACCACTATGTCCAGGTCTGGATTTAACCGACACTGTCAAAAACAGTATTTTTCTTCAGCTATCAGTGGCCAACACAATTATTAACTCTCACAATCATCTTTATAGCTACACAGCTTTTAGTACAGACTTAGATGAATTTTTTTAACTACACGTCATCCATTTCTTTTTGACAAAGAGATGACGAATAAAATTGTCAAAGATCCCTTTTGTCAACCTAATCTTTAAAGGTAAAGGAATGCATAGAAAAATATTGTTACTATAAATTTATATTTATAAATTTTAAAAAAAGAAACAGCATAAAAGGTATTAAACATGTTTTATAATTTTTTCACTTAAACATGTGTTTTGAAGGCCAGGCGCCGTGGCTCTAATCACAGCACTTTGGGAAGCCAAGGCAGGCGGATCACCTGAGGGTCAGGAGTTCAAGACCAGCCTGACCAGCCTGGCCAACATGGCGAAACCCTGCCTCTACCAAACATACAAAAAAAAAAATTAGCCAGGCATGGTGGTGCATGCCTGTAATCCCAGCTACTTGGGAGGCTGAGGCGGGAGAATCACTTGGACCCAGGAGGCGAAGGCTGAAGCGAGTTAAGATCATGCCACTGCACTCCAGCCTGGGTGACAGAGACTCCATCTCAAAAAAAAGGTCAGGCGCAGGGGCTCATGCCTGTAATCGTAGCACTTTGGGATGCTGAGGCGAGTGGATTGCCTAAGCTCAGGAGTTCGAGACCAGCCTGGGTAACACGGTGAAACCCCGTTTCTACTAAAATACAAAAAAATTAGCTGGGTGTGGCGGAGTGCACCTGTAGTCCCAGCTACTTGGAAGGCGGAAGCAGGAGAACTGCTTGAACCTGGGAGGCAGAGGTTGCAGTGAGCTGAGATGGCCACTTCTCTCCAGCCGAGGCGACAGAGTGAAACTCGTCTCCAAAAAAAAAAAAGTGTGTGAGCTCTCATTTTACCTGCTGCTAGTTAGTGTATTTCATCATCTGGGTATACACATTTTATCAATTCATCTATAGAACATTTTGATCTTTTCTTACTGCATTACCAAGAGCCTTCAGTACAATGTTGACAGGTAGTGGAGAATGGCAGGCATCCTCCTCTTCTGAATTCGATGAAAACACTTCTGATAGTTCACACAATTAAGTAGGATTACTTAACCTTTATTACATTAAGAAAAGTATCTCTTCATAATTGTACTTAGATTCGAATCATAAAGGCTACATTTTATTGAAGATGTTTTGGGCATATATTGAGATAATTAAGTGGTTTTTTCATTTAATCTATGGATATATCATCTCAAGTAGTGAATTATGTATTTTTTTTTTGAGGAGTCGTCTCTCTAGTTTTTTACAGTGGTGAACTATCACTCTATTTTGAGGGTAAATGGCTACGTTTGATTTACGGCTACATTTTGAAGTGATACTGAACTATACCTTCTCGTTTTGGTGCTGCCCTAGCCCCAGTTTGGGATCGGGGCTATGCTGGCTTCATACAGTTGTAATATGAGGCTTGTCATTACTTTCTATGTTCAGGTACACTTACAGTAACATAGGTATTGTAGTTTTGGGAGATTTGATACAACTCTCTCACAAAACATCCTAGGCCCTGGTGTCCATTTCGGGGACATCAAAATCTTTGAATACCATTTCTACTTTTTTTTTTTTTTTTTTTTTGAGACGGAGTCTCACTCTTGTCACCCAAGCTGGAGTGCAGTGGCGTGATCTCGGCTCAGTGCAAGCTCCACCTCCCGGTCCCGGGTTCACGCCATTCTCCTGCCTCAGCCTCTCAAGTAGCTGGAACTACAGGCGCCCACCACCACGCTTAATTTTTTTTTTGTATTTTTAGTAGAGACGGGTTTTACCATGTTAGCCAGGATGGTCTGTCTCCTCACCTCATGATCCACCTGCCTCGGCCTCCCAAAGTGCTGGGATTACAGACGTGAGCCACTGCGCCTGGCCACCGTTTCTACTTTTATAGTTACTTATTTTTGGAGATGGAGTTTCGCTCTGTTGCCTAGTGTGGAGTGCAGTGGCACAATCTTGGCTCACTGCAACGTTGGCCTCCTGGGTTCAAGCGATTCTCCTGCCTCAACCTCCCAAGTAGCTGGGATTACAGGTGCATGCCATCATGCCCAGTTAGTTTTTATGTTTTTAGTAGAGACAGGGTTTCACCATGTTGGCCTGGTTGGTTTCGAACTCCTGGCCTCAAGTGATTACCCTGCCTCAGCCTCCCAAAGTGCTGGGATTACAGGTTTTTTTTTTTTGAGATAGGGCCTAACTCTTGCCCAGGCTGGGGTGCAGTGGCACAATCATGGCCCCCTGTAGCCCTGAACTCCTGGCTCTTAAGTGATCCTCCGACCTCAGCTCCCCAAGTAACTGGAACCACAGGTGTGTACCACCACACTCGGCTAGTTTTTTTCGACTTTTTGGTAGAGATGGGGTCTTGCTATGTTGCCTAGGCTGGTCTTGAATTACTGGGCCCAAGTGATCCTCCTGCCTCAGCCTCCCAAGTACTGGGATTACAGTTGTGAGCCACTGTACCCAACATAGTCTTATACAGATTCTTTGAGACTGACATAAAGATAATATTCTCATATTAAAAAAAAAACACTTCTGTTAACGATTATTTCTGATGTTACTTTACCACTCTCTCTCAATCATACTTACCAAATCTTTGCCTAATTTTTCAGTCTTTTCAAGAGAGCAGATTTTGCCTGATTGTTCCTATTTAACTACTTCTAATATGTTCCATTTTTCTCATTTTGCCTTTCTGATAACTGAGTTAAAGTTTAACTTGCTTATTTTCAGTATTGTTACAGTAAATATTACCTGTCATTCAGTCTTTGTATTTGACATAGGTGTAAATCTCCCTTTAAGAGCTACTTTTGTCTACAGCCTCCCAGTTCTCCTATATACTGTGCTTGTCATCACTGTTCTAAATATTTTTATATTTCCATTTAAATTTTTTTAGCCTGTAGTTTTTAAGAAGCATGTTTTTAAACTTTGTAGACATAAGGAATTTTTTTTTTTTTTTTTTTTTTTGAGACGGAGTCTCACTCTGTCGCCCAGGCTGGAGTGCAGTGGCCGGATCTCAGCTCACTGCAAGCTCCGCCTCCCGGGTTCGGGCCATTCTCCTGTCTCAGCCTCCTGAGTAGCTGGGACTACAGGCGCCCACCACCTCGCCCGGCTAGTTTTTTGTATTTTTTAGTAGAGATGGGGTTTCACTGTGTTAGCCAGGATGGTCTCGATCTCCTGACCTCGAGATCCGCCCGTCTCAGCCTCCCAAAGTGCTGGGATTACAGGCTTGAGCCACCGCGCTCGGCCAGGAATTTCTTTATTAGTGGTAGATTGAAGGTTGGTGAATATGATATATCAACTTTTTTTTTTTTTTTTTGAAATGGAGTCTTGCTTTGTTGCCCAGGCTATGGTGCAGTGGCACAATCTCAGCTCACTGCAACCTCTGCCTCCCGGGTTCATGCCATTCTCCTGCCTCAGACCCCCGAGTAGCTAGGACTACAGGTGCCTGCCACCATGCCCGGCTAAATTTTTGGATTTTTAGTAGAGATGGAGTTTCACTGTGTTAGCCAGGATGGTCTTGCTCTCCTGACCTCGTGATCCACCCGCCTCAGCCTCCCAAAGTGCTGGGATTACGGTCGTGAGCCACCATGCCCGGCCGATATATCAACTTTTTAAATGATTTCGTTGTCTTTTCCTTTTGTCACCTGGTACAAAATTTACTTTGTGTCTTAGAAGAATATGAAGATATAGAGGGGACAAAGTTTTATATTCAGTATATATACATTTATCACGTGTTTAAAAATCACTCTGCGAAACCAGCCTGGGAAACTTAGTGAAACTCTGTTTCTACTAAAAATAAAAAAATTAGCCAGGGCATGATGGTGTGCACCCGTAATCCCAGCTACTGGGAAGGCTAAGGTAGGGAGGATCACTTGAGTCCAGGAGGTTGAGACTAAAGCAAGCTATGATGTATGATCCACTGCTGCATTCCCGCATGGACCCTGTGTCTCTCACACACACAAATCTGATTTTCCTTTGTTTAGTTTAAAAAAAAAAAAAATCACAGACGGGCACAGTGGCTCACACCTGTAATCCCAGCACTTTGGGAGGCTGAGGCAGGTGGACTGCCTTAGCTCAGGAGTTTGAGACTAGCCTGGGCAACACAGTGAAACCCCATCTCTACCAAAAAATAAAGATTAATCGGGTGTGGTGGTGACTGCCTGTGGTCCCAGCTACTCAGGAGGCTGAGACAGGATTGCTTGAGCCTGGGAGGCAGAAGTTACAGTGAGCCAAGATCAAGGCACTGCACTCCAACCTGGGTGACAGAGTGAGACCCTGTCTCCAAAATAAAAAATCAAAAATCATACTGAGCTGGATGCAGTGGCTCAGCTCACGCCTGTGATCCTAGCACTTTGGGAGGCCAAGGCGGGAGGATCACTTGAGCCCAAGAGTTCAAAATCAGCCTGGGCAACATAACAAGACCCCATCTCTTAAAAAAAAAAAAAAAAAGAAAATTAGTTGGGCTACTTGGGAGGCTGAAATGGGAAGATGGCTTGAGCCCAGGTCAAGGCTGCAGTAAGCTGTGATCATGTCATTACACTCCAGCCTGGGCAACAGAGCAAGACCCTGTCTCCAAAAAAAATTCTGTTCTAATCCTTAATAGCTTTAATTTTTTTGGTCTTCTTGACCTGCAAGCGTGCTCAGAAAATTAAGTATTACACACATCTCTGAGATCTCCTTGTAATTCTGTTTTTGCCTTATTAAAGTACATGTTTCATGATTGATGTCTTAAAGAATTGTTCTGTCCTACTGATTGCTTTTTATCTTGAATGCTTTCTTTGATTTAGCTAGATTTTTTGGAACACAATCTAAAAGTTTCATTTAATAAGTTTACTTTTATTGTAATCACTGATGTTTGAAATTATTCCTATAATTTTTTAAAATTAGAAATGGGGTTTCGCCATGTTGGCCTCGAACTCCTGACCTCAGCTGATCCACCTGCCTCGGTCTTCCAAAGTGCTGGGATTATAGGTGTGAACCACTGCGCCTGGCCCAGTTTTGTATTTTCTAATTAATGGGTTTTCTTTTTAAACCTTTCCTGCCTCAATTGAAGCTACCAAGTTTTCTGCCACTCCTACTAATTCTCTGCAGTGTTTAATAATGTTTAATGTCAATGTGCTTAGCATGTTTTCACTTTCCCAAATTTAAAAACTTGTTTTACACTCAGAACTTTTGGAAAAAAAATTTAGTAGCTTCTTTCAAAACTGATTTTTCCTTCTTCATAGTTCTTCCAGAAAGTGTATGCAGGTGGTACTTTGAGTCTATATCTGAGTGTATATTTTATTCTCACTTTTTGATGGTAGTCGGCTATACATAAAATCCTAGGTTATTTATGTATCGTCACCTCTAGTGTTGCGGAGAAGATGCCTGATGTTTGATTCTACTTCCTTTGTAGGTAATCTATTTTTTCTTAGTAGCTTTTGGGATTTTGCTCTGAATCTTTTTGTTATGCTGTTACTTTATTATTTGCTTATTTATTTATTTGTTTTTTGAGACGGAGTCTTGCTGTGTTGCCCAGGCTGGAGTGCAGTGGTGTGATCTCAGGTCATTGCAAGCTCTGCCTCCCAGGTTCCCGCCATTCTCCTGCCTCAGCCTCCTGAGTAGCTGGGACTATAGGCGCCTGCCACCACACGTGGCTAATTTTTTTGTATTTTTAGTAGAGACGGCGTTTCACCGTGTTAGCCAGGATGGTCTCGATCTCCTGACCTCGTGATCTGCTCACCTCAGCCTCCCAAAGTGCTGGGATTACAGGCATGAGCCACTGCGCCCAGCCATTTTTTTGTTTTTAAGACAGGGTCTTGCTTAGTCAACCAGGCTGGGGTGTACTGGCCTGATCATGGCTCACTGCAGCCTCAACCTCCAGGGCTCAAGTGATCCTCTCACCTCAGCCTCCCAAGAAGCTGGAACTACAGGTGCCCACCACCATGCCTGGCTAATTTTTTTGTAGAGACAGGGTTTCATCATGTTGTCAAGTCTGGTCTCGAACTCCTGAGCTCAAGTGATCCACCTGCTTAGGCATCCCAAAGTGCTGGGATTACAACAGTTATGAGCCACTGCACCTGGACCAGATTTTTTGTTAAAAAAGTGAAATCGTAAGGCCGTGCACAGTGTCTCATGTCTATAATCCTAGCAGTTTGAGAGGCCAAGGTGGGCGGATGGCAACATGGCGAAACCCTGTCTCTGCCAAAAACACATAATCCCAGCTACTTGGGAGACTGATGTGGTAGGATCGCTTGAGCCCAGAGGCTGAGGCTGTAGTAAGCAGTGAGTCATGATTGTACCACTATACTCCACCCTGGTGACAAAGTAAGACCAGAAAAAAAAAAAAAAAATTCTGTTTACAACTTGCTAGCCCTTTTATGAGTTCTAGGAAAATGTCTACTTTTTTCGGATAATGCTTATACATCCTATCCTTCTTTTCTCCTTCTAGATCTAAGCATATCCTCCTGTTCACTGCACCCAGGAATCCTCTGCCATCTTTGTGTGGCACGACTATAATGCTGCTTCCACACTTCTGTTGTTTCATTCTTTGTTCCAAATCTCCGATTCCTCAGGATCACTAATAATCCTTTTTCTGGGCCAAGCGCGGTGGCTCGTATCCCAGCACTTTGGGAGGCCGAGGAAGGCGAACCACCTGAGATCAGGAATTCGAGACCAGTCTGGCTAACATGGTGAAACCCCGTCTCTACTAAAAATACAAAAATTAGCCAGGTATGATGGCAGGCGCCTCCAATCCCAGCTACTCAGGAGGCAGAGGCAAGAGAATTGCTTGAACCAGGGAGGTGGAGGTTACACTGAGCTGAGTTCACATCATTGCACTCCAGCCTGGGGGACAGAGTGAGACTCTGTCTCCAAAAAAAAAAAAAAAACCTTAATAACTTCTAAAAGAATTACTTTTTATTTTTCAGTATGATGACACAACACTTACCTTAAAAAAAGCTTTATATCTTTTGAGATGGGGTCTCACTCTGTTGCCCAGGCTGGAGTGCAACGATCTCGCCTCACTGCAACCTCTGCCTCCCAGGCTCAAGTGATCCTCCTGCCTCACCCTCCCAAGTAGCTGGGATTAGAGGTGTAAACCAACACACCCAGCCCTTTCTGTCATTTTTAAGATTTGATGCTTGAGACCCTAGTCTGCTAATCTTGACATCAGAAAACAAGAGTAGGTTTTAATATAACAATTTCTTTTTTGAGAGACAGGGTCTAGCTCTTTTGCCTAGGATGGAGTGCACAGGCATGATCATAGCTCACGAGCTCCTGGGTTCAAGCAATCCTCCCACCTGAGCCTCCCGAGTAGCTGGGACTATAGGCAAGCGCCAATACGCCCGGCTAATTTTTGTATTTTGGGTAGAGATGGGGTTTTGCTGTGTTGTCCTCGAACTCCTGGGCTCCAGCAATCTGCCTGCCTCGGCTTCCCAAAGACACGCGTGAACCCCTGGGCCCGACCCATACCAGTTTTTTTTTTTTTTTTCTTGAGACAGAGTCTCGCTGTGTCACCAAGGCTTAAGGTGCAGTGGAGCCATCTCGGCTCACTGCAGCCTCCACCTCCTGGGTTCAAGCCATTCTCCTGCACAGGCGTGTGCCACTACACCTGGCTAATTTTTGTATTTTTAGTAGAGACAGGGTTTCACCATGTTGGCCAGGCCAGTCTCAAACTCTTGACCTCAAGTGATCCACCCTCCTCGGCCTCCCAAAGTGCTGGGATTACAGGCGTGAGCCACTGCAACCAGTTTCTTAATAACAGCTAGTACTGGGCTATAATTCTGGTGAGCCGGCTGGGTGTGGTGGCTCACGTCTGTAATCCCAGCACTTTGAGAGGCTGAGGTGGGTATATCACTTTAGGTCAAGAGTTCGAGACTGGCCTGGCCAACATGGTGAAACCCTGTCTCTACTAAAAATACAAAAATTAGCCAGGTGTGGTGGTGCATGCTTGTAATTGGGAGGCTGAGGCAGGAGAATTGCTTCAATTGGAGAGGCAGAGGTTGCAGTGAGCTGAGAAAGTGCCACCACTGCAGCCTGGGCACCAAGAGTGAAACTGTCCAAAAAAAAATTTTTTTTGGCTGGACGCAGTGGCTCATGCCTGTAATCCCAGCACTTTGGGAGGCTGAGGCGGGTGGATCACCTGAAGTCAGGAATTCGAGACCAGCCTGGCCAACATGGCAAAACGCCTTCTCTATTAAAAATACAAACACTAGTTGGGGCGTGGTGGTGGGTGCCTATAATCCCAGATACTTGGGAGGCTGAGGCAGGAGAATCACTTGAACCCAGGAGGCGGAGGTTGCAGTAGGCCTAGATGGCGCCACTGCACTCCAGCCTGGGTGATAGGAACAAAACTCAGTTTCAAAACCAAAAAAAATTTCTGTGAGCCTACCTAGTTTGGAACCACTCAGGTAGGATGTTCTATGATGGGCACCTTAGGGTACTAAGGTGCAGAGGACAAAGCACCAGCTGCTAGGGAGAAGCAAAGGCTTTGGAATTCGACATACTTGGCTTGGTGGCTCATGCCTATACTCCCAGCACTTTGGGAGGCCAAGGTGGGTAGACAGCTCGAGCCCAGGATTTCGAGATTAGCCTGTGCAACATGGTAAAACTCCATCTCTATTTTATAAAAAAAAAAAAAAGACCTACTCAGCTGAGTCCCAGCTTGGCTGCCTGCTCACCGTACCACATCATCTTAGCTGAATTATTTGGCCCATCTGCACTCTAGTTTCTTCACATATAAAAAGTGCCTACGAAATGCTTACCACAAAGCCTGACATAGACAAATAATTTGTCCTGGTTTTGCCACTGACTATGATTCCACGTCTCATTTTCTCCATCTGTACAAAAAGGTTCACACAGATTAATCATCTCAAGTCTCATCCAACGGTGTAATTCTATGATTGTTAATAAACTGTATTACCAAAAACTCAAACTATTTGGAAGCAATCCAGTTTTCCAATGGTAATAGTTGTATCATTTTTCATTTTGAAGATATAACCTAGCTTCTACTGGTCTGGTCTGCAAGGGTATGCTCATTTTTTCTATTGTGTAAATAAAATGTTGGTTAATATATAGGAAATGGGGAAAATTTCTCAAAGTTAGAGCCACTTAGACCATCTAATATAAAGCCCTCATTTTAGAAAACCAGATGAAAACTCAAATGGCACCTCTAGTTAAAAAAAACACCAACACAAAACTTGAACCTACCAGTTTGATATGCAGCTTCTGCTGCCATCTCTGAAAGACCAACTGCAGTCATCCAAGTGGTTTCCAGCTTCAAGTACTCTTGGTGTTTTGAAGACATCTATATAAATCAAGCAAAGTGCTTCAGACGGTATGAGAGGTCTAGCCCATTTAAATGGACTTAAAGTAGATTTAGAGAACACTGATTATATTGATTAGACTTAATTCAATAATTTAGATACCACATGAGGTAGGTGCACTAACACAGACATGCCTAGAACTTTCTGCTTACCTCAGCTCTGGCTCCTATGATCACCTGCCACACTTCATCTTCCTCCTGTGAATTCATTTTCCCAAGTAAACTTGTATATTGTCGGTAAAGAGAAATTAAGGTATAAACAGCCTACAAATACAGAATGAACAAGTCTGAGTAAAATAACTGAGACATATCAGAAGGAATAGAGAGATTTCTACCTCAAGGAAACTAAGTTCCACCACAGCAAACTGGCTCTTCCATCCTGCTGCCTCAATTAAATTGCACTATTATTCTATGAAGTAAAGGTATCAGGACATTAGTATCTCCGTCTGTAAACTTCTGTGTTTTTAAAAGCTTGTCAGCATTTCAGACACAGAAAGAGAAAATAATGCAAGGGAAAAATCTAAAGGTTGAGG
Source organism: Macaca thibetana thibetana (assembly GCF_024542745.1). Taxonomy (NCBI): domain Eukaryota; kingdom Metazoa; phylum Chordata; class Mammalia; order Primates; family Cercopithecidae; genus Macaca; species Macaca thibetana. The sequence continues at coordinate 118,564,545 of NC_065588.1, forward strand.
AAAAAAAGCTGCTGGAAGATGTATGTAAAACAAATGCACAAATGAGACTTCAATACTTGATTAACCATATACTCTTTTAAAAAGTTTTATTGGCTGGGTGCGGTGGCTCACGCCTGTAATCCTAGCACTTTGGGAGGCCAAGGCAGGTGGATCACCTGAAGTCAGGAGTTCGAGACCAGCCTGGCCAACATGGCGAAACCCCATCTCTACTAAAAATACAAAAAATTAGCCGGACATGGTGGTGTATGCCTGTAATCCCAGCTACTCAGGAGGCTGAGGAAGGAGAACTGCTTGAACCCAGGAGGTGGAGGCTGCAGTGAGCTGAGATCATGCTACTGCACTCCAGCCTGCATGAACAAGACTCCATCTCAAAAAAAAAATTATTTTTTACAAACAGGATGCTCTGTCACCCAGACTGAAGTACAGTGGCATGTTCACAGTTCACTGTAACCTCAAACTCCTAGACTCAAGTGATCCTCCCACCTCAGCCTCTGGAGTAACTGGGACTACAGGCACACAACGCACTATGCCTGGCTAAGTTTAAAATTTTTTTTCTGGTAGAGATAGGGCTTGCTACATTGACTGGGCTGGTCTTGAGCTCCTGGCCCCAACTGATCCTCCTGCCTTGGCCTCCCAAGCTGCTGCTGGGATTACAGATGTGAGCCACCACGCCTGTCCCATATACTCTCTTTTCTATTAGCTTAGATCAGTGGTTTTTAACTAATCCTCACAGAGAAACCTCTGTTGATGGACCATGGCCCTGTGCCCCTAACTGCACCACATGAGCTCTACTTCTGTTTTATATACTAGGCTGCCACATTTAAGACTTCTGAAAAAAAGGTTCCTGGAAAAAGTCTAAAAACTAGTGATTTAGATCAGGGCTCAGCAAACGTTTTTGTGAAGGGCCTGACAGTAAATATTTTAGGCTTTGTGGGCCTTACAGCCTCTGCTGAAACTACTCAAATCCTCAAAAACCATTACTGACAATACAGAAACAAATAGGCCTGGCTATGTTTCAATCAAATACCAACATGGGCATCAGACACAATTTGGCTGTGAGCCATTATTTGCTAAACCATGGTTTAGAAGATCAAGAGTTAACAAGAGTAGACATACCTTAGTATATTCAGTAATAGCTTCAATCAATGCATATGTGGTCTGAGAGAGAAAGGTAGAGGTGCTATCTGTTACCAAAGACACCGCCCTCCTCATCAATGCTTCACTACTAAGGGAATGAGGCTCCGATTTCTGAAAGACACAAACATTGTCACTCAACCTCTAAAGCTCAAACTGAGAACTTTTTCACAAATTGGCAAGTAAAAAACATAATTGTCATGCTGCTTAGTGTTTTAGGCTGAAACTGCACTATATTCCTTTGGGTTATATTTTTTAAGGCCTTATTTTGGCAATTTAAGACAATATAGAGAAATAATTCCGGAGTATGCTTTCTAACCAACTTTCATTCTCTGCTCCAAAAAGCAAATTATTTCTTTATATATAAAATAAAATGCAGTGGGGTGCGGTGGCTCACACCTGTAATACCAACACTTTGAGAGGCAGAAGCAGGCGGATCACTTGAGGTCAGGAGTTTGAGACCAGCCTGGCCAACATGGTGAAACCCTGACTTTACTAAAAAATACAAAAATTAGCCAGGTGGTAGTGGTATGCATCTGTAATCCCAGCTACTCAGGAGGCTGAGGCAGGAGAATCGCTTGAACCCAGGAGGCAGAGGTTGCAGTGAGTCAAGACTGCGCCACTGCACTCCAGCCTGGGCGACAGAGCAAGACTCTTGTCCAAACAAACAAACAAAAACAAAAACGGTGCCAGGCACGCTGGCTTACGCCTGTAATCCCAGCACTTTGGGAGGCTGAGGCAGGCGGATCACGAGGTCAGGAGATTGAGACCATCCTGGCCAGCATGGTGAAACCCTGTCTCTACTAAAAATACAAAAATTAGCTGGGCGTGGTGGCACACGCCTGTAGTCCCAGATACTTGGGAGGCTGAGGCAGGAGAATCACTTGAACCCAGGAGGCGGAGGTTGCAGTGAGCCGAGATTGCACCACTGCACTCCAGCCTGGTGACAGAGTGAGACTCCATCTCAAAAACAAACAAAACTAGTGATTATAACAAACTGGTAAGATTACAATTCATTCATTAACAGTGTTCGATACTTGAGACACAAGTCTCGACATTCTCTGCCCTCAAACACAGGTGCAGGGGTAGAGAGAGGAGGATGACGGGCTAACAGAACTAGAAAAATGAACACAATCATGTATAATGGAAGCGGTGGGAGGAGTATGTATGAGCTACAGTAGGGTCATGCAGAAGGGAGCAATCAGTTTTATGCTGAGTGCTAATAGCTTAGAAAAGGCTTCACAAATTTGATGAGGATTAAGCTGAGTCTAAGAAAGGGGGCTGGGCACAGTGGCTCACGCCTGTAATCCCAATACTTTGGGAGGCCGAGGCGGGTGGATCACAAGGTCAAGAGATCGAGACCAGCCTGGCCAACATCGTGAAACCCCAACTCTACTAAAAATACAAAAAAAAAAAAATTAGCCGGGCATGGTGGTGGGCGCCTGTAGTCCCAGCTACTCAGGAGGCCGAGGTAGGAGAATCACTTGAACCCGGGAGGCGGACATTGCAGTGAACTAAGATTGTGCCACTTCCCTCCAGCCTGGGCGACAGAGCGAGACTCTGTCTCAAAAAAAAAAAAGTGGATGGGGGAGGGCAATTCTGAGCAGAATGAAGCAGTACAGTGTTGATGGGGGGACCTCAGCTATTTTATTTTTTTGAGACAGAGTCTCTACTAAACAGACACAAATTAGCTGGGTGTGGTGGTGGGTACCTGTAATCCCAGCTACTCGGGAGACTGAGGCAGGAGAACTGCCTGAACCCAGGAGGTGGAGGTTGCAGTGAGCCGAGGTTGCTCCATTGCACTCCAGCCTGGGCAACAAGAGCGAAACTTGTCTCAAAAAAAAAAAAAAAAAAAAAAAAAAAAAAAAAATCACTCTACGTTGCGTCTTGTTTTTGCGACTCAGAGTACAAACACTCAGAATCACTGCATGTTGAAAGAGGCAGTCAAAAACTATTTTTGATATGAACAAATCAAGAACTTTATATTTCAATCAAATAATTAAGTATTCCTTAGGCACCTTATATAGGACTACAAAAGGAAGACACCTCTGCTCACAAGAAGCTAATTTTGTCTCAATATTCTGAGAGTCTTCATAATGTGCTACATTTTATAATGTGTTTTCACTTGTTCCTCACAACAGTCCAGTTATTATCCTTTTGTACAAGCAATGACACAGAAGCTCAGAACAGTTCTATAACTTTTCCAGAAAGTCCCATCTAGACCTCAAACAAAATCTCACTTCAAAGTCTGTAACCTTCGCATTATGCTCTGATGACTCAGGAGAGTGTCAAAGGATTATCATCAAATATCAAAATATACAATATTAAGTGGCCAGAAAGGAGATAGTTGTTGGACAGGAATAAGGAAAGGCTTTAAACAGAGGTGAGATTTGGTACTAAAGACACCTAGAATCAGAATGGCCAGGCATCCTGGAGAATAGGTTAACGATGAGGAAAAGAATACTTGTGTTGCAGGGGATGTCCAGGGATCTAGCCTGGTTGGAGCAGTGGCACAAGAGAGATGAGACCCACTAGGGTCCTGGGTGCAGGGAGACTTAAGTTTGATTTTAGTTCTGAACACCTCATGGAAAGCCACTGTAGGTTTTTCATTTCTCATTCTGTTGCCCAGGATGGAGTACAGTGTTGTACTCCATCCAGTATTGATCCCAGCTCATTGCAGCCTTGAACTCCTGGGATCAAATGATCCTCCTGCCTCCCAGGTAGCTAGGACTGCAGACACACCACCACACCTAGCTAATTATTTTTTGTAAAGGGGTGGTCTCTCGCTGTTTCCCAGGCTGGTTTCGAACTCTTGGCCTACAGTGATCCTCCCACCTCAGCCTCCAAAAGTACTGGGATCACATGAGAGAGCCATTGTGCGTAGCTGACCACTGAGGGGTTTCAAAGAATGGAAGTGGCACTGCTGTACTAAATGACTAGAGGCCCCAGTCATGTGGCCCAGAACTGAGGTTAACTGGGCTTAGAAAGTAATATAATAACTGAGACAGGACAAACCTAAAAAAAAAAAAACCAAAAACCTTTTGAATGAAAAATCAAAGGTTGTCCCAATTGTGGCCGAAAATGGCCTGGTATTCAAGTGAGGGGTTTTAGGGCTATGGATTCATCAGCATGCAGAGATGACAACTGAAGTGAGGCACAGTAAGGTGAGGGCTCATGAGTGAGCCACAGAAGATGCTGAAAATACTTGTGATACATGGAATTTATCTTCCTTTTGCGATGAACACACACGTAAGTGGCACGGATATTTTGCTGAAATGGAGCTTGCTGGTTTCCTCTCTAGCTCTTCCCCATAAAACAAATAAGCTATGATTTTTTTAAGTGAAGTGCCACTTTTATATCAACTACCTGATAGCTCCACCTAGATGTTTCCTAGACATCTTAGATATTACATTTCCAAAAAATTTTTTTCCTTTCAAAACCCACTCCTCTTCATCCTACTAAATGGCATCGCCATTCATTCAGTTGCTAAGGCCTTTAAAAAATCTTGGAATCTAGACCAGTGGTCCCCAACCTTTATGGCACCAGGGACCGGCTCTGTGGAAGCCAACTTTTTCATGGACTGGGTGGGGCAACGATGGTTTCAGGATGAAACTTCCACCTCAGATCATCAGGCGTTAGTTAGATTCTTATAAGGAGCACACAACCTAGATCCCTTGCATGTGTAGTTCACAACAGGTTTCATGCTCCTATGAGAATCTCATGCCACTGCTGATCTGACCGGAGGCGGAGCTCAGGGGTAATGCTCGCCTGCCCACCACTCACCTCCTACTGTGCAGCCTGCTTCCTATCAGGCCACAGACCAGTACCAGCCCAGGGGTTGGGGGCCCCTAATCTAGAGAATACACCCCACAACCAATCCATCAGCAACTCCTGCTAACTACGTTCAGCTAAATTCTCCCCACCTCTTCTGCTTGCCTGGTCCAAGCCAGTATCATTTCATGCCTAGATAGAGCAACAGCCTATTAGTCTTCCTAGTTCCACACAGCAACCTTTTAAAACTTTTAAAATTTATGTCAGATCATAATACTTCTGTGTTAAAAATCCTCTGTGATGGCCAGGTGCGGTGGCTCAGGCCTGTAATTCCAGCACCTTGGGAGGCCGAGGCGTGTGGATCGTCTATGGTCAGGGGTTGGTGACCAGCCTGGCCAACATGGTGAAACCCCGTCTCTACTAAAAATACAAAAATTAGCCGGGTCTGGTGGCACACCCCTGTAATCCCAGCTACCCGGGAGGCTGAGGCATGAGAATCGCTTGAACCTGGGAGGCGGAGGTTGCAGTGAGCCAAGATTGTGCCATTGCACTCCAGCCTGGCAACAGAGCGAGACTCTGTCTTAAAAAAAAAAAATTCCTCTGCGGCTTCTTTTTCAGAAAGCCCAAAGCCTTACAACAATGGCCCACAAAATACAAAGTACACAATCTGATTATCAGTTAACTCTCTGGCTTCATCTATTACTGTCTCCCCGATTGCACTCCAGCCACATTAGCCTCCCTGCTCCTCAGACATACCAGGCATAGTTCTGCTTCTAGGTCTTTGTCCTGAGTTCCTTCTGCCTGGCAAGCTCCTCCCGGCACCAGACAGTATAATGGCTCTTTCAGAACATTCAGATCTCTACTGCACCTTATCAGAGTAGCCTGACCACCTTTATCTAAAACAAAACGACCCCCTCCCAGAAGTGCCTATTTACTTACCTCATTTGTTTTGTTTTGTTTTTGAGAAAAGGTCTTGCCATGTTGCCCAGGCTGGGAGCAGTGGTGAGATCATAGCTCACTGCAGCCTCAAACTCCTGGGCTCAAGCGATCTTCCTGCCTCAGCCTCCTGAGTAGTTGCGACTACAGGTGTGAGCCGCCACACCTGGCTAATTTTTTTCTTTTTTGTAGAGACAGAGTCTCCCTATTTTGCCCAGGCTGGTCTCAAACTCCTGAGTTCAAGCCATCCTCCCACATTGGCCTCCCAAAGCCCTGGGCATCAGCCACTGTGCCTGGCCCTGTTTTCTTCCTACCATTTATCACTAGCTGATATTTTATATTTGTTTATTTTCTCTTTCATCTCCACAAAGCATTTTGTGAGAGCAAGAATTTTTTGTTCATGCTTACATTCTCAGTGTCTTGCACATAAAAGTTGCTCAATAAATTTCTGTGAATCAAAGACCACTTTGTTGATAGACTGTAATATTCTCTTATTTCTCTCTACTCGCTTTATACAATCTGATGTGCTGTTCCTACCAAATGAGACAATCAAAATGAGAATATTAATACATCTGCTCAACTGTGAAAAGATGCTGGTACTGTGGGGGAAGGGATGGGAGCACTGGGTCAAACTATGGTAGCTTGTCTAATGCTTCATTGCCCACTTGAGACTTCAAGACGACATGGTACACTAGGTAAGAATCACTGCACACGACAGTACCTGTGCAATAGGAACCGCACACAGGGTTACTCCAAAGCCAACCGTCACAGTTTTGTGCCATGGTCTTATCAATTCTGAGAAACACCGCTTCTTAAAGTTAGCCACAACAGGAACACACAAACACTGTCTGTACCTGGAAGTAGAAGTCAGATTTCATAAGGCACGACCGCCAATCTGTAACAGGCTCTTGGATTTACTTGCAGGGGCTGTAAACTCAAACTCGAGCCAAGCAGGAACCTAAATGAGGATGCAGGACAGCTGAGGGGTTTTGAAATTTTCAACATACAGCAAGTTTAAAATGTTGCCTCAGGTAGGGTGTGGTGGCTCACGCCTGTGATTCTAGCGCTTGGAAGGCCAAGGGCAAGGCGGGAGGATCACTCGAGCCCTGAAGTTCACGACCAGCCTGGGCAACATGGCTGGCAACATGACCTGGTGTCTATTTAATAAGAAAAAAAAAAGAAGGCCGGGCGCGGTGGCTCACGCCTGTAATCCCAACACTCTGGGAGGCCGAGGCGGGTGGATCACTTGACGTCAGGAGTTCGAAACCAGCCTGGCCAACATGGTGAAACCCCGTCTCTACTTAAAACACAAAAATTAGCCCGGACTGGTGGCACAGTCCTGTAATCCCAGCTACTCGGGAAGCTGAGGCAGGACAATCGCTTGAATCTGGGAAGCAGACGCTGCAGTGAGCCGAGAGCGCCCCACTGCACTCCAGCCTGGGCAATAGAGCGAGACTCAGTCTCAAACAAAACAAAACAAAATTAGCCGGGCGTGGTGGCAGGCGCCTGTAATCCCAGCTACTCGAGAGGCTGAGGGTGAGAATTGCTTGAACCCGGGAGATCTCGCCACTGCACTCCAGCCTGGGCGAAAGAGCCAGATCCTGTCTAAAATAAAATTGAAATAAAATAAAATAAAATAAAATAATAAAATGTTGCCTTAAAACATTTTAGAAACGGATGCCATAATAACCGCTCCTGCAGGCAGGATTTAGCTCTGGACCCCTGGCCTGGTTGTCAGGTGTGTGTGACGGTCCCGCTACAATCGCCCAAAAGCCTGCAGGGCTAGGAAGGGAGCCCCGCGCCGAGGTCCCCCGCGCCTGCTCCCCGGGCCCCTTGTGCCTTCGGGAAGACGTCCTCAGACGCTTCCCTCCCTTCCCAGGCTCCCCCATGCCGTGTCCCTCCTCCTCTCCACGTCTTCTCAGGGACTTCAAGGGGCTGACGCGAGCTGGTCGGGAGGCGGAGTCGCCCCAAGAAGGCAGCCTGGGGTCTAGGGCATTCGTTTCTAGAAAATGGACGAACTGAAAACGAAACCCGCTTGACCCAAGGGGCGGAGGCGGGACTGTCGTCAGTCCTCCCGAGCGGGGCGAGACGCCGCTACCCAGCTGGGCTGACGAGGGACGTGCGCGTAAGAAAAGCGGGCGCCGCGGGCCGGGCCACAGCGCTGTCCGCGTCGGTCCCTCCCTCTGGTCCTGTCCCCTCTACGCGGCGGCAGCGGTACCTGAACAGTGAGGTTACACTGCGCGACAGCCAACTCTTCAGAGCCGCCATCGTGCAGCGGACAGACGCCGGACGCACACGCCGGAAGTGACGCAGCTTCGTGAGCGCGGGGCCGGGCACGGCCTCCACCAGAGAACGCCTCACCCCATGGCCACGCCCCCACCCAAGGAAGCAGTCGGGATTGGGCAGACAGGGGGAAAGGGGGCGAGGCTTAGGGCAACGGCTATAACGGCCGCGCAAGGCAACCAACCGCCGAAACTTCCGCGTGGGGCGGGGCATACGCAGGGCCTGAGGGCGCGGAGCTGAGTCGGACACCGTGACGCTACGGGTGGGCGGGGACTCAACTCTGGCCAGGGCTTGAAGGGAATTCCCTGGTGAGTTGGGGAGGCGGGGCCGGGCGGGAGGCGGGGCCGGGCGGGAGGCGGGGCCGGGCGGGAAATGCGGCCGCGGCGCTGTCACTTCAGCACCAGGAAGTAGGTGGTCCAGCCGGCCAGCAGCAGCGCCCCGATGAGCACCGTGTAGCTGAGGAGCACGAAGGCGAGCAGCTCCCGCAGCAGCTGCAGCACGTGGACGGTGGACGAGGCCGGCATCGCGCTGCGCGGGAGACCCGGGACGGTCGGCACCCTGCCGGGCTGGCGCCGTCCCAGAGGGGCGGAGGGGAACACACGAGGCCCTCGAAACAGCAAACGAAGGCTAGGAAGCCCACAGTGCCGACCTCCCCAACAGCCTCCTGGACGCTCGCTTCTCGGTTACACTGGAGAATCCTTCTCAACCCAAACTGCCCTCGTTCTTTGGCTCTGATCCGGGCTGAGGAGTCAGAAGCCCGGCTCTTCCCCGCGCCCCGCAGCTGCATGAGTCTTCCTCCCGGCTCGCTCCTCCCACCACCACCTCCTGCATTTTTAATGCTGTGAGTGCCGCTAATGGGCTGGTGGAGTATAGCTTTCTTTTCCCGTCACTCAAGCTGCAGCCCCAGCTGCGGCCCTGGCTGGAAGGGGAAGAGGAGACCCATTTGGGCAGGAGGAAGGCACAGGCCCAAACCTGCCCTTCTGTGAGTCCCCTGGCCCCAAGGCTTGCCAGCAGCAGAGATGGAGGATCTTTGCTTTGTGGTCCGGCATGCTTGCCTTCTGGCCAGCTGGAACTGCAGGGTGCCAGGTGGTGGGTGGGCATCAGTCCGATCCTGGGCTCACCTCCCCCACAATGCTCTGTACATCTGCCCCAGCCCTGCTAACTTCCACAAGAGACGGCATCAGACAGTAAGAACCCCACACCAGCTCATCAGACAGTAGGAACCCTACAGCACCTCCAAAGCTGCTTTGCCCAGCCACTCCCGGCAGTGTCGGGCACTGGCTTCCTTCTCTCCCCACCTCACTTACTTGGCAAAGTTTCCACGACTCTTCCACCCTGAAGCTCCGCGGTTCCGTCTGCTCTGGTGCCCAAAGGTAGCTTGTGTGTATTGCGCGATCTCGGTAGAACTGAGATTTTCAAGCAGCGGCACTCAACTAGGTGTGGTCTAGAGACCAATTACAACCTCCGCGTGGTCCCCGAGCTCTTAGCGAGCTGCGCACAGGCGTTCCCAGCCCAGACGGGGCGCTGGCAACCCTGCACGCCCTCCGCCTGTGTCGCCACCACAGCCCACAGGGCTCAGATGTGGTTTCACAGACCCAGATGGGCTGAGCAGGCGGTACACTAGTGGGTATTTCAAGCCCCTTCTGGTTTTTTTCTGAATGTTGTAGGGGGTTATGGGGTTATAGTGCCAATAGTTTCGTTTCTAACAAACACATTGAGAGCAGTCCCATCTCCTCGTCTGAGCACCAGAAGAACCACTGGACAGTGTTCACTTGCGACCACCCAACTACTAAAGCAAAAGCTGTTGTTGTCTTAAAAAAAATGCAAGTGCAAACATGCACGTGTGTGAGAACCAGGCTTAAGTGACGGAGATCTCCTGAGTGCTTGATTCCGGTTTACAAAGAGTTTCGCAGCTTACAGACTCATTATACAGGTACCTTCCCAATGTGACACTTCCAATTTCACCTCCACAGAATGTGAGGGAAAAGGAGCCAGTAAGGATTTCTGCAAAGAACAGACACTTTCCCAGGTGCAACAACAAAGGAAACGAAAGCATAAACTATGCTGCTTCTGATTATTTTGCTTGTTGCAGTAGTTTTTAGTTCAAGACTGTTTTCTGACCTTTGAAAGAGCAGGCAGTGTGGACATCAACCCTTTTATCAATATCATCATCCAGAAGCAAATGGCTCCTTAATTTAATCAGGATCTCTTATTATCAAATTATTGCCTTGGCCACAGTGAGGCTGAAAACAGGAGCCAAACATTATCAAGCTGCTCAGGAAGCCAGTGAGTAGTAATTACTCCCCCAGAGAACTGGTCATCTTCCGTGTCCTACCTAGTGGAAACGGAGTATAGCTGAGATTTATACCCTCCTCCACACCAAAATAATGGATGAAACAGACAGGCTATTAAAAATAGGCCTGATTCTGTTCCCTTTTAACTCTCACATCCTTCATTGGATGTCTCCAGGCAGTTAAGTGTTCTAGCCTTTGCAGCTCCTTGTTACCACCCGATTTTGGGTGTTTTACAGCAACGGAGTAACTTAAGCTAAGAAACACTATGTGGCTTGAAATTCACACTAATCCATTTAGAAATGAAAGAACCAGAAATTTTAAATAACTGCCTTTTTCTTCTGTTGTCTGACAAAAAAGGTATCCTTTATTTTCTATAGGATGTCATCATTAAACCACATGACTGAATATATCAGACTCTACAATAAATTCTAAAGATCATCTATGTGATGTCTGCATTTTTTGCCTCACCATCTTTATCATAGTCCCTCTTACTGTCTGCTTTAGACATCCAGTTCATTTTGATATTTTAAAAAGAGTATTTCAGCTGGTGTGGTGGCTCACATCCATAATCCCAACACTTTGAGGGGCTGAGGCAAGAGGGCCGCTGGAAGCTAGGAGTTCGAGACCACCCTGGCCAACACAGTGAGACCCGTTTCTACAGAAAATTAAAAAGATAATAACTTTAATAAAAAAGAAAAAAATAATTATTTCTCTTAAGGCCAGGAGTTTGAGCAACATAGACCCTGTCTCTAAAAGGAAGAAAAAAAAATTAGCTGGGTGTGGTGGTACTTTCCTATAGTCCCAGCTACTCGTGAGACCGAGGCAGGAGGACTGCTTGAGCCCAGTAGTTCAAGGCTGCGGTTAGCTATGATTGTGCCACTGCACTCCAGCCTGGGCAACAGAGTTAAGACCTCATCACAAAAAAATAATTTCTTCTTGAATTAAACTCTGCTCAATTCAAACACTTCCTCCTGGTGACAGGCTGGTCTTTAATGTACAACTGAGAACAAGACAGACCAGCACGTCATGCTTAATCATAATCCATTTCCAGTGAGGGCAGATCTGAATGGAACAGAACTCACAGTGAGACTGTCCCAGTTTTCTCTGAGAATTAAATGTGCTGTTTTAAATCATCCCTCTTTCAACCATTACTCTTTTGTTCCACAATTAACAAAATACTTAATTCTCTGTTGGTTAGAATTCAACACTGTATAGCAAGACACAAAACAGTGTCTATGTAGACTTCTTTATTAAGGGGGCTGCTGGTGTAGAACTGTCTACCCAACGAGACAGAAGTCCAGACATGATGTAAACAATCCACTCTCTCCAACAATAAATGTACCGTTCACATATCCTTTCTCAGTAAGGGCACACTCTTTTGAGACAAAGACTGCTTCAAGTATTAAATGAACTTACTCAAAGGCGTGTAATATATAATCATCTACCACTTTCTATTTGCATACAAATGAAGCAATTGATGTTTTTCAGTCTTCTGCTGAATGCATTTTTAGGAGCTGACCTAACTATTCTCTGAGCAAGCTAAGTATAGAGTCTTGGGTGAGTGTAGACACATGAGACTACAACTAAGTATCTGTTCCCAGGACAGAATCTCCAGCCAGGGAGACCTGACCAGATTGAATTGAGCCCCAGGAACCAAAAACGTGGAGGGGCAGGATGGATTTCATTCTCTAAAGCAGCTGATGACTGCCTGAGGTGGAAGGTATAAACTAATCTCCCTGGGATATAACAAGTATTTGAAAACGGATTTTCTACAATGAGAATGGTTTTCTTTAAGACATTTCCAAATACTGAATATTAAGGCCAAATTAATTCCATGAGAAACAAATCTTTCAATTATTATCTCTACCACCCTTCATTCCTTTTTTTTTTTGAGATGGAGTCTCGCTCTGTTGCCCAGGCTGGAGTGCAGTGACGCGATCTTGGCTCACTGCAAGCTCCACCTCCCGGGTTCACACCATTCTCCTGCCTCAGTCTCCCAAGTAGGTGGGACTACAGGTGCCCGCCACCAGGCCTGGCTAATTTTTTTTTTTTGTATTTTTAGTAGAGATGGGGTTTCACCGTGTTAGCCAAGATGGTCTTGATCTCCTGACCTTGTGATCCACCCGCTTCGGCCTCCCAAAGTGCTGGGATTACAGGCTTGAGCCGCCGCATTCTTTTATTAAAGAGATTTTTAAAAGTATACAGAATTTCTCTTTCATTACTAGTATTTACCGTGCCCATCAGAACTCCACTAATGGGCCGGGCACAGTGGCTCACGCCTGTAATACCAGCACTTTGGGAGGCCGAGGTTGGCCCATCACCTGAGGTCAGGAGTTCAAGACCAGCCTGGACAACATGGTGAAACCCCGTCTCTACTAAAAATACAAAAATTAGCCAGGTGTGGTGGTGCACATCTGTAATCCCAACTACTCAGGAGGCTGAGGCATGAGAATCGTCTGAACCCAGGAAGTGGAGGATGCAGTGAGCTGACGTCGCACCACTGCACTCCAGCCTGGGCATGAGCGTGAGACTCTGTCACAAACAAACAAACAAAAAAAAAAAAAAAAACGGCCGGGCGCGGTGGCTCAAGCCTGTAATCCCAGCACTTTGGGAGGCCGAGACGGGCGGATCACGAGGTCAAGAGATCGAGACCATCCTGGCTAACACGGTGAAACCCTGTCTCTACTAAAAAATACAAAAAAACTAGCCGGGTGAGGTGGCGGGCGCCTGTAGTCCCAGCTACTCAGGAGGCTGAGGCAGGAGAATGGCGTGAACCCGGGAGGCGGAGCTTGCAGTGAGCTGAGATCCGGCCACAGCACTCCAGCCTGGGTGACAGAGCGAGACTCCGTCTCAAAAAAAAAAAAAAAAAAAAAAAAAAAAAAAAAAAAAAAAAAAAAAAACCAAAAAAAAACTCCACTAATGAAAAAGGTGGGGAAAAACAATGTGTAGTTACTAATCAACAACCAAAACCACACCTCGCTGGGACCCAGAAAAGCAGGGGACCAACTAATTCTGCTAGCGGCTTGGGCAAGGGCAGCAAAGCTGCCTATCTGACTTGGTGCCGTTGGTGCCTTAACTCCTCCAGAAGCTGAGATGGAGCAGCAGAGAGGCAGAGAACACACGGATTTCCAACTGCTCCTCCCACCTCCTGCCCTCCACCACAGCCTGACAGTCTCCCGCAGGAGTAGCAGCAGCTGTGACTGCTGGGCTCCAAGATCAAGAGATACACCTGGAGAAGGCTGAGGCCACCAGAGAGGGGGCTGAAACAGTGTTTTCAGCTGAGAAAGGAGTGGCCACAGACTGCTAGAAAAGTACATGTGGCAGTTACCATGGAAACAAAGTGGCCAGATGCTGAAGAAGCACGAGTTGCCCCTCCTCATCGTGGGACCAGTTGGATGTTGGGCCCTTGATGGACAGGAGAGAAAATGGAAACCTCAATGGAGGCATCCACCACTGCTGTGTCTGGAGTTACCATGTGGGCTAAGAAACTGTCTTTGACCTCTTTCAAAGGCTGAATTCCAGAAGGCTGCTCCTCAATTATCACATTCTTCCATGTCAAAAGCCCCTGATAAGTATGGAACCTACAGAGATGTAGCTGATCGCATAGAGCATAAACTTTGTTTCTGGGCAGGAAGCTCCTCTAAACCTCTTGCTTTTTAAGAAGTAGAAGGAAGCAAACTTGCCTTAGTGATCAGTTGCGACAGTGACTGATGACCCTAAATATAATCTCCCATACTCTGCAGGAAAAAGAAATCTCAACTCAGTGATAAAATGATCTCTAGCTCCCAACACTTAACCACTGTCCTAGGCCTGATGCACCCTGAAGAAATACAGCACTGGGGATTAGGGGATGGACTTTCTCTTTTTATTTTCAGTTTCACCTCCTCAGTCTCAGCTTTCTTATTTTAACAGCCGGCCTCCTTTGTCTGGCAGAATGGATTATCTACCCCCACCATCCTTAATGTGTTTCCAGAGGCCTCTAATGAAGACCCTGAGCTTAGAAAACTCAAAACCAGTGCTTCTTTGACTCAGGTTGATTCTCTTCTATTCTTCTTTATTCAGCAGATTAGGGGCTGGGCATGGTGGCTCAGGCCTGTAATGCCAGCACTGTAGGAGGCTGAGGTGGGTGGATCACCTGAGGTCAGGAGTTTGAGACCAGCCAGGCCAACATGGTGAAACACCATCTCTACTAAAAATACAAAAATTAGCCAGGTGTGGTAGTGCATGCCTGTAGTCCCAGCTACTCAGGAGGCTGAGGCAGGAGAATCTCTTGAACCCAGGAGGCCGAGGTTGCAGTGAGGTGAGACCGCGCCACTGCACTCTAGTCTGGGTGACACAGCGAGACTCCATCTCAAAGCAAAAAAAAAAAGGAATACAAAAGAGAAGGAGAAAGCAGTAAACGGTAGCATAATTTAAGAAGCTGACCCCAGAATATATTCTGCATTCCATGTTTCTTCTATGGGGTTTAACTTCCTTTCAGCAACTTCTTCAAAGAGGCAGTTTATTCTGCAGTACACTCGTTAAGTCTCCTCTGAATACCCTAGAAAGGTTTTTCCATCAGAGCCTCTATCCAACTGGTTCCGTTCATTAGTTTAGTGGTGGCAATGACATATTCTGTACCTCCATCTTCCAACTGGGAGAGAAATCGCAGGGCAGCAATTTCAGCAAAGGTTACGCCCCCGAGGAAAAATATCAGAGTCACTCGGTTTTCTCCTGGTTGACCTAAAATTTAAACATTTCAGATTAAAAACTATTTATTACTGGTGCTCCTCTTCCCACCTCTTCAAACATTTTATCATTCACAAGAATAAACAAGTGTCTTCATCCAGACAGTTCATCTGAAACCCAGGAATACTGATTTTGATCTCAATGTTTTTTCTAACTCCTGAGATTGTCAACATAGAAGTTGAAAGCTGCTACCCCTCAGGGAATAATCCGACTCTAGTGCTTACTATATACATTAGCAACGAACAAAAGAGGTATATTTAATTCTGACTCCTAAGTGCTTTACTAAGTATTTTACAAAGCAACTGTACAATACCTGAAAACCACACTAACAGGACATAATTATCTGTAGATGCTGGACTGGGACTTACGTTTCTTCTGCAGTCCTGTGGGCAGTGGCTGTCGCTCCTCAAAGTGGGGCCCTGGGAGGATGCGGAGGACCTCCTCGATGCTCCGCCAGCCAGGTCGGGAAAGCAGCTGGGCCAGCCGCACACTGAGCGGGGCATACCCACTGTACACGTAGGATATGTCCGTGGGGTTCTGTGAGATAATTAAAGAACAAAAATCCTGTAGATACAGAGACTTAGAGCAACCTGACTGTGGCCTTTTGGGTAATCCAAAATTATTTGATTTGGATTTAAAGATAGATAAACAACCCCCACCCCTGCCATGCCCTGTTCTAATCCACCCCAGCAGAGCTCAATTTTAGCAGCCAGAGCTTCACTTTTTTTTTTTTTTTTTTTTTTTTGAGACGGAGTCTTGCTTTGTGCCCCAGGCTGGAGTGCAGTGGCGCCATCTCGGCTCACTGCAAGCTCCGCCTCCCGGGTTCACGCCATTCTCCTGCCTCAGCCTCCCGAGTAGCTGGGACTACAGGCGCCCACCACCTCGCCCGGCTAATTTTCTTGTATTTTTAGTAGAGACGGGGTTTCACCGTGTTAGCCAGGATGGTCTCGATCTCCTGACCTCGTGATCCGCCCGTCTCGGCCTCCCAAAGTGCTGGGATTACAGGCTTGAGCCACTGCGCCCGGCCCAGAGCTTCACTTTTGACTCAGATCTTGAAAAGCCACTCAAAGCAGCTCTAGGTACAGAAGATGAAAAATTACTTGGTTTGGCATGAAACTTTTTTTTTTTTTTTTTTTTTTTTTTGAGACAGAGTCTGGCTCTGTTGCCCAGGCTGGAGTGCAGTGGTGTAATCTCGGCTCACTGCAACCTCCGCCTCCCAAGTTCAAGCAATTCTTCTGCCTCAGGCTCCCAAGGAGTTGGGATTACAGGTGTGCACCACCACTCCTGGCTCATTTTTGTATTTTTAGTAGAGATAGGGTTTCACCATGTTGGCCAGGCTGGTCTTGAACTCCCGACCTCAGGTGATCCACCTGCCTCGGCCTCCCAAAGTGTTGGGATTACAGGCCTGAGCCACTGCGTCCGGCCAGCATGAAATGTAGTGGGGGGAACTTGGCACTCCCCAGCTGAGCAATGATGTGCAGTAACCTTTGAACTTAGCAATCCTACTTTTAGGCATTAATCCTACAGAGATGCTTGCAGAACAAAAGATAATAGACCAAAGTATAAACATATTAACTGCAACACTGCATGTAATAGCAAAGACTGGAAACAACCTGAATTTCTATCAGTAGCAATCTGTTAAATCATTAAATAAGGTATAGCCTCAAAACCACTACGTAGCAATTTAGAAAAATTAAAAAGAAGGGGAAGATCACAAAAGACCCTTCAAGATCCTTTGTTAAGTGGTAGGTGGGTCAGGAGTCAGAAAGGTCAGAACAGTGAAGGCAGCTGAACTAATACGTACATGACAGACTCTAGACATTAAGGGCCTCTATTTTCCCACTGGGGAAAAAACCATCCAATTTTGCTCCTGACAGAGGAGACTGTCTAGTTACGAGCTTTTGTTGCAAGAGGCAGCCTAATAAAGTCCCTTATGAAGAAACAAAAAAGACTGAAATTTAGAAACATTAGAATAAAAAATGTATAGCAAAGTGCACCCCACTTTGGAGACCAACAGTAGAGAATATGCACTCTTTATGTAAAAATGTATATGCACAGAATCTTTCTGGAAGGATAGATAAAAAACTGGCCACCGTGACTGCCTCTGAGGGGAAACGGTGGAAGGAAACTCACTTGGCCCTGATGGCCCTGCTTTTGCATAGCTTTTTTTCTTTTTCTTTTTTTTTTTTTGAGATAGAGTCTCATTCTGTTGCCCATGCTGGGGTGCAGCAGTGCGATCTCAGCTCACTGCAGCCTCAACCCCTCAGGCTTAAGGGATCCGGCCACCTCAGCCTCCCGAGTACAGTAGCTGGGACTACAGGTGCGCGCTCCGCCATGCCCTGATCCTTTTGTGTTTCATCATGTTGGCCAGGCTGGTCTTGAACTCCTGACCTCAAGTGATCCTCCTGCCTTGGCCTCCCAAAGTGCTGGGATTACAGGTGTGAGCCACCGCGCCCATCCATGCCTGGCTTGTTTATGAGAGCTGGACGTCTCCACTGGTTCCTCTAGACACTCTCCACCCTTCTCCGCAATGCTCTATGCCCAGAGATGGACCTGTAGGTCCCACACCAACACACTCCAATGCCTTCTCTTTGGGTCTGACCAGTGCAAAGCACCAGAGTGAACTGGAGAGTGGGCAGCAGTGTGAGGACGAGGTTGTCACTGGCTGGCTTCCTCTGCTGGAGGTTGACCGTACCCTCAGCCAGAGGCCCCTCCCTCACCCCTTACCTCAACAGATGGCCCCACCACAGCTCTTCTCTCCAGGTTGTAAGATAAGTTTCTAGAATACCCCCCTCTCCTTGCTCTTCAGGCCGCATCTGGCAAGGGCTCCCTACCACACTGCCTCTTACTGGTCTCCGCTCTTCCCACATCTTTATTTATTTAAGACAGAGTCTTACTCCCTAGCTAAGGCTGGAGTGCAGTGGCGCAAACATGGTTCACTGCAACTGCCTCCTGGGCTCAGTGATCCTCTAATCACGGCCTCTCGGACTAAAGGCTCATACCACCATTGGCCATTTTTTTTTTTTTTGCAGAGATAGGGTTTTGCCACGTTGCCCAGGCTGGTCTCGAACTCCTGGACTCGAGCAATCTGACACTTCAGCCTCCCAATACACTGGGATTACAGGCATGAGCCACTGAGCCTGCCCCATATCTTTTTGTTTTTGGAGAGAGAGTCTCGCTCTGTCGCCCAGGCTGGAGTGCAATGGCGCGATCTGAGCTCACTACAATCTCCGCCTCCTGGGTTCAAGCGATTCTCCTGCCTCAGCCCCCCAAGTAGCTGCGATTACAGGTGTGCACCACAATGCCGGGCTAATTTTTGTATTTTTAGTAGAGATGGGGTTTCCCATGTTGGTCAGGCTGTTCTCAAACTCCTGAGCTCAAGTGATCTGCCCGCTTTGGCCTCCCAAAGTGCTGGAATTATAGGTGTGAGCCACCGCGCCTGGCCCACATCTTTATTAAACTCTCCAGAAACTCCCCAATTTAAGAGCATTCTCTGTTTCCTTCTAGGGTTCTGATGGATACAATACATGATGCATTACTTTTTCAAAAACATTAGAAAATTGCTTTTAGAAAGCAAGGCAGATGTGTAGGTTCAGAAGCATGTGTTGTCATGTGGACGATCTAACCAGTCCCTAAGCTGAGACGAGGTGGAGAAGTGTGGCTTACTTGCTCGTTAACATCATCCATCCAGAGGCGTAATGTTTTCCGTATAGTTGGGTAATTGTTTCTGCCCCCCGTCTGCGGTTTCAGTAGGCCGGCCTTCTCCAGGTTGTGTAAGGTCAATATGTGCTCATAGCCATATGTCTGCAAGGGAAGTCATTTGGCCTTGATATAAGATCAGGAAAAGGATTTCTGCAATTTTCAAAGAAGGGCACTTCCAACAAATCAATTTGGTCTGTACCATAGGACATGTTACCAAAGTCCAGCAATGTTAGTGGGTGGGCACAGAGAACAGGGTGGAGGGATGAAACGTGTCCTGAAACTGCTTGCCTGTTACTATTAATTCAGCTCACTGTTTCAAAGAGAAATTTAAACTTTTTTACTTTAAAGTCAGAATGTATGGACCCAATCTAAGTGAGCATCAAATAAATGATAGTATATTTTTATATGGTATATAATTAGCTCCAAAAAAGAATAAGGCATATCTACACATCCTGATAAGAAAGGTCTCCAGAATATATTAAAAAACAATAATATGCAATGTAGGATATTATTTCTATTTCTAAAAAATAGCCAAGGTCTGGGCATAGTGGCTCACACCTATAATCACAGTAGTTTGGGAGGCCAAGGTGGGTGGATCACTTGGGGTCAGGAATTTGAGATCAGCCTGGCCAACATGGCGAAACCCTGTCTCTACTAAAAATATAAAAATTAGCTGGGCCTGGTAGCGGGTACCTGTAATCCCAGCTACTCAGGAGGCTGAGGCAGGAGAATCGCTTGAACCTAGGAGGTTACAGTGAGCCAAGATTGTGCCACTGCACTCCAGCCTGGGAAACTCTTGCTATGTTGCCTAGGCTAGTATTGGCCTCCAGCGATCATCCTGCCTCAGTCCCACAAAATATTGGGATAATAGGGCTGAGCCACTGTGCCTAGCCTGTTAGCTATTATCATCACACAAATACAATAAACAGTGATGGCTACCAAGACTAATTCCTCTAGGTGTTAAAAAATTTACAAAACAGTGGTGACAAGACACCAAAATGGCAGCATTGTATTTTTTATTTAAAAAAAAATTTTAACTTTTTATTATTATTTTTTGAGACAGTCTTACTCTGTTGCCCAGGCTGGAGAGCAGGGGCGTGATCTTGACACACTGTAACCTCCGCCTCCTGTGTTCAAGCAATTCTCCTGCCTCAGCCTCCCAAATAGCTGGGACTACAGGTACATGCTACCATGCCTGGCTAATTTTTAAATTTTTGGTAGAGATGGGGTTTCACCATGTTGGCCAGGCTGGTCTCAAAGTCCTAACCTCAAGTGATCCACCTGCTTCGGCCTCCCAAAGTGCTGGGATTACAGGCATAAGCCACTGTGCCCGCCCCATGAAGTATTTTTTAAAAAGATGCTGTCCTCCTTGGCAAATTAATAATTTGAAAATATACTTACCTGGAGAATCTCTCTTTTGTAATAATCCAAAACTTTTTGTTTGAGCCCACTATTACACACGGATTGGAGGCAAACTAATCTTAACACCTTGATCAACGAGTGCTTTTGGGCGATACAATCCTCAATGTAATTGTTGACCTAGAAATAAAGTAGTGTACATATACATTTACATATACACATACATGTACATATACACACATACACACACACAATGCATGGTTTGGGAACTTAACTTGATGTTTATTATTTTTCAAAGTCCAATAAAGGAGATATGTGGGAAAATGAGCTGTTTTTCCACAGTCCAACCCTTTCCTGAAATAGCTCTGCTAGCCCCAGCCACATACACACCCTGGCCACCACACAGACACACAGAGACACACACACACACACACACACACACTCAGTGATCAGGCCAAGTCACTGGAGCCCAAGGCTGCTGAGAATACATTTGGTCACTCCCTATGCCTGTCTGGACACATCTGTCTCTAAGGACACGCTTCTGAGAGGCTACCGGATGCCTACTCCATTTCAATAGTATCAACAACTAACCTAACAAAAAGTATCAGTAATTGTTTTATGTTAGGAATTTTCATAAAGTGAATAAAATTTGTTAATATTAAGAGCTACTTAAAGGAGTTATATAAGAAACTCTTTCAAAAGAGCAAATACCTTAATTTATCTAATACGGTCTTAAAGAGATTTGATTTTAGGGGCTGGGTCTCATCTTGCCATGTATGGCAGAAAGTGTCTTGCACAGAATAATGTTAAATATCTGTTACTTGATAAAATCTACACTTGCACATTTTGCATTTGCTCTTAAAAATATTTAAGTGGCTGGGTGCAGTGGCTCACTCCTGTAATCCCAGCACTTTGGGAGGCTGAGGTGGGCAGATTACAAGGTCAGGAGATGGAGACCATCCTGGCTAACATGGTGAAACCCTGTCTCTACTAAAAATACAAAAAATTAGCTAGGCATGGTGGCAGGTGCCTGTAGTCCCAGCTACTCGGGAGGCTGAGGCAGAAAAATGGTGTGAACCCGGGAGGCGGAGCTTGCAGTGAGTGGAGATCGTGCCACTGCACTCTAGCCTGGGTGACAGAGCGAGCTGGGCGACAGAGTGAGACTCCATCTCAAAAAAAAAACAAAAAAACAAAAAAAAAACAACTTAGGCAAGGCATGGGAATCGAAGCAGTTGGTTTTCTGGCTATAATCTGAGGTTTAATAAGTTTTCAATTACTTGCTAAAGAGGTTTTTTGTCCACATACCTTATCAGTGTCTATTCCAGACATAAACTCCTGTTCCACGGTTAATTTATCAAAGAAGTCTTCAGAAGCTAAAATGAAATTAGCAAATTTGCAACTTAGAAATTAAATGTTAATCTACTTGAGTGGCATGCTTTTATACATAGAGCACGATTCAGAAACTAGACATGTAGCTGGGCACGGTGGCTCACACCTGTAATCTCAGCACTGTGGGAGGCCGAAGTGGGTGGATCACTTCAGGCCAGAAGTTCAAGACCAGCCTGACCAACATGGCCAAACCCCATCTCTGCCAAAAATACAAAAATTGGCTGGGTGTGGTGGTGCACACCTGTAGTCCCAGCTACTCGGGAGGCTGAGGCACAAGAATCACTTAAGCGGGGAGTGGAGTTTACAGTGAGCCAAGATCGCGCTACTGCATTCCAGCCTGGGCAACAGAGTGAGACTCTGTCTCAAAAGAAAAGAAACCAGACATCAAGCAAAAAAGCAAGCAAGCAATAAGTTTAAGTCATCACCTGAAGAAAATCTTCTAGGAAACGTGGAGAACCCTAGGCCTCTGCACTCCTAAGTTACACTGAGATACAGTCAACAACAGTGCTCCTTTGTATCCTTAGGATTTTAGTACATACCCCAGAATAAGCGTCAGTATGAATGAAAGCTAATTTCTCAAGAACATTTCATTTTCATCATTAGGTTCAACCCAATTTCAACTAGTTTCCACTTCTATGAACAGGAAAACAAAGGACTGATTTTCCAATACTGTGATTTGGTTAATATTCGAAGTATACTTCATAAAACAATCTCCTATTCAGCTCTTATAGCCCTGTGTTGTAATGAACAAACTCATGTCTGCTTTAATAGGTGTCTTCTGAGCTCTTTCAAAATACTTAACATATACTCTTTGTACCAATTCTGCACAGAGTATTCAAGGGAAGAACACGAGCCAATTAAGTAATCCTTCAAAAAAGGAAAAAAGCGGCTGGCCGCGATGGCTCACGCCTGTAATCCCAGCACTTTGGGAGCCGAGGCAGGTGCATTACCTGGGGTTGAGAGTTCGAGACCAGCCTGACCAACATGGTGAAACTCCATCTCTACTAAAAATACAAAATAAGCCGGGCATGGTGGTGCATCCCTGTAAAACCAGCTACATGGGAGGCTGAGGCAGAAGAATCGCTTGAACCTGGGAGGCAGAGGTTGTAGTGAGCTGAGATTGTGCCATTGCACTCCAGCCTGGGCAACAAGAGCAAAACTCTGTCCCCCCCCCCCCCCCCCAAAAAAAAAAAAAGAAAGAAAAAAGCTAGACTAAAAAAATTAACCATCTCAAATTATGATGGCAAACTTATGGATAATTTTTTTCTCTTATCTACATTCCAAATATTTTTCACATAAATTATAATGAAAAAATTTGAGTTAACAAGTGGACCCTTCCTCCCTCCCTCTCTCTTTTACTCTTTCGAGACAAGAGTCCTGCTCTGTCGCCTGGTTCAAGCAATTCTGCCTCAGCCTCCCGAGTAGCTGGGATTACAAGTGCCCGCCACCACGCCCGGCTAATTTTTATATTTTTAATAGAGATAGTGTTTCACTATATTGGTCAGGCTGGTCTCAAACTCCCGACCTCAGGTCATCTGCCTGTCTTGGACTCCCGAAGTGCTGGGATTACAGGCATGAGCCACCAAGCCCCGCCTGGAACATTCTTAACTATTAACATATGTACACTTCATTAACGCTGAGAAGAACACGTGGTACTAAGACAGAGCTGACTCTCCCAGGAGGCATTGTGGTGTTGATGACCTAGGTGTCAAACCTAGGTTGTATGTGCAAGTAGCCCCAGATTGAAACAATCATTACAAAGGATACTCACTAGTGACATCTTTGATCAATTCTGCAATTGAGGTATGGTTTGCAAGCGAGCCCCTTGCTGCCTGCATGTGGGGCAACTGGGAAACGAACTGCTTGATCTCCCCCACGGTCTTAGCATTGTGTCTTTCCTGAAATAAACAAGAGAGCAGTGCCTCAAGCAGGGAAGACAGTTTATTTATTTTATTTTTTTGAGAGGGACTCTCGCTGTGTTGCCCAGGCTGGAGTGCAGTGGCGTGATCTCGGCTCACTGCGACCTCCACCTCCCGGATTCAAGAGATTCTCATGCCTCAGCCTCCTGAGTAGCTGGGATAACAGGTGACCGCCACCACGCCCAACTAATTTTTGTATTTTTAGTAGAGATGGGGTTTCACCACATTGGTCAGGCTGGTCTCGAACTCCTGACCTCAGGTGATCCACTTACCTTGGCCTCCCAAAATGTTAGGATTACAGGTGTGAGCCACCGTGCCCGGCCAATATTTTTTTTTTTTTTGAGACGGAGTCTCGCTCTGGAGTGCGGTGGCCGAATCTCAGCTCACTGCAAGCTCCGCCTCCCAGGTTTACGCCATTCTCCTGCCTCATCCTCTTGAGTAGCTGGGACTACAGGCACCCGCCACCTCGCCCGGCTAGTTTTTTGTATTTTTTAGTAGAGACAGGGTTTCACCATGTTAGCCAGGACGGTCTCGATTTCCTGACCTCGTGATCCGCCCATCTCGACCTCCCAAAGTGCTGGGATTACAGGCTTGAGCCACCACGCCCGGCCGCCCGGCCGATATTTTAAGTGCTCTGTTTTTTGTATTGTTCAGAGGATGTTTCATTTATATTAATGAGAAAGGAAGAATGGAATACAAATAAATCAGGGCAAACACAGCTCCAACAGTATATAGAAAAACAGAAAAGAAAAAGTATATATATCACTGAAATACAGAGTTCATGGTGCCTGTCTCCTGAATTAGCACTTCTTTAGAAAAGCAAATGCCTCAGAGTCTGTCTTCCAATGTACCAGCTCACACATTGTGTCAGTATTTTGTGGACATCTGAGTATTGGTGAAAGATAGTATTATATAAATCATACAAATTTCCGAGTAAAAAACTAAGACAAAAAATTATGCTCAGAGGGTATCATAAAGAGGAAAGGTGTCCTATGTAATAGAAAAAAATCCATTTTTTCTGTTGACCCTCAGTCTTTTATTTGATGTCGAGACAGGGTCTCTCTGTCGCCCAGGATGGAGTGCACTAGTGTCATCACAGCTCATGGCAGCCTCTGTCTCCTAGGCTCCCACCTCAGCCTCCCGAGGAGCTGGGATTACAGGCACACGCCA
Organism: Macaca thibetana thibetana; assembly: GCF_024542745.1. NCBI lineage: Eukaryota > Metazoa > Chordata > Mammalia > Primates > Cercopithecidae > Macaca > Macaca thibetana. The sequence goes on from NC_065588.1 coordinate 118,589,230, forward strand.
CTGCCCAGCTAGTTAAAAAAAAAAAAAAAGTTTTGTAGAGACAGTGTCTTGCTGTGTTGCCCAGGCTGGTCTAGAACTTCTGGGCTCAAGCGATCCTCCTGCCTCAGCCTCTGATAGTGCTGGGATGACAGGCGAGAGCCACTGTGCCTGGCCTGAACCTTAGTCTTGAGTATAGTCTATGAACAAAGCAAACCTAGCTTGGTGATGATGATATTTTTTGGCAAAATTTAATAAACCAAAAGTAACTTCAGAAATATGAAAATCAATTACTGAATATAATTCCTGAGAAAGATAAAATCTGGAATTACATGGCTGAGTTCCAAGCCAGCCTGGGTAACACAGGAAGTCCCCGTCTCTACAGAAAACAAAACAAAACAAAAAAACAACAAAAAACTTGGCTGGGCATGATGGCATGTGACTGTGGTCCCAGCTACTCGGGAGGCTGAGGTGGGAGGATTGCTTGAGTCTGGGAGGTAGCAGCTCCAGTAAGCCATGATTGTACCACTACATCCATCCTGGAAGACAAAGTGAGACTGTGTCTCAAAAAAAAAAAAAAAAAAAAACCTGGAACTACATACTCAGCGAAAAATTCATTCTCAAAAACTTCCAATTTATGTTTCCAAAGTCGAAATATTCAAACTTTATGATCTTGTTGAATTCCCAAGTTTCAAAAAGGAGCCTGAGCAAGAATAAACTAGTGAACGGGCAAGAGGAGGTAGGAAGGTGATAATAAAGCTACCAATTTCAAAGCTCTGGGTTGCTGGGGATTTCAGTCTCATTATCACCTGCCACACATGCTGAGTTTCCCTGCCACATTCACACTGGCTAAACTGGAGTTTTCAGCATGAAGCACAGGTTCTATCATAGAGGATCTTTTATTTATAGTATGGATGGCTTCCTCTTAAGTGAGGTAGGAAATAATTTAAAGGACAATAAAGCAAATGTTTATGATGGAAGTCTGTAAACTGCACACACTTGTGCCTCCACCTACCTCCCACACAAAAAGAACTTTACACAACGCGGGTCTGAGAAAGTTTAAAATGAAAGAAAACTTTGGATCTTCCAATACTGAATTTGCAGTTACTGAAGATGAGAAAAGTTGCATTGAAGCCTGGTTTAATGGCTACATATTTTTGGAGCTCTCATTCCCCTCAGGGATGGGCATCTACCTGAGACCTAGAGTTGCAGAATGACACCCAAAACTTGCCTCACCTCGAATGCTGCCGAGATGATCTTTGCTTTCTTGCTGAGCACAGAGCCCACCGCATTGAAGTTCTTGTCTCGGATCTCAGCATAGAGCTCCTCTGCAGAATTCAGCTGCAGCTTCTTTGCTTCCGTGGGGAGGTCCTTACCACCATCGCCCTGTTTCTTAGGTGCAAATTTCTCTGGAGGTAATTTCACATAACCTGAGCAGCAATGGAAGGGAATAAGCACCTGTGTGCAATGACTGGAAGAACCAATCAAGAGGCCAAGCACAAAACAATTTCCCTTAGGAGAAAATGGAAGATGGCAAATGACACATAGCTCTGAGCTTTTGATTTTCCATGATCAACGTACAGGAAGTAGTGACTCTAATATTGATACCACAGTTCTATACTTTGGGGCACCTATATAAACCACATGCAGCACTGTCTACCTCCTAAATTTATTCAGCGATTAGGTCACTCACTTTTCTACTCAGAAAACTTTCAAGGATCTCCCCATTGACTTTTAGTGTTTTTTCAAACTACATCATGTTCCATTAGTGGATCATGAAATCAAGCTGGTGGGTTGCAAGTAGCATCTTAAAAACAAAACCAAGACAAAACAAAACAAAACAGCAGTACTAAAAACAGCGAAGAGCAGAAAGTACAAAAGCTTATCACATGACGTTAGAGAAACTAGTGGTGACTTCGGTTTTTTTTTTAAATAAAACTTTTGTTTCAGTTTCACATGCACACATATACATACATGTATGTACTGGGTCATGATATAAAATATATTTCTTACTGTGGGTTGGAATCCAAAATAGTTTAAAAGCCATTCTAGAACAAGAATTAGAAACTATGATCTGAGGGCCAAACTCTGCTCACTCTTTTTTTTTTGAGACAGAATTTCACTCTTGTCACCCAGGCTTGAGTGCAATGGCATGATCTCGGCTCACTGCAACCTCCGCCTCCTGGGTTCAAGTGATTCTCCTGCCTCAGTCTCCTGAGTAGCTGGGATTATAGGCACCTGCCACTACGCCCTGCTAATTTTTTTGTATTTTTAGTACAGACAGGATTTCACCATGTTGGCCAGGCTGGTCTCGAACTCCTGACTTCAGGTGAGCCACTTGCCTTGGCCTCCCACAGTGCTGGATTATAGGCATGAGCCACCACGCCCAGCCCACTTTCTGTTTTTGTAAATAAAGTTTTATTGGCACACGGCCACAGCTATTCTTTTTGTATTGTCTATGGCTTCTTTCACATTACAATGACAGAGACAAGGAGGTTCCTCTGTATGACTTGCGCTGTGTAACAAGCGAAAGCCTAAAATACTTACTATCTGGGTCTTTATAGAAAAAGTTGTACACCCTGATCTAGAATAAGCTTCCAAATTCCTTAGCATGGGAGTCTTAATTTCCTTCTCCCTACTCTGCTCCTGCCAAGCCAAGTGAGTCTCTATTTCCCAGGAACACCCCACATGTGCTCATGAACTACTGATGGCATAGAGCTGGTGTAACTCTGTAGTAAAGCAATTTGGCAACACGTACCAAGTGCCTTTCACCCCAAAAATCCTGCATCAGGGAATCCAGGGAAAGAAAATAATCTGATATATGAAAAAAATCTTATATAGGCTGGGCATGGTGGCTCACGCCTGTAATCCCAGCACTGTGAGAGGCTTAGGTGGGAGGATCTCTCTCTCTCTCTTATTTTATTTATTTATTTAAGAGGGAGTCTTGCTCTCTTGCCCAGGCTGGAGTGCAGTGGCGTGATCTCAGCTCACTACAACTTCCACCTCTCAGGTTCAAGCGATTCTCCTGCCTCATCCTCCCGAGTAGCTAGGATTACAAGTGCCCGCCACCACATCTGACTAATTTTTGTATTTTTAGTAGAGACGTGTTTCGCCATTTTGGCCAGGCTGGTCTCGAACTCCTGACCTCAGGTGATCCGCCCACCTCAGCCTCCCAAAGTGCTGGGATTACAGGCGTGAGCCCCCATGCCCAGCCACTTCTTTTTTTTTAAATTGAGAGAGTCTCACTTTGTCACCCAGACTGAAGTGTAGTGGGACGATCTCGGCTCATTGCAACCTTTTTACCTCCTAGGTTCAAGTGATTCTCCTGCCTCAGCCTCCCAAGTAGCTGGGATTACAGGTGCACACCACCATGCCCGCCTGATTTTTGTATTTTTAGTAGAGACAGGGTTTCGCCATGTTGGCCAGGCTGGTCTCAAACTCCTGACCTCAAGTGGTCTGCCTGCTTCAGCCTCCTAAAGTGTTGGGATTACAGGCATGAGCCACCACACCTGGCCTGGGAGGATCTTTTGAGCCTAGTTCAAGACCAACGGGGGGGCAACAGAGAGAGACCCTATCTCTGCAAAATCGTGAAAAGTTAGCTGGGCGTGGTGGTGCATGCCTATAGTCTCAGCTACTTGGGAGGCCGAGGTGGAAGGACTGCTTGAGCCCAGAAGGTCAAGGCAGTAGTGAGGTATGATCACGCCACTGTTCTCTACTCTGGGAGACAGAGTGAAACCCCGTCTCAAAAACAACAACATTGGCTGCGCATGGTGGCTCAGGCCTGTAATCCCAGGAATTTAGGAGTCTGAGGAGGGTGAATTGCTAGAGTTCAGGAGTTCGAGAACAGCCTGGGCAACATGGTAAAACCCGTCTCTATTAAAAACAAACAAACAAAAAACAAAAACAACAAAAACCCCACTTATGTATACAGATGTTTTTATAATCACACACACAAAACCTAAAATGCCCAGCATTAGAGGAATGACTCTGTAAACTAGGATTTAAATATACTATGAATTTTCCTTTTTTTTTCTGAGATGGAGTTTCACTCGTTGCCCAGGCTGGAGTGCAATGGCGCGATTTCGGCTTACTGCCAACCTCTACCTCCCAGGTTCAAGCAATTCTCCTGCCGCAGCCTCCCAAGTAGCTGGGATTAGAGCCGCCCGCCACCACACCCGGCTAATTTTTTTTTTTTAGTAGAGACAGGGTTTCACCATGTTGGTCAGGCTGGTCTCGAACTCCTGACCTCAGGTGATTGGCCTGCCTTGGCCTACCAAAGTGCTGGAATTACAGGCATGAGCCACTATGCCTGGCCTATACTGTGGACTTTAACATAACGATTACAGTATACATACACTGGGAAAATGCTCATTAGCATCCCAAATCAAAACTCAGGTTTGAAACTATTTGTGCAACCTGATTCCATTTTTTGTTAACTAAAGTAAACTACACAAGGGGAAAAAAAGACTAGGAAATGATACCACAATATTAACAGTGGTTGTCCCAAGGTTTGGGGCCACAGGGTAGGGCTGGAGGATAATAAGGGATCTATGTTTTCTTCTATTTTTCCAATTTTTTTCTTAATCAATGTTTGACTTACATTACAAAAAAACTTGCTACAAGGAGGATGGGAATTTATACATATTTTTTCTCTTCCTGGAAAATCCCTTCCCACCTCTCACCTCTCCTATACAGCTATCCCCCTCTCCCCCTGCCACTCCCCATCCTGAACTTCAGAACTCTTCTCTCATGCCTTCCTGGGTGGTACAAGCTCTGGGACCACCCTGTTTCTTTGATTTCCACCCATGACCCAGCATAGGGCTCTCCTGAAATAAATTCCTCTGTCAATAAATAAGGTTTTAAAAAGTATTAAAGGTGCCATTTTTTGGACAAATAACAGTAATAAAAAGACTTTACAATCTTACCACTAAAGACCTTGAGGAGGCATGTGGAAACGCCTCTTCATGTCTCTCTCTCCATTCCCTCACCCACGTCATTCATTCATCCATTCTTGTGGTAAACGGCACATAATATAAAAATTACTACTTTGTCTTACAGTGAATATCCAGTAGCATTTAGTACATATACAACATGGTAGGACCACAGCCAGTATCTAGTTCCACACTTTTTCATCCTAAAGGGAAACCTCGTAGCCAGTAAGTGGTGGCTCCCCATCCCCTTCCCGCAGTCCTGGCAACCACGGGTCCGTTTCCCTCTGAATTTCAGACCTTTCCTCCCTTCCTTTCTTTCTAAATATTTTTAAAAATTTTCACCTATTTTATTATTATTTTTTTGAGACAGCGTCTCACTCTGTTGCCCAGGCTGGAGTGCAGTGGTGCGATCTTGGCTCACTGCAAGCTCCGCCTCCTAAGTTCAAGTGATTCTCATGCCTCAGCCTTCTGAGTAGCTGGTACTATAGGCATGCGCCACCAAATCCAGCTGTGTGTGTGTGTGTGTGTGTGTGTGTGTGTGTGTGTGTGTGTGTGTGTATTTTTAGTAGCAATGGGGTTTCACCATATTGGTCAGGCTGGTCTCAAACTCCCGATCTCAAGTGATCTGCCTGCCTTGGCCTCCCAAAGTGCTGGGGTTACCAGCATGAGCCACTGCACCCGGCCTCATCTTTCTTCCACATCCCTCTCCTCCGGCCTTCCCTTGGCTCCGTGTGGCCTCATTCAGGATGGCAATAAAGGCTGGGGACTACGCAGATGAGGGAAGAAGGCCAGGCTGAGACAGGTGTGGGGGTCTGTGGTGAGGCAGGGAGCTCTAGAGGCACTAGGTCCTGGCCACCAGTGGGAGCGTGGCCTCTTGCCAGTGCTTCCAGTATTTTTCAAGTCATGGCATAATTCAGGATTATTACTTAAAATGTATCACATTTAAAAACTGACAGAAATAAATACCATGTGGGCCAAAACCAGTCAAACCAAACATGCCTGTGATCTCTGACCTACTCACTCACCAAGGCCAAGCTCTAGCCAGCCATCCACATTTTCCATCGAGTGGCCTCGACCTTCTGTACCAGTTGTTTTTCTTTTTTTTTTTTTTTAAGACGGAGTCTCACTCTGTCGCCCAAGCTGGGGTGCAGTGGCGCGATCTTGGCTCACTGCAACCTCCGCCTCCCAGGTTCACGCCATTCTCCTGCCTCAGACTCCCGAGTAGCTGGGATTACAGGCACCTGCCACCATCTCCGGCTAAGTTTTTGTATTTTTAGTACAGATGGGGTTTCACTGTGTTAGCCAGGAGGGTCTTGATCTCCTGACCTTGTGATCCACCCGCCTCAGCCTCCCAAAGTGCTGGGATTAGAGGCGTGAGCCACCGCGCCCGGCCCTGTATCAGCCGATTTTCTAAAATATTTCTCCAGCCATGCGCTCCACTCAACCACGCTGTTTGGCTCGTCATGACTTGTGTATGATACCGCCTGCCCCTGCCCCAGGATCTTCATCTAAACTCTCCGTGTCTTTCCAAACCCAGCACAAACGCCACTGCTTCCACCGCCTTCCTCAACTACTGCTGGCCGCAAGGATGTGTGCATTGCAAATGCCAGTGCCCTCTGTGGGAGACCCCCGGCCTCTGCTCACAGGGGACAATGACAGGCCTGGGCACTAAACTTCCGGCCAACTCTTGTGTCACCGACAACTGCAGTTTGCTCAGATGTCACTGAATCCTAGTGTCTGAAAGTCAGAGGTCAGTATTTTCATTGTTTCAAGGGTTCTCGGATTTCTATGTAAAGGAAGCAGCTTTCTAACAGCCTTTGGAGGCATGGTCTGAGTATTCTGCCTCCAGTAATTTCTGGTTTTTATGGTATTCTTAGTTATTTTTTGTAGATATAAATATAGTTTGGAACACACATATATACGCAGACACATATATAACAATTTCTAACTGAAATAGACATGGCTATGCAGTTTTTCATGTTCCACATTTATTATTTTGATGGTTCCATAGTATTTTCTTTTTTTTGAGACGGAGTCTCACTCTGTCAGCAGGCTGGAGTACAGCGGCACTATCTCAGCTCATGGCAACCTCCTCCTCCTGGGTTCGAGCAATTCTCTCACCTCAGCCTCCCAAGTAGCTGGGGCTACAAGAACGCGCCACCACACCCGGCTAATTTTTTGTATTTTTAGTAGAGACAGGGGTCTCATCATGTTTGCCAGGCTGGTCTCAAACTCCTGACCTCAAGTGATCTACCTACCTTGGCTTCCCAAAGTGCTGGGATTACAAGTGTGAGCCACCATGCCCAGGTGGTTCCATAATATTTTATAATGTACTCATCCACTGAAATTGTTTGGAAAATTCTGGTAAGAAAATGGAAATCGAAATTTTTATGCAAACCTCACTGATCCCCTTTTTTGGAATGATTCCTCAATGCACGTTCTTAGGCTTTGGGCTTTCTTGGGCCAAGGGTTAGAAAAGTTTTATGTGTTGCTAAATTGCTAACAAAAAGGTCTATATTAATGTACACTTTGAATCATTAAAATTAGATCTCTGACTTCAAATTATGCTTAAGTGTGCAATATACAAACAGTAGTCTCCACAAAGGATATTCTTCTCATATTACCTATTAGTGAAAACAGATGTCACGTACTTACTGTTCTGAATGCCATAAATTTCATCAATGAGTCCTTCATATGTCAGCTGAGTGGCAAGAGGTGTTAATAAATCCACATTCCGATCAAGCAACAAGAGATTATCAAAAACGGGAAATATTGAATTCTGGCTTCCTGTAAACTCTCTCTTCATCCTGATCATCATATTGGCCACTTGCTGGAAACAAAACATTGGATGAGGTGGGGCCCTCCTGGGAATGAGCAGATGTGAAAATCTGTCTAAAACCAGCAAGGCAATCAAAAAAGTGAAAAAGGAGAAAAATTGGAAGAGTGCATTGCTAAGAAATAAACAGCTCTAGAAAAGCACCTTGCTGTTGGCACCCATCCCAACACTTGCGCCAAGGAAGCTGCCATTTGCCAATGAGGCATAAAATCAGATCAGTATATTCTTGTGATTAGCAGTAGTTATGTTCTATGAAGTCACTGCAAACACTAAATTAGCAAAGATGCAACCATTGGTCCTGGGAGAAATGCAGACTTAGGTTCCTAGGAGCCTCTGGTCTCAATGTTTTTGTCATTTGATCAATACATAACCCAGTTTTATATGTGTTTCTGCTTAAAGATGCCTGACTTAACATAATTATTGATCATTCACACTGAACTGACAGCCAGCAGCTCTGTGACTCATGCCTGAATGAAGCGTCTCTGACACACATAATGTCTCTGCCAGGCACACCACAGCCTTCTTGTGCACAGGACACCAGACTGCACCTCAGCCCTACGTTTGGGGGCCATTTTAAACAGTGAAATCACCAAAAAAAGTATAGATGTGTGGAAAACATGACAGTGAGACTGTGAAAAGGACACTTGTTTGCAGTCCGAGAGCTGAAATGGGAAGGTGGAGTGTCACCTGCCTCAGCTGGGAACATGCACAGTGGTTACTCAAACTGTCACCACTAGGCCGGGCACGGTGGCTCAAGCCTGTAATCCCAGCACTTTGGGAGGCCGAGACAGGCGGATCACGAGGTCAGGAGATCGAGACCATCCTGGCTAACACAATGAAACCCCGTCTCCACTAAAAATACAAAAAAATTAGCCGGGCGTGGTGGCGGCGCCTGTAGTCCCAGCTACTCGGGAGGCTGAGGCAGGAGAATGGCGGGAACCCGGGAGGCGGAGCTTGCAGTGAGCCGAGATCGCGCCACTGCACTCCAGCCTGGGCGACAGAGCGAGACTCCGCCTCAAAAAAAAAAAAACAAAAAACAAAACTGTCACCACTGTGCACGCCCACAAAAGCACCATGAGTACTGACTTGGAGGCTTATAAGTGCATTTTAATCAGTAGGCAAATTCATGAGTACAGTATTCGTAAATAATTAAGATCAACAGAATTTGTTTGTAAGGAGCTTCCCGTTCCTCCTCCCTTCTGGGGTGTGAAGGGCCCCTTCTTTACCACCAGAAAGCAGCTGGTTCTTACCCGAGCGCATTCTCCTTTCCCAAAGATCTGGGGGATCGTTCCGTACAGAGCTTGCAGGGTCATCAGCCCCTTGGCTGCATGGTACAGGCTTGTCTGGTCACCCTCCAGGTAGCACTCCTGTGAGGGGAAAGGCCAATTACTGCCAGGCCATGGGGGCCTCCCAGGGGTCCATCTCTGTTCCTGGGACTGGGGTGCACCAACAGACAATAAAATCATTTCCAGTTATTTCACACTGTGCCAGGAAAATTGGGAACTCAAGTTCATTTTCCAAAACTGCTGCCTGTCAGACCAGGCCCTGAGGCTGGCAGCCCCAGGGTGGATGCAGCCCTGGAAGCACCTCTCCTGGGCAGAGCCGGGGCTTCTGGGAGAAACTGTTCACCCAGCATGCCAGCTCTTCTGAATAAGCTCTTAAATAAAAGACAGAAGAATACAGACTTACACTGAACGATGGGTTCCCATTCACTGGTGAGAGTAAACTCTGGCAGGACATGCTGGGAGAGCCACATGCTAATTACCGAGAAATACAAAAGACCACAGGACAGAATACTTCATTGTTTTTACAAAGGATGAGGCAGATTTTCATGACACCTGACAACTGAAGGCCACAATCTCTTGAGTATGATCTCATTTTATAAAAAATATATATATTTGCACTGAAAAAAGGACCTCCAAATACACACAAAACCACCTGGGAAGGCTAGATGCATGGCTGTAACCCCAGCACTTTGGGAGGCCAAGACAGGAGGATCGCTTGAGCTCTGGAGTTTGAGACCAGCCTGGGCAACACAGTGAGACCCTGTATCTACACAAAATTAAATTAGCCAAGGATAGTGGTACGCATCTGTATCCGAGCTACTCAGGAGGATAAGGCAGGAGGATCACCAGAGCCCAGGGGTTTGAGGCTGTAGTGAGCTATGATCGCACTGCCACACTCCCCTCTGGGCAACAGAGCAAGACCCTACCCCTTTAAAAAAAAAAAAAAAGAAAAAAAGACGGAGAGAGAGAAAAAACCCACCTGCGAAGTGAGAGGAGGGAAGCGGTCACTTTTGATACAGGTGGATCAAAGCACAGATTCTAGACTCAGGTTGCCTTGTTCTGAACCCAGCTATGTCACTTACTAGCTGTGCCCTGGGCCAGTTAGAGAATCTCTCTGTGCCTCAATTTATTCATATGTAGAAGGGAGTATAGTCCACATAGGGCAAGGATTACATGAGAAAAATACATGTAAAGCATTTGATCGCAGTACCTGAAACATATAGCAAATGCTCAATAGCAGTTAGCTTTTTTTTTTTTCTTTTGTTTTTGAGACGGAGTCTCGCTCTGTCGCCCAGGCTGGAGTGCAGTGGCGCAATCTTGGCTCACTGCAAGCTCCGCCTCCCAGGTTCACGCCATTCTCCTGCCTCAGCCTCCCATGTAGCTGGGACTACAGGCGCCCGCCACTGCGCCCAGCTAATTTTTGTATTTTTAGTAGAGATGGGGTTTCACCATGTTAGCCAGGATGGTCTCGATCTCCTGACCTCGTGATCTGCCCGTCTCGGCCTCCTAAAGTGCTGGGATTACAGGCGTGAGCCACCGCGCCCGGCCTAACAGTTAGCTTTTATATGGAATGATTTGGGTTTTTTACAACCATTATCCACTCATAAGTCAATACGGTACATTTTATCAATTCCCTCCACCCCTACCAACCCAACATGTCCCTGCTGTCCACAGCCAGAAATGAGGGGGCCCTGAGGGTCCAGGTCCTGAGGAAGAGAGAACGTGGTTGTCACTTGGCAGGCCCTCTGCCCCAGGGAGGAAGGATGGCAGACATGGTGGGGAGCATTTGGTTATTATTGAAAGTGTTGCCAGACTACTCTTTCGAGTGTGGTGTATTTTAACACTTCCCAGAATATGGCAGACCATCATTGAGAATGTCAAAAGACACACTTTTTGGCAAAACTACTTAAAGCTCCAGATCAGATGAACATCCAAGGGCAAAAGACATTAAGGGCCAGGCACAGTGGCTCATGCCTCTAACCCCTGCACTTTGGGAGGCCGAGGGGGGTGGATCATGAGGTTGGGAGTTCGAGACCAGCCTGACCAACATGGTGAAACCCTGTCTCTACTAAAAATACAAAAATTAGCTGGGCGTGGTGGCGTGTGCCTGTAATCCCAGCTACTCAGGAGGCTGAGACAGGAGAATCACTTGAATCCGGGAGGTGGAGGTTGCAGTGAGCCAAGATTATGCCACTGCACTCCAGCCTGGGCATAAAGCAAGATTCTGTCTCAAAAAAAAAGACATTAAGGAACTCCCCTCCAAATAGCATTCATATTTTACTTAATTTTTTAAAGTTGTACTACTACAAAGACAGCTCTTTTACAATATTTTTTAAAAGATGTAAAAGTTAGCAACAGATTTTAATCTTGTGGGTTTTTTTGTTTTTTGTTTTTTTTTTGAGACAGAGTCTTGCTCTATCGCCCAGGCTGGAGTGCAGTGGGGCAACCTCAGCTCACTACAACCTCCACTTCCCGAGTTCAAGCGATTCTCCTGCCTCAGCCTCCTGAGTAGCTGGGATCATAGGCGCCCACCACCATGCCTGACTTTTTTTTTGTATTTTTAGTAGAGATGGGGTTTTACTATGTTGCCCAGGCTGGTCTCAAACTCCTAACCTCAGATGATCTGTCTGCCTCGGCCTTCCAAAGTGCCACCACACCCAGCTCAGTAACCTTAACATTTAAATGCACATTTTTTTTTTTACCCCAAAGTCTCACACACCCACACAACAGAATACCTTGCAGCTTGCATAAAAGAGGCAGATTTTATATATGCTGATTTTTATATATGCGAATAAAGACCACAGTACCTTAAGCAATGCTATTGAGCATTCAACTGGGCAGAACTCTAATTCTCACATTTTACACAGAGCAATGACATAGATGATCACAACCGTAACTCAAAACACAGAGATCTAGATGTGCCTCCTGAAGCCAGGAAACCACCAAGTTGTGCTCAGTATTGAAAATCACAGAAGTACGATTATGTCATCTCCGTCAAAACTTGGGGTTGACTTTAAAATTAGGCTCTTAGGTAAAGCTCTTAGCTTTACCATCCAGATAAAGTCCTTTCTTTTTTTTTTTCTGCCACTTCTTCCAACTCCCCCAAACCCCCCGCCTTTTTTTTTCGTTGTTGTTGTTGAGATAGGGTCTCGCTCTATTGCCCAGGCTGGCGTACAGTGGTGCGATCTCGGCTTACTGCAACCTCTGCCTTCTGGCTCAAGTGATTCTCCTGCCTCAGTCTGCCAAGTAGCTAGGATTACAGGCATGCACCACCACATCCAGCTAATTTTTATTTATTCATTTTTTTATTTTTAGTAGAAATGGGGTTTTGCTATGTTGCCCAGGCTGGTCTCAAACTCCTGACCTCAGGTGATCTGCCCACCTCAGCCTCCCAAAGTACTGGAATTACAGGTATGAGCCACCATGTCCAGCCAAAATCCTTTCTTTCTTTCTTTCTTTTTTTTTTTGTTTTTTTTGAGACGGAGTCTCGCTCTGTCACCCAGGCTGGAGTGCAGTGGCGCGATCTCGGCTCACTGAAAGCTCCGCTGCCTCCCGGGTTCACGCCATTCTCCTGCCTCAGCCTCCCGAGAAGCTGGGACTAGAGGCACCCGCCACCGCACCTGGCTAATTTTTTGTATTTCTAGTAGAGATGGGGTTTCACCGTGTTAGCTAGGATGGTCTCGATATCCTGACCTTGTGATCTGCCCGTCTCGGCCTCCCAAAGTGCTGGGATTACAGGCGTGAGCCACCGCGCCTGGCTTCAAAATCCTTTCTAAACAGCATCTTAGGTGAATGTACAAAGCCAAAGACTTGAAATTCTCAGTAGAAAATAGTTCTGGCCAGGCATAGTGGCTCAGGCCTGTAATCCCAGCACTTTGGGAGGCTGAGGTGGTGGATTACCTGAGGTCAGGAGTTCGAGACCAGCCTGGGACACATGGTGTAACCCTGTCTCTATTAAAAACACAAAAAATTGGCCGGGCGCGGTGGCTCAAGCCTGTAATCCCAGCACTTTGGGAGGCCGAGACGGGCAGATCACGAGTTCAGGAGATCGAGACCACCCTGGCTAACACGGTGAAACCCCGTCTCTACTAAAATTACAAAAAAAAAAAAATTAGCCGGGCGAGGTGGCGGGCGCCTGTACTCCCAGCTACTCGGGAGGCTGAGGCAGGAGAATGGCGTGAACCCGGGAGGCGGGGCTTGCAGTGAGCTGAGATCCGGCCATTGCACTCCAGCCTGGGCAACAGAGCTAGACTCCGTCTCAAAAAAAAAAAAAAAAAAAAACCACAAAAAATTAGCTGACATGGTGGCGGGCGTCTATAGTCCCAGCTACTCAGGAGGTTGAGGCAGGAGAATCACTTGAACCCAGGAGGTGGAGGCTGCAGTGAGAGATGGCACCAACGCACTCCAGCCTAGGCGGCAGAAACAGAGTGAAACTCAGTTTCAAGAAAAAAAAAAAGAAAATAGTTCTGCCCTTCCTTACAAATCATAAGTAACATAAACAGGTTATTTCTCCTCTGCACAGATTTTGTCACTCCAAGAGAGTTTGCTTCGGCTGCTACCAATTCCCATTAAATACACAAATATGGATTAATAAAAAATGGGTATACCATCACAGGTATGTGATAAAGCACATACAGAAAACTGTTAATGCAGAAGATAAGTGGTGGATAGATGGGTATTCACCGTACAATTCAATTTTTTGGTATACTGAAATTTTCCTATAAAATGTTAGAGGGAAATCTGTATTACCATCAGATGGGATTTAGTGTAAGCAAACCACTAGGGAACAGGGTACAAAAGAGCCAAGAGGGTTGGGCGCCGTGGCCCACGCCTGTAATCCCAGCACTTTGGAAGGCTGAGGCGAGAGGATCATAAGGTCAGGAGTTCGAGACCAGCCTGGCCAACATGGTGACACTCTGTCTCTCCTAAAAATACAAAAAATTAGCCAGGTGTGGTGGTGGGCACCTAATTCCAACTACTCGGGAAGTTGAGGCAGGAGAATCGCTTGAACCTGGGAGGCGGAGGTTGCAGTGAGCCGAGACTGCGCCACTGCACTCCAGCCTGGGCAACAAGAGTGAGACTCTGTCTCATAAAAAAAAAAAAAAAAGCCAAGAAAGTCCCCTGGTTATAGCACTAGTTGGTAGTGCCACTGACTTCTACTGTCCCAGATTAACTTTTTTATTTTTCACTTTTTTCTGTGGCCATGTCTCACTCTGTTACCCAGGCAGGAGTGCATTGGTGTGACCACAGCTCCCTGCAGCCTCAACATCCTGGGCTCAGGTGATCCTTCTGCCTCAGCCTCCTGAGTAGCTGGAATGACAGGTGCACATCACCATGCTTGGCTAATTTTTTGTAAAGACAGGGCCTCACTCTGTTGCCCAGGCTGGTCTCGAACTCCTGGCCTTAAGTGGTCCTCCCACCTTGGTCTCCCAAAGTGCTGGGATTACAGGCATGAACCACTGTGCCTGGCCTATTTTATTTTTTTAAATAAGTTGCATTTCCCCCCCTTTTGTGAAAACTGTCAACAAATTAACTCTTTTAACGAGGTGATCTCTGTAACAACACAACGGGGAAAAAAATGATTCGAATAATTTTATGTACTATACCAGTGGTTCTCTAAAGTTCTAGTCTCTACCTTCTAAGTATTTTATTGGTAAGAAGAAAAAAAGGCCAGGCACAGCGGCTCACACCTGCAATCCCAGCAGTTTGGGAGGCCGAGGAGGGCAGATCTCTTGAGGTCAGGAGTTCGAGACCAGCCTGGCCAACATGGTGAAACCCCATCTCTACTACAAATACAAAAATTAGCTGGGCATGGTGGCATGTGCCTGTAATCCCAGTTACTCGATGGCTAAGACAGGAGAATTGCTTGAACTGGGGAGGTGGAAGTTGCGGTGAGCTGAGATTATGCCACTGCACCCCAGCCTGGGTGACTGAGTGAGAATCTGTCTCAAAAACAATTAAAAAAAAAAAGTTCTAGTCTCCAGAGCAGCACCACCAGCAGCAGCAGCAGCATCATAAACTCATAAATCAAAGAAACATGGATAAGTGTGATTATGTTAAAAACATACACACAGCCAAAACTACCAGAAGCAATATCAAAAGAAATGACCAAGGCAAAGGCAGCCTGCAAAGGGCGCATGTGCAGAGGGGCCTACATACAGACTCATTATCGGTAGCATGGCCTCCAACAGCATAGGGAGGAAAAAAGTGCCCTCCACTAGAAGGCTGATTGAATACATTATGGTACATCCAAACAATGGAACTTTATGCAGCTTCAAATGAGAATAACACAAGCATTGCCATATGTGGCAGAAAATGACTCAGATATATTATTAAGAGAATAACGCAACATACCAAAGTGTATATGTCATATGCTACTACTTGTACAAAAGTGGAGAGGGATTATATACTACGAGCTGTAGCTGCATATACTATCCCCCCAAAAAAAATAAAAAGAGAAATAGTGATTGCTTCTGGGATAAGCGGCAGTCTGAGAACTGGGGTAAAAAGTAGCTTCAGGCTGGGCACAGTGGCTCACGCCTGTAATTCCAGCACTTTCTGAGGACAAGGCAGGTGGATCATCTGAGGCCAGGATATCGAGATCAGCCTGGGCAACATGGTGAAATCCTGTCTCTACTAAAAATACAAAAATTAGGCAGGCGTGGTGGCAGATGCCTATAATCCCAGCTACTTGGGAGGCTGAGGCAAGATAATCACTTGAACCCAGAAGGCGGAGGTTGCAGTGAGTCGAGATTGTGCCACTGCACTCCAGCCTGGGCAACAAAGTGAGACTCTGCCTCAAAAAAAAAAAAAAAAAAAAAAAGAAAAGAAAAAGAAAAAAAAAAAACGGGCTGGCATGGGTGGAAGCTTAAGAGTTCAAGACCAGCTTGGACAACTCGGTGAAACCCCATCTCCACTAATATACAACAAAATTAGCTGGGCATGGCAGCATGTGCCTTGTAATCCTAGTTACTTAGGAGGCTGAGGCAGGAGAACTATTTGAACCCAGGAGGCAAAGGGTGCAGTGAGCCAAGATCGCGCCATTGCACTCTAGTCTGGGTGACAGTGTGAGACATCATCTCAAAAAAAACAAAAAAAAAGATTTCCTTCTTTGTCTGCAGAGTAGAAGATTTATGAAGACTCAAAAAGCACAATCTAAAAGAACAAAAGTGATATATTTACCTGCCTTAGGATGAAAGACTCACACTTCTGATTTCAAAGCTTATGGCAAAGCTACTGTAATCAAGACAGTGTAGTACTGGCATGAGGATGGACATACGGACATACAGATCAGTGGAAGAGAACTGAAAGACCAAAAACAGACCCTTACGTTTGTGAACAGTTGATTTTTGACAAGGGTACCAAGACAATTCAATGAGGAAAATACAGTTTTTCAACAAATAGTGCTGGAACAAACACATATCCATGTGCAAAAAACGAAATTTGGACCCCCACCTCGCATTATATACAGAAATAACTTAAAATGGGTTGAAGACCGAAACGTAAGATGTAAGAAAATCATAAGCTGGGCATGGTGGCTCATGCCTGTAATCCCAGCACTTTGGGAGGCTGAGGTGGGAGGGTTGCCTGAGCTCAGAGGAGTCTGAGACCAGCCTGGGCAACATAGTTAAGACCCGTCTCTTTAAAAAATAAAAAATTATAAAACTCTTAGAAGGAAACCTCAGAGTGAATCTTTGTGATCCTGGGGTAGACAACGGTTTCTCAGAGATGATACTGAAAGCACAAGTAACAAGAGGAAAACAGGATAAAAGGAACTTCATCAAAATGTAAAACTTTAGTGCATTGAACGACACCAATTTCACCAAGAAAGTGAAAAGAACTCACAGAACAAAAGAAAATATTTGGAAATCATATATCTGTAATCCCAGCTACTCAGGAAGCTGAGGCGGGAGAATCGCTTGAGCCCAGGAGGCAGAGGTTGCAGTGTGCCAAGATCGAGATCGCGCCACTGCACTCCAGGCTGGGTGACAAAGTGACAATCCGTCTCAAAAAAAAAAAAAAAAAAGACAGAATAACAAGTACGTCCATGGGGATATACAACTGGAACCCTCACACACTGCTGCTAGGAGTACAAACGGTACAGCTTCAGTGCAAAAGTTTCGCAGCTCCTCCAATTGTTAAATGTAGAGTTACCACGTGACTCAGCAATTCTATTCCTAGGGGTGTGTGTGTGTGTGCGTGTGTGTATTTATTTATTTAAGACAGAGTTTCACTCTTGTTGCCCAGGCTGTAGTGCAATGGTGTAATCTCGGCTCACTGCAACCTCCACCTCCCAGGTTCAAGCGATTCTCCTGTCTTGGCCTCCCAAGTAGCTGGGATTACAGGCATGTGCCACCATGCCCGGCTAATTTTGTATTTTCAGTAAAGATGGAGTTTCTCCATGTTGGTCAGGCTGGTCTCGAACTCCCAACCTCAGGTGATCCACCCACCTCAGCCTCCCAAAGTGCTAGGATCACAGGCGTGAGCCACCACGCCCAGTCTCTACTCCTATGTATATCTAAGAGAAATGAAACCATACATCCACATAAAAACTTTTCACAATATTCGCAGTATTGTGACAGCCAGAAAGTGGCAACAACCCATCAGATGTCCATCAACTGATGAATGATAATATCATTACAATGGGATACTATTCAGCAATATGAAGGAATGAAGGCCTCACACAGGCTTCAACCTGGATGAACCCTGAAAACATTGTACTAAGTGAAGATGCCAGACACAAAGGACCATATATGTATTACAGGATTTCATTTCTAAGAAATCTCCAGAATAAGTTCAAAACCAGCCCGGACAACATAGTAAGATGCTGTCTCTCCAAAAAATAAAAATAGAAATAAAAGAAATTTTTAAAAGTTAGCCAAGTGTGGTGGCACATGCATGTAGTTCCAGCTACTCAAAATGCTGAGGCTGGAAGATCACTCAAGCCTAGGAGGTCAAGGCTGCAGTGAGGTATGATCATGTCACTGCATTCCAACCTGGGCAAAAGAGTGAGACTCTACCTCAAAAAAAGAAAAAAAGAAAACTCCAGAATAGGTGAATTCATACAGACTGAACTAGATTAGTGGCTGCCAGAGGCTGGGGGAAGGACAGATAGGGAAGGACTGCTACTGGGCATGGGAATTCTTTTTGGGATAGTTAAAATGTGCCATACTTAGATAGTGGAGACAGTTGCACAACTTTGTGAATACACTAAAAACCACTGGAATTTCACACCTTAAAGGAGAGAATTTCATGGCATTGTGAGTTTTGGTTCTGTTTTTATTTTTTTTTGAGATAGTGTCTCCCTCTGTCGCCCAAGCTGGAATGCAGTGGCGTGATCTCAGCTCACTGCAACCTCCACCTCCCAGGTTCAAGTGATTCTCCTGCCTCAGCCTCCTGAGTAGCTGGGACCACAGGCACCCACCACCACACCCGGCTAATTTTTGTATTTCTAGTAGAGACGGGGTTTCCCCATGTTTCCCAGGCTGGTCTCAAACTCCTGATCTCAGGTGATCCACCCGCCTCAGCCTCCTAAAGTGCTGGGATTACAGTCATGAGCCACTTAGCTCAGCCAGTATTGTGAATTATAACAAATAAAGCTATTATTTTAAAATTTAACTACTTTTAATGGGAAGTGTCTACATGATAAGAGACATTATACAGAAAGTTAAGCCGGGTACAGTGGCTCACGCCTATAATCTCATCACTTAGGGAGGCCGAGGCGGGCGGATCACGAGGTCAAGAGATCAAGACCATCCTGGCAAACCAACATGGTGAAACCCCATCTGTACTAAAAATACAAAAATTATCTGGGCATAGTGGCACACGCCTCAGCTACTCAGGTGGCTGAGGCAGGAGAATCCCTTGAACCCAGGAGGCGGAGGTTCCAGTGAGCCGAGACCACACCACTGCGCTCCAGCCCAGGCGACAGAGCGAGACTCCATCTCAAAATAAAATAAAATAAAACAACAACAAAAAACAAAGTTGAAACACAAGTCACAGACTGGGAAGATACTTGCAGCTTTTATAACCCATAATGGTCAACATCTAGAATATACGAATAATTACTCAAAGAGAAAAAAATGGGCAAAGAAAACGAACAATTTTTTGAATAGAAAATCTGAAGCATCAGTAAACATATAAAATGGGACTCAGCTTCACAGTAATCAATACTGTGATACTTTCACACTCAGAAACTGGGCAAAAATTAATGCCTCAAGTTAAGGAAATGCCAAACTTACTTTGAACGCACCCTCTGATTCCATGGATAAGAGATCCCCATCGAATGGAATGAGATCTAAGCTGTACTCCTCCCTGTGAATAAAGGATCCCAAGACTCCCAGATCCTTCAATCGCTGTTCGCACAACAGGCTACGGCGTGGCACAAACAGAATATGAAAATCTCTCGTTGGGCCTCGTCTATCTTCACTGCAAAGGAAGCAACATTTGTTAGCTTATGAGCTCCTAAAAGTCATAGACCACTTTGCTTTTTTTATCCCCACTGCCTGGCACACAGCAGGCACTAAATAAATGCTGGCTAGATAAATAATATAAATACTGACTCTTAGGCTGGGTGCAGTGGCTCACAACTGTAATCCCAACACTTTGGGAGGCCAAGGTGGGCAGATCACTTGAGGTCAGGAGTTCGAGACCAGCCTGGTCAAGAGGGCAAAACCCCGTTTCTATAAAATATACAAAAATGGCCGGGCACAGTGTCTCACACCTGTAATCCCAGCACTCTGGGAGGCCCAGGCAGGCGGATCACAAGGTCAGGAGTTCGAGACCAGCCTAGTCAACATGGTGAAACCCCATCTCTACTAAAAATACCAAAAATTAGCCGGGCATGGTGGCAGGAACCTGTAATCCCAGCTACTCGGGAAGCTGAGGAAAGAGAATCACTTGAACCCGGGAGGCAGAGGTTGCAGTAAGCCAAGACCACGCCACTGCACTCCAGGCTGGGCAACAGAGTGAGATTCCATCCCAAAATAAAAAATAAAATAAAATATACAAAAATTAGCTGGGTATGGTGTGCCTGTAATCTCAGCTACTTGGGAGGCTAAGGCAGGAGAATTGCTTGAACCCTGGAGGCAGAGGTTGCAGTGAGCAGAGATCCCACCACTGCACTCCAGCCTGGGCAACAGAGTGAGACTGTGTCTCAAAAAAATAACCAAAAACTGACTCAGACAGAAAGTGTTACAGCTGTGCCCACTCTCTCTCTCTTTCTTCCCCGACAGGAAAGCAGCACTGAGTCCTGGCTAGAACTTTCTAGCATTCTCTTAAACCATTTATGGGGCATTAAAGCTCTCAGGTTTATTGAAATAGGGTATCTGTGTCTCACTAAAAACAAATGGTTCTTCAACCGAAGCAATGCAGCCACAAAGAGTCTTAAATTAAAATGAAAGATCACTCTTGACTCCCGGCCTTACTCTCCTTGACAGAGGACTTCCAAAAATAGCCCACATGCTTTTAAGATTTTAGGGGCTGCAACAATCAATTGTACCACAGAGTGGAGACTGGGCTGCGAGCACTTCCTCTATAGACTGGATGCTATATTAAATTTTAATCAGCTTTTTTTTTTTTTTGCTTATGAAATTCAAGTACATGCAGTATATTTAAAAATTACTGCTGGAGGTTTATTTTTTTAAACTAGGTCCTTTTTACTGACACAGGTTTAAGCTTTTGGCTATCCTGAAGGAATGGGGTTATAGGATAACCCTCCTCTCAAACTGCTGAGAACGACCTCCTAAGTTTCCCATCTTCTCTATTTTCAATTTTTGGGGGGTACATAGCAGGCACATGTATTTATGGGGTCCATGAGATGTTTTGATATGGGCATGCAGTGGGAAATAAGAACATCATGGAGAACAGGCGGGCACATGCTCTCAAGCACTTATTCTTTGAGTTACAAACAATCCAATTACACTCTTTTCTTTTTTTGAGATGGAGTCTCCCTCTGTCGCCCAGGCTGGAGTGCAGTGGCGTGATCTCAGCTCACTGCAACCTCTGCCTCCCAGGTTCAAAAGATTATCATGCCTCAGTCTCCCGAGTAGCTGGGACTAAAGGCACACGCCACCACGCCTGGCTAATTTTTGTATTTTTAGTAGAGACGGGGTTTCACTATGTTGGCCAGGCTGGTCTCGAACCCCTGACCTCAAGTGATCCACCTGCTCTGGCCTCTCAAAATGCTGGGATTACAAGTGTGATCCACCATGCCCAGCCTCACTCTTCAAGTTTAAAAATATGTAATTAAGTTATTATTAACTATAGTCCCCCTGCTGTGCTATCAAATAGTAGGTCTTATTCATTCTATTTTTTTGGTACCCATTAACCATTTCCACCTTCCCCCAGCCCCCATCTTCTCTTTCATATTCTTCCATGCTTATCCCAGTTTTTCAAAAGACCACCTTGCACTGGCAAGAGTGAGGGTCTTCCATGAGAAGGAGCTCATACATTAAAAGCATCATAAGGACCAAACTCTTTTAGATCAAACACAAGCTCTGAGATACCTGAGCACGTTTTCAGCAATTATATCCATCAACTCTAGCCTGGGTCTGACAAAAAAAATAATATTCTTGACATCAGCTGCCGGCAAACGATTCCCTTTAAGTGTGAACATTTTTTCCACTTCATGTTCCTAGGCAAACACATACACAAAAGGTTAACAGAAAGACTGAAATTTGCCTGTCATTTTCAGACTCAGAAATCATAAATACCCCCAATCAAGTGCACGTTAATATTTTAATATCGAAATTTAGATTCCCTCAAAGCCAAATACATAAAGGACAAAGTTTCAATATAAAGCCACTGGTTTTTTTTTTTTTTTTTTTTTTTTTTTCTGAGACGGAGTCTCGCCCTGTCACCCAGGCCAGAGCGCAACGGCGCGATCTTGGCTCACTGCAGCCTCCGCCTCCTGGGTTCAAGTGATTCTCCTGCCTCAGCTTTCCGAGTATCTGGGATTACAGGCGTGCACCTCCGTGCCCAGCTAATTTTTGTATTTCTAGTAGAGACAGAGTTTCACCACAGCAGCCACGCTGGTCCTGAAGTCCTGACCTCGCAATCCACCCACCTCGGCCTCCCAAAGTGCTGGGTTTACAGGCGTGAGCCACCGCGCCCGGCCTTAAAGCCACTGTTACTGCATCAGCATTCAAATGATGCTTACATGATGAACTATCAAAGACACCAGGTAATGGTCACATAATGCTAGAATCAGTACAGAATCACTGGCCAATGGATACAAAATGTTAATCGGGCACTAGTATTAGTGTTTATAAAGACCAAACAGCCTGGCAAACCAATGATTCAGGAAGAAATATAAAATCCTATCATAACTGCTAAAGTACAGAATTATTAATCCCTTAACAAAATCCAAATAGCTCATTTACCTTCAATAGTGAATACTGTGCAATCAGGCCAAAGGGTCCAGTTAGGTATTCATCCCAAACTATTGCCTGTAAGAGGGGAGAAACATTCTCTTATTATAGTTAATATCAGGAATTTTAACAATATCAATAAAAAATTGCCTATCATAAAAAGGAGGAATATTTGCTTCAAATTCTGGGTTAAAAAATTTTCTCTTAGTGTTACAAGATTAAAATAACAATAAAGCAGAAAAAAGAATTTAAAAATGTTTAGGGTTTTGCTGTTATTTCATTTTTGAGACAGAGTCTTAAGTGTTGCCCAGGCTAGAGTACAGTGGTGTGATCTCGGCACACTGCAACCTCCGCCTCCAGGGTTCAAGTGATTCTCCTGCCTCAGCCTCCTGAGTAGCTGGGATTACAGGCATGCACCACCATGCCTGGCCAATTTTTGTACTTTCAGTAGAGATGAGGTTTCACTATGTTGCCCAGGCTGGTCTCGAACTCTTGACCTAAGGTGATCCACCCACCTTGTCCTTCCAAAGTGGTGGGATGACAAGCATGAGCCAATGCATGCGGCCGAATAAAAAAAAATTTAATTACTTCTGACCACATTCACATCCTTGTATATCTGTGTCATGGATTTATCAAATTGAGCTATATGGAAATTGTCAATTATACAGAATTAAAACCTACGATATAGGTATCACAAATCTTATTTGGGCAAAAGAGGATTTTTTTTTTTTTCTTTGGAGATGGGGCAGTGGTGGAATCACAGCTCACTGCAGCCTCGATTTCCTGGGCACAGATGATCTTCCTATCTCAGCCTCTGGAGTAACCGGGACTACAGGTGTGTGCCACCACATCAGGCTAATTTGTGTTTTAGTAGAGATGAGATTTCGCCATGTTGCCTAGGCCGGTCTCCAACTCTGGGCTCAAGCGATCTGCCTGCTGTGGCCTCCCAAAGTGCTGGGATTACATTGCACTTCCTCTTCCACCACGCCTGGCCAGAAGAGAAAATTCTTAAAAGCTCAGTAAGTTTAAGTAACTTTCCAAGGCCATATAGAGACCTCAGACCATACAGAGTGTAAGGGAGTGAGGACTCTAACCTAGGACTTTTTGACACCACGAGTCACTGCTCTGGACCCCTATGAGTATTTCTACTGCTTAACTCCAGTATAAATTTTTTTCGTAAACTAAAATATTTATTTAAATAATCGTACATTAACATTTAATTAAAAGAAATAATACAGAGCGAGCCCCTGTACACTTTGCTCAGTTTCCTCCAGGGGTAACATATTACAACCAGGAAATTGACATTGATAAAATCCATGATGTTATTCAGATTTCAGCATCCTTTGCTGAATTGAAACTGGACCCCTACGATGTAGCCTGTTTTTTTCTCTCAAAGGCTGCTAGCACCCACTCTACCTCTTCGGGTTCTGTTCTCTCCAAGACTGAGGCTCCCCAGTTCGACTTTTCACAGTTGTACTGTAACTTAGGGTGACGTATAAACCCTAAGGGGATGAAGGAGAAGTGACACCATTTAGAAGAAATCCTATAAATTCTCTGATCTAGTTCCTGACTCCCTTGTGAAAACGGTGCTACTAGATAAGTTATACTACCTTAGGAGGCCAGGTTAAAAGCCCAAATGATTACAACTTCTCTCTTAACACGCGTGAGCAGCAGGTTGCAAGGTGCTGGTGTTTTAAGACAGTTTCTAAGGTACGATTTGTACTGACACGTATGATCCCCGTAATGAATGGACACTGGACCATCCACATTGTTGGACCGCCCACCCGTCCGGTGCCTCGGCAGGCAGCAGAGGAAACACCTGACGTAAACCGGCTCATCAGCGGCTGGGCTATCACAGTGGCTTACTCTGCTCTCACAAAACAGTCGCGGTGCCACTCCGGGTCCAGGCTGTACGCCCAGGGCCCCCCCTTCATCGCTACAGGGGTGCAGGTAAAAGGGCCCCGAGGCTCGCCTCCTTGGAAGCCCCGGGGACCTCGTAAACCGCGGACTCAGGCGGCAGGGAACGGATTAAGCCAGGCCGGACCAAGGGAGGCGAGGGCGGTGTCGCTGCCTCCCGCCCCTCACCTTGCTTCCTGCGCACTTGTCCAGGAACTCGCGCAGCTCGCGACGCACCGCCTCGCGCAGCACGTTTAGGTTCACTCGCCCGTAGGACAGGTGTGCCGCCATCTTGCCCCACCACCCCCTGCCCCACAACGCCAACCACGTCCGCCGGTTCCAACGGGAGGAACACTGACGCAGTCACGTGACAACGCGTCCACGTGACTGGTGCGGCTGCGCATGCCAACTCGGAAAACGGAAGCTACCGGGTTGGGGTTCTACCTCGCTTGGCCCTAGTGTCCACCTCTTTCTTCTACCCCGGTGGTGGTTCAGATTCTCGCCAAGACCCAGGGCGCATTTCAGAACCTGGTCACTCCAGGAGTCGTCCGGCGCTGAAAAGCGATTTTAAAGATCTGGAGTAGACCGGGCGCGGTGGCTTACGCCTGTAATCCCAGCACTTTAAGAGGCCGAGGTAGGAGTGATAGCTTGAGGCCGGGAGTCCGAGACCAGCCTGGGCCGACTTCGTCTCAAACAACAACAACAACAACAAACCAACCAACCAACCAACCAAACAAAACATTGACTCTCTCTTGTCCCTTTTAAAAATCGCGAATTTTTATTTGCAGCAAAGGTACTTGCTGTAAGATGATATCTTAAGGCCAAATTTGGATAGAAAAAAAAAAAAACATTTTTTTTGAGACGGTCTCACCCTGTCGCCCAGGCTGGAGTGCAGTGACGTGATCATAGCTCACTGCAGCCTCTACCTCCCGGGCTCAAGTGATCCTCCCACCTCAGCGCCGGAGTAGCTGCAAGCACGCCACCCACTGCTCAAATATTTTAAATTATAGCAGTCAGAAGGTTCTTAGCTTTGCACTAATCAAGGCTGTTTTGATTTGTGAGCTAAAATGTATGAGTATGGTGAGGAGTCGAGGGAATCTTGAGTGGACTTTTTTTGGGGGGGGAGGGGGTAATCCCTTCCTAACAGACTTTTACAGCGATGTGGCATTTCACACAAAACAGTATTGCTTCTGGAATCCAGGTCCCACCACTTGCCTCAGTAAAATTACTGTACCTCAGTAAAATCATGTTACCTCTGAGTTGTAGTGAGGACCAAAGAGGACATGAATTTCATCGTGTAGTCCACGTGAGAGGCTTAGCTGGGTGCCTGGAACTTAATTGCTCAATAAATTATTAATATTAGTAGAATATATGCGTTTCAATACTTTGGGGGTGGAAATGGGCTTTTTGGGATCTGGTCAAAGATGAAAATTTCCTTGAGTGCATAGCTTACCTTTTTTTGAGACGGAGTCTTGCTCTGTCACCCCGGCTGGAGTGCAGTGGCACAATCTCGGCTCACTGCAACCTCTGCCTCCTGAGTTCAAGCAATTCTCCTGCCTCAGCCTCCCGAGTAGCTGGGACTACAGGCATGTGCCACCACGCCTGGCTAATTTTTTGTATATTTTTAGTAGAGACGGGGTTTGACCGTGTTAGCCAGGATGGTCTCAATCTCCTGACCTCGTGATTCGCCCACCTTGGCCTCCCAAAGTGCTGAGATTACAGGTGTGAGCCACCACGCCCAGCCCCCAAATTTTTTTTCTTTTTTTTTGGTGAGATGGAGTCTCGCTGTCGCCCAGGCTTCAGTGCAGTGGTGCAATCTCGGCTCACTGCAATCTCCGCCTCCCGGGTTCACGCCATTCTCCTGCCTCAGCCTCCCAAGTAGCTGGGACTACAGGCGCCCACCACCACACCCAGCTAATTTTTTATATTTATTGTAGAGATGGGGTTTCACCGTGTTAGCCAGGATGGTCTTGATCTCCTGACCTCGTGATCTGCCCACCTCTGCCTCCCAAAGTGCTGGGATTACAGGCGTGAGCCGCCGCGCCCAGCCAGCCACCAATTTCTTAAAAACCATTTAGTAACAAGACTGCAGTAGAAATTGCTATATGACTGTATAGGGTTTGATCATTTGAAGTAAAACCATTATGACAAACCTGAGAATATCAGTTTACTACCATTAGCAAAAAAGAATAGCCCTTTATTGGCTGGGCAAGTACAGCTCACACCTGTACTCCCAACACTGTAGGAGGCTGTGGTGGGAGGATCGCTTGAACCCAGGAGTTCAAAACCAGCCTGGGCAACATAGGGAGACTCACTCTCTACAAAAAAATTAAAAAATTAGCCAGGCGTTGTAATCCCAGCACTTTGGGAGGCCAAGGTGGGCGGATCACGGTCAGGAGATCGAGACCATCCTGGCTAACATGGTGAAACCCCGTCTCCACTAAAAATACAAAAAACTAACTGGGCGTGGTGGCAGATGCCTATAGTCCCAGCTACTGGGGAGGCTGAGGCAGGAAAATGGCGTCAACCCAGGAGGCGGAGCTTGCAGTGAGCTGAGATTGAGCCACTGCAGTCCAGCCTGGGAGACAGAGCAAGACTCCGTCTCGGGGAAAAAAAAAAAAAATTGGCAAGGTGTGGTGGCACTTGCCTGTAGTCCTAGCTACTTCAGTGGTTGAGGCGAGAGGATTGGTTGAGCCCAGGAGTTGGAGGCTGCAGCAATCCACAGCCTGGGCAACAGAGTGAGACCCTGTCTCAAACAAAACCAAACCCACAAAACAAAAACGAATAACCATTTATTAAAGTAGATACAAAACACTTGTTTGGCCAAATTTTAATACTGCTTTACATGTTTTCTGTTTGTGAAACAATTTGTATTACATTTATAACCAAAAATTTCAACTGGTAACAGATTTAATATTCACTGTCAAACACACAGTTGATCATCTTGAGGGGAAAATACATCAAAGGCATATATACAATTATAGAAGTTCTTATTGTACATGTGGCATGGAAGATACATTTTATTCCTTTTTACATATTCTAGAAGACATTCAAATGAAGATAAATAGATTCAAACTGGTCGATAAACTGTTCTGGTGCTTTGAGGTCCTTCATTTTCTTTTTTGTGATAAGAAAATCCAAAATTATTAATGTTGAATTTCTCATCGTACATTCATCTAAAAACAGTAAAAAAACTTGTAAAGGAAGATTGTAGACTGGTTAATTTAGGCGTTTTATACTGGCTTATTGTTAACTGACTGCTGGGGATACCTGCTAGAGAAGGAAACAAAATTGGAGAAAATTCCTCCAGTTATTTAAATCTGTTTAAGAAATAAAAGGAAAACAAACAAATGAAAATGTTGCAAAGCCGCATGATGCTATGTCTGGCCTAGTCCGTTATGTCCTAATGATCATTTTAAGTGTTTTCTTTTTCAAAAAGGTAAATATCCAAAAAGAAAGACACATTGTGTATGTTTTTTTCCCAAAATATAGATTTTTAAAAAATATATACATATAATATATAGAAGCTGAAATTATGGAAAACTAATAAACAAAACACCACAGTAGATTAAGTGGGTGCAGCATATAGATTATCAAATGTCCCCACAGCAGTTTGGGGGCTTTCCCCTCCCTTTACCTGCTTCATGATTTTATAATCACACCTAAGTATTATCAAGCCTGAAACAAAGGCACTACTGATAACAGGTAGTGCAAAGAGCTCAGATATTTCTTTGAATAAGAATAAAATAAATGAGTAGATGAAAATGCAAAATGGCACATTTTTTCAACTCATTCCAGTGTCAAAGCTTAACCAAAAAATCTAAATATACAAATGCAGCCTGGAAATATTTTAGTGCAAATATGAAAAGTAACGGCATAATTTAAAGTTACTTAAATAAGGTATTATAAGGGTAGGGATTTTTCTATGAGGTCTAGGGACAATAAATGTAATGGCATCTGGTGCAATGTCTTCAAACTTGAAAATCAAGAAAACAAAATTTGAGGTGAAAACTCACCTACTAAATATTTATTCTTCTAACTCATAAGGGGAGACTAAAGGGCAATTTGTTGAAGATCAAAATATTTTCCTAGATTTGCTGATGGGGTAAAAAATACCATGAGTTCTCTTGGAGTCTGCACACACAATGCTGGTGTTACGCTGTGTCAGTGCGAGTGCATCTGAGAGAGCCGTGTCCTCCACTTGAGGCTTCATCAGAAGGTCTCGTCGTCATTGCAGTTGGTGGCCCAGTGTCCAAACATCTCACAGATTTCACAGTATGGGCGCTCCTCACCCCGACTGCCATGGTGTGTGGAATGGGGAGGGTCCTCTGACATCTGTGCCTGGGTAGGACAATCCTCTGTATCGTGGAGATCAAAGCAGTCACAAATGTCACAGAAGAGGCGAGGTTTCTTCTTGGACTGTTTCTCCTGATCATCGCTACAAATGTCAATGTGTGAAATCAGAAAATGAGTAAGAAGAAACTGAAGAGACAAGAACACTTGCAAAGAATTTAAAAAATTAAGCATGAACTAACTATGGTCAAGTCTGTGAGCCTCCAATATAAGTAGTACATTATTCCACATTTAAAGTTTTTTTGTTTGTTTGATTTTTTGAGATGCAGTCTCACTCTGTCACCCAGGCTGGAGTGCAGTGGCATGATCTTGGCTTACTGCAACCTCCGCCTCCTGGGTGCAAGCAATTCTCCTGCTTCAGCCTCCTGAGTAGCTGGGATTACAGGCGCGCACCACCCCCGTCAGCTAATTTTTTTGTATTTTTAGTAGAGATGGGGTTTTGCCAGGTTAGCCAAGTTGGTCTCGAACTCCTGACCCTAGGTGATCTGCCCACCTCGGCCTCCCAAAGTGCTGGGATCACAGGTGTGGCCACCATGCCAGCCTCACTTTTAAAATTTTCACATCAAACCATTTGTAGTCTCCTCTCACTCACTTGCCAGATTTACGGAAATCTATTTATGGCAAAGGAACCGCAAAACAATTGGTTTTTTTTGTTGCGTCTTTTTACAATCCCCTAGAGAAGCTGATTTTAAAAACATATTTATTTTGATGAAACTAAGGTTCCAATCAATATGGCTTTTTTTGAGACAAGGTCTTGCTCTGTCACTCAGGTTGGAGTACAGTGGCACAATCTTGGCTGACTGCAACCTCCACCTCCAAGGCTCAAGCAGTTCTCCTGCCTCAGCCTCCCAAGTAGCTCGGATTACAGGCATGCGCCACTATACCTGGCTAACTTTTGTATTTTTTGTAGAGACGAGGTTTCACTATGTTGGCCAGGCTGGTCTCGAACTCCTGACCTTAAGTGATCTGCCCGCCTTGGCCTCCCAAAGTGCTGGGATTACAGCAATCAGTATGTCTTCATATGAAATACCTGTCATAATTGTTCAGGTCATCCCCGTTCCCATTCAGGGCTGCTTCTGACATCATTTCCACCTTCATCTTGAGGTCTTGATTCTTCCTTTGAAGGTCCACTATTACTGAATTTAGGAAATCAATCTGATTTGTTAAAAAAAAAAAAAAAGATGTGTAAAATGTCAAGAATATATATAAGCTGAAGCATCAAGAAGTCATGAAGTTTATACCTTTAAGCTCTGGCGGCAAAATGTGCAGAAGGGGCCAACAGTGGCTATTAGGAACCCATGCTTTTCACTCTCCCCAAGGACAGGCATGCTGAGATTGTGTGAGTAAAGAGCTGAACTTAAATGAGGCTATGTCTAGGTGGTAAGACTATGGCAGTTTCTTTTACCCCCTCATACCTTTCAGATTTCTTCAAATGTTCCTGAGTAGATGCTATTTTATATTTAAAAAAACATTTAAATTACACTTCATTAAATGTTTCTAGGTATAACATGGGTAAAACTTCATTTCTTTTTGAGGCAAATGAAATTATTCTTTTTTTTTTTTTTCTCGCTCTGTTTTCTAGGCTGGAGTGCAGCGTCAGGATCTCAGCTCACTGCAGCCTCTGTCTTTTGGGTTCAAGCGATTCTCCTGTCTCAGCCTCCTGAATAGCTGGGATTACAGGTACGTGCTACCATGCCTGTCTGATTTTTGTAGTTTTAGTAGAAACAGGGTTTCACTATGTTGGCCAGGCCAGGTGTCAAACTCCTGACCTCAGGTGATCCGCCCGCCTCGGCCTCCCAAAGTGCTGGGAATACAGGAGTGAGCCACTGTGCTGGGCCATGAAATTATTTATTTATTTATGAGACGGAGTCTTGCTCTGTTGCCCAGGCTGGAGTGCAATGGCTCGATCTTGGCTCACTGCAACTTCTGCCTCCCAGGTTCAAGTGATTCTCCTGCCTCAGCCTCCCTAGTAGCTGAGACTACAGGCATGCGCCACCACACCTGGCTAATTTTTCTATTTTTAATAGAGACGGGGTTTCCTCATATTGTCCAGACTGGTCTCAAACTTCTGACCTCGTGATCCGCCAGTCTTGGCCTCTCAAAGTGCTGGGATTACAGGCATGAGCCACCGCGCCCAGATGAAATTATTCCTAAACATCTAAGTCTGTGGGTTGGTGGAGTGCTATTGGTTCATGAAAAACTATAAGAAACATTTTTTTTTAATAGGAAAAATCTTGCATTCTCCAAAAGTCATAATCTTACATTTCTGAATATATGGGCACAAGTTTGTTTTCATTCTACCACATAAAAAATATTGGCCGGGCACAGTGGCTCACGCCTGTAATCCCAACACTTTGGGAGGCCGAGGCACGCAGATCACCTGAGGTCGGGAGTTCAAGACCAACATGGCCAACATAGTGATACCCTGTCTCTAGTAAAAATACAAAAATGAGCCAGGTGTGGTGGTGTATGCCTGTAGTCCCACCTACTCAGGAGGCTGAGGCTGGAGAATCGCTTGAACCCAGGAGGCGGATGTTGTAGTGAGCCATGACTACACCACTGCACTCCAGCCTGGGCAACAGAGCAAGACTCCATCTCAGATAAATACACACACACACACACACACACACACACACACACACACACACACACACAGCATAAAAAGGTTAGTTCTTCCATTAAACTCTACAATACATCCAGGATTTTTCTTTTCTGTAGATTTGAAAAAGTCACATGGAAATTTCCTTCAGACTGTCATTTATCAACTGACTGGTAATGGTGGAGCAATAAGTAAACATGTCCTCAGGGAAAATGAAGAAAGCTAAAGCTCCCTCCCAACCGAGGAGAGACAGCCGAGCACGCCAACTAGGCGGTGTTCAGGTACCACCCAGAGGGCGAGCACCTGTGCCAAGAGCCCTGGGGCAGCAGGGACAACAAGATGGCCAACAGGAGGGACTGCTCTTGTCCTGAACATTTCCTTTCAAACGAAGGGCATTTTGACTTAAAAACAAAAAATTTCTTTCTCCTGCAAATAATAAAAACATCTCATTTCTCTAAATTGAAAGAACCCACTTTATAATATTTAAAATATATATAGATATACACATACATATATACATAAATATTTTACTTTTTAAAGAAATATTTGGTCTTTTTCTCCTGCTGGGGAGTTATGAAGCAAAGTTAGCAGTCACTGCAGTCCTTCTCTGCAGCATATCCCAGCATCATGGAGGCCACCTATGAAGGCAGACCTACTGAGTCTATCTTCACTTCTCAAAGTGCATTTTCTAAGTCATCATCATGTGAAGAGCTCCAT
This sequence comes from Macaca thibetana thibetana, assembly GCF_024542745.1. Taxonomy (NCBI): domain Eukaryota; kingdom Metazoa; phylum Chordata; class Mammalia; order Primates; family Cercopithecidae; genus Macaca; species Macaca thibetana. Next base: position 118,621,194 of record NC_065588.1, read on the forward strand.
TTGAGGAAGAAGAAAAAGCCACAATACGGATGTAAGTATAGTGGGAAACTCTACACACACACACACACACACACACACACACACGTGTGCACGCAAATTAGGAAACATGAAACGAACCATTTGCTGATGGGAAGAAAAGTGTTGTCAGCAGCAGATGAAACAGACCGAAGCAGAAAGGAAGGGGGAAGAGAAGACACTGTTAGTTATTAAGCCCGGTAGACATACAAAGAGGACAATGCTAATCCATGGGAAGTTTGTACAATGTTGAATCGTTTCATGCCCCTCAAGGGAGGTGTCTGGCAACTAAAACCTCAAGGTGAGTTTTTCTTTTATTTAAAAATAAAATGTGGCTTTTGTACTTTTGAATTTTGAACATGACTAATACATACAAAATATATTATTAAAATTAAAAGATGGATGTTTGTTGCTGTATACAATTATATTTCCAAATACAGAATAGTTTGCCTTTATATAATCCCTTTCTACAAATTTTTGTCTGTTTTGAGACAGGGCCTTGCTCTGTCACCCAGGCTGGAGTGCCCATGTTGCGCAGGCTGGTCTTGGGCTCGAGTGGTCTGCCTACCTTGGCCTACAAAAGTGCTGGGATTGCAGCTGTGAGCTGCTGTGCCCGGGCCCCCCACCCCACCTTTTTTTTTTTTTTCTGAGACAGGTTCTTCCTTTGTCAGTGAGGCCTAAGTGCAGTGGCATGATGATGGCTCACTGCAGCCTCAACCTTCTGGACTCAAGTGATCCTCCTGCCTCAGCTTCTGGGGTAACTAGGACTACAGGAGCATGTCACCATGCCTCAGTAATTTTATTTTATTTATTTATTTATTTATTTTTTTTGAGACGGAGTCTCGGTCTGTCGCCCAGGCTGGAGTGCAGTGGCCGGATCTCAGCTCACTGCAAGCTCTGCCTCCCGGGTTCACGCCATTCTCCTGCCTCAGCCTCCCGAGTAGCTGGGACTACAGGCGCCCGCCGCCTCGCCCGGCTAGTTTTTTGTATTTTTTAGTAGAGACGGGGTTTCACTGGGTTAGCCAGGATGGTCTCGATCTCCTGACCTCGTGATCCGCCCGTCTCGGCCTCCCAAAGTGCTGGGATTACAGGCTTGAGCCACCGCGCCCGGCCAGTAATTTTATTTTTTATAGAGATAAGGTCTTGCCATTGTTGCTCAGGCTGGTCTCGATCTTCTGATCTCAAGCAGTCCGCTTGCCACAGCCTTCCAAAGAGCTGGAATCATAGGCGTGAGCCCCTGCACCTGACCCAGGCCCTTAACATTTTTTTTAATTAATTAATTGTTTTGAGACAGGGTCTTGCTCTGTCACCCAGGCTGCAGGCTTTTTTTTTTTTTTTTTTTTTTTTTTTTTTTAGAGATGAGGTCTCGCTATGTCCAGGTTGGTCTCAAACTTTTGAGCTCAAGCAATCATTGCACCTTGGCCTCCCAAAGTGCTGGAATTACAGGGATGAGCCACCATTCCTGGCCTAATCCCATTTTTAGTTTAAAACTAAAGTTGTTTTGTTAATTTTTGCTTTAAGAGACTGAGTTTTCAAGAAATCAGTCTTTTTAAGGTTAAGATGAGTAACCCTTTGACAGAGCAATTCTACTTCTAGGAATTCATGTTGCAGAAATACAAATACGTAAAATGATAGCTGCCCAAGATAATTCCTTACAGCATTGTTTATAATACACCCAAAGGATCAGAAACATCCCAAGGGTCATTGTCAACCAATAGGGAACTGACTAAATTATAGTAAATCCACGTAATGGAACACTACATAGCTATAAAAAAGATAAGTGCAGAACGGTTTATGTAGAGTATGCCATTATCTACGTTACAAAAGGGAGGGAAGACTGTATTAGTGTTGGCTTATATACACATTTTTAAAAAATCTCTGAAAAGGAAAGACACTAATAACAGTAATTAACTGTTTGCAGGGTTGAGAACTGAGCAGAAGAGAGAGAAGGTTTGGATATTTAATGTATATATGTTTAATTCTGTTTAATGTTTGGACTAGAGGAATGTATTACCCATTCAAAAGACTAAATGATACAAAAGGCATCAAATGAGAAGGAAAATAAACCAAAAGACTCAATGATTTTGAAAAATAGCAAGAAAGCAAAGCAATAAGGCAGGAACATTACCTGACTCTCCTGGGCTCTTTCATCCTCGTCTGCCTGAGTGTCCGTATTACCTTGTATTTGAGAAAAAAAAAAAAAAAGTGGAGGGAGAAGAGATGTATATTTTTAATCACAATCTAAACTGCAGGGAAAGGGCCTGTGTTCAAAACTCATTTTCCTGTGGACTTCCCAGATGCACCACTTTGAGCACATGTGGATGAGTTCCTGTCCCCTTGCAGGACCCTACAGGGTCTCACAGACACCAGCCCTGCCCTTCACGTCGTGCTCTCCCTCAGGCCTGCTGACTCCTGGGTAAGAATGCCTGTCACATCCATCTGAATGTACACAGGCAATCCACCCTTCTTCACCAAAGGGACCACCTCTTCTCCTGCACTGCTGTGTGCTTTAAGACCCCCCAGTCTGGATGGCAGCAGGCAGTCATCGTCGTAGGTTTGTGACAACATTGACAGACCACAAGAAGGCCCAGGAATAGGGACGGCAGGCACGTGGGGTTAGCCCTCGATTGATTAAGTAGTGGAAGACCCTGAGGAGAGTCAGGGTCAGGGCAGCACGAGAGCTGTCTTCGAAGAGCATCTCTACTAGAAAGGGCTCCTCGGGAGGAAGCGCGGTGCACAGAGCAGCACTGGGCAGGCGTCCTTTACCTGAGGAGCTGCTGAGCTGCCTCTTGTTTTCTTTGAGTTGAAGCTCCAAGTTCTTTACCTTGAGCTCAAGCTTCACCTTATCAGACTCTAGAGTCTGAACAACTGAATGCAAGGACTTGGCAGAGGCGTTTTCTCCCCTGAGCACTGTGACCTGAAACACAGTTGTTGAGCTGAGGCTGGGCGTTCGAACAAAGGGAGGCAGCGTGAAAGCTCGCGCACCCTGTGTGGTACTCTACCTCATTTCTCAGTTTCTCCAGCTCGGCATCCTTCTCTGTGAGCAAGGCACTAGTGATGCTGATGGATTTCTGCAAGGAAGCTTTCTCTTCATCTGCGTCTTTTATGAACTTGGATTCTCTAAAAGACCAAAGAGTTAAAAGTTCCACAAATCAACCGAAAGACTGGTCAGTGTACAAGTGTTCTTGGACAAACATATCATTAACGTTAGTTAATGTAAAAAAATATATATATATATAAAACACAGGGAAGTTTTATAGGGAGTTAAGGCTATTATGCTCACAAAATTTTACTTGAAATTTTACTTACTGTGAGGGGAGAAAAAGTTTACCTATGCATAGACATGCCAGAGTCTGCATATGATTGTATCCATTTGAACTTAAAGAAACAAGTTAATAAATTTGGAAGAGGTAGAATTAAAAAAGAAAAACCGGTTGCACCCTCCCCAATATTCTACTAAAATCTAACCCCGAGTTGAATTTTGTTAATTCTTGAATAAATTATTACCAAGCAATAATAACAATTAAAATACACACATGCAAAGCAGTTATACAGATGTCATGCAGAGCAGCTTTATGCTGGAAATATCAATTGGTTCTCACTAATTTCAGTAACTTTTTTAGCAAGTTCCAAGAATGGGTGTTTAAGATGTTATGGGCCAAAACAGTAGTAAAGATGATTATTATTACTCAAACTGAAGGATTATTACTTTCCAGCCATAGACTCTGAAGAGGACATTAAATTAGCTCATAGAAATTAGTGGTAATTCCATAAAGGCTAGAACAGAAAATGTTACAATGGTTTTCTCAGGTGCAGAATGAAAGCATGGGGAGCCTGGAAGGAGGAGCTCAGAACGCCTGGTTATGTTCTCAGCCTGACTCAGTACTTGGTTATCAGCAGAGGGCAGGGGTGAGGCCATTAATGAGTGGGCTGTGGGAGTGGGAAGAAAAAGGGAAAGATGAAGGAGGAACAGGGAGGGACGCAGGACACAGTGAAAAAGCCCAAAGAGCAGGCTAGCATGTGTTTCCATATGTGTACCTATTTAAAGTTGTGGGTTTTTTTTTTTTTTTTTTTTTTTGACAGAGTCTCGCTCTGGTGCCCAGGCTGGAGTGCAGTGGCGTGATCTCTGCTCACTGCAACCACCGCCTCCTGGGTTCAAGCGATTCTCCTGCCTCAGCCTCCCGAGTAGCTGGGATTACAGGTGCACACCACCATGTCTGGCTAATTTTTGTATTTTCAGTAGAGATGGGGGTTTCACCATGTTGACCAGGCTGTTCTCAAACTCCTGACCTCAAGTGATCTGTGCACCTCAGCCTCACAAAGTGCTGGGATTACAGGCTCCCACCACCAGGCCCAGCTAATTTTTGTATTTTTAGTAGAGTCCGGGTTTCACCATGTTGGCCAGGCTGGTCTCAAACTACTGACCTCAGATGATCTGCCCACCTTGGTCTCCCAAAGTGCTGGGATTACAGGTGTGAGCCACTGTGCCTGGCCATACTTAAAGTTTTGTTATAAAAACTTGCATTTTAAAATGCCAAGGTCATTAAAGAGAAGAGAATGCTGAGAAACTGTCACATACAGAGGAGACGAAGGAGATATGACAACGAACTGCAAGGCAGGATCCTAGTTTGGATGCTGGAACACAAAAGGACATTAGTGAGAAAACTGGTGAAATCTGAATGAAGTCCCTTGTTTCAGTTGAGAGTATGCTGCTCATGGTAATTTCTTAGTTTTTTGATAACTGTGCCAGGGCTGTGTAGGATGTTCAATTAGGGGCATCTGGGGGAAGGTCTATGAGAACTGGATGCACTATGTTTGCAACTCTTCTGGAAATCTGAAATTATTTTACAATAAAACGTTTTTAAGCGACAGGCAGTGTGAAACACGAGAGGAAAATGACAAAAATACTTTAGGAAAAACAAAACTGGAGAAAAATTTCCTAGGCTAGGCCACAAGCCATACAACCTAAGATACTGCATTAGCAGAGACAATCATCAGTGAGCGGTCATAACCTTCACAAGAAGTCAAATCACACCTGCTGCTATTCCAAGGAACTGGGAAAATGCAGAGGATGTACTGGTTGTCTGTTTTGGAACCAACTGGAGGAACAGGAAACTGAGGCCCAGGTTAGAAACGGCAGAATGTATGTCTGGTTAGTGAGACCCAAGATATCCGGCACACAAGTTACAGAAATCTCATGACTTATGGCAAATTGAAACTCTACACAAAGATGAAAATATAAGTGTTGTATTTATCTCATTGTGTGGCTTACACTTACACTCCAGAATGAGAAGTAGTAAGAAAAGAATCTGAGACAGAAATTTCTTGAATTAAAAACCCCAACATTACTCACGCACTGGAAACGGGTGGGCATCAGTGCAGGTAAATTACTAAGCTAGTAACACCTTGTTAGGACATAGGCTCTTGCTTAGGTTAAAACAGCAACTTAAATGAAAGGAATGTACAGGCGCTTTTTGCCATCTGGGAAGTAAAAATATCTGATGTCATCCAAAAATGCAATAAAGCCTGGGTTTCAGCTAGGCACGGTGTCTCATGCCTGTCACCCCAGCACTCTGGGAGGCAAAGGCAGGAGGATCGTTTGAGGCCAGGAGTTCGAGACCAGCCTGGCTGACACAGTGAGACCCTCGCCTCTACAAAAACTTAAAAAAAAAAAAAAAAAAAATAGCTAGGCATCGCAGCGCATGCCTGTTGTCCCAGCTACTAGGGAAGCTGAAGCGGGAGGATCGCTTGAGCCCAGGAGCTTGAGGTTGTAGTGAGCTGTGATAGTGCCACTGCACTCCAGTCTGGGCAACAGAGCAAGACTCCGTCTAAAAAAAAAAAAAATTCCCGGGTTTCTTATGTTTCTATTAAACGCATTTAGTAATTGATTGTGTTGTAAAAATGATTTCCAGAGCTTCACTTGCTATAAATCCAACTCAAATTTGAAAAATGTAATTTTAAATGTTTTTACTAAAAAAATACCAGGATTTGGGGTTGTCAAGAAGAGATTTAGATTTCCCTATAATCGGGACTCTATTTGGCCAAGATCCCACAGATGCTCAGTGCTGGGGAGGAATAAACAAACCTCCAGCTGGCAGAAGGAAAAAGGGACAGGTGTCCTTCTTGGGGGCCACCAAACAGACTCTGCTCATAATCACATACACACACAACCTCTCAGTCTGGCTGCTTTCTAAGGAGATGGCTGCCAGAATGTTTCTTATACAAGTTACCAACACGTGCATGGTTAAGAAATCTGACTTGTGATTTATATACCAGATGACAGGGTAAGTAGACTCTGGCAGCTCATCTTTGCGACCCATCGTCATCGCTAGCTTCTTAAGCCATCTCTAAGCCCCAATTCCACCGTGCAAACCACCAGGAGGGGCGAAAATAAACCATCGTTTATGCCAACATTACTGATATCTGAGTCACAAATTGTATTAAGCCATTAGCTGGAATGACTTGGTATTACCAAAAAAAAAAAAAAAAAATCAAGAAGGGAAAATAAACATAATATGAAAGAAGGGATAGAGGGACCAGAAATCTCTCTCTCTCCATCTCCCAAGGGAACATTTTATCTAGATTCTTTCCTTACTACTTATATAAGAAATAAATTCCAGTAATGAAGCAAATACCTTAAAGTGTTACTGGGCAAGCTTTAAAAATGCAAGATAACAAGAACCAAATATTAGAACCATGAAGAGAAATGCAAATACAGTAAGGAGACTAAATTTGCACTGAAGTTATTTGCTGTACACAGATATAAAAAGGAAATATATGTGTGTGTGTGTGTGTGTGTATATATATATATATACTGCTGAGAATATTTTACAAAACAAAAGCAAGACACAGAGGGACAAAGGCAGCCAAAAAATATATACAACAATTTGGTTTACTAAAAATATATGAAATTTATTTATTATAACGTGGATAGACTTTCTTTAGTCTTACCATTAAAGACACACAGATATAGCAAAGGAAGCAAGAGTAGGAAAGGGAAAAGAGAGGGGTGAAATGAGCATTGGTAAGTAGCGCAAGCTCGGAGACAGTCAGACAGTTAGCAACCCACAGTGAGCCGGATGAGCTGAAGTAGCACGGGACCTCTTCAGAATTTGGGGGCTTTATTGTCAAACCAGTTTTCACTCCTAACAGAAGTACTGCATGGGCACTGACAGGATGCATTCTGACTCCAAAAATCCATGCCTTGTGCTTTGGCTTTGGAGCCCCTTCTTTGACACGAAAAAGCCTGGAGAAGGGAGCGAAACCAAACCAGCTCCCGAATCTGCATCAGGCTTCAGAGGCACAGATGAACAGACCCCCCCAGCTCTGGCAATTAGAGCAATGCGAGGCATACCCTGCTTTACCCATTAGACTCTTAGAGCCTGTTTTAAAAGGCTTGCCCAACTGGAGAGTTTTTCAAAGAAATAATTACATTTTTATGCTTGGGGAAAAATTTTTACTACATATTGCTTGCAACTCGGTGTTTAAAGTTAAAAAAAAAAAAAAAAAAACACAGCAAATAAAGAAAGGTTCTACTAATTTCTTTCTGTCTTTCTTTCTTTTATTTTTTGAGAGTCTTGCTCTGTTGCCCAGGCTGAAGTGCAGTGGTGCAATCTCGGCTCACTGTAACCTCTGCCTCCTGAGTTCAAGCAACTCTCCTGCCTCAGCCTCCTGAGTGGCTGAGATTCCAGGCACGTGCCACCACACCCAGCTAATTTTTGTATTTTTAGTAGAGATGGGGTTTCACCATGTTGGCCAGGCTGGTCTTGAACTCCTGACCTCAGGTGATCCTCCCAAAGCACTGGGATTACAGGTGTAAGCCACCGTGCCCAGCCAGATTCTACTAACTTCTTAATGATAACCAGTTTAATCCTACAGTTGGGAGTAACGTCTGCACTTGAATATCGTGACCATTTGGCCAAAGTGATTCTATTACTCTCTTAACTATGTATATTTAATGACCACTTCTGAATTCAAGTGTTGACTAAGCTCTCAGTTCTTGCATGACCAACTACATTTCAAATACTTCACAATGTAAGTATTTGCAAGGCTTTTTAAATTAATAGTATATTGTTCTTTTTGGTACTCAATGGTTGATACATTTATTTAATCATTACACACAGATCTACATATGAATCCTTCATCAAACTGACTTTTAGAAGGCATCCCAACTATTAGCTAAAATACATTTACATACAGGTTTCTAAAATAGCGATAACTTTCCATAAGCATTAATTAACAAACAAACAAAAAACACTTTTACATATGAGAAACTAGGAGTGAAATTTTCACTCCCAGAAAAAGTTATCTTTATCTATAATTTCTGATGAAAATTAAGAGTGATTTTCAAGAGACATTCCCCTAAACATTGAGGACATAAAACAGGAACAGAGAGAAGTAGGAGAGAACTTCACAGCCCCCAAATTTGTTCCTTTTTTTTTTTTTTTTTTTTTTTTTTTTTTTTGAGACGGAGTTTTGCTCTTGCTGCCCAGGCTGGAGTGCAATGGCGCGATCTCAGTGCACTGCAACCTCTGCATCCCGGGTTCAAGCGATTCTCCTGCCTCAGCCTCCTGAGTAGCTGGGATTACAGGCGCCCGTCACTACGCCGGCTATTTTTGTATTTTTAGTAGAGACGGGGTTTCACCATGTTGGCCAGGCTGGTCTCGAACTACTGACCTCAGGTGATCCACCTGCCTTGGCCTCCCAAAGTGTTGGGATTACAGGCGTGAGACACTGCGCCTGGCCATATTCCATCTTTTTAAGCCATGAAAAACGTCCTATGCCTAACCGTATTTTGAAAGGCATGTAATTTAAAGTTACATAAGGACTTTATCATTAAGTACGTCATATTTTTTAAAAAATATATATACATAATAAATAAATAAATAAATAAAAAGCTGAAAAATTCACTGAGAAGAGAACCAGCATAAAAATCTGATGACCTGAGTCTTTAGCCTGCACCTATCTTTTATTAGTCCTGAGTTCTCGGCCAACTTGCCTAACTTTTTGAGTTTTAGTTTCATCGTTTTATGTATTTATTTTATTTTAGAGACAGAGTCTCGCTATGTTGCCCAGGCTAGAGTACAGAAGCTCTTCTCAGGCATGATCAGAGTGCACTACAGCACTGAAAACCTGTGCTCAAGTGATCCTCTCACCTCAGGCTCCTGAGTAGCTGGGACTACAGGCATGTGCCACCATGTCCAGCTAATTTCATCATTTGAAAATGCAAGCTCCACCATTATATTTCACTGGGTTGTTTTGAGATGAGATCAATTTGTGAATTATGAAGTGCTACATAAATGTAGGGAGACACCAGTCTTTTTTTTTTTTTTTTTTTTTTTTTTTGAGACGGAGTCTCGCTCTGTCACCCAGGCTGGAGTGCTGTGGCCAGATCTCAGCTCACTGCAAGCTCCGCCTCCCGGGTTCCCGCCATTCTCCTGCCTCAGCCTCCCGAGTAGCCGGGACTACAGGCGCCCGCCACCTCGCCCGGCTAGTTTTTTTTTGTATTTTTTAGTAGAGACGGGGTTTCACCGTGTTAGCCAGGATGGTCTCGATCTCCTGACCTCGTGATCCGCCCGTCTCGGCCTCCCAAAGTGCTGGGATTACAGGCTTGAGCCACCGCGCCCGGCCATCTTTTTTTTTTTTTTTTTTTTTTTTTTTTGAGACGGAGTCTTGCTCTGTCACCAGGCTGGAGTGCAGTGGCACGATCTCGGCTTACTACAACCTCCACCTCCTGAGTTCAGGCAATTCTCCCACCTCAGCCCCCCGAGTAGCTGGGACTACAGGCATGTGCCACCATGCCCAGCTAACTTTTGTATTTTTAGTAGAGATAGGGCTTCACCTTTCACCATGTTGGCCAGGATGGTCTCGATCTCTTGACTTTGTGATCCACCCGCCTCGGCCTCCCAAAGTGCTGGGATTACAGGTGTGAGCCACTGCGCCCGGCCTAATTTTTGTATTTTTAGTAGAGACTGGGTTTCACTATTTTGCCAGGCTGGTCTTGAACTCCTGACCTCAAGTGATCCACCCGACTTGGCCTCCCAAAGTGCTGGGATTACAGGTGTGAGCCACAGCGCCTGACCTCTTTTTTTTTTTTTTTTTAAATGAAGACACAGTCTCACCATGTTGCCCAGGCTGGTCTCGAACTCTCATGCTCAAGTGATCCTCCCTCTTTGGCCTCCCAAACTGCTGGGGTTACAGGCATGAACCACCTTGCCCGGTCACAGCTCCCTTGCCAGAATGCTACAGGAACAAGTCCTATTTATTTTTCCACATGTCCTTGATAACTCCTTACATAAGGGTTTAAAAATAAATAAATAAAAACCTTATTTATGTAAAATTAAATACCCTGAGGCCCACAGAGACAGAATGGTGCCTGTAAACAGGAATGAGGTTTAGGCACAGCAAACTAGGCATCACTTTTCAAGGTCCCTGGAGAACATCTGGCTGGGCTGAGAATCATTGGTCATGCTATTCTTTAAGGTTTGTTTCTAGTTTTAGTTGTAGTTTTGTTTCTAATAAGCAAAAAAGCACATCACTATTGTGATATGCACCCATTTAGTATTCTGCAGCAACTGCTGGACAGGCTGTGGTTCTCAGCAGTAGCACCCACTAAACCTGCTTGGCACCGTGTAAAGCACATTCTCTAAACAAAAAACGCACATTTTAAAAGATCAGACAGGCCAGGTGCAATGGCTCACGCCTGTAATCCCAACATTTTGGGAGGCTGAGGTGGATGGATCACGAGGTCAGGAGTTAGAGACCAGCCTGGCCAAGAGGGTGAAACCCTGTCTCTACTAAAAATACAAAAATTAACCGGGCGTGGTGGTGCACGCCTGTAATCCCAGCTACTTGGGAGGCTGAGGCAGGAGAATTGCTTGAACCTGGGAGGTGGAGGTTGCAGTGAGAGCCGAGATCATGCCACTGCACTCCAGCCTGGGTGACAGAGCAAGACTCTGTCTCAAAAAAAGAATTAGACAAAAACTTATCAGGGGCATGGCAGTGGTGAAACACACAAGCATTCTGAGTATAAACACCACCTTAGGGAAATTTCATTAAGTATTTCTAAATTTAAAAAAAGGAAAGGTAGCCTGGGCAACATAAAGAGACCTTGTCACTATAAAACAATTTTTAACTGGGCACGGTGGCTCCCACACCTGTAATCCCAATACTTTGGGAGGCTGAGGCGGGCAGATCACAGGGTCAGGAGATCGAGACCATCGTGGCTAACATGGTGAAACCCCATCTCTACTAAAAATACAAAAAATTAGCCGGGCATGGTGGCGGGCACCTGTAGTCCCAGCTGCTCAGGAGGCTAAGGCAGGAGAATGGCGTGAACCCGGGAGGCAGAGCTTGCAGTGAGCCGAGATTGCGCCACTGCACTCCAGCCTGGGTGACAGAGAGAGACTCCATCTCAAAAAAAAAAAAAAAAACTTAAAAGCCGGGTGCGGTGGCTCACGTCTGTAATCCCAGCACTTTGGGAGGCCGAGGCAGGTGGATCACAAGGTCAGGAGATTGAGACCATCCTGGCTAACACGGTGAAACCCGCCTCTACTAAAACCACAAAAATTTAGCTGGGTGTGGTGGTGGGCACCTGTAGTCCCAGCTACTCAGGAGAGGGAGGCAGGAGAATCGCTTGAACCCAGGAGGCAGAGGTTGCAGTGAGCCGAGATCGCGCCACTGCACTCCAGCCTGGGCCACAGAGTGAGACTCCCTCTCAAACAAACAAAAAATTAGCCAGGTGTGGTCACGCATGCATGCCTATAGTCCCAGCTACTTGGGAGGCTGAGAGGTGGGAAGATCAATTGAGCCCAGGAGATTGAGGCTGCAATAAGCCATGATTGAGCCACTGTACTCCAACCAGGGCGACAGAGCAAGACCATGTCTTGAAAAAAAATAAATTTAAAAAAGAAAATGCAGGCCGGGCACGGTGGCTCAAGCCTGTAATCCCAGTCCTTTGGGAGGCCGAGACGGGTGGATCACGAGGTCAGGAGATCGAGACGATCCTGGTTAATACGGTGAAACCCCGTCTCTACTAAAAAGTACAAAAAACTAGCCGAGCGAGGTGGCGGGCGCCTGTAGTCCCAGCTACTTGGGAGGCTGAGGCAGGAGAATGGCGTGAACCCGGGAGGCGGAGCTTGCAGTGAGCTGAGATCCGGCCACTGCACTCCAGCCTGGGCGACAGAGCGAGACTCCGTCTCAAAAAAAAAAAAAAGAAAAGAAAATGCATCCCTGGACCAAGGCCTAAGGTCCTTTAGAATGTGGCTAATGGAATCCAAATAGCTAAATCTAAATAAATAAATAAAACCCTCAACTCCTAAGCAACTGCCATGCTGGCAGAGGAGACAATGCTGCGTAAAACACACACCTCAGTAGGTTGGTGGGGAAACCTGCTCTGCCCTGACGAGTGGGAATAAAATACTTCATGAGAGCATGGAGAAATTACTGGTTATGCTACTGTTTAAGGTTTGTTTTTATTTCTAGTTTTGTTTCTAACAAAAAGCACATCACTGTTGTGATATGTACCCATTCTGTAGCGCCCGCTGGACAGACTGTGGTTCTCAGCAGTAGCACCCCCTAAACTTGCTTGGCACTGTGTAGCACAGACATTCTCTAAACAAAAACTGCACGTTTTAAAAGAGCAGACAAAGACTTATCAGCTTATAGAAGCAACAGGCTTCTGTACAATTATTTCTGTGGGCCGTGTTCTTCCTTACTGGAAAATACTGAAAAAGTTATCCTAGTTTTTAATTTGAGTATCATTTGACTATCATGGGAGAGTAAGTAAAAGCCTTTTTTTTTTTTTTTTTTTTTTTTTTTTTTTTGAGACGGAGTCTCGCTCTGTCGCCCAGGCTGGAGTGCAGTGGTGCGATCTCAGCTCACTGCAAGCTCCGCCTCCCGGGTTCACGCCATTCTCCTGCCTCAGCCTCCCGAGTAGCTGGGACTACAGGCGCCCGCCACCTCGCCCGGCTAGTTTTTTGTATTTTTTAGTAGAGACGGGGTTTCACCGTGTTAGCCAGGATGGTCTCGATCTCCTGACCTCGTGATCCGCCCACCTCGGCCTCCCAAAGTGCTGGGATTACAGGTGTGAGCCACCGCGCCCGGCGTAAAAGCCTTTTAAAGCAAATAGAAACTTTTTTTTTTTTTTTTTTTTTTTGAGACGGAGTCTCACTCTGTACCCCAGCCTGGAGTGCAGTGGCCAGATCTCGGCTCATGACCTCATGATCCGCCCATCTCGGCCTCCCAAAGTGCTGGGATTACAGGCTTGAGCCACCGCGCCCGGCAATAGAAACATTTAAAATGACATTACCCATTATTAGTGAACATTAAAATTTTTATATAATTGAAATCAGTATTTACATCCAGATCAATAACTATATGTAAGACTCTAGTATTTTTAGTTACTGAAACTAGGAGATAACAGTGGTGTAACATGAGACAATCTGATTTTAGATCACTTGTGAGTGAAAGCAACTGAACATGGCTTACAAATAAAACTACTGTGAAACTTCTGCAAATGAATTTTCTTTTTTTTTTGAGACGGAGTCTCGCACTGTTGCCAGGCTGGAGTGCAGTGGCGCTATGTTGGCTCACTGCAACCTCCGCCTCCCAGGCTCAAGCGATTCTCCTGCCTCAGCCTCGCAAGTAGTTGAGATTATAGGCGCCCGCCACTATGCCCGGCTAATTTTTTGTATTTTTAGTAGAGATGGGGTTTCACTATGTTGGTCAGGCTGGTGTCGAACTCCTCGTGATCCGCCAGCCTTGGCCTCCCAAAGTTCTGGGATTACAGGTGTGAGCCACTGTGCCTAGCCCTGCAAATGGATTTTCATATTTTGTCAATTACAAGTACCAAACTATCACAATGCCATTTTCCGAATATAAGAAGGTCACTTGTTTTCTGCTATAAGTTACCACACATACCATGTTCTGACATCTTATTAAACACATACACATACAACAGTAAACAGAAACCTTACCTTTTTTTCATTTCTAACAACTGATTATTGAGCACAGATCTTTCTTCTTCCAGCTAGGAAAAAAACATAAAAAACTTTCGTTCATAACCAGGCCACAGAGAGGCATATTTTTCATCCCACATGTCATCCCCCAGGTTCCAGGATACCTAAAGCCACTGGCTTTCCTCACCAGCAATGAAGAGTAGCAAGTGGTCACTCTATCGCAGGATATTGTTATTAATATATAAATCACTTATGACCTCAGTAACTCCCCCTCCTCAGGGATCTGAGAGTTTAAAATATTAAATAATAACACCTTGAACACAACAAAGCACCACATCTTAAGTATTCAAAAATTTTTTTTTTTTTTTTGATACGGAGTCCCACACTGTCGCCCAGGCTGAAGTGCAGTGGCACAATCTCTGCTCATTGCAAGTTCCACTTCCCGGGTTCACGCCATTCTCCTGCCTCAGCCTCCTGAGTGGCTGGGACCACAGGCGCCCGCCACCATGCCCAGCCAATGTTTTGTATTTTTAGTAGAGATGGGGTTTCACTGCGTTAGCCAGGATGGTCTCGATCTCCTGACCTCGTGATCCGCCTGCCGGCCTCCCAAAGTGCTGGGATTACAGGCACAAGCCACCGCTCCCGGCCAGCATTCAAAAATGTTAATTGGCCAGGCGCAGTGACTCACACCTGTAATCTCAGCACTTTGGCGGGGCCAAAGTGGGCAGATCACCTGAGGTCAGGAGGTTGAGCCCAGCCTGACCAACATGGTGAAAGCCCATCTCTACTAAAAATATAAAAATTAGCCGGTGTGGTGGTGTATGCCTATGATCCCAGCTACTAGGGAGGCTGAGGCAGGAGAATGGCGTGAACCCGGGAGGCGGAGCTTGTAGTGAGCTGAGATCGAGCCACTACACTCCAGCCTGGGCGACAGAGCGAGACTCCGTCTCAAAAAAAAAGATTGTTAAATGAGTGAGTAAAGCTCCACTGCTAACATTCTAGTTCCTCTACTTAAACCGCAAAGGTCAAGTGTCACTAAATGGCAGAGGTTAGGAGCAGGCTACCTACTCTCTATGGGCCTCAATTTACTCATCCATCAATTCAACACACATTCACTGAATGGTTACTATATTCAAGCATTATTCAAGTATTTGTTTCTCACGTATAAAACAAAGAGGTTACAAAAGAATTTCCAGTGGTTCTTTATTATCCCATGAAGGATAAAAAACAAAAGATTCAGGTAGTTAATCTTGTGAAGGAAGAATCATCTCTGCCTCCAACTTGCACTACCCAGTTTGGCCAAATACCACCAGTTTCAACTCACACTGTTTTTTTTGTTTTTGTTTTGATACAGAGTCTTGCTCTGTTGCTGAGGCTGGAGTGCGGTGGTACAATCTTGGCTCACTGCAACCTCCGTTTCCCAGGTTCAAGTGATTCTCCTGCTTCAGTCTCCCAAGTAGCTGGGATTACAAGTGCCTACCACCATGCCCAGCTAATGTTTGTATTTTTAGTAGACAGGGTTTTGCCATGTTGGCCAGGCTGCACACTGTTAATTTTTTAAATAAGGGTAAAAAACTCTTATATGTTTTTCTTAAATAAAAATATAACAGCAAAGATTATGTAATGGTTTCCAACAGCCTAGCATTTAAGTTACCAGCTCACTCTACATAGTTATAGTCATTATTAGTTATGTTCATGCTTTGCTATAAGGTCTTACTTTTAAAATTCTTAAATATACATAACACATGTTCTGAACATAAATATCCCTTTACCATGAAATCTATAGAGGTTAACATAGTTTTATAGACTCTTTGATGTCCTAGCCCATTAAGATATATGTTTTTTCTGCATGACTAATTCACAGAAATATTTAGAAATTTTTAGAATGAAAGGAAGAAAAAGAGTGGGAGGCAAACTTTTAAAAACTGAAATGAGAAAGAGAACATCTGGAGAGTGGGATATGGAGATGAGAAGGGTTTTCATTTTGGTCTTTATGCCCTTTGTACAGTTTATATTTATTCTTTAAAGAAGGAATCTGTTTTAGTTTTAAAACTTAAAAGTTAAAAAAAATGAATACTTAAAACTGGAAAATTTTTACAATGAATATACAAATGGACAAAGAGCATGGCAGATAATTCACAAAACAGAAAATAAAAATCATTAATGAACATTTGAAAAATCATTCAACCCTACAAACACACAATACACAAAGATTCTCCCTCTTTCTCAGAGGGTCCATGTGCCTGAACTTCCTAGGAAGAGATGTTTGCTATTTATTATACTGATCTTTATAGAAAACAATGTTTTTCTTCTTCTGGTCCAGGATTATTACCCAATCTAGGAGATAACAAGCTGCATCTAGCAGTTTTCTTTTTTTCTTTTTTTTTTAAAGACAGCGTTTTACTCTTGTTGCCCAGGCTGTAGTGCAATGGCACGATCTCACCTCACTGCAACCTCCGCCTCCTGGATTCATGTGATTCTCCTGCCTCAGTCTCCTAAGCAGCTGGGATTACAGGCACCACCATGCCTGGCTAGTTTTTCATATTTTTAGTAGAGACAGGGTTTCACTATGTTGACCAGGCTGGTCTCAAACTCCTGATCTCAGGTGATCCACCCGCCTCAGCCTCCCAAAGTGTTGGGATTACAGGTGTCAGCTCCCGCACCAGGCCCTTCTTTTCTTTTTTTCTGAGATGGAGTCTCACTCTGTCACCTAGGCTGGAGTCCAGTGGCGCGATCTTGGCTCACTGCAACCTCTGCCTCCCAGGTTCAAGCGATTCTCCTGTCTCAGCCTCCCGAAGAGCAAGGATTACAGGCGTGTGCCACCACACCCAGCTAACTTTTGTATTTTTAGTAGAGATGGGGTTTCACCATGTTGGACGGCCTGGTGTCGAACTCCTGACCTCAGGTGATCCACCTGCCATGGCCTCCCAAACTGCTGGGATTACAGGTGTGAGCCACCGCACCCAGCCAGTTCCTCCAGTTCCTCATTCTTGCCTTGTATTTTGTGGCCTTGACCGTTTTGAAGAGTAGAAGCCAGTTATTTTGTAGAGTATCAGTTTGGATTCGTCTGATGTTTCCATGTGATTAGAGTCAAATCATGCACTTTTTGGCAGAAATACCACAGAAGTAATCCTGTGTCCTTCTCAGTAGATGATATCAGGAGGTACACACTGTTAATTTTTGGTGAGGTTAACTTCGGTCACTTGGTTAAGAAGGAAGTATCTTCCATGTTTCTCCACTGGAAAGATACTATTTTTTTCTTTGTAATCAATATGTATTTTGGGGGGATACATTTTGAAACTATGTAAATATCCTGTTATTCAACAAACTTTTACCTACTTATTTTAGCAAAGATTGATGATTCTTGCCTGAAAAAATTATTACCATGCTGGTTACCATATGGTGATTGTATGATTCCATCATTCCATCCATTAAATATTTATTAGTTGGCCTTCTACCATCAGGAAGGGCTTTCATTTTCCATCCATCCATCCATCCATCCATCCATCCATCCATCCATCCATCCATCCATCCAAGACAGAGTCTCGCTCTGTCACCCAGGCTGGAGTGCAGGGATGCAATCTCGGCTCACTGCAACCTCCACTTCCCAGGTTCAAGCAATTCTCATGCCTCAACCTCCCAAGTAGCTGGGATTGCAGGCATGCGCCACCTCGCCCAGCTAATTTTTTGTATTTTTTTTTTTTTTTAGTAGAGATGGGGTTTCACTATATTGGCCAGGCTGGTCTCGAACTCCTGGCTTCAAGAGATCTGCCCATCTTGACCTCCCAAAGTGCTGGGATTACAGGTGTGAGCCACTACTCCTGGGCTTCCATTTATTTATTAATACCTGTTTAGATTCATGGTTTCCTGTTATTCAATCGGTTATAATCCATTATATCTCTATGTATTTTGATGCTCAAATTATCTAATATTTGGTCAGTGGGAGCTTCTTCAAGATGGCTCTGATGTCCTCTCCACTAATCTCCATTATTCTCTGAGCGCTTCCTTGCTTTTTGGTACACAAAATATTCCATGCTCACCTTATACTCTTTCTGTCCCAGCCCTGGAATCAGCCATTTCTCTATGGACTTCTGGTTCCTTTAGTGAAGAGCCTTCTGGTTCCTTTAGTTTTAGTGCCTAGAAAACAAGCTCTAGGCACTAGTTGTGCTCATTGGTACTGGGTTTTGTTGCTTCTAAGCCCTGTCAGTGGAGCTGACCAAAACTTAAAACTTCTACTCTTCAAGACATTGTTAAGAAAATATAAAGACAAGCCACAGATGGAGAGGAAACATCTGCAAAACACAACCCAATAAAGAACTTGTGGCCGGGCGCGGTGGCTCAAGCCTGTAATCCCAGCACTTTGGGAGGCCGAGGCGGGCGGATCACAAGGTCAGGAGATCGAGACCACAGTGAAACCCCGTCTCTACTAAAAATACAAAAAATTAGCCGGGCGCGGTGGCGGGCGCCTGTAGTCCCAGCTACTCAGGAGGCTGAGGCAGGAGAATGGCGGGAACCCGGGAGGCGGAGCTTGCAGTGAGCCGAGATCGCGCTACTGCACTCCAGCCTGGGCAACAGCGTGAGACTCCGTCTCAAAAAAAAAAAAAAAAAAAAAAAAGAACTTGTATCTAGAATATATTAAGAACTCTCACAATGCAATAATATGTAGACACAAAAACAAAATGAAAAACGACCAAAAGATTTGAACAGACATTTTACCAAAGAAGAGAGACAGATGGTTAGTAAGCACAGGAAAACGATACTCAGCATTATCAGTCATCAGGAGAACATAAACTGAAACCACACTGAGATACACTCCACGTGCCACCTGGGCACCCAAGCCCTCCATCCCAGTGGTTCCCTAGTTGGCAAGTAGATTAATGTTTAATATTAAAAAGACAAAACAAAACAACAAAAACCCCTAGATGCTGAGAAGTATGTGGAATAACCGGAAACCTCATAAGTTGCTGGTGGGAATGTAAAATAGTACTGATTTTGGAAAATGGTTTGAGAATTTCTTTTTCTTTTTTTTTTTTTTTTTTTTTTGAGATGGAGTTTCACTGTTGTTGCCCAGGCTGGAGCACAATGGTGCAATCTCAGTTCACTGCAACCTCCACCTCCCGGGTTCAAGCTATTCTCCTGCCTCAGCCTCCTGAGTAGCTGGGATTACAGGCATGTGCCACCATGCTCGTCTAATTTTGTATTTATAGTAGAGACGGGTTTTCTCCACGTTGATCAGGCTGGTCTCGAACTCCAGACCTAAGGTGATACACCTGCCTCGGCCTCCCAAAGTGCTGGGATTATAGGTGTGAGCCACCGTACCCGGCCTGAGAATTTCTTAAAAAGTTAAACATACACTTACCATACTAGCAATTCCACTCTTAGGTGTTTACCCATTATAAATGAAAACATATGCCCTGGCCTCTTCACGAATGTTCAAAGCAACTGTACTCAAAATACTCCCAAACTGGAACAACCCAGTGTCCAAATGGATAAAGCAACTATGATATAATCCCAATCTATTGATATACATAACAACATGGACAGAGCTCCAAAGCGTATGCTAAGTGAAAGAAACTGAGAGAGACTGGGCGCAGTGACTCACACCTGTAATCTCAGCACTTTGGGAGGCCAAGGCAGGGCGACCACTTGAGCCCAGGAGTTTAAGACCAGCTTGGGTAACATAGTGAGACTTTGTCTCTACAAAAAGATCAAAAAATTAGTCAAGTGTGGCGTGGACGCCTATAGTCCTAGCTACTCAGGAGGCTGAGGTGGGAGGCTACAATGAGCCAAGACTGCACCACTGCACTCCAGCCTGGGTGACAGAGTGAGACCCTGTCTCCAATAATAATAATAGATAAAAATAGGGCCAGGCGCGGTGGCTCACACCTGTAATCCCAGCACTTTGGGAGGCCAAGGTGGGCGGATCACGAGGTCAGGAAATAGAGAGCATCCTGCATAACTAACATGGTGAAACCCCGTCTCTACTAAAAACACAAAAAATTAGCTGGGCATGGTGACGGGCACCTGTAGTCCAGGCTACTCGGGAGGCTGAGGCAGGAGAATTGCTTAAACCCAGGAGGCAGAGGTTGCAGTGAGCCGAGATTGTGCCATTGCACTCCAGCCTGGGAGACAGAGCGAGACTCCATCTAAAAAAATAAATTAATTAATTAAAAATAAGTTAACAGGCCGGGCGCGGTGGCTCAAGCCTGTAATCCCAGCACTTTGGGAGGCCAAGACGGGCGGATCACGAGGTCAGGAGATCGATACCATCCTGGCTAATATGGTGAAACCCCGTCTCTACTAAAAATACAAAAAACTAGCCGGGCGAGGTGGTGGGCGCCTGTAGTCCCAGCTACTCGGGAGGCTGAGGCAGGAGAATGGCGTAAACCCGGGAGGCGGAGCTTGCAGTGAGCTGAGATCCGGCCACTGCACTCCAGCCTGGGCGACAAAGCGAGACTCCGTCTCAAAAAAAAAAAAAAAAAAAAAGTTAACATTAAAATTAAAATTAAAAATAGAAAAAAATTTTCTCTCTGGGAGGCTGAGATGGGCGGCAGATCATTTGAGGTTAGGAGTACGAGACCAGCCAGCCAACACGATAAAACCCTATCTCTACTAAAAATACAAAAAATGAGCCAGGTGTGGTGGTGCGTGCTTGTGGTCCAGCTACTCAGGAGGCTGAGGCAGGAGAATCGCTTGAACCCAGGAGGCAGAGGTTGCAGTAAGCCAAGATAGCACCACTGCACTCCAGCCTGGGCAACAGAGTGAGACTCCATTTCAAAAAAAAAAAAAAAATTAAAAAGAAACTAGATATATACAAGGCTATATAATGTTTTGAATTTCCCAAATTTTCTTATGTATAATGTCTAACCTTTTCTACTGTGGTAAGGGAAGATAGTTTGAAATATTTCACTCTTTTAAATTTACTGAAAATCATTTTATGGTCTAACACATAAACTGTCCTGGAGAATGCTCCCTGTGCACTTGAGAAGTGTGTGTATTCTGCTGTTGTCGGATGGAACAATCTGCAGATGACTGACTGTTAGGTCTAATTGATTTATAGTGTTATTCAAGTCTTCTGTTTCCGTCTTCATCTCTGCATAGTTGTTCTATCCATCACTGAAATGGGGTACTGAAGTCTTCAGCTATAATTGTTGAATTCTATTTGTGTTTTTAATTCTGTCAGTTTTTGCTTCATGTATTTCGGGACTCCGTTATTAGGTACATCTATGTTTAAAATTGTTATGTCTTCCTGATGGATTGATATGTTTTCGTTGTTCTCTGTCTCTAGTAACAATTTCTGCCTTAAAATCTATTTTGTCTGATACTAGTATAGTTTCTCCAGCTTGCTTTTGGTTACTGTTTGCACGGCATATCTTGTTCCATCCTTTTACTTTCAACCTATTTGTGGTTTTGAATCTAAATTGCATCTCTTATAGACAGCATATAGTTAGATCACGTTTTTTATTTTTTTATTTTTTTATTTTTATTTTTTGAGACGGAGTCTCGCTGTGTCGCCCAGGCTGGGGTGCAGTGGCGCCATCTCGGCTCACTGCAAGCTCCGCCTCCCGGGTTCACGCCATTCTCCTGCCTCAGCCTCCGAGTAGCTGGGACTACAGGCGCCTGCCACCACGCCCGGCTAGTTTTTTGTATTTTTAGTAGAGATGGGGTTTCACCATGTTAGCCAGGGATGGTCTCGATCTCCTGACCTCGTGATCCATCCGCCTCGGCCTCCCAAAGTGCTGGGATTACAGGCTTGAGCCACCACGCCCGGCCCCTAGATCATGTTTTTTAAAAAGTCCATTCTGCTAGTCTCTGCCATTTATTCAGAGTGTTCAATCCATTTATGTTTACTGTGTTTTTGAATAAGGTTACATACTGTTTTGACTCCATTTATGTGACCTACTAAAAAAGGCAAAACTATTGGACCAGAAAAGAGATAAGCGTTTTCAGGGAGTGAGAATGAACTGACTATAAAGGAGGATAAGAGAACCTTTTGGTGTGAAGGAAATCTTGACTGTGGGGTCAGTTTTATGACTGTATATATTTGTCAAAACTCACCAAACTATACACTTATAAAGGGTAAATTTTATTTGATGTAAATTAGACCTCAATAAAGATGACTCTGAGAAAAAGAAAGCAAGTTGGAGTAATTTGTGCAATACGGCTTTTGTAGAAAACAAAAACAATGTATGCACATATGCATTTGCATATGCTGGTATCCACATGAGGAACACCAAGGAAAAATATACCATTTATAATGTAGCTTCAATGAAATGGGAATGAAGAGTAATAACTTTTAAATTACACATATTTGTATTGTTTCATGTTACAAATGTATTATATTTCTAATTTAAAAATAACATTAAAATTTAAAATAAATAATTCTTATTTCTTTGGAAATAAAAACTTTATAGATGAAATGACAGGATATCTAGGATTTAGGATTTGCTTCACAACGCTCAGGGTAGAGCTGGGTGTGGTGGCTCATGCCTGTAGTCCCAGCTACTCAGGAAGCTGAGGCAGGATTGCTTTAGCCTTATAGCTGGAGGCTTCAGTAAGCTGTGATCATGCCACTGCACACTAGCCTGGGTGACAAAGTGAGATTAACTCAAAAAAAAAAACCCAAAAAAACAAACAAACAAATGCAGGGCATACAAGGTAGAGAGGATGAATGGGAGTATAGCAGAGACGAGTGGCCAAGAGTTAACTGCTAACGGAATTTTATACACAGAGATTCATTGTACTGCTCACTCGGCTTCCGTATATGCTTGAAACTTTTCATAATAAAAGGTTAAAAAGGAACATGGATATGTAAAGGGGAAAAAAGGGAGAGTTGAAGAAGAATATTTCAGAGAACGACGTTACAGTGAAAGTGATGCCCAAATAATCATAGTTTGGGGAACACTGGACCGGAAAATCTCCAAGAGCTCATCTAGGCATAACCCTCTTTTGTAAATAAACATGGTGGGTACTTTGTTTTATGTCTGTCAGCTACGCTAAGAAAAATAGTAGCTCGGGTGAAATGAAGGACATGTAGAAGTCCATAGTCATAACATATACAACTTCTGCTTTGTCGGCTCAGTAAAACCACTTGAATACAAATCTCCAGAGAGAGAAGCGCCTTTCTGTTTTGTGTACTGTGATCTCCTCTATATTTGGAACACTGACGGGCACACAGTAGGCACTCAATAACTATGTACTGCATGAACGAATGTGTCATAGTCAGTAAGCTGGTGCTCTCAATGGGTATAGTTAGTAGTGGCACTCAGAAGCCAGGATTCTCACCGAATGAAGAACTTTCTGCTCAAGTGAGGTGTTCACATTTGGGCTATTTTAGTCTCTTCTCGAACCAAGCAAGTGTTCTGAGGCCCAAAATAGCAGCTCTACCTTGACAGCACAAAACCCATTCCCTGTGTGTGAGAAATTCTAGTCTCGCCTCCCACACACAGACTTCTGCTCCTGGAAGTGGAGAAGGTAACGGGGAAAACGGAAGAGGAAGACGCAGTCATTTTTGTATGGCAAAGCCCTTTCAGAGAAGAAAGGAGTGGGGCGGACACAGCGATCGGCTGCGTAGATTCGCCTTTTGCTCAGCTTCTGGGACAGCTTAGCTGGTGGCCCCATCAGGGATCACCACAACTATGGAGCCACTTCCGGCAAGGTCATGTCGCCTTCCCAGGAAGGACCACAACCAGTGACTGATCCATGTGGGATTACAGAGAGACTGGCCATCTCAGTCCAGTTTGGGACAAATCTGCATGGCCACTCCAGCTCCAGAGCTCCCCATGGCATTGGTCAAGGCTGTTGCTGGGCCTGCATCATGGCTCAGCTTCTCCCACTGCCTAATCGTGTCTCTTTCTCCTCCTCTCTATAGGAGCTGCCCCGAGAGCATACTTCAGTATCATCACACTCAACTCTCCCTCGGCCTGTTTCCCAGGGAACTCAACCCACAGCAGTGCGCATTATGCTACCAACTAAAGTTCTATATTATGCAGGAAAGACCACATGCCTCAGGACTGGTTTAAGTTTACATGAATATGTACATGAATTATGTAAGAATATTTACATCTTCAGGCTGGGCATGGTGGCTCACGCCTGTAATCGCAGCATTTTGGGAGGCCGAGGCGGGTGGATCACCTGAGGTCGAGTTCAAAACCAGCCTGGCCAACGTGGCCAAACTCCATCTCCACTAAAAATAAAAAAAAATTAGCTGGGCGTGGTGGCAGGTGCCTGTAGTACCAACTACTAGGGAGCCTGAGGCAGAAGAATTGCTTGAACCCAGGAGGCAGAGGTTGCAGTAAACTGAGATTACGCCATTGCACTCCAGCCTGGGTGACAGAGCAAGCCTCTGTCTCAAAAAAAAAAAAAAAAAAACATTTTTTTTACATGTTCAAATACATTCACACAGGTATCATTGTCCTTATCAAAGAATGACATTGGGGCTGAGCGGTGGCGCACGCCTGTAATCCCAGCACTTTGGATGAGCCAGGTGGATCACTTGAAGTCAGGAGTTCAAGACCAGCCTGGTCAACATGGCAAAATCCTGTCTCTACTTTTTATACTAAATACAAAATTAGCTGTGTGGTGACGCATGCCAGTAGTCCCAGCTACTAGGGAGGCTGAGGCAGGAGAATCGCTTGAACCCGGGAGGCGGAAGTTGCAATGAGCCATGATTGCGTCACTGCACTCCAGCCTGGCAACAGGGTGAGAGTCCATCTCAAAAAAAAAAAAAAGAAGAATGATACCGATGGTGTGGCTACAGGGCGGGAATATCGTGACTGCCTGAAGCCAATACATACAAGTAGTTCTTCACAGAGAGTGCACATGTCACCTTAATCTTTACTTTTTACTCCTGGGTGCTGAAAAGACAACAGCTACTCTTCCCTTAATACTGCTAGTATGTTTAGTGCAGCTGAAGTGCATCTTCTGTTCAGATGCAAACACCCTTAACTATGCAGAGGCAGAGTGGAAAAGATCTACACCCTCTGGCCTAGACTCTGGCAGTCATTTCCAGAATGGATAACTTCTCAGTGCCAGGCAATGGCTTTCTACAAAACCCCTCAAAAGTCAGAGAGGTTAAGAGGACTCCCAAGTCTAGAGGAATGTCTCAAGCAAGAAACTTAAAAGATACGAAAGAGAATACACAGGCTGTAAAAAGACTTTCAGTAACTGAACATAACGCTTGGACCATTTCCTAAACGTAACAATGCTTGAATGCATGTGATTGGGTGAAAGGATGATTCCCACAGAACCGAAACAAATCAGACATTTGGCTTTAGTGACTCCCTAAGTTGCGGATATAATTATTATTTTTTAAAATAATAATTATTGTTAAAATGATACATGCTGTTTTTTTAAAAGAATAAATTCAGCAATATTTAAAAAAAGACAGCTGGGTGTGGTGGCTCACGCCTGTAATCCCAGCACTTTGGGAGGCCGACGTGGGTGGATCACGAGGTCAGGAGTTCAAGACCAGTCTGGCCAACACAGTGAAACCCCGTCTCTACTAAAAATACAAAAAATTAGCTGGGCGTGGTGGCGGGTGCCTGTAATCGCAGCTACTCAGGAGGCTGAGGCAGGAGACTCGCTTGAACCCGGGAGGTGGAGGTTGCAGTGAGTTGGGATCACACCATTGTACTCCAGCCCAGGAGACAGTGCAAGACTCAGTCTCAAAAAAAAAAAAGAAAGAAAGAAAGAAGAAGGAAATATATTTCCCCAGTTCTTCCACTTAGAAATAACTACAACTAGGCTGGGTGTGATAGCTCATGCCTATAATCCCAGCACTTTGGGAGTCCAAGGCCAGAGGATCATTTGACTCCAAGAGTTTGAGATCAGCCTGGGCATCACAGCAAGACCTTGTCTCTACCAAAATCAAACAACCAAACCTTAAAAATTAGCCAGGCATGGTGGTATGTGCCTGTGTTCCCAACTACCCGGGAGGCTGAGGCGGAAGGATGGCTTGAGCCAGGGCACTCGAGACTGCAGTGAGCTGTGATTATGTCACTGTACTCCAGCCTGGACGGCAGAGCAAGACACCGTCGAAAATGAAAGAAAGTAAAAGAAAAAACATAACACTAGCTGAATGACATGCCAGACATCTCCATGTATATACACAATGAGAAGGACAGAGAGGGGGAAAAAGCAAATTCAGTTTTACTTTAACAGGAGAGAGAATAAATGGAAGTAAAATAATTTGGTTGAGAGCAAAACAATGTTATGTTATTTATCACAAGATATACATGATTCTAAGACATCCCAATAGGTTCATACTATACATTCGTTTTGTAAAATTTAAGTAAAACATGTTCTTAAAATGTAAGAGGTTGATGTAATTTTCTTAGGTATAAATTAATTCTCTTTTTGTTTTGAGTCAGGGTCTTACTCTGTCACCCAGGCTGGAGCGCAGTGGCGCAATCTCAGTTCACTGCAACCTCCGCCTCCCAGGTTCAAGTCATTTTCCTGTCTCAGCCTCCCAAGTAGCTGCCTGACCTTAATTTTAATTTTAAGCCATATTGAACATTTCTGTGATATAAAAGATGAGGAAATTTGTACACTTCTTTCAGTCGTACCCCTCGAATTTTGTTAGTCACATTCTCTATTTTTTTCTACTGTTTTTCCTTTTTCTTACTTTGCAAATGTTTTAAACTTGCATTCACCAAGTGATCAAAATTAACATCACCAATAATGGGACAAAGAAACATCACATGCCTCCTGGCAGGACACAGTATCACTTATATAGTCTTTCCACTAAAAATGCATAACCTGAATATCATCAGGAAGAAGCATCAGACAAACTCAAAATGAGAGACTTTATGCAGCTTAACTGGCCTGTTCTCATAAAAAATGTCAATGTCATGGAAGACAAAAACAGAGGAATCGTTCCAGATTAAAGATGACTAAAGAGACGCGACAACTCAGTGAAAAGAATGCATGATCTTGGACTGGATCCTGAATTTTAAAATGCTGTAAAGGACATTACTGGGACAACTGCCTGAACAGGAACAGGGTCTATACATTAGGTAATAGTGTTGTATCGAGGTTAAACTTCCTGAATTTGATGACTGCACTATGTTTATGTAAAAATAATAGAATATATGAGCATCATTTGTTCTATTCTTATAACTTTTCACAAAGTTTGAAATAATCTCCAAATAAAATATTAAAAATATTAGTCTGGGTTGGGCGTGGTGGCTCATGCCTATAATCCCAGTGCTTTGGGGGCCGAGGCGAGTGGATCACTTGAGGTCAGGAGTTTGAGACCAGCCTGGCCAATACGGCGAAACCCCATCTCTACTAAAAATACAAAAATGAGCTGGGTGTGGTGGCGCGCACCTGCATTTCCAAGTACTCTGGAGGCAGAGGCAGGAGAATCGCTTGAACCCAGGAGGCGGAGGTTGCAGTGAGCTGAGATTGCAGCACTGCACTCCAGCCTGGGTGACAGAATAAGACTCTGTCTCAAAACAACAAAGAACCCCACAACATTAGGGTGTGCCCATAAACCCCACAGCTGTGTGCTTAGCTCTCTGTTTACTTGGATTTAATGCTCACAAGCAGTCCTTGTGTCCGCTTCTCTTTCGCTAAGGCCTTTACTTTGATTCATGTCTTGCTTGGCTCAAATTTATCATCAAGTGGCTCCTTTTCAGAAGGACTCACAAACACCACAGATTTTAAGTCCTTTCATGTCTGAAAACACGTGCCTGCTGTCTCACCTGAAGAGTCATTGTCTGGAGATGATGCTCTTGGCCATACTTCCTGTCCCTCAGAACTCTGGATGCAGTGCCGCAGTTTTCTTGCACTGAATGTATCTGCAGTTGGGTTGGTTTTTCAAGTTTTTATAAAAAATTTGATTTTTCTGCCTGGGCACTTAGAATTTTTTTTTTTTTTTTTTTTTTTTTTTTTTTTTCTGAGACAGTTTTGCTCTTGTTGCCCAGGCTGAAGTGTAATAGCGTGATCTCAGCTCACCACAACCTCCACCTCCTGGGTTCAGGCAATTCTCCTGCCTCAGCCTCCCAAGTAGCTGGGATTACAGGCATGTACCACCACGCTTGGCTATTTTTCTTTTTTTTTTTTTATTTTTAGTAGAGATGGGGTTTCTTCATGTTGGTGAGGCTGGTCTTGAACTCCTGATCTCAGGTGATTAGCCTGCCTCGGTCTCCCAAAGTGCTGGGATTATAGGTGTGAGCCACCCCACCCAGGCTAGAATTATTTTTATATTGTTGAATTTCAATAATCACCAGGGTATTTTTGAGGGGTATCTATTATTGTGGATCAGTTTTTCCCAGTGGGTCCCCTTACTGGGTTTCCATACAACCCACTCTCTTTTCTGTTTGTGGATTCAGTTCTTCTTTTACTTGGGGAAATTTCCTTATCATATCTCCTAATACTTTAAACACACACACACACACACACATACATATTTTTTGAGACGGAGTCTTGCTCTGTCCCCCCCATGCTGGAGCACAGTGGTGTGGTCTCGGCTCACTGCAACCTCCGCCTCCCGGGTTCAAGCTATTCTCCTGTGTCAGTATCCAAGTAGCTGGGATTACAGGCACCTGCCACCACACCTGGCTAACTTTTTTATTTTTTAGAGACAGGGTTTCACCATGTTAGCCAGGCTGGTTTCAAACTCCTGACCTCAAGTGATCCGCCCACCTTGGCCTCACAAAGTGCTTGAATTACAGGCTTGAGCCACTATGCCCGGCCTAAATATAGATACATTTTTGAGACAGAGTCTTGCTATGTTGCCCAGGCTTGTCTTGAACTCCTGGGCTCAAACAGTCTCCTGCCTTGGCCTCCCAAACTGCTGGGATTACAGGTGTGAGCCACTGCACCCAGCCCTTTCCTTTATATTTTAAGAAACATTTATAAGGCTGCTGTTTATGATTTATTTAGTAGTCTTGATCTGGTGTGGTTTGGTCTTCAATTTGTTTCCTTAATTCTCAATCTCCCTGTTAAACTTGTGTCATTTTATCATCTTCTCTTTGAACAGTTGTTTTATTCAAATAACTTGAGTTTTACATAACACAAAGCACTATTTTCCCTGGGTAACAGCTTCTCTTGGCCTGAATTCCTGTGTGTCTCTGGCTCTCGATGTTCCCTTCTTTCCCTTTCCCTCTTAGGGTGCAGAATGTATACACTTCTTCATCTTATTCTGGATGGCTCTACCTAGACCTTGCCTTTGCTCACATATACTGAGAGTTTCCCCCAACACCCTTCCTACCTTATCTGAGGCCTTTATCTTTAACCCCTCTACCGCTAAAAGGTAAGCACTACAACTGACACATTTCTGTAGCCAGAGGCTTCTGGATAGAGTCAAGGTTGGGATAGTTGAGGCTACAACAGACTCTGCTGGCGATCTCTTTCCTGAGATTTTTTCTTCAGTGTTCTGTGCACATCACTCACTCTACCTGAACACAGGTAATTCCATTCCCACAGGAGAACATCCTCAGCCTTGGGACACGTATCCCCAGTGGGCTGTTTCCACAGTGCTCCTACTGCTTCTGCTACCTTCCCTTCCTAGAGACTGGAATCCAGCCTCTCCTGTGATTGGAGGTGGTTATGTGATACAATCACAGAAATGTGAACTTTCTTCCCCAAATTAGAAGACAGAGCCATGTGAGAAGCCCCTTGTGCTTCCCTGCCTTGTCCTCCCCCTGCTTCCTTCCAGAAAGCTCTGTGATGCTTCAGGTACAATAGCCAACCAGGGATCAGACGGACAAGAACTACACACCTAGCAGAGCAGCAAGCAGGAGGAAGAGCCAGCTCCGTGCAGACGTTCCTGAGGGGGTACCCACCCCAGACTGCCTACTGCGGACTTATCATCACTTGGGAAAAATACCCACAGTGCCTTGTGCCTGTCAGCCGCAGTTTGTTGGCTGGACTAGCTACAGAAAATGACCACGGGCAGTTTTTCCCACTGTTGGTAAAATCCTGCGGTGGTGCAAAGGGGCATCGAGCCTCAGAAACTTTTCCTTTACTTTTCCCAGGCTGTCTACTCACCTCTTAATTTTTTCCAAACTAGACTGGGCACAGGGATGGGGAGAATTTGAGTAAAAATTTTTAGGATTTTGCTGTTCACCATCCTTTCCACTTAACACTGGGGACAAAGTGTCAGAGTCAAACCACAATTTTGTTTCCTTTCTTGGTTGTCAATTTACTTTTTATTTTTTGAGACGGAGTCTCACTCTGTCGCCCAGGTTGGAGTCCAGTGGCGCGATCTCGGCTCACTGCAACCTCTGCCTCCTGGGTTCAAGTGATTCTCCTGCCTCAGTCTCCCGAGTAGCCAGAACTACAGGCGTCCGCCACCATGCCCGGCTCATTTTTGTGTTGTTTTATTAGAGACGGGGCTTCACCATGTTTCCCAGCTGGTCTCAAACTCCTGACCTCAGGTGATCTGCTTGCCTCAGCCTCCGAAAGGGCTCGAATTACAGGCGTGAGCCTCCGCACCCAGACTTGAGTGCCAATTTAAAAGTTTACAGCATCAAGTTGACTGGCTCCGTTGGCTTCTTTTGGACACACATTTTAAAACAGAAAAACTGTGTTCATAGCATTGGGTACTGAAGGGAGAGAGAGTCTGTGATCCAGCTTCAATCAGCCCTAGTTGCCCAGAAGTCCCTGAGCCCAGATTAAAATTATGATGGCTGATAACCACCATTTTTCCAAACTAATACACAATAAGCTAAAAATAGCTTTCCCTTTCTAAGCATTCATGTCTGGGAATTGAGGCTCATTTATTAAATGGCAGGTGACTTCATGATCAATTTAGATGCTAACCTCAATTTTTTTGTATAACACATCTGCTGTAACCTCTGTCAGGAAAAACTGTTCATGAAAAACAGGTATTGAGTCATTTAATCCCTGTCCGGTTTCCATAAGCAAACTGTAACCTCATTCTACAAATAGCCAGGGGGAGAATCAGCTCTGTTCCCATAGTGACAGCTCACTGTATTTGCTATCTTTACAAGGTGGAACACATGTGAGGTTTGGAAATGATAAATCAGACATATCAAAAGTGACTACCTAAGGTGACTATTTCTATAGAAGAACTAACATTATTTTTAGAATTCCCTATGAAAAGAAAATAGAGGCTAGACTATACCTGTGGTCCCAGCTACTGGGGAGTCTGAGGCTGAAGGATCCCTCGAGCCCAGGAGATTGAGGCT
Organism: Macaca thibetana thibetana; assembly: GCF_024542745.1. NCBI lineage: Eukaryota > Metazoa > Chordata > Mammalia > Primates > Cercopithecidae > Macaca > Macaca thibetana. Next base: position 118,652,326 of record NC_065588.1, read on the forward strand.
GCAGTGAGCTACGATAGCACCACTGCTCTCCAGCCCAGGTGACAAAATAAGACTCTGTCTCTTAAAAAAAGAAACGAATGCTCTGTATGGTTTCCATTAACCTTAAACCACAAGACCCTGCCTGCATTTACACTGTATGCTTCTATCAGCCACGCAGAGAGCAAATGCCCCACTAAGTTGGTGATCAGGCTTTTGGCGACAACAACTCTGCAACAAAAGCTATTGCAATGGTTAATACTGAGTGTCAACTCGATTGGATTGAGGATAAAATGTATTGATCCTGGGCATGTCTGTGAGGGTGTTGCCAAAGGAGATTTAACGTTTGAGTCAGTGGGCTGAGAAAGGCAGGCCCACCCTTAATCTAGGTGGGTACAATCTAATCAGCTGCCAGCTTGACCAGAATAAAAAGCAGTCAGATGGCTGGGAGCAGTGGCTCATGCCTGTAATCCCAGCACTTTGGGAGGCTGAGGCGGGCGGATTGCCTGAGCTCAGGAGTTCGAGATCACCCTGGGCAACATGATGAAACCCAGTCTCTACTAAAATACAAAAAATTAACCAGGCCTGGTGGCATGCGCCTGTAGTCCCAGCTACTAGGGAGGCTAAGGCATGAGAATCGCTTGAGCCCAGGGGGCGGAGGTTGCAGTGAGCCAAGATTGAGCCACTGCTCTCCAGCTTGGACTACAGAGTGAGACTCCATCTTAAAAAAAAAAAAAAAAAAAAAAAAGCAGGCAGAAGAACGTGAACAGACTAGACTGACTTAGCCTCCCAGCCTACCTTTTTCTCCCATGCTGGAGCTTCCTACCCTAGAACATTGGACTTCAAGTTCTTCAGCTTTGGGCTTCCTTGGTCCTCAGCTTGCAGATGGCCTCTTGTGGGACCTTATGATTGTGTGAGTTAATAGTCCTTAATCAACTCCCCTTTATATATATCTATCCTATTAGTTCTGTCCCTCTGGAGAACCCTGACTAATACAGCTACGAAACTGGAGGTAAAGGGAATCATCTAAAAAAGTGGAAAGAGCAGTCACAAAGGCTGTCTTCTTCTGTAAAACAGAAACTGGGCCCTAGCTAAAAACAAGTTACTCACCAAACACCCATGCATTCATTCAAACCTACAGGTCGTACTATACGATTCCTACTTTCTCACAGTCTGTGGGAGAAGGAGAAGCAGAAGCACACGATGCTGACCACAATGCTGGGTTCTAAGGGTCAGGGCACTGCAGAGCCCACACCTAACCACAGAGGGGCAGCAGCTTGCTCTGCTTAAGATCAGAAGCGATGACCTTCAAGATGGGCCTTTAACAATGAGGACACGCATCACCAAAGATGCAAAAGCGGCCAGGCGTGGTGGCTCAAGCCTGTAATCCCAGCACTTTGGGAGGCCGAGATGGGCGGGTCACGAGGTCTGGAGATCGAGACCATCCTGGCTAACACGGTGAAACCCCGTCTCTACTAAAAATACAACAAAAAGAAAAGATGCAAAAGCAGACCTGTGAATGGCAAGATTCTGGGATGCACTGGGTTTTCTAAGCAAAATAAACATTTGGGGCAGAAAAAAAAAAGTACCAGTAGGGTTCAGAGTCCATTTTTAGAGCACTGTTTGACCCCACCTACCCCATTTCTAGCTCACAGCTTTTTAAAATCTTGAACAACAATAATCATGAAGTAAGAAGAAAAAAGTTTTATTCTCACAATAGAACAGCAGCTGGACAAACAGGCTTTCAAGTTAGGCAGACATGATTTCGAATCTCGGCTCCTCCACTGCCTATCTGTGTATTCTTGGTAAGTTCGTTCACTTTTTTTTTTGGAGATGGAGTCTCTGTCGCCCAGGCTGGAGTGCAGTGGCACAATCTCGGCTCACTGCAGCCTCCGCCTCCCAGGTTCAAGCAATTATCTGCCTCAATATCCCGAGTAGCTGGGATTACAGGCGCCCGCCACCATGCCTGGTTAAATTTTTGTATTTTTAGTAGAGATAGGGTTTCACCATCTTGGCCAGGCTGGTCTCGACTCCTGACCTCATGATCCACCCGCCTCAGCCTCCCACAATGCTGAGATTACAGGCGTGAGCCACCACGCCCAGCCGTTAGTTCACTTTTGAGCCTGTTTCCTGTCTAAAAATAATCCTACTATCTCTGAGGTAGGTTGTGATGATTCCATGAAATAATGGTAAAGCAATCGGCTCAGTTCAACAAATTATGATGCTTCTAAATAAAGGAATCAGGAAAGAACCTAGGTGGTGGGTCAGTATTTACCTTTCCCAAGTCAATCTAGTCGCTGCTGTCTCGATTTTAGAATGAAAAAGCAAATTTTTCTGTAGTACTACAACTAAAATTATTTTTTTAAAATAGCATTTCTGCCAAATACTGTAGCTCTGTAATACATTTCTAACACAGTTGATCAATAGTTTGACTTAACTATAGAAAGCAACTAAGTGAAATTTTATAGAATTCTTGGAGATGATACAATAAGAGAGTAACAGAGCCCAATGAATTAATCGGTCTTCATTAAACTAAGGTTGCTTCTAAGTTACTTTAAACGGGTGGCTCACTCCACTCTTTTGAAATATATATACCATGGAAAGAATGATCTGTATCTTTCTTGGTAATCAATATTTTTTACAATCTCCATCATGAAAGCCTATCACATTTTAGTTCACACACACATTATTTCTCCTTCTGAGTTACATACAGGAAACTACCACTGGCTTAAGAATCCATCCCATTCTTTAAAAGGAAGTCACTTGTTGGCCGTTCCTGTAGGCATTATTTTCTAACACTCTGCAAAGTACCTGATTTTTACATTTTTTAGTCACAAAACCTTTTCAGTAGGAAGCTAATTGAAATCTCTACTGCAAAAGAGAACAGAGCTGCTAGGATGGAGAGGAGCCCAAGACAGGCAAAGAAACTGTGGGAAATTCTAAACAAGGAAGCATGATGTCTCCTGAATTCCTTCTGGTTCTGAGTGACAGAGACAAGAACTGTAATCATCAGTCCAGTCAAGGGCCACAGCATTAAGATAAGAGGATGATCTCTGTGTGTTCCTCCTATTTATGGAACCCACTCTCTCTACCAGAGGTGTTCAATGAAACGATAGGAGATGGCAATAGACTCAGCACTTAGCCAACATCCTTCTCCTTCCAAGTCCCTGTGGACACACTGATGCTGGAGATGCCAAATGCTGTAGGTGTTTTAGCTTGTGCCAGGAAAAAAGAACCTCTGCTGGTTAATGGGCTTCCATGCTTCATGAACTCCAGTTTCTCACAAACTCATCAAAGGGGAGTGCAGTGACCCTAGTTAAGTCAACACACTGATTCTTTCCTTGGCCCCCATCAGAAGATGACATCTCTTGACACTAGTCGCCAAATGATGCTGAACGAATTACTATCATCTTTGTGCTTCCGTTTCCCCTTTTACAAACAGGGATAATAATAGTGCTATCGCTTAGAATTGTGGCAGGGACTGCGATGATAGCTAGCACTTATTTGTGCCTGTCACATAGCAAGAGCCCAAAACTGTTAGCTACTATCACCAACAGCATCATCATCATCTTGGAGCCTGGAGAGACGTGGCATTTCCTTCACAAAATAAGAAAATTGTGGAGAGCAACAATGAAGATTTTACAGTCTAAAATTAACTCTCCAAAAAGTGCTTTCACCACGAATTGCACCATGTCAATGGGTACTCAGTACAATTACCCCAAACTAATCCTAATCCCAAGTAAGAATTAATGTTTGGAACATATAATGGGGGAAAAAAATTTTCCCCTTGGAGTATAAAGCAACAATGAATGACTACACAGCAAAAGTCTCCTAAAAATGTAATTTTAAGCTGCTGCTCCGAAGTCAGATGTGACTTACAATTCAGCACTTTGATTCAACTGTTAGAGAAGAATAAAAGGCAGAATACAGCTTCCTTTAAAATCAGTTTTGTTGCCATGTTTAATCAACTTCTCTGTAAGAAACCTCTGAAATTTAAATATAGAAGCAAATAGGTTGTGGTTTGCTTATAGTTCATGCCAGTTGTAACATATATTCTATATTTACCAATGCACACAAGTGCACATGTATGCACAGTTCCATTAGAAAAGGCTTAAGCATGCTTTTTAATTTAAACAAAAGCAGAGTTCTATTTAAAATCAGCTGCCAACACTCACACCAAATCTATATTCTTGGAATCTGTTTCTTCAAAATCAATTTTGATGAAAGTGAAAAAAAAATCTTCAGGGAAAAATAATTTTGTAATCCAAGTAGTAGTAGGGAGAACATACTGTCCCCTTCCATTTAAATGTTGAGCTACAAGATTGTCTAATAAAGATCGTATTTTCTACTTGCTTGCAAGTTCCAGTGTTTTGTGTGTTTTTTAAAGGACCTCTCAAATCTCTCCTACCCTAAATCCTACAGCAGCACGTTTGAAAACAAGGAGACACATAGCACAGGTAACTTGGAATTCCGTTTGGAATGACCCCACCACACTGAGCAGACCTCCGAGTGGCCTCTGAGCACACTGCCAACAGCAGCAGCACTCAGCATGGCAGAGCTGGAACCCCCCGCCAAAGGACACTGACCTTTTGATGACTTGTGACTTCGTCCCGGCTTCTCCCCAGCTCCTCAGCAAGTTTAACGTTCTCTTCTTGCAATGCTGAAAGCTGCTGGGACTTCTGAGCTGCTGCCTGCTTTAGGGTTTCTCTGCAAGGACAGTGAGTGCAGGGTTACCATAGAAACAAGACAGGCAAGGAAACTGTGGGAGACAACCAGCTTCACAGCACTGAAGAAAATATATCTGGGTCACGTGCCTGATAGGATCTATAATAACAGCAGACAGTATTATCTACATGCAGAAGGGGCTAAATGGCCACAACTTCCCAAAAGGAGGACTGCCACCCACAATTATTACATTTTTCAGAACCTAATAAACCCTATGGCCACCCTCCCACCACCCACTTACCCCATAAAAAACGAATTTTGCTATAAAATAAATGACAAATGAGATAGTCAGTACAGCCCTCCTATCTTTAGGAATATTTCCGTTAGATGATTTTACTAAAACCCACTTCGTTGATAAAGTGATTTAATTTGCTGCCAAGGCACTCTGTTCTAACTGCACAGATCTATAATTTATTTTTTTTTCTGGAAGAAATACAAATCCAATGGTCCCATTTACCAGTGTATCTGTCAGAGTCAAGTGCTGATGTAAATCTGAGTATATTTTTAGGACAACTAGAGGCGGAATGCCCAAAGGAAATACAGTTTCCCAATTACATAACAGGTGTTTTATTTTGATAGTAGTCTTTCCATAATGCTAATTTATAATTGAAAGAAGCAAATAAAAATATAATACAGACTACTAACTTATACCATGAATATCAGCATAAAAAAATGAACCGGATAGGTATATTTATTAAACATCTTCTTGTTCTTAAAATAATCCAAAACATAGATCCTAAACATTATCCTTTATACATGAATATGCACAATATTTGAGCACTAAATCTTAGTTTTATGTTATAGAGGGTTTTGATGGAATTGTGAATTTTAAGTACATCTGTGTTGGTTAAACTCCGTTTAGCAAGCTGTCATACATGGCTGAATTCTCAATCAAGTCATCTGGGTATGAATCCATCTGCTGATGCATGAACGCATCTATTTTTAACTTCAATTGTCTAATGGGTGGCAGTTCTCGGCACATTCGATTTTCTCAATTTTTATTTCTCCATCCACCTATAATATGCACACTGGGATGACCTCAGGAAGACTTAGGGAAATAAATCTACACAAAAATTCTCTTAGCACACTAAATTAGGCTTTTTACAGAGATGTTTATTTAGCAATTGAAGATAAACTGAGAAGGAATTTTAGCCTCAGCTAGTCACTCACGAAAGAGACTCATATATATGAATCTCTCTATATATGTATATATGTATGTACATACACATACACACACATCACAGCGAAAAGTTCATCTGTCCAAAGTCCATCAATCTTTGACAAATCAGATTTCCTTATGGTAAAATCACCATAAGCCAAATGTATTTCCCAGGTGGTCACTGCCTTCATGAGTGGCTACATGGTGTCTGCATGTGTGTGGCCTGTCAAAGTGCTACGCTTATACTCCTGTTCCTTCCTCTCTCAAGCCTACAGGAAGGAAAATTATAACAATGCATCAAGGAAGTAATCTAAAAGTGGCCAAAGTGTCCTAAAGAATTGACCTATAAAAACAAAATTATTGGGTTTTTTTTGGTTATTGTTGTTTTGAGACGGAGTCTTGCTCTGTCACCAGGCTGGAGTGCAGTGGCGCGATCTCAGCTCACTGCAAGCTCTGCCTCCCGGGTTCACGCCATTCTCCTGCCTCAGCCTCCTGAGTAGCTGGGACTACAGGCATGTGCCACCGTGCCCAGTCAATTTTTGTATTTTTAGTAGAGACGGGGTTTCATCATGTTGGCCAGGATGGTCTGGATCTCTTGACCTCATGATCCACCCACCTCGGCCTCCCAAAGTGCTGGGATTACAAGTGTGAGCCACCACGCCCGGCCAAAATTATTGTTTTAAAATTTACAAAATGCTTCCATTTTCTCATTTAATCCTCAAAGCCCAAGGAAGTTAATGTTATTTATGTTTTTTGTTTTTTGTTTTTTGTTTTTTTTGAGGCGGAGTCTCGCTCTGTCGCCCAGGCTGGAGTGCAGTGGTGCGATCTCGGCTCACTGCAAGCTCCGCCTCCCAGGTTCCCGCCATTCTCCTGCCTCAGCCTCCCGAGTAGCTGGGACTACAGGCGCCGCCACCACGCCTGGCTAATTTTTTTTTTGTATTTTTAGTGGAGACGGGGTTTCATTGTGTTAGCCAGGATGGTCTCGATCTCCTGACCTCGTGATCCGCCCGTCTCGGCCTCCCAAAGTGCTGGGATTACAGGCTTGAGCCACCGCGCCCGGCCTATTTATGTTTTAATGAGAAGATTGAAGCTCCGGGAAGTAAACAGATTTGCCCCAAATCATAAAGCCAGGACGCAGCAAAACCACAAGAACAGGAGCTGCAGCTGGCAGATGACTTCAGTCGTGACTCAGACCTAGAGCACTTCGTTTTTTCTTTAGTGGGTAGCGGGTGAATCCATTTCAGAGAGGAAAGAGGCTCCAATAACCCAAATTCTGGAAATACTCAAGGAATGATTCTCAAAATAGCTACAAAAATATTTCTACTGGTTTTTAAAGAAGCTACTTTTCTTTCTACATGACAAGATATCTTGACGCAGAAAAGACTAGGTTTAAAACTAAAGACAAACATTGTTAATATTGACATGCAAACATTTTACTTATGAATCCATCATAAATCTATTATCATGCTAAATGTATTGTACATTTACTACTGTGCTAGGTGAGTAAAGACAAAAATTAGATTGCTTATACCTTTTTTTCCCTAAGATCCAAAATTATACACAAGAAACTGTTTCATTGTTGATTTACAACTGAAAATAGGAGCTGGCTAACCAAAATCAAGCAAGAGCTTTCCTAAAAGCAGACTTGTAAGTGGCACACAGGAAAAGAACATTCAGTTACAAGTGCTGGTTTCCAGGGGCAAGGGTGATATTCTAGAGGGAGTGGTTCCTATTAGAACCCCTGTGGTGGTTGAGCGCAGTGGCTCAAGCCTGTAATCCCAGCACTTTGGGAGGCTGAGGCAGGCAGATCACTTGAGGCCAGGAGTTCAAGACCAGCCTGGCCAACATGGCAAAACCCCATTGCTACTAAAAATACAAAAATTAGCTGGGTGTGGTACATGCCTGTGATCCCAGCTACTTGGGAGGCTGAAGTGGCATGATGAATTGAACCCGGGAGGTGGAGGCTGCAGTGAGCTGAGACTGCTGCCACTGTCCTCTAGCTTGGGCAACAGAGTGAGACCCTGTCTCAAAAAAAGAAAAAAAAAAAAGAAACCCTGTGTCTATATTGGTCCCCTTTTTCTCCAGTAACCACAGTCCTATTAGGTGAAGAGAAACACCAAAAAAGCTCCAGAGGACACGCAAAACCCCACACACATTAAACCATGGAAGAAGTAAGTGGCTGCTCATTCTCCAGCTTTGAGCTCTGAGGAATAAGACTAAGGAGGAGCCAAGTGACTGCTTTGTTTTGAGAAGCACTGTTCCCATTACACAGTCCTCTTACAGCAGAAGGCCCTGGAAACTGGACCGGGGGCCACTGGTCATCAGGGGCAGGGGTTTTTTCAACCTACTCCCCATACCTCCTGCGCTGGCTTCCATGGAACGCTACCAGCGTGTCTCCCACCGTTCCTCCCTCCCGTTAACAGTCCCAGGCATATTGTGCCAAGTCACTAACAGGAAGATGTGATTCCCTCAGGTCTGTTGGGGCAGAAAAAAGGTAGAAAATCCAAAGCAGCCCAGGCTCTTTCTGCTCTGGGATCCGGTTCTTCCCTACCCGAATGTGTTCAGGGATCAGAGGTCTGGGGAGTGCAGCACCAGGAACAGCTCAGCACAGGCTGGGGCTAGCATGACAGCAGCTGGAGCCACGATCTCAGCTAAGCTTTTATTAGCCAATGGAATAATTTGAAGGAGGAGGTCACAAAAACAACTTATGTCACCCGGCCAGGCACGGTGGCTCATGCTTGTAATCCCAGCACTTTGGGAGGCCGAGGAGGGCAGATCACCTGAGGTTGGTAGTTCAAGACCAGCCTGATCAACATGGAGAAACCCCGTCTCTACTAAAAATACAAAATTAGCTGGGCATTGTGGTGCGTGCCTGTAATTCCAGCTATGGAGGCAGGAGAATCACTTGAACCCAGGAGGCGGAAGTTACGGTGAGCCAAGATCATGCCACTGCACTCCATCCTGGACAACAAGAGCAAAACTTCATTTCAAAAAAACAAAAACAAAAACACCACCACCAAAAAACTATTTGTCTTCATAAAGGTGAAATCAGCGCCACACTGAGGGTAGGTGACATGACAGGATTCAGTGAGGACTCTGAACATTAAAGGGTGATCTCACTGGAATACTAGTAATGACCACAACAAAAGACTCCTAAGACCTGGGTGCAGTGGCTCCCGCCTGTAATCCCAGCACTTTGGGAGGTCAAGGCGGGCAGATCATTTGAGGCCAGAAGTTCAAGACCAGCCTGGCCAACATGGTGAAACCCCACCTCTACTAAAAATACAAAAAAATGGCCAAGCGCAGTGGATCACGGCTGTAATTCCAGCACTTTGGGAGGCTGAGGTGGGCAGATTACAAGGTCAGGCGTTCGAGTACAGCCTGGCCAATAGGATGAAACCGTTTCTACTAAAAATAGGAAAAGCAGATGGGCATGGTGACAGGCACCTGTAATCCCAGCTACTCAGGAGGCTGAGGCAGGAGAATCGCTCCAACCCAGGAGGCAGAGGTTGCAGTGAGCCGAGATTGCACCACTGCACTCTAGACTGGGCTAAAGGGTGAGACTCCATCTCAAAAAAAAAAAAAAAAAAAAAGTACAAAAAAATTAGCTGGGCATGGTGGCACACGCCTGTAATCCCAGCTACTTGGGAGGCTGAGGCACGAAAATTGCTTGAACCCAGGAGGCAGACATCATGGTGAGCAGAGATCACACCACTACACTCCAGTCTGGGGAACAGAGTGAGACTCTCTCTGAGAAGCAAACAAACAAACAAATAAAAACAACAAAGGACTCGTAAGTAGTACTGCAGGAAAGTGGAATTTTATCTAAACCCCACGAACCCTCTTGGCCAGGTCCACTTGGCCCTGCCCCTCCAACACCTAGTAGGACCCAGGGAGTTCGATGGTGGGATTATGGCAGCGGAGGCTGGAGAGGGAGTCTCCCATGGCAGTTCACACACTCCCTTACCAGCTGCCCGTGGGACACATTGCAGGAATTCAACCTGATGCCCCAAAGCCCTCCAGGTTTGCAAAATGACTCGTGTCACCAAGAAAAGAAATCCTAAGCTGTACCTGCACACCCCGCTTCCTGAATGAATAGAACTGTCACATTACAACAAATGACTTTGTTTTTCCTGTCATGGTGACCCATCTTCTATTTGTGTCATTTGATGTTGGCAGGCCAAGGAAATTGAAGCCTCCCCTGATGACCATAATCATAATTGTAAATTTATGAATCTGCATAAGTGAAATTGTTGGAACTGTTTAAACATAATCCCATCATCTAGAGACCCGCCATTTAAACCAGGACCGAGGAAGAAAATCGCTGACATCACAAGCTGTACATCTCCTCGCAGGAGCAGCTCAGATCAGATTCTTCCCAGGAAAATTTTAAAACTCTCAGAAGAACCACACATGTGCTAGCTTAATCCAAGCTCAATCAACAAATAGTATTGAGGATGGTGACTTAAAACAGCAGTTTGGAACTGATGCTTTTGTTTTTGTTTGAATCTCATCTATGTATTAGGATTGGAAATAAAAGACACAAACCCTTGAAGGGCAGGGACCATATATACTCACCTTCTTATGCTTCCTACCTTAACTGTACCTACCATGAAAGAAAAAGACACACTCAAATGTTCACCAGGTGAATTAGCTTTAGCGTTTTAGGTTAATACGGTTGATACAGTGTAGTTAACAGAAGATCAAATGAAATCTACACTGTAACCATCCTTTAAAATGTCAGAAAATGCCAATCTCTAATAACTACACTAGCCAAACTTGAAAGGCAAGAACTGAGTTAGCATCAACAAAGGAAGTATGAACAGTCTGTCTGCCTGAAACCACGTAACAAACTGATGTGTAAATCTTAATTTTAAAGTCTTCCCAAATGCTGGTCATTTCATTTGCATGCCAGATGGTTTGATTACTCTTTTTTTTTTTTTTTTTTTTTTTTTTTTAACTATAAAGAGAGTTTTGAGGGACTTGCTAATAAAGGGTCTGACATTTCCAAATGTTAAGATTGGCTGGCCAGGTGCAGTGCTCACGCCTGTAATCCCAGCACTTCGGGAGGCTAAGGCGGGAGGATCACTTGAGGTCAGAAGTTCAAGACCAAATGTTAACATTCTGCTTGTACTTTCAAGGCTTTGAAGTCACTTCTTTTCTTTTTTTTGAGACAGGATCTCACTCTGTCACCCAAGCTGGAGTGCAGTGGCATGATTACGGCTCACTGCACCCTCAACCTGCCGGGCTCAAGCGATCCTCCCACCTCAGCCTCCCGAGTAATTGGCAAATAGGCATGCACCACCATATCCAACTAATTTTTATATTTTTTGTAGAAACAGGGTTTCGCTGTGTTGTCCAGGCTGGTCTCAAACTCCTGGGCTCAAGTGATCCACCCATCTCAGCCTCCCAGTGTTGGGATAACAGGCACGTGCCACCACACCCAGTCCAAAATCACATCTGAATCCCCAGCTTAACTCATCAGCCAGTACACATTTCATTCTGATCCTTTAACTCAGCTGTGGTTCTGACTTAACAGCGGTTACTGATGTTACTTCTAGGGTATGCAATAGAGTTGGCATACGTTTATGTGCTTCTCAAATATTTTTAAAATAATTAGCATTGTGTTCACGTTTTCAATTTAAAATAAATTCCGTATTTTTTTCTCAAAGGAGAGAAACTTACATTTCTTTCCTAAATTCTTCCATTTTTTGATTCTCCACAGTCAGGAGTTCTTTTGATTTGTTCAGCTCTTCCACATTTTTCAAGTTGTTTTCTTTAAGTGTGTCCAACTTAAAGACCAAGAGAAAAAAGCTTGATGAAATTATTTCATTTTCCAATGACATGAATGAACAAATTATTCATGAAAGTGTGTACTGAAAAGACAGATGAAATTAGTCACTTGCAAAAAAAAAAAAAAGTCTCCTGGGTGAAGAGATTACAGATGACAAGTCTATTACAAACTGCAAACCTCTTCCTTACATTTAGTCTGACATATCCTGTACACTTGGCCAAAATGTCAAACTAAATTGCTACAGAGAGGTAAAGTTTTCTTTCATGTTGTGTACAATTCTCAGCACTTATCACGGAACTTGCTATTCAAATATGATTCATTAAAAACAAGAAATAAAATGCAAAGCAATGACATCAGCAAGGATTATTCTTCGTAATGAAAAGAAACCCTTTTCTTTTCCCAGAGATTAGTGATTTAGGATATGATATTGTTCAGTGTCACTACCAGATTTACATAGTCCTCATTACAAAAATTATTTATTTGAATCAAAATTATTTGTAGATTGGAAAAAAATTTAGTAACCCATCTGAACTTGAACCTGAAGAGGAAAAAGTCACGTTGTGGGACTGAAGGGCACTTACACCCATTTGGCTCCATCATTGGCCCACGGGGATGCAGCCAGCGGAGGGCCTGGCCCTTGGTGGAAATCCAGAGCTGTCACTGGGATGAGTGGGGATGTGACTGATCATAGGCTGTGGCAGGTGGCTGGAGCTCTAGGTGCGGAGCCACCACCAAGGATGGCAGCTAATGTGGGCCTCCATGCCTCAAGGTGGCTCCTTGGGCCATGCTGGCTTTCTGGGCCCTGAGAAGTTGTCTCCTACAGGCAGAAGAGGGAGCTAGCTCCTTTTGCCATGCCCCATGCCACCTGTCAGGAGTCCTAGAAAGTGTCTTGCTAGTTTTACAACTACCATCTTCCTTTTAACACTGAACATTCCAGATTAACAAAACAAGAAAAATAAAGTATCACAATGTGTCTGAAAACATGGTTCATCCAACCCTGAATTCTGGCTGTAACAAAGACACCAAGGGATCTGTTACAGAACGACACAGTTCCCCCTGGTTCCACTGCTGCAAGTTACACACATTCCCTAAAATCCTCTCACTTACTTCAGCTTTTAATTTTGATTAACAGCTATGATTTTTTAATGCTTTTATATTTTTAGCTTAAGTCATCTTCTCTTAGGAGTGTCAGTTCTATAAATGTGCTTCCTTCTACGTGAACTGTTGTTATTTACCATATCATTACCTCCAAATGTTCATCTCCTTTGAGAAGTTGATTCTTGACCTCCACAATGAGAAGGACTAGTCTCCACAATGAGAAGGACTAGTCTTGACAGTGGCTCCTCAGTTTGGCCACCGCCTCCCCCTTGATTTCCTTCCTTAATGTCTTACCTGCCTATTACTTTTAAAAGCATCTGGGCGGGGCGTGGTGGCTCCCACCTGTAATCCCAGCACTTTGGGAGGCCAAGGCGGGCAAAGATCACGAGGTGGAGTTCAAGAACAGCCTGGCCAACATGGCAAAACCCCGTCTCTACTTAAAATACAAAAATTAGCCAGGCATGGTAGTGGGCACCTGTAATCCCAGCTACTCAGGAGGCTGAGGCAGAAGAATCACTTGAACCCAGGAGGCGGAGGCTGCAGTAGCCGAGATTGTGCCGTTGCACTCCAGCCTGGGCAACAAGAGCAAGACTCCATCTCAAAACAACAACAATGACAACAAAACAAAAAACAAGCAACAACAACGAAAAAAGCATCTGAAGTTGCACAGGACTTCACATAACCATTTTGGTGCGTCAGTCGGCTTAGGATTTAGATAACAGCTTTCCAAACAAAGGGTTGGTATGAGCTGGGAGGGTGGGAGCAGGGAAATCCAAAGAGGAGGAGAAATGCTACTTGTGGACAGAATCAAAATATCTTGACGCCACATATTTGTCCCTGCTCCTAAAGTGACTCATTCAAGATGACACAAAAGGAAATCAGTACTGAAATGGGCCAAGAAAAGGCCTACATCAGACTCAGGACTGAGGAACGCAACTTAGTGGCTCAAAGTTGGGAAAGGGAAGAGAAAAAACGATGTGTGTGATGTAAGATAAAGGATACAAAAGCTAGAGCAGGCCATCAGTAGCTCTTCTCACTAGTGCTATCACTAAATAGTCATCTTAGAAAGCCACACTATTAGGGTTTTTTCCTCAATTTGTAAAGTTGATCCTAATAAGTAATGAAGTGATACACTTTATTTAAGATTATCATGACTCTGGAATGCATTTCAAACCTTTGTAAGGTCACACTTCAAAAACATAAGCAATCCTGAGTTAGTGATCAAACATTCCACGAAGTTGGTAAGCTGTTCTTTGTATAAAAAGCTATTTAAATCTGATTACTTCATTCTGTAGTTTTGCATTTGTTTGCTTGGTGTCCTCCAAGGAGGCCAGAGTCTCAGTCTTCTCTTTGGTCATCTGTTCCATTATCTGCATGGCATCTTCCGCTGTTTGAGCAGCCTAAATACAAGGAAACACTGTGAGAAATGAGGACACCCCTTGCCAACACCGTTAGGTGAGGATCGGGCTGTGCCGTTCAGGCAGCACTCAGTGTCTGTGTGGGTAAGGGAGGCACACAGAGAGGGTGAATCAGTCACCAATCCAGTGCTGAAACAGACAGACCAGGACAGGAAAGGTCTTCACTCTAGAGTAGAATATACAGACTCTTTCCTGCCATTTTTCAATGTCAATTATTACGCAATTTCCATGTTTTCAGAACCTCTAAACATACATCTTCCAATGAAAGTTCCAAATGACACTGGCAAGCATGCTCCCTTCATTCTGACTTAAGTTTGAGAGACTGTTCGGAGGTAACAATGAATAACATCCTAATATAGCTGAATTTCTTGGAATCATATTTTTTATTATAAGTTTAAAATACTATCCTTGCTATTTCAAATCTGGGGCTTTTAAAGTCACTCAAATTTAGGCTGAGAATTTTTCAAATAAATATAAAAATTATTTGGGCACTTCTAACATGAGGCTCAAGTGTTTAATGAGAAGTATTTAATGCAAGTTGTGGGTAATGAATAAAAACATGGCTGTGAATAAAAAGATGTATATGGAGACAAATTCTTAGCTGCTATCAAAATTAATTATAAAAAGTGAGATATAGGCCGGGCGCAGTGGCACACGCCTGTAACCCCAGCACTTTGGGAGGCCGAGGCTGGCAGATCACGAGGTCAAGAGACTGAGACCATCCTGACCAACATGGTGAAATCCCATCTCTACTAAAAATACAAAAAACTAGCTGGCCGTGGTGGCGGGCGCCTGTAGCCCCAGTTACTCAGGAGGCTGAGGCAGGAGAATGGCGTGAACCTGGGAGGTGGAGGTTGCAGTGAGCCAAGATTGCACCACTGCACTCCAGCTTGGCAACACAGCCAGACTCCGTCTCAAAAAAAAAAAAAAGTTAGATATGAAAATAAATGAAAATATAGCTAGGCGTGGTGGCATGTGCCTATGGTCCCAGCTACTCAGGGGGCTGAGACAGGAGGATTGCTTGAGCCCAGGAGGTTGAGAGCAGCCTGGGCAACACAGCAAGATTCCCACCTCTAAAAAAATAAATAAACAGGCCACACACAGTGGCTCATGCCTGTAATCCTAGCACTTTGGGAGGCCAAAGCAGGTGGATCACAAGGTCAGGAGTTTGAGACTAGCCTGGCCAATATGGTGAAACCAAGTCCCTACTAAAAATACAAAGCTTGGCCAGGTGTGGCAGCACGCACCCGTAGTCCCAGCTACTCAAGAGGGTGAGGCAGGAGAATCGCGTGAACCCGGGAGGCAGAGGTTGCAGTGAGCCAAGGTCACACCACTGTACTCTGTACTCCAGCCTGGGTGACAGAGCGAGATTTTCTTTTTTTTTTGAGACGGAGTCTCACTCTGTCACCAGGCTGGAGTACAGTGGTGCAATCTCAGCTCACTGCAACCTCCACCTCCCGGGTTAGAGTGATTCTCCTGCCTCAGCCTCCCGAGCAGCTGGAACTACAGGCCCACACCACCACACCCTGCTAATTTTTGTATTTTTAGTAGAGACGGGGTTTCACCACGTTGGCCAGGATGGTCTTCATCTCCTGATCTCATGATCCACCTGCGACAGCCTCCCAAAGTGCTGGGATTACAGGCGTGAGCCACTGCACCCAGCGAGACTCTGTCTTAAAAAATAAATAAATAAATAAATAAATAAATAAATAAATAAATAAATAAATTTCTTTTAGGCACTTGTTTATAATTTGTTGGTCTAATAAAGTTTATGAAAATTCTGCAATTTTCCCTATCCAATTATCAGCCATGAAGATTTTAATGGAATCTTCCAACTCCAAATGGATAGACACAATGAAAGAGTTAAAAGCCAAACAGAAGACCCTATATTTCAATATGCGCCAATTTATTGCTTTTTTTTTTGAGACAGATTTTTTCCCTCTTGTTGCCCAGGCTGGAGTGCAATGGCATAACCTCGGCTCACTGCAACCTCCATCTCCTGGATTCAAGTGATTCTACTGCCTCAGCCTCCTGAGTAGCTGGGATTATAAGTGCACGCCGCCACGCCTGGCGAATTTTTGTATTTTTAGTAAAGACGGGGTTTCACCATGTTGGTTAGGCTGGTCTTGACCTCCTGACCTCAGATGATCCACCCGCCTCAGCCTCTGTGAGCCACCACGCCCGGCTGCTTTTTTTTTTTTTAAGATGGGGTCTTGCTCTGTCACCCAGACTGGAGTGCAATGGCATGATCTCGGTTTCCTGCAACTTCTGCCTCCTGGGCTCAAGCAATCCTCCCATCTCAGCCTCCTGAGTAGCTGGGACTACAGGCATGTGTCACCACGCCCAGCTAATTTTTGCATTTTTTGTAGAGACAGGGTTTTGCCATGTTGTCCAGGCTAGTCTCAAACTCCTGGACAGAAGCCATCTGTCTACCTCAGCCTCCCAAAGTGCTGGGATTACAGGCGTGAGCCACTGTGCCCGGCCTTATTTCACTATTGCTCTTAAGCCTTTAAGAAACCACAGTTAGCTTTTTCACAGAGTTTCTCCTTAAATTAAAAAATAAATCCTTTTTATTCACAGTTTGCAATTTTTTCAAATGGGGAGAGACTACTACAGTGAGATACTTAGTAAAGAATCCCCCTTTCAGACTGTAACGAACAGCTTGAGACATATAAGCAACTGACTTAATGAGGTGGATTTCCATAAGCAGAAATGAAGAAAGATGACCTACACCACTTGAGTTAGTGCACAGTGTTAGTAAACAGTCTGGGTGCTCAATACTTGACCCCTCTCACTTTACCGTAAATGACTGAAGAGTCTCGAGCTCTCTAATTTTAAGAGTAAGCTTGTTCTTGTCCTTCCTCAAAGTACGGTTTTCATTTTGAGATTCTAGGAGATTGGCTGAAATATGGCTGTTGGTTTTGGCCAACTGGCTGATCTCTTTCTGAAGGATGAAGTAGCTTTCTGCCAGCATTTCCTTCTCCTTCAGGAGCTCATCCTTTTCCAGCATCATTTCACTCTTCTCAGCCAGGAGGTTCTGGTTGTCTTGCATCACCTGGGCTTTTTCGGCCAGGGTCACCTCATGGTTCAGCTGAAGGTCATCCAGAATCTTGGTGAGGCAGCTGTGCAGTTCCTGCAGTTCTGCCTTGGATTTGGACAAGGCAGCAAAATCACTTTTCAGAGTCTTTATATGGGCAGCAAGTTGAGCTGCTTCTGCAGTCAACAGTTCCTTCTCCTCAATTATCTCTGCCACTTCTTGCTCCGATTTGGTCTTCTCTTGAAGTAGCACAAACTTCTCGGACTGCAACTCCTCGGTACACACTCTTAACTCCTCCACCTCCTGCTCCAGGAGCACCATCCTCCCGTGAAGTTGATTGTTTTCGTACAAGGATGACTCTTTCTCCTTTGCTCTGGCTTCCTGTTCCAGGATTAAGGACTGCTGCACTTCCTGGATCTCCTCACTTAATTTCTGACACTCTTCTTGCAGGTTCAAGCTATCTCTCAGCAAAATGTTCTTCTCGGAACAACACGTGTTAAGTTCAGCATCCAAATTCTCCTTTGCTTGCAATATGTGAGTGTGTTCTTTTTCCAGATTCTTTTTGGCATTTTGAGCCTCTTTCAGCATCAAAGAGAGGTCGCACTTGCTGGCCACTAGTTCTTGGTTTTCGTTTTTTCTCTCTTGAAGCTCCTTCTTCAGAGCGTCAATATTACCGAGGAGTTTCATATTCTCTTGCACAATTATCCTTCTGTTTGCAGACTCTTGATCACATTGCCTTTTGAGGTCTCCTATGGCTTTGATGGAATTCTCTCTCTCTGCAAGTAAAACTCCATTTTGGGTTTCCAGTGCGGATTTTTCTTTCAAGAGACTATCCTGATGCTTTTTAAGTTTAGTCATTTTCTGAGAAGCCATCTCCTTCTCGGAAGTCAGGTAAGTGATCTTCTCATTCAGGCTCATCTCAGTATGGGCAGCCTCTTCTGAGCATTTGTGGAGTTTTTCAGTGATGATTCTATTTTCACTTAAAAGTTCTTCTTTCTCAGCCAAGAGCCTTCTCTCAGAGGCAGCCAAGGTTTCTTTCTCATGCAGAAGCTGGATGCACTCAGAGTCTGTGACTGCCCGCCTGGCCTTAATTTCCTCCAAGAGCTTCGTGAGGCTTGTGTTTGTGGCCTGGAGTTGCATGGTCTCCAGCTCTGCCTTCCTCAGGGCCTTGCTGGCATCATCCAGCTGTGCGCGGAGCCCACTGGCTTCTGAGCGGAGCAGCTGTTTGACCTGGAGAGCGGCCTGGAGGCTGGCATTCAGCTTTTCCTGATCGTGCAGCAGCATGTCCGTCTCTAACTGCAGATCTCTGTTGTTCTGAAGAGCATTATCTCGTTCCACCTTTAAGGCTATGCACGTGTTATCGAGATTGGACAGTTTCTCTAAAGCTGACTTTTTCTCAGCTGTGAGATCTTCAATGTCCTGTACCAAAGCTTTCTGATCTTTGACTAGCTCCTCATAAGAGCTCTGCAGCTTCTGAATGATGTCATCCTTATCTTTGGCCAAGATGAAGTTTTCGGTAATAAGTTTCTTGATCTGGTCTGCCAGGTGATCTCTTTCTTCCTGGTCCTTCTCAGTCTTGGCAATCAAAGCATCTTTGCTGAGCTGGAGCTCTTCGATGAGCGTCTGCATGCTCACCTTGGAAGCTTGCAAAGAGTCATTCTCCATATTGATCTTCAAGAGTTCTTCCTGTGCAACATTGATTTCTTTAAGCAATTTCTCTCTCTCAACAGCCAAAACTTCTTTATTGAGATGTTCCTGCTCATAATGCTTTTCAGCATCTTGCTTTTCTTCTAAGAATTTCTCCTTTTCTAAATTAAGAGTTTCATTCACTGACCACAGTTTCTGCTGGTCTCCCTGAAGTAAAGCTATTTTGGCCTCCAATTCTACAAGCTTGGATAAAAGTGAACCGTTTTCTAACTTTAAATCATTTCCCTCCTGCGAAAGAAGCTGCTTCTCTGATTTCAGACCCCTCAGCTCTTCTGACATTAGTTCAATTTCTTTTTTGGCTGATGTTAACAAATAAGTTAGCGACTACAGAAACAAAAGATGGAAAGAATGGAAACAAAAATGAAATCAAGCAGACAAATGCAAGCCCAAATAACTTAATGTAACCTAAATGATAAAACCTTTACAATTTCTACAATAAACTTTATAGAAACTATCTGAATAACAAGGGAAAGAAACTAAACAGAGCCCATAAAAAGATAAGTCAAAAGTAGCTTTGCAAAGTGCTTCTTTATCTGTTAGCTTATTTTATCTTTGAAACAACTTGTGAAATTATTCCCAGTAGCTACCTAGAAGACAAAAACAGTAGCTTGATTTTAATATCAGGGCAAAAGATTCTTTCTTGCCATTCCAATTATCGAATTACTTTGAATACAGAAAGGATTCATAGAAGAATTTTTTAAAATACAATTAAAAGAAGTACAAAAAGTCAGTACATTTTAATAAAAAAAGGAGGGGCATAACAAGGGAAAATAAACTATTGCCTTCCAAACTCACCGCAGGACCTTACTTAAGGACAGCCACTGGGCTGAGAGTGATTTAGTCCTAATATCACATATAACTTAAAAACTACAGCCTAATTTCTAGGCTTTGGTGACTGAAATGAATAGATTTTTTTTTAATTTACTGAATTATAATTTGACCACAGTGTCTATAACAGTGCTGTCCAGAATTTTCTACAATGATATAAATTTTTTTTTTTTGAGACTGAGTCTCGCTGTATTGCCCAGGCTGGAGTGCAGTGGTGCAATCTCAGCTCACTGCAACCTCCGCCTCTGGGTTCAAGCCATTCTCATGCCATAGCCTCTCGGGTAGCTGGGATTACAGGGCTCCGCCACCACGCCCGGCTAATTTTTGTATTTTTAGTAGAGACAGGGTTTCACCATGTTGGCCAGGCTGGTCTCAAACTCCTGACCCCAAGTGATCCACCCACCTAGGCCTCCCAAAGTGCTGGGATTACAGGCATTAGCCACCATGCCCGGCTGATATAAATGTTCTTATTTGCAGTCCCATCATGGTGACCTTATGACTACTGAGCACCTGAAATGTGGTGAGTACAACTGAGGAGCTAAATTTTTAATTAAAATGTAACAAATTTAAATTTATTTATTTATTTTTTGGAGAGAGTCTCACTCTGTGGCCCAGGCTGGAAGGAAATGGCGCGATCTCAGCTCACTGCAACCTCTGCCTCCCAGGTTCAAGTGATCCTCTTTTAAGCATATATAAAAATAGAGAAAATAATGTAGACCGCATATATTTCCATATTAAGGTTTTTATTTTTATTTATTTTTTGAGACAGAGTCTCACTCTGTCACCTAGGCCAGAGTGTGGTGGCACCATCTCAGCTCACTGCAGCCTCCACCTCCCAGGCTCAAGGGATTCTCCTGTCTCAGCCTCCTGAGTAGCTGGGACTACAGGTGCATGCCACCACGCCCGATTAATTTTTTGTATTTTTAGTAGAGACAGGGTCTCATGATGTTGCCCAGGGTGGTCTCTAACTCCTGAGCTCAGGCAATCCGCTCACTTCGGCCTCCCAAAGTGCTAGGATTACAGGTGTAAGCCACCAGAACTGGCTACAAATTTAAACTTGAATGGCCTCACATGGCTGGTGGCTACTGTATTAGGCAGCACAGCTATAGCCCACTGGCTCTTAAAAGTAGGGAATAAGGAGGCTTCATGGGCTCCCTGAACCTTGTTGAGTGCACACATAAACTTTCCTGAAAAAATATCTGTAGATTTCATTAGATTTTTCCAAAGAGTCTGGGACTGATTAAGATCCACTGAAATCAGATACCAGACAACTTTGGAGGGGAACAGTCCTGGCATTTTAACTCAGTGACCCTTGCACAAAACCAACCAACAAAATTAGTGAGAATGGCCAGGAATGATGGCTCACACCTTGGGACGCTGAGACAGGTGAATCACTTGCATCCAGGGGTTCGACACCAGCCTGAGCAACATAGCGAGACTCTGTCTCTACAAAAAAAATTTAAAATTAGCCAGGTGTAGTGGCACGTGCCTTTAGTCTCAGCCACTTGGGAAGCTGAGGCAGGGGGATCACTTGAGCCCGAGAGGCTGAGGGTGCAGTGAGCCATGATTGTGCCAGTGCACTCAGCCTGGGTGACAAAGTGAGACCTTGTCTCAAAAAACAAAGGAAAACCGAGGAGACCTTGTATCAGCTTCTTCCATGCTGTGGTTTGCTCAGGCTGCAACATTTTATTTATTTATTTATTTATTTATTTATTTATTTTTTATTTTTTTTTTTTGAGACGGAGTCTCGCTCTGTCACCCAGGCTGGAGTGCAGTGGCCGGATCTCAGCTCACTGCAAGCTCCGCCTCCCGGGTTTACGCCATTCTTCTGGCTCAGCCTCCCGAGTAGCTGGGACTACAGGCGCCCGCCACCTCGCCCGACTAGTTTTTGTATTTTTTAGTAGAGACGGGGTTTCACCGTGTTAGCCAGGATGGTCTTGATCTCCTGACCTCGTGATTTGCCCGTCTCGGCCTCCCAAAGTGCTGGGATTACAGGCTTGAGCCACCGCGCCCGGCTAGGCTGCAACATTTTAAAGGAAATACAAAAAAAAAAAAAAAAAACCTGAAGTCTGCACAGATAAACCACAAAGACAAAAGATTTGGGAATTGTATCTAGTGTTAAATGGCTCATAAAACTGGAGGTATTTCACAGAAAGAAGAGAAATCCTCAACTATCAGCATGTAGAAGAGGGAGAATATGGGCCTCCCAGATGACATGCACGGCGCACACACACCATGGCACGTCCACTTAGTTAGCAAGAGGCTTTTCATGAGATTGGTTTCAGTCCTATATATGCTCTTTTATCATTTCTTTCTACTAAACTCCCATAACACATTAAAAATAAATAAAGATGAATATTTACTTTCCTTTGAGTAATAAAAGGTTAAATAGTGGGAAGGCTGAACTTCGTGAAGTTACCAGAGTCACAAAATATACTGGTCAGGCCAGGCACGGAGGCTCACACCTGTAATCCCAACACTTTAAGAGGCCAAGATGGGAGGATTGCTTGAGCCCAGGAGTTCAAGACCAGCCTGGGCAACATAGCAAGACCCCACTCTCTACAAAAAAAGAAAAAGTAAAAAATATATATTGGGCACAGATACAATCCTGAAACCATAAAATGAAATCCAACATATCAAGTTCTGCTCTATCTACTAACAGGGTGTTTCCTCCCTGCCCTTGAATCCAGCTTCCTCATCAATAAGCTCACGGTACCTTCCTGGGGACACACAAAAGCCCTCTGTGGAGTTCTCAGTTCTAACTCTTCCTGGAAGAGCTCTGTTCCTCCAACCAGGCTCTCTCTAGTCCTGATTCCTTGCTTGCTTGCTTCATGTGACCTCTGCCTCTTGCTTTACTGCAATGTCTCTCCTAACCCTAGTGCAAGGCGGCAACAAGCATGGCCAGTATTAGAGGAACAAGCAGGCAAGCAGAGCTCAGGCAATGGAAGAACCTTTGTGATGGCTGGGAAACAAGCAGCACGGGGGTGACAGCTACACACTCCATTCCAGGAAAGACCGGCCGCCATCACCGTCCCTGAGAAGGAATGGCAGCTGGCACAAAACACTTGAAGCCATAGGAAACGTAACGTACCACCCACGCACTCAGAAGGGTAACGTTTGTAGAGGCCATCGTAACTTGTCCCACTGGATGCTGCTTTCTAAGAACCCTTCCTGCCTTGACACAGAGCTCAGGCAAGCTACAGCACAAGGAAATTCTCTCGCATCACGTACTTTGGCTTTGTCGGCTTGCTTTCTCAGCTCCTCCAGCTCCTGCAGCAAGCCACTGTTCTCCTCCCGTGCGCCCTTCAGCTTGTCCTCTGTGTCCAGCAGCGTCTTCCGGAGGTTCTGCAGGATTTCTTCATGCTTGGTCTTTGTCTCAGAAGTGGCCTTCTCATACCCGGCTTTCAGCTCCTGACACTGGTTGTGGCTCGTTTCCATCTTCTTTTCCTGCAGAGACCCCGAGTGAGGGAATCAGTCATCTGCCCATGTGTGTACCACCCCTTGCCTTCCTTTCCAGCCAACAGACCCACTGAGTCTCTCCTTACCAGGTCTGACAATTTCCTCTCCAATTCTTTCTTTTCTTCCTCATGCTTTTCAGCTGCTTCTTGCTGGCTCTGTTCAGCTTTGAGAGTCATGTCCTCAATACTTTTTTGCAGAAAACTTGCATTTTCATTAGCCTTTGTAAGTTTTAGCTGTAATTCTTCTACATATCTAGAAAAAGTTTCAACATAAGGTGTCAATTTTTCATAAGAATGTTTTAAATTTAAGAGTTATATTAAAATATACTACTAATAACAACTGTAGTAATTATTTTTAAAAGTTATGTGTAATTAATAACATCTGAACTAGGCAAGAAATTTTAAAATGCTTTGCCTAATCATTTTACCAATTATGACAGTTACAAATACATTATTTACAGTAACAACTACTATAATTGTGAAGGTTTACTATGTCAATAATTTAAAAAGGAAAAATGAGTGAAAAATAAACTTATAGGCCGGGCACGGTGGCTCACGCCTGTAATCCCAGCACTTTGGGAGGCCGAGGCGGGCGGATCACAAGGTCAGGAGATCGAGACCACGGTGAAACCCCGTCTCTACTAAAAATACAAAAAATTAGCCGGGCGCGGTTGTGGGCGCCTGTAGTCCCAGCTACTCGGGAGGCTGAGGCAGGAGAATGGCGTGAACCCGGGAGGCGGAGCTTGCAGTGAGCCGAGATCGCGCCACTGCACTCCAGCCTGGGCGACACAGCGAGACTCCGTCTCAAAAAAAAAAAAAAAAAAAAAAAAAAAAAAAAAAAAAAAAAAAGAAAAATAAACTTATTAAAGGAAATGAGGCCAGGTATGGTGGCTTATGACTATAATACCAGTGACCTGGGAGACCAAGATGAGATCACTTAAGTTCAGGAGTTCGAGACCAGCCTGGTCAACATTGCGAAACCCCGTCTCTACTAAAAATACAAAAATTAGCTGGGTGTGGTGACGCATCCCTGTAATCCCAGTTACTCAGGAGGCTGAGGCAGCAGAACTGCTTGAGCCCAGCAGAAAGAGGTTGCAGTGAGCCAAGATCGCGTCACTGCAGTCCAGGCTGGGCAACAAAGCAAGACTCCATCTCAATTGAAAATAAATAAAGGAGGTCAGGTGCGGTGGCTCATGCCTGTAATCCCAGTACTTTGGGAGGCCAAGGTGGGTGGATCATGAGGTCAGAAGATCGAGACCATCTTGGCTAACATGGTGAAACCCCATCTCTACCAAAAATACAACAAATTAGCCAGGCGTGGTGGCGGGCGCCTGTAGTCCCAGCTACTCGGGAGGCTGAGGCAGGAGAATGGCATGAACCTGGGAAGTGGAGCTTGCAGTGAGCCGAAATCACGCCACTGCACTCCAGCCTGGCCGACAGAGCGAGACTTTGTCTCAAAAAATAAATAAAATAAAATAAAATAAAATAAAGGAAATGAGTATTTTTAAATTTTAGCAGACTAGATAACCAAAAATTCATTCTAGTGCTTCTGGAGGACAGAAGATACAAAAATGACAGTAACTCGAAGTTCTACTTTAAAGAGACTACGTGGTTGAACAAAAACATGTATACAAAACATGGGGGCCAGCACATTGGCTCACGCCTATAATCCCTGCACTTTGGGAGGCCGAGGTGGGCAGATCGCCTGAGGTCGGGAGTTTAAGACCAGCCTGACCAACATGGAGAAACCCCGTCTCTACTAAAAATACAAAATTAGCAGGGCATGGTGGCGCATGCCTATAAACCCAGCTACTCAGGAGGCTGAGGCAGGAGAATCGCTTGAACCTGGGAGGCGGAGGCTGTGGTGAGCCAAGATGGCGCCACTGCACTCCAGCCTGGGCAACAAGAGTGAAACTCCGTCTCAAAAAAAAAAAAAACATGGGACGTTGACCAACAAAACAGACTATCAGATGAATCAGAGATACGAGAGGGAAACTTGGGGGCACTTCTGGTTTTTATATCCACAAAACACCTACAAAAATGGAGCTTTTTGAAGGCACTGAGCCACCACTACCTGGGCAGCAGCACCACCTCAAGGCAAGTTTGACCAAAGTTGCCCAACCAAGGCCTGACCACCACTCAGTGCTGACAGAATTGTGTGAGGGTGAAAGACTGGATGTCTTAATAAATAGAACTTTGCAGGTATTAACACTTTTAAGAAGTAGAAGTCTAATGCCTACAGACTTAATTTATAAATCTTTGCCTTATAAATTTTGATTTTTATATGACAGCTATTAAAAGAAAAAGATCAAAGCAACAAGAATTCCAAATAAAGACAAGAACAGATATTAAGACAGAGGAAACTTCAGCACTGAGGAAGTACAATGCAGTTTTTGTTTTTTGTTTTTTTTTGAGACGGAGTCTTGCACTGTTGCCTGGGCTGGAGTGCAATGGCACAATCTTGGCTCACGGCAACCTCTGTCTCCCGGATTCAAATGATTCTCCTGCCTCAGCCTCCAGAGTAGCTGGGATTACGGGTGCACACCACCACGCTCAGCTATTTTTTTGCATTTTTTTAGTAGAGACAGCGTTTCACTATGTTGGCCAGGTTGTTCTTGAACTCCTGACCTGTGATCCACCCACCTTGGCCTCCCAAAGTGCTGGGATTACAGGCGTGAGCCACTGCGCCCGGCCTACAATGCAGTTATTAAGAGCAGGAGGGGCTCTGGGACCAGACTGCTCAGATCTGAAACCTCAGGCTTCACCCCAGTAAGCCTCAGTTTCCCTCCATTCCTTCCTTTTTATTATTTATCTATTTGTTTATTTATTTTGAGACAGAGTTTTGCTCTTGTTGCCCAGGCTGGAGTGCAATGGCACAATCTCGGCTCACCACAACCTCCGCCTCGCAGGTTCAAGTGATTCTCCTGCCTCAGCCTCCTGAGTAGCTGGGATTACAGGAATGCACCACCACATCTGCCTAATTTTGTATCTTTAATAGAGATGGGGTTTCTCCATGTTGGTCAGGCTGGTCTTGAACTCCTGACCTCAGGTGATCTGCCTACCTCGGCCTCCCAAAGTGCAGGGATTACAGGCATGAGCCACAGCGCCTGGCCTTATTTATTTTTTTTTTGAGACAGAGTCTAGCTCTGTTGCCAAGGCTGGAGTGCAGCAGCATGATCCTGGCTCACTGCAACCTCCGCCTCCTGGGTTCAAGTGATTCTCCTGCCTCAGCCTCCCAAGTAGCTGAAATTATGGGCGCACACCACCATGCCTGGCTAATTTTTGTATTTTTAGTAGTGATAGGGTTTCACCATGTTGGCCCAGCTGGTCTCGAACTGGTGACCTCAGGCAATCTGCCTGCCTCAGCCTCCCAAAGTGCTGGGATTACAGGCGTGAGCCATCATCTCTGGCCTCTTTTTCTTTTAAATGGGAATAATACTAAACTCACCTCATAGGATAATAAGAATTAGAAAGCTGTTAGCACAGTGCATGGCCCTTAGTAATAGGTAATATGTGTTTCCTATTAAAATAAGTTCAGGCCAGGTACAGTGGGGCTCATGCCCGTAATTCCAGCACTTTGGGAGGTCAAGGCAGCCAGATCGCCTGAGGTCAGGAGTTTGAGACCCCCCTGGCCAACGTGGTGAAACCTTATCTCTACAATAAACACAAAAATCAGCAGGGCATGGTGGCATGTGCCTGTAGTCCCAGCTACTCAGGAAGCTTAGGCAGGAGAATCGCTTGAACCTGGGAGGTGGAGGCTGCAGTGAGCCGAGATCACGCCACTGCATTCCAGCCTGGGCAACAGAGTGAGACTCTATCTCAAAAAAAAAAAAAGTTAAAAATATTTTTAAAGGCTGGGCACAGTGGCTCACGCCTGTAATCCCAGCACTTTGGGAGGCCGAGGCAAGCAGATCACCTGAGGTCAGGAGTTCGAGACCAGCCTGACCAACATGGAGAAACCCCGTCTCTACTAAAAATACAAAATTAGCCTGGCGTGATGGTGCAAGCCTGTAATCCCAGCTAGTTGGGAGACTGAGGCAGGAGAATCACTTGAACCCAGGAGGCAGAGGTTGCAGTGAGCTGAGATAGCACCAAGCTGAGATCACGCCACTGTACTCCAGCCTGGGCAAGAAAAGTAAAATTCCATCTCAAAGAAAAAAAAAAAAAAAAAAAAAAAATATATATATATATATATATATATATATATATATACACACACACACACCTTTTCTTTTTTCTTCTTTCAAGATGGAGTCTCGCTCTGTTGCCCAGGCTAGAGTGCAGTGGCACAATCTTGGCTCAATGCAACCTCCACCTCCTGGGTTTCAAGTGATTCTCTCATCTCAGCCTCCTGAGTAGCACATACCACCACATCTGGCTAACTTTTGTATTTTCAGTAGAGACAAGGTTTCGCCATGTTGGCCAGGTTGGCCTCAAACTCCTGACCTCAAGTGATCCGCCTGCCTCGGCCTCTCAAAATGCTGGGATTACAGGCATGAGCCACTGTGTCCGGCCTTCTTATCTTTTCTTTACAAGTCACCAGAAGCTCTACAAATAATATTGTATTCCTTAATTCTGTTGTTCTTGACAAGTAAGATAGGTAAAACCCATTTTAGAAGGTTAAATAGTTGATTCAAGGACACAATGAGGTAACAACAGAAAGGAACAGAGACGGGGAACTTGAAAACGTAACAATCCTAAACATTTTCTCTCCCCTCCCATCTATAGCTTGCCGCAGAGCCTAACTGAAGGTGGGCACTCTTTTCAACAGTCACATATACCTTTCTTTCAGACGTAACTCATCGTTCATTTTCGTCAGCTGAGAAGAGTTATCCCCTGACATCTTCATTATTTCTGCAATGTCATTTTCCAGTTTTTCCTTCGCCTTTATCAGCTGCTCTTCTCTCTCATCTTTCTCTCTAAATTTTGCCTCCATCTCTAAATATATAGAGAAAAAAAGAATGGCACGGCTGTGTTATAATCAACAAAAACTGACTGAGCATATCCTTGCTCTTGTAGTATTTTCACATAGCAATCCTTGTCCTCATAAAAATCACATTCTAATGAAGAAGGCAGACAATAAGCAAGATAAAGAAAATAAATTGGTCAGGCGCGGTGGCTCACGCCTGTAATCCCAGCACTTTGGGAGGCCGAGGCGGGCAGATCACAAGGTTAGGAGATCAAGACCATCCTGGCTAACATGGTGAAACCACATCTCTACTAAAAATACAAGAAATTAGCCAGGCGTGGTGGCGGGTGCCTGTAGTCCCAGCTACTTGGGAGGCTGAGGCGAGAGAATGGTGTGAACCCGGAAGGTGGAGCTTGCAGTGAGCCGAGATCGCGCCACTGCACTCCAGCCTGGGCCACAGAGCGAGACTCTGTCTGGAAAAAAAAAAAAAAAGAAAAAGAAAAAGAAAAAAAGAAAATAAATCATATAATTAATAGTGGTAAGTTCTAAGAGGAAGAAAAATAAATGCAGGGAAAGGAGCTGGGAAGGAGGTTAGACTCTCAGATGGGGCTTCCCTGACATTTCAGAGAAAACCTGAAGGAAGTGAGGGAACAGGGAAAAGCAAGTGCACAGGCTCTGAGAAAGGAACACCCACCACGTCCAAGCACCGCAAGGAGGCTGAAGTGGTTGGAGTGGAATGAACAGGGGAAGGGGGTCCCAGATGAAATCCAAGAGGTAATAGGGCCTGATCGTGGTAAGGACCACGGCTTTCCCTGAGTGGGATGAGAGCCGCTGGACGACCTTGAGGAGAGAAGCGACATGATCTAAGTTCATATTAAAAAGATTGCTCTGGCTGCTGTGTTGAGAACAGACTGAAGCTGGCACAGGCAGCAGCAGTGAGCCCTGGTGGTCAGCTGTCAGGGTAGCTCAGATGAAAGATGGCTGTTGGCCTGGAGCAAGTATAGCAGTGGGAGTGGTAAGATGTGGTAGATTCTGGCTCTTGTCAAAACAGAGCAAAGAGGATTTGCTGGAGGTTACAGATCTCGAACAAGTATTTCATCACATTGTTATATCACCATAACGAGTGAAGAGGCTACGCTTGAATAGTACATTTGTTATGTAACATACTACAACTGTCTCAAACACGGGAAAGCCTACTGTATTTAATGTTTCGTCACCAGAGATGTCGTCTTACCTGCTAAGTTTTCTCTCAGCTTCTCCAAGTCAGAAGACAGCATGTTAAACTGTTCCTCCTTTTGGTGTAACTTATTTACAGTTTCTATTTAGGATAAAGTTAGAAGTTTAATATGTTTCATGTTTAATAAGCTATCTGGAGCTTGGCTGTCTTACAACCCAATCAAATATTATGCTCAAAAGATCTGAGAACACAGGAATACTAAAAAGTCCCCTTACAAATCACACAGCTGTGCACAGCCTAAAAGAAGCAGGTCTGCTGCTGTCTCTGGCCTCCCCGAATCTGTACTTTCGGCCCGCATCAGGCCCTTTCCACTCATCTCTTTCCTTCTTCCAATTAAAACTCAATAAAGCTATCAATGATGAGAGCATAAATAACTCTCTTCCCAGGAATACTTACATTTTAATACGGAACAAGCCTTAAGCTAAAAGAAGAAAAAACTGGGAGTCTGAGGCTTCAGGAAACCAATGGAAGCCAGTCTTTCTGAGCACGGCAGGAACTTCCAGGGGAGTGAAATGAGGCTACGGGCAGTGTCTACTCTGTGCACTCCACAGGCCAGCTCCAGTTTGAAAGAATAATGTTCTTTAAAGCAATCTGCACATGCTCTAGTAAGACATACCTTGCATGCTTCTCTGAACAGAGACTGCCTCCTCTGAAGCTTCAGCAAACTTTTCTTTCTAAAGAAAAAGAATTGGAGATTCTGAACAGAAAGATTTCAAATTGTGAAGACAAGAAGTTTCTATCGATTATAATTACAATACTATCTACTTTTTGTTGCTGGCCTTGTTTTATTAAAACTAATATACTTCAAACATATGATACCAATTACTACCACATGTGGGTCATACACACGTGCATGTATACACACAAAAGACTACAGTCTGCATGTGTGTGTGTGCACACGTGGGAAGGCAGGTGTACCTGCATGCCGATGTAGGCACGTTCATACTTAGGTTAAGTACATGCACGTGCGTGTATACACAGGGTGCATGTGTATGCTTCATGTTGCCACCCCTCAAACAGCAGACCTTCTCTTCAGAAACCTGCCTGAGATGGTGAACAGAGCTCTGAAGTTATTTCTGAGAGTAATCTGAGTCTAATATCTTGAATCTAGGTCTGTGTTGCTACTTTTGAAACTGAAAAGGCCCTTCAGTCACTTACTGTTCAAGGTCTTCTTTTCTAAACATGACTATAGGCCAAGTTAAGAATCACTCTCCTGGTTGTCCTGAGACGAACTTCGAGCTAGCTACATCAAGCAGATTGTGACATGAGGATTTCTAACTAGCTAAGATTATGATAAGATGGCACAGGGGCCACAGTGCATCCAAGCCCTCAGGCTGCCCTCTGTGCCATCCCACAGCCAGACTCAGGGTGTCATGTCTTGTCCTAAGATATACAGAAGGATACTCTAACTTAGGGGGAAAAAAAAAAAAAAGGCAAGGCTTCCTAAAAGCTTTGGGAGGAGGGCAGAGAAGCAATGAACTCAAAACATTTTCTTAAAGGACATCAGGCCGGGTGTGGTGGCTCATGCCTGTAATCCCAGCACTTTGGGAGGCCGAGGCGGGCAGATCACTTGAGTTCAGGAGTTTGAGACCAGCCTGGCCAACATGGAGAAACCCCATCTCTACTAAAAATACAAAAACTAGCCTGTCGTGGTAACAGGCGCCTGTAATCCCAGCTACTCAAGAGGCTGAGGCAGGAGAATCTCTTGAACCTGGGAGGCAGAGGCTGCACTGAGCCGAGATCGTGCCACTGCACTCCAGCCTGGGCAATAGAACAAGACTCTGTCTCAAAAAAAAAAAGAAAGAAAAGAAAAAAAAATCACACGTTTATTCACACTGTTAATAGCACAGAAGTGTAATGAACAGGGAAGAGGGAGGGATGTGGAGGACCTGGAACAGCTGAGCCTGCATGGCACATATGCCTCTTGTCTAGTTTCTCCATAAGCCTCTGGCTTTTCTTTCCATGGCATGTGGATGGGTACCACTGGCACTACTCGTGAGTATCAGCCTTGTTTAAACTCAGGTTTTAAGTGCAGGAGGCAAGTAGGAAGGAACAAAGTTGAGAAAAGGTAAAAAATATATATATGTCATATAACTTGAGATTAAGGTAAAAGACAACATATAAAAGGGAAGGTAATTTTCTGAGGTGGAATAAACTGAGTTAGATTTCTTTGAATTTGTTTAATTAGACAGCAAACATCCTGCCTCGCCAACAGAGGGCGCCAATGGCCCAGGACAGCTGCTGCCCTGATAGGCACAATTGAGGGGCCTTATTCAATATGAAACCTAATTGTTCAATGCATAACTTGGAAGGGCTCTGTCTTTAGTAAAACTAAGTAGTCAGTAACGTTTCAAAGCAGTGTGTTACCAGAGGCGAAGGGATAGATTAAAAAAAAAAAAAAAAAAGTAATACCTACCTCGGTTGTTTAGGTTTGATCTGATTCCCCTCAAAGAACAATATTTATCAGCCAATAACTAATACACTCAAGTTCAATCAACACGTAGAAAGAGAAAGGAAACAGCTGCAATATTTCTTACTGGAGGATTTTTTAAAACAGGAAATGGCCAGAAACCCTGAGATTCAGATTCCCAACAGGTACTTACCAAAATCTGAAGTTCTTTTTCCAAAGTGTCTTTCACTTGACTGACTTCACTCAAATTTTCCTGAAGGTTAGTAAGCTTTAGCTCTCTCCCCTGGAGCTCTCTGGTAATGCTACTAGCCTAACACACAGAGTTACATGGTATGGAAGCAAATGAACAAAAGGAAAACAAAAGAGAATGAGAAGAAAAAAAAAATAAACAAATGTAAAAAAACTTATGAGAAACATAAAACAAAACTGAAAGGAATACAAATTTGGTATTGGTTTTTAATTCTAAGACGTCAACAACTTTTCGAACAATCAGTTCTATGATACGATTTCCTAATGGCTTTCGTTTTTTTGTTGTTGTTGTTGTTTGCCTTTTTGTTTGTTTTGAGACGGAGTCTCGCACTGTTGCCCAGGCTGGAGTGCAGTGGCGCGATCTCGGCTCACTGCAAGGTCCGCCTCCTGGGTTCACGCCATTCTCCTGCCTCAGCCTCCCGAGTAGCTGGGACTACAGGTGACCGCCACCATGCCCAGCTAATTTTTTGTACTTTTAATAGAGATGGGGTTTCACCGTGTTAGCCAGGATGGTTTTTTTGTGTGTTTCTTTTTCTTTTTGAGACAGGGTCTCTCTTCCCTGTCACCCAGGTTGGAGTGCAGTGGTGTGATCATGGCTCACTGCAGCCTTGAACTCCTGGGTTCAAGTGATCCTCCAGCACCAGCCTCCTAGGCAGCTGAGATTATAGGCCCGTGCCACTACAGCTAATGTTTAAAACAATTTTTTACAGATGGGGTCTCTGGCCGGCCTCGGTGGCTAATGCCTGTAATCCCAACATTTTGGGAGGCTGAGGCAGGTGGATCATTTGAGGTCAGAAGTTCAAGACCAGCCTGGCCAATATGAAACCCCGTCTCTACTAAAAATACAAAAATATACCGGGCATGGTGGCATGTGCCTATAATCCCAGCTATGCGGGAGACTGAGGCAGGAGAATTGCTTGAGCCTGTGAAGGAGGCCGAGGTTGTAGTGAGCTGAAACTGCACCACTGCACTCTAGTCTGGGTGACAGAGTGGGACCATGCCTCAAAAACAGAAAGAAAGAAAGAAAGAGAGAGATGGGGTCTCACCATGCTGCCCAGGCTGGTCTCAAACTCCTGGACCCAAGCAATCCTCTTGTTTTAGACTCTCAAAGTGCTGGGATTAGAGGCATGAGCCACTGTGCCCAGCAACTATTTTTAAAGAGTCAAAATAGACTCTTTTTCTATACTTCATTGTAACTTGGAGTATCAGCATGATCTAAAGTAGACGGTGTGGATGCTTACTTTCTAAATGAGCTACTTGAGCAATTTCATTTCCTAGACTTTAAAAACCTTGGCTGGCCACGGTGGCTCACACCTGTAATCCCAGCACTTTGGGAGGCAGAGGTGGGCGAATCACAAGGTCAGGAGATAGAGGCTGGCCAACATGGTGAAACCCCATCTCTACTAAAAACACAAAAAATTAGCCAGGCGTAGTGGCACGCACCTGTAGTCTCAGCTACTCAGGGGGCTGAGGCAGGAGAATCCCTTGAATCTGGGAGGCGGAAGCTGCAGTGAGCCAAGATCACACCACCACACTCCAGCCTGGGCCAAAGAGCAAGATTCTGTCTCAAAAAAAAAAAAAAAAAACCTTAAGGCCAGGCACAGTGGCTCACACCTGTTATCCCAGCACTTTAGGAGGCCAAGGCCAGTAGATCTCAACTGAGGTCAGAAGTTCAAGATCAGTCTGGCTAACATGGTGAAATCCTGTCTCTACTAAAAATACAAAAATTAGCCAGGCGTGGTGGTACACACCTGTGATCCCAGCTACTGGGGAAGCTGAAGCAGGAGAATCCCTTGAGCCTGGGAGGTGGAGGTTGCAGTGAGGGCGACAGAGCGAGACTCTGTCTTAAAAAATAAATAAATAAAAACAAAAACCTTAAGATGGGAATATATGTGGTCTACATTATTTTCTCTATTTGTGTATATGCTTAAGGTATTTTGACATTTAAATACAAATAAAATTTAAAAATCCACTGGACAGGCAAGATGTGGTAGCTCAAGCCTGTAATCCCAGCACTTTAGGAGGCCGAGGTGGGTGGATCACTTGAGGTCAAGAGTTCGAGACCACCCTGGCCAATATGATGAAACCCTGTCTCTATTAAAAATACAAAAATTAGCCAGGCATGGTGGCAGGTGCCTGTAATCCTGGCTACTCGGAGACTGAGGCAGGAGAATCGCTTGAACCTGGGAGGTGGAGGTTGCAGTGACACCCAAGATTGCACCATTGCACTCCAGCCAGGGCGACTGAGTGAGACTCTGTCTCAAAAAAACAAAACAAAAAAATCCACTGGACAATAGTCATTATAACTTGGTTTTCATGAAATCTTGATGTTAAAAAGTAAACTAACATTAGCTAAATATTATCTTCTAATTTTTGTGTTTTGATTAGTATTTCGGAACCACATGAGGAGATTTGAGAAAAATTTCCTGTAACCAGTTTGTCATCTTTGACTACGGTTAGTTAGAAATTTTTTGCTATTTGTCAGTCCTCACCTCACCCCACCTTAACCATTACAACCCTTCCTTCTTTGCCAATAGAGCAGCCTCTCCCACAAAAAAGTTCAGAACATTGAGCATCAATACGAGTGCCTCGACTAGTGGCAGGACTGGGAAACAATTCCTCGAACCATCCTTAAAAATAAAGATGACTTTTAACAAGGCTAGTTAGTAAGGAACACAGCTGGCGAATGTTTCATTTAATTTTCTAAGCCTTGACCACATGCACACTTGTTCAGTATTTCCCCCAGAAAAGAAAGGGACAGATCGTGTTCTCATTGTGTCACAGAAAAAAACTCCAATGAGATTTTTGCCATGGAAAGGGCTCCAAGCTTTTACCCTTAATTTTGCTGTGAATGTTATTTATCACGACATGTGTTCTTTCAGTTTGTTTTTTGTAGATGGAGTCTCGCTCTGTCGCCCAGGATGGGGTACAGTGGCACAATCTCAGCTCACTGCAACCTCCACCTCCTGGGTTCAAGCAATTCTTGTGCCTCAGCCTCCCGAATAGCTGGGATTACAGGTGCACACCATCATACCTGACTAACTTTTGTATTTTTAGTAGAGGGGGCCAGGCTGGACTCAAACTCCTGACCTCAAGTGATCCGTCTGCCTCGGTCTCCCAAAGCACTGGGATTATAGGCATGAGCCACCTTGCCCGGCCAACATGTTAATTTATAATAGTCAAGAAGCACTGAGTTCACATTCTGTTTTTATACATAACCCTATAGGCAATTACAGTCACACATTGCTTAAGAATCAGGATACCTTCTAAGAAATGCATCATGAGGCATTTCACTGTTGTGGGGACATCACAGGGTGCACTTACACACACCTAGAAGGTATAGTGTACTACACACCTGGGCTACATGGCACAGCCTATCGTTCCTAGACTATAAACTTGTACAACATGTTACTGTACTGAACGCTGCAGGTAATTGTAACACAATGCTAAGTATTTGTCTATCGAAGCATATTTAAACATACAAAAGGTAAAGATACCATATTATAATCTTATGGAACCACCTTTGTTGATGTGGTCCATTGTTGATTGAAACATCATTATGTGGCACCTGACTACGTGTGGTTAGAAAAGGAGGAGATGTTCTTTTAAGCTTCTTTTTTTTTTTTTTTCTTTTTTTTTTTTTAGACTGAATCTTGCTGTCTCCCAGGCTGGAGTGCAGTGGCATAATCTCGGTTCACTGCAATCTCCACCTCCCGGGTTGATCAAGCAATTCTCCTGCCTCAGCCTCCTGGGTAGCTGGGATTACAGGCGTCCGCCACCATGCCAGGCTAATTTTATGGTTTTAGTAGAGATGGGGTTTTGCCATGTTGGCCAGGTTGATCTCGAACTCCTGACCTCAGGTGATCACCTGCCTCAGCCTCCCAAAGTGCTGGGATTACAGGCGTGAGCCACTGCGCCTGGCCGATCTTTTAAGTTTCTGTTCATTTATTCATTTATCTTAACACCATAGTGTTAGGGCTTTCTTTATTTTAAAGAGTATAGACTGGAGCTAAGCTCAAATTAGAAGTCACAGCATAGCCCAGAGATAAATAGATCAGGTACTCAGATAATAGGCAGCCAAAATAAATTCACATGGTTGAGCCATTATTTTCTCTAATCTCCTCAGATGAAACCATACTTGAGATACTCAGAACATACTACACTATACTCAACTGGCGACATCGAACAATTTAATTAAATTAGCAATTTGAAAGATGAATGACCTCAACTCAAAAGTAACATAATGCAAAATAAGAATAACAAATGGAAAAGAAAAGGATGGAGGATGTCAATACAAACCTTGCTACTTTCAGCATTCTTTTCAATCTCTAAATGTTTAATCTGTTTCTCAGCTGCCTCAAGCTGCTGTCTAAGTTTCTCCATTTCCGATTTGCCTTCGGAACTGGCTTTCCGAAGTGCATCAAGATCCAAGAGCTTTTCTTCAGTAGCCTTGAGCTGTGATGTAAAATTATCAATAACCTTGGTTTGTTCATTGCATTTGGCTTGTAGTACCTCTAGCTCCTTTACCTTTATTTCAGCTTCCTGTAATTTGTTCAACGTCTCTTCCATTTCTACGAGATGCTGGTCTTCTGCTTTGTCCAGTTTCGACTTGATGGCTTCCAGACTGTTTTCCTTTTCTTTAATAACTTTCATCAGTTTAGCCCTCAAGGCTTCCATCTCTTTAGCATGAGCAGACCGTTCAGAGTCTTGTTGATTCTGCAAATTTTCTATTTCGTGTTGGTAATCTAGTCTCATTTTCTCTATTTGTGTTTTTAGCTCAGCAAATTCTGCCGTCTCTGTCCCAAGCCCTTTGCTGAAAGATACCTTCAGTTCTTCCATCGCCTGCTGGTGGGACGCAATGGCAGTCTCCAGTTTGGACTTCCATAGAGCTATCACATCTGAGTTCTCTTTGTTGGCATGCTCCAGCTTGCTTTTCAATGACTCGTTCTCTTTGGAAAGCTTTTCCGTGGCAGTATACAGAGCTTTTATCTCCTTCTGATGAGTTTCTTCCCGGGCTCCAAAATGCTCCTTCAGAGAAGTTATTTCTCTCTGGTGGTCAGTACGGGTGACTTCTAACTTTTCTTGCAAAGAGCTTATCTCTTGCAAAAGGGAAAGTGACATGTCCACATCCCCAGCAGGCTTATTGGACTCTAGCCTTCTTCGGAGCTCAGCTACTTCCTGTACTCTCAATGCTAGGTCTTTCTCCAACTCCATTATACGTGACTTTTCTGAAACTGTAGCCACCTATTAACAGCAGTCCAAAGAAAAGAAGATCATTTAAATAATAAGTCATTGACTTTTTTTTTTTTTTTTTTTTTGAGATGGAGTTTCACTCTTCTTGCCCAGGCTGGAGTACAATGGTGCGATCTCAGCTCACTGCAACCTCCACCTCCCGGGTTCAGGCGATTCTCCCGCCTCAGCCTCCTGAGTAGCTAGGATTACAGGCATGCGCCACCATGCCCAGCTAATTTTTGCATTTTTAGTAGAGACGAGGCTTCACCATGTTGGTTAGGCTGATCTCAAACTCCTGACCTCAGGTGATCCACCCACCCCGGTCTCCCAAAGTGTTGGGATTACAGGCGTGAGCCACCGCGCCCGGTCTGATTTTCTCTGACACTGAAGATATTTAATAACTACCTCATCTCAGGCAGCAAGCTATTATGAATGTTTATAGGTTAATACATATTTCTAACTGTGATAATGGCTTAAGTCCAACTTTAGTAGCTCCAATTCTAAAGAAGCTTAAATCAGATAAATATCCATTAACTGATAAGTTAACAGAAACAGTAACTTTCAAAGTTCTCAGATATATCTGCCTCCTGAAAGAAAACATTTCCTTATTTTGCCAGTTTGTTCTACTCCACTTCATCCAGGCTGCATAAATGCTTATCCATTTCATGGAAGTGATCTTACAACTGTGCCATCCGGAACAGTAGCTGTTAGCCACACGTGGCTACTAAGCACTTGAGACAGGGCTCATCTGAAGTGAGGTGTGGTGTAAGTGTAAAATACCCATCAGATTTTGAAGACTTAGAAGGAACACAAAATGTCTTGTGGGCCAAGTGCAGTGATTCACGCCTGTAATCCCACCACTTTGGGAGGCCGAGGCAGAAGGATCACTCGAGGCCAGGAGTTCAAGATCAGTCTGGGCAACATAACAAGACTCCATCTCTGCAAAAAATAAAAAATTAGCCAGGTATGGTGGTGTCGCCTGTGGTAACAGCTACTCGGGAGGCTAAGGCAGGAGGATTGCTTGAGTCCAGGAGGTTGAGGCTATAGTGAGCAGTGATTGTGCCACTGCACTCCAGCCTGGGAGACAGAGCAAGACTCTGTCTCTAAAAAAAAAAAAAAAAAATGAAATTATATTTTAAAATGGTTAAAATATCTTGTTAATTTTTATATTGATTAAATATTTTGGATATATAAGTTTACATAAAATATATTATTAAAACTAATTTAACCTGTGATTTACAAAAAAGTAATGTGGGTACCAGAGAATTATAAATTGTACATGTGTGGCTTGCATTATACTTCTATTGGATAGCACTTGCATAAAAGGTCTAAAATTACCTATCAAATGTTTCAATAAATAACACATCACCTGTAGAATGAAACTCTCATTGAAGAATGAAGAATTAATTTACTAAACTTTTTTTTTTTTTTTTTTTAAGAGGGAGTTTTGCTTTTGTTGCCCAGGCTAGAGTGCAATGGCGTGATTCCAGCTCACTGCAACCTCTGCCTCCCAGGTCCAAGCAATTCTCCTGCCTCAGCCTTCCAAGTAGCTGGGATTACAGGCATGTGCCACCACACCTGGCTAATTTTGTACTTTTAGTAAAGACAGGGTTTCACTATGTTGGTCAGGCTGGTCTCGAACTCCTGACCTCCAATGATCCACCCAACTTGGCCTCCCAAAGTGCTGGGATTACAGGCACAAGCCATCACGCCCGGCCTACTCATCATTTTATTAAAACACAAAGTAAGAATGATTACTTACCTGCAATAATACATAAGAACCTTACACAAAATCCCCTTTTTAGATTTGATAATTCTATCAGCATTTTGATGTAAATATCTTCTTCCCCTAACCCTCTAACCCAGTGGTTCTCAGACATTAGAATGCACATGAATCACCTGGAATGTACATCTAACCTGCAAGTTTCCACCTATTCCCAAGTACTTTGATTCTATTTGAGCTCTTGGGTAGTACCCAAGAATCTTCTTCCTTTAAATAAATGCCCCAGGGCTAGAAAAACACTTTCTTAACCTGTGCCCTTTCAGTGCTAGAAAATTATTTCCCTCTGCTACTGCTACGCAGTCCATTCAGTACATAGGACATGTGGAAAATAGCTTCCATCATAAAAATTCTTGGACTAATCTGGGAAATGAAAGGAAACAAAATAATTTTAAAACAGCAATGAGTCCCATATTTCAAGGATCAAAACTCCTCTGATTGGCTGGGTGAGGTGGTACATGCCTATAATCCTAGCACTTTGGGAGGCCAAGGCAGGAGGATCACTTGTGGCCAGGAGTTCAAGATCAGCCTGGGCAACACAGCGAGAACCCCATCTCTACAAAAAAATGTTAAATATTCCTCTGAATTTAAGACTCCTCTCCCACACTGCCTTTCTTTGAGACAGAAAATAACAGATATGTTTCTTTCATTTCCTCTGCCCACCCTACAGGCTGTGACAACATTAAAGATTAAAAATGTCCATAAAAGAAGAGGAAAAGAAAGCACTGGGTCTCCAAAATTACATAATCAAAGTAAATAAAATTAAATATTTCAGAGCTGACTATAATTGCTGTGCTTCATAGTTACAGACTCATCAGGTTAAAGATGTTAATTCATTTACACATGATTTTCTAGGGAGGGAAGAATCCAAGAGTTTGTTATGCCAAAATAACATACAAAACATTAATAAACCCACTAGGATATGGTAAAATTTGCTAAATAAAAGAAAAAAAACCCACAAAACACTAATAAACCCCATTGCTGCAAGGTCTGTAGCATAAATACATTAAACCCAATAGGGCAATGGTTCTTAGTTACAACAAAACAGTCAAGTAGAGAAAAATGCCAAGTAAAAAATAAGTAAAAATAATAAATAACAATGTGATTTTACTTTCCATGGCATTTTCCTATAAAGTACAGCAATTTATTTTTCATTTCCCAAAATCTGCCCTCATTCAAAACTATGTAGTATGTCTGCTTCTCCCACTAGTTTGAGACCATGAATTAAGTCAGAAATTATTTCTTATTCTTGCTAACATCTCTACAGCACCAAGGACACTGTTTGGAAACTGGATTTATTGGCTAGAAAAAATTCTAAAGCACTTCCTAAAAAGTAACATAGGTGATACGAAACTTACATGGGTAGCTGGTTATTTTAACACTTGGGAAACCAAGAGTGAGGATCAACGGAAGACATACTTCATTATGGAAAGATTATAAGCTTTACACTGAAATACTTGGATAAAACATAGTGTAACTGTATGCCTTATCTAGAGCAGAAAAAAAACCACAAAATTGTTTGCTGACAAAAGGGAGAGGAGTTTACATGTTTAAAAAAAATATAT
Organism: Macaca thibetana thibetana; assembly: GCF_024542745.1. Lineage (NCBI taxonomy): Eukaryota > Metazoa > Chordata > Mammalia > Primates > Cercopithecidae > Macaca > Macaca thibetana. Next base: position 118,692,908 of record NC_065588.1, read on the forward strand.
CGCTTCAACAGCCCATCACACTAAAGGAACTCAATCTCATTAGTCCACTGTATTTCCCAGATCAATTATTCGGCTCTCAGTTAATGAGGAAACAGCACCAAATTACCACTTTTTTTTTTTTTTTTAAACAGGGTCTTGCTCTGTTGCCCAGGCTGGAGTGCAGAGACGTGAACATGGCTCACTGCAGCCTGAACCTCCTGGGCTCAAGAGATCCTCCCACCTCAGCCTCCCATGTAGCCACCACACCCAGCTAATTTTTTTTTTTTTTTTTTTTTGTAGAGGCAGGTGTCACCATCTTGCCCAGGCTGGTCTTGAACTCTTGGACTCAGGTGATCCTCCTCCCTCGGCCTCCCAAAGTGCTGGGATTACAGGCATGAGACACCATGCCTGGCCCACTATTTTTGTTTTCTTACCAAATACACAGGAGAAATCTTTAGTTCGGAGGCCGATCGTTCCTTCTTCTTAAAAAATAAAAACGTATGATTTAGAAAAGAAAAACTGTCTAGATTTTTAGATCAGTCAATGAATTCTCAACAAGAGAAATTTCTACAAACATTAGAAATTTCTTTTAAAAATCAAGATAGAAAATTTGATTAGACAGAGTAATTTTTCAAATTCTAAAGTTAAGAATCTGGGCAATTTAGTCACTGACAGACAAATTCATGATTTAAAAGGGTATGTGAATACATATCTTACATGTAAGTGACTGTTTCTTAATCTTTAAGCACAAAACGACTTCCATAATAGACAGACTCCATCCTGTGGTGCTTAAGAGCACAGGCTCTGGGGCCAAATGTCCTAGATGCAAATCCTGCTTCCACTATTCTATTTGCTGTTTTATCTTAGGCAAGTTACTTAACTTCTCTGTCCCTCAGTGTTCTTGTCTGTAAAATGGGGACACTAATACTCCCTACCTCCTATGGTTGTGTTGAGACGGAATACGTCTAAAGCACTTAGAATAGTGTCTGGCATGTAGTATGTACTATATAGGTGATTTAATATATAAATAAACTAAAACCTGACTAATGTCCTGGCTCCAAGGGCCAAGCACAATGAGCTCGGGGCAGGAAGAAGCCATTCTGTTCCCAACATACATTTCCCTCCTGACCACTGAGTGTTTTTATTGTTTTGTTTTGTTTTTTCCAGACAGTCTCATTCTGTCACCCAGGCTGGAGTGCAGTGGCATGATCTCAGCTTACTGCAACCTCCACTTCCTGGATTCAAGCAATCCTCCTGCCTCAGCCTCCCATGTAGCTGAGATTACAGGCACATGCCACCAGGCCCAGCTAATTTTTGTATGTGTAGTAGAGACAGGGTATCACCATGTTGGCCAGGCTGGTCTCAAACTCCTGACCTCAAGTGATCTGCCTGCCTCAGCCTCCCAGAGTGCTAGGATTGGAAGCGTGAGCAACTGCGCCCAGCGTCCACTGAGGTTTCAATCCCCTGAGTGACAGGATGGAGGGAGATGCAGAGATCAGCCTTCCAAGATAAAAAGGTAACTGGGGTGAAAGTCTTTAACTCTCATGAAACAGAGCCCATGTTTCCATTTCCTTCTCCCAAGAGGCCAGGGAAGAAGTCAGGAACAGAGCTAAAGTAAAACAACAATAACAAAAAATTCTTTGAAAACCTACTAACTAGAAATATGAGAACAAGAGGACAATTGACTGCTTGTGGCCAACTGGAGAAATGTATTTCATGGTATTAATATAAAGAACTTTAAATACAGTCATATCCACTCATTTATTCAGTTGTAAAGTTTCTGATCCTGATTTGGTTGGGTTGCCAAAGGAATGAGTCTTTCCTTTTGACAAAAGAGGAGATATAAACACCTGTTCCTGCTCAGTCTCAGCTCACGAACACCTGAACGGTACCAAGACCAAACTCAGGTTGAACCACTGGGTCAAGGCTCAGGCCAACTCTAAAGCCTGTCACCTGAGGTGTCCACCATTCACATGCATGGGTCTGCTTCATTAAATAGTGAAAACCATTACCCTAGTGTCTTCTAACTCCCTCTGGAGTTTGTCAGCTTTGGTCTTTTCAAAGAGCAGGCTCTGTTCAAGCTCCTTAATGCGGGCATGCTCCAGTTTGGTCTGCGTCTGTTAGTAAAAAGGAAGAGGAAGAGAACACAACAGTGCCACCATGACATGCCAGCACGAGAGGAGAGACAGCGGCATGCAGGCTGAGCCACCAGTACCTTCTGCCAAGGGGTGAACCAAAGGGGAATGGAGAAGGGAAGAAGTGGAGGTGAGATGAGGTGGGCAGTGAGGATGAATACCAGGGATAAAGGATGGTGGTGGGCAGGGGGCATGGGCTAGTCTGTTCAGAAAGAAAAAAATGGAAAACACATGAGGCCAGATGAAGTGTCAGAGGCATGCAGCCAAATATAAGTAATATTGATAAGTGAAGTTTATCAGCACCAATTAGAATAGTTAATATCCCTCCCTCTAAACTATCCTTATCCCTCCGCCCCACAAAGGCTGCTTGACATTAATGTGTATGTAACTGACTTGATCACTTTAAAAGGTATATTGACCCTCAGAATGACCGTCACTATCACCTAAATATGGCAAAGATACCATAAATCTTAAACTGTTCAATAAGTCCTTAGAGCAGATTCTTGCACCTTAGCATATAACTTGACGTAAATAAGGGTCAAATAATAACCCCAATAGAAGGAATCTGGAAACTAGAGCTAAGAAATCATGCTAGCAGGCTCTGCAGAAATGGGCGAGAAGGGTCTGAGTTAGAGTCTCAGCAACATTCCTACATGTGATGGGGAAGAGGCCATGGAAGCTCTAGCTTCTTTCCAGCAGTGGATTTCCCAAAGGCTATTTGGCTCCAGGGAGGGAAAAAAGGACTCAGAATTACAAAGAGAAAATTTAGTAATAATTATCCTCTATAGTCTCCATCTCTGAAGCAGGCCAAATGAGAGGCTCAGGAGAAGAGCAAAGTTTAGCTCAAACTGGTAAGGGGTTATTTTTACCTTAAGATGCAGATGTTTTTATTAGCTCAGATGTAAAGAGCCAATTCAACACAAAGGCATGGGTTCGAGCTCTTGCAAAAAGAGCTGGTGGGTTACTAAGGTGATTCAACACCTGTGATCTCAGAAACTCTGCTCTCCCCACCATCACGCACTTGGATGTAGCCTGATGGGGAACCCAGAGGATAATCTCTAACAGGTTTAACTGCAGCAGAATCTTAATCAATTTGAAATAATCTGGGTCCAAATGTACCTCTTCCCACCCCCACCTCTCTTATACAAGAGGTTATCAGTTATCAGAATCAGCGACTGACAAGGCCCACACCTGCAGGGCTGCTCTCAGCAGCTGTCAGTTACTTGCAGTAATTTAAATATTTTGTGGTTCTAATTGACCTGTCAGTCTGGACAATTACAGGCAATGAAAAAATGACAACAGACTCTAAAAAAGTGACACAAAGTAGTGCAGAGCTTGAGTAGAGGAGGGGAACGTAAAAGTGAAGGTTACAAACGTCTTCATTCATTCCAGTGGGACTCGGGGACCTCAATGCATTCAAGAGGTCATTTTGCTTGTAAACCAGGTATCAACAAACCATCATGGGATATTTAAAAGGTGAACAAAATTTTTTTTTATCACCTGCTTCAGCTCTGTAGAGTCCACAAAAATAATGAAATACAATTCAAGCCCTAACTGTCTGGATAATCCCCTTGGTCTGTATGTGCCTTGGATGGACACTGTTCAATCTCCCTGCTTTTATGAGAAAAGAATCTAATCCTTACCCACATAATTGGGGTCACAGCCTCAGGAGCTGAAATCCAAAACTACAGTAGTAGGAAAAGAAAAGGCAACAGAACCTTTTTTCTCTTGACATAGTTAAGTGTCCTCTGGGTAAAAGGTCACTATTTCCAGATAAAAAGGATAAAAAGCAAATATACGTTTAATGTGATCTCCTCCCCATTCAGAGATCTTCCAGATAAGCGTAGCCAATGCCTCCTTACTGATGGGTCTATATACCTATTATCTGGGGCTCTACAGTGCCTCAGCCTCCCCAGTAGCTGGGATTACAGGCGTGCGCCACCACACCCGGCTAATTTTTGTATTTTAGTAGAGACTGGGTTTCACCATGTTGGCCTGGCTGGTCTTGAACTCCTGACCTTAGGTGATCAATCAGCAGCAAGGGAACTAGTGATCCACTTCCATGCCGCAGTACACAGTAAAAAATGTGACACTGAACAGGACAACCCTTCTTATAAAATCATTCCTTTCTTAGAATAAGACACAGAGTATCCCAAGAGGAAAGTCCTGGGACAGGGGATTGAGAAGGAATGCAAAGGCTTTGCGAGAAGCGCACAGGAAAGGCAGGGGGGAAATCCCATGCAGACTGACACCGGGGGCAGCAGGAGCCTGTTTCGGAACGAGAGAAGAGACCCAGATCACTGAAGTAGCTTCACAAAAAGGAACTCTTCAGAACGAAGACCTTTTAAAACATTTAGTCTTTTTTTTTGAGATGGAGTTTTGCTCTTTTTGTCCAGGCTGGAATGCAGTGGCGTCATCTCTGGTCACTGCAACCTCTGCCTCCTGGGTTCAAGTGGTTCTCCTGCCTCAGCCTCCCTAGTAGCTGGGATTACAGGCGTGTGCCACCACACTCGGCTAATTTTTTTATTTTTAGTAGAGACGGGGTTTCACCATGTTGGCCAGGCTGGTCTCAAACTCCTGACCTTAGGTGATCTGCCCGCCTCAGCCTCCCAAAGTGCTGGGATTACACGTGTAAGCCACAGTGCCCGGCCAAAAGTTTAGTCTTGAGCTGTCTATTTCAGCTGCCAGGAGGTGGTAGGAAGTAATGTCATTCTTTAATTTCCTTCTTATGTGGCAATAAATCAAAGCAGAATGCTTTCAGGTTCTTTACAACCAGCAGCACAGCTGGCAGGGTACACCAGGAAGCAGTGCTCTAGAGACCACATAGCAAGAACTTGTACTGGATGTTTGAACTTAGAGGAAGAAAAATAAAACACCTGCATGCCTAGTAATGCTACAGCTAGAAAACTCTCACTTCACTAACAACAATTTAAAACATACTGTGTCTTCACTGACAAATGCTTGCCTCTAGTTTCGCAACTAAGGAACATACTGTAGAAACAAATGGAAGTTTGAATGTCTCATCAGCTGCATTGGCAGGCACTGGCCAGTGGCGGGGGCACACTGAAAAGGCAGCCAGTCAGCTCTGGGACAGCAGCCAGCCTCACGATACCCTTTCCTCTTATGGGAAGTAAAATTAGACAACTTGGAAACTTCCCCAGAATTCCCACAACTCCACATCTAGAATGCTTTATGCTCCAGTCAGATATCATCTCTTTTGGAGTAATTCCACTAAAATTAGAAGACATTATGAATTAAGTGAAGAAGGCCAGGTCTCCAGACAAAAGACTTTTTCCCCCCTTTCTGGCAAAATTCTTTATAAAGCAAATAATGACCTATTCATTAAACACATGAATGTGTGGAGCTTAGTCATTATATACAATTTCTTCAGGATATAAACGTAATTGCTTTGAAAGCCACATGCACAGAAACATTAAGGTCAATGTCCCAAGGTCAGATTATGCAGTTAGTGTTTGAGTATATCAATAAGCATTTTAATCTGTGATCAATCTTTGTTAACAAGGGAAATATCCACACAGTTAAGTGCCCTCTTACATTCTCAGGATCTTCAGAAATCTGGCTCTTTTGCTATCAGTAAAAAAATAAAAAAAATTAAACAACAACAAAAAAGAGATTCCAATAAAGCTTCAATATGTGTTAGGGTTTCAAGATAACTTTATTTGATTAATTTCAAGTAAGTTTATCAGACAGACTATACAAGCCTAGTGCTGATGTAAATTATTTTAACTGGACCCTCCCCAAGACACCATAGGCTGTATTTCATATGAATTAGATGATGACATGAAACTTCTAATGAGACTTTGGGATGTTTTTAAATGGATGAGAACAACACAAAAATTGACTAAAGGAATGTGGCTGTATATGAAATGAGTGAAGAAGATATCTATTACATTGTTAATGAACCATTAAATTCTGGGACCCATAAAACTAGAACCCAGGAAATGCCCCCCTCCTTGCTTTGTTAACTGTAAAGACACATTTATTTCCAAAGAAATCAGAGTTGCTGTTTGGAAGGACCCCTCAAATTTAAGCACGGTGTGGGCAGCCGACAGACTCTAAAATTGTAGCAAAACTGCATATTTGGGAAATGCACAGTTAAGTACAATTTTTACTAAAATATTGTAGATTAAAGGACCACAAATCTGGAAAATGTGAAAAACTGAATGATTTACATTTGTCATATATCTAGCAATGGCTTGAAACCATCAAAACCATTTAATTCTGGTATCTAATTTAAAAACTAATATGAATACATTGTTTAAAAGGGATGAGAAACCTGACACTAAAGGAAAATCCATGAATTCTACAAATGCCATGAAATAAAAGAAGCTGAAATATAAAGTGTTCTTAGTTTTTGCTCTGCCGATTACTTTTTTTAAAAACGTCAACAATTACAACATATTCCTTTTATAGGGTTATAAAAGGATTTATCCTGCTCAACTGGAAAGCAAAGTTGAGATAAAGAAAAAAAGCTTTGTTATGGACTTTTTTTTTTTTGAGACAAAGTCTCGTCCTGTCCCCCAAGCTGGAATACAGTGGCACCATCTCGGCTCACTGCAACCTCCACCTCTCAGGTTCAAGCGATTCTCCTGCCTCAGCCTCCCAAGTAGCTGGGATTACAGGCACCCGCCACCATGCCCGGCTAATTTTGTATTTTTAGTACAGATGGAGTCTCACCATGTTAGCCAGGCTGGTTTCGAACTCCTGACCTTAGGTGGTCCACCCACCTCGGCCTCCCAAAGTGCTGGGATTATAGGCGTGAGCCACTGCACCCGGCCTGTTAGGGACCGCTATGACCAAATTTAAAATGCCTTTTCTAATCATTAGAGGAACATCAGTCTCACTTAGGACTGCTTTAAATTGAGGACACACTGCCAGATTTATGACTTGATGAAATCCAATTCATGGTTTTGAATTGTGAAGCACGAGAAAGAAGTAGTGCAAGTTTCACTCTGCCACAGGACATGGACACACAATCACAGGCTCAAGGACTGGCACCGTCACCACAAAGCCACCCCCAGAAGCCAACCTGGCCAGAGAGGCCAGGGTTTCCCCTGCCACTTCCTCAGCTGACTGCTCTGGCCGCTCATTTCGATTGGTGCATTATTTCACTCATGTTCTGAATAGTGATACCCATCAAAGCTTTAAGAGAGCTGAAGGGGTTTTACCTCAAGATCACCTTTGGTAATTGATTCTTCTTCAACCCGGAACTGAAGGTCCTCAACCTTCCTGCGGAATAAAACCCAAACAAAACACTTAAGAAACTAAGTAACACACAGCCTTAAAAAAAAAAAAAAAAAAAAAAAAAATTCACGTTGGGGATGGTAGGTCACTCCTATAATCCCAGCAATTTGGGAGATGGAGGCAATTTGAATTCATCACTACCCTGGTGAATTCAAACAGAGAGCAGCAATAAATGCCTTAGAGACATAATAAGTTTAAAAATGCATCTCTGCACTTCGGGAGGGCAAGGTGGGAGAATGGCTTAAGGCCAGGAGTTTAAAAGCAACATGACGAGACCCGTCTCTACCAAAAAAATTAAAAATGAGCCAGGTGTGGCAGCATGCATCTGTGATCTCAACTACTTGCGAAGCTGAGGTGCGAGGATCGCTTGAGCCCAGGCAGTCAAGGCTGCAGTGAGTTATGATCGTATCACTGCACTCCAGGCTGGGCAACTGAGTGAGATCTTGTCTCAAAAAGAAAAAAATAAAATAAAATAAGCTACCTGTAATTCTAGCATTTTGAGAAGCTAAGGTAGGCAGACTGCTTGAGCTCAGTTTGAGACCAGTCTGGGCAATATGGCAAAATCCTATCTCTACAAAAATTAGCCACGCATGGTGGCACGTGCCTGTAGTCCTAGCTACTTGGGAAGCTGGGGTAGGAGGATCACTTGAGCCAGGGATGTCAAGGCTGCAGTGAGCCATGATCACACCAGTGTACCCCAGCCTGAGTGACAGAGTGAGACCTTGTCTCAAAAGATAATAATGGCTTTTTTTTTTTTTGAGACGGAGTCTTGCTCTGTCGCCCAGGCTGGAGTACAGTGGTGCAATTTTGGCTCACTGCAACCTCTGCCTCCTGGGTTCAAGCGATTCTCCTGCCTTAGCCTTCCAAGTAGCTGGGATTACAGGCACCTGCCACCAGGCCTGGCTAATTTTTGTATTTTTAGTAGAGATGGGGTTTCACCACGTTGGTCACGTTGATCTCGAACTTCTGACCTCAAGTGATCCGCCCACCTTGTCCTCCCAAATTGCTAGGATTACAGGCATGAGCCACCGCAGCTAGCCATACATTTTTTTTTTATAAAAAAAAGAACAGAAGCAAATGGAACTGGTGCCATGGAATTCAGAAGGGCCTAGAGGGTCTATCACTGTCTCTTGTTTACTTGCAGCCATTTTTTAAATATGAAGAGAATTTCCTACGTATAGTGTTTCTCTCTCCAGTGAGAAAGTAAGAGATGGTATTGTACCTCACTATGACCCCTGACAACATTGCTTATGACTGGGATAAGCACAGAGCAATACTAATTTATTACTGAATTAAGTCCCTGTTACCAGAAATGACAGAAGATGGCATTAAATCCAAAAGAAATAAATGTCCCATAACCCAGGGATGTTCAAATGATTTCCATGCAGACACTTTTTTCAGAGACTGTGTCTGTTCACGGCCTCAAGAAAGTTCCTTTGTTTGTTTCTGAGACAGGGTCTCACTCTGGTGGCCCAGCTGAAGTGCAGTCTCAGCTCACTGCAGCCTCAACCTCTTGGGCTCAGGTGATTTTCCCACCTCCTGAGTAGCTGGGACTACAGGCATGCGCCACCACGTCCAGCTAATTTTTCTTTTTTTCTTTTTATTTTTAGTAGAGACAGGGTTTTGCCAGGGTGTCGCCCAGGCTGGTCTCAAACTCCTGAACTCAAGCAATCTGCCTGCCTCAGCCTCCCAAAGTGCTGGGATTACAGGTGTGAGGTGCCACGCCCGGCCTGAAAGTACCCTTTATAAGAACCAAACTTAAGTCTGTGTCTCACACCATTTAACATTTGATTTCGTACTGACCCCTACAATTCTCTCATCGTTCCACATGTGAGAATTTCGTTTTCCTAATAAGGCCTGAGTTTCTCAAGTACAGGGACCTTATGTCACTCACCAGACATAACACAATTCATAAACACTAGGTAACTTGGACCTAGAAGAGCCTCTCACCAGGAAACTGGTTCCAGGTGAAAACCGGTTGGGAATGGCCACCACAGCTCTGATGAAGGCGACCCTCCAGAGTAGGTCTGGAATGCATCACAGCTCAAGAAATAGGTTATATTAACCAGGCCATGTCTTTATTTTTTCTTTTTGAGACAGAGTCTCACTCTGTCACCCAGGCTGGAGTGCAGTGGCGCAATCTTGGCTCACTGCAATTTCTGCCACCCGGGTTCAAGGGATTCTCCTGCCTCAGCCTCCCAAGTAGCTGGGATTACAGGCACCCGCCACCAATCCCAGCTAATTTTTTTGTATTTTTAGTAGAAACGGGGTTTCACCATCTTGGCCAGGCTGGTCTAGAACTCCTGACCTCATGATCTACCCGCCTCAGCCTCCCAAAGTGTTGGGATTACAGGCGTGAGCCACTGTGCCCGGTCAATCAGGCCATGTCTAAATGATTCCAAACTTATTGAAAAAAGTCGAATCAAAGCAGATCCTCTTCACACAGTATGGCAGAGTTCACTTTCTGCTGGACATATAGTCATTCCTTTGGTCCTGAGGGTTGATAACAACATGATTATTAATAGGAAATTTTCTTCTAAAGTCATTTAAAATGAAAAGGCTGCTGGGCACGGTGGTTCACGCCTGTAATCCCAGCACTTTGGGAGGCCGAGGCGAATGGATTTCCTGAGCTCAGGAGTTCGAGACCAGCCTGGGCAACGTGGTGAAACTCCATCTCTACTAAAATACAAAAAATTAGAGACAGGTGTGGTGGCGTGTGCCTGTGGTCCCAGCTACTTGGGAGGCTGAGGCAGGAGAATCGCTTGAACCTGGGAGGCAGAGGTTGTAGTGAGCTGAGATTGCACTGCTGCACTCTAGCCTGGGCAACAGAGCTAGATTCTGTCTCCAAAAAAAAAAAAAAAAAAAGGGCAGGGGGAGGCTACAACTGCACCAGGAAACAGTCTGGGGTCACCTTTTCTCCTCTTCAAGCTGGTTAAGAAGCTCCACCTTCTCCCTGTCCGCAGCTTCCACCATGGTTCGCAGCTGGTCCATTTTGGCTTCCAATTCCAGGACATGCTGGGGAAGGCAAGAGTGTCAGTAAATGGACTATTTCTGACCAAGACACAGACCCAGAGATACTTCCCCAAAGAGCTGTGGGTCACCATGGTGAGTGGGCGTTACTCTAAAACCTTATGTTAAAATGCTTTCTCTATTTTAATAGGTTATTCTCCACAGCTTTCCTGGAAGATAGATGATGAAAAACCACACCGTTAAAGTGATAAAGAACAATGTTAAAACAACCCTCATCTTTTTTGAAGCTGAAACACATATTAAGAGTAATCCACAAACAGCAGCTATAATCACTGTTAAGGCCCTAGTAACTAAGCTGGCCTAACACCCGACACAAAGACCAGACACTAAGGTCGAATCAAGAACAAAACTTCATCTCTGTGATCATGGAAACTGGCACCCCAGGTGGTAGCTTTCAAACAAGCACAGCAAAGAAATGTACACCCATTTCCAGTGCTCTCAAGACTAGCTCCTCGGTGCCAAGCACCGGGTATGCTTCTCGGCCTCCTCAGCAGCTTTAGAAACCATCACTATCTCCACAACAAGGTCCAGACTTCACCTGGTCATGTCCGTCCCGGGCCAGAGCTAGCTCCTGCTCTATCTCCCCCACGTGGCTCGTGGCCTTGGCCACCTCCGCCCTCTCCAGATCCCGTTCCGCCAGCAGCTGCTCAATGTGCTGCTGCTTCTCCTTCAGGGCCTCCTGGAGGGCAGTGGTACCGGAGATCTTCCTGGCGTAACGGGAGGAGGTTTCAGTCAACTGCAAAGGAAAGTTAGAGAAGTGAAGGGCGATGATGCTGTCAGAAAAGCGAGGGAGGCGTGATGCATGCATGGCGGGCATCTGCTCGGCAAAGCAAGGGCACTGCTCCAGTTGGCAGGCTGGCCAGGATTAGGAAAGGCTTCAAACACACAAGACAGCATGTGCCTTCTGTCTATAAATCTTACAAAGAATACGTCAATGTAAAGAGATCGGCCATGTGCAGTGGTTCACGCCTGTAATCCCAGCACTTTGGGAGGCCAAGGTGGGTAGACCACTTGAGGCCAGGAGTTTGAGACCTGGTCAAGATGGTGTGACCCCATCTCTACTAAAAATACAAAAATTAGCTGGAGTGCAGCGGTGCGATCTCAGCTCACTGCAACCTCCACCTCCTGGGTTCAAGTGATTCTCCTGCCTCAGCCTCCCAAGTAGCTGGGATCACAGGCATGCACCACTACCACCCAGCTAATTTTTGTATTTTTAGTAGAGACGGGGTTTTGCCATGTTCGCTAGGCTGTTCTCGAACTCTGAAGTGCTAAGGTTACAGGTGCGAGCCACTGCACCAAAGGCCATCTGCTCAGCCACTGCTGGCTCCAGACCAATTCAGCCTTGACTTCATCTTCTGCAGTCAGAGCTGCAGCTGTCGCCTGAAAGCTCTTCTCTTCATCGGTCTCCTTAGGCCCTTGCTGCAAGATGTACAGGATGCAGACTTACAGCAAGGATTTTTCCTCAATTAATAACTCGGCAACTTGAGAACTACAAAAGAAGCCAATCGAACCCAAATTGCCCTTTGCTGTTTCATTTAGTCAAAGTTCTTGAAATTACTTAAACATACTAGGAAGTAACTCCTGTTGTCTTTTTTAACCATTTGACCTTGACCTTCCAATTGCATTATATAGCTAAATTATACCTTCTCTTGCTAGTATTTCTTCCTGAATACATTAAATGTGTGGCTCCCAACCATGTGCAGAGATGCCCCAGGGTGCCGAGCAAACTCACCAGTGCACTGTAGGATGCTTTTAATTTTCAAGAGAAACACAGCGACATCTGCTGGACTCTATGGAAACTACTAGTTCGAGGCAATTCAGTCTCATCATTAGATTGTCCTACAGTCCTTTCAATAACATCACGTCTTTCAAAGCTGGGTTTTGGCTATTCCCATGACGGAAAAGAAAGTATGATGCAAAAATCAACATGCACAGGAAATGAGGTTCGCGATGAGAAATAAGATTCCAAGGCTCGACTAGATGTGTAGAGTCCAACAGCAGCACACACAGTAACACTAAGTCATTGTGGTTATTAATGAATGAATTGGCCAGGCGTGGTGGCTCATGCCTCATGCCTGTAATCCCAGCACTCTGGGAAGCAGAGGCAGGCAGATCACTTGAGGTCAGGTGTTCAAGACTGGCCTGGCCAACGCGGTGAAACCTCGTCTCTACTAAAAATACAAAAAGTAGCCGGGCATGGTGGCAGGCGCCTATAATCTCAGCTACTTGGGAGGCTGAGGCAGGAAAATCACTTGAACCCAAGAGACAGAGGTTGCAGTGAGCTGAGATCACGCCACTGCACTCCAGCCTGGGCAACAGTGAGACTCCGTCTCAAAGAAATAAAAAATAAAAATAAAAACAGAGAATGAATTAAATATTTTTTCAATTTTTGTTTTTCTAAAACAGAAATACATTTCTGAGCAAAATAATTGAAATGACACTTCCAATTCCTCTGTATCTTTGTCATACTATTTTACGGTGATTTTTGGATTAGAAACCATAAAGACACAACAATAAGCTGTCTCACAGGTACAGAAACTCATGTCTCTCGTCAATTTTCACTGCATGAGGTGAGCGAAGAGGTACGAGCACTGGTCCAAAAAGTAAGAGGAGAGATTGGTGGGAGCAGGGAGAGCTTGCTATTTCCCAAACAAATGGACACAATTACAAGGTAATAAAAATTACTCAAGAAAGAATTTCTAATCCAGAATAGACCCTTCCATGGAACTGTTCCTAGAACAGCAAAGGAGGCAAGCTGTCCATATCAGAGTTTCCGACCCACATTAAACAAAGCTCTGTCTGAACACAGGGGTTTGGGGTTCTTCTCCATGTCATTGTTCTTGTCATGCTTTTCTCATAAAAGTAATTCCTCTCTCTCTTCATGTGCAAATGGAAACGCTCTGAGCAGTACTTATTCTATCTAACAAAGAAGAAGAAAGCCTAGATGGCTGGCAGAGGAGCACAGCCCCACGTAAAGATTTCAGCACCTGTCCCTTCTCTGCCCGACGACAATGGAAGAGCAGGCACCGTGAGATCCCGGGCTAACCACCTCTTCCCCATAGCACCACGCAACATCCTAGTTCCTGGCCTGTGGTTCCTCACCACCCAGAGGAGACCTGAACTCAGTCTGAGGAGAGTCTGATGCCGCCATTTCTAACTTAAACAGTATTTGCCCCACTTCTAGGAAATAAACTTATGGGCAAGGCTTTTGACCCTAATAACACCTTAATAAACAGAATGAGATGTTGCCTATTTTAATGCTAGTGATTCTATTTTTACTGCTCTAAACAGGAAAAAGAGGGAGAGAGGGAAAGGGACTGGGAGAAGATGGAAGAAGAGGGCTTTCCTACTATCCTCTTCCGGCTCCAAAAGTTCCCTTTAGTGTCCTCTGGCTCAAGTCAGGGACGCTTCACACACTAACTGCTTCCAGTAGGTTAGGTTGTATTAATATTAAAATCCTACGGACACACCTTTTCTCAAAACACTTCAGTTCCTAAAATTATTTGAAGTCAAAGAGAAAGACAGGCTGGGAGCGGTGGCTCACACCTGTAAATCCCAACACTTTGCAAGTCCAAGGCAGGAGGATCGCTTGAGCCTAAGAATTCGAGACCAGCCTGGGCAACAGAGTGGGTCCCTCTCTCTACAAAAAAAAAAAAAAAAAAAATTAAATTAACCAGGCGTGGTGGTGTGCATCGGTAGTCCCAGCTACTGGGGAGGCTGAGGCAGCAGGACGGCTTGAGCCTGGGACGTTGAGGCTGGGTGACAGAGTGAGACCCTGACTCAAAAGAAAAAAAAAGAGAGAGGGAGCAACAGATCTATGGACTTGAAGAAAAGGATCTCGCCAATGTTCCTATCATTTTGTCCTAAAATATTTTCATAGAAAATAATTTGACCCCTGTGTTAGACTAAGCAGTAGTTACACAGATTTACCATGAACACATGCATTTTTAAGCTTTTAAGAATATGAAAGGGACGATTAAAAGCACTTTCTGATTTCAAAAAATGCATTCTTGCTGGAGTTACCTTTTTCAAAACTTACTTGCAAGGACTTTCACAGCAAAAGCTGTGAGCAACATTCAGCACAAGGACAAGCAAAGCAGCAAAGCAGGGGCACTGACCACGGGCCTTAGTCATGCCTGGGAAGTGGAGGCAGGTAGAGAAAGGGGGCTTACTAGTCCTGTCCGACTGGGCCTGCTGCTCACAGAGGAGGCCACTGAGCTCATGGAGCTGAGAGAAGAGGCAGAAGGGCTGCGCTTCAGGCTGGCGGACGTGGTTGCCATCACTCGCCTCACTGCGTTGGCCTTGGCTTTGGCTGGTGTAGTGGAAGGGAAGCCAATCTTGGTAACTTTGTGGACAGGAGCAAACAAGCCGTATTTGGGTTGACACTGAAAATACCTTTAGAGAACAACAAGAACAGTAACAAAAAAAGACTTAATCACAAGAAATAATAACTATAACCAAAATGCTCTCCCAACTCCTAACTGAAGGCGGGATTCCTGGAAATTCGACCACTAAGCTGGGGTTATACACCAGCATGTAGCAGTCACGTGTATGCAGGCTGACTAACAGCTTCAGTGATGGTTTAGAACACACACTGGTGACGATATGATACACAAAGTCAGGTTTACTCACCTGTTGCTGAGATTCTACATAAAGGAAATAAATATTTCCACAACCTGATAAATGTACAGCAGAGGAGTTTAGCAATAGAGCAAGCCCATTTAATAAAACCGTGCCAAAGGGAAAGGAAATCAACAGGCACCTAACTTTGGCAGATCCATTAAAGTAAACATGAAGAGCTGTGCGTGGTGGCTCACGCCTGTAATCCCAGCACTTTGGGAGGCCGAGGTGGGCAGATCACGAGGTCAGAAGATCGAGACTATCCTGTCCAACACGGTGAAACCCAGACTCTACTAAAAATACAAAAATTAGCTGGGCGTGGTGGTGCGTGCCTGTAATCCCAGCTACTCAAGAGACTGAGGCAGGAACCTGAGAGTCACAGGTTGTGGTGAGCCCAGATTGCGCCACTGCACTCCAGCCTGACAACAGAGTGAGACTCTGTCTCAAAAAAAAAAAAAAAAAAAAAAAAAAAAAGATTCGTTGAAAATTTGTAATGTTTGTTTCAATAAAAATATGCAAAAAAAAATAAAAAAGATAAAGTATTCTGCAAGTATAGCATTGAGAAGACCCAGAAAAAAGAAAACGGCATTGAAGAAAAAGAAAAAAAAAAGTAAACATGGAGAAATATTAACTAGTAATGTCTGTTTTCGGACTGACATGGGCAATGTCATGACTCTAAAGGATTACAATGCTTTAGTATTAAGAAAAGATGGCTTCGTAATCATTGCAGTTCCAAGAGATCTTTATCTCCATAAGTCATAATTACTGTATGTGGTAGATAAAGCCCTTTTCTCTATAATTAATTTGCTTATAACCAATTTGTCTATGTTTTATAAGTAAAATGTTAACTACCACATTTTACTAATCAAGTGATTCACTAGTGTACTATATACTACTAATAATGCATCACAGACAACACCTGTGCCTTCAAAACATTTTGAAGAGAAGAGTGGAAATTCCTTCTGCATCTGTGTGCATTACTGTACTCCCATCCTGTGTCTGCCAGGCAAGAACGGGGTTATCCAGGCCGGACGCAGTGGCTCACACCTGTAATACCAGCACTTTGGGAGACCAAGGCAGGCGGATCACCTGTGCCCAGGAGCTTAAGACCAGCCTGGGCAACAGCCCATCTCTACTAAAAATACAAAATTTAGCCAGGCATGGTGGCGCACGCCTGTAATCCCAGCTACTTGGGAGGCTGAGACAGGAGAATTGCTTGAACCCAGGAGGCGGAGGTTGCATGCAGTGAACCAACATGGCGCCACTGTACTCCAGCCCGGGCAAGAGAGGGAGGCCCTGTCTCAAAAAAAAAAAAAAAAAAAAAAAAAAAAAAAAAAAAAAAAAAAAAAAAAAAAAAAAAAAAAAACCAGAACGGGGTTATCCTTACAATGGAAGAAGTCCACTTGCTGGTCTGTTCTCCTGCCGCAGGATGGAATTCTCATCAAATATGAAGACACGTTTTGCAGTTCTTTTCCCTAACAAAGGTGGCTACCTTCTACCCCCACCCACACCCCAGATGCCCAGGTACTCTTTCAGAAGTCAACTCCTATTAAAAGGGACAGAAGCCAGACAGATAACACCGTATTTGCTTTCTATTTTGAAAAATAAACAGAATGCTTGTTGAGAATCTACTGTCATGTATTATTACGGAGACAGTCAGAAGAACAGCCCCAGTTTTAGTGTGGGGAAAACAAATCAGCGGATGGGTCTCAGGAAATAAAAGTGCCACTCTTCCGAACACACCTTTCCATGTTATGATACACACTTGGTGAGACTGGCTTGAGCATCGTCACGTACAAGAGTGACACAAGATGTTGCACAACGCCAAACCAACCTTGTTCCAGCAACAGCGCCATCGTTCTTCCCAAGCGGCTCGTCTAACTCCACACCACACCATTCCCCCTTGGCAAAGTCCGTCTCGCCAAGAAACCGGACTACACCAGCCTTAGTGCCACCAACCTGGAAGAAGAGAAGGTTAAAATCAAGAGATGAACGTTACTCTACAGCTTAATCATTTGTGGTTCCAACTAGTAACTAGGTACTACATTCCACCATTTCCACCAGCAACTTCTTTGCTTTAGCTTCTCTTTGACTCTAACAGTTCTCTTGAAGGAAGTCTGGCAAAGAAACTTACCTGACTTATATTACCAGAGTGATTTGATGCCTAATATGTTGTAATAATGAGATAGCCAATCTAATATGTAGATATTAAGGCTGTTCACCAAGTTCATTATTCCTTGTCTTAGAAAACACTTTATTTATTTATTTATTTATTTATTTTGAGACAGGGTCTCACTCTGTCGTCCAGGCTAGAGTGCAGTGGCACGATCATGGCTCACTGCAACCTTGACCTCCCGGGCTCAGGGGATCTCCCCACCTCAGCCTCCTGGGTAGCTGAAACTACAGGTGCACACCACCAAACAGGCTAATTTTTTTGTATTTTTTGTGGAGACAGGGTTTCGTCATATTGCCCAGGCTGGTCTTGAACTCCTGGGCTCAAGTGATCTGCCTACCTCAGCTTCCCAAAGTGTTGGGATTACAGGCGTGAGCCACCACTCTTGGACCTTATTTTATTTTTCTAACAGAAATGCTTCTGCTTCAAAACAAACTTGTGGCTGGGCACAGTGGTTCGTGCCTGTAATCTCAGCACTTTGGGAGACCCAGGCAGGAGAACTGCTTGAGCCCAGGAGTTCGAGACCAGCCTGGACAACATAAGGAAGACCCTGTCTCTACAAACAATAAAAAAAATTAGCCGGGCACAGTGGTGTGAGCCTGTGGTTCCAGCTACTCAGGACGCTGAGGTGGGAGGACTGCTTGAGCCCAGGGGTTTGAGGCTGCAGTGAGCCGCAATTGTACCACTGCACTCCAGCCTGGGCGACGGAGTGAGACTCCACCTCAAAAAAATAAAAAAGTAAATAGGCCAGGCACGATGGCTCACGCCTCCCAGCACTTTGGGAGGCCGAGGTGGGTGGATCACTTGAAGTCGGGAGTTTGAGAGCAGCCTGGCCAACATGGTAAAACCTTGTCTCGACTAAAACTACCAAAATCAGCTGGGTGTGGTGGCTCACGCCTATAGTCCCAGCTACTTGGGAGGCTGAGGCACAAGAATAACTTGAACCAGGGGCGGAGGTTGCAGTGAGCCAAGATCACATCACTGCACTCCAGCCTGGGCAACAGGGCAAGACTCTGTCTCAAAAAAAAAAAAAAAAAAAGGACTTCAAAAACTAATCGGCTCGGTGTGGAAGTTCATGCCTATAATCCCAGCACTTTGGGAGGCTGACGTGGGAGGATCATCGGCGTCCCAAAGGCTGCAATGAGCCATGATCACACCACTGCACTACAGCCTGGGCAACAGAACAAGAAACTGTTTCAAAAAATAATAATAATTGACTCTTGCTATTTTCCACAGTGAGGCTCTCTGTTTCTTCACAACTATTAAAATTATCATTCCTAGGCTGGGTACAGTGGCTCAGGTCTGTAATCCCAACACTTTGGGAGGCCAAAGCAGGTGGATCACTTGAGGCCAGGAGTTCGAGACCAGCCTGACCAACAT
This sequence comes from Macaca thibetana thibetana, assembly GCF_024542745.1. Taxonomy (NCBI): domain Eukaryota; kingdom Metazoa; phylum Chordata; class Mammalia; order Primates; family Cercopithecidae; genus Macaca; species Macaca thibetana. The sequence goes on from NC_065588.1 coordinate 118,711,490, forward strand.
GGTGAAACTCCGTCTCTGCTAAAAATACAAAAATTAGCTGGATGTGGTAGCACACGCCTATAATCCCAGCTACTCAGGTGGCTGAGGCATGAGAATTGCCTGAACCTGGGAGGAGGAGGTTGCAGTGAGCCAAGACTGTGCCACTGTACTCCAGCCTGGGTGACACCGTGAGACTTTGTCTCCAAAAAAAAAAAAAAAAAAAAAAAAGAGTACTAGTTCTAGACTTGACACATTTGATCTTTTAATAATTTCATTAGTTAGTACCAATACATAAATCGTCACCTATATAAAATTGGCCTTACTGCAGTTGAGTCAAAAGAAAGTAAAGAAAGTTGGCCTGAATTTTCTCCTTCCTCCCACACCACACCATTCAGAGCAGCAGTCCAGCCAGCATCATGTGAGCACGACACAGCACATTGGTTAAAGATGATGTAGCCTCTTCAGATAATGTGTTAAATTCTTTGGGGGTGAGTCGAAGTTACTGTCATGACAATTGTTTTTCCAAGAGACACCTAACAGGCTATAGTCAGTAATTCTCCAAGCAAACTACAAGCTTCATTCAGATCAGCTTTGTAAAAAGTAATCACAAATACCAAATTAGCAACTATTTCTCTAAATGCAGAAGAAAAATCTGTATGTATCCTGAAAAAAAATCATGTCACAAAGTTTGTCTGAAATGAATGATTACTAGTTCCTAGAACAGAAAGGTTTTTAATATTTTTTCTCCCACCAAACGTGGAACTCTTCACTCATATAACATAAAATGTATTTTTCATTTCCCTGTAAAAAATCAGTAATTATTCTATGGAGACAGAAAGTCACATGAAGTCCTAAAATCATCAAATGTTTTTCTACTTAATCATTCTACAATCAAAAAACATGTTTATGCATTTAAACAGGACTTTACAAAGTTAGGTTTTATTTCTCATGTGTTCCAGACAATGCAGAAAAGTCTAGTACATGCACGTACAGGAAACAGAAGCATTAAATAATGCATTGACAATAAATAGAAGCCACTATGATCAAATCATATCTAAGAAATCTATGTTCTAAGACAAATATCTAAGTGATTAAAGAAAAACATTTTTAATATTGAAACAAAAAACAAGGCCAGGTACAGTGGCTCATGCCTGTAATCCCACCATTTTGGGAGGCCAAGGCAGGAGGATCATTTGAGGCCAGGAGTTTGAGACTGGCCTGGGCAACACAGTGAGACCCCATCTCTACAAAAATTTAAAAATTAGCCAGGCATGGTGGCATGAGCCTGTGATCCCAGCTACTCAGGCTGCAAGTGAGCTATGATCATGACACTGCACTCTAGCCTGAACAAGACAGTGAGACCCTGTCTCAAAAACAAAGAAACTAAAAGATAGATTCCCATGGCAAACATAAACAATTCATTCTCTTTACTCTCAGAATGTTAGCATATAACTCCTAACACTGTGGTAAAAGTCACTATTAAAGACAGAATTAATTTAAACTAGAAACTCAAAAAAAAAAAAAAAAAAAACCCTAGCTACTATTTTTATGCTTTAGCAAACCTCAGATTTTTAAGTTATCATTCATTTATTCAATATGTATTTCTTGAGTGTTTGGATCCTTGAAAAACAAAGATAAACAGAATACAGCGTTGGCCACTAAGGGAGATAGACAAGAATATTCAGACAAGAAATTCCTGTAAAAAGTGTGAAGTGCATCCAGAGGTTTCTACAAAATGCTGTGGGAACAGAAACAAATATCCTTCCTGTAAGCTCCTGTGAAAAATAAAAACACTGATAAATTCCTGCTGGGTTAATGAGTGGGTCTACAAACAGGAAACAGAAACAATCCTCTCTGGACTCTCATCTCTTCATTATCCAGTTCTCAGCAAGCCATTTAATCTCACAGTGCCTGAGTGCATAAAGCTATAAAACGAGAGGGGTTGTTTCACAGTAATTTTGTAAGCAGTCTTATAAGGTGGCTTCTTATCTGCCATATTCCAAGATAAACGGCTTATTTTAAAAAGTAAACATGGGGGCCGGGCACGGTGACTCACACCTGTAATCCCAGCACTTTGGGAGGCCGAGGCGGGCAGATCACTTGAGGTCAGGAGTTTGAGACCAGCCTGGCCAACATGGTGAAACTCTCTCTCTACTAAAAATACAAAAATTAGTCAGGCGTGGTGGCAGGTGCCTGCAATCCCAGCTACTTGGGAGGCTGAGGCGGGAACATCATTTCGACCCCGGAGATGGAGGTCGCAGAGACCCAAGATCACACCACTGCATTTCAATTAAAAAAATAAAATAAAATAAATCAACATGGTTAGCTAGTATTTGCCAAATACAAATGTAGGCCTCACTTAAAACTTAATTGCCTGTGACATGAAAGAGCCAAAGCACTGGTACTTTTTTTTTTTTTTTTGAGACGGAGTTTCGCTTTGTCATCCAGGCTGGAGTCAAGTGGCATGATCTCAGCTCACTGCAACCTCCGCCTCCCGGGTTCCAGAGAGTTTCCTGCCTCAGCCTCCCGAGCAGTTGGGATTACAGGCGCCCGCCACCACGCTCAGCTAATATTTTTGTATTTTTAGTGGAGACGGGGTTTCACCATGTTGGCCAGGCTGGTCTCAAACTCTTGATCTCAACTGATTGCACCCACCTTGACCTCCCAAAATGCTAGGATCACAGACGTGAGCCACCAAGTCTGGCCACTTTTGATTACCTCAAGTAATATAATTCTCTCCAGTGAAGGGCCAGTTGACCTTCCAGCAGCTCCCCTACAGAGAAGGGTAAAATCTTCACTGGTTCTAAGTTGACCTCTGCATGTCATACTTTACTCTCCCCTTCATGGGTATAAAGTTACGACTGTATTCAAAACCCTCTGATTCTCTCCACACTATTTAATGAGCTCCTACTATGCGCCAGGCACTGTCCTAAGCGTTGTGGGTGTGACAGTGAATGAGAGAAAGTTTCTGTGCTTTCACGGAGGTTAAATTCTGGTCAGGGAGAAATGGACAATAAACAAGTAAAAAAATGAAAGCCAATTTCAACTAGTGAAGAGTGCTATGAAAAAAATAAAACAGGGTAGTGTGATGCTGCTATAGAAGGTGTCTTTAGTTGGGGTAGCCAAGGAAGGGATGCCTGAGGAGGTAACATTTGAGCCACGACTTGAGTGACCAAGCGGCACCGGGGACAAAACATCCCAAGCAGAAGAAACAACAAATTCTGAAGTGGGAATGAGTCTGGGAGTTCAGAAACAGCAAAGGGGGCCGGGCACGGTGGCTCACGCCTGTCATTCCAGCACTTTGGGAGGCCAAGGCAGACAGATCATTTGAGGACAGGAATTTGAGACCAGACTGGGCAACATGGCGAAACCCTGTCTCTACTAAAAATACAAAACTCAGCCAGCTGTAGTGGCTCACACCTGTAGTACCAGCTACTCAGGAGGCTGAGGTGCGAGAATTGCTTGAGCCCTGTAGGCAGAGGGTGCAACGAGCCGAAATGGTGCCGCTGCACTCCAGCCTGCGCAACAGTGCAAAACCCGTCTCAAAAAAAAAGAAAGAAGAAGAAGAAAGAAAAGAAACAGCAAAGGGGCCAGTGTAGCTGAAGCAGAGTGAGAAACGGGGGTGAGAAGGACAAGAGGTCGGGAAGGTGGGCAGGGTCCAGAGAACAAGGGGCACTGCAGGTCCAAGGAAGGAGTTTCGATTTTTATTTTAATGCCATGAGGAGCCCCGTTAGATCACGATGTGTTGGTCTTGGTTGGTGCCACATCTACAACACCTGGAACAACTTCCAGTGCATAGCAGACGCTCAGGATATTTTCTGAATGAACTGCAGACTGTTAAAAACACTGCCTTTGGCCGGGCGCGGTGGCTCAAGCCTGTAATCCCAGCACTCTGGGAGGCCGAGGCGGGCGGATCACGAGGTCAGGAGATCGAGACCATCCTGGCTAACACGGTGAAACCCCGTCTCTACTAAAAAAAATACAAAAAACTAGCCGGGCGAGGTGGCGGGCGCCTGTAGTCCCAGCTATTCGGGAGGCTGAGGCAGGAGAATGGCGTAAACCCGGGAGGCGGAGCTTGCAGTGAGCTGGGATCCGGCCACTGCACTCCAGCCCGGGCGACAGAGCGAGACTCCGTCTCAAAAAAAAAAAAAAAAAAAAAAAAAACACTGCCTTTATAAAGCCATCATATTTTCTCTAAACAGTCCCAGTTACTTTGTTCCTTTTATGATATCATTTTGAGTCTCCCAATCTCTAACAGGTGACATTAAATAAATCCCCTTAAAAATAAATGTGACAAGAGCAAATGACATATAACAGATACCCTCTCGTAAGTCTAACTCTTCCTAGAACAAACAGGTAAACAAAAGATGCGTAATTATGAATAGACGCTTTGGCTAAAAGACGAAGAAGTGATACTTGACTTGCACTTTATGTCTCGGAACTACTTAATCTCCGCTTCTGAAAGACATCTGAGCTTCCACAGGATCCAGACCCCAAGAATATCAAGACACTGGAAAGGGTAGTGCATGCCTGTAGTCCCAGCTACATGGGAGGCTGGGACAAGAGAATTGCTTGAACCTGGGAGGCAGAGGTTGCAGTGAGCTGGGATCGTGCCACTGCACTCCAGCCTGGGCAACAGAGCAAGACTCTGTCTCCAAAAAAAAAAAAAAAAAAAAATCACCTCTTCTAACCATGGGGGTAGATAAAATGCAGAATATTTACTCACCAGAAGCAGTCTTGTATATGGCACCCACTGACCAAAATATTAGCAAAGTTTGCTTTTTAAATCTACAAAAGATCATACACTACCAAGTGTCTGAGGCTCAAGATATTTTTGTGATTATGCTTAGAGAACTCACGGGGACAATCAAGTTGTTAAGTTAGGAGCTGGGATCCAGTAGTAAGACAACACTGGCGCTCAGGACTCAGGCCTGTGTGGTCAAACCTCCCTCTACCCAAGTCCCAAAGCAGTGGCATGCGCTCCTCAGCACAGAAAAGCTCCAAACTCCCAAGCCCCAACAGCCTACACAAAGTTCTCAAGGCTAGACAGATACCAAATTTGGCACCTTTGGGGTTAAGATGTTGGCTCAGGTTTACAAAAAGAAACCACTGCCCAATTACTGAGCACCACAGAAAACGCTCCAAACGTTGTGAAAATCAAAGCCAACGGTGCAGGCAGACTGGGCGCTACTAAAAAGATTTCAGGCAAGCGAACAGCATCGCCAAATTGACATTTTAATTGAACCTCTCTGTAATTGTGCAAAGAATAGAAGTGAGGAGAGACGAGGCAAGAGGCATGGACGGTGCCCCGCAAGTCCAGGTAAAGATGATGATGGTCTGACCCAAAGCAGTTAGGGCCACAGGACACAGGTGAGGAGGATGGACAGCGAGACCAGAGGCGTGGGATCGGACAGGCAGGTAGATGGTCTCCTGTGTTTCCAAGCCTCAAAAGGAAAACTCGGGAACCTTCTCATAACTGAAAGCAAGCAGCAGGAAGAGCACTGACAACAATGACCCGCTAAAACGTGACCGCACTGAGTCTGCTGTGCACAAACAGGAAAACGCTGCCGAACGCAGCTTCTCTGCAGCAGCATGAGGTGCTCTGTATTTCCCTCCCGGACGATCCTAAAAGGTTATACTGGGTGAAGTTCAGAACTTCTGGGAAACTGAAAAATGAAAAAAAAAAAACTTGGCCGGGCACAGTGGCTCACGCCTGCAAACCCAACACTTTGGGAGGCCAAGGTGCACAGATCACTTGAGGTCAGGAGTTTGAGACCAGACTGGCCAACATGGTGAAACCCCGTCTCTACGAAAAAAAAATACAGGCCAGGCGTGGTGGCTCACGCCTGTAATCCCAACACTTTGGGAGGCCGAGGCGGGCGGATCACCTGAGGTCAGGAGTTTGAGACCAGCCTGACCAACATGGAAAAACCCTGTCTCTATTAAAAATCCAAAATTAGCCAGGCATGGTGGCACATTCAGGTAATCCCAGCTACTCGGGAGGCTGAGACAGGAGAATCGCTTGAACCCGGGAGGGGGAGGTTGCAGTGAGATTGCACCATTGCACTCCATCCTGGGCAACAAGAGTGAAACCTGGTCTAAAAAAAAAAAAAAATTAGCTGGGTGTGGTGGTGGGTGCCTGTAATCCCAGCTATGCTACTTGGGAAGCTGAGGCAGAAGAATCGCTTGAACTCATGGGGCAGAGGCTACAGTAAACTGAGATCATGCCACTGCACTCCAGCTGGGCAAAAGAGCAAGATTCCATCTTGATTTAAAAATTAAAAAAAAAAAAAACTAAAATCAGAAAAACAAAAAAAATTCAAATCTGCAGCAAACCTTGTCGCAAAGGAATTAAGCCAAGTAAAATCCATTGTGTCAGAAAAGATCCCAAGATTCAGCCAAAAGGACTTTTAACTAAATGTGACTATCTGGAGTCTTTTCAATTGTGGACCATACAAAACAGCAAATCCTGCCACTAACTGCTCCATCAGCAATCAAGACAAATGGATTTCAGGTAAAGAACAACTTCCCCAGAGCACAAACCCCCATCCTAAAAGAGCCCAAGAATTCCCCAAGTAGGTAATGAAGAAACACTCAATGTAAATGCAAGGTCACAACCAGGCTCAGAGGTTTGAGGTTCTAAGTCACCAGTAAGAGGACGGAGAAAAATAGAAGAAATCAAATTATTAGGTGCAGCATATACTGCTCGGGTGATGGGTGCACCAAAATCTCACAAATCACCACTAAAGAACTTACTAATGTTAGCAAACACCACATGTTCCCCAATAATCTACGGTAACAAAAACAAATTTAATTACCCTGCTCGCTGCGGAAGCGGGTGCTTCTGTCTTTTCGATTATTTTGGCCGGGCGCGGTGGCTCAAGCCTGTAATCCCAGCACTTTGGGAGGCCGAGACGGGCGGATCACAAGGTCAGGAGATCGAGACCATCCTGGCTAACACCGTGAAACCCCGTCTCTACTAAAAAATACAAAAAACTAGCCGGGCGTGGTGGCGGGCGCCTGTAGTCCCAGCTACTCGGGAGGCTGAGGCAGGAGAATGGCGTGAACCCGGGAGGCGGAGCTTGCAGTGAGCCGAGATCCGGCCACTGCACTCCAGCCTGGGGCACAGAGCGAGACTCCGTCTCAAAAAAAAAAAAAAAAAAAAAAAAAAAAGTTAACAAGGGCCAGGCACAGTGGCTCACGCCTGTAATCCCAGCACTCTGGGAGGCAGAGGCGGGTGGACTGCCTGAACTCAGGAGTTCACGACTAGCCTGGGCAACATGGCAAAACCCCATCTCTACTAAAAATACAAAGAATTAGCTGGGCGTGGTGGCGCACGTTTGTAGTCCCAGCCACTCTGGAGGCTGAGGCACGAGAATCGCTTGAACCCAGGAGGCGGAGGTTGCAGTGAGCCAAGATTGCACCACTGCACTCCAGCCTGGGGGGACAGAGTGAGACTCTGTCTCAAAAAAAAAAAAAAAAATTAATATGATAAATGAATTTTAAAAAAGAGCTTTAACAACCTTAATAAGGTGAAAAAAAGCACCAGTAAGACTAAAAAAAAAACTTACCAGGAAGGACATATTTGTGTACTGTTTGTGGAAACAAAAATAAAGGCTTTTTGTTTTGCAATTTGGCAATATCTATTAACAATTTTAAATTATTTATACCCCTTGACTCGAATTTCATTTCTAGGGGAAAAAAAATGAAAAAAATTTCATTTCTAGATTGCACCTAAATGTGTATGATTAAATTAGGTATAGTACATCAAAATAGTATAATACCAAACAGCAGCTTATTGTTTTAAATTAAGACCTGTATTTCCTTCCATACGAATGCCCCAAATCCACAGTCTACAATCTACAAAAGCATATTATTAAAATTGGTCTATATATAAGACCCCACTATGTGTGCATTTTAATTCTACAAATTATAGACAACCCTCACAAAAACAGTGTTCAGCAAATGAAGACAGACACCAAAAAGCACATACTGGATAAATTATAGTTATTTAAGGTTCAAACACAAGCAAAACAAATCTGGTAATTTTTTTTTTAATTCTCAGGAAGATATTTTTCCCCTTTCACAGTATCAAAGACCTGTATAAGAAGTCTTGAGCTCGTGCCTGTAATCCCAGCAGTTTGGGAGGCCAAGGAGGGCGGATCACAAGGTCAGGAGCTCGAGACCAGCCTGGCCAATATGGTGAAACCCCGTCTCTATTAAAAATAAAAAAATTAGGCCGGGCATGGTGGCTCACGCTTGTAATCCCAGCACTTTGGGAGGCTGAGGCAGGCAGATCACGAGGTCAGAACATCATGACTATCCTGGCTAACATGGGTGAAACCCCATCTCTACTAAAAATACAAAAAAAAAAAAAATTAGCAGCCGGGCGCGGTGGCTCACACCTCTAATCCCAGCACTTTGGGAGGCCAAGGCAGGCAGATCACTATGTCAGAACATCGAGACCATCCTGGCTAACACGGTGAAACCCCGTCTCTACTAAAAATACAAAAAAAAAAAAAAGTAGCGGCCAGGCACAGTGGCTCACGCCTGTAATCCCAGCGCTTTGGGAGGCCAAGGTGAGTGGATCACGAGGTCAGGGGTTCAAGATCAGCCTGACCAACACAGTGAAACCCCGTCTCTACTAAAAATACAAAAATTAGCTGGGCGTGGTGGCGGGCGCCTGTAATTCCAGCTACTCAGGAGGCTGAGGCAGGAGAATTGCTTGAACCCAGCAGGTGGAGGTTGCAGTGAGCCGAGATCATACTACTATACTCCAGCCTGGGCGACAGAGCGAGACTCCATCTCAAAAAAAAAAAAATTAGCCAGGCGTGGTGGCAGGCACCTGTAGTCCCAGCTACTCAGGAGGCTGAGGCAGGAGAATGGCACGAACCCAGGAGGTGGAGCTTGCAGTGAGCTGAGAACGCGCCACTGCACTCCAGCCTGGGGGACAGAGTGAGACACCGTCTCAAAAAAATATATAAAAATTAGCTGGGTGTGGTGGCACATGCCTGTAGCCCCAGCTACTTGGGAGGCTGAAGCAGAAGAATAGTTTGAACCCGGGAGGCGGAGATTGCAATGAGCTGAGATCGCACCACTGCACTCCAGCCTGGGAGACAGACTGAGACTCTTGTCTCCAAAAATAAAAAAAAAAAAAAAAAAAGAAGTGTTGAGAACAAGAAGATTCTTAGTGTAAGGGCCCTGGGGAGTAGCTCATAGAAAGATAAAGCTTGTCAGTTCAAATATAAAGAGCTGACAAGTCACCTCCTCATGTATGGTCATGAGCTAAAAATTCAGCACAGAACACGCAGTCCAAGGCATGGAGACAACCATGTTGAAACAGAACAGCTGGGCGTCAGTCAAACTGTCCAAGAACCTGACATCACATCCTAGAAATATCAAATATAGTCGAAATGCAGCACTTTAGCCTTGCTTATAGAGGTTAGGAAACTAAGTTGTTAAATATCTCACTGAGGTCCCAAAGGCAAAGCAGGGACTCAGCTTGTCTTCTTAGCACTATGCTACTCTGCTCCTCTTTAAAAAAAAAAAAAAAAATCACTAAATTCAGAGGTTCTAGAATGTAGGGTACGTAGACCTTATACCTTGCATTTCCGCTTATTAGTCAAACAGTAGCTACTGTACATTTCTTTCCTCTTCCTAAATCTAAACCTCATCATTTGAAAGGCCCGGAAATTCTTTTTTTTTTTTCCCTTTGAGACAGAGTCTCACTCTGTTGCCCAGGCTAGAGTGCAGTGGCGCAATCTCAGCTTACTGTAACCTCCTCCTCCTGGGTTCAAGCAATTCTCCTGCCTCAGCTTCCCAAGTAGCTGGGATTACAGGTGTGCGCCACTGCACTCAACTAGTTTTTGTATTTTTAGTAGAAACGGGGTTTCACCATGTTGACCAGGCTAGTCTTGAACTCCTGACCCTAGGTGATACACCTGCCTCAGCCTCCAAAACTGCTGGTATTATAGGCATGAGCCACTGCACCTGGCCTTGGCCCAGAAATTCTTAAGTAACATCCTCTGATGCCTTGAGTTTTCCAAGCCATTTAAGGTAGCAGAATCTTACAGACACCCACATAATTTCACTAAACCAAAAATTAAAAATCAGAAGGGGCAAAAAATCTGATTTTTATAAACATACCTAAGTTCACTCCTGAGCTTATTTTGTCAATAAAGTTACTTTTTTTTGTTTTGAAACAGGGTCTTGCTGGAGTGCCATGACGTAATCATAGTTCCTTGCAGCTTCCATCTCCCAGGCTCAGCCTCCTGAGTAGCTGAGACTATAGGCATGTGATACCATGTTTGGCTTATTTTATTTTTATTTTATATGGAGTCTTGCTTTGTTGCCCAGCCTGGAGTGTAGTGATGCGATCTTGGCTCACTGCAACTTCCACCTCCTGGGTTTAAGTCATTCTCCTGCCTAAGCCCCCCGAATAGCTTGGATTACAGGTGCCTGCCACCATGCCTGACTAATTTTTGTATTTTTAGTAGAGACGGGGTGTCGCCATGTTGGCCGGGCTGGTCTTGAACTCCTGACCTCAAGTGATCCACCCGCTCAGCCTCCCAAAGTACTGGGACTATAGGAGTGAGTCACCCCGCCCAGTCAATTTTTTTATTTTTTATAGAGACGGGGTCTCACTTTGTTGCCCAGGTTCAAGTGATCCTCCCACCTTGGCCTCCCAAAATGCTGGGATTACAGGCGTGAGCCACCGTACCTGGCCACTGTTACCTTAATATTTACAAGTTCCTTGTTAGTATAGTGGTGAGTGTTTCTGCCTGTCATGTGGAGACTGGAGTTCGAGTCCCCAACAGGCAGCCATATAATATTAAGAAAATAAATTTTTGTTTTTTTTGAGACAGAGTCTTGCTCTGTCTCCCAGACTGGAGTGCAGTGGCGCAATCTTGGCTCACTGCAAGCTCCGCCTCCGGGGTTCAGGCCATTCTCCTGCCTCAGTCTCCCGAGTAGCTGGGACTACAGGCGCCTGCTACCATGCCCGGCTAATTTTTCGTGTTTTTAGTAGAGACGGGGTTTCACTGCGTTAGCCAGGATGGTCTTGATCGCCTGACTTCATGATCTGCCCGCCTCGGCGTCCCAAAGTGCTGGGATTACAGGCGTGAGCCACCGCGCCCGGCCAAGAAAATTTTTAATAACAAAAGTAAATATTTACAAATTATAAACTCAATATTCTTTTAGCTAAACTGCTAGATACAACTAGAATAGATCACTGCAAACCTATGCTCTTTCTAGACACAAACTACATGCCAGTTTCTAATTTGTTGCATAGTTACCCATAAACTGAACTGATTAATTTCTCTATAAAGGAGGGGTCGTCCCTCCAGAACAGACACTGAGCCAAGAAGTATCGCATGTGTGTATTTCCGGCTTTTTTTTTTTTTTTTTTTTGAGACAGAGTCTCACTCTTTCGCCTAGGCTAGAGGGTAGTGGCACAATCTTGGCTCACTGCAACCTCCGCCTCCCGGGTTCCAGCAATTCTCTGCCTCAGCCTCCTGAGTAGCTGGGATTACAGGCGCCCACCACCAATCCCAGCTAATTTTTTTGTATTTTTAGTAGAGACGGGGTTTCACCATCTTGGCCAGGCTGGTCTTGAACTCCAGACCTTGTGATCCACCCGCCTTAGCCTCCCAAAGTGCTGGGATTACAGGCGTGAGCCACCGCGCCCAGCCCTGATGTGTGTATTTCAACCACTCCCTGGTGTTTACATCTCAGTTCAACAAAATGACCTCAGAATGTTTCTCTACTCACCAATACTCTGTCTCCAATTTTGAGCTCTCTTTCTCCTTTCTTGATTGAGCCAGCCTCTGAAAGGTTGGAGATAGATTCGCTGGCAGTTTTTGTAAGGTTGCTGATCGGAGGCGTAGCTGAAGGTTCCTTGGCTGCTGGCTGTGATGGTTTCTGGGGAATGTTTGAGGGGGTGGCTGGGGAGGAAGACACCATGCTGGCTGTAGAAGTGGACAGCGGTGAAGTAGCTCGGGAGGCAGGCGTCATCTGCAGGCCATTAGCTTCATCTTCTGCTTGCACCTTCCTTGTTAACTTTGAAGGTCGGGTAAATATGCCCTTTAAAGGCTCACATTGGAAATAGCGAACTCCTGCTACCGAACCGTCGTTCTTGCCTATGGGTTCATCTAAAACAATTCCAGCCCACTGGCCTGGTGCAAACTGAGTTTCTCCAAGAAACTGGATAAATCCAGGTTTATTTCCATTCACCCAAACTCGCTCCCCAACTCGAAAGTCATCCACAAATTCCTCCTGAGTCTCAGATGATGGAGTGCTGGATGCTTTTTCACTGGATATTGTTTTTTCTACTGGAGCTACAACTGAAAACAAAACATCAGAAGAGATTCGATTTAATATTCAAGCAGACAACCTCTAACTTCAAGAAAAACTGGAGAAAGCCAACAGCCCGCAGGAGTAGTCTACAACTCTTAGAAAGGTTGTTTTGTTTGTTTGTTTTGTTTTGTTGTTTTTAGACAGAGTCTCACTGTCTCCCAGGCAGAAGTGCAGTGGCGCGATCTCAGCTCACTGCAAGCTCCGCCTCCCGGGTCCTCGCCATTCTTCTGCCTCAGCCTCCCAAGTAGCCGGACTACAGGCACCCGCCACCACACCTGACTAATTTTTTGTATTTTTAGTAGAGGTGGGGTTTCACCATGTTAGCCAGGATGGTCTCAATCTCCTGACCTCATGATCCGCCCGCCTCAGCCTCCCAAAGTGCTGGGATTACAGATGTGCACCACCATACCTGGCTAATTTTTGTATTTTTCGTAGAGACGGGATCTCACCATGTTGGCCAGGCTGGTTTCAAACTCCTGACCTCAAGTGAACCTCCCACCTCAGCCTCCCAAAGTGTTGGGATTACAGGCATGAGCCACTGTGCTTCACAAAAGTGTTTTTGTTTGTTTTGTGTTGTTTTGTTTTAAACAAGGAAGCCAAGAATAACTGATCCTTCACTACGATCATCAATGCTGCTAAACTCAGCAAACTGGTAGTTGAGGTTTATTCCTTTACTTGCAATTAAGATGAGAAAAAGTCAAAGCAAGAAAAAAATAAAATCAGTCCTTTTTCCAGGCCTATATTCATAATTGGTCTGATTTCATTATTTGCTACACCCACCACCCTGAACATCATCAGCAAATACGCATTCAGATTCACTAAATACCACTACTCCACAATTGAGTAGTCAATTCAAGCTGACAAAAACTAGGACACTCGGCCGGGCGCGGTGGCTCAAGCCTGTAATCCCAGCACTTTGGGAGGCCGAGACGGGCGGATCACGAGGTCAGGAGATTGAGACCATCCTGGCTGACACGGTGAAACCCCGTCTCTACTAAAAAAAATACAAAAACTTAGCCGGGCGAGGTGGCGGGCGCCTGTAGTCCCAGCTACTCGGGAGGCTGAGGCAGGAGAATGGCGTAAACCCGGGAGGCGGAGCTTGCAGTGAGCTGAGATCCGGCCAGTGCACTCCAGCCTGGGCGACAGAGCGAGACTCCGACTCAAAAAAAAAAAAAAAAAAAAAAAAAAAAAAACTAGGACACAAAAACCAGGCACGGTGACTCACACCTGTAATCCCAGTTCTTTGAGAGGCTGAGGTGGGCAGATCATTTGAGGTCTGGAGTTTGAGACCAGCACAGTCAACATGATGAAACCCTATAACTGCTAAAAAAAAAAAAAAAAAAAAAAAAATACAGGGCTGGGCGCAGTGGCTCACATCTGTAATCCCAGCACTTTGGGAGGCCGAGGTAGGCAGATCACCTGAGATCAGGAGTTTGAGACCAGCCTGACCAATATGGAGAAACCCCATCTCTACTAAAAATACAAACTTAGCTGGGCGTGGTGGAGTGCGCTTGGAATCCCAGCTACTCAGGAGGCTGAAGCAGGAGAATTGCTTGCACCTGGGAGGCAAAGGTTGCAGTGAGCCGAAATCACGTCACTGCACTCTAGCCTGGGCAACAAGAGCAAAACTCTGTCTCAAAAAAAAAAAAAAAAAATTAGCTGGGCATGGTGGTGGGCACCATTAATCCTAGCTATTCGGGAGGCTGAGGCAGGAGAATCACTTGAACCTGGGAGGCAGAGGTTGCAGTGAGCCGAGATTGAGCCACTGCCTTCCAGCCTTGATGACAAAACAATACAGCATCTCAAAAAAAAACAAAAAACAAAAACAAAAACCAGGCCGGGCGTGGTGGCTCACGCCTGTAATCCCAGCACTTTGGGAGGCAAAGGCAGGCAGATAACCTGAGGTCAGGAGTTCAAGACCAGCCTGGGCGAAACCCCGTCTCTACTAAAAATACAAAATTTAGCTGGGCGTGGTGGAGCACATCTGTAGTCCCAGCTACTTGGGATGCTGAGAGCCATGATAGTACCAATGCCCTCCCGCCTGGGCGACAGAGTGAGACCCTGTCTCAAAAACAAAGAAAGAAACAAACAAAAAAACCTACAAAAATTCATTAAGCTCTCCACATAAAAAATGTTATGTCTTTCAATTAAAAATTATTTCAGGCCAGGCATGGTGGCTCACACCTAGAATCCAGCACTTTGGGTGGCTGACACCTAGAATCCAGCACTTTGGGTGGCTGAGGCAAGCAGATGAACTCCTGACCTCAAGTTAAGACCAGTCTGGCCAACACGGTGAAAACCCATCTGTACTAAAAATACAAAAATTAGCTGGGTATGGTGGCGTGTGTCTGTAATCCCAACTACTAGGAAGGCTGAGGCAGGAGAATCGCTTGAACCCCGGAGGTAGAGGTTGCAGTGAGCCGAGATCGTACCACTGCACTCCAGCCTAGGCGACAAAAACTCCGTCTCAAAAAAAAAAAAAAAAACCCGCAGGGCACGATGGCACATGTCTGTATTCCAAGCAATTTGGGAGGCCAAGGCAGGCAGATCACAAGGTCAGGAATTCAAGGCCAGCCTGGCCAATATAGTGAAACCCCGTCTCTACTAATAATACAAAACTTAGCTCAGTGTGGTGGCGCACGCCTGTAGTCCCAGCGACTCTGGAGGCAGAGGCAGAAGAATCGCTGGAACCCAGGAGGTGGAGGATGCAGTGAGCCAAGACTGTGCTACTGCACTCCAGCCTGGGGAACAGAGCAAGACTCCATCTAAAAAAAAAAAAAAAAAAAAAAAAAAAAAAAAAAGGCACAGCGCAGTGGCTCAAGCCTGTAATCTCAGCACTTTGGGAGGCCAAGGTAGGCGGATCACGAGGTCAGGAGTTCGAGACCAGCCTGGCCAATGTGGTGAAACCCCATCTGTATTAATAATACAAAAATCAGCCGGATGTGGTAGCGCGTGCCTATAGTCCCAGCTACTTGGGAGGCTGGGGCAGGAGAATCACTTGAACCCAGGAGGCAGAGGTTGCAGTGAGCCAAGATTATGCCACTGCATGCCAGCCTGGTTGACAGAGCGAGACTCTGTCTCAAAAACCATAAAAAAAAAAAAAAAAAAAAAAAAAGGCCGGGCATGGTGGCACATGCCTGTAATCTCAGCTACTCAGGAGGCTGAGGCAGGAGAATCACTTGAACCCAGTAGGTGGAGGTTGCGGTGAGCCAAGATCGGGCCATTGCACTCCAGCCTGGGCAACAAGAGTGAAACTCTGTCTCAAAAAAATAATAAAAAAAAACCTTTCAAATATTTTCAAGAATATGAACGTATATAAAATAATGTTTTAAAATTAAAAATCAAATTGAAGTCTGCATATAAGATAATTCATTTGTCATAAAGGAAAAGTGTAAAGTATTACCAGCCGTAGGTGTCTTCAGAGCTGTGCTTCCAGGCTTCAGGATCTTGGTGGGGGCCTTAAGCCCGCTTGGTTTTAGCATACTCATTTTCTTTGTATGTCAGAGCTGCTTCTCCTTTGCTTGTTGCCACTATCTTTCCCCAACCATCGATACAACTGTGGCTTCTATAGTGAAGTCAGTCTCTGGATTAAATCTGAAAAGAGAAATAAATAGAAAGATTTTATAATCTATAGGAGAAAGTAGGAACAACATGTAGCTTTCACAGACTGAAGCTTTCCTTTTATTTGACAATAATCCATCTCCAGGCTGAACCTAGGAACCTAGAAGACTCTGGTTATTAAAAACATGAAAATGCTGCTGAAATGGACTTAAAGGCAATTTACTATCCTCAAGACAAGCAGTTAGCCGCGTGCCATGACCCACTCCTCACACCTGTAATCCCAGCACTTTGGGAGGCTAAGGTAGGAGGATTGTTTGAGGCCAGGAGTTCGAGACCAGCCTGACCAATATAGCAAGACCCTGTCTCTACAAAAACAAAAATAAAAATAAATTAGCCAGCAGGCTGAGGGGGAAGGATTTCATGAGCCCAGGAGTTTGAGGCTGCAGTAAGCCATGATCACACCACTGTACTCCAGCCTGGGCGACAGAGCAAGACCCTGACTCAAAACAAACAAACAAAAAACACAAAAACAAAAACAAGCAGTTGAGACAAACGAAGTATTTGCTTTGCTTTATATACCTAATGTTCTCAGCTGAGTACAGCTCCTAAAACCCACACAATCCCTAAAAGAGGGTTCAGAAAAATCTACACCAAACAATGGGGGGAGGAAAAGGAAGCTTTCAGTTTTTCACTTTCATTTCTATATTGCTTACGTTTCACTACAACAAGTCTGTATTAGCTATATTTTTTAAATCCACAGAATTATGCAATTTACAATATAAAACTATATATATGTTAAACTACAGGAAGATTAAAACTATATAAGAAAAAGCCCTATCTGGGAAGTGATGAGGGAAAATTACCTTGGTTCTATCTAGAAAAACGCAATATACTGCTGGTTTACTCAAGACCAGATATGAATCTATGACTTTTGGGCTAAGGTAAAATAGTATCCTGTCATCTTCTCTTTACCTCCATAGAAAGTGAGTTGAAGACGACCTTGGGGTTTTGGAATATAGGGAAATATTTTCAGATATAATACCTAAAAACAGAACAATTCAAAGAGAAAAATGCTGCCATTTAATGACTCTCTGTCAAATGACAGTGTTCTGCATTTTTCTCTGCGAGCAGAGCTTGGATGATGAAGCACAGACCTCACATTCTCATCTTGTCTCCCTCACAGCCAACACCAGCCACTGGCAAAGAATCTGGCCAGTGATGACACAGGCACCTGCAGCCCACTGCAGCGGACAGAACAGTGCCCTCCCCCAAAGACATGTCCCCCTATCAACTGTGAATGTGACCTTATTTGGAAAAAGCATCTTTGCAGATATAATTAAGAATCTTGAGATAAGATCATCCTGGATTCCCTTGGTAGGCCCAAAACCCAATGAAAAGTGTCCCTATAAAAAGAAGTGACCAGGCGTAGTGGCTCACGCCTGTAATCCCAACACTGTGGGAAGCCAAGGTGGAAGGATCACTTGAGGTCAGGAGTCCAAGGCCAGCCTGGTGAACGTGGTGAAACCTCATCTCTCCTAAAAATACAAAAATTATGGCTGGGTGCGGCGGCTCACGCCTGTAATCCCAGCACTTTGAGAGGCCGAGGCAGGCGGATCACCTGAGGTCAGGAATTCCAGACCAGTCTGACCAACATGGTGAAACCCCGTCTCTACTAAAAATAAAAAATTGCTTGAACCCGGGAGGCGGAGGTTGCGGTGAGCCCAGATTGTGCCATTGCACTCCCACCTGGGCAACAAGAGCGAAACTCTATCTCAATTATATATATGTGTGTGTGTGTGTATATATACACACACACACACACACACACACACACACACAAATTAGGCAGGCGTGGTGGCGCGTGCCTCCTGTAGTCCCAGTTACTTGGAAGGCTGAGGCACAAGAATCCCTTGATCCCAGAAGGTGATGGTTGTAGTGAACCAAGATTGCACCACTACACTCCAGCCTGGGCAACTGAGCGAGACACCATCTCGGGAAAAAAAAAAAAAAAAAAAAGAAGATGAGAACACATAGAAAGAAGGCCATGTGAAAACAGAGGCAGAGGTTGGGCATGGTGGTACAAGCCTGTAATTCCAGGTACTCAGGTGGCAGGAGAATTGGTTGAACCCAGAAGGCAGAGGCTGCAGTGAGCCGAGATCGCACACTGCACTCCAGCCTAAGTGACAGAGCAAGACTATCTCTCAATAAATAAATAAATAAATAAATAAATAGTGTGGTTTGGGAGAAGAATCTGAGCGACAGAGTAAGAACTGACATTTGCCTGGGCGACAGAGTGAGGCTGTCTCAATAAATAAATAAATAAGTGTGATTTGGGAGAAGATTCTCAAGGACAGAGTAAGAACTGGCATTTACCTGAAGACAGAAGTCACTATCCTGACTATGAATATAAAAGTCCCAGGCTCCCCACCGCCATTACCACCATCACCACCGCCATCCGTGATGAGGGAAAGAGAGATCCGGGTGGGAGTCCCTATGCTAAGGCTGTAGCTCTGATTCAGAGTCAGGTTTGAAACCACCTGCTTTACTGTCAGACTCTCACCACACAGCTTGCAAGATTCAAGCAGCGTTATTTGTTCCTGCTGCTGCCTCAGACAGATAGAAGGGATTGGCCAAGTCTCCTCTAGATTCAGCCAACGAAGGCCATGTCTATGTCCGTAAAATTTGAGAAGGATGCGGACAGGTTAAATGTAGAAATTCTCTGGGGCCTTCCCTACTCTTCACCCTGGACCAACATCATAGAGTGACAAGGGCCAGGGAGAACTGACAGAGAACAGATGGAGCAGGCACTGTGGTCCTGGAAAACCTTTTATGGTGACAAAATGAAAGAACAAAATATTCCCTAAACTATTTCACTTGGGCAAAACAGGGAACTGTTGGGCTCAGGTCAAGCACTCCCTAAAGAAGAATTTTGAAAACGACCACAAGACCTAACTAGGGAACTTTCAAATCTTGCAGCTCAGTATCATAAACTCACAAAAATCTGACCATCTTCAAGCCTCAGCCTAAAACACAGAAGCATGTGGTCATCACAAACCAAAGACTAACCAAAGCTCTGTCTAGGGCTCTGTTGTCCAATCCTCACGCCTCTGGTTGTCAGTCCATCTGCGTTCCTTCAATCCTAAAGCAGAGAACTGCGACCAAGACTTAATGAAGGAGAAAAATCTAATCTGTCTCAATAAAAGAATTAGCAGCAACAACACCAGTGTTGGTTTTTTAAATCTTCCAATTTATAGTTTCTTTTTCATGCATTATTAATGACTGGCATGTCAGGCTTGCTCTGAAAAATTCACTGAAAAACAAAAGATCAAAGTCTTTGTCATGGTACCCACAGCATGCAATGACCAGGAGGCAACATCTCTGTATGTTTCAAGGTCAGTGAATGTCACACTGAAACTAATCAATTCCAAAAAGTGTGCAAAAAAAAAAAAAAGACACTGTTGCCTCACTAATAAGCTGGGCATATTTGAATTTTTGACACTTGTGCTCAATGAATCAGGAGATTTGGACCTAAAATGAGACAAACTACCCTTCTCCCCCACCCTCCCAACACGTAAGGACCATAACACATAGAACACTGTAATTCAGAAATAATTTTTATGTGAATTACTATCCCATTTGAGCGTTGCATTACTATGAATTAGCCACTATTATTACCTCTTCTTTACAAATGAAGAAATGCTATAGCAATTAAGAAATTAACAGATGTGTTTCCTCATTTGTTAATCACCTGTCTCCTAAGGTCATTCAGCTCAGTGGCAGAGATGTGAACACAGGTATTGTGATTCCAAAGTTCATCTCTTTTCACTAAATTTAACATTCAAACATAGGAGATATCACACATCAAGATGAAAAACATCAGTTCTGCTACTATGAGAATGACCATGGCCGGGCGCAGTGGCTCAAGCCTGTAATCCCAGCACTTTGGGAGGCCAAGACGGGTGGATCACGAGGTCAGGAGATCGAGACCATCCTGGCTAACACTGTGAAACCCCGTCTCTAAAAAAACTAGCTGGGCGAGGTGGCGGGTGCCTGTAGTCCCAGCTACTCGGGAGGCTGAGGCAGGAGAATGGCGTGAACCCGGGAGGTGGAGCTTGCAGTGAGCTGAGATCCGGCCACTGCACTCCAGCCTAGGCGACAGAGCAAGACTCCGTCTCAAAAAAAAAAAAAAAAAAAAAAAAAAGAGAATGACCTACATATGTATGGCATCAAGAGCTCACATAGCACAAATACAAAACTGCCTGTGTCTCAAGTTTTAGCTGTGAAGGCAGGTGTGCAATTACCATTAGTCCAATCAGGAATAGAGAATGAGGATTTACAAGGTTAAGTAACCTTCCCAAGGTTACTCGATTAAAGAAGTGGTGGCACTCAAGGGCCGGGCGCAGTGGCTCATGCCTGTAATCCCAGTACTTTGGGAGGCCAAGGTGGGTGGATCACCTGAGGTCAGGAGTTCAAGACCAGCCTGGCCAACATGGTGAAAACCCATCTCTACTAAAAATACAAAAAATTAGCTGGGCGTGGTGGCGGGTGCCCGTAATCCTAGCTACTTGGGAGGCTGAGGCAGGAGAATCGTTTGAACCTGGGAGGCAGAGCTTGCAGTGAGCTGCCATCACACTCCAGCCTGGGCAACAATAGTGAAACTCTGTCTCAAAAAAAAAAAAACAAAAAAAAGAAGTGGTGGCACTCTCTGGGACCTGGTGTTCTGCCTAACGCACTAGCTCTGAAGAAAATCTACCTATAGGCCGGGTGTGGTGGCTCACGCCTGTAATCCCAGCACCTTGGGATGCTGAGATGGACAGATCACTTGAGGTCAGGAGTTCAAGACCAGCCTGGTCCACAGGGTGAAACTCCATCTCTACTAAAAATACAAAAATGAGCCAGGCATGATGGCACAGGCCTATAATCCCAGCTGAGGCACAAACATAACTTGAACCCGGGAGGCAGAGGCTGCAGTGAGCCAAGATCGCGCCACTGTATTCCAACCTAGGCTACAGAGTTAAGACCCTGTCTCCAAAAAAAAAAAAAAGAAAGAAAAGAAAAGGAAAAGAAAATCTACCCACAAGATAGTCATCCATTCATTCAACAAATATTTCCTGAAGAACTACTGTGCAAAAGACTCTATTCCCTCTTTTCAGCAGCCGGGTGGCAGGAAGGGAGAAAGCTCTGGGTGGCTGAGAGAGTGCTGAACACACAACACGTGTGTCTCGGAGCAGAGAAAAGGGAGCTCACTAGGGAACCACAGTAGGACTACCAAGTAGGTATGATGTGAGGTTTGCGGTCATGAATTTAAAGTGAAACCAGGGCAGATCGCCTGAGGTCAGGAGTTCGAAACCAGCCTGGCCAACATGGTGAAACTCCGCCTCTACTAAAAATAAAAAATTAGCTGGGCATGGTGGTAGGCGCCTGTAATCCCAGTTACTCAGGAGGCTGAGGTGGGAGAATCGTTTGAACCTGGGAGGCAGAGGTTACAGTGAGCCGAGATTGCACCATCGCACTCCACCCTGGGTGACAAAGCAAGACTCCATCTCAAAAAATAAAAAATAAAGTGAAACCATTATCTTCAGTTTCTCCTTTTTTTCTCTTGTAACACATTTCTGTTCAGGCACAGACACAAAGAAGATACCTAAATTCAACCATAATCAAAATTTGTTGGTGGTAATTGTTTTTTTCTCTTTTTTGTTTTTGTTTTTGCTTTTTGAGACGGAGTCTCGCTCCGTCGCCAGTCTGGAGTGCAGCGGCGTGATCTCGGCTCACTGCCACCTCTGCCTCCTGGGTTCCAGCAATTCTCTGCCTCAGCCTCCTGAGTAGCTGGGACTACAGGCGCCTACCACCACACCCAGCTAATTTTTGTATTTTTAGTAGAGACGGGGTTTCACCATGTTGGTCAGGATGTTCTCAATCTCTTGATCTCGTGATCCGCCCGCCTTGGCATCCCAAAATGCTGGGGTTACAGGCGTGAGCCACTGCACATGGCCAGTGATAATTTTTAAAGGGTGTTTGAAAGGTGTCACTAAAATGGGACAGGATATCTGAGATGGGTAAAAAGGGACGTGAAGGCAAAGTAGAGCTGACAGTGAAAAGGCGTGAGGGCAACCGACGACGGGCCGCTGCAGCGAGGACACTGGATGCTCAGATGTGCATGCAGATCTCCCCAGGATCTTGTGAAACTGCAGCTTCAGCTTTCTTGCACTCCCAGGAGGTATTAATGCTGCCATTTTGAGGACCCTCCACCTCTATGAATATAGCAAGGGGTCAAAGGATAGGAGGTGGTGGTTAGAGTGAGAAGTTTCATCCCTTTGACCACAGGATGGAACTCAGAGGCCTGAGTGTTGAAGGGACTGCTGGTAGGACTGCCCATGTCTATAATTGCAGGAGGAGGTGTTGGCAGTAAGAAGGGAAAGTGAAAAGGAATGAAAGGAAGAGACAGAAGTCAGTGGATGTCAGCTGCAGGAGGGGGTAACAGGTGGCAGCACTTGAAAGGACCTTGAATATTTGAAGGATGGAGAAACAGTAACATATCAGCAGGAAACAACATGGTCAGCTACCCCATGTGCCTTCCCTGAGGAGCCCCCTTTAGAGGGGTACAGAAGAGCAGTGTCTTCAGGGGCCATCCAAGTTTTAGCATAACAAGGAGGGAAAGAGAATGCAGAGAAAAGGCAGGTGATAGACAAGTTTCACGATCGCAACTTGAATTACAGAGTCAAGAGCTTAAAGAGTTTGGGATGGAAAGAAACAAAGAATTGGGTTTGGGCAGGAGCACTGGTTCACACCTGTAATCCCAGCACTTTGGGAGGCCAAGGCAGGCGGATCACCTGAGATCAGGAGTTAGACCAGCCTGGACAACATGGCGAAACACCATCTCTAGTAAAAATACAAAAAATAGCCAGATGTGGTGTTGCACGCCTGTAGTCCCAGTTACTCAGGAGGCTGAGGCAGGAGGACTGCTTGAACCCAGGAGGCAGAGGTGGCAGTGAGCCAAGATCACGCCATTGCACTCCAGCCTGGGCAAGTGCAGGACTCCATCTCAAAAAAAGAAAAAAAGAAAATACATCAAAATGAAGAAATGTAACTATGTGTTGCCAAACTAAAAAGAAGTATAGACCAGGTGTGGTGGCTCATGCCTGTAATCCCAGCACTTTGGGAGGCTGAGGCGGGCGGATCACGAGGTCAAGAGATCGAGACCAGCCTGGCCAACATGGTGAAACGCCGTCTCTACTAAAAGTATAAAAATTAGCTGGGCATGGGGGCGCTCGCCTGTAGTCCCAGCTACTCAGGAGGCTGAGGCAGGAGAATTGCTGGAACCCGGGAGGCGGAGGTTGCAGTAGGCCGAGATCGTGCCACTGCACTCCAGCCTGGTGACAGAGTGAGACTCTGTCTCCAAAAAAAAAAAAAAGTTTAGTCCAAAAAGTCTAGAAAAAGGAAGCTATGAAGAAAATGTCTATTGACTAACAATGGAAAAAGGTTCTCTTGAAAAGAGACAGTGAGTCCATGGAGCAGGTACACCATTTTACGGAAAAGGTTCGCCAGGATCGCAAAGCTGGATAAAAATAGGCATTCGAATAGTCAAGTCAGTGTTCCAAAATTCTATGCTCAGATTACAGTTTTGGTTTTCAACAGTGACCAAAGAGAATAGTGTCTTTTTGGCATTTCTCTGATTATAAATACACAGTTATTTTTTATAAACTACAATCTCTGAATTTGTGTGATTCAATAATCTAATCTCTGAGTAAACGATTTTTTTAAAAAAATGAGATTCTGGCTGGCACAGTGGTTCACACCTGTAATCCCAAGACTTTGGGAGGCCGAGGTAGGAGGATCGTTTAAGTCAAAGAGTTTGAGACCAGCCCTGGGCAATATGTCTCAAAAAAAAAAAAAAGAGAGACAGAGATTCTGGGCTTACAAAGCTGAGGGTAAGATCATCCTGCCAATCGTGACTTGATTTTTTTAAGACGGGGTCTCACCCTGTTCCTCAAGCTGGAGTGCAGTAGCACGATCACAGTTCACTGCAGCCTCTAACTCCCGAGCTCAAGTGATTCTCCCACCTTCGCCTCCCATGTATCTAGTACTACAGGTGCATGCCACCACACCCAGCTAATTTTTAAACATTTTTGTAGAAATGGGGTTTTGCCACGTTGCCCAGAATGGTCTTGAATTCCTGGGCCCAAGGGATCCTCCTGCCTCAGCCTCCCAAAGCACTGGGATTATAGGCGGGCACCACCGTGCCCAGCCCCTGACTTTTATTACTATAATACAGTGGTTCTCAAAGTGTGGTTGGTCCACTCCTAGGGAACCTTTGAGACCCTTTTAGAGAATCAAAACTATTTTCATAATAATACTAAGACATCATTTGCCTTTTTCACTATGTTGACACTTGCACTGATGGTACAAAAGCAATGGTAGATAAGAACTGTACATGCTGTTTCAAGGCAATGGAACCAAACTGTACTATTCTTTTCTGTATTTTACATCAAGAGTGCTTGTGGGGCCGGGGCGGACTACTTTCACTGAAGAATGTGATGAAGCATTTCATAAAGGAGATAAATAATTCTGTTAAATTTCAACCCTTGAATCTTGAATATATGCCTTTTCATTTACATATTTTTTTTTTTTTTTAAGAAACAAGGTCTTGCTCTGACACCCAGACTGGAGTGCAGTGGCACGATCACAACTCACTGCAGCCTCAACCTCCTGGGCTCAAGCCATCCTCCCTAGCAGCTGAGACGACAGGCACACACCACCATGCTTGGCCAAATTTTTATTTTTGTGTAGAAGTGCGGTCTGCTATGTTGCCCAGGCTGGTCTGGAACTCCTGGGCTCAAGCGATCCTCCTGCTTCAGTCTCCCAAAGTGCTGGGACGAAAGGCGTGAACCACTGCACCTGGCCTATTATTATTTCTAATGAATTAATATTTTTAAACATTCTCAAGTTTTCATTTCTAATATGGTAAATGTTAACAGCCATAACATACATAAACAAAAGCTCTTTAGAAACCTCACTCGTTTTTAAGAATGTCAGAGGGCTGGGTGTGGTGGCACAGTTCAAACTCATGTTGTTCAAGAGTCAACTATACATAAAACATGCATTTCTATAAAGCAGTCATCAGAAGCACTGGCTCTACAGCAAAGGGTCTCAAAATGTACAGAATCGACATCACCTGAAAGTCTGTTAGAAATGCAAATCCCAAACTACTGAAACAAACAAACTCTGAGGGTAGGCCAGCTATCTGTTTTTTTTGTTTTGTTTTTGTTTTTGTTTTGAGATAGAGTCTGGCTCTGTGGCCCAGGCTGGAGTGCAGTGGCACGATCTCCAGCTCACTGCAAGCTCCACCTCCGGGATTCAGGCCATTCTCCTGCCTCAGCCTCAGGAGTAGCTGGGACTACAGGCACCTGCCACCGTGCCCGGCTAATTTTTTGTATTTTTAGTAGAGACAGGGTTTCACCGTGTTAGCCAGGATGGTCTCGATCTCCTGACCTCATGATCTGCCCACCTCGGCCTCCCGAATTGCTGGGATTACAGGCGTGAGCCACCGCGCCCGGCCGGCCATCTGTATTTTAACAAGTCTTCAGGCAATTTGGATGTTCAAGTTTTTTATTGTTGCTGTTGTTTCAGAGACAGGGTCTTGCTCTGTCACCCAGGTTAGATTGCAATGACACAATCATAGCTCACCGCACCCTTCAAATTCTGGGCTCAAGTGACTCAAACCCCAACCTCCTAAGTAGCTGGGACTACAGGTGTGTGCGATCAAGTCCAGGTAATTTTTTTAAATTTATTTTTTGTAGAGGCTGAGTCTCACTATGCTGCCCAGGCTGGTCTTAAACTCCTGGGCTCAAGTAATCCTACTGCCTCATTCTCCCAAAGTGCTGGGGTTATAGGCGTGAACCACTACACTCAGCCCAGATGCTAAAGTTTGAGAACCACTGCTAAGTTATCCATCCAGAAGTAATCTGAGGTTCAACTTCTCAACGATATGGACATAAATCACCTACACGACTGACTTCCCAAGCACCTGTACGGCAGCCTTGGTGCTTCCCCTCCTCCATGTTTTCAAGGCTGGGGGTCCCCTTTGTTTCCAATGTCCTTTCCAAGTCTTGTAATCTTCAGCTGCTGAAACTTGGCTAAAGGGCAAACTGAGGCATTCATCTGCCCCACAAAACTTACTCCAGTCCTCGCAATGAAAATCTGTTCATCCTTCCATTACCCATGGCAAGTCTGTGCTCCTGCAACAGCCCCTTGCATACTTGGCCACGTGTGTAACTCACATATTCCACCACACTAGAAATCTCTCAAGGGAAGAAACTATTTTAGTCACCTTTATGTTTTACCCAGCACTTTATAAACAATGCTTACTAAATAAAATGAATGGGAAAAATAGTCTCAAGTATTTAAATGACTCTACAAACCAGCTGGGGTGTACCCAATACCAAACAAAAATTACAGTTGTTGCTTGCTACAGATGACAGAAAACTATATGACAGACATCTAAGCCCAAAGAATTTATAAAGAGCCGGGTGCCGTGGCTCATGCCTGTAATCCCAGCACTTTGGAAGGCCAAAGCGGGTGGATCACTTGAGGTCAGGAGTTCGAGACCAACCTGGCCAACATGGCAAAACCCCGTCTCTACTAAAAATACAAAAATTAGCTGGGCATGGTGGTGCATGCCTGTAGTCCCAGCTACCTGGGGGAGGCTGAGGCATGAGAATTGCTTAAACCCAGGAGAAGTGCTTGAACCCAGGAGGCGGGGGTTGCAGTGAACTGAGACCGTGTCACTGCACTCCAGCCTGGGTGACAAAGTGAGACTCTGTCTAAAAAAAAGAACAAGGCCAGGTATGGAGGCTCACACCTGTAATCCCAGCACTTTGGGAGGCTAAGGCGGGTGGATCACCTGAGGTCAGGAGTTCAAGACCAGCCTGGCCAACACGGTAAGACCCTGTCTCTACTAAAAATACAAAAATTAGCTGGGTGTGGTGGCACATGCCTGTAATCCCAGCTACTCGGGAGGCTGAGGCAGGAGAATCGCTTGAACCAGGAGACGGAGGTTGCAGTGGGCCAAAATCGCACCATCACACTCCAGCCTGGGGGACAAGAGCGAGACTTAGTCTCAAAAAAATAATAAGAAGAACAACTTCATGTCAGCTTTAAGACATGAAAAATAAATGACATCTGTGAAAGTAGGACTATTCTTCCTCCCAACACCACAAAAATGTGTTCTACCCTCCATAAAGTCAAGATTTAGTATTTAGTGCATTAGATACTGCCATAGCCTCAATGCCTGGAAAACACCAGAACCTGGGGGATGTTTAAATAGTTGGAACACCATTTGAATGCACCACCACCAGTCCATACAAGAATCACAAATGTTAGTTGTATTACTAATTCTAAGAATCCAAGCTCCCCATTTTCCACTCAGATATCACTTCTTATCACTACACTGAGATTATTTGAACTCTACACATTATCACTACACATTATTTGAACAGTAAATGACATAAAAATCTGTCTTCCAAGCTGGGCACTGTGGCTCACACCTGTAATCCTAGCACGTTAGGAGGCTGAGGTGAGAGGATTGCTTGAGTCCAGGAGTTTGAGACCAGCCTGGGCAACACAGTGAGACCCCCATCTCTACAAAAAAATACAAATTAACTGTGTGTGGTGGATCACGCCTATAGAGCGAGCTACTCAGGAGGCCGAGGCAGGAGAATGGCTTGAGCCCATAAGGCCAAGACTGCAGTGAGCCACGATTACATTACTGCACTCCAGCCTGGGTGATAGAACGAGCCCCATCTCTAAAAACAAAACAAAAGAAAGAAGGAAATCTGAGGTTGGGTATACCTACAGTTCAAGACCACAGCCTTCTCAAAACATAAAAACATGCTTTCTGTATTTATTCCTTTTAATAAGCAATCCCCTATAACCTGCCTCATTAAGGTAAGAATATTCAAAATATCCATATAAGGAAAAAAATTTCACTTGTGGTAGAAGAGAGTGAGTGAGTTACCAGGATCTTGAACGAAAACAAAACAGGACCCCAGCAATGAATCCCAAAGGTTAGTGGTGAAGTTAGTGCTGTACAACACTTCACGCAAAGCACAAAGGGCAGTCACTGTTCCAGGAACCCCAGAAAACTACCATGGCAAGCCGGCTCGAGAATCACTCCCGCTCTAACGCCTGCTACCACTCAGACCATATCTCAGTAACCACCCTTTCGAGAAAGAGATCTTGCAAGGTTAATGTGAATTCAAAGGTTAAAGATTCACTTCTATTCTCCCTAATAAGAATACATACTAAAAGCATAAAAATTGTTTGTTTGTTTGAGACAGGGTTTCATTCCTATTGCCCAGGATGGAGTGCAGTGGCCCACTCTCGGTTCACTACAACTTCCACCTCCCAGGCTCAAGCAATCCTCCTGCCTCAGCCTCCCGAGTAACTGGGACTACAGGCACACGTCACCACCCCCAGCTAATTTTTGTATTTTTAGTAGAGATGGGGTTTCGTCATGTTGGCCAGGCTGGTCTTGAACTCCTGTCCTCAAGTGATCCACCCGCCTCGGCCTCCCAAAGTGCTGGGATTACAGGTGTGAACCACCACACCCAGCCAGAAATGTTTTTAATAATGAAAATTGATCTAAAGCAGGTAAATATTGTACCTGTGACTAAAATTCACTGCAGATTGGCAAACTTTTTTTTTTTTTTTTTTTTGAGATGGAGTCTTGCTCTGTCACCTAGGCTGGAGGGCAGTGGCATGATCTGGCCTCACTGCAACCTCTGCCTCCTGGGTTCAAGCAATTATCCTGCCTCAGCCTCCCAAGTAGCTGGGATTACAGGCATATGCCACGACGCCCAGTTAATTTTTGTATTTTTAGTAGAGATAAGGTTTCACGATATTAGCCAGAATGGTCTTGATCTCCTGACTTCAGCTGATCCGCCCACCTCGGCCTCCCAAAGTGCCGGGATTACAGGCATGTGCCACCATGCCCAGCCAGATTGGCAATTTCAAGTTCTTACAACCTATATGTACAGGATGGCTCATTTCTGCAAAGCTGTCTTAAAGACATCCCAGTTAAAGAGAATTTGAAAGGGTATATAGCTAGTAGACCCATAAAGGGCTCCTAGTCTCTAAGAAAGTAAGTGTTTTTTTTGTTTGTTTGTTTGTTTTGAGACAGAGTCTTGCTCTCTTGCCCAGGCTGGAGTGCAGTGGCGCAATGTCGGCTCACTGCAAGCTCCACCTCCTGGGTTCATGCCATTCTCCTGCCTCAGCTTCCTGAGTAGCTGGGACTACAGGTGCACGCTACCACATCCAGCTAATTTTTTGTAGTTTTAGTAGAGACGAGGTTTCACCATGTTAGCCAGGATGGTCTTGATCGCCTGACCTTGTGATCCACCCTCCTCGGCCTCCCAAAGTGCCGGGATTATAGACGTGAGCCACCACGCCCGGCCGTGAAAGTGTTTCAAGAGTCTAGATTTTGGCCGGGCATGGTGGCTCCCACCTGTAATCCCAGCACTTTGGGAGGCTGAGGCGGACAGATCACCTGAGGTCAGTAGTTTGAGACCAGCCTGACCAACATGGTGAAACCCCATCTCTACTAAACTACAAAAGTTAGCCGGGTGTGGTGGTGCGCACCTGTAGTCCCAGGCACTCAGCAGGCTAAGCCGGGAGAACCATTTGAACCTGGAAGGCGGAGGTTGCAGTGAGCTGAGATCAGACGACTGCACTCCAGCCTGGGTGACACAGTGAGATTCCGTCAAAAAAAAAAAAAAAAAAGATTCTAGGTCTTATGCGTTTAAGAAAACAGGGACATGTGACTGTTACAGAGGGTAAAAAAACAGAACACACAAGGACAATGGTTTTAAAAGCGCAGTCTACTTCAAAAAACAGGATGTGATGTCTCTCTGACATTGACGTGCTTTATGGGGTGCAAAGCAATAAGAAAATTATTTGGGAGGGGGCGCATCATCTCTCCACTTAAACTCACAGTCAAACTTGGAAAAAAGTTCCATTGTTTACGTACTGCATTACTTAAATAAGAGATGAAAACGGGCCGGGCGCGGCGGCTCACGCCTATAATCCCAGGACTTTGGAAGAGCGAGGCGGGCGGATCACTTGAGGTGAGTTTGAGACCAGCCTGGCCAACATGGTGAAACCCCCTCTCTAGTAAAAATACAAAAAAAAATTAGCTGGGCGTGGTGGTACATGCCTGTAATACCAGTTACTCTGGAGGCTCAGCCACGAGAATCGTTTGAACCCGGGAAGCCGAGGTTGCAGTGAGCCAAGGTTGTGCCACTGCATTCCAGCCTGGGCAACAGAGTGAGACCCTGTCTCAAAAAAAAAGGGGGGGGTAAGGGACAATGTATCAAGTGTTTGCACCAGCGTACAGAAACACAGGGTTTCCCAAGTTTTTATTTACTTAAGGACAATCCTTATGCTGGGCACAGTGGCTCATGCCTGTAATCCCAGCACTTTGGGAGGCCGAGGCGGGTAGGCCACAAGATCAGGAGATTAAGACCATCCCGGACAACAGGGTGAAACACCGTCTCTACTAAAAATACAAAAATTAGCTGGGTGTGGTGGTGCGCGCCTGTAAGCCCAGCTCCCAGAAGGCGGAGATTGCGATGAGCCAAGATTGCACCTCTGCACTCCAGCCTGGCGACAGAGCGAGACTCTGTCTCAAAAATTAAAAAATAGGACAGTCCTTTAAGAAGTTAATATTCGCCCTCAGAGACTAGGTTTCTGAATATTTGTATGAACCAACACCTTTTCTTCCAACTCCAACTGAAACAGGTACAAAGAGCACAAGACAGAATAATCAAAAATAGATGGTGACAACTTCTCGATTGTGATGCATCAGAATTGAGACCTCTGGGTCATAAAGAATTTCTATCACTGATAAAGTAATCGTTTCAAACTGTTACTTTTTCACGTAAGAAAAAACTTGATGTTTATTCGCAGCAAAAATTGATGGTAAATTCCACAGCAAATAGAGCCACTGGCTACTCACGTACACACAGTAAAAACACTTTCTACTCAACTATGGAGTTTTCTGCTTTTAAAAGTCCTGCCAGTGGATAGTCACAATGATTTTCTCACCATTATACAATCTCTTTCAGCAAAATAAAGAGGGTCTGGGGTCATGTCTTTACTTTTTATCTATAAGAAGCTGAAGAAAGTCAACACAAATCTAGAATATGAAAATAGTACCTCATGGTGTCTGTGGAATCGAGGCAGGCATCAGCTCATATCCTGCCAGAAGCTGGGCAAACATTTTTAACAGCCTGGCTGTGAGGTCATGACGATGACCTCACAAACAGGAATTCTGATGTTAGTCGGCCTCTGGGCTCAAACCTCACCACTTTAAACAAAAACCAGAGGGTTCCGTATCCCTGAATCTGGAGCTGATGACTCAAGAAATGTCCTTTCTCCTAAGAAATAATCCTCCCATCTGAGATTAGCAGTATCTAATCTGTTTTCTCCACTGCTGACCAGCATCAGCAACACAGGTAAGCAGAGAAAAGCACGTCCACCTAAACAGCTGAACACCAGTCATGTACGCATATCTGTATTACCTGCAAACTTCCAGTACGCAAGTTTTTCTTTTGGTTCGGATCCAAACACTTTTTCTTAGTGTTCTTTACTGGAAAATTGGGCTACATTTAAGAATCCCGGCCAGGCACGGTGGTTCACGCCTGTAATCCCAGCACTTTGGAAGGCCAAGGCGGGCGGATCATAAGGTCAAGAGATCGAGACAACCCTGGCCAACATGGTGAAACCCCGTCTCTACTAAAAATACAAAAATTAGCTGAGCATGGTGGTGCGCGCTTGTAGTCCTAGCTACTCAGGAGGCTGAGGCAGGAGAATTGCTTGAACCTTGGAGGTGGAGGTTGCAGTGAGCCGATACTGTGCCACTGCATTCCTGCCTGGCGACAGAGCAAGACTTCATCTCAAAAAAAAAAAAAATCCTGATAACTGAGTAGGAAATAAATCATAAACTTAAAATGTTACCCTTGCCAGTCGGGCGCGGTGGCTCACGCCTGTAATTCCAGCACTTTGGGAGGCCAAGGTGGGCGGATCACGAGGTCAGGAGATTGAGACCATCTTGGCTAACACGGTGAAACCCTGTCTCTACTAAAAACACAAAAAATTAGCTGGGTGTGGCGGCGTGCACCTGTAGTCCCAGCTACTCGGGAGGCTGAAGCAGGAGAATGGCGTGAACGCAGGAGGCAGAGGTTGCAGTGAGCCGAGATTGCGCCACTGCACTCCAGCCTGGGCGACAGAGCGAGACTCCGTCTCAAATATATATGTATATATATATATGTTTTTAAAACACACAAGTTTGGCCAGGCGTGGTGGCTCACATCTATAATCCCAGCGTTTTGGGAGGCCAAGGCAGGAGGATTACTTAAGTCCAAGAGTCTTAGAGTTGCCTGCGCAACATAGTGAAACCTCATCTCTAAAAAAAAATTTTTTTTTAATTAGCTGGGCATGGTGGCACCTGCCTAGAATCCCAGCTACTTGGGAGACTGAGGCAGAAGGATCACCTGAGCCCAGGAGATTGAGTCCAGCCTGGGCAATATAGCAAGACTTTATCTCTAAAATATTTTTTTAAAAAGTTTAAGGGAAAAAAAGAGACTTATTATAGAAAATACATATTTTAATAAAATCTAACCCCCCCTTCCTCCTGATCAGGTACCTGAACAACAACAACAAAAAAAAAACCTTAAGCAATTTACAGAAACAAGAGGTTCCACAAAATCAGCAGTTCCCAAAAACAAGAATGGTGAAAATTACGCTCATACAAGAAGGAGTAATATTCTTTATAATTCTCATCTAATTTCTTAAGGTTATGTTTACTCCTATTTTTTAAATGTCATGGTTCAAATAAATACAAAAGTACGAACAGAGAGCTGGACTGGGAAGTGAGACACCTAAACTCCCGTCCCAGATGGACGACCCTGAACAACTCACGTTTTGTAACCCCTTCCCCGGCTCAGTATTCCCACCTGCAACCTGAGGACACTCATTAAATAAGATCTGTTTCTAACTCCACACCTTCACGGTGCTAGTCCTGTTTTGGGTATCAAATCAAAATCCTGTAAGCAAAAGGTCAAGGATTCAGAAGTGAAAGGAAAGATGGTGGCTCTAACTTTGCCAAAGTAAAAAGTACAGGCCTCTGCCATCAGTGAAAAAAGAACCCAAATCTGGTAAGAGTTTCAAACGGGCTCAGCACCTCCTGGCACACATAGAGCGGCATCGCGCTGCCCCAAGAAAGTCACATCTCTACACGTCAGACCCTTTCCAGTCCATTTTGCCCCATCCACAAAATGAAAATGCCACTTGATTTACTAAACCTAAAAATTCTGTTGGGAGGCAAAGGAGAGTTAGAGAATTTGCAATGAATTTAACCTGCCAGGAGAGGGAGTTTAACACCAAGCTTCCAGAAACAGGCTGCGCGGTAGCTACAACGTCCAGAAACCCAGGTTTCAACGCGGCCCGGCTGCACAACCCAAAGGAAATTCAGCACCAGGCGAGTGAAGTGACTTACCTGTGCACAGCTGCACTCGCAGACTTCGGAGCCCCCACCTAATTCTATAACGCTGTATGTCCATGAACTTAGTAACAGAAGGTCAGGGGAGAGACGTTCTGAGAGCAATGAAAGTCTATCTTAAGATAAAGATGTTTCTGAAGCTGATTTTTCAAGTCAAACTTGAGAGAGAAATTCAAAGGCTATGTTCTCATATCACATTCCTGGGTTTGGGAGGTTCATTCACAGCTTAATCCTGTCCCCTGAAGTCACGGTTACGTAAGTATGCTGTGTCACTTGCTGTCCCCACCCCCAACACAGGAGATGCAATGTAACCTGAGCTCCCTGGCTTCAGCCACTGAAAACACTTACACAACACTGGGACCATTCCAAATTGACTTGTTTCCTCTAAACAAAGGGCAAGCTATTTGATTTTCGTCCTTCTACTTCGTTCACATTTGTATTTCTGTATATACAGAAGACACTGAAAAAGATAAATAAGATTGAAGGGTATTTGCAAATTTTCTTCAATTCTTGAGTAAAACAGGAAAGTCAACTATTTAACATCACAGAAGAGTAACCAAAAAAAAAAAATGTATGGGCCTGCTTAGCCCCAATTTAAAAACATCACATCTCCTGGCTGAACTGAGCTTAAGGGCTTTGGATGGGCTTCATTTCCCACGTAGAGACTGTTTCTAGAGCCAGGCCCCATACGCTACTGCCACACAGAAGGGCTTTGAGGGCACATGGGAAACGGCTCTCCAAGAACACAGGAGACACATCAGCAGTCTCTTCTGACTACTCTTCTTGCCCTCTCTTCCTTCTCTGGACTACTCCAGCTACTGGGCAGGCTTCGATTACGGAATGATGACTCACCCGCATTCCTGCCTTGTTTGCATATCATGCTATGACTAAGTCCCATGAGATTTGATTTGTCTTCGCAACCAAAGAACCTAAAAAAGTTTGATACACAGTAAGAGTTCAAAAAAATTCTCAAGTGAGTTAACAGCAAAACAAGAATCCACAAAATTATGCAAAATGATGCAATTTTCAAACTAAAGCAACAAGTAACTGTATCTTACACTCTAAACACCTGACAAACCCAGCAGCATTAGAGGGTTTCCCAACTCTGGATCCTTTTTTTTTTTTTCTTTTTTTTGAGACAGAGTTTCACTCTTGTAGCCCAGGCTGCTGGAATGCAGTGGCACGATCTCAGCTCACTGCAACCTTTGCCTCCCGGGTTCAAGCCATTCTCCTGCCTTAGCCTCCCAAGTAGCTGGGATTGCAAGCATGTGCCACCATGCCTGGCTAATTTTTTGTATTTTTAGTAGAGACGAGGTTTTGCCATGTTGGTCAGGCTGGTCTCGAACTCCTGACCTCAGGTGATCCGCCCGCCTTGGCCTCCCAAAGTGCTAGTATTACAGGCGTAAGCCACCACGCCTGGCCTGGATCCTTTTTTAAAAAGTGGGCCAATGAAGGGTGGGTATGGTGGTTCACACCTGCAATTCCAAAGACTTTGGGAAGCTAAGGTGGCAGGATTCTTTGAGCCCAGGTGTTCAATACCAGCCTGGGAAACTTGGTGAGACCTCATCTCTAATTATTAACAAATTAATAGCCGGGCGCGGTGGCTCAAGCCTGTAATCCCAGCACTTTGGGAGGCCGAGGCGGGCGGATCACAAGGTCAGGAGATCGAGACCACAGTGAAACCCCGTCTCTACTAAAAATACAAAAAAAAAATTAGCCGGGCGCGGTGGCGGGCGCCTGTAGTCCTAGCTACTCAGGAGGCTGAGGCAGGAGAATGGCGTGAACCCAGGAGGCGGAGCTTGCAGTGAGCCGAGATCGCGCCACTGCACTCCAGCCTGGGCAACAGCGTGAGACTCCGTCTCAAAAAAAAAAAAAAAAAAAAAAAAAAAAAAATTAATAAAAAGTAGCTCAATGGGCTGGGCGCGGTAATCCGAGCACTCTGGGAGGCCAAGGCAGGTGAATCACTTGAGGTCAGGAATTCAAGACCAGCCTGACCAACACGGGGAAGCCCCGTCTCTACTAAAAATACAAAATTAGTGGCTCAAGCCTGTAATCCCAGCACTTTGGGAGGCCAAGACGGGCGGATCACGAGGTCAGAAGATCAAGACCATCCTGGCTAACAGGATGAAACCCCGTCTCTACTAAAACTACAAAAAACTAGCTGGGCAAGGTGGCGGGCGCCTGTAGTCCCAGCTACTGGGGAGGCTGAGGCAGGAGAATGGCATAAACCCGGGAGGCGGAGCTTGCAGTGAGCTGAGATCCGGGCACTGCACTCCAGCCTGGGCGACAGAACGAGACTCCGTCTCAAAAAAAAAAAAAAAAAAAATTAGCCAGGCGTGGTGGCACATGCCTGTAATCCCAGCTACTCAGGAGGCTGCGGCAGGAGAATAGCTTGAACCTGGGAGGCAGAGGTTGCAGTGAGCAGAGACGGCGCCACTGTACTCCAAAAATGTAGGTCAATGAAGCTAAGGGCAAAATGTTCAATTACTACATACAATGAGTGCTATTTAACAGGTATGAGTCTGGGCTGGGCACGATGGCTCATGACTGTAATCCCAGCACTTTGGAAGGCCAAGGCAGGAGGATCACCTGAGGTCAGGAGTTTGAGACCAGCCTGACAGATATGGTGAAGCCCGTCTCTACCCAAAATACAAAACTAGCCAGGTGTGGTAGCACATGCCTGTAATCCCAGCTACTCAGGAGGCTGAGGCAGGAGAGTCGCTTGAACCCGGGAGGTGGGGGTTGCAGTGAGCCGAGATTGCGCCATTGCACTCCAGCCTGGGCAACAAGAGCGAAACTCCGTCTCAAAAAAAAAAAAAAAAAAGGTATGAGTCTCAACTTAGATAATTGCATTGTTGACACTATTATACTTTCTAGATCAGCACTGTCCAATAGAAATATAATGCAGTACAAATGTATAATTCTGAATTTTCTAGTATCCATATTTTTAAAAATAAAGAAACAGGTGAAATTAATTTTCATGATATAGTTTATTTAGCCCAATAGATCTAAAATATTATTTCAAAATGTAATCAAGGGCTGGGCACGGTGGCTCATGCCTGCCCAAGTGGAAGGATCACTTGAGTTCAGGATTTCAAGACAAGCCTGAGCAACATAGTGAGACTCCATCTCTATGAAATTTTAAGAAATAGCCGGGCGAGGTGGCAACGCCTGTAGTCCCAGCTACTCGGGAGGCTGAGGCAGGAGAATGGCGTGAACCCGGGAGGCGGAGCTTGCAGTGAGCTGAGATCCGGCCACTGCACTCCAGCCTGGGTGACAGAGCGAGACTCCGTCTCAAAAAAAAAAAAAAAAAAAGAAATTTTAAGAAATGAGCTGGGTGTAGTGGCACACACCTGCGTCCCAGCTACTCAAGAGGCAGAGGTGGGATGACTGCTTGAGCGCAAGAGTTTAGTTAAAAGCTGCAGAGAGCTATAGTCATGCCACTGCACTCCAGCCTGGGCAGCAGAGCAAGACCTCATCTCCTGCCCAGGCACACTGGCTCATGCCTGTAATCCCCGCACTTTGGGAGACCGAAGCACGTGGATCACTTGAGGTCAAGAGTTTGAGAGCAGCCTGGCCAACATGGTGAAACTACATCTCTACTAAAAATACAAAAATTAGTCGGGCGTGGTGGTGGGCACCTATAATCCCAGCTACTCGGGAGGCTGTGGCAGGAAAATTGCTTGAACCCAGGAGGTGGAGGTTGCAGTGAGCTGAGATCGCACCACTGCACTCCAGCCTGGGTGGCAGACCAAGACTCCACCTCAAAAAAAAAAAAAAAAAAAAAAAAAACCTCATCTCTAACAACAACAAATGTAAAATTATTAGTATTTTACATTCTTTTTTCAAAATCGATCTTTGAAATCCACTGTGTATTTTATACTTATAGCACACCTCAATTTGGACTCACCACATTTCATGTGCTCAATATGTGATTATGTGGCTCGTGGCTACTACACAGGACAACACTGGGCTAGAATACATTCTGAAGGCAGAATACAAGCAGCTCTCCTCTTGGCGTCGATAGGAAAACTAACAAGCAGATGATACCCCAGGCCCCGCTGGGTATGCAACATCCATCTTTTGTGCTTCATTACAACACGTATGTGAGGAAAAGGACAGAGAAATGTAAAACTCCTGAATCTCGAACTGGGAATAATTTAATTGTTCTTAGCACAGAAGAGGAAAAAATAGCACTTACAGTAAAAGGAACTTTAAAAGGTCTATTTGACAGGTGATACATAATGTATAAGGAAGCCCTGCTGGCAGCACATGGCACTGCCCAGTAACACCGAGAGCTCAGCACAAAGAGTCTGAAAACACACTCACACGAAACTCAAAGCAAAATACAGTACAGAGACTGAGCTACCAATAAAAAATTTAATAAGTATGTCTCAAAGCATATGAAAGGAACCTGTGGCTGGAGATTTAAGGCCAATACAGCAGAATACATCATTTCTTGTTTTTTTTGTTGTTGTTGTTTGTTTGTTTTTTGGTACAGTCTCTGTTACCCAGGTTGAAGTGCAATGGCGCGATCTCGACTCACTGCAACCTCTGCCTCCTGGGTTCAAGCAATTCTCCTGCCTCAACCTCCTGAGTAGCAGGGATTACAGACACCCGTCACCACGCCCAGCTAATTTTTTTATTTTTAGTAGACAGGATTTCACCATGTTGGCCAGGCTGGTCTTGAACGCCTGACCTCAGGTGAACCACCCACCTTGGCCTCCCAAAGTGTTAGGATTACAGGCGTGAACCCCTGCACCCAGCCGCATATAACTGTTTCATTGGCCCATATTCTAACACCTGGGAAATTTGTTAGTCTTCTGAATACGATACAGAACACTTCCTGTGCACATTTACACAGCGTGGTCCAGTGACATGATGACACTGTGTGACTGGTCAGAATATGTGCCCTAACAACAGTTCCGTGACTCAAAATCAAACCACAGGAGATGAAGGCAGGGAGCATCCACTCCAAGGTGGAATACCCGGTAAGCGCATGAGTGAGTGGTCTCTGCGAGCTGAGGACGAGTGACAGACACCTAAGAGCATCGTTGACTCTGTCTTCCCAAAGTTTGGCCCTGAACGCAGGGAAAATGTGTGTGATGCCACCAAACACAGTATGGGGCACAGGCCACTGAAGGGCCAATGTATCAAATCAGTGCACTAAGAAGCAAGATTCACTGGACAGAATATAAAGCAGGGACCTGGTGACACTGGTTTCAGCATCAACTAATAGGCTGATTTAAAAGGTAACAGAATAGGCCAGGTGCGGTGGCTCATGCCTGTAATCCCAGTATTTTGGGAGGCCAAGGCAGGTGAATCACTTGAGGCTAGGAGTTCGAGACCCTCCAGGTTGGCCAACATGGTGAAACCGTGTCTCTACTAAAAATATAAAAATTAGCTGGAAGTGGTGGCACATTCATGTAATCCCAGTTATTCGGGAGGCTGAGGCAGGAGAATCGCTTGAACATGGGAGGTGAAGGTTGCATTGAGCCAAGATTGCGCCACAGCACTCCAGCTTAGGCAACAGAGCAAGACTCCATCTGAAAACAAAAAACAAAGGCCGGGCGTGGTGGCTCATGCCTGTAATCCCAGCACTTTGGGAGGCTGAGGCAGGCGGATCATGAGGTCGGGAGATTGAGATCATCCTGGCTAACACGGTGAAACCCCATCTCTACTAAAAATACAAAAACAAAAAATTAGCCGGGCATGGTGGTGGGCACCCATAGTCCCAGCTACTTGGGAGGCTGAGGCAGGAGAATGGCATGAACCCAGGAGGTGGAGCTTGCAGCGGGCCGAGATTGCACCACTGCACTCCAGCCTGGGAGAGAGAGCGAGACTCCATATCAAAAAAAAAAAAAAAAAAAAAACACCAACATGATGCCATGTGTTAACATTTCCATTCAGTTCCACATATCCCCATCAAGTTCACTGCCTTGTCTATAGGACTGACTTATGCCACCTCTAGAGTCAGGTGTCAGAATAAAAGCATTCCGTCATTTTCAGAAACATGTGCCTTTCACATGAGATTACTTAAATGTTTTATTGAATATTAAAGTCATTCAGCCTGTCCTTTTTTCCATTCCTGTCATGACTATTTATAAGCACAAATATTTCTTCACTAATCTCCATCCCCTGTGTATCCCCCAAGATGTTCTATCGCTGCTGTATGGCTCCCGTTGCTGTCATCGCCTGGATCCACAAGGGATGTGCTCTCACAAGTACTATGGTCAAAAAAGTTAGAAAGATTCCAGGAGCCAGAACTCTAGGTTTTTTTAGTCTTCTGTCACTTTACTGTGCTAGGACCACTAAGATCTATTTTCACTGATATTTGTCTACATATGTAGGTATTTATGTATGCTTCATACATGACATATTATATATAACTTTTTAAATAGGCCAGACTCAGCTTTAAAATTAACACAAAGATTAAAAAAGCAAACAGCAGCTAGGCGCGGTGGCTCATGCCTGTAATCCCAGCACCTTGGGAGGCCGAGGCAGACAGATTACCTGAGGTCAGGAGTTCAAGACAAGCCTGGCCAGCATGGTGAAACCGCATCTTTACTAAAAACACAAAAATTAGCCAGGCGTGGTGGTACACACCTATAATCACAGCTACTCGGGAGGCTGAGGCAGGAGAATCACTTGAGCAAGGGAGGCAGAGGTTGCAGTGAGCAGAGATCTTACCACCACACTCCAGCCTGGGCAACAGAGTGGGACTCTATCTCGGGAAAAAAAAAAAAAAAGCAAACAGCAGCTGAGTATAGTTGCTCAAGCCTGTAATCTCAGCACTTTGGGAGGACAAGGCAGGCGGATCACCTGAGGTCAGACGTTTGAGACCAGCCTGGCCAACATGGTGAAATCCCGTCTCTACTAAAATACAAAAATTAGCCAGGCATGGTGGCAGGCTCCGGCAATCCCAGCTACTCAGAAGGCTGAGGCAGGAGAATCGCTTGAACCCGGGAGGCGGAGGTTGCAGTGAGCCGAGATTGCACCACTGCACTCCAGCCTGGGTGACACAGTGAGACTCCATCTGGGGGATTGGGGACTGGGGTGGGGCGGGAAGCAAACAGCGTATCTTTAAGTAAGGATAAAGTACGAAAGATGGGTAAATATTGTAATCACTGTTTATTTAAAAGGTCAATGTGGGCCAGCCCGGTGGTTTACGCCCATAATCCCAACACTTTGGGAGGCCAAGGTGGGCAGATAGTTTTGAGCTCAGGAGTTTGAGATCATCCTAGGAAACAAGGCAAAACCCTGTCTCTGCAAAGAATACAAAAATTAGCCAGGCGTGGTGGTACGTGCCTGTGGTCCCACAGAGTGAGACCTTGTCTCAAACAAACAAGTAAATAAATAAATGGATCAATGTGAAAAGCCCATTCAGACACTAAAGGACTGACACAAGTCAGTAAGTATCAGAAAATTAACTAGCTCCTTAATTCAAAAGGAGCTACAAGGAAGTTTTATTTCCAAATTCTAACTGAGACAGCCCTTACAGAGCAATTTATAAAATTAGCCGGCTAACCTTAAGTGTTGATTTGAGAATATTATACAGTAAGACACTGCCAGTAAATACAAAGTTTATGGTATCTTTCCAAAGTCAAGAGTAGACATACCCCTTGGAAAAATTATTCTGGGCCGGGCGCGGTGGCTCAAGCCTGTAATCCCAGCACTTTGGGAGGCCGAGACGGGCGGATCACGAGGTCAGGAGATCGAGACCATCCTGGCTAACACGGTGAAACCCCGTCTCTACTAAAAAATACAAAAAACTAGCCAGGCGAGGTGGCGGGCGCCTGTAGTCCCAGCTACTCGGGAAGCTGAGGCAGGAGAATGGCGTAAACCCGGGAGGCGGAGCTTGCAGTGAGCTGAGATCCGGCCACTGCACTCCAGCTCAGGTGACAGAGCCAGACTCCATCTCAAAAAAAAAAAAAAAAAAAAAAAGAAAAATTATTCTGTGCTTAGGAAAAGTATGTTTTTAAAACTTAAGATGTGTATGACACAGTACAGAACACAAGTTGTACCTAGAGCAGTTTTAAAAAGGAAGGACAGAATTTAAAACCAACCCAGGGAGAAGGTTGGGACATAAG
Organism: Macaca thibetana thibetana; assembly: GCF_024542745.1. Taxonomy (NCBI): domain Eukaryota; kingdom Metazoa; phylum Chordata; class Mammalia; order Primates; family Cercopithecidae; genus Macaca; species Macaca thibetana. The sequence goes on from NC_065588.1 coordinate 118,753,028, forward strand.
ACAATTTTTTTTTTTTTAGAGATAGAATTCTGTACTGATGCAACTGCCTGCAATTATGAATGCCTTTGCAGAGCTCAGTCTGAGTGAAGATTTATATTCCTACTACTTAGCACGCAGAAAATAAAGAGCCTCCCAATGTTCCTCCATCTGCAAAAAAAAAAAGTTTTAAGGGAACATGGAAAGCTGAATAATTTGAGTTATTTTGTTCATTTACACAAAATTCTACAAAATTCCTGCGACTTTATAACTCTAACACATACCACTAGCTTAGACACAGATCTTAAAAGGGGCTGAAATTACTAGGCCTCTCTAGTATCTCCCAGAAGAACTTACTTAATGGGTCGGCAGCAGTCAATTATACTAATGTGCAAAAAGAAGCAATGTGCTTAATATAGCATCATAAAATTGTAGAATCAGAAGAGACGGTAGCAATCTAGTTCAACTTCCTCATTTTACCAACAAGAAAATGATTCTAAACAGTGAAATCACTTGTCAAGGTCATACTTACTTAACAGTCTAGAACTAAAACCCCAATCTCCAGGCTCCTGACCCTAATGTAAACTGATATATAAATGTTTCTGAATTATTATATACAGCAGTGAGATCAAAGAGTCCATCTCAAAGCAAGTTAAAATTGACCTCCCCAGCCAAGGTGGCTCACACCTGCAATCTCAGCACTTTGGGAAGCTGAGGCAGGAAGATCACTTGAGCCCAGGAGTTCGAGACCAGCCTGGGCAACATGGCAAAACCCCATCTCTACAAAAAATTAGCCAGGTATGGTGTCGCGTGCCTGTAGTCCAAGCTATCTGGGAGGCTGAAGAAGGAGGATCACCTGAGCCTGTGACACAGAGGCTGCAGTGAGCTGTGATTGTGTCACTGCACTCCAGCCTGGATGAGTTTTTTTTTTTTTTTTTAACTTTTGAGACAGAGTGAGACCACGTGCTACAAGGAGGGTTTTTGGTGTGACTCTGTCTCAAAAAACAATAATAGTAATTGATTTCCTTTTCCATTCCTCACAAAGGAAAAAAGTAAGCATATTGTTGCCCACCGCTTAAAGAGTCAGAAACGGCCCACGCTAAAAGCAAAAGCATACCAAAACTGTTTGCTCTGAACAAGAAAAGCACACAAAAACAACTCTTACAAGAATCAACGTCTTTCATATTGGGTTGCGTTTTTTTCTCTTTATAAAAGCTTTCTTGCCTGTAATGCCAGCACTTTGGGAGGCCGAGGCAAATCATCTGAGGTCAGGAGTTCAAGACCAGCCTGATCAACATGGCGAAATCCCATCTCTACTAAAAATACAAAAAATTAGCCAGGCGTAGGCCGGGCGCGGTGGCTCAAGCCTGTAATCCCAGCACTTTGGGAGGCCGAGACGGGCGGATCACGAGGTCAGGAGATCGAGACCATCCTGGCTAATATGGTGAAACCCCGTCTCTACTAAAAATACAAAAAAAAAAACTAGCCGGGCGAGGTGGTGGGCGCCTGTAGTCCCAGCTACTCGGGAGGCTGAGGCAGGAGAATGGCGTGAACCCGGGAGGCAGAGCTTGCAGTGAGCTGAGATCCGGCCACTGCACTCCAGCCTGGGCGACAAAGCGAGACTCCGTCTCAAAAAAAAAAAAAAAAAAAAAATTAGCCAGGCGTGGTGGTGGGCACCTATAATCCCAGCTACACGGGAGGCTGAGGCAGGAGAATCACTTGAACCCAGGAGGCAGAGGTTGCAGTGAGCAGAGATCACACCATCGCACTCTGGCCTAGGCGACAAGAATGATACTCCGTCTCAAAAAAAAAAAAAGTTCGTTTTTATTTTGCAAATGAGCAAAATTAACAGTTGCTATAGGTCTTGGGACACAATGGACAAACAATCACATTTTTTTTCCCATGCCAATAAAAGTGTTTCCCCCATTCTGATTGAAATAAAAGGACAAAATTGAGGGGTTGAAGTAAGAGATCAGAAAGACACCGGGATTACAGGGAAGAATTGTTACATTTACTGAGTTTTACACACATTAATTCACTTAATCTTCACAACAACTATATGAAGCAGCTATTCTCTCCAATTTATAGGTAAGAAAACTGAACTCCAGAAAGTTAAGAAATCTGTACTATCTTCCAAAAGAAACAGAACCAAATTTTTTTGTTTTTGAGAAAGAATCTCAGTCACCCAGGCTGGAGTGTGATCTTGGTGTGATCTTGGCTCACTGCAACCTCCACCTCCCAGGTTCAAGTGATTCTCCTGCCTCAGCCTTCCAAGTAGCTGAGATTACAGATGTGCACCACCATGCCTGGCTAATCTTTTGTATTTTTAGTAGAGACGGGGTTTTGCTATGTTGGCTAGGCTAGTCTCGAACTCCTGGCCTCAAGTGATCCACCCGCCTTGGCCTCCCAAAGTGCTGGGATTACAGGTGTGAGTCACTGCACCCAGCCTGATTTCTTGCTCTTAATCTGCATTCCATTAACAGCTAGTTTCCTCAAGAAGCAGGACACACACCTGTTTTAGGCAAGTTCCCCAATGTCTGGGCTAGCACCTCCCTATAGAAGATGCTTAATAAATATCTGCTAAATATAGAAACTAAAAGACAAAGCATTCTTTTGTATACCATTTTCATTCCAAATGGTAACATACCATTGTTCTATGCTTTGCTTTTGTAACGTTATATTTATTTTTATTTATGTACACACACACACACACCTTTTTTTTTTTTTTTTTTTTTTTTTTGAGATGGAGCCTCGCTCTGTCGCCCAGGCTGGAGTGCAGTGGCGCGATCTTAGCTCACTGCAAGCTCCGCCTCCCGGGTTCCTGCCATTCTCCTGCCTCAGCCTCCCGAGTAGCTGGGATTACAGGCGCCGCCACCATGCCCGGCTAATTTTTTTTGTATTTTTAGTAGAGACGGGGTTTCACTGTGGTCTCGATCTCCTGACCTTGTGATCCGCCTGCCTCGGCCTCCCAAAGTGCTGGGATTACAGGCGTGAGCCACCGTGCCCGGCCTAAAGCTGTTATTTCTTTAAAAACTGGCATACTTAGCAGTTTTCCTACTTACTATCTACAACCAGTTATTTTCTTTTTTTTTTTTTTTAAGAGATAGAGTCTCACTCTGACACCCCAGCTGGAGTGCAATGGCACAATCATGGCTTACCGCAGCCTCAACCTGCTGGGCTCAAGGAATCCTCCCACCTCAGCCTCCTGAGTAGCTGAGACCACAGGTACACACCACCATCCCTGGCTAACTTTTATTTTTGTAGAGACAGAGTTTTGCCATGTTGTCCTGAGCTCAAACTCCTGAGCTCATGGGATCCACCCTCTTCAGCCTCCCAAAGTGCTGGGATTACAGGAGTGAGCCACGGCACCTGGTCAAAAATTTTTTTATAAGACTGAGGCCAGGCATGGTGGCTCACCCCTGTAATCCCAGCACCTTGGAAGGCTGAGGTGGGCGGATCTCATGAAGTAATGAGTTTGAGACCAGTCTGGCCAACATGGCAAAACCTCATCTCTACTGAAAATACCAAAATTAGGTGTGGTGGCACACGCTTGTAATCCCTGCTACTCAAGAGGCTGAGGCAGGAGAATCATTTGAACCCGAGAGGTGGAGGTTGCAGTGAGTTGAGATCATGCCACTCCACTCCAGCCTAGGTGACAGAGCGAGACTCCGTCTCTTAAAAAAAAAAAAAAAAAAAAAAAGACTGAAAGGACATACTCTAAAATATTAAAAAGATTCCTCTGGGCAGTAGCATCATGGATAATTTCTTTTTTCCTGTGTTTTTGTATCTATGCAAATTTTATAATTTATACAATTAACACACATATTTTAAGAGAACATTATGTTACTAAAATGTAAAGCCCATCTTAAAACTAATGTATAAAGAAAAAATAAACCTAAGACCGTAAAAAAACTTCACTGGAAAATATTTTCTAAAATCTAAACTTGACTCTAATACTAGATTCTCAAGATGACAACCTAAGCAAGCTATGTATCCCTTTCAACAGAAACTAGTAATATGGTTTCATGTAATAAAGACACCCACTTTTCAGAAACCCAGGAAATAAGTTTTCTTTCACTTAGGCTATAAGCAAAATCACCCTGCTTATAAAGTTTATTTATTCTACAATCTAGAAAGGAAAAGTCTAAATAGGTTCCTTCCTGCTTTAAGGTATTAGAACATAATGTCTTAATAAGTCATTATATGGGGTAAATCAGCTAGAGAGAGGATGCAAGAGGTCAGAGGCCTTGATTAAAAGATTTTCAGAGCTGGGTGCAGTGGCTCAAGCCTGTAATCCCAGCACTTTGGGAGGCTGAGACTGGCGGATCACGAGGTCAGGAGATCGAGACCATCCTGGCTAACACGGTAAAACCCCGTCTCTACTTAAAAAATACAAAAAAACTAGCCGGGCGAGGTGGCGGGGGCTTGTAGTCCCAGCTACTCGGGAGGCTGACGCAGGAGAATGGCGTAAACCCAGGAGGCGGAGCTTGCAGTGAGCTGGGATCTGGCCACTGCACTCCAGCCTGGGCCACAGAGCGAGACTCCGTCTCAAAAAAAAAAAAAAAAAAAAAAAAAAAGATTTTCAGGAAAACATCCCTAGTGACTCTTATCTTTCCTGAGAAGAGGGGGGAAATATGCCAAATATTTCACTGCAATACTTGAGTAAAGGAAGAGATTTTCAGAATCACGGAAGAAAAATAAAAGACTCATTATATTGCCTTCCCTTTATACATCAAACCCAAATTCTGGATGATTTGCACATCGTGAACATCTGGCTCTTCTTCTGGCCCTTAACTTCGGAGAAGATATTATAAATCAAGGACTCAGCAATTTTAAGTGTTAAAAAGGGGCAGAGTTAAACTGGGATCTATCCAAGCCATACTTAGACAGAAGCAAGCAAAGGAGCAAACAAACACCAAACTACTTAATTCAAGTCGGAAGTATTCTGGAGCTTATGCCTATAGAAAACATTAGGGCAGCAAAATGCCTGCCTGTAGTCTCATTAGCATTCCTGCAAAGAGGTAGGTGAGAATACACTTCCCCGGGGTAAGAGACACCAGGGAGGGTTCCCAACAGGGATTCTGTAACATGACTACTTCCTCTTTTCAAAGATTTTTGAAAACCATACTTTTAAGATTTTGTTGCTGAACCACAATAAACAATTAAAAAGTAGACCCACCCATTGAGTTAGTGCTAGTGGAATCTGTCCTTCTGGAAGTGCCAGATGGAGATTTACAAAAAAAAAAAAAAAAAAAGCTCTTTACTAATCGTGGCCAAGATTCCTTGGTACTTGGTGCCAGGGCCAGGATATTACCCCAGATGTCCTAGCCAAATTCAAGGTTGGCTAATTACAGTCTGACAACCTACAAATAACAAAAAAAGGCCTCCCTCTGTTCCCTTGATTGAAACCTGAAGAGGTCACTCTTCTTTGAAATTATTTTTATTTTTTAATTTAGACTGAATAGTGCACTTTAATATGTGCACTTTGGTTTTTGGGATTTTTTTTTTTTTTTTTTTTTTTGAGACAGGGTCTCACTCTATTGCCCAGCTTGGAGTGCAGTGGTGTGAATACAGCTCACTGCAGCCTCCTGGGATCAGATCTTCTGGGTTCCAGAGATCCTCCTGCCTCAGCCTCCCAAGTAGGAGGGAATACAGGCATGTACCCCCATCACACTCAGCCAATTTTTTAAAAGTTTTGTAGAGACAGGGGTCTCAATGTGTTGCCCAGGCTAGTCTCAAACTCTTGGACTCAAGTGATCCTCCTGCCTTAGTCTCCCAAAGGGCTGGGAGTACAGACATGAGCCACCACGCCTGACAAAAAATCTGTTTTGTTTTGGTTTTGGGTTTTTTTTTTTTGAGATGGAGTTTCGATCTTTTTGCCAAGGCTGGAGTACAATGGCGTGATCTCAGTTCACTGCAACCTCCACCTCCCTTGTTCAAGCAATTCTCCTGCCTCAGCCTCCCAAGTAGGTGGGATTACAGGCGCCTGCCACCATGCCTGGCTAATTTTTCGTATTTTTAATAGAGACAGGGCTTCACCGTGTTGGCCAGGATGGTCTTGATCTCTTGACCTCGTGATCCGCCCGCCTCGGCCTCCCAAAGTGCTGGGATTACAGGCATGAGCCACCACGCCTGGCCCAAAATTCTTGTACAGTACCATCGGTCATTACGGTTTCCCTTAAGAGTGCATTGTAACTCAAATGCCAACTTAAAGCATACAGATTCTTTGAGTTCTCCCTATATGGGAAACACACTATGTATATTAAAAATACTAAAAAATTAGCTAGGCGAGGTGGCATATGCCTATAATCCCAGCTACTCAGGACTCTGGGGCATGAGAATCATTTGAATCCAGGAGGCGGAGGTTGCCGTGAGCCAAGATCACACCAGTACACTCCAGCCTGGGCGACAGAGCGAGACTCTGTCTCAAAAAATAATAATAAATAATTTTTTTAAAAATATGACGCTGTTAATAGTTTAAAGCCTCCCTAAACAGCTATCTAAAAACTTGTATGTAGGCAAATACTAACAATTGACACTGCTTTCCAATTAAAATTGAAAAGACTTGACTAAAGTTTTCTATTAAACATAGATTTTGGTTGGGCACGGTGGCTCACACCTGTAATCCCAGCACTTTGGAAGGCCAAGATGGGTGGATCACCTGAGGTGAGGAGCTTGAAACCAGCCTGGCCAAAATGGTGAAACCGTGTCTCTTTTTTTTTTTTTTTTTTTTTTTTTTTGAGATGGAGTTTCATTCTTGTTGCCCAGGCTGGAGTGCAATGGCGTGATCCCGGCTCACCGCAACCTCCGCCTCCCGGGTTCAAGCGATTCTCCTGCCTCAGCCTCCCTAGTAGCTGGGATTACAGGCATGTGCCACCACGCCTGGCTAATTTTTTTGTATTTTTAGTAGAGATGGGGTTTTTCCATATTGGTCAGGCTGGTCTCAAACTCCCGACCTCAGGTGAGGGTGCCTTGGCCTCCCAGAGTGCTGGGATTACAGGCATGAGCCACCGCACCCGGCATGAAACTGTGTTTCTACTAAAAAAACAAAAAACAAACAAACAAAAAAACATAGATTTTGAACCATAAAACTTTATTTAACTAAAAAGGATGGCTTTGCTACAAGGTGCGCAATTCCAGGAAAAAGCTACATATGCCAATATCAAGTTATCAGGCCTCTCAAAGTTAAGCAAAGATCCTGGGCCAGGCGTGGTGGCTCATGCCTATAATCCCAGCACTTCGGGAGGCCAAGGCAGCTGAATCATGAGGTCAGGAGTTCAAGACCAGCCTGGCAAAGATGGTGAAACCCTGTCTCTATTAAAAAATACAAAAATTATCTGGGCGTGGTGGCAGGCGCCTGTAATCCCAGCTACTCAGGAGGCTGAGGCAGAGAATCACCTGAACCTGGGAGGCAGAGGTTGCAGTGAGCCAAGATAGTGCTACTGCTCTTCAGCTTGGGCGATGGAGCCAGACGCCGTTTCAAAAAAAAAAAAGGCCAGGCGCGGTGGCTTACGCCGTTTCAAAAAAAAAAAAAAGTCGGTGGCTCACGCCTGTAAACCCAGCACTTTGGGAGGCCAAGGTGGGCAGATCACGAGGTCAGGAGATTGACAGCATCCTGGCTAACACGGTGAAACCCTGTCTCTACTACAAATACAAAAAATTAGCCAGGTGTGGTGGCGGGCACCTGCATTCCCAGCTACGTGGGAGGCTGAGGCAGGAAAATGGCATGAACCCAGGAGGTGGAGCTAGCAGTGAGCTGAGATCATGCCACTGCACTCCAGCCTGGGTGACAGAGCAAGACTCCACCTCATTAAAAAAAAAAAAAAAAAAAGTCCTGAATAGTCCTGAATAGATGGATACAAATAGGAAAGTATACACTCAATAGTGCATCTGAACATCAAGTACTGGGCTGGCCTTTGTGCCATTGCCAAGGTATTCTGTACATTACTTAAAATAACCTAAACTGAGGCCGGGTGCGGTGGCTCAAGCCTGTAATCCCAGCACTTTGGGAGGCCGAGACGGGCGGATCACAAGGTCAGGAGATCGAGACCATCCTGGCTAACATGGTGAAACCCCGTCTCTACTAAAAATACAAAAAAACTAGCCGGGCGAGGTGGCGGGCGCCTGTAGTCCCAGCTACTCGGGAGGCTGAGGCAGGAGAATGGCGTAAACCCGGGAGGCGGAGCTTGCAGTGAGCTGAGATCCGGCCACTGCACTCCAGCCTGGGCGACAGAGCGAGACTCCGTCTCAAAAAAAAAAAAAAAAAAAAAAAAAAAAAAAAAAAATAACCTAAACTGGGCTCAATTTCTATTCACTAGCTGTGTGGACTTTTAGGCAAATTAGGGAAATTCTTTTGAGCCTCATTTTCCCCCATATCTTTATCTTCATCAAAATCATTAATAGGCCGGGCACGGTGGCTCACGCCTGTAATCCCAGCACTTTGGGAGGCTGAGGCGGGCGGATCACAAGGTTAGGAGATCGAGACCATCCTGGCTAACACGATGAAACCCCATCTCTACTAAAAATACAAAAAAATTAGCCAGGCGTGGTGGCGGGCACCTGTAATCCCAGCTACTCAGGAGGCTGAGGCAGGAGAATGGCGTGAATACGGGAGGTGGAGTCTGCAGTGAGTCGAGATCGTGCCACTGCACTCCAGCCTGGGAGACAGAGCAAGACTCCGTCTCAAAAAAAAAAAAAAAAAATCATTAATAAGATGACATAGTCAGGCCGGGCGCGGTGGCTCATGCCTATAATCCCAGCACTTTGGGAGGCCGAGACGGGCGGATCACGAGGTCAGGAGATCGAGATCATCCTGGCTAACACGGTGAAACCCCGTCTCTACTAAAAAAATGCAAAAAACTAGCCGGGCGAGGTGGCGGGCGCCTATAGTCCCAGCTACTTGGGAGGCTGAGGCAGGAGAATGGCGTGAACCCGGGAGGCGGAGCTTGCAGTGAGCTGAGATCCGGCCACTGCACTCCAGCCTGGGTGACAGAGCGAGACTCCGTCTCAAAAAAAAAAAAAAAAAAAAAAAAAAAGATGACATAGTCATCACAGTAGTAAAAGCCTACAGTCCTACAGTCCCAGCTACTGGGGAGGCTGAGATGGGAGGATCACTTAAGCTCAGGAATTTGAGTCTATCCTGGGCAATATAACAAGACCTCTTCTCAAAAAATTAATTAATTAAAAATAACATGGTTGCTGGGAGCAGTGGCTCACACCTGTAATTCCAGCACTCTGGGAGGCTGCAGTGGGTAGATCACCTTAGGTCAGGAGTTCAAAACCAGCCTGACAAACACGGTGAAACCCCATCTCTACTAAAAATATAAAACTAGCCAGATGTGGTGGTATATGCCTGTAATCCCAGCTACTTGGGAGGCTGAGGCAGGAGAACTGCTTGAACCCAGGAAGCGGAGGTTGCAGTTAGCAGAGATCACGCCATTGCACTTCAGCCTGGGTGACAAGAGTGAAACTCCATCTCAAAAAATAATTATAACAATAACATGGTGCCCGAGTGCAGTGGATCACACTGGTAATCCCAACACTCTGGGTGGGAGAATCTCTTGAGGCCAAGAGTTCAGAAAAAAAAACTTGCTGGGCCGGGCGGTGGCTCACGCCTGTAATCCCAGCAGTTTGGGAGGCCGAGGTGGGTGGATCACCTGAGCTCAGGAGTTCGAGACCAGTCTGGCCAACACGGTGAAACCCCGTCTCTACTAAAAATACAAAAATTGGCCGGGCGCGGTGGCTCAAGCCTGTAATCCCAGCACTTTGGGAGGCCGAGACGGGTGGATCACGAGGTCAGGAGATCGAGACCATCCTGGCTAACATGGTGAAACCCCGTCTCTACTAAAAAATACAAAAAACTAGCCGGGTGATGTGGCGGACGCCTGTAGTCCCAGCTACTTGGGAGGCTGAGGCAGGAGAATGGCATGAACCCGGGAGGCGGAGCTTGCAGTGAGCTGAGATCCGGCCACTGCACTCCAGCCTGGGTGACAGACGAGACTCCGTCTCAAAAAAAAAAAAAAAAAAATACAAAAATTAGCCAGGTGCGGTGGCACACACCTGTGATCCCAGCTACTCGGGATGCTGAGGCAGGATAATCGCTTGAACCTGGGAGGAGGAGGTTGCAGTGAGCTGAGATTGCTCCATCGCACTCCAGACTGGGGGACAAGAGCAAGACTTCATCTAAAAAAAAAAAAAAAAAAAAAAAAAAGGAATATGCTGTGTGTGGTGGTGCACGCCTGTAGTCCTAGCTACTTGGGAGGCTGAGGCAGGAAGATGGCTTGAGCCCAGAGTCCAAGGCTACACTGAGTGATAACTGTGCCACTGCACTCCAGCTTGGTGACAGAGTAAGACCTTATCTCTAAAAAATAAAAGCAATTTTTTAAAAAGGCATAAAATTATTCAGTTTTTGTTTTTGTTTTGAGATGGAGTCTCACTCTGTCGCCCAGGCTGGAGTGCAGTGGCGTGATCTTGGCTCGCTGCAAGCTCCACCTCCCGGGTTCACACCATTCTCCTGCCTCAGCCTCCCGAGTAGCTGGGACTATAGGCACCCGCCACCACACCTGGCTAATTTTTTGTACTTTTAGTAGAGACGGGGTTTCATCGTGTTAGCCAGGATGGTCTCGATCTCCTGACCCCGTGATCCACCCACCTAGGCCTCCCAAAGTGCTGGGATTACAGGTGTGAACCACTGCACCCGGCCAAATTATTCTGTGTATTTTTAAATATTTCAACAAAGACATATTTTAAGGACTACAGCCTAGAAAGTCTTCGATGTCCTGCCTCCTCCTTCCTTCTCCCTAGGATGTCTTCCTCTCTGGGCTTTACATTCCCTCACTTCCTTTCAGTCTCTACTCGAAAGTCACATTCTCAGCTAGGTCTTCTCTTGCTGCCCTGTGAAAAATTTCCATTCTTCTAACTCTTATCCCCAGTACTTTATACTTTCCCTTCTCTGATTGTTTTTTCTTTGCCACGTGTCACCTAACATACAATAAATTTAGTTTTTGTTTCTCGTCTGCCTTCCCTACTTGAAGGGAAGTTCCAAGAGAATAGGAATTTGTCTTTTATTCACTGTTTTATCACCAGCATCTAGAACAGCACCTAGCACACAGTACATGCTCAATAAATATTTGTTGCATGAATACCAAATGAGATCTAATTACAGCCCACAGATAGGTACATCATAGCCTGACAAGCTGCCTTTAGTGATGATGTCACAGTTCAAAAATACTGCAAAAGAGAACTACAGATTTGCCATAATAAACAACACTGTCTACTCTTCCTATCAAAGAAAAGCACACTTGACCTTCCATCTCATTTGTACAAGAAGAGGAAAGAAGTTGATTATTTGGATAGTGGGGCTGGGCATGGTGGCTCATGCCTGTAATCCCAGCACTTTGGGAGGCCAAGTTAGGAGGACTGTTTGAGCCTAGGAGTTCAAAACCAGCCTGGGAAATATAGCAGACCTCATCTCCACAGGAAAAAAAAATTTTTTAATTAGCCAGGCATGATAGCACGTACCTGTAGTCCTAGTTAGTCAGGAGGCTGAAGCGGGAGGACTGCTTGAGCCCAGGAGTTCAAGCCTGTAGTGAACTATGATTATGCCACTGCACTCCAGCCTGGGTGACAGAGCGAGACCCTGTGTCTAAAAAAAAAAAAATACTGCAAAGGAGAACTACAGGCTTGCTATGACTAATAAACATTGACTACTCTTCATATCAGAGAAAAACACATTTGACCTCTCACTTAGAGAAGAAGTTGATTATTTGGATAGTGGAAAGTCATACAAAGTGAAAGTCTCAATTTAGTTAACAATATGTAGACAAAATTCTCTTGTAATGCTAACAAATATTAAACCCTCTTCCTGTGACTTTACTATACTACCTTCTGTTTTTTTCCTTTGGTTTGACTGCTATAAAATCAATCCTGACCTTTATGAACCTTACATTCTCAATTAACTGAGAAACAGATGGGCGTGGTGGCTCACACCTGTAATGCCAACACTTTGGGAGGCCAAAGCAGGTGGATCACTTGAAGTCAAGAGTTCGAGACCAGCCTGGTCAACATGGTGAAACCCCAGCTCTACTAAAAATACAAACATTAGCAAGGCATGGTGGCAGATTCCTGTTGTCCCAGTTACTTGGGAGGCTGAGGTGGGAGAATCACTTGAACCCAGGAGACAGAGGTTGCAGTGAGCCAAAATTGCACCACTGCACTCCAGCGTGGGCAACAGAATGAGACTCTGTCTCAAAAAAAAAAAAAAAAAAAAACTTAATTAAAAAAATAAATAGGCCGGGCGCGGTGGCTCAAGCCTGTAATCCCAGCACTTTGGGAGGCCGAGACGGGCGGATCACGAGGTCAGGAGATCGAGACCAGCCTGGCTGACATGGTGAAACCCCGTCTCTACTTTAAAAATACAAAAAACTAGCCGGGCGAGGTGGCGACGCCTGTAGTCCCAGCTACTCGGGAGGCTGAGGCAGGAGAATGGCATGAACCCGGGAGGCGGAGCTTGCAGTGAGCTGAGATCCGGCCACTGCACTCCAGCCTGGGCGGCAGAGCGAGACTCCGTCTCAAAAAAAAATAAATAAATAAATAAATAAATAAATAAACATTTACTGAGTACATGGAACTCCGCAGAATTCTGCAAGGGTCCCATAACATGAAAACCCTGACCTTGATATATCTATTCAAGGAAGACCAGAAATCCACCTGTAAGTAAGAATGAAGAACATCAGGTGCCCAGTATGTGATGGATTCAAAGGTGCCTACCTTTGTATGGGCCATAAGAGAATCAACTCATCTCTTACACACCATCCACTGGCTTTCGAATCCCAGCAGACAGCACTAAAAAAGCAAGAATCAGCCGGGCACGGTGGCTCATGCCTGTAATCCCAGAACTTTGGGAGGCTGAGGCTGGTGGATCACTTGAGGTCAGGAGTTTGAGACCAGCCTGGCCAAAATGGTGAAACCCTGACTCTACTAAAAATACAAAAATTAGCCCAGTGCCATGGTGTGCACCTGTAACCCCAGCTACTCGGGAGGCTGAGGCAGGAGAACTGCTTGAGCCTGGGAAGCAGAGGTTGCAGGGAGCCAAGGTCTCACCACTGCACTCCAGCCTGGGCGACAGAGCAAGATTCTGTCTCAAAAAAAAAAAAAAAAAAAAAGAATAGGCTGGGCGCGGTGGCTCACGACTGTAATCCCAGCACTTTGGGAGGCCGAAGCGGGCAGATCATGAGGTCAGGAGATCAAGACCATCCTGGCTAACAGGATGAAACCCTGTCTCTACTAAAAATACAAAAAATTAGCCAGGCGTGGTAGCAGGTGCCTGTAGTCCCAGCTACTAGAGAGGCTGAGGCAGGAGAATGGTGTGAACCTGGGAGGCAGAGCTTGCAGTGAGCCGACATTGCACCACTGCACTCCAGCCCGGGCGACAGAGCAAGACTCTGTCTCAAAAAAAAAAAAGAATCAAACATGACTGAGTTAGTTCACGCCCCTTATGAGTCACATGGGATGTGACAGACTGAATTTTAGCCACTAGGTAAAAAAAAAAGTTTTAAGATAAGGACATCAGGCCAGGCGCAGTGGCTCACACCTATAATCCCAGCACTTTGGGAGGCTGAGGCAGGTGGATCACCTGAGGTCAGGTGACATCAGCCTGGCCAACATGGTGAAACTCCATCTCCACTACAAAAATACAAAAAATTAGCCAGGCATAGTGGCAGCTACTCAGCTACTCAGGAGGCTGAGGCAGGAGAATCACTTGAACCCAGAAGACAGAGGTTGCAGTGAGCCGAGATCACGCCATTGCACTCCAGCCTAGGCAACAAGAGTGAAACTCCATGTCAAAAAAAAAAAAGATAAGGATATCAGATTCTAAACTCCTCAATAGGACAGAAACCAGATTAGCTTATGTCATGCTCAAGCGCAAGCTGTGAAGCTCAAACAATGATTGAAAAAGTAGGAAAGGGCAAAATCTTGATCTTCAGGCAAAATATCTACCCAGGGTCCCACCCAGTTTCGGTTTTCCCCTTCGAACTAGGTCTAGTGGGAAGATGTACTTAACTGCTTTCTCTGAACCTGAAAAATTAGGCACAAGCCTTTGGCCAATTACCCACTTCAACTTTGCTTTAATGAAGACCAGCCTTGAGGCCAGGTGCGGTAGTTCACACCTGTAATCCCAGCACTTTGGAAGCCCGAAGCCGGTGGATCACGTGAGCCCAGGAGTTCAAGACCAGCCTGGGTAACGTGGTGAAACCCCATCTCTACTACAGATACAAAAATTAGCCGGGTGAGGTGGCGCGTGTCTGTAATCCCAGTTACTCAGGAGTCTGAGGCACGAGAATCACTTGAACATGGGAGGCGGGGATTGCAGTAAGCTGAGATCAGGCCACTGCACTCAGCCTGGGGTGACAGATTGAGGTTCCCTCTTGTTGATTGATTGATTGATTGGTTGATGGACAGACAGACTAGCCTTGCATTTTGTCATAGGTTCTCTATACTATTCGAATAACTAAGCACCTGAAGTCAGAATACCTGAGTTCACACGCTGGTTAAAGGTATTCTGACTTCAGGTGCTTAGTTATTTCATTACTATAGGGTCCTACACCACCACTTAGCTATATGACCCTGGTCAAATTACTTGACCTTTCTTTCTATGACCCTCCTGCCAAATGCACATGACGACAGCACGCTCACTGGGTTGGGGTTGATTAAATGAAATAAAACACATAAAAGACTTTCCCAGGGCCTGGCCACAAGATGCCTTCAATAAATATTCATTGTTATAATTTACAGAGAAAAAAAGGCCCCAAGTCTGAGAAGCGACATGCCTGGGGATACTTGCTAAAGGTTATCATTAAATCTAAAAGTCAAACAAACACATTCCTGACTCTGGGATACTCTCCTGATTCGTGGATACCATTGGTAACAGTAGTGATAAAAATCAAATAATAAGAACAGCCAGAATCATAACCCTAATGACAGCGGTGGCCACAGTACTTAATACTTACAGAGCTGCTAGGGGCCACTGTCCTAAAAGAGGAAGAAGGCCAGGCTGCTGAATCACACACACACACAATTACAGAATCTTCTCCACCCTCTTTTTTAAAAAACAGTTCACTGGCGCCCAAGTTTTGCTAAAAGCAGGTATCTAAACCGGTGACGGACAACGTGTAATTTCTTCATACCAAAGAGGTGGGGCTGTGTAGGGAGGAGGGGGTGGCGCTCGGCTCCTGCCAGATGGAAAAGCCACATGAAGTGGACAAACAGCAAGATTCAGGATTCACCCCCGAATCAAAATCCGATTTTTGAAAGGCAGGACCTTCCAATTCGGGCAGTCGCTAGGTTCTGCTTGTAAAATAACCTCTGAACAAGTGTCATCTGCCTTCCGCGCCAATCCCCTGCCGCGGTAGAAGGTTCGGGTTACCGGGCAGCGGTGTGATTTCGGAAACCCGAGAGCGATCTGGCCACCTCCAGCCTTCCCCGGTCTCCGAGAATCACAGCCCCACTTGGGAGGGAAACAAAAGCCGGGGCAGCAGGGGAAGCCAGTCCAGGGTGCCCTCCATGCCGGCTCGCGGGCGCCGGGCACCCAGGGCCTGAGGAATGCTCAGGTGACGGGCGCGGCGCCCGGGGCAACAGGTCCCGCCCGGCTTTGGCCTCCCGGGGTTCCAGCCGACCCCACATCCGCCCCGGGGCCCAGGGGAGAGAGCAGGGCGCCTGGGAGAGAGCGGCGCCTGGGGCGGCGCAGGGGCAAGGAGTCCAAGCTCCATCTTGAGGCGGGCGGAGGAAGCGAAGGCCCGGCTTGGCGCTGCCAGGGCCGCCACTTTTCCAGCTCCGGAGGGGCCCCCCAGGGACCCCCGGCCTCCGGCGCCGGCCACCCGAGACTCCCGCGGTCCCCTCCCGGACGGCTCCGGCGCGCGAGGCTCGGCCCCGCTCCCGGACGCCGGGCTTCGACCCCCGACCCGACCCTGGGCGGGCCCCGCAGGCCGGGAAGCGGGCAGGGGAGGTGGGGTGCCGGGAAGGGGAGAGGGCCCGCGCCGCTGCCTGCTCACCTCCTCGGACGCCGCGGGTCGCCGCCACCTGCCTCACTGCAGCAGCAGCAGCCGCCGCGGCCGCCGCCTCCCGCCTCCCGGCTCGTCGGCTCGGGGCGGGGGAGAGCGTGACGCGCCGCCGCCGCCGCGGGGCCGGGCGGGCGCGCGCCGCCAGGAGAAGACGCCGCGCGGCTCCTCCCCGCGCTCCGCCACCGCGCCCGCCCGGCCGGCCCGGCCCGGCCCCCCGAGTCCGCACCGGCCCTGCAGCCCGCGCCCGGCCCCGCGCCGCCCCTCCGCCTCTTTGTCTGCGCCCACCGCGGCCCCGGGAGGACCCTGGCCCCGGCGCGCCCGCCGGTCCGCCCCCGTAACCTCCCGAGCTCCGACCTGGGGAGCAAGGTGCGAGGGAAAACCCAGAGGCCTGCTCGGAGGGGCTTCTCGTCATTTCTGCAAAGTGTTCCCAGAATTTGCAAGTCACACCCGAGAGCCCGGTTCAGCCCCAACCTCAGTCTGCTCTTTGGGGCTGATTCATTTGTTTGCCCTCCCCTTCCCGCCAGACATGGGTGAGAAATCCTTTGAAACAGGCTGCAAGGCGCTTCCGACAGCAGGTTAAGTTGGGGATTGGGAAGGATCATCTCTGCCCTCGCCTCCCTCAGGGAAAGACCCTGGATGAGGCGTCCCTGGGAAAAATGCTGAAAGGAGCTGTAGAGCAGATTAAGCTTGGGAAGAACCATCTCTGCTCCCCATTTCCCTCCGGGAAAGACCGCGGGTTAAAAATCCTTTGAAACAAGCCCAGGGTTTGCTCTGTTCGTTTGAGAAAAGCCCCTTTTATTCGCCCTGGCTGCTTGGACGGAAGCCCTGGTTAGTGTCCCATCCTCCCTCCCCCCTGGGATTTCCTTTAAAAGCTTTTGAAGGGGACCGGAGGGACGGCTGCAACAGCCTGCTCGGGGCTGGGGTAGCAGAGGGCGGCCAGCATTTCACTCCCATGGACCATGGCAACCCCAGAAGCCTTACATCTCCAGGGAGGAATTTGCAGCTGTCAGGGAAGCCCAGGATTTTGCGGTGGGTAAGGGGGCAGGGGCTTCCTCCTCCTTGCCAGTGGAAGAGAATAATCGGAGGGTGACCCTCTAGCTGACCTTTATTCAAAGCACCGTGCTTCCTGGACGAGCAGGGAGAGGGAACTGCTCTGGAAATGCACGAAGTTCTGAACAAAGTAAATTTGTCTCCTGGCCCCTCCTCTCTATTCACGTCTGAAATCCTTCCAAATGCTGTTACCTAATTCAACATTGCCCTAATTTACAGGCTGCAAGGTCAGGTGGTGGTGATACTCCTGAAATCCCATATCCATATTCCTAATCTGAAAGGTGCGCCTCACCCCCTAATCTAAACAGTCTTCAGCTGTAATCAGCAAGTTGTGGAATCATAGATGTCATAGAATGAGGCACAGACCACTCCTAATGGGGGAGCTCAGCTAGGAGCACTTATGGGCTTATCTTTTCTCCTCTACTCATTAGGCTGAGCCTGTCTTTATTAAAAATATTGTTTTGCGGCTGGGTGTGGTGGCTCACACCTGTAATCCCAGCATTTTGAGAGGCCCAGGTGGGTGGATCACCTGCAGTCAGGAGTTCAAGACCAGCCTGGCCAACATGATGAAACCTTGTCTCTAACAAAAAATACAAAAATTAGCTGGGCGTGATGGTGCATGCCTATAGCCCCAGCTACTGGGAAGGCTGAGGCACAAGAATTGCTTGAACCCGGGAGGTGGAGGTTGCAGTGACCAGAGTTCAAGCCACTGCATTCCAGCCTGGGCGCCGGAGGGAGACTCTGTCTCAAAAAAAAAAAAAAAAAATATATATATATATATACACACACACACACATATATATATCTCATTTTGTTCATCATGGAGTCTTGGCATTAATTTTTATTTTTTTAAAAAAATCGTATCTGCTGGGCACGGTGGTTCCCGCCTGTAATCTCAGCACTTTGGGAGGCTGAGGTGGGCAGATCACGAGGTCAGGAACTCGAGACCAGCCTGGCCAATATGGTGAAACCTTGTCTCTACTAAAAATACAAAAATGAGCCAGGCGTGGTGGTGCATGCCTGTAATCCCAGCTACTCGAGAGGCTGAGGCAGAAGAATTGCTTGAAGCCAGGAGGCAGAGGTTGCAATGAACGGAGATCGCACCACGGCACTCCAGCCTGGGTGACAGAGGGAGACTCCATCTCAAAAAATAAATAAATAAATAAATGGCGTATCACAAAATTATTTATCTTCACTGCCTCCTTCAATTGTATGAGCAAGGCCTGGTCTCAGCCCTACTACCAGGGTATTGACAAGGCTCAGACCCCAGGTGGCCACTGTTAGAGGACTCAAAGGTCCTCCTTCAATATTCACATTCTGTTTTTAGATCTAGCCACTGTGCTTTTTTTTTTTTTTTTTTTTTTTGAGACAGAGTCTTGCTCTGTCGCCCAGTCTAGAGTGCAGTGGAACCATCTCGGCTCGCTGCAACCTCCACCTCGTGGGTTCAAGCTATTCTCCCGCCTCAGCTTTCCAAATAGCTGGGACTACAGGCACATACCACCACACCCAGCTAATTTTTTGTATTTTGAGTAGAGAGGGGGTTTCTCTGTGTTAGCCAAGATGGTCTCAATCTCCTGACCTCGTGATCCGCCTGCCTTGGCCTCCGAAAGTGCTGGGATTACAGGCGTGATGAGTCACCGCGCCGGCCACCACTGTGCTTTCTTAAATGCATGTCTTCTGTAAATATGAGAACAGCTCAATTGATGAGACATTGGAAGGTGGAAGGGATGTTGCAGAAGTAGAATGCAAAACAAGAGCTCTCAAGTCTTCATTTTACAAAGTGGGGAGGTGGGTAAATGCCTAGGGTTTTGTTTTTTGTTTTTTCCCAAAAATAAAGGTTTAACGATATCATTAATGTAACCAATAGGGATAATTAAAAATAGTGGCAGGGGCCGGGCGCGGTGGCTCAAGCCTGTAATCCCAGCACTTTGGGAGGCCGAGACGGGCGGATCACAAGGTCAGGAGATCGAGACCATCCTGGCTAACACGGTGAAACCCCGTCTCTACTAAAAAATACAAAAAACTAGCCGGGCGAGGTGGCGGGCACCTGTAGTCCCAGCTACTCGGGAGGCTGAGGCAGGAGAATGGCGTAAACCCGGGAGGCGGAGCTTGCAGTGAGCCGAGATCCGGCCACTGCACTCCAGCCTGGGCGACAGAGCGAGACTCCGTCTCAAAAAAAAAAAAATAGTGGCAGGATTGTGTGGAAAGGAGAGGTAGTCGTGTCTTAGTCATAACAGAAAGTCAATAGATAACACCTACAGTTGATAAATAACACAAGTATATTTTTATGTGTTTTTGTTTTTGTTTTCTTGAGATAAGGTCTCATTCCTGTCGCCCAGGCTGGAGCACAGTGGTGCAATTATGACTCCCTGCAGCCTCAACTTCCCGGGATCAGGTGATCCTCCCACCTCCGCCTCCTAAGTAGCTGGGACTACAGGCATTTACAGCCATGCCCAGCTAATTGTTTGTATTTTTAGTAGAGATGGAGTTTTACCATGTTGCCCAGGATGGTCTCAAACTCCTGGGCTCAGCCAACCTGTCTCCCTCAGCCTCCCAAAGTGCTGAGATTACAGGCGTGAGCCACCGCACCTGGCCCACAAGAATATTTTTAGAGGGATGGAAGTTAACACCAGAAGAACTAAAAGCAAAAAATTAATAGTCTCTGGGGAACAGGGTTAAGCCTAAGGAGGAGTGAGGAAGAAGAACTGAGAACTGTTGCTTTTCTTTTCTTTTTTTTTTTTTTTTTTTTTTTTTTTTTTTTTTTTTTGAGACGGAGTCTCGCTCTGCCGCCCAGGCTGGAGTGCAGTGACTGGATCTCAGCTTACTGCAAGCTCCGCCTCCCGGGTTCACGCCATTCTCCTGCCTCAGCCTCCCGAGTAGCTGGGACTACAGGCGCCCGCCACCTCGCCCGGCTAGTTTTTCGTATTTTTCAGTAGAGACGGGGTTTCACCGTGTTAGCCAGGATGGTCTCGATCTCCTGACCTCGTGATCCGCCCGTCTCGGCCTCCCAAAGTGCTGGGATTACAGGCTTGAGCCACCGCGCCCGGCCGCTTTTCTTTTCTTTTGTTCTTTTGTTTTTGTTGTAATTGTTGTTGTTTTGAGACGGGGTCTTGCTCTGTTGCCCAGGCTAGAGTGCAGTGGTGCAATCATAGCTCATTACAACCTGGAACTCCTGGGCTGGAGCGATCCTCCTACCTCAGCCTCAGACTGGCTTGGACTACAGGCACGTGCCACCATGCCCAGCTATTTTTTTTTTTAATTTTTAGTAGAGCCAGAGTCTGTCTATGCTGCCCAGGTCTCAAACTCCTGGGCTCAATCAATCCTCCCGTCTCGGCCTCCCAAAGTGCTGGGATTACTGGCATGAGCCACTATGCCCAGACTGCTTTTAATTATAAACCTGAATGTATTTTATTTTATTTTTTTTTTTTATTTTTTTTTTTTTTTTTTTTTTTTTGAGACGGAGTCTCGCTCTGTCGCCCAAGCTGGAGTGCAGTGGCGCGATCCTGGCTCACTGCAAGCTCCGCCTCCTGGGTTCACGCCATTCTCCTGCCTCAGCCTCCCGAGTAGCTGGAACTACAGGCGCCCGCCACCGCGCCCGGCTCATTTTTTTTGTATTTTTTTAGTAGAGATGGGGTTTCACCATGGTCTCGATCTCCTGACCTTGTGATCCGCCCGCCTCGGCCTCCCAAAGTGCTGGGATTACAGGCGTGAGCCACCGCGCCCGGCCATATTTTATTTTTTAAAACCATGTGCAAGGCCAAGAGCAGTGGCTCACGCCTGTAATCCCAGCAATTTGAGAGGCCAAGGCAGGAGGATTGCTTGAGTTGAGGAGTTGGAGACCCACCTGGGCAATATAGGAAGACTCCATCTCTACCAAAAAATATATTAAAAATTGGGCAGGCACAGTGGCTCATGCCTGTAATCCCAGCACTTTGGGAGGCTGAGGCGGGTGGATTGCCTGAACTCAGGAGTTTGAGACCAGCCTGGCCAACAGGGTGAAACCCAGTCTCTACTAAAAATACAAAAATTAGCCAGCTGTGGTGGCGTGCACCTGTGGTCCCAGCTACTCGGGAGGCTGAGGCAGGATAATCACTTGAACCTAGGAGGCAGAGGTTGCAGTGAACTTGCGCCACTGCACTCCAGCCTGGGCGACAGAGCGAGAACTGCATCTCAAAAAAAAAAATTTCAAACCACTGTTTTTTACTGTATTGTCCTTGAATGGTGATAAGAACTATTAGTCCATGAGAGATTTAAAATCTTTCTAAACTGTAATGAATCAATTTAGACATCTTTATAGTAATTTTTTCAGGATCTTTGGGATTGTAGCTATTTTGTTGCCTTCATTTTGCTTGCCTTAATTTTATGTAATAAACACCTATTGTTCTTTAAAAAAAAAAAAGAAGACAAAATACAGGGAAAAAAGTCTCCAGTTGTTTAGAATATAGGAGTCTTACACCACATCCTTTTAAAAACTAATCTACTATGGACCCTGTATTATTCAAGGGATGCAGACACAGCAAGAAATAAGAGTGAACAATCCCTGCTCTCGCCGGGCGCAGTGGCTCACGCCTGTAATCCCAGCACTTTGGGAGGCTGTGGCGGGTGGATCACCTGAGGTCAAGAGTTCGAGACCAGACTGACCAACATGATGAAACCCCTGTCTCTACTAAAAATACAAAAATTAGCTGGGCTTGGTGGTGGGCACCTGTAATCCCAGCTACTCAGGAGGCTGAGTTAGGAGAATCGCTTGAACCCGGGAGGTAGAGGTTGCAATGAGCCCAGATGGCGCCATTGCACTCCAGCCTTGGCAGTAAGAACGAAACTCCATCTCAAAAAAAAAGTATTTAAGGTAATACATATAGCTTGCTTTTTTTTTTTTTTTTTTTTTTGAGACAGTCTCTTACTGTGTCACCCAGGCTGGAGTGCAGTGGCCCAGTCTCGGCTCACTGCAATCTCCACCTCCTGGTTTCAAGCGATCCTCCCACCTCAGCCTCCCCAGTAGCTGGGATTACAGGCACCTACCACCACACCAGGCTAATTTTTCTATTTTTAGTAGAGATGGGGTTTTGCCATGTTGCCCAGGCTGGTCTCTAACTCCTGGCCTAAATCTGCCTGCCTTGGCCTCTCAAAAGTGCTAAGATTACAGTCATGAGCCACTGTGCTTGGCTTATTTTTTAAATTACTTCTACTTTTATTAATATTGCTTCAGAAATGAGAATCCAATTGATTAGCCCGTTCAACAAAGATTGACTGAAATCCTGCTGAGTCCCAAGCACTATTCTAGGTACTGGGGCTACAGCAGTGAAGATCAAGTCCCTGTCCTCAAACTGCTGACTATTACTGCTCACTGGTTTACTAAATCAGGGTGGAGTAATCACTGTTCCCTGATCTCCCCTGGTTTTATGTCCAAGGTGGGTATACTATACCAGACCACAACCCTTGTCAACATTTGGAAATGTTAACATTTCCAAAGGTAGGGAGCTAGTGCTAGTTCATTTCATAAAAAAGTGACTTAGCAACCGAGTGCAGTGGCTCATGCCTGTAATCCCAGCACTTCGGGAGATCAAAGCGGGAGGATCATGAGTCAGGGGTTCAAGACCAGCCTGACCAACATGGTTTAACCCCGTCTCTACTAAAAATACAAAAATTAGCTGGGTGTGGTAGCAAGCGCCTATAATCCCAGCTACTCAGGAGGCTGAGGCAGAAGAATCGTTTGAACCCGGGAGGCAGAGGTTATAGTGAGCCAAGATCATGCCATTGCACTCCAGCCTGGGCAACAGGGCGAGACTCCGTCTCAAAAAAAAAAAAAAAAAAAAAAAAGACTCAGCCAGAAGGAAACAGAGTCTTAAACTGCAGAGAAAAGGACACAAACAAACAAACAAAAAAACCCCAACAATGATGATGCATTCATTGACTATTTTGGACCAAAAATTAATCTTATCCCTGAATCCAATTAAGACTGCTGTATCCAGTTTATACAGACAAAATGCTGATGGTAGTGGTTTCATGGAATGTTTTAAAAAGCAAAACTGTGGGCAGGGCACGGTGGCTCATGCCTGTAATCCCAGCACTTTGGGAGGCTGAAGTGGATCACAAGGTCAGGAGTTCGAGACCAGCCTGACCACTATGGTGAAACCCCATCTGTACTAAAAATCCAAAAAAATTAGCTGGGCGTGGTGGTGTGTGCCTGTAATCCCAGCTACTCAGGAGGCTGAGGCAGGAGAATTGCTTGAACCTGGTAGGTGGAGGTTGCAGTGAGCTGAGATTGTGCCACTGCACTCTAGCCTGGCGACAGAGTGAGACTCCATCTAAAAAAAAAAGCAAAACTGTGAAAAAATGACAAGCTACTGCATATATATATACACATACACACATATATATATATACGTGTATATATATATACATGCATATATATACACACACACACACACATATATATATATTCTTTTTTTTTTTTTTGGACACAGGGTCTTGCTCTGTTCCCCAGGCTGGTGGTGCAATCATAACTCACTTCAGCCACACACTCCCTACCTCTCAGCCTCCTAAACTGCTGAAATTACAGGCACACCCCACACCCAGTGCCTATTAAATTTAAATTCATAAAACCACTTCTCAAAGAGAACCATCTTGTGACAACAAAGACTGCATTGTACATATTCAGTTAACAAAGAACAGTATCAATAGGGCACCACACACCATGATGTCAACTGTATTTAGGGCCATCTAAATAGACTAGTACTTTGAGTGCGTGCAGTTTCAAGATGAGGGGGTTGAACAAGATCACTTTTAAACTTCCAACCACAAACATTTTTAAGATTCTGTGACTTTTATCGACTAAAGCAAAACATTTGTGAAATTTGCATTTGATGCAGCAGTTCTTATCTAATTCAACAAATATTTGTTGAGTACATGGAAAGTTGATTCTATCTTCAGCAAAAATTAAGCAGACTTGACCAGGCGCGGTAGCTTATGCCTGTAATTCCAGCACTTTGGGAGACCGAGGCGGGTGGATCACTTGAGGTCAGGAGCTTGAGACCAGCCTGGCCAACAGGGTAAAACCCCATCTCTACTAAAAATACAAAAATTAGCTGGGCGTAGTGGCACATGCCTATAATCCCAGCTAATGGGGAGGCTGAGGCAGGAGAATTGCTTGAACCTGGGAGGCAGAGGTTGCAGTGAGCCAAGGCTGCACCATTGCATTCCGGCCTGGGCAAAGAAGCAAGACTCCATCTCAAAAAAAAAAAAAGAAAAGAAAAAAAAAAAAAAAGGCTGGGCACAGTGGCTCGTCCCTGCAATCCTTTTTGGGAGGCCAAGGCAGGTGGATCACCTGAGGTCAGGAGTTCAAGACCAGCCTGGCCAGGCTGGGTGTGGTGGCTCACGCCTGTAATCCCAGCACTTTGGAAGGCCGAAGTGGGCAGATCACGAGGTCAGGAGTTCAAGACTACCCTGGCCAATATAGTGAAACTCTGTCTCTACTAAAAATACAAAAAAATTAGCCAGGTATAGTGGTGTGCGCCTGTAGTCCCAGCTACTCGGGAGGCTGAGGCAGGAGAATCACTTGAACCTGGGAGGTGGAGGTTGCCTTGAGCCAAGATCGTGCCCTTGCACTCCAGCCTGGGCAACAGAGTGAGACTCCATCTCAAAACAAAAAAGACTAGCTTGGCCAACATGGTGAAACCCTGCCTCTACTAAAATACAAAAATTAGCAGGGCATGATGGTGGGTGTTTGTAATCCCAGCTACTCAGGAGGCTGGGACAAGAGAATCACTTGAACCTGGGAGATGGTGGTTGCAGTGAGCTGAGATCATGCCACTGCACTCAGCCTGGGTGGCTAAGTAAGACTCCATCTCAAAAAAAAAAAAAAAAAAAAAAAAAATCAAGCAGACTCAAATATATGTACACATGTTCACAGTAGGAAAAAGTGGAAACAACCCAAATGTCCACCGATTGATGAAATGAATAAACAAATTGTGGTCCCTCCGTGCAGTGGAACATTACTCAGCTGTCAAAAAAAGAGAAGAGTACTGACGCATGATACATGCCTGGATGACAACAGAGCAAGACTCTGTATCAAAAAAAAATAATCATACAATATGGTATTTTTTTTTTTTTTTTTGAGACGGAGTCTCACTCTGACACCCAGGCTGGAGTGCAATGGTGCGATCTCGGCTCACTGCACCTCTGCCTTCCGGGTTCAAGCGATTCTCCTGTCTCAGCCTCCCAAATAGCTGGGACTACAGGCGCACGCCACCATGCCTAGCTAATTTTTGTATTTTTAGTAGATATGGAGTTTCATCATGTTAGCCAGGCTGGTCTCGAACTCCTGACATCAAGTGATCCTCCTGCCTTGGCCTCTCAAAGTGTCAGGATTATACGTGTGAGCCACCACGCCCAGCCACATATTGTATGATTCTTTACTTGAAATGTCCAGAAGAGGTAAATCCATAGAGATGGCGAGCTGATTAATGGTTGTCAGGGGCTGTGGGAGGGGAGAGTTAGGAGCAACTGCTTAAGAGGTACACGGTCTCCTTTTGGGGCCAGATGCGGTGGCTCATGCCTGTAATCCCAGCACTTTGGGAGGCCAAGGCAGGCAGATCACCTGAGGTCAGGAGTTTGAGACCAGCCTGGCCAACATGGCAAAACCCCTTCTCTACTAAAAATACAAAAATTAGCTGGGTGTGGTGGCGGGCACCTGTAGTCCCAGCTACTCAGGAGGCTGAGGTGGGAGAATCACTTGAACCCAGGAGGGGGAGGTTGCAGTGAGCTGAGATCTTGCCATTGCACTCCAGCCTGGGCAACAGAACAAGACTCCATTAAAAAAAAAAAAAAAGTGCCAGGTGCTGTGCCTCACGCCTGTAATCCCAGCACTTTGGGAGGCCAAGGTGGGCGGATCATGAGATCAAGAGATCGAGACCATACTAGCCAACATGGAGAAACTCCATCTCTACAAAAAATGCAAACATTAGCTGGGCGCGGTGGCACACGCCTGTAGTCCCAGCTACTATGGAGGCTGAGGCAGGAGAATCGCATGAACTGGGGAGGCGGAGGTTACAGTAAGCTGAGATCACCATTGCACTCCAGCCTGGCAACAGAGCAAGAGTCTGCCTCAAAAAAGAGAAGGGGGGGATCTCCTTTTGGGATGATGGAAATAATTTGGAACTAGAGGAAAGGTGGTAGTCACACAACATTGTGAATGTACTAAATTACACTGAATTGTTCACTTTATTTGTTTTTGTTTTTATTTTTATTTTTGTAGAGACAGGGTCTTCCTACATTGCCCAGGCTGGTCTCAAACTCCTGGGCTCAAACAGTCCTCCTGCCTCAGCCTCTCAAAGTGGTGGGATTATAGGCGTAAGCCACCATGCCCAGCCTAAATTGTTCTTTTTTTTTTTTTTTTTTTTTTTTTTTTTTTTTTTTTTCTGAAACAGCCTCACTCTGTCACCCAGGCTGGAGTACAGTGGCTCCATCTCGGCTCACTGCAACCTCTGCCTCCCGGGTTCAAGCAATTCTCCTGTCTCAGCCCCCCAAGTAGCTGGGACTACAGGTGCACACCACTATACCAGGCTAATTTCTGTATATTTAGTAGAGACAGGGTTTCACCATGTCAGTCAGGCTGGTCTCAAACTCCTGACCTCAGGTTATCCACCCACCCCAGCCTCTCAAAGTGCTGGGGTTACAGGCATGAGCCACAATGCCCGGCCGAATTGTTCATTTTTAAATGGTTGACTTTATGTTATGTGAATCTCATATCAATAAAAAATAAATAAAAGGAATAAACTATTCAAAAAAAAAAGTCAAGTAGAGAATGCATGGTAACCAGGTAGACGAAAGATTTTAGAGAAGAGATTTTTAAATCCAGAGGCAGTTTCAGCCAGGTGAAGTGGGTCACACCTGTAATCCCCACACTTTGGGAGGCTGAGGCAGGAGGATCGCTTGAGTCCAGGAGTTTGAAACCAGCCTGGTCAACACAGCCAGACTTCATCGATACAAAAAAGCTTCTTACAAAATTAGTTGGGTGTGGCTCACACCTGCATTCCCAGCTGCTCAGGAGGCTGAGGCATGAGAATCACCTTAGCCTAAGAGTTCACAGCTACAGTAAGCTATGATTGTGCTACTGCGCTCTGGTCTGGGTAATAGAGCAAGGCCCTGTCTCTGAAAACAAACAAACAAACAAACAAACAAACAGGTGTCAGTTTGGACTAAAGTTCTTCTCAAGTCTAATATTTTATTATTGTACAGATTCAGCTCTTAGTGTTCAATTCTGACAACTGGATGAATCGCAGCCTTCTTAGATCTATCACCTAACTGTACAAAAGAGACCAAAATTAAATTTTTGCTAGAAATCTAAAAAATAATAATAATAATAATAAACAAGTACAAAGAATAATCAGCTCTGCCAGGCTTTTTTTTTTTTTTTTTTTGAGATAGAATCTCACTGTGTTGCCCAGGCTGGAGTGCAGTGGTGTGATCTCGGCTCACTTCAGCCTCCACCTCACAAGTTCAAGCAATTCTCCTACTTCAGCCTCCCAAATAGCTGGGATTACAGGTGTGCGCCACCATGCCCAGCTAATTTTTGTACTTTTAGTAGAGATAGAGTTTCACCATGTTAGCCATGCGTGTCTCGAACTCCTGACCTCAATTGATCAACCTGCCTTAGCTGCCAAAGGTGCTGGGATTACAGGCATGAGGCACTGCGCCTGGCCCTAAATTTTTATTTGTTTATTTATTTTGAGACAGGGTCTCACCCTGTTGCCTGGGCTGGAGTGCAGTGTGCAATCTTAGCTCACTGCAGCCTCAACTTCCCAGGCCTACATGATCCTCCCACCTCAGCCTCCCGAGTAGCTGGGACTACAGGTACATGCCACCACACTCAGCTAGTTTTTGTATTTTTTGTGGAGACAGGATCTTGTTATGTTGCCCAGGCTGGTCTTGAACTCCTAGGCTCAAGCAATCTGCCTACCTGGGCCTCCCAAAGTGCTGGGATTACAGGTGTGAACTATCCACCTGGATATTTTTCTTTTCTTTCTTCAGACCAGACCTTGATCTCAGACCGCCCAAGGGATTTGCTATGACTGGAAGGAAGGAGAGAGGGAAGGTAGGGCTGCTACCCAAGAAGAGTAAAAAAAAAAAAAAAAAAAAAAAGGAATTGATATTCAGATTTTGACATTCAAAATGGTATTTTAAAAACAGCTTGAGATATAATTTACATACCCTACGATTTACCCATTGAAAGTGTGTAACTCAGGCCAGGCGCGGTGGCTCACGCCTGTAATCCCAGCACTTTGGGAGGCCAAGGTGGGCGGATCACCTGAAGTCAGGAGTTCGAGACCAGCCTGACCAACATGGAGAAACCCTGTCTCTACTAAAAATATAGAATTAGCTGGGCATGGTGGCACATGCCTGTAATCCTAGCTACTCAGGAGGCTGAGGCAGGAGAATCGCTTGAACCTGGGAGGCAGAGGTTGCGGTGAGCTGAGATGGCACCATTACACTCCAGCCTGGGCAACAACAGTGAAACTCTGACTCAAAAAAAAAAAAAAAAGTGTGTTACTCAATGGTTTTTAATATAATACATTATGAATTTTTTAGATTGTGGTAAACTATATATAACATAAACTTTTCCATTTTAACTTTTTTTTTTCCCTCTGGGAGACGAGGGTCTTGCTTTGTTGCCCAGGCTGTTCTGAAACTCCCACCTCAAGCGATCCTCCTCCTTTGGTCTTCCAAAGTGCTGGGATTATGGGGTAAGCCACTGCATCTGGCCCATTTTAACCATTAAGTATACAACTCAGAGGCATTAATTTACAATATTGGTGCCACCCCAAATAGGATTTTGCAGAGAAAAAAAAAAGTGGCTTGATATCCCAGCAAAAGCAACGAAGGATTTTTTTAAATTTCTTTATTTTTCATTTGTCATATCAAGGACCCTGAAGGCCAGATTTTTTGCTACCATATACAGAAGAAACTCCTCTCTGACATTAAGACTTAGCCACTCCAGCCTGGGCGACAAGCGAGACCCTGCATATACACACACACACACACACACACACACACACACACACACTTAGCCAGGCCGAAAATGGTAAGAAGGAAGACATGACATAGAAGACATGAAAGAGAGCAGTGTCCTTCCAGACAGAGGAGTCAATGGGGAGAAAGGAAGAGGAACAGAGGTGAGGGATGCAGATCTACCGACTGAGATCTGGGACAGGGAGGGGAGCCTTTGTCCCCACTCCATATTTGAGCGTCTGGAAGAAAACCCTTGGGCAGGGTGGGGGCCCCAAGCCAACATTTTTAAGATGCACGTGACAAGGTCAGAAGTAAGGAAGATCCAGTTTGTGCTCCGGGACTTTCCTTAGACACTCAGCAGCATGAATGCTTGGTTGAGAGTTTTGGGTGCCTACTCTGGGACCCACGCTGGCAGTATCATGGCAGAGATTCAGAGGAGTCAGCTGTGCCAGCGATTGGAGGGGAGGTTGACTCAGCAGGGAGGAGGCACTGAGTCCTGACTGAGCCAAGAAAGAGCATATGTTAGGAGCGGACTCCAACCACTTAGACACAGAACTGGGACACCACGTTACAGGACCCAGCTGTGGCTAACATTGCTAATTGCCTCCCGGAGATTCATTCCCCTTTTGTACTAAACAAACCTCTATTTTATGTGGCGTGGCAATGTGCCCAACAACTTACACTCACTTGCTCAATCTTCCCCTGGGAAAGTCGGCTAGAGGTGCTTCTGGGAAAAAGCTTTTCCTTTCCTGATAAATGGGCACAGACATAGGTGTGCTCTCTGGGGCCGAAGCAGCCATGTTGTTACCCTGAGGTGATGAGGATGACGACAAAAGCCATCAGGCCAAGGTGGCAGAGTAGAAAGACTGAAGGAACAGAACTACTCTCTTGGGAAGAGCACGATTTATCTGGAGCAAATACTTTAATAAGAACCAAATTAGGCTGGGCGCAGTGGCTCATGCCTGTAATCGTACTACTTTGGGAGGCCAAGGTGGGCAATCCATCTCAAAAAAAAAAAAAAAAGAAAAGAAATTAATGGCTAGCAGACTGATAGACAAAGGACTTTGTGAAGAAAGTAGAAATGGCCGCTTGAAGATTTTTTTTTTTTTTTCAGACGGAGTCTCACTCTGTTGCCCAGGTTGGAATTCAGTGGCACGATCTCCACTTACTGTGACCTCCGCCTCCCGGATTCAAGCAGTTCTCAGCCTCAGCCTCCCAAGTAGCTGAGACTACAGTTGCGCGCCACCACGTCTGGGTAATTTTTGTATTTTTAGTAGAGATGGGGTTTCACCATGTTGGCCAGGCTGGTCTTGAACTCCTGACCTTAGCTGATCCACCCACCTCGGCCTCCCAAAGTGCTGGCAGCCCCACTTGAAGATTTTTATTGTTTTATGGTGTGTTGTGGGTAGTGGTGTTGTACTCCAATTTTTTCTTTCTTTTTTTTTTTTTTTTTTGAGACATAGTCTCGCTCTGTCACACAGGCTGGAGTGCAGTGGCATTATCTCGGCTCACTGTAAGCTCCGCCTCCCAGGTTCACGCTATTCTCCTGCCTCAGCCTCCCGAGTAGTAGCTGGGACTACAGGCGCCCGCCACCACGCCCCACTAATTTTTTTGTATTTTTAGTAGAGACGGGGTTTCACCGTGTTAGCCAGTATGGTCTCGATCTCCTGGCCTTGTGATCTACCTGCCTCAGCCTCCCAAAGTGCTGGGATTACAGGCGTGAGCCACCGTGCCTGGTTCCAATTTTTTTCATAAAATGTCTATCGCAGCCGGGCCTGGTGGCTCAAGTTTGTAATCCCAGCACTTTGGGAGGCCGAGGCGGGCAGATCACAAGGTCAGGAGGTCGAGACCATCCTGGCTAACACGGTGAAACCCCATCTCTACTAAAAATACAAAAAATTAGCCGGGCGTGGTGGCGGGTTCCTGTAGTCCCAGCTACTCGGGAGGCTGAGGCAGGAGAATGGTGTGAACCCAGGAGGCGGAGCTTGCAGTGAGCCGAGATCGCGCCACTGCACTCCAGCCTGGGCGAAAGAGTGAGACTCCATCTCAAAAAAAAAAAAAGGTCTATTGCTTAATGCTTTTGAATTTGGCTTTCAGGCACGTCACATAGTCTTGAGTCCTGCTCCAAGGTAGACATGGCTTCAGGGGAGAAAAAAAGGTTGTTTATAGCTTAACCTCAGTAGTGAGTTCTTAAATGACACTTGGATACTCTATAAAGTATATAATCCATATTTAAATACAAACACAACTAGTATTTTCACATAGAAATCATCTCATAATTCTGGACTTCGTCCCAGATAGGGGAGTTTATCTTTTGTTTTGTTTCCTTTTGCTTTGACACAGAGTATCACTCTGTTGCCCAGGCTGGAGTGTAGTGGCAGATTCTCAGCTCACTGCAACCTCCACCTCCCTGGCTCAAGCTATCCTCCCACCTCAGCCTCCTGAGTAGCAGGGACTATAGGTACACACCACCACACCCAGCTAATTTTTGAATTTTTTGTAAAGACAGGGTTTGACCATGTTGTCCAGGCTGGTCTTGAACTCCTAGGGATCAAACAATTCTCCCTCCTCAGCCTCCCAAAGTGCCAGGATTACAGGTATGGTGAGCCACCATGCCCAGCCAAGGGTAGTTTATCTTACCGTTATTTCCTGCATTCCTATGTTAACCTCAGGCTGAACATTGATGTCGAATGCATGAGTAATCCACTTTTTCTCCAGTGTCTATCCTCTACCCTATCTGTTTTTGTTTTTGTTTGGTAGAGACAGGATTTTGCTTTGTTGCCTAGGTTGGTTTCAAACTCCTTGGTTCAAGTGATCCTTCTGCCTGGGCCTTCCAAAGTGCTGGCATTACAGGTATGAGCCACTGCATCAGCCCTCTACCTTGTCTCTCTCTCTTTTTTTTTTTTTGAGATGGAGTCTTGCTCTGTTGTCTAGGCTGGAGTGCAGTGGCGCAATCTCAGCTCACTGCAACCTCCGCCTCCCAGGTAGGAGCTGGGATTCTAAGTGCCTGCCAACATGTCCGGCTAATTTTTGTATTTTTAGTAGAGACCGGTTTTGCCATGTTGGCCAGGCTGGTCTCAAACTCTTGACCTCAAGTGGTCCGCCTTCCAAACTGCTGGGATTACAGGCATGGGCCACTGTACCCAATCTCTACTTTGTCTCTTAACTGATTCCTCATTAGCAAGTAAATATATTTGAGCTCTTCTATCTTAAAAACAAAACCAAACAAAACTGTCCCTCAGTACATTTCCTAGACAAGCTTCTTGAGCTTTATGCCTGATATCTCTGTTTACCCTTAGCAATCTTACTTTTGCCCCCATGGCTTAGCTGAAATTGCTATAGCCAACATTATTAACAGGCATTTCATTTAGTGACCTTAGTGGTATGGCTGTCATTGATGGCTTTGGTAGTAGTAGTTTCATCTGAGCAGTGGAGACAAGAATTTAACCCACCTGAGCTCTTAGCAGCATTTTCACTGTTGCCTAGTCTGTCTATGGTATATTGTAAAAAGTGAACAAAGCCGGGCACAGTGGCTCACGCCTGTAATCCCAGCACTTTGGGGGGCCGAGGTGGGCGAATCACCTGAGGTCAGAAGTTTGAGACCAGCCAGACCAAGATGGAGAAACCCATCTCTACTAAAAATACAAAATTAGCTGAGCGTGGTGGCACATGTCTATAATCCCAGCTACTTGGGAGACTGAGGCAGGACAATCGCTTGAACCTGGGAGGTGGAGGTTTCAGTGAGCCAAGATTGCGCCACTGCACTCTAGCCTGGGCAACAAGAGCAAAACTCTGTCTCAAAAGCAAGTGAATACAATTATTCATGTCAAACTCTACAAGCAGAGCTACCTAGATAACCGCAACTGACTGTAGATGCATCAGGGAACCCAGCTGAGACCAGAAGAACTGCTCAACTAAGCACAGCCTAAATTTCCAACCCACAGAATTATGAGTGAAATAAATGGTTCCAGCTTTAAACTACTAAGTTTTGGGATGGGTTGTTACTCAGCCATAGCTAAATGATATGTCCTCTTTCCACATCCCCTTCTCAGCTATGTTTTCCATAACACCATACTCTGCTATTTTCCTCCATCCTCTCTGGCTGTTCCTTTTCAATCTCTTTGCAAATCTCTACCTACCCCTTAAGACTGATGTTCCTCAGGGATCTCTTCTAGTTTCTCTTCTCTTCCTACTGGGTTCAAGTGATCCTCCTGCCTTGGCCTTCCAAAGTGCTGGGATTACAGCACTTTGGATAATCTCATCAGTTTACCCTCAATTACTATCCATAATATATAGAAACAATTCCTGATCTTTTTTTTTTTTTTTTTTGAAACTGAGTCTTGCTTTGTAACCCAGGCTGGAGTACAGTGGTGCGATCTCAGCTCACTGCAACCTCTACCTTTCAAGTTCAAGCAATTCTCCTGCCTCAGCCTCCTGAGTAGCTGGGATTATAGGCGTGCACGCCCCGCTAAGTTTTCTTTTTTTTGAGACAGAGTCTTCTTTTTTTTTTTTTTTTTTGAGACAGAGTCTCGCTCTGTCGCCCAGGCTGGAGTGCAGTGGCCGCATCTCAGCTCACTGCAAGCTCCGCCTCCCGGGTCTACACCATTCTCCTGCCTCAGCCTCCCGAGTAGCTGGGACTACAGGCGCCCGCCACCTCACCCGGCTAGTTTTTTGTATTTTTTTAGTAGAGACGGGGTTTCACCGTATTAGCCAGGCTGGTCTCGATCTCCTGACCTTGTGATCCGCCCGTCTCGGCCTCCCAAAGTGCTGGGATTACAGGCTTGAGCCACCGCGCCAGGCCTTTTTTTTTTTTTTTTTTGAGACAGAGTCGCTTTGTCACCCAGGCTAGAGTGCAGTGGCGCCATCTTGGCTCACTGCAACCTCCGCCTCCCCGGTTCAAGCAATTCTCCTGCCTCAGCCTCCTGAGTAGCTGGGATTACAGGCATGTGCCACCACGCCCAGCTAATTTTTGTATTTTTTTAGTAGAGATGGGTTTTCACCGTGTTGGCCAGGATGGTTTCAATCTCCTGACCTCGTGATCCACCCGCCTTGGCCTCCCAAAGTGTTGGGATTACAGGCATGAGCCAATGCACCCGGCCAAGTTTTCTATTATTAGTAGAGATGGGGTTTCACCATGTTGGCCAGGCTGGTCTTAAACTCCTGGCCTCAAGTGATCCACCCGCCTTGGCCTCCCAAAGTGCTGGGGTAACAGGCATGAGCTGCTGTGCCCAGCCTGCTAAACCTTTATATCCAGTCTTTTTTTTTGTAAATTCAGATACAAAGTCTCACACTATTGCCCAAGCTGGAGTGCAGTGGCATGATTCCAGCTCACTGCAGCCTTGACCTCCCCAGGCTCAGATAATACTCCCACCTTAGCCTCCGAAGTAGGGACATATTTTTTGTAGAGATGGGGTTGAGGAGATTCTCACCATGTTGGCCAGGCTGGTCTTGAACTCCTGGCCTCAAGTGATCCTCCTGCCTCAGCCTCCTGAGTAGCTGGGACTACAGGTGTATGGTACTGCAACCAGCCAATAAATATTTTTATTTATTTATTTAAGACAGGGTCTCACTCCGTCACCCAGGCTGGAGTGCAGAGAGATGATCTCTGCTCACTCACTGCAACCTCTGCCTTCTGGGTTCAAGTGATTCTCCCACTTCACCCACTCAAGTATCTGGGACCACAGGCGCACACCACCATACCCTGCTACTTCTTCGTATCTTTTGTAGATTCGAGATTTTGCCATGTTCCCCAGGCTGGTCCCAAACTTCTGGCCTCAAGTGATCCTCCTGCCTGGGTCTCCCAAAGTGGTGGAATTACAGGTGTGAGCCACCATGCCTGGCCCAAAAAATATGTATTGGTTTTATCATATGCACCAATTGTATATATTCCATGCTGAACTCTTAAGTCCTCGTCTGGGACTCATTTCCTTAGCTTCTGTCCACATCAGATCAGTCACCAACTTCTGTCAATTCTGTCTCAACTTTGTGCTGAATCCATCTACTCTTTTCCAGCCCTACTACCACTCTAGTTCAGAATGCCATCAATTATAGGACTCTTCCAACAATGTAGGCAAAAAATGTAACCCTAGCACTTTGGGAGGCCGAGGTGGGAGGATCACTTGAAGCCAGGAGTTCAAAACCAGCCTGGGTAACATAGCCCACCACTACAGAAAAATAAAAATAAAATAAAATAAGATAAAAATTAGCCGAGCATGGTGGCACACAACTGTACTCCTAGCTACTCAGGAGGCTGAGGCAGGATTGCTTAAGCCCCGGAATTCAAGGGGACAGTGAATTCAGATGGCACCACTGTACTTCAGCCTGGGCGACAGAGGCAGACCTTGTCTCAAAAACAAAAAAACAAAGTTCTTTCCTCTGAATAAGAGCAATATGTGCTTGTTAGTCTTCCTGTCTCATTTGTTACTGTTCTTCAATCCTTTCTCTGCCTTGTTTTCAGAATGGTCTTTTTATAAGGCACAATTAATATAACGCCCCTATTGAAAACTTTTGTGAGACAACCAGCCTTTATGTGTGCCTGAATGTGATGCGATATAAAATAAACAGCACCATCTATGATGCATTCTTGCCAAAAAAAAAAAAAAAAAGATATTGAATCTAATCAAGACTTTAAGGCTAACTTCCAGTTTGCAGACAATAAAAGAAATAGAAGAAAAGTCTGGGTGCGGTGGCTCATGCCTCTAACCCCAGCACTTTGGGAGGCCAAGGCAGGCAGATCACTTGAGGCCGGGAGCTCAAGACCAACCTGGCCAACATAGTAACACCCTGTCTCTACTAAAAATACAAAAATTAGCCGAGCATGGTATTGCGTGCTGTACTCCCAGCTACTGCAGTGGTTGAGGCGGGAGAATCGCTCGAACCCAGGAGGCGGAGGTTGCAGTGAGCTGAGATCGAGCCATTGTACTCTAGCCAGGGCAACAGAGTGAGAAAAAAAAAAAAAAAAGAAGAAGAAGAAAGAAAGAGAGAAAGAGAGAGAGATTGAGAGAGAGAGAGAAAGAAAGAGAAAGAAGGAAGGAAAGAAGAAAAAAAGGAAGGAAGGAAGGGAGGGAGGGAGGGAGAAAGGGAGGGAGGGAGGGAGGGAGGGAGGAAGAAAAGTTAAGCCAGGCGCAGTGGCTCACGCCTCCCAAAGTAATTCCAGCACTTTGGGAAGCTGAGGCGGGCAGATCACAAGGTCAGGAGTTCAAGACCAGCCTTGTGAAACCCCATCTCTACTTAAAAAAAAAAAATACAGAAATTAGCCGAGTGTGGTGATGTGTGCCACCTCGTCTCTATTAAAAAAAGTTAAATAGGCTGGGCACGGTGGCTCACGCATGTAATCCCAACACTTTGGGAGGCCAAGGCGGGCGGATCGCGAGGTCAGGATATCGAGACCATCCTGGCTAACACAGTGAGACCCCCGTCTCCACTAAAAATATAAAAAATTAGCCGGGCGTGGTGGTGGGCACCTGTAGTCCCAGCTACTCAGGAGGCTGAGGCAGGAGAATGGCATGAACCCGGGAGGCAGAGCTTGCAGTGAGCTGAGATTGCGCCACTGCACTCCAGCCTGGGCGACAGAGGAAGACTCTGTCTCCCCACAAAAAAAAAAAAAAAAAAAAAAAAAAAAAAAGCGGCCGGGCGCAGTGGCTCAAGCCTGTAATCCCAGCACTTTGGGAGGCCGAGACGGGCGGATCACGAGGTCAGGAGATCGAGACCATCCTGGCTAACACGGTGAAACCCCATCTCTACTAAAAAAATACAAAAAATTAGGCGGGCGCCTGTAGTCCCAGCTACTCTGGAGGCTGAGGCAGCATAAACCCGGGAGGCGGAGCTTGCAGTGAGCTGAGATCCGGCCACTGCACTCCAGTCCGGGCGACAGAGCGAGTCTCCGTCTCAAAAAAAAAAAAAAAAAAAAAAAGCTAAATAACAAATCCAGAAGCTAGAACATTCTATAGGACAACTGGCCCAGTTTTTTATTTCTTTTTTTTTTTTTTTGAGACGGAGTCTTGCCCAGGCTGGAGTGCAGTGGCACGATCTTGGCTCACTGCAAGCTCCGCCTCGCAGGTTCACGCCATTCTCCTGCCTCAGCCTCTCGTGTAGCTGGGACTACAGGCGCCCGCCACCAAGCCCGGCTAATTTTTTTGTATTTTTAATAGAGACGGAGTGTCACCGTGTTAGCCAGGATGGTCTTGATCTCCCGATCTCGTGATCCGCCCGTCTCGGCCTCCCAAAGTGCTGGGATTACAGGCGTGAGCCACTGCACGTGGCTTCTTTTTTTTTTTTTTTTGAGATGGAGTCTCACTTTGTCACCCAGGCTGGAGTGCAGTGGCACGATCGTGGCTCACTACAACCTCTGCCTCCCGGGTTCAAATGATTCTCTTGCCTCAGCCTCCTGAGTAGCTGGGGTTACAGGCACGCACCACGAAGCCCAGCTAATTTTTTTTTTTTTTTAAATAGAGACAGAGTTTCACCATGTTGCCCAGGCTGGTCTCAAACTCCTAGGCTCAAGCAATCCACCACCTTGGTCTCTCAAAGTGCTGGGATTACAGGCATGAGCCGCCACAACCAGTCCAGTTTTTTCAAAAGCATTATAGAAAAAATAAAAAAAATAAAAAAAGGAGGGGACTGTGATACACTGAAAAACTAAAAATAGTGTTAAGAGAAATTGAAGAAGACCTAAATAAATGAAAAGACATTCTGGCTGGGAATGGTGGCTCACACCTGTAATCCTAACACTTTGGGAGGCTGAGATCATGCCACTGCACTCCAGCTTGGGTGATAGAGTGAGACTCCATCTCAAAAAAATCAAAATAAAAATAGCAATAGAGCATTATTATTATCATTCATCCATTGCTATGGTCTGAATATATCTCCCCAGAA
The DNA here is from genome assembly GCF_024542745.1 of Macaca thibetana thibetana. NCBI lineage: Eukaryota > Metazoa > Chordata > Mammalia > Primates > Cercopithecidae > Macaca > Macaca thibetana. Next base: position 118,790,995 of record NC_065588.1, read on the forward strand.
TTAATATGGGGAAATCCTAACCCCCAAGTTGATGATATTAAGAGGTGGGGCTTTTGGGAGGTGATTAAGTCATGAGGGCAGAGACACCTCAGGGCTGGGCGCCATGGCTCACGTCTGTAATCCCAGCACTTTGGGAGTCCAAGGTAGGCAGATCATGAGATCAGGAGATCGAGACCATCCTGGCTAACACAGTGAAACCCTGTCTCTACTAAAAATACAAAAAGTTAGCTGTGTGTGGTGGTACTCGTATGTAGTTCCAGCTACTTGGGAGCCTGAGACAGGAGAATCCTTTAAACCTGGGAGGTGGAGGTTGCAGTGAGCTAAGATCATGCCACTGTGCTCCGCTCTGGGTGACAGAGCAAGACTCCGTCTCAAAAAAAAAAAAAAAAAAAAAAGAAAGAAAGGCACCTCAGAGAGTTAACGAGACTTTTCCACTACGTCAGTACACAGTGAACAGATGCCATCTATGAACCAGGAAATGGTCTATAGCAGACACTGAATTTGCTGGCACCTTAATCTTGGACTTCCCAGCCTCTAGAACTCTGAGAAATACATTTTGTTTCTAAGCTATCCAATTTATGGTATTTTTCTTTTTTTTTTTTTTTTTTGTTGAGACGGAGTCTTGCTCTGTCACCCAGGGTAGAGTGCAGTGGCGCGATCTCGGCTCACTGCAGCCTCCGCCTCCCAGGTTCAAGCAATTCTCCCACCTCAGCCTCCTGAGTAGCTGGGATTACAGGCATGCACCACCATGCCCAGCTAATTTTTGTATTTTTAGTAGAAACAGGGTTTTGCCATGTTGGCCAGGCTGGTCTCGATCTTCTGACCTCAGGTGATCTGCCCGACTCGGCCTTCCAAAGTGCTGGGATTACAGACATGAGTCACCGCCTGGCATTTTTTATAGCAGCCTGAATGGACTAAGACAGCCATAAAAAGGAATGAAATACTGATCTATGCTATGACATGGAGGAACTTTGAAAACATGATGCTAAATGAAAGAAGCCAGTCACAAAAGACCACAAACTGTATAACTCCATTGCTATAAAATGTCCAGATAGGAAAATCATAGGGACAGAAAGTATATGAGTGGTTGCCAGGGGCAGGGGAAAGAGGAAATGGGGAGTGACTGATAATGGATACGGGCTTTCTTTGGGGGATGATGAAATATTCTCAAATTGTTTGTGGTGATGGCTTTACAACTCTGGGAATAGACTAAAAATCACTGAATTGTACACTTTAAAATGGCAAGTTTTTAAATATGTGAATTATATTTCAATAAAACTGTTATACAGTTTTATATAGAGCTACCCATATATGAGTACATGTACAACGGGTGAGATCTTCTGAACGCTATAGAGCGCACCAATGTCTATTTCTTTTTGGGATATTGTAGTATACGGTTGTGTGTTAACATTGGCGAGACCTAGGAGAGGATGCCTGGGACTTTCCAGTATGTTGTTTTGCAACTGTCAGTAAATCTATGATTGTTTCAAAATAGTAAGTTCAAAAAAAAAAAAAATACATCATGAGGCAAAATGGTTAGGTTGTTTTATTTATTTATTTTGAGACAGAGTTTCACTCTTGTTGCCCAGGCTGGAGTGCAGTGGCACGATCTTGGCTCATTGCAACCTCTGTCTCCCAGGTTCAAGCGATTCTCCTGCCTCAGCCTCCTGAGTAGCTGTGATTACAGGTGTGCACCACCACACCTGACTAATTTTTTTTTTTTTGAGACGGAGTCTCCCTCTGTCACCAGGCTGGAGTGCAGTGGCACAATCTCAGCTCACTGCAACCTCTGCGTCCCAGGTTCAAGCGATTCTCCTGCCTCAGCCTCCTAAGTAGCTGGGACTACAGGTGCCTGCCACCACACTCGGCTAATTTTTGTATTTTTAGTAGAGATGGGGTTTTACCATGTTGGCCAGGATGGTCTCGATCTCCTGACCTCGTGATCTGCCCGCCTCAGCCTCCCAAAGTGTTGGGATTACAGGCATGAGCCATTGCGCCTGGCCACTTTTTTGTATTTTTTTTTTGAGATGGAGTCTCGCTCTGTTGCCCAGGCTGGAGTGCAGTGGCACAATCTCAGCTCACCACAACCTCCACTTCCTGGGTTTGAGTGATTCTCCTGCCTCAGCCTCCCAAGTAGTTGGGACTACAGGCATGCCCCACCGTGCCTGGCTAATTTTTGTATTTTTAGTAGAGATGGGGTTTCACTATATTGGCCAGGCTGGTCTCGAACCCTGACCTTGTGATCCATCCGTCTTGGCCTCCCAGAATGCTGGGATTGCAGGCGTGAGCGACTGTGATGGTCTCTTTTTATATATTTTTAGTAGAGACCGGGTTTGGCCATGTTGGCCAGGCTGGTCTTGAATTCCTGACCTCAGGTGATCCTCCCGCCTTGGCCTCCCAAAGTGCTGGGATTACAGGCATGAACCACCATACCTGGCCTAGTGTTCTTTCAGTTTCAAGTGTGTTGAAAAATGTACCATGCGGCCGGGCGCGGTGGCTCAAGCCTGTAATCCCAGCACTTTGGGAGGCCGAGACGGGCGGATCACAAGGTCAGGAGATCGAGACCATCCTGGCTAACATGGTGAAACCCCGTCTCTACTAAAAATACAAAAAACTAGCCGGGCGAGGTGGCGGGCGCCTGTAGTCCCAGCTACTCGGGAGGCTGAGGCAGGAGAATGGCGTAAACCCGGGAAGCGGAGCTTGCAGTGAGCTGAGATCAGGCCACTGCACTCCAGCCTGGGCGACAGAGCGAGACTCCGTCTCAAAAAAAAAAAAAAAAAAAAAAAAAAAAAAAAAAAAAAAAAAAAAAAAAAAAAAAAGAAAAATGTACCATGCATTTATCTCTATTCCCTTCCTAAATCTTACCAAAATGGCACTGAACGCATGAAAATCCCACAAGGATAAAGAGAACAGAAGTACCAATAGCTTTTTTTTTTTTTCCTTTCTAAAAGTATTTTTGGAGAATGAAAGGCAGAATAATACCCAGTTTTAGTAGAAGAAAGGAAGCTGGAAGTGCCTTTAGAGGGGATGCTGATGAGGAGCAAGCAGTTTCACCCCACACAACCTGGGGAGGCTCAGGAACTAGAGACAGAGGTGCCACAAGAGGTGAGGATGAATCGTGGGCTGGCGGTATGCCACGGGACACTTGGGACCTCCTTTTTAGATGTCAGCCCTGCAGCAGCCTCAGAGAATCTTTCCCTCCCTCCCTCCCTCCCTTCCTCCCTTCCTTCCTTCCTCCCTCCCTTCCTCCTTTCCTCCCTCCCTCCCTCCCTCCTTTCTTCCCTCCCTTCCTCCCTCCCCCCTCCCTCCCTCCCTCCCTCCCTCCCTTCCTTCCTTCCTTCCTTCCTTCCTTCCTTCCTTCCTTCCTTTCTTCCTTCCTTCCTTCCTTCAACAGAGTCTTGCTCAATCACCCAGGCTGGAGTGCAGTGGTGTGATCTCTATTCACTGCAACCTCTACCTTCTGGGTTCAAGCAATTCTCCTGCCTCAGCCTCCCAAGTAGGTGGGATGCGTGCCACCACGCCCGGCTAATTTTTGTACTTTTAGTAGAGACGGGGTTTCACCTTATTGGCCAGGCTGTTCTCAAACTCCTGACCTCAGGTGATCCACCCGCCTTGGCCTCCCAAAGTGCTAGGATTACAGGCATGAGCCACCGCGCCGGGCCTATTTTTTTTTTTTTTTAATTTAATTTTATTATTATTATTTTTTTTGAAACGGAGTCTCGCTCTGTCGCCCAGGCTGGAGTGCAGTGGCCGGATCTCGGCTCACTGCAAGCTCCGCCTCCCAGGTTCACGCCATTCTCCTGCCTCAGCCTCCCGAGTAGCTGGGACTACAGGCGCCCGCCACCTCGCCCGGCTAGTTTTTTGTATTTTTTAGTAGAGACGGGGTTTCACCGTGTTAGCCAGGATGGTCTCGATCCCTTGACCTCGTGATCCACCCGTCTCGGCCTCCCAAAGTGCTGGGATTACAGGCTTGAGCCACCGTGCTCGGCCCTATTTTTATTTTTTAGAGACAGGGTCTCACTTTTCCACCCAGGCTAGAGTGCAATGGCATGATCATAGCTCACTGCAGCCTTGAAGTCCTGGGCTCGAGGGATCCTCCTGCCTCAACGTCTCAAGTACCTAAGACTATATGTGTGCACCACCATGCCAGGCTAATTTTTCTTTTCTTTAAAAACAAGAAACAATGTGTCTTTTTTTTTTTTTAGGCTAGGCTAATTTTTTTGTTTGTTTGTTTTTTGGTTTTTGAGACTGAGTCTCACTTGGTCGCCAGGCTAGAGTGCGGTGGCGCAATCTCCGTTCACTGCAACTTCTGTCTCCCTGGTTCAAGCGATTCTTCTGCCTCAGCCTCCTGAGTAGCTGGGGTTACAGGCACGTGCCACCACACCCAGCTAATTTTTGTATTTTTAGTAGAGATGAGGTGTCACCATGTTGGCCAGGCTGGTCTCAAACTCCTGGCCTCAAATGATCTACCTGCCTCGACCTCCCAAAGTGCTGGGGTTACAGGCGTGAGCCACCGCGCCTGGCTCTAAATAACTTTTTATGTTTTGTTTTGTTTTTTGTATACATAACAAAGTTTGCAATTTATCATGAAGGAATTTATTTTTATTTTATTTTTAGATTTGAACTAGTTATATAAATTATAGAACTGGGACATGAATATGGTAATTCAAATACAGAAGAGTAATAAAAATAAAACTCTTTCCTTTGGACCATGAATTTCTCATACTGCTCTCTATATTCCCTAGAATTTTCTAGCAATGACTTACAATTGCCTTTTTTCCCCCCAAGTTGGCAGAAGAGACCATTTTTAATCTTAGACTTTTCAATTATTTGCATTATTTTTGGGGTCCCATGTCTTCCTCTATTCTTGGTTTTGTTTTGCCTTTTTCATTTTATATTCAAGAACTTCAGCTGGGTGAGGTGGCTCATGCCTGAAATCCCAGCACTGTGGGAGCATCATTTGAGCCCAGGAGTTTGAGACCAGCCTGAGCCACATAGCAAGACCCCATCTTTACAAAAAATAGTAAAAGATTAGCTGGGTGTGATGTTGTGCACCTGTAGTTCCAGCTACTCAGGAGGCTGAGGTGGGAAGATTGCCTGAGCCCACTCCAGCCTCGACCACAGAGGAAAAAGAAGAAATTCTTCACGGTACATGCCTTAGAGTGCAATTGGTGAGTCATAAGGTATGCACATGTTTAACTTCGCTGTATATTGCCCAATTACTCTCTAAATGGCAGGTCCAGTTCTACTATGTTTCCAGCAGTAGAATTTAAGAATTCCCACTGCAAAGCCTAGCATGATGGCACACACCTGTAATTCCAGCTACTTGGGAGGCTAAAGCGAGACAATCCCTTGGACCCAGGAGTTTGAGTCAAACCAGGGCAACATAGTGACAACCCCTGTCTTCAAAAATATGTGGGTATTGCACCTAACAATATATATACATTCAGCCAGGCATGGTGGCTCACGCCTGAAATCCCAGCACTTTGGGAAGCCGAGGCGGGTGGATCACTTGAGGCCAGGAGTTCAAGACCAGCCTGGCCCACCTGGTGAAACCTCGTCTCTACAAAAAATACAAAAATTAGCCGGGTGTGGCAGCACCCACCTGTAGTCCCAGCTACTTGGGAGGTTGAGGCAGGAGAATTGCTTGAACCCGGGAGGCAGAGGTTGCAGTGAGAAGAGATCGCACCACTGCACTCCAGCTTGGGCGACAGAACAAAAAAAAAAAAAAAAAAAAAGAGTATATATACATATATGTGTGTGTGTGTGTGTATTCCAGTAACAATATAAAATGTAACATACATATACATGTAATATAGTTTAGTTAACATGTATTACATAGAAAAGTTAATATATTAAATAATACATGTTATATATTATCTAGTACAACTTATCTTTTATATATACACACATACACACTGTCTTTAATACATATATTAGCGGAATAGATAGATAGACCCCTTTCCATATCAGAAGATGTAGATTATCTCACATTTACAATTTTTTTTTTTTTTGAGACAGAGTTTTGCTCTAGTTGCCCAGGCTGGAGTGCAATGGCGCAATCTCTACTCACTGCAAACTCCGCCTCCTGGGTTCGAGAGATTCTCCTGTTTCAGCCTCCCGAGTAGCTGGAATTACAGGCATGCACCACCACACCCGGCTAATTTTGTATTTTTAGCAGAGATGGGTTTCTCCATGTTGGCCAGGCTGGTCTCGAACTCCCAACCTCAGGTGATCCACCTGCCTCAGCCTCCCAAAGTGCTGAGATTACAGGCATGAGCCACCGTGCCTGGCCCCATATTTTAAATTATTCAATTTTTTTTTTCCCTAGAGATAAGGTCTCGCCATGTCGCTCAGGCTGGTCTTGAACTCCTAGGCTCAAGCGATCCGGCTACCTCAGACTCCCAAAGAGCTGGGATTACAGGCGCGAGCCACTGTACCCCGCCTCCTCATTTTTTTAAACCATTGCATTGTGAGATCATAGCGTGCTGTGATTTCAACAGCTTCCTACTGATAGACATTTAAGTTCAGTACTTGCTATTACACACATTGCCACAGCAAACAGCCTTGGGTGCATATATAGTATACTTGTATTTCTTTTCTTCTTAAAAACTTTTTTTGCCTTACCAAGAAGCTTGAATCTGAAGCACACATAGTGTGCTTTTACAAACATAGTTGTAGGATTAATTCTTAGATTAGAACCACTGAATCTAAAATATGCACATTTAAATTTTTTAAAAATTTACCCTCCGGAAAAAAGAGTGAGCCAATTTATATCCCCACCAATAATGTATGAGAATGCCTGTTCCCCTCTACTTTAACCTTTCTTAAATGTAAAACCAATCTTACTCCATCAAATATAGGCCATCAGAGACTACCAGGAAATAGCTATGCATATGTTCCTGTCAGATAAAGCCATTTGAATCCCTAATGAAATTCCTAAAGCTCAAAGGAGATAAGGGTGCCTAAATCTGCTGGGACCAGTCAGATGTTGAGGTTCATGCTCTGCTGGTCAAAAATTATCTTACATTTTGATAGAGTTTACGTCGGTTAGCACGATCTCAGCAGCTAGGCTAACTCAGACTAGCTGAGACAATAAGGAAACTCTTTAGCTCACAAAACAGGATGTTTGCAACATGGTTCAGCTTCAGGGTTGGTTGATTTAGTGGCTCAAGCCACTAAATTTCTCAGGCACCCAAAATCTCTTTCTCTGCCATTTGCAGAGGTGGCTTCATCCTTCATTCAACCATCCTAAGGTAAGATGGTTGCCAGAGCAATGGATATTGTATATGATACATTTCTGTCTCATGCGTTGTGTGAAGAGACCACTAAACAGGCTTTGTGTGAGCAACAAGGCTGTTTATTTCAGCTGGGTGCAGGCGGGCTGAGTCCGAAAAGAAAGTCAGCAAAGGGTGGTGGGATTATCATTAGTTCTTATAGGTTTTGGGATAGGTGGTGGAGTTAGGAGCCTTGTTTTGGGGGCAGGGAGTGGATCTCACAAAGCACATTCTCAAGAGTGGGGAGAATTACCAAGAACCTTCTTAAGGGTGGGGGAGATGACAAAGTACATTTGTCAGTTAGGGTGGGGCAGAAACAAATCACAATGGTGGAATGTCATCAGTTAAGGCCATTTTCACTTCTTTTGTGGATCTTCAGTTGGCTTCAGGCCATCTGGATGTATACATGCAGGTCACAGGGGATATGATGGCTTAGCTTGGGCTCAGAGGCCTGACAATGTCCTTGTTCATGCTTTCCTGTGGTTTTCCTTTGCTTTGCTTTTGCTTTTGCTTTTTATTTATTTACTTATTTTTTTGAGACAGAGTCTCACTCTGTCTCCCCAGGCTGGAGTGCAGTGGTGCAATCTCGGCTCACTGCCACCTCTGCCTCCCAGGTTCAGGTGATTCTCATACCTTAGCCTCCTGAGTAGCTGGGATTACAGGCATGCGCCACCACACCTGGCTAATTTTTGTATTTTTAGTAGAGACAGGGGTCTCACCCTGCAGGCCAGGCTGGTCTCGAACTCCTGACCTCAGGTGATCTGCCTGCCTCGGCCTCCCAAAGTGTTGGGATTACAGGTGTGAGCCACTGTTCCTGGCCTTTCCTATGGTTTTCTAAGTGTGCATGCGCATGCACACACACACACACACACACACACACACCCTCTGGCATGCATCTCCTTGGCCCAGATGGGCCCAAGTCTGTCCACCCTGAATATACCATGATCAGGGTACAGTGAATATTGCACAGTCAACTATAACATTCACTACTGTGGCCAGGCACAGCGGCTCACGCCTGTAATCCCAGCATTTTGGGAGCCGAGGTGGGCAGATCACAATGTCAGGAGATGGAGACCATCCTGGTTAACACAGTGAAACCCCGTCTCTACTAAAAATACAAAAATTAGCTGGGTGTGGTGGCGGGTGCCTGTAATCCCAGCTACTTGGGAGGCTGAGGTGGGAGAATGGCGTGAACCCAGGAGGCAGAGCTTGCAGTGAGCCGAGATCACACCACTGCACTCCAGCCTGGGCGACAGAGCGAGACTCCGTCTTAAAAAAAAAAAAAAAAAAGAACAGTCACTGCTGTGCTTCAGTTTTCAAAGACTGAAGCAGAGACTACCAGAAGTCCCGCCCCCCCTCAAAGCCATTCTACCCTCTTCTTGTATCTGATTCTTCCTGCCACATGGACATCCAGAACGAAGACATTTCCTAACTTCCTGTATTACTAGGGATGGCCATGAAAATAAGTTCTGGCCAAGCTGAAGTAGCCCATGCAACCTCTTGGAAGTGTGTGTGTGTGTGCGTGTGTGTGTGTTTAAGAGATGGAGACTTGCTCTGTTGCCCAGGCTAGAGTATAGTGGCATGATTACAGCTCACTGCAGACTTGAACTCCTGGGCTCAAGCGATCCTCTGGCCTCAGCCTTCAAGTAGCTAGGATTACAGGGGTGAGCTACGGTGCCCAGTCCGGGCAGTTTTCTTAAAGGGAGAGGGCAAACGTTTATCTTTCTTTTCTACCTCCTGCTGATAGGATGTGATATTGTGACATAACAAGAAATAGGCCAGGCATAGTGGCTCACACCTGTAATCCCAGCACTTTAGGAGGCCAAGGTGAGCAGATCACTTTAGGCCAGGAGTTCAAGACCAGCCTGGCCAACATGGTGAAACCCCGTCTCTACTAAAAATACAAAAATTAGCTGGGCGTGGTGGCACATGCCTGTAATCCCAGCTACTCGGGAGGCTGAGCAGGAGAATCACTTGAACCCGGGAGGCGGAGGCTGCAGTGAGCCAAGATCGTACCACTGCCCTCCAGCCTGGGCAACAGACGGAGACTCTGTCAAAAAGAAAAAAAAAAGAAATATACATTTTGGTCTTTGTTGCCCCTGGCTTCTGGCCAGAGTTTCTAAAACCTCTGCAGTTTCTAAAGTAAAAAATGTTAGGAGCATCTTTCATTCTACCATTTGGTCTTTGACCCTGTCTCTCCATACAGAGGGCCGAATCCCTTGGAATTTTCTGGGTGACAGGAACTTATTGTTCTAATGAAGCCAAACATGGTGGGCTCTTGGATAGCTTCAGGATGGGGGCTGGTCACCAGAATGACCAAACCATGATTAGCATCCTGAAACTTTCAGCCTCACCCTCCATCCTCTGGGTAAGGGGAAAGGGCTGGAGATAAAGTTAACAATCGACCATGCCTACATGAAGAAGTCTCCATAAAGGCAGAGCACGGGGGCTCAGGCCTGTAAACTTAGCATTTTGGGAGGCTGAGGCAGGAGGATCACTTGAGCCTCTGGAAGTTGAGGCTGCAGTGAGTCGTGATTGTGCCTCCACACTCCAGCCTGGGTGACAGAGCAAGACCCGTCTTTAAAAAAAAAAAAAGAAGAAGAAGCCAGGCGCAGTGGCTCACACCTGTAATCCCAGCACTTTGGGTGGCCTAGGCGGGCAGATCACCGGGTCAGGAGATCGAGACCATCCTGGCTAACACGGTGAAACCCCATCTCTACTAAAAATACAAAGAAATTAGCTGTGCGTGGTGGCGGGCGCCTTTAGTCCCAGCTACTCCTGGGAAGCTAAAGCAGGAGAATGGCATGAACCCGGAAGGCAGAGCTTGCAGTGAGCTGAGATCGCGCCGCTGCACTCCAGCCTGGGCGACAGAGCGAGACCCCATCTTAAAAAAAAAAGAAAAGAAAGTCTCCATAAGAATCTCTGAACTTACAGGCTGGTAAACACCCACATCCACACGCTGGGGGTGTGACGCACCCCTGCTTCCTGGGGACAGAAGCTCCTGTATTCAGACACTTCTGCACCTTGCCCTATGTACCTGTTCTGGCTGGCCAGGTGTATCCTCTATCACATTCTTTATAATAAACTAGTAACTGAAAATGTTTTCTTGAGTTCCGTAAGCCGTCATAGCAAATTATGGGACCTAGAAAAGGGGTCATGGGAGCCTCGATTTGTAGCCAAATCGGACAGAAGTCTGGGTAAACTGGGGACCCACTCCTTGAGATTGGCAGCCGAATGGGGAGCAGTCTTGTGGGACTAAGCCTGTGGGGTCTGCTCTAAGCTCACATCGTTCGTGTCATAGTTGAATTGTGGAACCCCCGGTTGATGCCTGCAGAGTTGAAGAGTAGGTTGGTGTGGGAAACCCCCCCACATCTGGTGCTGGAAGTGTTGAGTGGTATAGAGAAAACCGTTTGTTAGGCTGGGAGCAGAGGCCCACGCCTGTAATTCCAGCACTTTGGGAGGCTGAGGGAGGATCCTTTGGGAAGATCGCTTGAGCCCAGGAGTTCAAGATCAGCCTGGGTAACATAGTGACACCCTGTCTCCACAAAAATAAAAATAAAAAAAAAGCCAGGTGTGATGGTGTGTGCCTGTGGTCCCGGCTACTCAGGAGACTGAGGTGGGAAGATCACCTGAGCCCAGGAGGTCAAGGCTGCAGTGAGCTACGATCATGCCACTGAATTCCAGTCTGGGTGACACAGCAAGACCATGTCTCAAAAAATACGGCCAGGAATGGTGGTTCACACTTGTGATCCCAGCTCTTTGGGAGGCCAAGGTGGGCGGATCACTTGAGGTCAGGAGTTTGAGACCAGCCTGTGCAACATGGTAAAACCCTATCTCTACTAAAAATACAAAAATTAGCCAGGCGTGGTGGCACACACCTGTAGCCCCAGCTACTTGGGAGGCTGAGGTGGGAGGATCACCTGAGCCTGGGGAGATTGACGCTGCAGTGAGCTGTTATCAGGCCGCTGCACTCGTGACTGGGTGACAGAGGGAGCTCCTGACTCAAAAAATAAAATAAATTTAAAAATACAGTTTTTTCCCCCTATACACTGAAATACAGGTGTAATGACTGGGCCTAGAACCATCATGCTGACCCCAGCAAGGGACCCTGTACCACTTTTGGACCCCTGTTATGGGTTGATTTGTGTGCCCTCCAAAGAGATATGTTAAAGTCCTGCTCCCGGCCAGGTGCGGTGGCTCATGCCTGTAATCCCAGTACTTTGGGAGGCCAAGGCGGGCGGATCATTTGAGGTCAGGAGTTCAAGACAAGCCTGGCCAACATGGTGAAACCCCGTGTCTACTAAAAATAACAAAAAATTAGCCGGCCATGGTACCCAGCGCCTGTAGTTCCAACTACTCCGGAGGCTGAGGCAGGAAAATCCCTTGAACCTGGGCGGCAGAGGCTGCAGTGAGCCGAGATCGCGTCTCTGCCCTCCAGTGACAGAGCAAGATTTCATCTCAAAAAATAAAATAAAATAAAAAATAAAATCCTGCCTCCCAGCGCCTTGGAATGGGATCTTAGGAAACAGGGTCTTTACAGAAGTCATTGAGGAGGTCAATGGGGTGGGCCTGACTCCAGCATGACCGGAACCTTCCGAAAAGGAAGCCTGGGCACAGAGAGCTGTGGACGCAGAGGACAGACGCCCTAAAGGGAGAACTCATGAGAAGAGGGGGGATGGGCTGATGCATATGCAATCTAGTGAACACCTGGGGACACCAGAAGCTGGGAGGGGAGCAAGGAACAGTTTCTTCCCTGGAGCCTTCAGAGGGACCAGGGCCCTGCTGACACCTTCACCTCAGACGTCAGCCCCAGAACTGTGAGACAATACATTTCTCTTCTTCAAATCCACCCAGGTTTTGGTGGTTTGTTCTAGCAGACCTAGGAAACTAATACAAAACCCCTACTTTTGTTTGTTTTTTGTTCGTTTGTTTTTTGAGACAGGGTTTCACTCTCATCAACCATGGTGGAGGGCAGCAGCGAGATCTCGGCTCACTACAACCTCTACCTCCTGGGCTCAAGCGATCCTTCTGCCTCAGCCTCCTGAGTAGCTGGGACTACAGGCATGCACCACCATGCTCAGCTAATTTTTTTTTTTTTTTTTTTTTTTTAAAGTAGAAACAGGGTTTCACCATGTTGGCCAGCCTGGTCTCAAACTCCTGACCTCAAGTGATCCACCCGCCTTAGCCTCCCAGTGTGCTGGGATCACAGGTGTGCGTCATTGTGCCGGCCGTGTGTGCGTGTGTGTGTGTGTGTGTGTGACAGGTTCTCCCTCTGTCACCTAGGCTGGAATGAGATGGCACAATCAGGGCTCACTGCAGCCTGAACTTCTCGGGCTCAAGCAATCCTCCAACTTCAGTCTCCTGCATATCAGGGACTACAGGCATGCAACACCACACGTGGCTAATTTTTTTTTTTATTTATTTATTTATTTATTTATTTATTTATTTATTTATTTAATTTTTTTTGAGACAGGGTCTCGCTCTGTTGCCCAGGCTGGAATACAGTAGTGTGATCTTGGCTCATTGCAGCCTTGACCTCCCGGGCTCACGTGCGTGCCACCACGCCTGGCTAATCTGTGATTTTTTTTTGTGCTGTTTCGCTATGTTGCCCAGGCTGGTCTTGAACACCTGGGTTCAAGCTGTCCTCCTGCCATGGCCTCCCAAAGTGCTAGGATCACAGGCATGAACCACCATGCCTGGCCCGAAGCTCTTTCATATGTTGCTTGTTCTGATTCATCACACTAGTGTTTCTCACACATGGCAACTCACTGCCTGCTGAGAATTTGTCCTTGGTTTCTGCTTGAGAAGCACTTTATTTAAAAGTTGCTTTAGGCCTAGCACAGTGGCTGGAAGGCCCAGGCAGGTGGATCACCTGAGGTCAGGAGTTTGAGACCAGCCTGGCCAACTTGGTGAAACCCCAACTCTACTAAAAATAAAAAAATTAGCCGGGTGTGGTGGAGGGCACCTGTAATTCCAGCTACTCCAGAGGCTGGGGCAGGAGAATCAGTCGAGCCTTGGGAGGCAAAGGCTGCAGTGAGCTGAGATTGTGCCATTGCACTCCAGCCTGGGCAACAGAGCAAGACTCTAAAAAAAAAAGTTATTTTAAGGGCCAGGTGCAGTGGCTTACTGCTGTAATCCCAGTACTTTGGGAAGCCAAAGCAGACAGATTGCTAGAGCCCAGGAGTTTGAGGCCAGCCTGGGCCACATAGCAAGACCTTGTTTCTACAAAAAATTTTCTTTAAATTAGCCAGGCATGGTGCCATGCACCTGTGGTCCAGCTACTCAGGAGAGAAGATGGCTTGAGCCCAGGAGTTTGAGGGTGTAGTGAGCCGTGATTGCGTCACTGCTCTAGCCTGGGCAACAGAGCATGACCCTGTCTCTTAAACAAATAACAAATAAACAAATAAATAGAAACAGAAATAGAGCCAGGCATGGTGGCACATGCCAGTCAGTAGTCCCAGCTACCCAGGACACTGATGTTGGCGGGGGGGTATCCCTTGAGCCCTGGAATTTGAGGCCAGCCTATAGCAAGACCCATCTCAAAAAGATAAAAATTCAAAAATAGCAGTGACTTTAGGATTTAACTTTGCAGTAGCATGATAATAAATATTATATAGGCACTGAAATTATACAGCAGCACGTGGTTGTGTGGTAGTGCAACATGACCAGGAATAAGATCATGATGTCTGAGGCCAGGCGTGGTGGCTCACGCCTGTGATCCCAGTACTTTGGGAGGCTGAGGTGGGCGGATCACCTGAGGTCAGGAGTTTGAGACCAGCCTGGCCCACATGGTGAAACCTCGTCTCTACTAAAAATACAAAAATTAGCCGGGTGTGGTGGTGCATGCCTGTAATCCCAGCAACTTGGGAGGCTGAGGCAGCAGAATTGCTTGAACCTGGGAGGTGAAGGTTGTAGTGAGCTGAAATTGTGCCACCACACTCCAGCCTGGGCAACAAAGCGAGACTCCGTCTCAAAAAAATAAATTAAAAAAAGATCATAATGTCTGATTTTGCATTATCGTTGAAATGAAAGCAGAAAATAAAAAAATTTCTCAGGGCCAGGTGTAGCGGCTCACGCCTGCAATCCCACCAGTTTGGGAGACCAAGGCAGGCAATTCCTTGAGGCCAGGAATTTGAGACCAGCCTGGGCAACATGACAAAATCCTGTCTCTACTACAAATACAAAAAAAAAAAAAAAAAAAAAATTAGCTGGGTGTGGTGGCGTGCACCTGTGATTCCAGCTACTCGGAGGCTGAATTGGGAGGATCGCTTGGGCTGGGAAGTCAAGGCTGAAATGAGCCAAGATTTCACCACTGCTCTCGACCCTGGACAACAGAGAGACCCCCTGTCTAAAAAAAAGAAAAAAAATTATGTGGAGAACTTGTGGATTTCTGAGAGACAATTTGTCTGTAAACTCTGTGTTGAACAGTGAAAACCCGTCTCCATTAAAAATACATAAAATTAGCCGGGCGTGGTGGCGGGCATCCATAGTCCCAGCTACTTGGGAGGCTGAGGCAGGAGAATGGCGTGAACCCAGGAGGTGGAGTTTGCAGTGAACTGAGATTGCACCACTGCGCTCCAGCCTGGGGGACAGAGTGAGACTCCATCTCAAAAAAAAACACACACACAGGCCGGGCGCGGTGGCTCAAGCCTGTAATCCCAGCACTTTGGGAGGCCGAGACGGGCGGATCACGAGGCCAGGAGATCTAGAGACGATCCCGGCTAACACGGTGAAACCCCGTCTCTACTAAAAAATACAAAAAAACTAGCCGGGCGAGGTGGCGGGCGCCTGTAGTCCCAGCTACTCGGGAGGCTGAGGCAGGAGAACGGCGTAAACCCGGGAGGCGGAGCTTGCAGTGAGCTGAGATCCAGCCACTGCACTCCAGCCTGGGTGACAGAGCAAGACTCCGTCTCAAAAAAAAAAAAAAAAAAAAAACCACACACACACACACAAAAACAAACAAAAAAAACAAACTCTGTATTGAGACCTATTGCTATAGTATAGACCTATAGTATAGCATAATTTGCTGTAGGGTTGGCTGTATCAGTATTTGGCAAGATAAGGCCAATGTTGGCTATGAAATGCTCATCTCATTCTGGAAGTCTCTGACTCCTCAAAGATCGCGGAAAACAGGAGAAGATGAACATGGATGCAATTTTTTGGAACAGATTCTGCCTGTCTGTAAAGATGAGAATCAGCTGACTGGGGCCTATCACAAAGTCCCTCAAACTGGGTGGCTTGCTCAGCAGAGTGTAGAAACATATTCTCTCAGGTTTTTTTGTTTGTTTGTTTTTGAGATGGAGTCTTGCTCTTGTCGCCTAGGCTGGAATGCAATGGCGTGATCTCGGCTCACCACAACCTCCGCCTCCAGGGTTCAAGCGATTCTCCTGCCTCGGCCACTGGAGAAACGGGGATTACAGGTGCCCGCCACCATGCCTGGCTAATTTGTGTATTTTTAGTAGAGACTGATTTCACCACGTTGGCCAGGCTGGTCTCAAACTCCTGACCGCAAGTGATCCCGCCAACCTTGGCCTCCTAAAGTGCTGGGATGACAGGTGTGAGTCACTGAGCCCGGCCATATTCTCTCAGCTCTCAAGGCTAGAATTCCCAGGTTGGCTCCTTCTGAGCACTCTGAGGGACGGGCTGTTCAGTGCCTCTCTCACAGATTCTGGCATTCCTTGGCTCGTAGATGCATCACTCCAGTCTCTGCCTCCATCTCCACATGGCCTTCTGCCTCCATCACTGTGACAAATTTCCCTCTTATAAAGATGTCAGTCTTATAAAGGCACAGTGGCTCATGCCTGCAGTCCTAGCACTGGGAGACTGAAGTGGGAGGATCTCTTGAGCCCAGGAGTTTGAGACTCACCCAGGCAGCAAGGCAAGACCCTGTCTCCACAAAAAATTAAAATTAACTGGGCATGGTAGTGCGTACCTGTGTTCCCAGCTACTTGGGAGGCTGAGACGGGAGGATCACTTGAGGCCAGGAGGTAGAGGCTGCAGTGAGCAATGTTTGTGTCACTGTGCTCCAGCCTGGGTAGCAAAGGGAGATCGTGTCTTTAAAAAAAAAAAAAAAAAAAAAAAAAAAAAAAAAAGCCAGGCGCGGTGGCTCAAGCCTGTAATCCCAGCACTTTGGGAGGCCGAGACGGGTGGATCACGAGGTCAGGAGATCGAGACCATCCTGGCTAACATGGTGAAACCCCGTTTCTACTAAAAAATACAAAAAACTAGCCGGGCGAGGTGGCGGGAGCCTGTAGTCCCAGCTACTCGGGAGGCTGAGGCAGGAGAATGGTGTGAACCCAGGAGGCGGAGCCTGCAGTGAGCTGAGATCTGGCCACTGCACTCCAGCCTGGGTGACAGAGCGAGACTCCGTCTCAAAAAAAAAAAAAAAAAAAGCAATTTTACTCTGAGCATCAGAATAAAGAAGGAGCTTAGAAAATTGCTTCAGTTTAGGCCAGGCGCAGTGGCTCACGCCTGTAATCCCAGCACTTTGGGAGGCCGAGGTGGGCAGATCACGAGGTCAGGAGATCGAGACCGTCCTGGCTAACACGGTAAAATCCCGTCTCTACTAAAAATACAAAAAATTAGCCGGGTGTGGTGGCGGCCTGTAGTCCCAGCTACTCGGGAGGCTGAGGCAGGAGAATGGCGTGAACCCGGGAGGGGGAGCTTGCAGTGAGCCAAGATTGCGCCACTGCACTCCGGCCTGGGTGACAGAGCGAGACTCTGTCTCAAAAAAACAAAGAAAGAAAATTGCTTCAGTGCATCAAAAATGAAATGTAAGTTTTGATGAAGGAAGCTCAAGTGAGGGCAAAACACAGACTAAGGAGTTGGAAGGATGGCTGGGTGCAGTGGCTTTGGCCTGTAATGCCAGTACTTTGTGAGGCTGAGGCAGAAGGATTGCTGGAGCCCAGGAGTTCAAGACCAGCCTGGGCAACAAACTGAGACCCCATGTCTACAAAAATAAAAATGAAAATTAGCCATGCATGGCAGCATGTGCCTTTAGCCTCAGCTCCTTGGGAGGCAGAGCAGGAGGATAGCAAGAGCCCAGGAGTTCGAGGCTATAGTGAGCTATGATCACATCACTGCACTGAAGCCTGGGCAACGGAGTAAGACCCTTTCTCTAAAAAAAAAGAGTTGGAAGGAACCTAGGAACCTTAGTGATCACTGAGTTCAAACTCTTACCCGGAGCATGAATCTACTTAGATCTCAACCAGCCTCTAAAAGGTAATAAACAAGTAAGCTATTTTAACCTTTGAATCCAGTCACTCAACAAAACTTTTTTTTTTCTTGGGAGAGAGGGTCTGTCTCTGACCCAGGCTGAAGTGCAATGGCACGATCACAGCTCACTGTGGCCTCGACCATCCTCCTATCTCAGCCTTCCGAGCAGCTGGGACCACGGGTGTGTGCCACCACACCAAGCTAATTTTGTTTATTTTTTGTAGAGACAGGTCTCGAATCTTGCTATGTTGCCAAGACTGGTCTCAAACTACTGGCCTCAACCTATCCTCTTGCCTTGGCCTCCCAAAGCATTGGGATTACAGGCATGAGCCACCTCATCCAGCCCTGCTGCAAGGTTCTTAACTCAGGGTCCATGGACCTTCTGGATAGAATCCAGGGAAATTTAACATTTCCTTCAATTACGGCTGTAGGCAAACATTCTATTCCTACCACTTGCCTGCTATGCCTGTCCTAATCCTTGACTCTCTAAAGTCATGAACCCTGTTAGATTTCAGCTACCCTCAAATAGTAGGTGTTCAATATTCCTCCAAATGTTCTAAATAAAAACTTAGTAGACTGGGCTAGTACAATGAACAGGGTTGTAATTGGTTTGAAGAATGCAAGATCAGGACTGTGGTAGGAGCAGAAGGAAACTTGTTCCAAGCCTGTGAGAAATTTGCCCTGGGTCCAATCCCACAACCTGTTCCAATACAGTTTCATTTGTCATCCTCACTTACGACTAATGAATTTGCTTCCATGATGGAAAACGTTAAGAACTCACTCTGGCCTGAGGTCACCCTACAAAGGAGCAATCTCAGCTGCCCGGAATGTTAGTGTTCAGTAAGGGCCACACCCCTTGCCTTTTCAGTAATTCCTCCTATTACAAAATTCCAGATGCATCCACATTGTTGATAGGAAATTTTGTTTAAAAAATACATTTCTTAGGCCGGGGGCGGTAGCTCACACCTGTAATCCCAGCACTTTGGGAGGCCGAGGCGGGTGGATCACGAGGTCAGGAGTTCAAGACCAGCCTGGCCAACATGGTGAAACCCCCATCTCTACTAAAAATTATCCAGGCGTGGTGGCATGCACTTGTAGTCCCAGCTACTAGGGAGGCTGAGGCAGGAGAATCGCTTGAACCTGGGAGGCAGAGGTTGCAGTGAGCCGAGATGACGCCACTGCACTCCAGTCTGGGTGACAGAGCGAGACTCCATCAAATAAATAAATAAATAAATAAATAAATATTTTGTGGGGCCTGGTGGCTCATGGTTATAATTCCGGCACTGTGGGAGGCTAAGGCGGGTGGATCTCCTGAGCCCAGGAGTTAAAGACCAGCCTGGGTAATGTAGGGAGACGCCATCACTATGAAAAATATTAACATAAGCCAGGTGTGGTGACACACGGCTGTAGTCCCTGCTATTTAAGAGGCTGAGGTAGGAGGATTGCTTGAACCCAGGAGGTTGAGTACCCTAGTCTGAACAACAGAGTGAAACCCTATTTCAAGAAAATACACACACACACAAATCCCACATTTCTTTTCTTTTCTCCTTCCTTCCTTCCTTCCTTCCTTCCTTCCTTCCTTCCTTCCTTCCTTCCTTCCTTCCTTCCTTCCTTCCTTCCTTCCTCCCTCCCTCCCTCCCCTCCCCTCCCCTCCCTCCCTCCCTCCCTTCCTCCCTTCCTTCCTTCCTTCCTTCCTTCCTTTTTTTTCTGTTGCTCAGGCTGGAGTCCAGTGGCGTGATCTCAGCTCACTGCAAATTGTGCCTCTCAGGTTCAAGCAATTCTCCTGCCTCAGCCTCTGGAGTAGCTGGGATTACTCCTTTTCAAATTAAAAAAAAAAAATTAAGGGGGAAATAAAGCCAGGCATGGTGGCTCACACCTGTAATCCCAGCACTTTGGGAGGCCAAGGTGGTTGGATCACCTGAGGTCAGGAGTTCAAGACCAGCCTGGCCAACATGGCGAAACCCTCTCTACTAAAAATACAAAAATTAGCTGGGTGTGGTGGTGGGTGCTTGTAATCCTGGCTACTCAGGAGGCTGAGGCAGGAGAATCGCTTGAACCTGGGAGGTGGATTGCATCACTGCACTCCAGCTTGGGTGACAGAGTGAGACTCCATATTGGGGAAAAAAAAAAGCGAGAGTAAATATATTTTATTTTGGTTTTGGTCTTGTAAAGAAATGACAGGTCGGGCACAGATGTTCATGGTTGTAATCCCAGCACTTTGGGAAGAAAATATTATTAAAATAATAATTATTTTTACTTTTGTAGAGGCGGGGCTTCACCATGTTGTCCAGGCTGTCCTGTACTCCTGAGCTCAAGCAATCCTCCTGCTCCTGTGAACCACTGCGCCTGGCTGACGCTGAACATTTTTAAAAGTAAACCTTTGAGTATTGAGGAAATGTGTGCATAGGATGCAGTCCCAGATTATAAATCAGCTTGACGCTGGGCATGGTGGCTCACGCCTGTAATCCCAACACTGGGAGGGTGAGGCAGGCAGATCACTTGAGGTCAGTTCTTTTTTTTTTTGAGACGGAGTCTCGCTCTGTCACCCAGGCTGGAGTGCAGTGGCCAGATCTCAGCTCACTGCAAGCTCCGCCTCCCGGGTTTACGCCATTCTCCTGCCTCAGCCTCCCGAGTAGCTGGGACTACAGGCGCCCGCCACCACGCCCGGCTAGTTTTTTGTATTTTTTAGTAGAGACGGGGTTTCACCATGTTAGCCAGGATGGTCTTGATCTCCTGACCTGGTGATCCGCCTGTCTCAGCCTCCCAAAGTGCTGGGATTACAGGCTTGAGCCACCGCGCCCGGCCGAGGTCAGTTCTAAACCAGCCTGGCCAACGTGGTGAAACCTCGTTGCGCCATTGCACTCTAGCCTGGGTGACAAAGTGAGACTCCGTCTCAAAAGGAAAAAAAAAAAAGAATTCAGGGCAAGTCCATGAAGTGAAAGCCAGTTTATTAGGAAAGAATGGCTATTCCTTAGGCAGAGCAGCCCCAAGGCTGCTGGTTGACCATTTTTATGGGTATTTCTTGATGATATACCAAACAAGGGGTGGATTATTCTTGCCTCCCCGTTTTAGACCATATAGGGTAACTTCCTAATGTCGCCACGGCATTTGTAAACTGTCATGGTACTGATGGGAGTGTAGCAGTGAGGACAACCAGAGGTCACTCTCGTGGCCATCCTGGTGTTTGGTGGGTTTTAGCCGGCTACTTTAAACTGTTTTATCAGCAAGGTCTTTATGACGTGTATCTTGTGCTGACCTCCTATCTCATCCTGTGACTTAGAATGCCTAACCATCTAGGAATGCAGCCCAGTAGGTCTCAGCCTCATTTTACCCAGCCTCTATACAAGATGGAGTCGCTCTGGTTTAAACGCCTCTGACACAAGCAACTTGGGTACTAAAAGCTGTTACAACACCCTTACTGGTTTTGCCTGCTAATGATAATCTACAGAATTCTAAAGATTTACCTAGAGAGAAAAAAAGTAAAAAAACCACAATTCAAGACAGAAGAGCAAAATGATTCCAGCTGAGAAACTTGAAGAATAAAATCAACCAGGAGGATGCTTCATGTGAGTAGAAAGTGGACAGTATTTTCACCATGTAAGGAAATGAGATCTTTTGAAAAAAGAACGAGGTCATTTTGTATTTTAATAAAGGCGGTTCCTTCTTTCCACTTACCTGCTTCTAGGAGACAACAGCAAAGAGCTGGCCTTGTTTTAGCAACCTGCATTGCAGTTTACATTCCCTTTAATCCAAGGCAAAGATTAAAGAGATCCCCACCCCTGCTCCAAGTCAATCTTGAAGGGCAAGTGTCTGGTTCTTACCTCATCTACCCACACCTGGAACCTGTCATGGTATGGACAAGTTGAAACAGTAACTTGTTCCTCCACCCAACAGTCTCGCAATACTCCAAAAGAGCAAACAATACTTTTTTATTATTTTAATTAATTAATTTATTTTTTGAGATGGAGTTTTGCTCTAGCTGCCCAGGCTGGAGTGCAATGGCACAATCTTGGCTCACTGCAACCTCTGCATCCTGGGTTCAAATGAGTCTCCTCCCTTAGCCTTCTGAGTAGCTGGGATTACAGGCATGCGCTATCATGCCTGGCTAATTTTGTATTTTTTTTTTAAGTAGAGACGGGGTTTCTCCCTGTTGGTCAGGCTGGTCTTGAACTCCCGACCTCAGGTGATCTGCCCGCCTCAGCTTCCCAAAGTGCTGGGATTACAGGCGTTGAGCCACCGCGCCTGGCCAACGATATCTTTTTAAAATGGGGCACCTGCAGGCCGGGCGCGGTGGCTCAAGCCTGTAATCCCAGCACTTTGGGAGGCCAAGGTGGGCGGATCACGAGGTCAAGGGTTCAAGACCAGCCTGACCAACATGGAGCAATCCCGTCTCTACTAAAAATACAAAATTAGCAGGGCGTGGTGGCACATGCCTGTAATCCCAGCTACTCAGGAGGCTGAGGCAGGAGAATCGCTTGAACCCGGGAGGCGGAGGTTGTGGTGAGCCAAGATCGGGCCATTGTACTCCAGCCTGGGCAACAAGAGCAAAACTCCCTCTCAAAAAAAAAAAAAAAAAAAAAAAAAAAGAATCAGTGCTTTTATAGAGCTTTTGACAAGGAGGCAGTACAGCAGTTAAGAGCACAGATATGGGGGTCAGAGAGATCTGGATTTAGATTTACTAGGTTGTGTATCAGCTGTGTGTTTTAGTTATGTGTGTATTTAGCTGTGCGTATTTCCTCTAAACAATGAGGTTAACAATGCCTATCCAATGTGGTGATTGTGAAAATGGGATAATGCACAAATATACCTTAACATGATGTCTGGTAGATGGCAAAGAGGTAACTATTAAGATACCTCTGGTATTCACAGGTGACTCTACTAATGCAATACTTCTTAAAGGGACATTTAAACAACTACTGCTGTGATGTAGGGAATAGTCAAATATTTAGTTGAACACTCGCCTCTCAAGAACCACTTCTGGAATGTCGACAAGTTCCTCTAACCTCTCTCTGCCTCCCTTTCCTTACTTCCAAGTGGTGATAATGATTTGCCTGACAGAAATGCTGAGCGAAATCAGGTTAAAAACACTATGTAAACAACTGTAAAGGATTGCTTTTATTTTGAACTTAAGCTCAGAGGAAAAGAAACCAAAAGTATTTTAAATTTTATTCTATTTCTAGCACATTCTGTGAGGGCTTTAAAAAGAAATTTCTCTCTTTATAATTTTCCTTTCCTTTATTCTTTACAGAACAGTAAATCTGATTACTCAAGTTCTCAAAAATGAAAACTATATCTGGAATGTTTCAATTTTGCTCCCCCTGTTGGCCTGAGAGCAGGATAACACTGCCTGAGACTAACAATTCAAGACAATCTAAACATTTATTTTCATGGACTTGACTAACATAAAGACGTAATGGCATTCCACAGAAAGACCTAAACCACAGTTTCAGCTCTATCTTATATATATATATCTGACAATTAAAAGCAATATTTATGTCTAATTTTTAATTTTTAACTATTAGGGTTCAAATCTAGAAAATTATACAAAGGCTAGCTGCATGCCATTCATTTTTCAAAATAATTACTTTTCAAAAATTCTGCTGTTCCAAAATTACGGCTGAAATCCACTGAAAGCACCCAAACTTGCAACTCCTATCATTATTTTTGTTTTGCTACCCCTAATTTTTACAATTTTTTTTTTTTTCTTTTTGAGATGGAGTTTTGTTCTTGTTGCCCAGGCTGGAGTGCAGTGGCATGATCTCGGCTCACCGCAACCTCTGCCTCCCAGGTTCAAGCGATTCTCCTGCCTCAGCCTCCCAAGTAGCTGGGATTACAGGTATGTACCACCACACCTGGCTAATTTTTGTATTTTTAGTAGAGATGGGGTTTTGCCATGTTGGCGAGGCTGGTCTTGAACTCCAGACCTCAGGTGATCCTTCCACCTTGGCCTCCCAAAGTGCTAGGATTACAGGCATGAGCCACCATGCCTGGCCAACAATTTACTTTTACACTTAAAAGTTATATACACTGGCCAGGTGAGGTGGCTTACGCCTGTAATCCCAGCACTTTGGGAGGCTGAGGCGGGCAGATCACCTGAGGTCAGGAGTTCAAGACTAGCCTGACACGATGTGGAGAAACCCCGTCTCTACTAAAAATACAAAGTTAGTTGGGTATGGTGGCACATGCCTGTAATCCCAGCTACTCGGTAGACTGAGGCAGGAGAATTGCTTAAACCCGGGAGGCAGAGGTTGTGGTGAGCCGAGATCATTCCATTGCACTCCAGCCTGGGCAACAAGAGTGAAACTCCATCTCAAAAAATCAAAAAACAAAACAAAACAAAAGTTATATACACTGTTTTACCTGTGAATCACTTTTTTGTATTCAAAGTCTTAGATTATGTATATGAAAACTAATTTATTAAACCTCTGTACACAAAGATGAACATACCTGTACAGCAACCATATATGAAGAATGAAGTTACAAAAAAGTAAAAGTACTACTAAAACTGACGCATGTAAATCACTTATAAAAATACCCCAAATGGGATAAAGCTGCTCATCCCTGATTTTTCTCATTTGGTTGTAGGAGTTGAAACATGAATTTAAAATGGTAGAATTTTTTCTTTTAAAAAGTGATATATTAAACTTATATACAGGATAATTAGCAAAATGTAGAAAGGGAAAACAATGTACAAAAGACAGATAAAAACCATCACTCTCGACGGACAGTCACAATCCAAAAATAGTATAAACCTTAACAAACTCTCTCTAAACCAGGTCATATTCACATCTCCCCCCAAGTTTTGTCAGTGAGAATAAAATATAGTGAACTAGTGAGCTCAGTCTTTCTTTAAAATAGGCTTGACTTTGGAACACGAACCTTGGATAGATTTTTAAAAATGGGAGGTACAAACAGGAAAACCATTCTATCTCTCCACTTAATTAGTACTAATTAACGGAACAAAGTTATTAAATAGCTCTCAGTGCTAAGTCAAGCCGTTATTCAGAGGCCTTTTTGTTTTTCTGCTGGTTTCGGGGTGAGTTCTTTAACAAGCTTCTTATCCTGAGGTACATTCCAGTAGATTCTGCCATATTCTCAAATTCAAATGGCGTGATTCCAGTTGCAAATTTGCTCATGTCAGGTATAGGGCTATGAATCTTAGTGGCCGTTGAAGGACTGGTGTCTGCAGGAAAGAGCTTCCGGCTGTCCCCATTGCTGACGTCACAGTCTGGTACGACACTGCCATTATCAAGGGGGGCACCTTCAGGGTTTACTGGAGCCAACTCTGCCTTTTCCTTCTGACAAAGTGATGTCACTTCAGCATCTGGACTGGAGGCATGTCCAGCTTCTGACTTCTTTGTAAAAATTTCTGGTACCTCAGGCTCATCCAGCGTCTGCTTTTCAGATGTTTTTCCCTCTGGGACAGGGAGGTCCAGCTCATTTGGACAAGGTGATGAGGCAACGGAATTCCCAGTTAAAGGTGTGTCCACAGGAATGTCAGAGTCGCTGTTTACACTCTCGGCCTGCTCGAGAGCTGCCCAGATCCGCCTCTGCTGTTCTTCAAGTTCTTCTAGAGTCAGTGCGTCCTCATCCACAGCTCCAGATGGTGTTCTGGTCTGGGGTGAGTCACTGGGAGTCAGCGGCGGGGTGCCCTTGGGGAGTGGAGGGGTGAAGATGGGCGGAGGAGTTCCCCGGGGGAGTGGAGGAGTGTCAGGAGGTAATGGTGGTTGAAACTGAAAAGTTTCGCTGCTCAGAGAACCATGTGGTACCTCCACATCTGAAGTAAGAAAGTTAAGAGATACTTTAGAACTTGTAATAGCATTTGGTTTTACTAAAATTTGTTATTTGCACTCAGGTGTATCCAGGTATTCAATGGCCAAAAATAACTGGCTTAAGAGGCGGGACATTCTGGATTCTCAGGTGCCATGACCATTACCTGGTGTCCTCAGTCCACCTGAAAAGATCTGCAGGGAGACCTGTCAGGTTCTTCTGGTGCTAGAGGATATCCCTTGGGAGATCCATTTCTGAGCTGTGTGCATCATTTTAGATTGAGGAAATATGAGCAATTGCATGGAGACTTCAGAATTTCAAGGTAGTGCACTCTACCCAAAAATTCATGGCAGAATGCAGTAGGAAATTTGACCGGAGGTGCAGGCTGGCTACTGAGTGGGTGGAAAGCTAATGGGGAGGAAGTGAGGGGCAAGCCAAGTGTACACCTTGGGTTATTTCCTAGCTTTTTCTTTTTTTTTTTTTTTGAGACAGAGTCTTGCTCTGTCTCCCAGGCTGGAGTGCAGTGGCACAATCTCAGCTCAGTGCACCCCCCGCCTCCCAGTCAAGTGATTCTCCTGCCTCAGCCTCCGGAGTAGCTGGGATTACAGTTGTGTGCCACTACGCCTGGCAAATTTTTGTATTTTTAGTAGAGATGAGGTTTCAACATGTTGGCCAGGCTGGTCTCGAACTCCTGACCTCAGGTGATCCACCTGCCTTGGCCTCCCAAAGTGCTGGGATTATAGGCGTGAGCCACTGCGCCCAGCCTAATTCCCCAATTCTTCTTTTTTTTTTGAGGCGGAGTCTTGCTCTGTTGCCCAGGCTGGAGTGCAGTGGCGTGATGTCAGCTGGCTGCAACCTCTGCCTCCTGGGTTCAAGCAGTTCTCCTGCCTCATCCTTTCAAGTAGCTGGGATTACACCGTACGCCAACATGTTCGGCTAATTTTTTGTATTTTTAGTAGAGATGAGGTTTCACCATGTGGGCCAGGCTGATTTCGAACTCCTCACCTCAAGTGATCCGCCCACGTCGGCCTCCCAAAGTGCTGAGATTACAGGTGAGAGCCACTGTGCCTGGCCCCCAATTCTTATCTCTAATCTAGATTGCTCACCTGAACTGCAGGTTCACCTATCTAACTGCCCACTGACTATCATCACCTATACGTTCTACACACACAACCTGTTCAAAACAAATGATCTCTTCCTAAAATGAGGACTATTCTCCCATCTGCTATTCTCACTAATGGCACCACCAGTGGATCTGCTTGTCATTTGAGAGTACTCTCTTTCCTTCCATCCATCCCCCAGGTCTTTGGCTCTTTGGGGTGCATGCTCTCCTGCTGGCTGTCATAGCCGCTATCTTGCTTCAGGCCCATTACCATTTGCCAAGAACATCAGAATCACCCCGACCTCTGGATTCATCTTCCTTGTGTCTGTCCTCCAAACCGCTGCCAGACTCATCACAAGTCTGGCCCTATAACCCTTCCCATCTCCACTGGAAACCCTTTAGTGCCTGCCCAGACCCCACAGGATGAAGTCCAATCTTCCTTTTTTTTTTTTTTTTTTTTTTTTTTTTTTGAGACGGAGTCTCGCTCTGTCCCCGGGTTGGAGTGCAGTGGCCGGATCTCAGCTCACTGCAAGCTCCGCCTCCCGGGTTTACGCCATTCTCCTGCCTCAGCCTCCCGAGTAGCTGGGACTACAGGCGCCCGCCACGTCACCCGGCTAGCTTTTTGTATTTTTTAGTAGAGACGGGGTTTCACCCTGTTAGCCAGGATGGTCTCGATTTCCTGACCTAGTGATCTGCCCGTCTCGGCCTCCCAAAGTGCTGGGATTACAGGCTTGAGCCACCGCGCCCGGCCGAAGTCCAATCTTCCTCCATGGCCCTCTAGGATACAGTTTCCCTGCTTCCATCATGTTATCTCCTACTGCCTGGCTCAAACTCCAGCTGTCACCCTGCTGCTGGCCTGATGTGCTGTGAAGTTTCACTGTCCTGCATCTGCACTTCCCACTGTCTCAAATGCCCTCCTCCTCATTTCCTTGGTAAATCTCTGCATTCTTCCCTCAACAAGCAGTTCAGAGTTACCCTATGACTTCATTCAGCACAGATGCTGTTTTTCCTCTGTGTCACCATTACAGTCTGGAACCTGCTCTGTGGCAGCAATAGGTTAAACTATTGTTCTGTAGGTATCACTGTGGGCCACTACATTTATATGAGAATGATGTTTACACATCTGCAATCCCGAGGTGACACAGAGTGGTAACTAGGGCAGCAATACTGTCTTATTAAGCTTTCTGTCCTCAGAGTCTAGTAGGGGGTCTGAACTTTATTCTATAGACAATAAGATTTGTGAGGAGAATAACATACTCTCACTTAGAAGTCAACTCACGGCCCAGCATGGTGGCTCATGCCAGTAACATTGGGAGGCTGAGGCAGGCAGATTGCTTAAACTCAGGAGTTCAAGACCAGCCTGGGCAACAAAGTAAGACCTCTGTCTCTACAAAACATACAAAAATTAGCTGGGCTTGGTGGCGCAGGCCTATGGTTCCAGCTACACGGGAGGCTGAGGTGGGAGGACAGCTTGATCCCAGGAGTCTGAGGCTGCAGTGAGCCATGATTGTACCACTGTACTCCAGCCTGGGCAACCAAGCCAGACCCTGTCCCCCACCCAAAAAAAAGAGGAAAGAGTCCCTAGCACAAAGCTGAAAATGCCTACACAGAAGTGTATGGCCCTGGTGACAGGGGTGCCACCACCACAAATCCCCAAACTTCAAAAAATGACAACCATGGGCCAGTGCTGTGGCTCACACCTATAATCCCAGCACTTTGGGAGGTGGAGGCAGGCGGTTCACCTGAGGTCAGGAGTTCGAGACCAGCCTGGCCAACATGGAGAAACCCCATCTCTACTAAAAATATAAAATTAGCCAGGCGTGGTGGTGGGCACCTGTAATCCCAGGTACTTGGGAGGCTGAGGCAGGAGAATCGCTTGAACCCAGGAGGCAGAGGTTGCAGTGAGCCAAGATCGCGCCACTGTACTCCAGCCTGGGCGACAGCAAAACTCTGTCTCGAAAAAAAAAAAACCGAAACAAACAAACAAACAAAAAAAACTTAGGGGAAATAATTTGAGCGCTTTGATTCTGAACTTTGAAGTTACTTTGTGCAAAAGAATTTGATGTGAGGATTTAATCTCTTTGAACTTTAAGGGAATTTAATTCATGATCTTTTTTTTTTTTTAAAGGAAGGAAGACAGGGCTTCACAATCAAATTTGGGACAACTTACATGTTCACATCACATCTTTTTTTTTGAAATGGAGTCTTGCTCTCTTCCCCAGGCTGGAGTGCAGTGGTGCGATCTTGGCTCACTGCAACCTCAGTGAGCCACTGCGCCCAGCCAGCAAAACCCTATTTCTACTAAAAATATAAAAATTAGCCGGGTGTGGTGGTGCATGTCTGTATGTCTAGCTACTTGGGAGGCTGAGACAGGAGAATCACTTGAACCCGGGAGGCATAGCTTGCAGTTGGCCGAGATTGTGCCACTGAACTCCAGCCAGGGTAACCAGGCAAGACTGCCTCAAAAAAAAAAAAAAAAAAAAAAAAGCTAGGGAGGTCTCAGAGAGCAAGCCCTTTGTCCTGCTTTATGTTCTGGGAAGGCACATTTTCCTGATGGCCTGTCTTTCTTGGGTGGAGGAGTGATCTACTGGATTAATACTATTGGAAAGAGTAACTGGGAAAGCTTGGCCCAGCTTTGCTTTTCTTCCTCTTGGGAGCAAGCTGCCAGAAGGGTACACACTTTCCACTGCCTGTCTCAGAACACTGGCCGGATCAAAGGGGCCAGTCTGGATGCAGCACTGTTGAGACTGGGTGGGTCTGCTAATCCAGGAATGGGCCCAGGCACTGTGGCTCACACCTATAATCCCAGCACATAGGGAAGCAAAGGCAGGACCACTGCTTGAGCATGGGAGTTTGAGACCTGCCTGGACAATACAGTGAGACCCCATTCTATACAAAAAGGGAAAAAAAAAAAAAAAAAAAAAAAAAAAGGAACTCCCCTAATTCAGGAATGCAGCCAGCTGGCCCATCTAGCTCTCACACCAAGCTCTGGCTTCCAATTCAGCTTTTATCATGGACAGCAGTGATGCTCTGATCTCCAAGAATAAAATAAAGATTTACTCTTTAGACAGTGCTCACAAAGGAGCTTCCCCTTTCTTACGGAATTCAGGAGCATACAAATGTGTCATAGCTTCTTGATGAAATCAAAGCTACAGGCCGGGCGCGGTGGCTCACACCTGTAATCCCAGCACTTTGGGAGGCCAAGGCGGGTGGATCACGAGGTCAGGAGATCAAGAGATCAAGACCATCCTAGCTAACATGTGAAACCCCGTCTCTACTAAAAATTAGCCTGGCGTGGTGGCGGGCACCTGTAGTCCCAGCTACTAGGGAGGCTGAGGCAGGAGAATGGCATGAACACGGGAGGCGGAGGTTGCAGTGAGCCAAGATCGCGCCACTGCACTCCAGCCTTCGTGAAGGAGCGAGACTCTGTCTCAAAAAAACAAAAAAACAAAAAAAAAAAAGAAAAGAGAAAAAAAGAGAAATCAGAGCCGTAAGATGAAACCTACCCGAATCGAGCTCCATGTCGGCCGGGGATCCTGCTGAGTTGCTTTCCTTCTTCTGCTTCTTTGGACTCCCTGGGCTAGAGTGAGATGAAGACCTCTTGCTGCCAGACTTCACACCTGGCTAAAGGAGCAACCAAACCAAACACAAGTTAGGTGGGGTAGACAATGAATTAAACTCCATCCCTTCACTTAAAATGATGTAGAAAAGCGATCTGGAGATAAGTCTAGGTAACTGGTGAATTTCGCCACTGTTTTCCTTTTGGTTTGTCAAGATAACAAAGCAAGAAAAGGCTGTAATATGCTAATAATTTACAAAATCTCACAGACACAACATTTTATAGAG
Source organism: Macaca thibetana thibetana (assembly GCF_024542745.1). Taxonomy (NCBI): domain Eukaryota; kingdom Metazoa; phylum Chordata; class Mammalia; order Primates; family Cercopithecidae; genus Macaca; species Macaca thibetana. Next base: position 118,821,205 of record NC_065588.1, read on the forward strand.
TACACCCTTAAAATCTATTTACCGTTTGGAAGTTAGAAGTAAGGTAATTGGCAAACACATCCTTCTGCTGACATGCCTGCATTGGTATGGAACCAAAGATCCTCCATTCCTAATAATGAAAAGAGAAGAAAAAAAAAAAATCATGTATTTGGAAAATGTCATGTTTTGAGATTTTGCTCAAAGGAAGTACAGCAGAGATCTCAAATTACGTTTTTCCTTCTTATGTTACTTTTCCTTTATTGGGAATTAAGGAAAATAATGATGTGTTGAAGGAAAACTAAACCTGCCTGCAACATAATCAAGACTATGAATACTAAAAGACTACCTGACACAATCACTTGGCCAAAAAAGGTTCTACATACCGCAAGCAGAAGATGTAGGCAGGAGTGACTGCTATGGGGCCTCCCAGGCTCCAGTCTCTCTCCCATCAAGCACTGGCACTGCTAACAGGGCCGTTCATAGCCCACTTCTCCTAACACACTTACTCATGAGTTTTCCATCTTCTGCTCTTTCTCTTTCCAAATACAGCACTCATCTTTAAAGATTCCATACCGCTTACTTCTCTCTCCTCTCCAATCGCACATTCAACAGTGGTTCTCAGTAAGAATCCCATGGAACTCTTGTGAAACATAGAGGTTCCAGGGTTTGAATCAGTTAAGTCTAAAGATGGGACTCAAGAATGTACATTTCTAACGAGTATTCCCAGGGGACTGTGAAGTAGACTGGAAGCTGCACTGGCTTCCAGAAGCACTGATGGTTTGTATCATGCACTTCTGCCCGTAATGAATTACACAGTCTTGTGTGATTGACAACTTTCTATCTGCTCACTACACTCTTAACTTCAAGTCTTTGGCTGTTTCCCTACTGTCCAGTTCCTAAGAACACACTTTTTATTTTTATGTTTTTTTGAGATGGAGTTTCGCTTTCATCACCCAGACTAAAGTGCAATGGCGTGATCTCAGCTCACTGCAACCTCCACCTCCTGGGTTCAAGCGATTCTTCTGCCTCAGCCTCCTGAGTAGCTGGGATTACAGGCGCCTGCCACCACGCCCGGCTAATTTTCATATTTTTAGTAGAGATGGGATTTTGCCATATTGGCCAGGCTGGTCTCAAACTCCTGAGCTCAAGTGATCCACCCGCCTTGGCCTCCCAAAGTGCTGGGATTACAGGCATGGGCCACTGCGCCCGGCCAATAATACACTTTTAAAATAAAACAGTACAATAGTTCATTGTTGAATCTTGAGACCTAAGATGGAAGCTGGAAAAGAGTTAAGTGTGGAAAAACCATTCATATACAAAATGAGAAATTTTACTTTGAGGGGAAAAAAGGCAAGAATAAACAGGAGAGTTATAGTATATTTAGATTTATTATAGATAGAAACTTATTTCCTAGGTTAATTCTGTAAAATATATAATACTGTCTCAGAACAATCCATATTGTTAAAAACTTTTAAAATGTTAGAGTAGTTTTAGATTTAGAGACTCTAACCAATCTATTTTGGCTCCCTTTCTGAGGGCACAAAATCAGAGAAAACTGCTGTTGATGAATATAAGACTTCAATTAAGATTCTAGCAAGATTCTATATAGGAAATTAAAAATGAAAACAAGTGGCCGGGTGCAGTAGCTCACGCCTGTAATCCCAGCACTTTGGGAGGCCGAGGTGGGTGGATCATGAAGTCAAGAGATCGAGACCATCCTGGTTAACATGGTGAAACCCCATCTCTACTAAAAATACAAAAAATTAGCCGGACGTGGTGGCGGGCACCTGTAATCCCAGCTACTCGGGAGGCTGAGGCAGGAGAATGGCGTGAACCCGGGAGACGGAGGCTGCAGTGAGCTGAGATCGCGCCACTGCCCCCCAGCCTGGGCAATAGAGCGAGACGCAATCTCAAAAAAAAAAAAAAGTAAACAAGTAACACATTTATCCCTTTAAATAGTAACTACTATATAAGTTTGTATGTATATATGAATTAAGTAATTATTTTTTGAGTCAGGGTCTCGTGGGATCTCACCTCACTCTAACCTCTGCAATCCTCCCACCCCAGCCTCTCTAATAGCCAGGACTACAGGCATGTGCCGCCACCCTTGGCTAGTTTTAAAATTTTTTGTAGGGACAAAGTCTTGCTATGTTGCCCAGGCTGGTCTCGAACTCTGGAGCTCAAGCAATCATCTTGCCTCGGACTTGCAAAGTGTTGGGATTACAGGTGTGAGCCACCATGCCTAGCCAACAAGTTAATATTCTGACCAATCTTTAACATAATAATATCACATCACACGATAATTTAAAAAAAAATAAATATACTTACATCTGGAATTCCTCTGGGAGTAGATATATTAAAACCAGGATAGTTGACCAATTTTGAGAGATCATAAGTGACACTTTTATTCTGCTGTATTTCTCCAATTTCTGTTTCCCCATCAGTGCTATCTATTACAGACCATAAAAAGTGTTAATATTGCTAAATGTCAATATATATCCCTCCCCAGACCAAAAGTACACCTGGAAAGTGCTTATACTCATGGCAACAGAATTAGTTTTGAAATGGCTTTCAATTTTAATTATAATTTTTCTTAACCATTAGGAAAGAATTTTTTTTTTTTTTTTTTTTTTTTTTTTTTTGAGAAAGGGTCTTGCTTTGTCACCCAGACTGGAGTGTAGTGGCACTATGTTGGCTCACTATAGCTTCTGCCTCTCAGGCTCAAGTGATCCTCCCACCTCAGCCTCCTGAATAGCTGGTTCTACACGCACGCACAACCACACCAGGGTAGGCTGTGTATTTTTAGTACAGACAGGGTTTCACCATGTTGCCCAGGCTGGTCTCAAACTCCTGAGCTCAGGCGATCTACCTACTGCCTCAGCTTCCCAAGTAGCTGGGATTACAGGCGCCTGCCACCACGCTTGGCTAATTTTTGTATTTTTATTAGAGACCGGGTTTCACCATCTTGGCTAGGCTGGTCTTGAACTCCTGACCTCAAGTGATCCATCCACCTCGGCCTTCTAAAATCCTGGGACTACGGCCATGAGTCACTGTGCCCAGCCGAAACCTGCTTTTTAAAAACTCAATATTGCACAAAGATTTTGCCATGTCAGCTCATACAGATTTATTCCCACTCTTCATATGTTGCAGAGAGTCCACAGCTCAGAACTACCAATTTATTTAACCATTTTTCTTTAGGGCCTTAATGTTGTCTTAGATTTTTCACTATCATATTCAATGATACAAAAAGATTCTTGTATACATACAGTTTATTTTGCATATGTGTATCTTTCTAGAGTAGGTATCTAGGAGAGAAGTTCTAGACTATTAGAGGTTTTCTGTGTTTCACATTTTACAGGTCTCCTGGCATTGAGGATCTATGTCTGTTATTATTACTGAGAAAGGTAAGAGCTTATGAGGACTGGCTGGAGAGTGATACTCTGGCCTAGACAGTACCTGAGCAAGCCCAGAAAACCATCAGATAATCTATGAACTCACTGAAATTTTAGTTCCTTCCTTGTAAAATTTACCAAGGAAACATCATCATGATATTTTTTAGTTAGCACACATTAAAGAAGTCAGCCGTTCCTATCACATTTTGTTGATTCTTTAACAACAACAACAAAAAAGGAAACACTTAAGGTGACTTCTCTAACTTAAGATACTATACCTTTTCCATCATACAGTGCAAGCCCCGAATTCTCCAATTCAGCCTCTTTGAGCCACCCTGGTGGGTAACCTAGCTGGCGCATCCGATAGATAAAAGGTGGAAGACTCTTGTCTGTCACACCTAGTGCATCTTGAAGTTCCTCACTAAGTAAAAATAAAGGAGGAAGAAAAATAATGAATTCTTGTTTGCATGAAAACACATACATAATATTCTGTTTTGTTTTTTTTTTTGAGACGGAGTCTCGCTCTGTCGCCCAGGCTGGAGTGCAGTGGCCGGATCTCAGCTCACTGCAAGCTCCGCCTCCCGGGTTTACGCCATTCTCCTGCCTCAGCCTCCCAAGTAGTTGGCACTACAGGAGCCCGCCACCTTGCCCGGTGAGTTTTTTGTATTTTTTAGTAGAGATGGGGTTTCACTGTGTTAGCCAGGATGGTCTCGATCTTCTGACCTCGTGATCTGCCCATCTTGGCCTCCCAAAGTGCTGGGATTACAGGCTTGAGCCACTGCGCCTGGCCAATATTCTGGTATTTTAAAACATTTCTTGCTTATATTACATACCATGATGGCTAACAAATATAATTAAAATTTCAAGAAGTGTTTCTAAATGAATTAATGTATATTACCTAGGGCTTTGGCAGAGTACACTTATATCCTGATAATTAGCCCGAAGAGACAGAGAACATTCGAAATGCTAGGGAAATAAAAATGACCTTCTATGGTAAAATGCCATTAATACCTAATAACTCCTGGCTTGAATCTTCCAAATCTTTCTTCTACTTCTTCTGCGTGGTATCGCTGCTGGAAATTCTGATTGTTTGCTTCCCCACAGGCATCCATATACTCTTTTCTCTTTTCACTTATTCGAGCAGCATTCCGAGGCTACATCATGACACATTTGAAAAGAATGGTTTCATGCAACTCAGAAATATTTCAGAAATTAAATACTTTTTTTTAGATCAAGTAAACAGATTATTTTAGTTTTAATGTATGACGAACAAGCGTAAAAGAGAGTGAATATTTTAGAAAAATAAGTAAGGAAAGGAGCAGTCTATTTATTACCTCAGTATTATAAATTAAATAAAGTTTTTAGGATAAACTCTACAATTTAACTCTGTTTATTCATATCAAATACAGAGAGTACTATTTTAAATTATTTACTAAAAAAATTTAATGTCTTAAAATATAAACACAAATTTGAAAAGATTTCAAATTAAAGGACTACAGGAAAGTAACAAAGAAAGTTCCTTCATGTCACACAATACCATAAATGTGTTGAAAACATTAGAAAGCTCTTGTTCAAAGACTTTTCTTAACATGAGAAAAATTTACCATTGGGCAATCTTTCATTTGGTGTTCTTCAGAACCACAATTGAAACAGTGAGGCTTTGGCCTATTTGGTCAAAAGACAAAGATTTTTATAATGTAAATAAAAATAGAAAAGCAAATCAATAAAATTCTATATGACAGCAAAGTGTATCAGAGAGATAAGAAAGCAAGTTCATCACAGATCACTAATATCTGCAACAAGAAGTACACTTTAATCTCTTGTATTTAGTGATTTAAATAGTACTATGCAGAGTCTTTTAACCAAGAACCCTTCTGTTCCTGACTGATCTGTTACCTCTTTTGAGTTTTTTCAGTGGTTAACAACAGAAGAATCGAGGTGAACAGATGATCATATTTCCATTAGGTAACATGGAAAGAAGGCAGATGGTTATAAGACTGCAATCAAATTGACAGCAACAATTACACTTTTCCACCCGCCCAGGCACATTAGGTGAGAACCAATGAATTCCAAGAAGCAGATGATCCATTTAAACGTTTAATATATATGTATGGAATAAAATTCTAGCTCAATCTGTAATTAACCTTAGAGTAAACCAGCAGTAAAGAACATTAACTTTTCAAGCCAAAAGTTTATGATTTCCGTTAAAAAAGTAAGTAAAACAAAACAACTCCCCACACAAACCTTTTTGCCTTTACTTGTATTTCTTGCCCTTCTAGAGAAACAATGTGGCTGAAGACTTGATGGTACCTTTAGTGAATTTTATTAAGGAATAGTTATCATGGTCTGCAAAATTTGGAAATTGTTTTAAAGGTGAACTTAGTGGTAAGATGCATAAAAGATCTTCATTCACTATGTAGGATACTTGGGTATTTCCCATCCTTCGGAAAGCTGAGGGTTTTCATTTAGAAGCGGTTGCCCCAATTTATCAAGGCAAAAATTAGTAAAATACAGGACACTTCCTACAACCTGCAGAAAACAAGTCAAAAAATATTGCTATTTAAGCAGGAAAAAAGACATTAAATAATGTAAGACTATGATTAACTGTTTTAACAATTTATTTTGGATGGAATTATTAGAAATAGTAACTTCCTAGTTATTAAGGAGCCAGACTTTGATGTGTAAGTAGAAACTACATCGTCAGTTCCCTCTCTCTCCTAGATCACTGTTTTTCCTCTGTATTGGATCATGACTATCTATCTCCAGAATTCAAACAAAAAATGAAAACCTTGACTCTCACGTTTCCCTCCAGTGCCCCATTTCATTGCTTCTCTTTGCAAGACATGCAGACCCTTTAGTTATTGTTTCCATTTCCTTTCTTCCCATTCACTCTTTTCTTGTCCCTCCAATTCTTTTTGAAAATTCCATACAGACAAGTGGGAAAAGTGGTACAATGAACACCCAATGTATCCTTCACCTAGACTGAACAATTGTTAGTAGTTTAACATTTTTGTCTGCCTCTCTCTTTACACATACACTGAACACACACACATACACTTTTTTGTTTGTTTTGAGATAGGGTCTCTGTCGCCCAGGCTGGAGTACAGTGGTGCAATCTTGGCTTACTGCAACTTCTGCCTGCCAGGCTCAAACGATCCTCCCACCTCAGCCTCCCGAGAAGCTGGGACCACAAGCACAGTCAGCTATTTTTTTGCCCAGCTATTTTTTTGTATTTTTAGTAGAGGCAGAGTCTTGCCATGTTGCCCAGGCTGCTCTCGAACTCCTGAGCTTAAGTGATCCACTCGACTCAGCCTCCCCAAGTGTTAGGATTATAGCCGTGAGCCACTGCACCTGGCCTCACATATACTTTATAATTTTTCTTTTTTTTTTTTTGAGGCAGGGTCTTGCTCTGTTGTCCAGGCTGGAATGCAGTGGCATGATCTTGGCTCATTGTAACCTCAAAGTCCTGGGCTAAAATGATCCTCCTGCCTCAGTCTCCCGAGTAGTTGCGCCACTACACACAGCTAATTTTCTTTTTGTTTTAGAGATGGGGTCTTGCTATGTTGCCTAGGCTGGTCTTAAACTCCTGGCCTCTAGCAATCCTTCTGCCTCAGCCTCCCAAAGTGCTGGGATTACAGGTGCTGAGCCACTGTGCCTGGCCTCCATTTTTTTAATGACACTGCCCTCTCTCTTGAACATTTCCAGTAATGCTTCTATACCTATCACTGGGCTGAGTTCCTAACATTGGAGCTTCCCAATGACCTCCATGCAGCCAAATTCAATAGCTAGTTCTCACTCTTCATCTTTCTTAACCTATCTGCAACAATTGACACGATTTTTCCTTCCTCCTAAAAACATCTTCCTCCCTTGTCTTCTAGGACATGCTTCTCCGTTCTCTTCTTTCCTTGCTGACTGAGCCTCAGTCTTCTGTGCTAGACTCTTCTCATCCCTCTATCTCCCATGTATTAGAGTGCCCTAGGTCTCAGTCCTCCTCTCCACTTTCACTACCCAGGTGGTTCATCATAACCCATGGTATGAAGTATAATATATATGCTTACTACCTCTAAAAGTCAAGTTATTATTATTATTATTTTTTGAGACAGAATTTCGCTCTTGTTGCCCAGGCTGGAGTGCCACGGCGCAATCTCAGCTCACCGCAACCTCTGGCTGAACCTCCTCGGTTCAAGCGATTATCCTGCCTCAGCCTCCCAAGTAGCTGGGATTACAGGCATGCACCATCAGACCCGGCTAATTTTGTATTTTTAGTAGAGATGGGGTTTCTTCATGTTGGTCAGGCTGGTCTCAAACTCCTGACTTCGTGATCCACCCGCCTTGGCCTCCCAAAGTGCTGGGATTACAGGCAGAAGCCACTGTGCCTGGCCTGAGATATTATTTTTTAATTATTATTTTTTTCACTGGGAGCATAGATTCAAGTTGCCCTGAATATATGTTCTCCTTTAAGCTCAAGTTCTGATCCATCCTAACCATCGATTTTATATATGGAAGTGTCAACTTGACAGCTCTCAAGGGGTGTGTGAGTGGCATCTCAAACTCACCTGCTTAAAACTGCACTGGATTCCTAGCCCCCTCCAAAACTGTTCCTCCTCTAGTCTTCCCCATCAGAGAAAATACGACGACATTCTTCCAGGTTCTCAGGACAAAAACCTGAGTCACTATGATGACTCTCTTGCTCTCATATTCTGCATCCAATTCATCAACACATTTGATCAGCTCTACTTCCCCAGTACATCCACATTCTAACCACTTCTCAGTAGCACCATTCTCACCCCAGTCTCAGTACCAATTTCTCTCACCTGAGTTGAATACAATAACTTCCTAACTGGTTTTCAGCTTCCACAGGTAACCAGCTACAGACTATTTTCCACACAGAACCCAGCTCTTTTAAAAACTCAATTCATGGCCGGGCGTGGTGGCTCACGCCTGTAATCCCAGCACTATGGGAGGCTGAGGCGGGTGGATCACGAAGTCAGGAGTTTGAGACCAGCCTGACCAACATGGTGAAACCCCGTCTCTATTAAAAATACAAAAATCAGCCAGGTGTGATGGTGCGAGCCTGTAATCCCAGCTACTCAGGAGGCTGAGGCAGGAGAATCGCTTGAATCCGCGAGGCGGAGGTTGCAGTGAGCAGAGATTGTGCCACGGCACTCCAGCCTGGGTGACAGAGCGAGACTCTGTCTCAAAATAAAAAAAAAAAAAAAGTCCATTCATATCATGTCACATTTCTACTTAAAACCCTCCATCGCTTCTCATCTTACAGTAAAATCTAAAGTCCTCATTACAGCCTATTGGACAACCTACAGATTCAGACCATGTGCTCCAGACTCTAAGGGCCTGGTTTTTTTTTTTTTTTTTTGAGAGAGTCTCACTTTGTTGCCCAGGCTGGAGTGCAGTGGCATGATCTCGGCTCACTGCAACCTCCGTCTCCCGGGTTCAAGCGATTTTCCGGCCTCAGTCCCCTGAGTAGCTGGGATTATAGGCTTCAGTCACCATACCCAGCTAATTTATGTATTTTTAGAAGAGATGAGGTTTTGCCATGTTGGCCAGGCTGGTCTCGAACTCCTGACCTCAGGTGATCCGCCTGCCTTGGCCTCCCAAAGTGCTGGGATTACAGATGTGAGCCACTGTGCCAGGCCAAGGGCCTGATTTTAAGCCCTGCCCTGGCTTTGCCACTCACTAACCCACTGGCGAGTTACTTAGCTTTCCATCTCTGTTTCCTCATCTGTACAACTGAAGCCTAAGAGCACCTTCACGAGTAATACCTGCAGTAAGCTTAGAACTTACATGCCAGGTAGTGCTCCTGCCTTGGGCTTTCTATTATGCTTCCTACAGCCTGGAGTGCCCCATGCAAACCACAGCCTCCACTCACTTCCTCAATTCATCCAAGGTTCAGCTCTGAGAGGCTGTCAGTCACTATGCAAACCACCTACTCCACAGCTACTCTCTGCTTTCCCTGCTTCATTTTTCTTCAGGACGCTACCTTCCCCAACTAGAATGTAATTTGATGAGAGCCAGGACTTTGCCATTCTTTTCACTGCTGTCTCCCTGGAACCCAGAAGGATCCCTGGGACAAAGCGGCATTCACTAAATATTTTCGTATTTGTTAAAGGTTTAAATTAATAAATAAAGAAAATTCCCAGTTTCTAGGCAAGTGCCACCTTTTTTTTTTTTTTTTTTTTTTTTGAGACGGAGTCTTGCTCTGTCGCCCAGGCTGGAGTGCAGTGGCACGATCTTGGCTCACTGCAAGCTCCTCCTCCCTGGTTCACACCATTCTCCTGCCTCAGCCTCCCAAGTAGCTGGGACTACAGGCGCCTGCCAGGATGCCCAGCTGATTTTTTGTATTTTTAGTAGAGATGGGGTTTCACTGTGTTAGCCAGGATGTTCTCGATCTCCTGACCTCGTGATCCGCCCGCCTCAGCCTCCCAAAGCGCTGGGATTACAGGCGTGAGCCACCGCGCCTGGCCGCAAGTGCCACTTTCAATCCCAGAACCTCGGGGTCAGAAGGAAAATGAAACACTACCTCATTCAAATTCAGAAATTTTTCTTTAAAGTGCCCTGATAACATCTCAGTCCCTATTTGACTCCAGTAATACTGAATTCACTTTTATAAATGAGAAGTGCCATTTCACTTGTTTTTTTTGTTTTCTTTTGAATGCCAGGTCATATCATTTTTCACATCTCTGATAGAAATTTGAACTTTCTAAGCGCTGAGTTGAAATGTACCTTCTTGTAGTCAATTCAATCACTGGTCTTAATTCTGCCACTTGGCACTTTAAAGGGTGATTTAAAGTAACTTTTACTCTTTTACAAACAACAGCCTTTATCCTATTTGTAGAGACGGGACATCCTTTGTAAATTTTCCTTTCAATAAAGTTTGTGGGCTCTTTGTCATCCCAGTAGGCCTGTATCTCTTTCTTTTATATATAGATATATATCTATAGATACATATATATATATATTTTGTTTGTTTTCTGGGACAGGGTCTTGCTCTGTCACCTAGACTGGAGTGCAGTGGCACAATCATGGGTTACTGCAGCCTTGACCTCAAGCAATCCTCCCACTTGAGCCTCCTGAGTGGCTGGGACTACAGGTCCATGCCACCACACTTGGGTAATTTTTTTTTTTTGAGACTGAGTCTCACTCTGTCACCCAGGCTGGAGTGCAGCGGCGAATCTTGGCTCACTGCAGCTTCAGTCTCTTGGGTTCAAAGCAATTTTCATGACTCAGCCTCCCGAATAGCTGGGACTACAGGTGTGTGCCACCACATCTGGCTAATTTTTGTATTTTCAGTAGAGTCAAGGTTTCTCTATGACAGCCAGGCTGGTCTCGAACTCCTGACCTCAAGTGATCCATCAGCCTCAGCCTCCCAAAGTCCTGGGATTACAGGTGTGAGCCACTTCGCCCAGCCACACTTAGCTAATTTCTTTTTTTTTTTTTTTTTTTGAGACGGAGTCTCGCTCTCTCTCCCAGGCTGGAGTGCAGTGGCCGGATCTCAGCTCACTGCAAGCTCCGCCTCCTGGGTTTACGCCATTCTCCTGCCTCAGCCTCCTGACTAGCTGGGACTACAGGCGCCCGCCACCTCGCCCGGCTAGTTTTTTGTATTTTTTTAGTAGAGATGGGGTTTCACTGTGTTAGCCAGGATGGTCTCGATCTCCTGACCTCGTGATCGGCCCATCTCGGCCTCCCAAAGTGCAGGGATTACAGGCTTGAGCCACTGCGCCCGGCCCACACTTAGCTAATTTCTTAAGAATTTTTCGTAGAGATGAGTTCTGGCTATGTTGCCCAGGCTTGTCTGGAACTCCTAGACTCAAGTAATCCTCCCACCTTGGCCTCCCAGAACACTGGGGATTACCGGTGTGAGCCACTGCACCCAGCCTAAAATTGTGGTATACTAATATGGGATCATACTACATAAACATGAAAAACAGTTTTCCTTCAATATTATATAATCCACTGTTACATTACCTTTTGAAATACTATATGCTGTGCTGGGCACGGTGGCTCACGTCTGTAATCCCAACACTTTGGTAGGCCAAGGTGGGCGGATCACAAGGTCAGGAGTTTGAGACTAGCCTGACCAACATGGTGAAACCCAGTCCCTACTAAAAATACAAAAATTAGCTGGGCGCCTGTAATCCCAGCTACTCGAGAGGCTGAGGCAGGAGAATTGCTTGAACCCGGGGGGCAGAGGTTGCAGTGAGCTGAGATTGTGCCATTGCACTCCAGCCTGGGTGACAGGGTAAGACTCCGTCTCAAAAAAAAAAAAAAAAAAAAAAAAAAAAAATTATAAGCTGCAAAATCATACTACTACATTGTATTAACACTAATGAATTTTGCATAGGTATTGAAAGGCTAGCTGTAGCCTAAATGTAGGTCATCCCTGTTAACTTCTATTTTTCACCTACCATTTGAGACTGTCAATACTTTAAATTCCAAATTTGCCATCTGTTATATTAGCTATCTATCCCTCTCAGCTTTAGCCATTATAAGTTCAACAAGCATGCTTTCTATATCTTCATCCAAGTTCTTGAATAAACAAAGTGGTTGGTCAATACAAAAACAAAGTTCTCCAAAGTATGTTTACTGTGCCCCAGGTCACAACGCAATTATTATTAAAAAGCAAACTGTAATATTTAGAGGCTAAAGTCCAAACTGCTATTTACCACAAAAAGATGCTGTTATCAAGTGAAGACATGACTATACTATTTTATCTTTTAAACACCACCCAATTGACATAGGATAGGAAACACCTACTGGCAGAATTCAAAACTGAAATGTCCAAACTTACACTGAAAGCTTCCTTGCTGTTCTTAATGGCACAGGACTCGTCCACTTTGTGGTCCTCCTCTAGCACAATACTGGATGGCTAATACAAAGAAAAACACACATTACAATGGGTAACCAATTTTTAACAAGTTTAAATGGAAGTTAGTAAGTTTAGAAATTAAGCTAAGAATGTTTATGAACGACATTTCATGTGGGAGAATGGAAGATGTAAAAGGAGAGCTTCTTCTGAAGCATTAGCATGCACTATGACTTTTTTTTACCAATATTAATTATGCCACTTTCAACACTTAAACTGGCAAGGCAGATAACCAGAAAGATTAAAAATACATAAGTTTTTTTATTTTTATTTTTTTGAGACGGAGTCTTGCTCTGTCGCCCAGGCTGGAGTGCAGTGGCCGGATCTCGGCTCACTGCCAGCTCCGCCTCCTGGGTTCACGACATTCTCCTGCCTCAGCCTCCCAAGTAGCTGGGACTACAGGCGCCCGCCACCTCGCCTGGCTAGTTTTTTATATTTTTTAGTAGAGACGGGGTTTAACCGGGTTAGCCAGGATGGTCTCGATCTCCTGACCTCGTGATCCGCCCGTCTCGGCCTCCCAAAGTGCTGGGATTACAGGCTTGAGCCACCGTGCCTGGCCAAAAAAATACATAGTTTTACATTACTGGTCAATACTGATAATATAACCCTCACAGACCTCAAGCCACTACAAAAGTTTCCTCGAATCAAAAATAATATTCAGTATGGTTTTTATTGTTAAATGTATTTTGTTTGCTGAATCTTTAAAAATTGTATAGAATACATAAAAACCAAAGGGATAAAAAACACAATCAATCAGAACACTCTGTTCTCCAAAGCCTGAGGATAAACAGCTAAAATTCCTTATTTGAGAAATTCTATTTACCTTAATTTTTAATTAAAAAAAAAAGACTCAGATATCATCACTCTCCTTTTTTTTTAAACATAAATGCATGATCCAATATTCACACTGTAAAACTTCTTAGATTTCTTTGGGCACACAATTGATTTTCTAAAAACAAGTAGTGGGAAAAAAGGACAGCCCACAAGCTGGTTGGTTTTAGACAAAAGGAATCCATCTTTTGTAAACCCCAGAAACTTAGATTTTTTTCGGCCTAAAATTAATTTTCTGCCCAAAACCACACGTCCAAGTTAGGCAATGTAAAAAGTCTGAGCCACAATCTAATAGAACGCCGTGTGGCTAAACCAGTCAGGCTTCAGAAAAGCAAGCCAGTGGAAAGAGACGTGGTGAATGGTGTTAATCATTTTGGTTTTGATTCAAGAGGATCCTTGTGGCCCAATAATTCGCAGTGAAACGCATAACCTACTAATCTTAAAGTCTCTTAAATTTGAAATACCTGGGGCAAAAGATTAAAGGCAGTCTTTTCCACATCATTTTTCTGCTGTTCCTCAAATCTTTTTACTAAATTTGATACAAATTCCTCTATTTCTTGATGATATTGCCTGTGTAAGAGGACAAAATGGTCAGAACCCAGACAGAGTAAAACATTCAATAGACTGAAGTCTTACACATTACTATAAGATGTCAAATGTGAATGTTGTTGTTTTTCAGAAGTTTAACAAATCACCAACTCTCTGTAATACTCAGGAACATATTCCTTAAGATAAATTACATATTGTTACCAAGTTAATAAAATAATTATGATAAAGTAACACAGTGATTGGCATAACTGCCAATCAGCTGTGCAAAGAATACACGGATTTGATTTATAAATTCTGTGTACTTAATTTTTTAAATAGATACTACAAGTAAATGGTTCAAAATCCAAGAGAAGTTAAATGGTTACATAATGAAAAGCTCCCTTCCTACCCTGTCTCCTGGCCATCTATTTCTGCAACACAAAGATAGTCAATATATATTCAGGTCTTCCACATCCTCCTCCCAGAGATTCTTTTTTTTTTTTTTTTTTTTTGAGACTGAGTCTGGCTCTGTCGCCCAGGCTGGAGTGCAGTGGCCGGATCTCAGCTCACTGCAAGCTCCGCCTCCCGGGTTTACGCCATTCTCCTGCCTCAGCCTCCGGAGTAGCTGGGACCACAGGCGCCCGCCACCTCGCCCGGCTAGTTTTTTGTATTTTTTAGTAGAGATGGGGTTTCACCGTGTTAGCCAGGATGGTCTCGATCTCCTGACCTTGTGATCCGCCCGTCTCAGCCTCCCAAAGTGCTGGGATTACAGGCTTGAGCCACCGCGCCCGGCTAGAGATTCTTTATACATACATAAGGAAACACCAATATAAATATGAAACTGGAAAAGATAAAATCAAAATGCAAAGCAAGAAAAAATACTGAGGTCTACTTTCCCCAGCCCTCCAGGTCAAGAACCAAGCTCATCATATATTCTGTAGTGCTCAGTTCAGGAGGTGTCGAAGGAGCCCAAGTCTTTTACGATGTAATCGGGGAGCCATAATGTCTCAGACTCAGTTTCCTTTTCACAGACTTGATGATCTTTTAGGTATCTTGTAGCTCTGACATTTTAAGATTTCTGCAGGTGGATCACTTGAGGTCAGGAGTTCAAGACCAGCCTGGCCAACATGGTGAAACCCTGTCTCTATTAAAAATACAAAAATTAGCTGGGCCTGGTGGCGGGCGCCTGTAATCCCAGCTACTTGGGAGGCTGAGGCAGGAGAATTGCTTGAACCCAGTGGGTGGAGGTTGCAGTGAGCCAAGATCATGCTAGCCTGAGCAAAAAGAGGGAAACTCCATCACAAAAAAAAAAAAAAAAAAAAAAAAGAAAAGAAAAGAAAAAAGAAAAGCCGGGTGCGGTGGCTCACATCTGTAATCCCAGCACTTTGGGAGGCCAAGATGGGTGGACCACCTGGGGTTGGGAGTTCGAGACCAGCCTGACCAACATGGAGAAACCTCATCTCTACTAAAAATACAAAATTAGCCAGGTGTAGTGGCACATGCCTATAATCCCAGCTACTTGGGAGACTGCGACAGGATAATCACTTCAACCTGGGAGGTGGAGGTTGTGGTGAGCTGAGATTGCACCACTGCACTCAAGCCTGAGCAATAAGACCAGAACTCCATCTCAAAAAAAAAAAAAAAGAAAAAAAAGATTTCTGCAGGTTAAACACTAGGTGAATGGTGCAGAAATGAGACCGTCATGAGCTAGAGGGTTACTGATTCTAACCTGGGCATGGGAGGGACAATAGTGCTACAGCCCAGTCGTGCCCAGCACCTTGCTGCTGTATTTAGCATCCAGCTTCCCCACCTCAGAGCCTTGGGTTCCACTTCTGCTGAGATAGAGTAGGTTATGGACCTGGCATTGTTCCTTCCATCTTCTTGACCTTGGTCAGCATTAAGAAGACAACAATATGACTAAGTGACTTTCAAGGGAGCAAGCAACTATGTGAAATGTCTATGACCATGCTCTGCAGAAGGGACAGAGCAAACCATTTTAGAAACTCTCAGCAAGCACTGCAGGAATGCACAGGGTCACCCGAAACCCTGATGCTAATGGTTTGCAAAGTCTTATTTTGCTGTTAAAAGAAATAATCAAGTGAGTAGGCTTTGAAGATGGCCAACATGGAAAACTCAGTTACCTGATTCGGAAAGAGAAATAGTGAACGTCATTGTTATTGTTACAATGATAGTGATGATTTTTATTAGAAGCCATTTATTGAGCTCTTAGAGGTGCTCATGTAGCTACCTCACAGGCAGTTACTATGACTATCCTGTTTTCCAGTGAAGTAACGGATGATGTAGCAAAGATTTGTGACCTTACCAGGTTCACAGACATAGAAAGTAAGAGTCCAGATATTCAGGTCACTGTGACCCCAGTGTCCTTGCTCTTAATCATGATTCCTTACGCTTTAACTCCAGGGTCATTTTAAGTAAAATAATAAAAATGATATAAGTACAAATGAAAACGGCATATTTATAAAGTTGTTCCATAAACACATTATTATTTTTAGGAGAGGGAAAAAATTACTTACTTTGAAATAGCATTGTTCATGAATAGAATCTGTAATATAGGTCCATCTAACTTAGTATCGTTCACCAATATTCCACTAAAACAGAAGTTAGAACATATTCTTAGAAGACATTTAAGTAAAACTTGCATACATATATACAAACGCATAACTTTTATACATTATTTATTTATTTATTATTATCATACTTTAAGTTCTAGGGTACATGTGCATAACGTGCAGGTTTGTTACATATGTACACTTTTTTTTTTTTGAGACGGAGTCTCGCCTGTCGCCCAGGCTGGAGTGCAGTGGTGCAATCTGGGCTCACTGCAAGCTCCGCCTCCCGGGTTCACGCCATTCTCCTGCCTCAGCCTCCTGAGTAGTTGGGACTACAGGCACCCGCCACCTCGCCCGGCTAGTTTTTTGTATTTTTTTTTTTAGTAGAGAGGGGGTTTCACCGTGTTAGCCAGGATGGTCTCGATCTCCTGACCTCGTGATCCGCCCGTCTTGGCCTCCCAAAGTGCAGGGATTACAGGCTTGAGCCACTGCACCCGGCTACATATGTATACTTGTGCCATGTTGGTGTGCTGCACCCATCAACTCGTCAGCACCCATCAACTCGTCATTTACATCAGGTATAACTCCCAATGCAATCCCTCCCCGCTCCCCACATTTTTTTTTTCTTTTTTGAGACAGGTTCTCACTCTGTCGCTCATGCTGCAGTGCAGTGGCGAGATCTTGGAACACTGCAATCTCTGCCTCCCGGGATCAAGCAATCCCACCTCACCTTCCCAAGTAGCTGGGACCACAGGTGCAGAACACCATGTCTAGCAAATTTTTGTATGTTTTATGGAGACAGGGTTTTGCCATGTTGGCCAGGCTGGTCTTGAACTCCTGAGCTCAAGGGATCCACCTGCCTCGCCCTCCCCAAGTGCTGGGATTACAGCTGTGAACCATCTCACCAGCCTTAAAATTCTTAAGTACCAAAGATCATATAGTATTTTACACATACTGCAGTTTTCGCAAGAAAATTATACATTTCCACCAATTCTATCTACTTTAATAATTTTATACAGAGGCATCACTTAACTTTTTTTTAAATGTTTAACAACAAATTAAGAACTGCAGTTAATCTTTCAGTTTTCAACCAAACAGTTTGCCTAATGGTTAGCTTCCTTACAAATTAGGGGGAGGGAAGGAAGGACTAGGTAAACAAGTAAACGAGCAGGTTACAAGAATATACTTCCTTTTTTTTTGGGGTGGGGGGATAGAGTCTCGCTCTGTTGCCCAGGCTGGATTGCAGTGGGGCGATCTCAGCTTACTGCAGCCTCTGCCTCCCAGGTTCAAGCAATTCTCCTGCCTCAGCCTCCTGAGTAGCTGGGATTTTAGGCGAGTGCCACCACACCCAGCTTAATTTTGTATTTTTATTTTTATTTTATTTATTTATTTATTTTTGAGATGGAGTCTCACTCTGTCGCCCAGGCTGGAGTGCAGTGGTGCGATCTCAGCTCACTGCAAGCTCCGCCTCCCGGGTTCACACCATTCTCCTCCCTCAGCCTCCTGAGTAGCTGGGACTACAGGCGCCTGCCACCACACCCAGCTAATTTTTTTGTATTTTTAGTAGAGATGAGGTTTCACTGTGTTAGCCAGGATGGTTTCTATCTCCTGACCTCATGATCTGCCCGTCTCGGCCTCCCAAAGTGCTGGGATTACAGGCGTGAGCCACCACGCCTGGCCCAATTTTTGTATTTTTAGTAGAGACGGGGTTTCACCATGTTGGCCAGGCTGGTCTCGAACTCCTGACCTACTGATCCGCCTGCCTCAGCCTCCCAAAGTGCTGTGATTACAGGTGTGAGTCATCATGCCTGGCCAAGAATATACTTCTTTTTTCTTTCTTTTTTTGTTTGAGACAGAATCCCGCTTTGTTGCCCAGGCTGGAGTGCAGTGGCGAGATCTCAGCTCACTGCAACCTCCACATCCCAGGTTCAAGCAATTCTCCTGTCTCAGCCTCCTTAGTAGCTGGGATTATAGGCATGTGCCACACATCTGACTAATTTTTGTATTTTTAGTACAGATGGGGTTTCATCATGTTGGCCATGCTGGTCTCAAACTCCTGACTTCAGGTGATCTGCCGGCCTTGGCCTCCCAAAGACCTTGGGCTACAGAAGTGAGCCACCGTGCCTGGTATATTTCTTTCTTTCTTTTTTTTTTGAGACAGAGTCTCGCTCTCTCGCCCAGGCTGGAGTGCAGTGGCTCGATCTCGGCTCACTGCAAGCTCTGCCTCCTGGGTTCATGCTATTCTCCTGCCTCAGCTTCCCGAGTAGCTGGGACTACAGGCGCCCGTGACCATGCTTGGCTAATTTTTTTGTATTTTTAGTACAGGCGGGATTTCACGATGTTAGCTAGGATGGTCTCGATCTGACCTCGTGATCTGCCCGCCTTGGCCTCCCAAAGTGCTAGGATTACAGGCGTGAGCCACCGTGCCCGGCCTGTGCCTGGTGTATTTCTAAAGGAATCTAAATGAATGTGGCTTGGAAGTATATACGAAAGAACACTTTATAAATAGATAGACTCTTGGAGGGCAAAGCATATTGTACTAAATATCTCAAATCCAAGATTCTAAAGAAGAGATATAAAAAAAGTATACTATTCCTGGATTTGACTTTCAAATACTACAAAAAACAGAACTAGAATGTAGCCTAAAAACCTGTAATATATCCCATGGGTAACCTGGGGCCAGATAAATGTCTGATTCTTCCTCTTCTCACCTGCCTCATATTCCTTTACCTGTATAGCATGTGAAATAAATGTCTCTATTTGGAATTGTCCATATCAAGGTCAGAAATATGGCCGGGCGCGGTGGCTCAAGCCTGTAATCCCAGCACTTTGGGAGGCCGAGACGGGCGAATCATGAGTTCAGGAGATCGAGACCATCCTGGCTAACACGGTGAAACCCCGTCTCTACTAAAATACAAAAAACTAGCCGGGCGAGGTGGCGGGCGCCTGTACTCCCAGCTACTCGGGAGGCTGAGGCAGGAGAATGGCGTGAACCCGGGAGGCGGGGCTTGCAGTGAGCTGAGATCCGGCCACTGCACTCCAGCCTGGGCAACAGAGCCAGACTCCATCTCAAAAAAAAAAAAAAAAAAAAAAAAAGAAAATAAGAGGCTGGGTGCAGTGGCTCACACCTGCAATCCCAGCACTTTGGGAGGCAGAGGAGGATAGATCACGAGGTCAGGAGTTCGAGACTGGCCTGGCCAACATGGTGAAACCCTGTCTCCACTAAGAAAAAAAAAAATACAAAAATAAGCCATGCATGGTGGCACATGCCTGTAAACTCAGTAACTCAGGAGGCTGAGGCTGCACTCCAGCCTGGGTGACAGAGCAAGACGCCTGGCCAACCAGGGATGTTTTTAAAAGTCACATGCAGCTGTATGGTTCCTAAATTGAGTCCAGTTTGATAAACCAGCTATAAATATACTCACAGTTGGAGAAATTTGAATATGGTAGGGACATGATTAAGGAAGTCATGCCAGTTATTAGGTGTGATAACTGAGTGGTGGTTATGCATGAAAAAGTCTCTATTTTTAAAAATACACGTTGAAATATTTGGGCTGAAATGTGTATGCGATTAGAAGAAGGCAATATGGTAAAAATATTAAATGTTAAATTAAGTGAGGAAAATATGGGTGTTAACCATACTGTTCTTTTCATTTCTTGTATATTTTCACAATAAAAGTAAAAGAAGGCCGGGCAAAGTGGCTCATGCCTGTAATCCTAGCACCTTGGGAGGCTGAGGATGGCAGATCACCTGAAATCAGAAGTTGGAGACCAGCCTGGCCAACATGGTGAAACCCCATCTCTACCAAAAAACAGAAAAATTATCCGGGTGTGGTGGCACACACCTGTAGCCCCAGCTACTCGGGAGGTGTAGGTGAAAGAATGGCTTGAACCCAGAAGTCAAAGGCTGCAGTGAGTCAAAATCATGCCGTAGCACTCACGCCTGGGCAACAGAGTGACACTCTGGCTCTGTCTCAAAAACAAACAGAAAGTAAAACAAACAAACAAACCCCAACAAAATGTTTATTAATTAAATAAAGAGGAGAGGGCTGGGCACGATGGCTCATGCCTGTAATCCCAGCACTTTGGGAGGCCGAGGCGGGTGGATCATGAGGTCAGGAGTTTGAGACCAGCCTGACCAACATGGTGAAAAACTGTCTCTACTAAAAATACAAAAATTTTTATTTTTAGGTGGTGTGCACCTGTAATCCCAGCTACTCAGGAGGTTGAGGCAGGAAAATCACTTGAACCTGGGAGGCAGAGGTTGCAGTGAGGCGAGATCACACAACTGCACTACAGCCTGGGCGACAGAGTGAGACTCCATCTCAAAAAAAAAAAAAAGAGGAGAAACAGACTAAGCCCAGTGTAACCCCAGGACTTTGGGAGGCCGAGGCAGGAGGATCACTTGAGCCTAGGAGTTTGAAACCAGTCTGGCAATTTGGCAAAACCCCATCTCTAAGCTAAATACAAAAGTTAGCCAGGTGTGATGGCATGTTCCTATGGTCCCAGCTACTCAGGAGGCTGAGATGAGAGGATCACTTGAGCCTGGGAGGATGAGGCTGCAGTGAGCAGTAACTGCGTGACTACACTCCAGCCTAGATGACAGAGTGAGAAATTGTCTCGAAAAAAACAAAAACAAAACAAACAAACAAAAAAAAACAAAAAACCAGGAGACACTTCTGATTATAAGTTTCAAAAATAAGGACTAAATCAAGAGACATGAGAGTACAAATTTTATCTAAATAATTTCATTTGTCTTTTTTCCTTGGTTTTCTGTACAACACTTTATCAGCCTGACAATATGGAGGGCACTAATTCTAAGAAAATACTAATTTATTTCTTTTTCATGATGCTAATCCTTTGTGCTTATAAACTGGCAAAGCCTATATATGACGCGGTAATCATTTGAACTCAGATAAAAATCACCCAATTTAAGATAAATATTAAATGTTTAAATGATTGACTCCATTAGAAAATGTATACTTATCTAAATAAAATATCTTATATAAAAATTACGACTTTTATGAGGAATCCTAGTTATATTTAATATACTTAAAACCTAATCAAAAATCAGTTTATTTTATTAAGCCTCCCAAGTAGCTGAGACTACAGGCACATGCCACCACATCCAGTTAATTTTTAAAAAATTTTTTGTAGAGATAGGGTCTCACCATGTTGTCCAGACTGGTCTCCCACTTCTGGTCTCAAGCAATGCTCCCAACGTGCTGAGATTACAGGTGTGAACTATTGTGCCCAGCCAAAACTGAGTTTAGATACACAAAGTGAGCTCACATAGAGAAAGGACGATGAGATATAAGGAAGATAATTTGAAATATTGGCCGGGTGGGTGGCTCACACCTGTAATCCCAGCATTTCAGGAGGCCAAGGCAGGCAGATCATGAGGTCAGGAGATCAAGACCATCCTGGCCAACACGATGAAACCCCATCTCTACTAAAAATACAAAAAAATTAGCCAGGCGTGGTGGCAGGCACCTGTAGTCCCAGTTACTCAGGAGGCTGAGGCAGGAGAAAGGAGAATTGCTTGAACCCAGGAGGCAGAGGTTGCAATGAGCCGAGATCACGCCACTGCACTCCAGCCTACGTGACAGAGCGAGACTCTGTCTCAAAAAAAAAAAAAAAAAAAAAAAATCTGAAATATTTCTAAATTCTAAAATTTAAACTTGTAGTCACCACTGCAGCCAGTTATTCCCACTGGTGCCAGGGACTAAAAAGTACATGTGAAGCTGGGCACAGTGGCTCACGCCTGTAATCCCAGCACTTTGGGAGGTTGAGGTGGGCAGATCACTTGAGGCCAGGAATTCGAGACCAGCCTGGCCAACATAGTGAAACCCCATCTCTACTAAAAATATAAAAATTAGCTGAGTGTGGTGGTGGGCACCTGTAATCCCAGCTACTTGGGAGGCTGAGGCAGGAGAATTGCTTGAACCCAGGAGGTGGAGGTTGCTGTGAGCTGAGATAGTACCACCGCACTCCAGCCTGGGGAATAGAGTGAGACTCTGTCTCAAAAAAATTAAAAATAAATAAAAATAAATAACAAAGCGCATGTGAACTTATATCATGGCACCTCCAAATTCTGAAAGCTTGAAAATACCATTTCTCATAATCTGTACTTTAACAAATACTTTAGATTTAGTGACTGTTAAATAAATTTATATTTTGAGATACCAGCATTTAATATTTTTGTTAAAGTTAGGTGCCTAGGCTGGGCATGGTGGCTCATGCCTGTAATTATAGCACTTTGGGAGGCCTAGGCAGAAGGATCACTTTAGGCCAGGAATTTGAGCTTGAGCAACAAAGCAAGATCCTGACTCTATTAGAAAAAAAAAAAAATAGCTGGGCGTGGTGGTGTCTGCCTGTAGTCCTAGCTATTCGGGAGGCTGAGGCAGGAGGATCAAGGCTTCAGTGAGCTATAATTGCAACACTGTACACCAGCCTGAGTGATACAGCTAGATGTTGTCTCAAACAAAAACAAAAACATGACCAGGCGCGCGCAGTGGCTCACACCTGTAATCCCAGTACTTTGGGAGGCCAAGGCGGGCGGATCACGAGGTCAGGAGATCAAGATCATCCTGGCTAACACGGTGAAACTCCGTCTCTACTGAAAATACAAAAAAATTAGCCGGGGGTGGTGGGGGTGCCTGTAGTCCTAGCTACTTGGGAGGCTGAGGCAGGAGAATGGCGTGAACCCAGGAGGCAGAGCTTGCAGTGAGCCGAGATTGTGTCACTGCACTCCAGCCTGGGCGACAGAGCGAGACTCCGTCTCAAAAACAAAACGAAAACAAAAACAAACAAACAAAAAAACATAAAATCAGATGCCTAAATGCAAATCTACACACTGTATCTTTTTCAAAGGCACGTTACTTTTTCTTCTAAAATGCTGATTCTTGCATTGTTTCTATTTATGAACACATTTTAACTATGTAAATAAATCTTCAGCTAGAGTAATACTATAATCTTTTTTTTTTTTTTTCAGACGGAGTTTCGCTCTTGTCACTCTCAGCTCACTGCAACCTCTACCTCCCGGGTTCAAGTGATTCTCCTGCCTCAGCCTCCCAAGTAGCTGGGATTACAGGCGCCCACCACCATGCCCAGCTTATTTTTGTATTTTTAGTAGAGACAGGGTTTCACCACGTTACCCAGGTTGGTCTCGAACTGACCTCAAGTGATCCGCCCACCTTGGCCTCCCAAAGTGCTGGGATTACAGGCGTGAGCCACTGCACCTGGCCCACAATACTATAATTTTTTTTTAGGTGCTGGAATTATAGGCATGAGCCACCAGACCCAGCCAATATTGTAATTTTAATTCTAACTTTGTAGAAATGTTTGTTAAATAGGAATAGCTAGGTTAACAACTTGCCTATTCTGAACATTAAGTAAACATTTTCTGGATTTTGTTTCATAAATACTTTCACCCATTATTGAGCTTACAATTTTAATCCACTTATGAGAATTCAGACCTTATCCCCACAAATAAAGAACTATTACTTTGACTTCTTCAGAGTATGCTAAACAAATAAAAATGATACAAAAATCGCATACACTTTTTACAAAGAAATTGTGATTAAATATTAGTATCAGGATAAATAATAAGGGACAACTATGGATTAATTTCAAAAATCTCATACCTTGGTCGAGTTAGAATGTTCAATTTTCGTTTAAGTTCTTGATGTTATTATTTGTTAAGGAAGATAAGCCCTCATTTATTTATTTATTTATTTATTTATTTTTTTTTTTTGAGACGGAGTCTCGCTTTGTCGCCCAGGCTGGAGTGCAGTGGCCGGATCTCAGCTCACTGCAAGCTCCACCTCCCGGGTTTATGCCATTCTCCTGCCTCAGCCTCCCGAGTAGCTGGGACTACAGGCGCCCACCACCTCGCCCGGCTAGTTTTTTGTATTTTTTAGTAGAGACGGGGTTTCACCATATTAGCCAGGATGGTCTCGATCTCCTGACCTCGTGATCCGCCCGTCTCGGCCTCCCAAAGTGCTGGGATTACAGGCTTGAGCCACCGCGCCCGGCCTGATAAGCCCTCATTTAATAAGGCAGATCATAAAATTCAACTACTACTACTGTAACTTTTGGTATCAGAATATTATAAAGATAAAAGACCCACGGATATTTTGAGGATGACACACTTATTGAGCTTCTATTTTGTTGCAGGGGTAGGGTTTTGAAACCCAAAATTAAAATACAGTTTTTATCCTTTCGAACATACATTCTAAGACACGATCCTGAAGTTCTACAGACTAACAAACCGAACCCAAAACATTATTAAATCATCAGTGTTCCTGTGAACAACCTTTCAACAACCACTATGTGATAAAAAGAATGCAGTATAACGAGCTGTTAACAACTTTAGAATGTGGAATAAATCTATGGATATCCACTGTAGAATCCTTTCAACTTTTCATTTTTTTTGAGACAGAGTGTCGCCCTGTCGCCCAGGCTCCAGTGCAATGGTGTGATCTCGGCTCACTGCAACCTTCGCTCCCAGGTTTAAGCGATTCTCCTGCCTCAGCCTCTCGAGTAGCTGGGATTACAGGCACGCACCACCACGCCCGGCTAATTTTTTGTATCTTTAGTAGAGGCAAGGTTTCACCATGTTAGCCAGGCTGGTCTCGAACTTCTGACCTTGTGATCAGCCCGCCTCGGCCTCCCAAAGTGCTGGGATTACAGGCGTGAGCCACCGTGCCCGGCTTCAATTTTTGTATTTCGAAAATTTTCCTCACAATGTGGAGGAAGATGACATTCTGAAAAAATAAATCGGGCTTCAAAAACCTCAAAAGCTGATATCCTGGCTGGGCGTGGTGGCGGGCGCCTGTAATCCCAGCTATTCGGGAGGCTGAGGCAGGAGAATCGCTTGAACCCGGGAGGCGGAGGTTGCAGTGAGCCGAGATCGTGCCACTGCACTCCAGCCTGGGCGACATAGTGAGACCCCATTCCCCCATCCCGTCCCTCCAAAAAAGCTAACATACCAGTCACCTTCAGTTCTCCTTACAAATTTTAAAAGGAAAACTACCCGAACCAAAGTTATCTATCTACCTATAAAACTCCTAAGAACGTAAAAAAACATACTAGCAAATCAAGAAAAATCTGCAATCTTGTAACTCAAGTCTAACAGAAACTTCTTTGGCGCTTTTCCCCAAGGTGCTGCAAAGCATCTTCAGCACAGAAGCGAGCTCCGACTGGAAGAACTCTAAAATTAATCCCCAATTTAAATCAAGCAATTAACCAATTATCTCAGCACACCCGGATTCCTTGAGGTCCCCAACTCTGCATTCTGGGACCACTAGCGTTTGCCCCGGTATTAAAACTGATCCCGCGTCTAAGCAGCCGGTATTTCATCACCTACAACTATAACATGACGGCACAACTTGAGCGTGGCTGCAAAATATGAAACCTTATCACGACCTCAAAAAGAGGCGGGCAAGCAGGGGCCTGTGTACAATCTGTCAGGTGAGCAGCCTAAAATAACCCTAAACCCGCGTGGGAGGCAAGAGTGGGTCTGGTCAGGAGACGGCCTCCCTGAGGGGAAGAGGTCTGCGCCGAGGCGCCGGGGCAGCCTGCGCGCCCCAAACCCTAGACTCTCGGCCCGCCGGCGGGTGACAGAAATCACTTGGAATTCTGGCCCTCCTGGAATTTCCGCCCGCGCCCTCACCCTCTCCCGGCGCTGCCCCGGCCCCACGCCCGGGTGACAGGGCCCAGCGAGCGGGAAGGATATTCTCGGCGCGGAGCTGCTCGATGGTCTCCTCGCACTGCCGAAGCCGCTCCCGTAGCTCCGCGTCGCCGACCCCATTTTCGTCCTCCTCGTCGCCGTCCTCGTCCTTGAAGCGAGTGTGAACGGGCTTCAGAATCGACTCTTCTGGGTGGTCGAACGGCTCGAACAGCTCTAGATCGCCAAAATACACCTCCGCCGCCATTTTGGGCTGTGGAAAAGATTCGAGAAGAGGCGGAGCCGGCCACCAGGGCTGGGGGACGAAGGTTGGAAGGCGCCACCACTCTCCAGAGCTCTGGTCGCGCGGAGCCACCCGCTAGGGTTTTGTCCAGACGCAGGCCGCGAAAGCTGCACACGGGGCGGGGCCAGTCGCTAGAGACTACAACTCCCAGAATGCAGCGGGGCCTATCGGGGCTAGCGATTGCCCGGAATATGGCATGCTGGGACGTGTGGTTTCTAAGCGACTGGCACTCATTGTCTGCATTGCATCCTGGGATTGGTGCTTTTTGAAACGCGAAGAAAGCCGGAGTAGGTCAGAATGCGCTAAAGCAATATGGGGCCAGGGGGCGGTGGTTCACGCCTGTAATCCCAACCATTCGGGAGGCCGAGGCGGGAGGATCACGTGAGCCCAGGAGTTGGAGACCACCCTGGGCAACAGAGCGAGACCCAGACACTACAAAAAATATAAAAATTAGCTGGGCGATTGTAGTCTCAGGTGCTCGGCAGGCTGAGGCGGGAGGGTCCCTTGAACCCAAGGGGTCGAGGATGCATTGAGCCCAGATGGCGCCATTGCACACCAGCTTGGGCGACAAAGCAAGACCCTGTCTCAAAAAGAAAAAGAAAAACAAAAACCAGTATGAGATGTTCCTATTAGGTAACTAAGGCTGAAAAATCAGAGCACGACGCATAGCTTCCTCACAGATTCTGGTGTGCATGCCACACCAGAGAATAAGGAACTCCATAGCCTGAAAGGGAACTGAATAAAAATAAATATACAAGAGAATAAGAAACTCCAGCTTTGCTACAGAGATGACTGTTGTAGATACAAGTTAGTTTATTGAGCTTGCTTCGTTTTTAATGTAAGATTAGCTAGATTCGACTATTTTAGTCTGTTGAGGCTTTCTGTGGTTTCTCTTGTTCAATCACTTGTTCATTCAATCACATTATTTATTTACACCATCAATGGGCCAGGCACTTGTCTAGGACTTGAGTATGCAAGAGTAACCACAATAGAGTAATTCCTCCTCTCACAAAGGCTGTAGTCCACAAAAAGCAACAAAAACCCCATAATTATAAATGTTCTTGGGTCGAGATGGATGTTGATGGATATTCATCACATAAAGAAATGTGGGCCGGGCGTGTTGGCTCATATCTGTAATCCCAGCACTTTGGGAGGCCGAGGCAGGCGGATCACGAGGTCAGAAGCTCAAGACGAGCACGACGTCTCGAGACGACATAAAGAAACCCTGTCTCTACTAAAAATACAAAAATTAGCCAGGTGTAGTGGCGCACGCCTGTAATCCCAGCTATTCAGAAAGCTGAGGCAGGAGAATTGCTTGAGCCCAGGAGGCAGAGGTTGCATTGAGCCGAAATCGTGCCACTGCACTCCAGCCTGGGAGACAGAGCGAGACTCTGTCTCAAAAAATAAATAAAATAAGAAAAAAAGGTGAAAAACACAGAAAGTTATGAATATTTAACAAACACTCTGGTCTGTGGGAGTCAGTGAAGTGAGGAAGGCAGTGAATGGGCAAAGTTAGGGGTGGGCACATGGGAGGATGGAAGGAAGAGTCTTAGGTATAAGAACCACCATGTTGAGTGAAAAGGGAGAGTGGAGAAAGATGAGGCTGGAACACTACTAGGGCAGTACTCAAAGGCCCTTAAGGAAGCCTCTCTCCATTCACAACATCGGGAAGTCATTTACACATTTTACATTTTTTTGTTGTGGACAACGGGATCTCCCTGTATTGTCCAGGCAGGTCTTGAACTTCTGAGCTAAAGCTATCCTCCTGCCTCTGCCTCCCTAAATACTGGGATTACAGGAATAAGCCACTATGCCTGGCCATTTAAATTTTTTGAAATTTTACTGAGACACAGTCTGACTCTGTCACCCAGGCTGGTGTGCAGTGGCACGATCCTGGCTCACTGCAACCTCCACCTCCCAGGTTTACTTTCACTGAAAAATCCACGAGGCAAGGCGCAATGGCTCACGCCTGTAATCCCAGCACTCTAGGAGGCCCAGGCGGGCGGATCATGAGGTCAGGAGTTCAACACCAGCCTGGCCAACATGGTGTAACCTTGGAGTTCGAGACCAGCCTGGCTGACATGGTGAAACCCCGTCTCTACCAAAAATACAACAATTAGCCTGGCATGGTGGTGGGTGCCTGTAATCCCAATTACTCACGAGGCTGAGGCAGGAGAATCACTTGAATCCAGGAGACAAAGGTTGCAGTGAGCTGGGATCATGCAACTGCACTCCAGCCTGGCCAACACAGACTCTCACAAAAAAAAAAAAAAAAAAAAAAAAAAAAAAAATTCTGCATGTAAGTGGACCCTGAAAGTTCAAACCCATGTTGTTCAAGGGACAACTGTAATTTCATCTTTTAATTATTTGCATTTGGCTACTCAAAAAAGAAACTGAAATAAAAGATTACTGTTAGGCCAGATACTGTGGCTTCACGCCTGAATCCCAGGTAGCACTTTGGGAGGCTGAGACGATGCAGATCATTTGAGGTCAAGAGTGGGAGACCAGCCTGGCCAACAGCTTGAGAACCCCATCTCTACAAAAATTATCCAGGTATGTTGTCATGGGCCTTTGGTGCCAGTTACTCAGGGGAATGAGGTGGGAAGATCACTTGGACCAATATACATAGATGCACATATGTATTTTATTGGACAGTGCTGTTCTAGATGAGCAAAGGACAGGCTGTAACACTCATTATGTATGGTCAGCTCCTAAAATAACTGTAGACACACAGGAAGCTTTTGTGTCCACACTGCCTTACAAGGTCATGAACATTTTTAATACTACTGATTTGAAAAGACAGACCTTAATTGAAAAATGTGATGATCACAAAATGAAGGATCCATAGTGTTGTTTCCTTAGAAGGCTTAGATTTGTCGCTGAAACACGGTGAAAAGCCATTTTCCCATAGAATTACTGTGCTCTGGGAAAACGAAAGGTTTATTAAAATATATTAAAAATTTTATAATCTGGCTGGGTGAAGTGGATCACACCTGTAACCCCATCACTTTGGGAGCCCTGAAGTGGGAGGACTGCTTGAGGCCAGGAATTCAAGACCAACCTGGGCAACATAACAAGACCTTGTCTTTACAAAAAATTAAAAACAAGCTAGGTGTGTTGGTGAGCACCTGTGGTCCCAGCTACTGAAGAGGCTGAGGTGGGAGGACTGCTTGAGCCCCGGGGAGCCTACTGCACTGCACTCCAGCCTAGGACAGAAAGCATAAAGAAAACACCCCATCACTTGATTTTCATGTATAAGAAAAATATACCTAATGAGCAAGTTGGCAGGACTTAATTCCAACTTTTAAAATAAGGCTGTCAATCTTATTCCTATAGTCTTCCCTGATTGTAATGTGGTGTCATACTGTGATGTTTTCCAAAGGAAAGCCAAACCTTATTACTTTGTTGTAACGAAGTAAAAGTTTTGCAGGGCTCCTCTACCCCTTAGTTTCAGATTTATGCTCAATCTAGTAACAAAACCTTTTCTAGGCCAGGTGCAGAGGCTCACGCCTGTAATCCCAGCACTTTGGGAGGCTGAGGGTGGATCACCTGAGGTCAGGAGTTCGGGACCAGCCTGGCCAACATGGTAAAATACCATCTCTACTAAAAATACAAAAATTAGCTGGGCGTGGTGGTGGGCCTGTAATCCGTTACTTGGGAGGCGGAGGTGGAAGAATTGCTTGAACCTGGGAGGCGGAGGTGGAAGAATTGCTTGAACCTGGGAGGCAGAGGCTGCAGTGAGCCGAGATTGTGCCACTGCACCCAGCCTAGGCAAAAGAGCGAGACCCTGTCTCAAAAACAAAAATGAAAAAAATTTTTCTAATATTTTAGTATTTTATAGTCTATGTTGGAGAAGACTCCAAAGGGATAATGAGCAAAAAGCATACAAAGAACTTGTCATAAGGCACTTTATTAAAATAAAAGTGCTTACATCCCTTTAATGCATTAATCTATTTCCTGAATAACACATGTAATATTTGACAAACACTGAATACCAAGTCTGTCCCTTATAATAGGAAAACATACTATTTTAATAAGTTTTCTCCTCCCACCTTTTACATTTTTGCTCACCATGGTATTGCCTGTAGTATAGTTAACTGGCCTTAAAAAGGGCCGGGGTGGGGGTGATTTCTAGCTAGTGTTTTCTAACAGCAATTGCCAAATGCTACAGAAACCATAAAACAAATTCAAAGAAACATCCCAGGTAACTTAAATTAACACCAGTTTTGAGAAAACCATTTTTATTGTCATCACCACCCAGCTTATCTGTGCTGGATTATGTACCAAATGGCCAGATCTTCTAAAGAACATCTACATAACATTTCTTTCATGTTTCAAGAGATGAAAATAACTGTACAAGGTTAAGTACAAAAGTACACAAGACAGCGGACACGAAAAAATCCATGTATGAGATTTTATCCCCACCTGCAGCTTTTATATATTTGAAAGGTAGAATTCATGAACTAAAAAATATTGTCCTTCTATAGTCCTGTCAAGTTTAATGGAAGTGGGTTTAACCTGATTACAACACTAACACCAGTATCACTGATCTGATATTTACAAAAATTTGTATTTTTCAATAAATTAAAGTCAATGCAACACCCATGCAAGCTAGAATGCTAGCTGTTTGGTGAACAAGGACCTGACATCAGAACAAGAAGTCTATAAGTCCCAAACTTTACAAGTGTCATCATTTTCAAACTGCATCCATTCCTCGCATTGAAGATGTGAAACCCAAACCCATTCCTCTTTGTGTGTGGGTCTGTGATCTTGCCATTTCATACTGAGCATCTAAATTTCGAAATACTTCTTCCTGTTGCTTCAGAGTCTTGTAACTTTCTTCATCAACTGAGCTACACCCAGCTTCATCTTCACTCTAAAGATCAGACATAAAACATTACAGTGAATTCAGATGGAGATAAATATTCTCTCACTTGACACTTTTTTATTTATTTTTTTGCACAGTCTGGAGTGCAGTGGTGCCATTCTTGGCTCACTGCAACCTCTGCCTCCCGGGATTAAGCAATTCTTATGCCTCAGCCTCCCAAATAGCTGGGATTACAGGCGCACGCCACCACGCCCAGCTAATTTTTGTATTTTCAGTAGAGACGGGGTTTCACCACGTTAGTCAGGCTGGTCTCGAATTCATGACCTCATGATCCGCCCACCTTGGCTTCCCAGTGTGCTGGGATTACAGGCATGAGCCACCACGCCCAGTCCCAATTTTTGTATTGTTAGTAGAGATGGGGTTTCACAATATTGGTCAGGCTGGTCTCGAACTCCTGACCTCAGGGGTCCGCCCCCCTCGGCCTCCCAGTGTTGGGATTACAGGTGTGAGCTAGGCTGACACTATTATTAAATCATACTTTTGGCTGGGCACAGTGTGGCTCATGCCTGTAATCCCAGGACTTCGGGAGGCTGAGATGGGTGGATCACCTAAGGTCAGGAGTTCGAGACTAGCCTGGCCAACGTGGTGAAACCCCGTCTCTACTAACAAAACAAAACAAAACCAAAACCAAAAAATATATACTTTTGGGATGTGTATTTGATCTCGATGACTTAATTTCCATTCATTATTAAACACCTCCATAGTACAAAGCAATATTCTTTCTAGGTCTGGAATATAGCAGGGTGTACCAAAGTTAACTTCGGTTTAGTAGGTTGGAAAAAACATAGTATGTAGAAGTAGTCAGGGTATAAATGCCACAGAGGAAAGCAAAATAGAAAACGGGGATGGAGGCTGGGCGCAATGGCTTGGAACTGTGATCCAGGGCTTTGAGAGGCCAAGGTGGAAGGACTGCTTGAGCCCCGAAGTTTGAGGCTGCAGCGAGGTATGACTGCACCACTGTACTCCAGCCTGAGTGACAGAGCAAGCAGAGCAAGACTGCGTCTCTCTCACTAAGTGTGTGTGTAAGGGAGATAGGAATGTTTCAGAATGGGACTGCTTGTTGTTTTACAAAAGGTGGTGGGAAAGAACTCAAACACTGACACCTGAGCAAAGATCAGAACTAAGAAAATGAGGGAAGATTAGTGCAGGACGGCTAACAGCTACTGCAAAGATTCCCTGGCACATTTGAAACTCACCTTAATACCCATCAACTTCCTAAATTTGACATTTTGGTCCTTGTTTCCAAAATTCAATTTTTCCCATATTTCAGCAGATTGGGATTTGTCCTGTTAAGAAACATTAAACTTTAAAACATGTAAAATTTAAATATATTTTTTAAGACATGAAATATCTCAACAATGTCTCAATGAAAAAAACAAACAGCATGGATGGCATTCAATCAATGTAAGTTTAATTACTTCAAGACTTAAGAAACCACAAAGCGGGCTGGGCGCGGTGGCTCAAGCCTGTAATCCCAGCACTTTGGGAGGCCGAGACGGGCGGATCACGAGGTCAGGAGATCGAGACCATCCTGGCTAACACGGTGAAACCCCGTCTCTACTAAAAATACAAAAAAAAACTAGCTGGGCGAGGTGGCGGGCGCCTGTAGTCCCAGCTACTCCGGAGGCTGAGGCAGGAGAATGGCGTAAACCTGGGAGGCGGAGCTTGCAGTGAGCTGAGATCCGGCCACTGCACCCCAGCCCGGGCTACAGAGCAAGACTCCGTCTCCAAAAAAAAAAAAAAAGGAAACCACAAAGCAAAGAAATATAAGCAAGAGGTTCCAAGAGGTTGGTTATTACTCCTGTAATCCCAGCAGTTTGGGAGGCCGAGGCGGGCAAATCACCTGAGGTCAGGGGGTTGAGACCAGCCTGGCTAACATGGTGAAACTCCGTCTCTACTAAAAACACAAAAAGGTAGCCTGGCGTGGTGGTGGGCACCGGTAGACCCAGGAGGGTCTCAGGAGTCTGAGGCAGGAGAATTGCTTGAACCCGGGAGGCAGAGGTTGCAGTGAGTCAAGATCACGCCACTGCACTCCAGCCTGGGCGACAAGATCAAGACCCTGTCTCAAAAATAAAAAAAAAGGATTCTTTTCCTGTCATAGGTCTTTTTTCACATGCAATTTTTGCAACTGCATATGCCATCTGCAATTAATGTCATTTGTCATTGCAAATAATGTTTAAAAAACATAAAACAAAAAACAAAAACCAGTACCTCATAATCTATGAAAAATCCTCAACCAAGTAGTCTCTTTTCCTTAATACTACGTAATATTAGTTTTCTTCGAAAGCTTGACTTCCATCAATTATGTTTTATTTTAGTATTAACACTATCCTAGCTTTTTTTTGTTTGTTTGTTTTGTTTTGTTGTGTTTTTTGAGACGGAGTCTCGCTCTGTCGCCCAGGCTGGAGTGCAGTGGCGCGATCTCGGCTCACTGCAAGCTCCGCCTCCTGGGTTTACGCCATTCTCCTGCCTCAGCCTCCTGAGTAGCTGGGACTACAGGCGCCCGCCACCGCGCCCGGCTAATTTTTTGTATTTTTAGTAGAGACGGGGTTTCACCGTGGTCTCGATCTCCTGACCTTGTGATCCGCCCGCCTCGGCCTCCCAAAGTGCTGGGATTACAGGCGTGAGCCACCGCGCCCGGCCTGCTTTTTGTTTTTTGAGACAGGGTCTCAACTCTGTGCCCGAGGCTGACGTTGCAGTGGCATTATTTTTTTATTTTCATTTTTTTGAGATGGAGTTTCACTGGAAACTCACTCACTACAACCTCCACCACCCAGGATCAAGCAATTCTCCTGTCTCAGCCTCCCAAGTAGCTGGGATTACAGTTGCACACCACTACGCCTGGCTAAGTGGCATGATCTTGGCTCACTGTAGCCGGTGCATAACAGGCTCAAGCGATTCTCTTGCCTCAGCCTACCACCACACCCAGCTAATTTTTAAATTTTCTTTTCAGTACTGACAGGGTTTTGCCATGTTGACTAGGCTGGTCTTGGACTCCTTATCTCAAGAGATTCGCTTGCCTCAGTGTCCCAAAGTACTCGGATTACAGGCATAAGCCACCTGCGTCTGGCCATCCAAGGTTCTTAGAAAGGTAAGCCCAAAGTAATCTTTTTCAATCCAAATTTGTTTTTCTAAGCAATTACTAATTAGGAATAAATGATAGAAGAGCAGAATAAGAGAACTTACCCCTTCTTTCTTGCCCTGCCAAAGCATTTTCCTTTTTTTCTCTTGTTCAGCAAATTTCATTGGATTCACAGCTGCTGGGTTATAGTAGCTAGGAACAGCTATTCCTGTCTCTGCCAAAGCTTTAGCTTGCAGGGCTGCCATCTGAGCTGCCATGGCTATCTGAGGTGTTACTTGTGTTCCTGATGCCAACAGGGCAGCAACATTGAGAACAGAACCTCCAGTAGCTGCAGCTGCTTGAAGAAGATATAAAAATGGTTTTTAAAACATAAACAAATCTCCAAATTACATTAACAAATGATTTATAAAACGCTATGAATGTGCAAAAAGGCAGGATTTTCACAAAATACAAGGAAATGACTGTGTATTAGCTCACAAGTAAGTTTTTAGCAAACACTTACTGTGTTTATCAATGGACATATTTCTGCATAAACCCTTGATATACATTAAAAACCATTTATTGCCAGGCGCGGTGGCTCACGCCTGTAATCCCAGCACTTTGGGAGGCCAACGTGGGCGGATCACCTGAAGTTGAGAGTTCGAAACCAGCCTGACCAACATGGAGAAACCCCGTTTCTACCAAAAATACAAAATTAGCTGGGCGTGGTGGTACATGCCCATAATCCCAGCTACTCGGGAGGCTGAGGCAGGAGAATCACTTGAACCCAAAAGGCGGAGGCTGTGGTGAGTCAAGATGGCACCATTGCACTCCAGCCTGGGCAACAAGAGTGAAACTCCGTTATCAAAACAAAACAAAAACCCATTTATTTACTTTGAGGACAGAGAATTCTGCAAATAGTAAGGAGGTATGATTTCGGTGGAAATGAACTAGTGTCTTTAAGGTATGATCACAAAAAAATAAAACCTTACATTTTTTTAAATTTATGAAATCTTC
This sequence comes from Macaca thibetana thibetana, assembly GCF_024542745.1. Lineage (NCBI taxonomy): Eukaryota > Metazoa > Chordata > Mammalia > Primates > Cercopithecidae > Macaca > Macaca thibetana. The sequence goes on from NC_065588.1 coordinate 118,856,326, forward strand.
TCATGGACATTTTGTTTGATGCTCACATCAAATATCTGAAAAACTGTATGCAGGTAAGGCTGGGCACAGTGGCTCACACCTGTAATCCCAGCACTTTAGGAGGCCAAGACAGGCGGATCACAAGGTCAGGAGTTTGAGACCAGCCTGGCCAACATAGTGAAACCCCATCTCTACTAAAAACTACAAAAAAATTAGCTGGGCGTGGTGGCAGGCGCCTACACTCCCAGGTACTCAGGAGGCTGAGGCAGGAGAATCACTTGAACCCCAGAGGTGGAGGTTGTAGTGAGCTAAGATCGTGCCACTGCACTCCAATACGGGCGACAATGTGAGCCTCCGTCTACAAAAAAAAAAAAAAAAAAAAAAAAAAAAAAAAAAAAAAAAAAGAACAGTATGCAGGTATTATGCTAAGGCCAAGTTTTTCAATAAAGCCCCGGTATTTCCACTGTGATTGAGGCAGTCCTCTGTAAACAAAGACACCTCTGATTACCTATTTTTGTCAGTCCAGAATATAACCTTAAAAAGTTCTAATTTACCAACATTATGGGAACCAGAGTTATGAAAGATTGTAATGATGTATTAAAAACAAAATGGCTATTTGTAAACCTTTGGAGTTTCAAATAAGCGCTACTGTTTACCAGGAATGTAAACAACAACAAAAAACCATCTTCCAGATTACATTTCATGCCAAATCAACAGTAAGCTCTTCGTCATAATTTTCTTTCCTTTGTTTTTTGCGAGACAGGGTCTCGCTCTTGTCACCCAGGCTGGAGTGCAGTGGTATGATCTTGGCTCACTGCAACCTCTACCTCCTGAGTTCAAGCCTCCTGAGTAGCTGGGACTATAGGCGCATGCAACCACGCCTGGCTAATTTTTGTATTTTTAGCAGGGATGGGGGTTTCGCCATGTTGGCCAGGCTGGTCTTGAACTCCTGACCACCTGCCTTGGCCTCCTGAAGTGCTGGGATTACAGGAGTGAGTCACTGAGCCAGGCCTGATACTTTTCAAAATCTGCCATGTTTGTTATGTCTAAAAACTTGATTTCTTGAAAGAGAAATACGTATTTCACATCAGTTCACTTTCTTGCACAAACTGCATTTCCAAAATGGTAAAAGATATCTGGGGCCGGGTGTGGTGGCTCACGCCTGTAATCCCAGCACTTTGGGAGGCCGAGACGGGCGATCACCATGGTCAAGAGATCGACGCCATCCTGGTCCAACATGGTCTCTACTAAAACCCGTCTCTACTAAAAATACAAAAATTAGCCAGACATGGTGGTGCGCACCTGTAGTCCCAGCTACACGGGAGGCTGAGGCAGGAGAATCACTTGAATCCAAAAGGCAGAGGTTGCAGTAAGCCGAGACCACGCCACTGCACTCCACCTCAGGCGATGGAGCGAGACTCCGTCTCAACAACAAAAAAATCTGTTGCGATGACTACAGTGTTACATGAACAAAAATACTCATTACCAACTTATCAACAAAAATTATCCACATGGACCACATCAGAAACAAGCTACAAAACACTTAAGTGAGAAAACACTAAAACTTTTACAGTGTACTGATGGGAAGTAGGAATCATAGGTGATTTTCTTCCTATTATTTTCTATATTTTTCAATTTTTCTACAGAAAGCATGTCAAACTTAGGCTGGGCGCAGTGGCTCATGCCTGCAATCCTAGCACTTTGGGAGGCTGAGGCAGGAGGATTGCTTAAGCCCGAGATCAACAATAGTCTGGGCAACACAGTGAAAGGTCCTCTCTACAAAAAGTAACTAAGAAAACAACTAGCCATGCATGGTGATGTGGGCCTGTAGTCCCAGCTACTTGGTAGGCTGAGGTGGGAGGATCACAGAATAACAGAGCAAATCCCTGTCTGAAAAACAAAAAAACCTGAAAGAGCTCAAATCGAGATGACTAAAAAAGAATTAAAAAAAAAAAAACAAAAAACAAAATTACCTGCAGCTATTTCTTGTTGTTTTTGTTTTTCAACCATTTCCTTTTCTCGCTGCTCTTGTAATTTCTTTGCCCTTTCCAACCTGCAAAAATAATTTCAATAAATTTAAAATAACACAATATAAAACCATTATGTATATATCTCCCTATATGTGCATGTACAGAGACAAGCCAATTTCCATAAAATTTTAAATTTTTAGCATCCCTCGGCTACTGATAACCCGTATGTGAAGAAAAAGCAATCATTCTTAAGACAGTATAAGTTACGTTTGAAGAACACAACAACAGTGGTTTTAAACATTTTTGAATTGACTAGCCAGAAATGGGCATAGTTTTTATATGCAGTTCCAATTAACAAGTGAAAAGAAATTACATCTTGCAAGTAACATTGAAAGCTGAGTAAATTTTAGAGCATGGTAAGTAGTAAATAAATTTACAGAATTATCTAAATGTTTCTTGAGGGAGAACAAGCCAGCCAATCAAGACATTCAGATAATTTTTTATATTAAACAGCCCTTAGTGAAGTCTTCAATTTAATAAAAATCAAAAAGTCAAAACTAAAAGGTCAAGCAAATCTTGCCATTCTGTGTAATCTAATAAAATGGGAGGAAAACTTCTCTAAATTAGGAAATTACTTCTAGCAGTTGAAGAAATTTATCATTTGCAAAGGAAGTGGTAACGTGAAACACAAATTCATCCCAAAACAAAATGAATTTTTTTTTTTTGAGACAGAGTCTCGCTCTGTCGCCCAGGCTGGAGTGCAAAGGCACGATCTTGGCTCACTGCAACCTCTGCCTCCCGGTTTCAAGCGATTCTCCTGCCTCAGCCTCTTGTGTAGCTGGGATTACAGGCGCGCACCACCATGCCCAGCTAATTTTTTTATTTTTAGTAGAGACGGGGTTTCACCAACATTGGTCAGCCTGGTCTCAAACTCCTGACCTTGTGATCCGCCTGCCTCGGCCTCCCAAAGTGCTGGGATTACAGGCGTGAGCCACCGTGCACGGCCCAAAACTGAATTCTTGTTCATTCTATTCACTCTATTAAATGAGTAGTGTGCATATTCATTAAATTCGCTAACGAGAATTCGCACACTAAACAAGCTATATGTTAAGTTTACTCAAATATAGCAAATAACAAGTAACATTATCTTCACAACGAATTCCTGAAAGAGAAAATTCTTTACTTCATAAGGATTCCCTGATTTATCAATCAAGCCAAATGCCACTAATGCTCTCTGTAATGTGGTATAAAGGGGACGGGATTGAGGAAACTTGTTTTTGTTCTGGGGCACTATGGGTAATATAAGGCAGGGGTAGTAAATTGGATTTGCTTTAAGAATTGTTAAGTTGGCCGGGCACTGTGCCTCTCGCCTGTAATTCTAACACTGTGGGAGGCTGAGGTGGGTGGATCACCTGAGGTAAGGAGTTCGAGTCTGGCCTGGTTAACATGCTGAAATTCTGCATCTACTAAAAATACAAAAAATTAGCAGGGCGTGGTGGTGGGCGCCTGTAATCTCAGCTACTCGGGGGGCTGAGGCAGAGGTTGCAGTGAGCCGAGATCACACCACTACACTCCAGCCTGGGCAACAAGACTCCATCTCAAAAAAAAAGGAAAAAAAAATTGTTCAAATTTACATAAAAGAAATTTAACAAGCTGTAAGCACATATGCATGGAAGTATGCATAGGCTTGATTTTGTCCTTGAGAATAGAAGTCTATAGGAGTAACAATAAAATGTAGGCAAGGTGGCTCATGCCTGTAATTCTACCACTTTGGGAGGCCAAGGTGGGAGGATTGCTTGAGGCCAGCAGTTTGAGACCAGCCTGGCCAACATGGCAAAACCCTTCTTTATTAAAAAGAAAACAAAAATTAGCTGGGTGTGGTGATGCGCATCACTAATCCCAGGTTCTTGGGAGGCTGAGGCACCAGAATTGCCTGAACCCAGAAGGCAGAAGTTGCAGTGAGACGAGATCGCACAACTGTACTCCAGTCTGGGCAACATAACGAGAGACTTCGTCTCAAAAAAAAATAATAATAATAATAAAATAAAAAATAAAATTAAAAAAGTAGGTCACAGATCTGAAATCTATTTCCTAAACAGTTTTAAATCCCGACATTTAAGACCAAAAAAGAAACCAATATAAAAGGTCTATACGTGGTAGTTTCTTATTAACAAAAAAAATTCTCCACATTTCAAGGTAGTAAATAATCTGATATTCTGAAATTAAAGGACATTTAAAACTTTATCTGAAAGATCACCAAATAGTCTATGTCAATGAAATGTTAGATGCTATTAACAGCTTCACTTTAAAAAAATCCAAAAACGCAAACAGGTTAGACTTACGGCATTCAAGTAAATAACTTAAGGGCTTAAAAAATATTTGTCAGAGTTAATGAAATTACAATCCAGTATAAATTAAATCCTAATCTACTGATACTAGTTTCAGAAAGACGATATGAGTGACTACAACTGGTTGCATTAAAATGTCCACTGAAAATTTGGAATTAATACCATTCACTAAGGTGAATGGAAAGAAGGGGTGAGCTCACACTTTTGCTGCTGTTCAGCTGCAGTTTCTGTCAGGCTGGGTTCCCAGGGCAGCACATCAGGTTACACTGTGTTACCAGCCTGGGCAACATAGGGAGACCCCGTCTTCTCTACAAAAAATACAAAAATTAGCCAGGCATGCCTGTGATCCCAGCTACTTGAGAGGCTGAGGTGGGAGGATTGCTCGGGCCCAGGAATTCAAGGATGCAGTAAGCCATCATCATGTGCCACTGCACTCCAGCCTGGGCAGGACCCTGTCTCAAAAAACAAAACACCTTAATTATGTAAAGAGAGAAAAAAAATCAAAATCTACAAAGTCTATTTTTCAAAATATGGGAAATGCTGCAAACAAGTGCTTGGATTTCATCTTAGTTTTTGCCTCTCTATGAGGCAGTTCTTTGAATAGTTTTGCAGATTTCAATACATAGCAGCGCTGTGTGTGGTTGCACCATTACTCATCTTTGAAACAGCAGAAAATTTGTGTGTGTGTGTGTGTCTTTTTTGAGACTGAGTCTTGCTCTATTGCCCAGGCTGGAGTGCAGTGGTGCGATCTCGGCTCACTGCAACCTCTGCTTCGTGGGATCAAGCAATTCTTGTGCCTCAGCCTCCAGAGTAGCTGGGATTACAGGTACCCGCCACCATGCCCAGCTAATTTTTGTATTTTTAATAGAGACAGGGTTTCACCATGTTGGCCAGGCTGGTCTCCCAACTCCTGACCTCAAGTGATCCGCCCACTTTGGCCTACCAAAATGCTGGGATTACAGGCGTGACCCACTGCACCCAGCCGAAACAGCAGAAAATTAAAAAAAAAAAAAAAAAAAAAAAAAAAAAACCACCAAAAACACAATGATCTCCCATAGTTATCAGGAATAAAACTTACAAGATCAAAGAAACTGGCTTATAATGTATTATCTGTTATTTGCCATCTTCAAAATAATAATATTGACAAAATTTTACTTACTGTTTCAGGTATTTTGTCTATTTGAGGGAGAAAAACAAAAAGTAAAGGAAAAGTCATCTTAGATGAGAAAATAATAGTTCTTGAACCAGATTTAAGACTCAAGAAAAAAGTTTCAAATGCAAACTGAAAATATTTGGGAGTCTAACTTTGAGAAAAATGAAATCAGTCAAATCACGAAGAAAAACACAGAAATTGTTGTAGACATCTCAATCTTTTAGTTGTGCAAATGTTTAAGATGAGAATTAAACTATTTACATAGTTCTAAATCACAAATATGCCCCCGTATTATTAGATTTAAGTATGCAAATCATTCTCTTACTGAAAGCATTCATCTTATCTACACAATTGAGCATTTATTTAAAGGTGAACAGGAACAAATGAATTAAGAAATATACACACCTTCTAGCTAAAGCTTCTTGTGCATCCATTGCTGTGTTTCTGCCTCTGAAGGGAGGTGGACTTGGAGTCCGGCTTAAACTTCTGCTAAATCTTCTCGGCTTTTCAATTCTCTTCTTTCTATCTCTGTAGTAAACCATATTTCATATGTCAAATTATGGCCGAGTCATAACTATTTTGTTAATAAGAAATCAATTATATTTACATAGTTCAACAAAAATCGCAACGATACAAAAATATTTACATTTTGAGATGCAAAAAATTTAAACTTCTCTGTTACAGCTGAACTCACTGGAAACAATTGTTTCCAACTCCCTCAACCCCCTTTTTTTTTTTTTGAGACGGAGTCTCGCTCTGCCGCCCAGGCTGGAGTGCAATGGCCGGATCTCAGCTCACTGCAAACTCCGCCTCCCGGGTTCACGCCATTCTCCTGCCTCAGCCTCCCGAGTAGCTGGGACTACAGGCGCCCGCCACCTCGCCCGGCTAGTTTTTTGTATTTTTTTTAAGTAGAGACAGGGTTTCACCGTGTTAGCCAGGATGGTCTCGATCTCCTGACCTCGTGATCCGCCCGTCTCGGCCTCCCAAAGTGCTGGGATTACAGGCTTGAGCCACCGCACCCGGCCTCCCTCAACCCTTTTTAAGAGACAGGGTCTCACCATGCTGCCCAGCCTGGCCTCCGGTGATCCTCCTGCCTTAGCCTCCAGAGTACACAGGTCTACAAGCATGCCCCACCGCATCTGGCTGTTTCCAATCTTTTGCAAAGTATCCAATGTTGCAAAAGCTAGCCTTATACATTAGTCATTTTGTGCTCGTGTAGGTCAATACGTACACCACAGGAATCATTCCTACGTATTTTCATCTATAGTGAATTTGTAGATATTTTTCAAAAATAAAAAGTTATTAACCACTAAAAACTAGATGTCTGGCTGGGTGCGGTGGCTCATGCCTATAATCCTAGAACTTTGGGAGGCTGAGGCGGGCGGATCACCTGAGGTCAGGCGTTCAAGACCAGCCGGGCCAATATGGTGAAACCCCGTCTCCACAAAAACACAAAAATTAGCCATGCATGATGGTGGGTGCCTATAATCCCAGTTACCCGGGAGGCTGAGGCAGGAGAATCGCTTGAACCCAGGAGGCAGAGGTTGTAGTGAGCCAAGATTGTGCCACTGCACTCCAGCCTGGGTGACAGAGTGAGACTCTGTCTCAAAACAAACAAAAAAACTAGACGTCAGTGACCAAAAAAGCACTTAAAAAAAAATTTCTTAATTGGTAAGGTTCAAATTAGTAAACTACTACAAACTAGAACCACTGAGTAAAAATTCATACTGATTTAATAAAGATCAAACAAGTGATAAATCATAAAAACCAAGTTACTGTATTAAGCACAGGTCCCTTTTTAAATGTGTATTTCAATCTTTCATACATTGACCTAAGTTGCAATTAACAAAATAGTATACTACTGTCTTATGAAACAAGCAGAGAATAATGCATTCGTTGAAGAACATTTATAATTAGTTTTCCTCCTGTGCTCTTTATTGTACACTTCCTATCTCAGCAAAGCCTCCTCCCACCAATCAAGATAATCTAAATTGTGTTCATTTACAAACAAAATCTGAGGTAGTTTGCACAATACAGTGGGTTAAGCACATGAATGAAATTTGCATTTAGATATATCTGAAACCTGGTCCTGGCTCTAGCACTTAATGATATTGTTTTGGAATTCTGGGGCAAATTTCTTTTTTTTTTTTTTTTTTTTTTGAGACGGAGTCTTGCTCTGTCGCCCAAGCTGGAGTGCAGTGGCGCGATCCTGGCTCACTGCAAGCTCCGCCTCCTGGGTTCACGCCATTCTCCTGCCCCAGCCTCCCGAGTAGCTGGGACTACAGGCGCCCGCCACTGCGCCCGGCTCATTTTTTGTATTTTTAGTAGAGACGGGGTTTCACCGTGGTCTCGATCTCCTGACCTTGTGATCCGCCCGCCTCGGCCTCCCAAAGTGCAAGGGGCAAATTTTCTTTTTTTTTTTTTTTTTTTTTTTGAGACGGAGTCTCACGCTGTTGCCCAGGCTGGAGTGCAGTGGCGCGATCTCGGCTCACTGCAAGCTCCGCCTCCTGGGTTCACGCCATTCTCCTGCCTCAGCCTCCTGAGTAGCTAGGACTACAGGCGCCCGCCACCGCGCCCGGCTAATTTTTTGTATTTTTAGTAGAGACAGGGTTTCACTGTGGTCTCGATCTCCTGACCTTGTGATCCGCCCGCCTCGGCCTCCCAAAGTGCTGGGATTACAGGCTTGAGCCACCGCGCCCGGCCGGGGCAAATTTCTTAAACGTCTTTAAGCATGATAGACTTACCTTTCAACATGGTTCTTCTGAGAACTAGATGAGCTAACGCAGACAAAGAGTTCTAGCATATAGCAAAGTGTAAGTATGCAAAATAGATTTCAGTTGTTTGTGAAAATAAAATAAATACAACGAATCCAGTGTTGAACACAACTGAATTTCTTTTGTTAAGACAGGATTCACTCCTGTCACCCAGGCTGGAGTGCAATAGCATGATCTTGGCTCATTGCAATCTCTGCCTTCTGGGCTCAAGCGATTATCCCACCCCAGCCTCCCAAGTAGCTGGGATAATAGGTGTGTGTCATCACGCCAGGCTAATTTTCATATCTTTTGTAGAGATGGGGTTTCACCATATTGCCCAGGCTGGTCTTCAACTCCTGGGCTCAAAAAATCTGCTCGCCTCGTTGGGATTACAGGTGTAAACCGCTACATCTAGCCAACAACTGGATTTTAATAGGCCTATTCATACCTGCATTTCGCAAGAGATTTATCAACCACACGAGAATACTTGTGAATGCTATTCAAGTGGCTAGGTCTGTTCTTCATATGTTAGGTAATGACTAAAATAATTTTACTATAATCTATAAATAAAATTGACCCACTATTTTAATATTCTCTTACTGAGAAGATAAATGGACTCTCTGAGGGTCCTATTAAATTTTATTCAGGATGATAGTCACCTACCGACTCCTACTCCTTGTCCTACTCCTGCTTCTAGTCCTATGCCTGTGTCTTGATCTTGAGCGGGAACGAGACCTGATCCGCCGTTTCCTTTCCCTGCTTCTGGATCTTGATTTCTTCCTCTCTCTGCTTCTGGATCGAGATTTCTTCCGCTCCCTACTCCTAGATCGAGACTTCTTCCGTTCTCTGCTTCTACTACGATGGCGTCTGAAATTAAAGTACACAAATTTGTAATTAAGAGTTGTGCTGTTTCACTTATATCCATCATGAATTAGTTATCTGTAGTAACACAATTAAGACAAGCAAGTAACTGCACTATATTATTTACAGAAATGTGACATTTTCAAAGGAAATAAACTAAAAATGAACCCTTCATTTTGTTTGATAATTTGTCCTAGAACATATTAAAGCTATTAACATGTCAAAAGTGTTCAATGCATCTTACCAAATTTAAGCTTCCATTTAATACTCTTCCCGCAGTAGTTACAAAGCTTAATACTTATCTACTGAAAATTTTAGTCTGATTCCACACACACCCCACAGCATTCTCCAAAAAATACCCCACCAAAAACCATTCACAAATTTGAGCTGTGATCCAGTTTCTCAAAAATCTTTTTATCTATACTCCAACATCAAAAAAATCTAGATTGCAGTCTAGCAGCAAACACCTTCTACATCACATCAATGACGCAAAAGGACTGTTTAGTGGCTTAACCCACACAGTTTAACAATATGATTTTTTCAGTGCCAGACAGATTAAGTGGTTAAAAATCTCAGCTGGACAGAGTGACTCACTCCTGAAATTCCAGCACTTCAGGAGGCCAAGGCTGGCCGGCACATTGCTTGAGCCCAAGAATTCGAGAACAGCCTCCACAACATGGCCAAAACCCGGCTCTACAAAAAATACGAAGAGATTAGCTGGCTGTGGTGGCGCATGTCTGTGGTCTCAGCTGCTCAGGAGGCTGAGGTCGGATCACTTGAGCCCTGGAGGCCAAGAGACTGCAGTGTGCTGAAAGCATACCACTGCACTCTAGTTAGGGCAACACAGAGACCATCTCAAAAAAGAAAATCTAGGCCGGGTGTGGTGGCTCACACCTGTAATCCCAGCCCTTTGGGAGGCTGAGGTGGGTGGATCACCTGAGGTCAGGAATTTGAGACCAGCCTGGCCAGCAGGGTGAAACCTCATCTCTACTAAAAATACAAAAACTAGCCAGGCATGGTAGCACATGCCTGTAATCCCAGCTACTTGGGAGGCTGAGACAGGAGAATTGCTTGAACCCAGGAGGCAGAGGTTGCAGTGAGCTGAGATCATGCCACTGCACTCCAGCCTGGGCAATACAGCGAGACTCCGTCTAAAAAAAAAAAGAAAGAAATCTAGGCACTTAGTTGAGATTTAGTCATCCCTTATCCCCCATTTTTGGAAACCATTTTTGCATGACGAGAAAGCAAAGGCCAAAGCCCAAAGGAAAACAACAACGACAACAACACAAACCCAAACAAACGAACAAGAAAAACTCCCTAATTACGATTTTTTTTTTGGGTGTTGCTGGGTTGATGAGAAACTTTACGTAACTCAAATCTTGTTAGAAGATACTAAATTATAATACAAAATGATTTACCTTTCACGAGACCTAGATCTTGAGTGACTTCTGCCTCTTGATGACTTTCTTTCTTTGCGTTTGTGCCTGTCCTCACCATTTTCAGATGAATTTAGTCGCTCTCTTCCTTTATCAGAAGAATGTTCTTTGTCATTATGTTCCTCAGACTTGTGTTTCTTAGAGGATTTATCTTTGGATTCATGTCTTCTTGCCTGTTTTAAGAAGAAGTTGGTTCTTTCAGGAAAATAGTGCAACAAAGAGAGTTAGTATGGGTATCAGTAGACAAAAAATGTTGTGATGCAACATTAGTAACCTTAGGAGTGTGTGGCAAATAAAAAAAAATGATCTAGTTTCACATCACCCAAATGTTGCAGATGTAATTACTAATTTTTTTTTTTTACTATAAACACCCAAAATGTAGTTCCTCCCCAAAATATTTTCAATACTACAATAGAAACAATGATTTTTAAAGTTGAAATATTGAAAAGCCATTATGCCAGACAAAAGAGGAATCCCTTATGTTTATCTAAAAGAATACAGACCATGTATATACATCAACTACTAAATCCAGAGTACATAATATTAAGTAAAGGAGATAATGACACAAAAAGTGCACCAGAAACGCATTTCAATTAGTATAATTATTACTAAGTACTAATTATTTTCTATAATTTCAAATTATTTTACACAGAGATGCAGTGTCCCTTTTATAGTTATACTGCCTGCTACATCCTCTAAAAGATAGCTCTTGATTTTCCTCCCAATGTCTAAACTGTGAAGGAATCACTTTTCATCTTGCAGTATCCCAACAGGCTTGGAGGAGTATTACATTTCATGTACCTAGGGTAGAAATGGCAACTGTATGTTTTAATTTTAAAGAAACCAAACTAGGTATAACAATTAATCCACGTGCCACTACACAATACATACTGCCCCCATACTTTAAAAAGACCAAGGCCTTCACATGTGCATTCAGAGACTCAGCTAAAATTAACTGCATAATCAAGTCTCATCCTACCAAATACCAAAGTAGAAGTGCTACATACTACAGTTCCCTACAGGAAGATCTGTCAAATTCATCTTGTAGCTAAAACTTAAAATCCTAGACATCTCTGAATCACTAAATTTTAAATCTGGAAGGAAACTCATATCCTCTAACTTAATCCCTTTATTTTATGAACAACTAAGATCTAAAGTTACAAAGCTACATGGGTGAGCTGAACCTATATCCCATGTTTTTCTGATGCCCAGGCTACTACTTTTCCACCGTAATAAGACATTACTGTTTCCCAAAAGGCCATAGCATGTTTCTTTCCACTCACGATTAATGTTTCTTAAAAATAAAACTTGGCCAATCATTTTGGAACATGCATGATGATACAGCTGAAAATCATCATAGTATGTAATTTATTATTTGTAGAAAAATAAGAGACCTGGAGACACAACTAAATTTTAGTTTCATTGCCAGTTCTCTATATGAGCTTAGAAAAGAAATTTTTCTTGGTTTTGCTATAAAGAGGCAGACTGGAAAAGTCTTAAGTGGTTAAACTTCTAAAGGTTTTAAAGTTTATTTCAAACCAGTTTTTCAAACATAACATTACTATTAATTTAAAAAAAAAAAAACATTAAAACCCTTAACTGATTTAAGATATATTTAAGGGAAATAGGAGTTTGAATGACTAATAGTTACCTTATCATGAAGTAGGCTTATTATTTTGCTATCTGAGTCTGCAGCGTCTTCAGTTCAGTCTCTTCGCGCATTAGCACGCTGAGTATGATTTATTATAGAAATGTTATCATGTGAGCTAAACAAAATAGTCATTTTCACAAAAACTCTCCTAAATTAAAAATTTAACAGAGCTTCCATTAGGGGAAGAGGTGAAGTCCCTGCCCACACTTGTTTTAGGAGTCCCTTGCCCAGCCCCCACAACTCTTCTTCCTTTCTGGCTAATACTTCTACTCTTCCTTATTGGCTCATTCCTGTCTTCTCAGGTGGGTGAACAAGTAACTCCTCTGCAATAGAGCTGTTGTCTTTCATTTTCCTCAAGTTTTGGTGTCACCGCCACCTTTTCAGCTGTCCCTCACTCAAACCTTTATTTCAAAATTCAATACTATTAGGGAAACTGAACTAGTTTGCAAAAGAAAAAACTCCTCTTATCATTCATAAAGAAAAAGCAGTCCACAGATATATAGGGTATTGCTATGTAAAGATGATTGCTGTTTAAAAATCCTGAGCAACTCTCAGGCACCAGGAGACTCGGGACCTCGAATTAATGGAAGCTCTGTGTGACAGGCCTAAAAAAACCAATCATATTCTTCATATGAAATTTTTATTGTGAGTATTTTCACAATATAATAAAATTAAGGTTTTGAAGGTACTTTTCACATAAACATCTTCTTCAAAAATGATGAATAAAAGTCATGCTTATTTTATAACCCAATAAACCTTTTAAATTTCAAGTTTGGTACTTACCTTGACAAATGTCTTATATTCATACAAATCTTTCTACCAGACACTTTATAAGTATTTTAAAGTACCTATTCACTACAAAGTGTTAATTACCTCTTTGCTTCTGCTCCGGCTCCTGTGTTTTCTTCCTTCATTATCTGTGAATATACACAAAAATATTCACCATAAACAAAGTTGGAGAAACATCTCATCTCAAAAAACTCAACACTGGAGAGAAATCACTCCCATTAGTCTTCTTCCAATGACTAATTTTTTTATGGCACAAGTGGGATTATTCTACATTAATACAATACAAATGTGAAACAAATCAAGAAATCTGAGCAAACCAGGATATAAAGCAGCTTAGATACATCTTTTAAACAGTCATAGACTTTTAGTATTTTACATACATTCTGACCCCCCATCTAGTTTCCGAGTCTACAGCAAATTCATAAGGGGGTTTAGTAGAGAGAGGTAAGCCATTAAGAAAAATAAAAACGGCCGGGCGCGGTGGCTCACGCCTGCAATCCCAGCACTTTGGGAGGCCGAGATGGGCGGATCACGAGGTCAGGAGATCGAGACCATCCTGGGTAACACAGTGAAACCCCGTCTCTACTAAAAAATACAAAAAACTAGCTGGGCGAGGTGGCAGGCGCCTGTAGTCCCAGCTACACAGGAGGCTGAGGCAGGAGAATGGCATGAACCGGGGAGGTGGAGCTTGCAGTGAGCTGAGATCCCGCCACTGCACTCCAGCCTAGGCGACTGAGCAAGACTCCATCTCAAAAAAAAAAAAAAAAAAAAAAAAGAAAAAGAAAAACGAAAGAAAATAAACAGGTTGAATTATATTTGATATGTTCCAACATGGCAAAACCCTGTCTCTACTAAAAATACAAAAATTAGCTGGGCTTGGTGGCGCATGCCTGTAATCCCAGCTACTCAGGAGGCTGAGGCTGAAGAATTGCTTGAAGCCAGGAGATGGAGGTTGCACTGGGCTGAGATTGTGTCAATTTTTGTATTTTTGCTTCCAGCCTCAGGTGATCTGCCTGCCTTGGCCTCCCAAAGTGCTGGGATTACAGGCTTGAGTCACTACGCCCGGCCAACAAACTAAACGTATGTCTTCTTATACAACAGGTCTACATATCTTATACAAATGCTCATATACCACCTCTAAGAATTCATACCTGACTTTCGTTTTCTTTCTCTTGACCTTGATCGTGATCTTGAATAATGATGTTTTGAAGCTCTAGGAGAAACAGATATATCTGACTGCTCTTTTTTCTTATCTCTATCTGGTGATGTCTTTTCTGGGGCTAGTCCATCTCGTTCTGTATCACTAGCCTAAAAGTTTAAAAACAAATGATTAAAGTTCTTAATTACATTTTAAATGTTTTCAATTTCTTAAAAGAGGGACAAAGGAAGGGAAGATAGTCCCAGTCCCCCTCATCAATAAATCAGAATGCCTGCTTTCCAAATAGCTAAATATGCTTTGTACACTAGCAAGCCTGAATGACTTGAAATGACGAACCTGATAATTAAGCGAGACCTACATATTTAGAGTGATGTAGCTTTAGTTTCCTTTTTTTTTTTTTTTGAGACGGAGTCTCGCTCTGTAGCCCAGGCTGGAGTGCAGTGGCCGGATCTCAGCTCACTGCAAGCTCCGCCTCCCGGGTTCACGCCATTCTCCGGCCTCAGCCTCCCGTGTAGCTGGGACTACAGGCGCTGCCACCTCGCCCGGCTATTTTTTGTATTTCTTAGTAGAGACGGGGTTTCACCGTGTTAGCCAGGATGGTCTCGATCTCCTGACCTCGTGATCCGCCCATCTCGGCCTCCCAAAGTGCTGGGATTACAGGCTTGAGCCACCGCGCCCGGCCTGTAGCTTTAGTTTTCTAACGATTATTTTTATAACTTTTAAAACATGGGGTGGAGTGAGGGAGGAATAAGGGCTCTAAGTATTTCCAATAAGCATTCAGGCAGAGAAAATACAGTCCTTTTCAGATGTGTGAATGCATTTAACTGACTTTACCAATACTTTTAAATTAGCATACACATCAATCAAAAATGAGTTGTTAAAGCCTAAAGATACTCAAGAATCTTAAAATCTTAAAACAGAATGCCTTAAAAATATTATAAAATAATAAACAGAAAATTAACTTACCAAAGTGAGAACCTCATCTTAATGTCATAACCCTCTAATGAAAACAGCCCCTTGGCACAGTGCTGCTGGAAAATATGGTCTGCCTCTCCTCACATGTGCTCTGGGCTATGAAAACATTAAGTTGTTTCTGCTTTAAAGCATTTTGTAAGTAATTATTACAATATAAATTTTACAAGTTTCAACTAATGCGGAAGGTAGACAATGGTTGGCTAACTGACCAGAGAAGATAATATGAAAATAAAATAATTGATACACCTGGGGAATTGATTACTTAGGAAGGGTTGGCAAGCTATGGTCCTCATCCTGTTTCTGTATGGCCTTGAGCTAGGAATGGTTTTAACATTTTTTTTTAAAGTAGTTTAGGCATATTTAATAAATAACTTCAGTAAATAGCACTGTAAAGAGTGAACTGTTAAAACTAAAGGCACTTACAAGGCCAGTGCTGTGGCTCATGCCTGTAATCCTAGCATTTTGGGAGGTTGAGGTGGGCGGACAACCTAGGTCATGAGTTTAAGACCAGCCTAGCCAACATGGTAAAACCCCGCTTCTACTAAAAACACAAAAATTAGCTGAGTTTGGTGGGGTGTGCCTGTAATACCAGCTACTCAAGAGGTTGAGACAGGAAAATGGCTTGAACCCAGGAAGCAGAGGTTGAAGTGAGCTAAGATTGCACTACTGCCCCTCCAGTCTGGGAAAGAATGTGACAGAGACTGCACATGGCCCACAAAGCCAAAAATATTTACTATCCAGCCCTTTACAGAAACAGTTTATGGACTTTTCACAACATCAGAAGGAATCTGGATTGAATAAAGAGGGAATCGATATAGTCTTCAGCAGAAGGAATCACATTAGAGAACTTCTTCCTTTAGGAAAATTAGTCCAGAAAATGAATACCAAATATCAAGTACAATGAATGGGTGTATTGCATTTTAACAAATGAAGATGTGAGAAGTCGGGTTACTTCAACAAGTATTTACTGAGGGTCAAAAATGTGCCAAAATCAATGCTAGACTTAGGGAATAAAACAATAAATTAAAAAAAGAAAGGTTTTACAGTTCAATTATGAGGTGAAAGACATAAATTACATGTTATTCCTCTAACAATGGTATAAAAAGAACAGTAAGAAATAAAAGAAAGTAACTCCCAGGGAGGCTCTCATGCCAGCATATTGTATACGTACTTATTTCTCCAGTCTGGGTGACTTCTGGAACCACAAAATTTTTATGCCGAAAGGTTTTCATCCCTTATAATAGAGTTCAACTTTGTCGTTTCACAGATGAGATCCAGCAACATCAGCTGACTTGCTTAAAATGGTACTGCATCTCCATCTCTTTACTGTCTTTATTACTAATAAATGATGCTGTATTATTAAGGACGATTCTGATTTTTCAAGTGAATAGTGGACATTTGGATTTTTTTCATCATTCTCCTTAAGGACTATTTCAGACTCATCTACTACTTGCTAAGTGTTTGTACAGCTTACACTTGGTAAACAGAAGGGATCTCAAAAATTTCAAGCACCGCTATCACTTCTCTCAGTGCATGACACTTTCTGTCAGAGACAGAATTCCTTAACTACTGGCAATCCCATTTACTTCTGCAGAGAACAAGACTAGAATCAAAAGCAACCTTTGCATGGAAAAGTTAGGCAATTTTCAGGCAACGGTTTATCTAACTTTATGCTTAACATCACAAAGCTAGGCAACAGAGAAAACTCCCTGTGACACAGGCTAACCTAAACTTACATCAACCATTTTCATCTGTAAAACAGACTACGGAGCAACAACAAAAACCGTCTTAACACTAAACAGATAGGAATGACAGGTGGTCACTGAGGCCACAGAAAACTTTTATTTCCCTGAGGATATTTTATAGTAGCATAATGCAGGTATCCAGGAAAAAACCCACCAACTGAACATTAAAATTGCTCTGAAATTATCTAAGCTTTAATTTAGTACGAATCTATGTGTACACATAAACGTTAACTGCAAAACAGCCTTCTATTCCAGCACTGGCTCTACGAGGCAGCCACTTTGGTTTCTTACCATTTACATTTTGTTGCAAACTCTAATAACAGCTCGAAACATAGTAGACAAATCTTTTTCCACTGCGAAGGATGTAAGCACTGGATTGAATACTAGGCCACTTCTCTAGGGGACTGTCTTTTTATTGAACAAGGCACAGCAGAAGTACATGTTTGAATTCACTTTTTAAAATACTGGAACCCGGTCGGGCGCGGTGGCTCACGCCTGTAATCCCAACACTTTGGGAGGCCGAGGCGGGTGGATCATCTGAGGTCAAGAGTTCGAGACCAGCCTGTCCGACATGGTGAAACCCCGTCTCTACTAAAAATACAAAAAAATCAGCCGGGTGTGGTGGTGGGCACCTGTAACCCCAGCTACTTGGGAGGCTGAGGCAGGGGAATCACTTGAACCCGGGAGGCGGATGTTGCAGTGAGCCAAGATCGCGCCATTGCACTCCAGCCTGGACAAGAGCAAAACTCCGTCTCAAAAAAACACAAAAAAACCCTGCAACCCAAGAAAAATAGTATTACTCTTTAAGTATACTGAGGCCCAAAACACTAAACAAATGAAAACAGTAAGTAAAAACAACGAGTCCAAACTCAATCAACTAGATATTGGAGGGGTAGGGAGAGGAAGAAAATCATCTGCCTAATACCAGGCATTCCAATTATCGGGAAGAGCAAACTTTAAAATTATCACTACGTTTAAGAGTCATAATTATTACCGAAAATGATATAATTTTTTAGTCAGTAAAAAGGAATGTAAAATATTTATATTTTCCTTTTAACGGAATAAAAAAAGTAAGCATAAAATAATGTGGATCCGTCAGAATTGGGCATCTTACACACACACAGGCTTATTGTTCAGAATAGGTAATTTACGAACGGCAGCTTCTCTTGGGTCAACGAAGGGTTTAAATTTAAAGCAGCAAGGTCAGTGACAAGACTTAACTATAATTCTTCTCGGACTTCAAATTGATGACATCACGGGCCACTTCGGAAACCGCGCATCAGTCAGAATTGGTAGTTCTACAACCTTTTAAGCTGAATTTTCACTCCCTTTCAGCAATACTTTCCTAGCTCGTTAATACACAATAATAAGGCTTACACTGACGAACACTAATTGAAATTTTACAACTAGAAACATCTCACTGACGGTACAAAAAAAAAAATCGCTACAAGTCGCTCTCTTCTGCCACACTATCCCTTAACAGACACCACCTTTTTGATCCAGTACTTTTCAGAGACCACTCCTGATCGTCTTTCTCTTTCCCAGCCCCTTTCTCCACTGCAAATTCTCAGGCCCTAAAAAAACTTAGCATAAATCACTAGCCAGGGTGAATAAGCGAAAATGGAGGAAGTTCAGCGGGGCAAAAGGAACGTAGGATTGGAGAAGAGAGGAGGAAAGTTCTGGAAAAAAAAGGCACTCCCTGCAGCTCCCCACCCCCATCAACACCGCCTTACTTCCCCCTCCCTACAGCAGGCAGCCATGATGGCGGGCGCAGAAGAAGGCCGCGGCGCCATTTTGTCCACACACATACACACGAACAAGGCTCTGGGAGCCGTTCACCCACTCCTTGGAATGTCGTAGAAAAATATCCCTGGCGTTAAACTCAGATTCGGTACCTACCGCCATAGTTCAGAGTCCCGGCCGCTAGAGCGGCGCCTCCACTTGTCGCTTTCAACAGTACCGGCCGCTCCGAAGCTTCGCCCCAGACTAAATCGCTCGCGCGAGAGACCCGGATGGCACAAAGGCGAGGAGGCCCGGCGCGTCGCACAGCTTGCTGGGAGTAAAAAGGGCGGTAACAAGAGTTTCTATAACAACGCAATTCGAGGCGGTGATTGGGTGTTCTTTCAAAGGGGCGTGTAAGGACCATGAAGAGGGCGGGGCCAAGAATACAGCCTAGGAATGCGCAGTCGGGAGAACAAAACTGGCGGAACTCAGGGTGGGGCAACGTCCTATTTCGAGTTTAAAGTAATCTTGGTCTCGTCCGGCCGCCGTAAAGGGGTTGGGTTTAGTGTTCTCCCGCCAATTTAAACCTGTGGGATGGAACCTAAAGATTAGAGGCGGTTGTGTGAGTCAGGAAGAGGGGCCGCATACTTGATTGTTTCTCTTTAGTTTCTTCGATTGCAGGTGAGGACGGGGAGTTGCGCTGTGTAGGGAACTGGGGGTGGGTTCAGGACGAAGTAACTGCAGCCTCTCCTCAGTTCCTGTTTTTCCCTTTAACGCCGTCAGGAGAGAGGTTGGAGTCGGTTTTTGCGGGCGGCGGTGTCCAGCGGAGAGCGTTTAAGTACGGAGGCCTAACTGACAAGTGTTTCATCTTGCTCATTCTCTCCTGTTCGCGAATCTGTTCTGCATTCCGCCGCCAGAGTGATCTCAAAATTATCAAATCAGGCCACTCGTTTGCTGAGTTCCCCTCTACCCCTTGTACTGAGAATAAAATTCAATCTTGAAGTCGAGGTTTTTTGGGCTCCACTGCTCTCTCCCTCACTGTCTTCTACTTTTGCTTTCACCCGGCAGCAGCATCAAACGCTTCCTACCCAGCCTCTGAGCCTTTGCACTCTGTTCCCTCTGTCTACGTCACGTTCCGCCTGAGTTTTGCGTGCTTGACTTCTTGTTATTCAGGTCTCAGCTCAGATGTCACCTCCTTCCCTTCCCAAACAAATCCTCCTTCAGCGACGCCTCACCTCATCCATTTAATCACTGTTTCCTTCAAATCATTTAGCACTTTTTGCAATTATTTGTGCATTTGCTTTTTTTGTAGAGGTAGCGTAACAAGATGTGTATTAACTATTTTATTTTTGTCCGTTTTTCCCGCAAAAACATAAACTTCGTAATGGCAAAGACATTTTGTGCTTTGTTCAGGCTATACTGCCAGCTCCTACAAAGGTGCCTGGCACATAGTAAATAGGTATTCAGTAAACATCTGTTGAACAAGTAAATGTGGCAGTTATGGGCGGTTTCTCTATTTCACAGATGTGGGAAATTGAGACCTATAAAGGTATTCATTCCAGCCTGTCCCTCCTTCTTCATCTCCTCACTCCCACCCAAACACCAGTCACTAAAACTGTTCTCTATTCTCCAAACATGTTTTGTTTCTGTTCCCTTGCTTATGCTCTTAGGAAGAACTCTTTCAACATTTATAAAACTATGATCTTCAATTCTCAGCCCAAGTGTTACCTGCTTCCACTAACAACAAATTAGCTAACACCTAAAATTGAATGTTTGCCATCAACCAAGCATTGTTCTGTGAACATTTAAAACTCAAAACATTGGGAGTCTGAAGCAGAAAGATTGCTTGAGCCCAGGAGATCAAGGCCAGCCAGGGCAAAATAGTGAGACCCTTGTCTCTCAAAAAACCAGAAGTAAAAAATAGAAAACTCCTTCGGGTGGGTACAACTACGTTAGTCCCTTGGTATTGGTATCCACAGGATATTGGTTCCGGGACCTCCCACAGATACCAAAACCCTGGGATGCTTAAGTCCCTGTCATAAAATGACATAGTATTTGCATGTAGCCTGGGAACATCTGCCTGTATCCTTTAAATCATCTCTAGACTACTTATCTTGCCTAACAATGTAAATGCGCTATGCCTGTAGGTGGAATCTAGGGATGTGGAACACATGGATATGGAGGGCCAACTATATGTATATATATGTATTTTTCCAAGATGGAGTTTCACTCTTGTTGCCCAAGCTGGAGTGCAGTGGCACATCTCAACCTACTGCAACCTCCGCCTCCCGGGTTCAAGCAATTCTCCAGCCTCAGCCTCCTGAGTAGCTGGGATTACAGGCGCACACCACTACGCCCAGCTAATTTTTTGCATTTTTAGTAGAGAGAGGGTTTCGTCATGTTGGCCAGGCTGGTCTCAAACTCCTGACCTCAGGTGATCCACCCACCTAAACCTCCCAAAGTTCTGGGATTACAGGCATGAGCCACCATGCCTGGCCTGTATATTCTTATTTTATAAATTAGAGAATTGAGGAACAGAAAGATTAAGTGATCACCCAAGGACAACTGCCTAGTCATTGTGAAAGAGCACCAAGTCAGAAATTGTTTCTTCCTTGTGCTATACCTTTTATAGATATTAAAACATATTTCTAGTAGCACTTATGAAACCAATTGTAATTATTTGATTATCATTCCCTACCAGTCTTGATCCAAGGATTGTTTTTCTCCTTAGTGTTCTTTTCCCACCCAGACTCCAGGTAATATGGTTTATGTAAACCTTTACTTTTTCAGATGGTTAAACCTCATAAGGTTTCAAGCTTAGTCTTTGGTCCAGAAACCTAATTCATTTTTTTCTCCTTCCCTAATCATTTTTATTTGTTGTATAATAATACTATGATAGCATTAATGGACTTTTTCTGAACTTCATCTGGAAACTTATCCTATGATATCCCAGACAATCTGGCAATTAAACCTACACTGTTTGCTGCTATACTGATTAAAGGTTTATTTCTAATGAAAACTTGGTATAATTCCAAACTAGACACACAAAAGTAATGGAAGCTCTAGGATACATTGGTAAGATCAGAATTGTTGGTCTGTGTGCATAAACCAATATGTTCTCTGGTAACCATGATAGCTCTAGTTCCATTTATGTTATTGGCCCAAAGTGTTTAGTGGCCACAGCAATAAACAAGAAGGCAAGGATGTCTGTATATGTTAATGTTAGACTTTTGTTTTTGTTTTGTGAGTAAGCTTTCTCATTTCCCAAGGAACCGGGTTCTATGCAACAAGATAATATGGTGTCTAATTTTATGTTGTTACAGGAAAGACAGTGGTTCCTGACTCAGGAAGACAGTCTCAGAAACATGTGGAATGATATTGAGCTGCTAACAAATGATGATACTGGAAGTGGGTACCTGAGTGTCGGTTCAAGAAAAGAACATGGAACTGCTTTATATCAAGTAGATATGCTAGTGAAGATCTCTTCTGAAAAGGTAGTGATTATTACACTGACTGTTTCATTAACAGAATTTTTACTGGGTGCTTAGTAGGGCTACTGGCCCACAGTAAATATTTTGTGAATGAATATAGCACTTCCTCAAGGAATCAAGATTCAATCTCAGATTGCTAGAAATTCACATCTGAATACCCTCTGCATCATGTTAGGATCAGTATTTTCACGACTGAAGGTTTCTTAGTTCCTCTTGATATTTCATGCATACTAAATATGTGTAAGTTGACGCGAAGAGCATTTTTTTTTTTTTTTTTTGAGACAGAGTCTTGCTCTGTCACCTAGGCTGGAGTGCAGTGGTATGATCACGGCTCACTGCGATCTCTGCCTCCCAAGATTCAAGTAATTCTCGTGCCTCAGCCTCCCGAGTAGCTGAGATTACAGATGTGCGCCACCATGCTCAGCTAATTTTTTGTATTTTTGTAGAGATGGGATTTCACCATATTGTCCAGGCTGGTCTTGAACTCCTGGCCTCAAGCAATCCACCCACCTCAGCCTCCCAAAGTGCTGGGATTACAGGTGTGAGCCACCGTGCCCGGCATACAAAGAATATCTACCACTAACGTAGGAAATAAAATGTTACCAATAGAGTTAAAGGCTCTGAGGGTCCATCCCTGAATCTGTGTTCCTCCTGTTCCCTACCAGACTCAAGCACCCTGCTGAGTATGAGGTTTATCCATGCATTTCTTTCTACATTTTAACTTTCTTCTGTTAGTAATTGCACCATTCTTGCTCCATACCTGAAACCTTATTCTTTGCCTTGCATAGAAGGTACTATTAGGTGGGTGTGGCGGCATGCACATATAGTCCCAACTACTTGGGAGGCTGGTATTTAATTCTTTTTTTAATTAAAAAATTTTTTATTTTTACTCAAATGGATTCTGACAGATAATTCTCTTAATAAGAAAAAAACCTAGAGCAAAAGACAGGGCATCCACTGGGGATGTTATTCCTAAACAGAATGAAATTTATGCTTTTGACTTTTTTTTTTAAACTGGCTGATGGGATTTAAAAAAGAAATCATTCTTTGTGCTGCTTTAAGCTTGTGTCTGTTGAACTGTGCTGCCTTTTTTTTTTTTTTTTTTGAGACGGAGTCTTGCTCTGTCACCCAGGCTGGAGTGCAGTGGCCGGATCTCAGCTCACTGCAAGCTCCTCCTCTCGGGTTCACGCCATTCTCCTGCCTCAGCCTCCCAAGTAGCTGGGACTACAGGCACCCGCCACTTCGCCCGGCTAGTTTTTTGTATTTTTTAGTAGAGACGGGGTTTCACCATATTAGCCAGGATGGTCTCGATCTCCTGACCTCATGATCCGCCCGTCTCGGCCTCCCAAAGTGCTCGGATTACAGGCTTGAGCCACCGCGCCCGGCCTTTTTTTTTTTTTTTTTTTTTTGAGACAGAGTCTCACACTGTTGCCTAGGCTGGAGTACAGTGGTGTGATCTGGGCTCGGCTCACTGCAACCTCTGCCTCCTGGGTTCAAAAAATTCTCCTGTCTCAATTTCCCAAGTAGCAGGGATTACACATGCCACCATGCTACAAAAAATTTTTGTATTTTTAGTAGAGATGGGGTTGCCCAGGCTGGTCTTGAACTCCTGGCCTCAAGTGATCCACCTGCCTTGGCCTCTGAAAGCGCTGGGATAAAGGCATGAGCCATTGCTCCTGGGTTGTACTGCTTTTAATGTACCATGAATCATATTAAAGGCAGCATAGTCCAACAATAAGATAACTAATATAGGATAAACATTAATTATAAGTAGTACAAATAAATCTCATTGTATTTTTTGGCATTATTAGAGGCAAAAATTTAAAGTACAGCATAATTTTTAAAAATTTTTTGAATCCTTCAAGACATCTGAAAGCACAGTTTCTATGAGGAAATGACGTCTATTTTTTAGTATTTTTGTTTGTTTGTTTGTTTGTTTGAGATGGAGTCTTGCTCTGTCGCCCAGGTTGGAGTGTGGTGGCGCAATCTCGGCTCACTGCAAGCTCTGCCTCCTGAGTTCACGCCATTCTCCTGCCTCAGCTGCCCGAGTAGCTGGGACTACAGGTGCCTGCCACCATGCCTGGCTAATCTTTGTATTTTTAGTAGAGACGGGGTTTCACCATGTTAGCCAGGATGGTCTCGATCTCCTGACCTTGTGATCCGCCCGCCTCAGCCTCCCAAAGTGCTGGGATTACAGGCGTGAGCCACTGCGCCCGGCCATTTGTATGTTTGTTTTTTTTTAAGAGAGTTTCTCACTCTGTAGCCCAGGCTGGAGTACAGTGATGTGATGTTGACTCATTACAACCTCCCACTCCTGAGTTCAAGCGATTCTCCTGCCTCAGCTTCTGGAGTAGCTGGGATTATAGGTGCCTGCCACCACGCCTACCTAATTTTTTTGGTTTTTCTTTTTGAGACAGAGTCTTGCTCTGTCGCCAGGCTGGAGTGCAAGTGGCGTGATCTCAGCTCATTGCAGCCTCCGCCTCCCGGGTTCAAGTGATTCTTCTGCCTCAGCCTCCTGAGTAGCTGGGAATACAGGCATGAGCCACCACGCCCAGCTAATTTTTGTATTTTTGGTAGAGATGAGGCTTCACCATGTGGGGCAGGATGGTCTTCATCTCTTGACCTTGTGATCCACCCACCTCAGCCTCCCAAAATTCTGGGATTACAGGCATGAATTGCCGTGCCCGGGCTTTATTTTTTAATATTATCAGGAGCCTTAAAACATGGAAGTGGCTCAGGCCTTTCTTGACCTCAAGGTTGCTGTTGAAAAATAATAGTGTGTGTGTATAGAATCTTGGATTCTGTCAGGAACTAAAATTCTATTATTAGCACAGGGCATATACTTATCAACATGTTTTGAACATCTGCTATGTTCTGAGCCCAGTATTAGGCACTTGGACATAAGATGGCATTTTATTCATTCCTTTTAGGATCTTACCTTAAAGTTAGGCACACAGGACCCAAACAATAAAAGATATTTAGCTGTGCAAGTCATTATATGCTAAATGCCAAATGAACAATACAGACAGTAAATGAGTAGGAATTCAATCGATGGAGAGCTCATTTTGGGTTGAGCAGTTTAAGGAGCATTTCCTTAAGAAACCATGTGTGAGCCCGGTGTGGTGGCATGTCCTGTAGTCCCAGCTACTCAGAGCCTGAGGTAAGAGAATGGCTTGAGCCCAGGAGTTCAAGGCCAGCCTGGGCAACGTAGGGAGACAACGTCTCTAAAAAAAAATTAAAATTAAAAATAAACTACACTTGCTTTGGGCCTTAACAAGGAGAACAGTTTAGGCAGGGAGAACTGTGTGTGGACAGATCCCTAGAAGATATAGTGCCGTTCTTTTTTTTTTTCTTTTTGAGGTGGAGTCTTGCTCTGTTTCCCAGGCTGGAGTGCAGTGGTGTTATCTCGGCTCACTGCAACCTCTGTCTCTCAGGTTCAAGTGATTCTCGTGCCTTACCCTCCCAGTAGCTGGGATTACATGTGACCTCCACCACGCCTGGCTAATTTTAGTGCCATTCCTTGTTGGCAGTGCCTTCGTGTAACCTTTTACTAGTTGAAGAAGCAAGTAAAAAGATAAGAAGGAGGCCGGGCGCAGTGCCTCACACTTGTATTCCCGAAATTTTGGGTGGTTGAAGTGGAAGGATCTTTTGAGTCCAGGAATTCTAGACCAGCCTTGCCTACATGGTGAAAACCCCATCTCTAAAACAATAAATAAATAAATAAATTGGCCAGGTGTGGTGATGTGCATGTGTAGTCCCAGCTGCTTGGGTGGAGGAGGCACGAAGATCCCATGAGCCCAGGCGTTTAAGGCTGCAGTGAGTTATGATGGCATCACTGCATTCCAGGCCGAGCGACAGAGGGAGACCCTGTCTCAAAGTAAAGGAAAAAATAAGGTAGAAGAGGGATCAGAATGTTGGGGAATTTTCAAGGATTACACCTGGAGAAGATGACTTTTGGAATAGTCATAAAATGAGGTGAATAGCTGCATTTTGTCAGAGAAGAATAGGACTAGTTAACATTTATTGAGCATATACTATGTGCAAGGCTCTCTTATAAGCCCTTTACATGAATTCGTTTCATCTTTATTCAGGTGAACCTTGTTGGTATTATTATTATTATTACCCTTTTACAGAGAGTTAGTTGACACATTTGCCTAAGATCACTCAGCTAGTAAGGGACTGAGCTTCCTCAACCACTAATCTGTCCAAGTGCTTCAAGACAGCTATGTGTGGGAAGCTCTCGGCAACAGAACTGAATACTGGAGACTCTGATTTGGCTTGTCTAGTGTTTTTAAAAATGTTGACTTAGCTGCCAATATTTAAAAATCAGAACATGTCACATAAAGATCCAGCTTCTGTTGATGAATGGGCAGGTATGGCCATGCCAGTGCTGCATCCCCACCGGGCTTCCCACTGGCTGGTGTGAAGCAGATTCTATTCTTTCATGTCTGTGGGGGTGTGGACCCTCCAGTTTACAGTTCACCACCATTCCCCTGCCTAGCATATCCACGACACCAAGACTTCATGCCAATCTTGATTAATTCATTATGTTAATGCCTGGCTCCTGCATCATAAAGTCAATCCTGAGGAAACAAGGACTTGAACGTGAGAATCCCTTGCCCTTCCTGCCCATCCTAAACTGTTTTTCTACTTAGCATCCTGGATGGATTCAAGATATACCATACAAAGAAAAACTCGATGATTAAGTAGATCGAGGGGCAAAGAAAAAAAGCCTGTCAAGTTTTAAAGTGGGGTATTGGGGAATTTGATGATACTATTGATAAGTATTGTTAAACTCGTATAAAAATGTTTGAATTTTCGTCATGCTTTTCTCTCCCACAGGCCTCATTAAATCCAAAGATACAGGCATGCAGTTTAAGTGATGGGTTTATTATTGTAGCCGACCAATCAGTGATATTGCTTGACAGTATTTGTAGATCACTTCAATTGCATCTTGTCTTTGGTAAGTATAATGTAATGAAGTAAGATAAATTGGAAGTCAAATATCTGCTGCCAATTTCTGCTGGATTGCCTCCTCTTTATTATTTCTAAGGTTTCAAATTCGACCAATTTCAAGTAATTAAGCTTGAGTGCTTAGTGCCTTGTTTGTGCTGGGCACTAGAGTCAAAGGACACTGAGATCCCTTCTCTCTTTAAGGGGAAATACACATGTAAAGCAACAATTTAGTTTGCTTGCTTGTGTTAGAATACTATGGAAAACACGAGCTCATTTGTGTTCAAATTCCTGAATCTTGTACAGAATTTCGGTATCATTAATGGATATTTGCATATTTTTAGAATGAATAGCTCTCTAAAAATCTTTTAACATACTTATGAATTAATTCTTCATCAAGCTACAAGACTTCAAGTACATGCAGATGTGGACTTGAGAGTGAATTAAAGCCGGACATGGTGGCTTTATGCCTGTAATCCCAGCACTTTGGAAGGCTGAGGCCGCTGGATCACTTGCGGTCAGGAGTTCAAGACCAACCTGGCCAACATGGTGAAACCCCATTTCTACTAAAAATACAAAAATCACTCCTGTAATCTTTGTACTTTGGAAGGCCCGGTTGGGTAGATTGCCTGAGCTCAGGGGTTTGAGACTAGCCTGGGCAACACGGTGAGACCCCGTTTTCTCTAAGAATATACAAAAATTAGCTGGCCGTGCTGGTGTGCATCTGTAGTTTCAGCTACTTGAGAGGCTGAGGTAGGAGAATTGCTTGAACCTGGGAGGTGGAGGTTGCAATGAGCCAAGATCATGCCACTGCACTCCAGTCTGGGTGACAGAGCAAGACTGTCTCCAAAACAAAAACAAAAACAAAAATTAGCTGGGCATGGTGGCATACACCTGTTATCCCAGCTACTCAGGAGTCTGAGGCAGGAGAATTGCTTGAACCCAGGAGGCAGAGGTTGCAGTGAGCCAAGATTATGCCACTGTACTCTAGCCTGAGTGACAAGAGTAAGAGTCTTGTCTCAAAAACAAAAAAGAGTGAGTTAAGGGGTATATCAATGATGGTACTCAGCTTAGGCAAGAATATTATGAAAGCTTTTTTTTTTTTTTTTTGAGATGGAATCTCGCTCTGTCGCCCAGGCTGGAGTGCAGTGGCACAATCTCAGCTCACTGCAAACTCTGCCTCCCGGGTTCACGCCATTCCCCTGCCTCAGCCTCCCGAATACCTGGGACTACAGGCACCCGCCATCATGCCTGGCTAATTTTTTGTGTGTATGTGTATATATTTTTTTTTTTTTAGTAGAGATAGCGTTTCACCGTGTTAGCCAGGATAGTCTCGATCCCTGACCTTGTGATCTGCCTGCCTCGGCCTCCCAAAGTGCTAGGATTATAGGCGTGAGCCACCACACCCGGCCCCGAAAGTTTTTTCTTTCTTGAGTAGAAATTTTTTTTTTTTTGAGATATAGTCTCGTACTGTCACCTAGGCCAGAATGCAGTGGTGTGATGTTGGCTCACTGCAACCTCCTCTTCCAGTGTTTAAGCAATTCTCCTGCCTCAGCCTCCCAGGTATCTGGGACTATAGGCACCCATCACCACGCCCTGCTAATTTTTTTTTTTTTTTTTGTATTTTTAGTAGAAACAGGGTTTCACTATGTTGGCCAGGCTGGTCTTGAACTCCTGACCTCGTGATCCACCCGCCTCGACCTCCTGAAGTGTTGGGATTACAGACATGAGCCACTGTGCCTGGCCTTTTTTTTTTTTTTTTTTTTTTTTTTTTGCTGAGACAGAGTCTCGCTCTGTGGCCCAGGCTGGAGTGCAGTGGTGTTCTCTCAGCTCACTGCAACTTCCACCTCCCAGGTTCAAGAGATTCTTCTGCCTCAGCCTCCTGAGTAGCTGGGATTACAGGTGCCCGCCACCGTGCCTGGTAATTTTTGTATTTTTAGTAGGGTCGGGTTTCACCATGTTGGCCAGGCTGGTCTCAAATTCCTGACTGCAAATGATCCACCTACCTTGGCCTCCCGAAGTGCTGGGATTACAGACGTGAGCCACTGTACCCGGCCATTGAGTAGAAATTTTAAGAGACAGATAGTTGTTGAAACTTTTACATAAGAACTTAGACAACTGAAAAGGAAACAACGCATGCATTTTGGAACATATCTTGATTGCAACATGGAGGCAATAAACTTGTGTTTTATGAAATCTTGACGTATTGACCCTGATTAGTCCACAAGATTCACAGTTTCTTCTATGAAATGGTGGGATGCGGTAATGATGAACCATTTGTGGAAAGATACTGTGGCAGAATAACTTGTGTTTATACGCCAGTTACATCTTACTGTTTTTCTTGTCCCTTGCCTTTCTGCTTTGTTTTCTGTTACCTTAGCCTTCTTGCTTTTGCATGAATACAACAGGCACTTCCCACCCGATGATCTTTCCTCGAGCTGTGCCCACCGTCTGAATGCTCTGAATGCTCTTCCATCTTAGCCATTTGGCTAATTTCCTCACCTCTTTCATGTATCCTGTGAGCTTTCTAATTAACACTGCAAAACGCACCGTTCTTCTGAGGTCTCTTACCTGCTCTACATTTTTTTTCCAGAACATCTATCACCTTCTTACATGTCTTACAGTTTGTTTATTATGCTAATTGTTTATCAGCTATTTCCTTTTTTTTTTTTTTTGGGACAGTGTGACTCTGTCGCCTAGGCTGGAGTGCAGTGGCGTGATTTCAGCTCACTGCAACCTCCACCTCCTGGGTTCAAGCAATTCTCCTGTCTCAGCCTCCTGAGTAGCCTGGATTACAGGCACATGCCACCATGCCCAGCTAATTTTATATTTTTAGTAGAGTCGGGGTTTCACCATGTTGGCCAGACCGGTCTCGAACTCCTGACCTCAAGTGATCTGCCTGCCTCGGCCTCCCAAAGTGCTGGGATTACAGGTGTGAGCCACCACGCCTGGTCATTTATCCGCTATTTCTGCCTTAGAATATGAACTTTGTGATGGTGGTAATCTTTTGTTACTGTTCTCAGATATATGCAAAAGGCCTAGAACAATGCTTAGCATAAAGTAAGTGCTCAATAAATATTTGTTGACCAGCTGCGTGCAGTAGCTCACATCTGTAACCTCAGCACTTTGGGAGGCAGAGATGGACAATCGCTTGAGCCTAGGAGTTCGAGACCGGTCTAGGTAACATGGCAAAACCCCATCTCTACAGAAAGTACAAAAAATTAGCTGGCCATAGTAGTGTGTACCTGTAGTCCCAGCTACCTGGGAGGCTGAGGCGGGAGAATTGCCTGACTGAGCCCAGGAAGTCTAGGGTGCAGTGAACTGAGGTGGTACCACTCCACTCCAGCCTGGGTAGTAGAGCGAGATGCTGTCTCAAAAACAAAACAAAACAAAAAATATTTGTTGACTGAATAAAAGTCAACAACATTCTTTTTTACTTTCATCACATCTGTTTCGCATTATTTAGAAGTAACTTAAGTAATCGTTGGCTTTTTAATGAGAAAAATTTGTATTTTTTTTGTATTGGAAATAAGGATTTTCAAAGGAAGCTTGTAACTTTGATTTGAAATTTTCAGATACTGAAGTGGATGTAGTTGGCCTTTGTCAAGAAGGAAAGTTTCTTTTGGTTGGCGAGAGAAGTGGCAACCTACATCTTATTCATGTAACATCAAAACAAACACTACTCACTAATGTAAGATCTTGTTATATTTTAATTTTCATTATTTAAATTCTAAATAATCTCTTAGACAACTAAAACTTCAGCAAACTATTACTTAATATGTGTTTTAAATTAAAACAATGTTTTTTTGAACAATTAAGCTTTGAAGGTGTTACCACAGCTTGAATCCTGAGTTTTTGGCTCTCGTGTAAATAGAAATTAACACCAGGTCAAACAGAAATTTTCCCAGGGAAGGTTTAGTAGGCTTGTGGCTCAAGGAATCTCAAGGGAACACCGTATGGGAAAGGGATGCCAAGTGCTAGCTTCCTGAAGGGTTTATAGCTCTTGTCGTTTTGAGGAAGCTGAGGTGAGAAAAGTGATTTGTAGGCATGTAGAGGCAGGGAACTTGCAGCACCTGTGAATTGATCGCATCCTTTTTCATGTGTTGTATGTCTCATTAGCATGTTAAATCTCCATCCCTGGGTATGATTTTTAGTATCATAATTAGGTTAAAATGAGGAAATACTCGGTTAAAGGCCAGGGCTGAAGTCTGTCTTGTGCTCAGCTGGCTGGATCTGGTCAGGTGCTAGAGTCCTGCTTTACTAACCTTGGAAGATGGTCAGGTTTTTATTAGGAATGCGAGAGTCCCACTTTAACAACTTTGGGAGAAGTAACTCCAGGAGACGAACGGTTAGGTTCTTGTGTGGTTGGGAATTCAGCTTGGTCAGCTAAGTCAGGAGCAGGCAGCTTGTTAAGGGAAGCAGGAAGGTAGAGGAGGGAATGCCCAGACATATGAAGCCTTTGGGGTCTTGCTTACAATGTCTCTTGCCTGCCAGAATTGAGTTTCTTCCCTGTACTGAACGGTATTTTAAATTAAAATAATGTTTTTTTGAAAAATTAAGCTTTGAAGGTGTTACTATAGCTTGGATCCCAAATTCTTGGCTCTCACGTAATAGAAATTAACACCAGGTCAAACAAAAATTTTCTTAGGCCAGGTTTAGTAAGCTTGTGGCTCAAGGAATCACAAGAGAGCAGTCTCAAAGGTATTTAGTACGCTTGTCCAAAATAGTTTTCCATTTTAAAAGTAAGATGTTTGGAATATAGGCAGAATTATTGCTAATGATAATTGATAACTTTAAAGAATAAAGTCCTTGATTGTAATTTTCTGTGTTTAATTTTATTATTTGAAATTAATTTGCATTTAGGCATTTGTTCGGAAAGCTAATGATGAAAATCGGCGGACTTACCAGAATCTTGTCATTGAGAAGGATGGTTCAAATGAAGGTAAGTTTTCTTGAATTTTTGAATGACTTTTTTTTTTTATTTTTTATTTTTTAAATGGAGTCTCGCTTTGTCTCCCAGGCTGGAGTGCAGTGGCGCAATCTCAGCTCACTGCAACCTCCAGCTCCCGGGTTCAAGTGTCTCCTGCCTCAGTCTCCTGAGTAGCTGGGATTACAGGCGTGTGCCACCACGCCCGGCTAATTTTTGTGTTTTTAGTAGAGATGGAGTTTCACCATGTTGGCGAGGCTGGTCTCAAGCTCCTGACCCCAAGTGAGTGTTCCACCTGCCTGGGCCTCCCAAAGTGTTGAGATTACAGGCGTGAGACACTGTACCCAGCCTGAATGACTTCTGACTAATATCTAATCAAAAATTCCAATTTTTGGTTAATAAATTATATAAATTCATTGTTATGTTATCTACATTTTTTCTGTTTTTTTTTTTTTTTTTTTTTTTGAGATGAAGTCGCTCCCTCTTGTCCCCCAGGCTGGAGTACAATGGCACGACCTCAGCTCACTGAAACCACGCCTGGCTAATTTTTTGTTTTTAATAGAGACGGGGTTTCACCGTGTTGGCCAGGCTGGTCTCGAACTCCTGACCTCAGGTGATCCGCCCGCCTCAGGTGATCCGCCTGTGAGCCACTGTGCCCGGCCTTTTCTGTATTTTTTTATACATTTTTTCCTATCAATGCAATTAATATTGTAAGAAACAATTTTTATATTTTAGCTCTTTTTAGAGGTTTAAACATATACTTTTCCTAAATATAATATTCTAAACTTGTTTCTACAGTTTTGAGATTTCTATAGGTTACCAAGGAGACATTATATTCTTTTAAAATGTGTTTCTGGGCTTCAGTATATTTATTATATTTTTACTTCAACAAATGTTAACTGGGCCTTAATTTATTTTGATATATCTGAGATTTTTTTTTTCTGGCACATGAAGTTTGTTATTTTAATAAAAGTTTCAAAAGAAGTTAACAATGTTTTTTGCGAATAAGTTACTAGTTCTTTGTAAATAAGTTTTATCTGTAACATTACTATATTTAATTATTAGAATTTAAATGAGCAGGCTGTGTGTGGTGGCTCACATCTGTAATCCTAGCATTTTAGGAGACTGAGGTGGGAGCATCGCTTGAGTCTAGGAGCTCGAAACCAGCCTGGATAACATAGAGAGACCTCCACCTCTACAAAAAATAAAAAATTAGCCAGATGTGTTGGTGCGTGTAGTCCCACCTTCTCAGGAGGCTGAGTTGGGAGGATCTCTTGGGCCTGGAGGTTGCGGCTGCAGTGAGCTGTGGTCATGCCATTGCACTCCAGCCTGGGAGATAGATTGAGACCCTGTCTCAAAAAAAAAAAAAAACTTCACATTGACATATTTTTAAGGTAGTTCCAGATACTGTTTGTGCGTGCGTGCGTGCGTGCATGCGTGCCTGCCTGCCTGCCTGCCTGCCTTCCTTCCTTCCTTCCTTCCTTCCTCTTTCTCTATTTTTTTTTTTTTTTCTGAGATGGAGTTCCACTCTATTGCCCAGGCTGGAATGTAGCGGTGCAATTTCGACTCACTGCAACCTCTGCCATCCAGGTTCAAGCAGTTCTCCTGCCTCAGCCTCCTGAGTAGCTGGGACTACAGGTGCACACCCCCACACCCAGCTAATTTTTGTATTTCTAGTAGAGACAGGGTTTCACCATGTTGGTCAGGCTGGTCTCGAGTTCCTGACCTTATGATCCACCTGCCTTGGCCTCCCAAAGTGTTGGCATTACAGGCGTGAGCCACTGCGCCCCGCCTCTTTCTCTCTTTATTTCTCTCTTTGTTCAAAAGCCACATTCAAACAGACGCTGGTTTAAATTTTTTTTTTTTTTTTTTTTGAGACGGAGTCACACGCTGTTGCCCAGGCTGGAGTGCAGTGGCGCGATCTCGGCTCACTGCAAGCTCCGCCTCCCGGGTTCCCGCCATTCTCCTGCCTCAGCCTCCCGAGTAGCTGGGACTACAGGCGCCCGCCACTGCGCCCGGCTAATTTTTTTTTTGTATTTTTAGTAGAGACGGGGTTTCACTGTGGTCTCGATCTCCTGACCTTGTGATCCGCCCGCCTCGGCCTCCCAAAGTGCTGGGATTACAGGCTTGAGCCACCGCGCCCGGCCAACTGGTTTAAATTTTATATCCATGTGCCTTTTAAAGTAACTGATTCCCGGCCATGTGCAGTGGCTTTCACCTGTAATCCCAGCACTTTGGGAGGCTGAGGCAAGTGGATCTCAAGGTCAAGAGATCGAGACCATCCTGGCCAACATGGTGAAACTCTGTCTCTACTAAAAATACAAAAATTAGCTGGGCGTGGTGGTGCACGCCTGTACTCCCAGCTACTCGGGAGGCTGAGGCAGGAGAATCGCTTGCACCCTAGAGGCAGAGGTTGCAGTGAGCCGAGATTGCACCACTGCACTCCAGCCTGGCGGCAGAATGAGACTCCATCTCAAAAAAAAGAAACTGATTCTGATTTTATTTCAATAGGTACCTATTACATGCTACTTCTTACATACAGTGGATTTTTTTGTATTACAAACCTTCAGCTTTTAAAAATTCAACAAGGTAAGTAATACATTATATTTTTATTATTGATTTGCAGCAATATTTACTAGTTTTATTAATTTAGTAATTAGTAAAATTTTAAGTACTCTCTTTAAGCTTATTTTATCTTAATTGTATTTAGTTATAATTGAGCATACTTTTAAGTATTCAGAGTACACTTATTCTCCTCTATTAGAGCTGGAACAGTATTTGAAGAAATGTAATTTTGGTATGGCCTTCAAGGAGCTTAGTTGGGGAGAAAAGCTTCAACAGTTTAGTTGGGAAAGACAAGACATTTGCTAGAACAATAATAAATGCTTTTTAATGTGGTGAATGAACCTGGAAATGGAAATGACTATGTAGTGTTAGTAGTGCAGAACAGGGCGGGCGCAGTGGCTCATGCCTATAATCCCAGCATTTTGGGAGGCCAAGGCGGGCAGATCACCTGAGGTTGGGAGTGCAAGACCAGCCTGACCAACATGGAGAAACCCTGTCTCTACTAAAAATACAAAATTAGCCAGGCAGGGTGGCAGGCGCCTGTAATCCCAGCTACTCGGGAGGCTGAGGCAGGAGAATTGCTTGAACCCAGGAGGCAGAGGTATGGTGAGCTGAGATCACGCCATAGCACTCCAGTCTGGGCAGCAAGAGAGAAACTCTGTCTCAAAAGAAAAATATATATAGTGCAGAACAATAATGTAAAATATGTTTTAAGCTAGTAGTCTGGACCATTTATCCCTCTGAGCCAAGTGAAAGTGTTTGAGGAATGGATTTGGAACAGGTATATAATATTTTATTTTATTTTATTTTATTTATTTATTTATTTTTGAGATGGAGTCTCGCTCTGTTGCCTAGGCTCGAGTGCAGTGGTGCAATATCGGCTCACTGCAACCTCCACTTCCCAGGATCAAGTGATTCTTGTGCCTCAGTCTCCCAAGTAACTGGGATTACAGGTGTGCACAACCACACCTGGCTAAGTTTTATATTTTTACTAGAGGCGAGGTTTCACCATGTTGGCCAGGCTGGTCTCCAACTCCTCCTTGTCAAGTGATCTACCAGTCTCGGCCTCCCAAAGTGCTAGGATTATAGGCATGAGTCACTGCGCCCAGCCTAAGTGACATTTTAAAAATATTGACTTGCCAGGCCTGTGCTAGGTCTTGGGTATATGACAAGATTGAAGATTTGTTTTCCATAGCTTAATGATAGAGCTAGAAAAGTAAGAGCTATTCCAAACAGTGAGAAGTGCAGGAGCATTGGAGTAGGGAGAAGATCCCCTTAGTAGGAAGAGAGGTGGTAAGGGTAAGTATGGAGAGGTACTGGCTGGTCCCCTAAATCTAACATGTCACAGTTTGCGTATTTTGGTCAGGGGCAAAACTTGATTCTCACCAGTGTTCTTTGAACTAGATTGTATTTAATTTCACCTTGACACAAAAGAGGTGACTTGTATTGTTTTATAGATTAATATTATACATTTAGCCTGCTTTCTTTTTTAATGCAGCGATTGAGAATGTAGACTTCAGTACAGCAAAAAAGGTAAGAAAATAAATCCATAGTGTCCTCTTAAAAAAATTACATTTAATGTAAATGTAGTAGTGTTTCTTTTTTTTTTTTTTTTTTTTTTTTTGAGACGGAGTCTCGCTCTGCCGCCCGTGCTGGAGTGCAGTGGCCGGATCTCAGCTCACTGCAAGCTCCGCCTCCCGGGTTCCCGCCATTCTCCTGCCTCAGCCTCCCGAGTAGCTGGGACTACAGGCGCCGCCACCTCGCCCGGCTATTTTTTTTGTATTTTTTTAATAGAGACGGGGTTTCACCGTGTTAGCCAGGATGGTCTCGATCTCCTGACCTCGTGATCCGCCCGTCTCGGCCTCCCAAAGTGCTGGGATTACAGGCTTGAGCCACCGCGCCCGGCCTGTAGTAGTGTTTCTGTATATAATTAGTCTACTTCTTGATATTTTAGAAATTATTATGATACAACATTTTAATAACATTTCTACTTAAAAATACATTTAGGCTGGGCGCAGTGGCTCATGCCTGTAATCCCAGCACTTTGGGAGGCTGAGGGGGCGGATCACCTGAGGTCGGGAGTTTGAGACCAGTCTGACCAACATGGAGAAACCCCATCTCTACTAAAAAACATAAAATTAGCCATGGGGTGGTGACGCATGCCTGTACTCCCAGCTACTCGGGAGGCTGAGGCAGGGAATTGCTTGAACCTGGGAGGCAGAGGTTGCGGTAAGCCGAGATTGTGCCATTGCACTCCAGCCTGGGCAATAACAGCAAAACTCTGTCACAAAAAAAAAAAAAAGATTTATAACTGATTGATATAAACTGATTTTAGTGATTTTGTGGAGCATAAATATGTATTATATATATGACATTCTTGTTGTTTTTAATTTTGCAGTTACAAGGACAAATCAAGTCCAGTTTTATTTCTACTGAAAATTATCATACTCTTGGTTGTCTCGGTCTTGTGGCTGGAGATTTAGCAAGTGAAGTTCCTGTGATAATTGGGGTAATTGTTTTTCTAAAGTTTTGTTTTTTTGTTGCCTGAAGCGTTTTCTCACGAAAATGTTATTGTTTTGGTTAAATTGCAAAATAATGTGTAACATATAACCGAAACAAGGAAATTATAATATTAAGGTAATTAAAAATAACTCAATAAATAAATTTCTGTCTTGGAAAAAATATTGCATCTTTACCTAATCTTTACCTGAAGTATAGCATTTTTTTTTCAATTATGAGAGCAGACAAAAACGACAGAAAACAAAACCAAAAATTCCATTGTTATAGTACCTGTGACTTTGTCACTGATGGAAAAACAGCACATTATTGCAGCTATCTTGAAATAAATATTTACACACCACTACTTCAAAATTATGGTTATCATACTTTTTCTAATAGGAAGTGTAATTACTACTGGTGACATACTCACAGGGACTGCTGATTCTACTGCTTTTTGTTTTTTGGGGTTTTCGTGGCCTACATTCGTAAGTGAAAGAAATTCTGTTTCAGATGGAGATTAGAGAAAATAAAGATGTAAATTTTTTACCCATCCAGCTTCACAGATCCCTTGAATCTTGAAATTCAAGTCAGGTTAAGAACCTTAGTGTTAGAGAATGGTCCTAAAAGAGTAAAGTGTCTTTGATGTAATCTCTGCCTCCTAAGTGATTCTACGTTATTCTTAGTCTTGGTTAGCTAGGCTACTTGCAAGTTTTGTTATTAGTGAAATGGGAACGTGGACAAGCATGCACATAGAAAAGCACAATTCATTCACAACCATTGGCATGTATACCTTGTGTATAATGTCTTATATCTCATGTTACACGTAAAAAGTAACGTTTCATTATTGGTATGCCACTTCCAATAACTGTGATCATAATTTCTTTGAATTTTGGAGGAAAACACCTAATGTTATATTCAAAGATTAGGCAAAAACTCAGTATAATTACAACATTTACAACATTTTTACTTGCCAAATTTATATATTAAGTAGTAGTCAGCTGCGTGCCATGGCATGCACCTATGGTCCCAGCTACTTGGGAAGCTGAGGCAGAAGAATTGCTTGAGCCCAGGAGTATGAGGCTGCAGTAGCTCTGATCGCACTTATGATCACGCCACTTCACTGTAGCCTGGTAACACAGTGAGATCCCGTCTCTAAAAAAAGAAGAAACAAAACAGAGAGAAAAGAAGCAGTCATATTTCCATATCGTGCATATCTAATTTAACATTTCACCAGGGTTTCAAATAATTTAAAATTAATATTTATAAAATTTTTTCCAATTATTTGTGGTATTTTAATGAAAATACTTATCAAAGACTATATTTTAATCATAATCCTGGAAGAGGTCTTAAAAGTTCACTGCGTGTCTTTAGTGCTAGTTGCCTAAATATGCTCATTAAATATTTGTGTGAAGGCTGGCATAGTGGCTCATGCCTATAATCCCAGCACTTTGAGAGGCTGAGGTGGGAGGATTGCTTGAGCCCAGGAGGTTGAGACCAGTCTCAGCAACATAGGGAGACCCTGTCTCTACAACAAATAGTAAATTAGCCAGGTGTGGTGATGCTCACCTGTAGTCCCAACTACTGGGGAGGCTGAGGTGGGAGGATCGCTTGAGTCCAGGAGTTTGAGGCTGCAGTGAGCTGTGATCACTGCCCTCCAGCCTGGGCAATGGAGTGAGACCCTGTCTCAAATTAGTAAAAAAAAAAAAAAAAAAGTTGTAATAACCATGAATTCCAATAGTACACTGTTTTTTTCATTCTCTTCTGAAATCAAGAGAGGAACTGGAAGATGAAACCTAGTTAGAATATATAAATATATTTTAAAGTTAATAACCTATAAAACTTACATGTTTCTACTTTGAGGAAGGCTCAGGTCTAAGAATGAAATTTGCAGTTGATGTGCTGTGTTCGTTTTTCCAGGGAACTGGCAATTGTGCATTCTCAAAATGGGAACCAGATTTTTCCAAGAATGGAATGACAGTTAAGAACCTTATTGATGCAGAGATTATTAAAGGTAAAATAAGTTAATGACACTATTTTAGACAATTATTGGTGAGTTTTAATTTTTATGTCAGTGTACTTAGGCTGACATATGGGTCATTTTACCCTACCACTCTTTGAAACAAGCCAGAATAGTTTGATGGTTGTTCACATACAGGACAGTTCTTGACATGTTACAGCTGTTAGTCTTCATTTTGGGAGGTTTTACATTTTAGTAATCACCTAACAGAAATAGAGGCAGAAATAAAAGAAAATAGGACCTAGTAGTTATATAGTTCTGCCTTTCTGTGAATATGTTAATTTACTATTTAGATATATGAAATATTGAAATAAAATCCTTAGACATCTTATTTTCTCTTTTGTAGGTGCAAAGAAGTTCCAGCTAATAGACAATCTACTTTTTGTTCTTGATACTGATGTATGTTTCTTGTTTCTCCTTCAATGTTTTTACTTGATATCATGTTTTACAACAAAAATGTTGTCAGATTTACAAAGACAAGGGTTTTAGCTAGGGTGGATTACTATCTTGTGTACTGTGGTTTATTTCAGTATATGTACCAAAAAAAGTTGATCCTGAAATGTAAATTTTTTTGTTTTGAAACAGAGTTTCGCTCTTGTCGCCCAGGCTGGAGCACAATGGTGCGATCTTGGCTCACTGCCACCTCCACCTTCTGGGTTCAAACAATTCTCCTGCCTCAGCCTCCCGAGTATCTGGGATTACAGGCTCCCACCACCACGCCCGGCTAATTTTTTGTATTTTTAGTAGAGACGGGGTTTCACCATGCTGGCCAGGCTGGTCTTGAATTCCTGACCTCAGGTGATGCACCCACCTCGGCCTCCCAAAGTGCTGGGATTGCAGACGTGAGCCATTGCGCCTGGCCTGAGATGTAAATTTGTAATCATTAAGACATGTAGGTTAGGCACGGTGGCTCACGCCTGTAATCCCAGCACTTTGGGAGGCCGAGGTGGGTAGATCACCTGAGGTCCGGAGTTCGAGACCAGCCTGGCCAGCATGGTGAAACCCCGTCTCTACTAAAAATACAAAAAATTAGCCGGGCTTGGTGGTGGGTGCCAGTAATCCCAGCTACTCGGAAGGCTGAGGCAGGAGAATCACTTGAACCCAGGAGGCGGAGGTTGCAGTGAGCCGAGATCACACCATTCTGCTCCAGCCTGGGCGACAAGAGCGAAACTCTGTCTCAAAACAAAATACATGTAAATGAAATGTCTCTATTGCAGAACGTGCTGAGTTTATGGGATATTTACACTTTAACTCCTGTATGGAACTGGCCCTCTCTTAACGTAGAAGAGTTTCTTCTTACTACAGAAGCAGATTCTCCTTCATCAGTTACATGGTATGTTATGGCTATGGCTAGTAGTCATTATTAGCACCAGGTTTCTTGTCTGGTTTTGTTCAGATCATTTATTATGTTTTATGTTCTAAGCAACATTGTGAAACAGTCTGACAGAGTAAAGACCAATTTGTTGTTTGCAAAATTCACTGGGAACAGGCAATAGGAACCTTCAAGTGATTGTGTTAGAAACTGTGTCAGTCTGGGCATAAACGTGCAGAAATGGAATACAGTGTCTATTACATTTTATTTTTTACGGAAGAGTGTTACTTTAACTTAGTTTATATCTTGTAATTGGCAAAGCGTACTTTTTTAAATTGATAGATAATGTATGTTTTTATTGTGTAAAAGCTTACTTGAATTATTTAAAGCTTCTTTTCTCTTTTAGGCAAGGAATTACAAATCTCAAATTAATAGCTCTGACAGCTACAGCTAATAAGGTATTGGAAAATTTTATTTCGTGCTTGTCTATATTATGTGTCAGAAAAAGCATTAGCGAATACAAAAGTAGATGTTAAATAATACAGCATATTAGCTCTTAGTTCACACGAAACCTAACAATCAGAAATAATCCTGCAGAACTCTTTTTTTTCCCCATTTAAAGCAAAAAGCTATAAATCTTGTCTCCATATTTTAAATGGAGCACTTCAGGAACCAAAAATGCCCATAGCAAAGTGTTTATTTTATTTTATTATTATTATTTTTTTTGAGATGGGGTCTCACACTGTCCCCCTGGCTGCAGTGCTATGGCACAATCTCGGCTCGCTGCAACCCCTCGCCCCCTGGGTTCAAACAATTCTCCTGCTTCAGCCTCCCAAGTAGCTGGGATTACAGGCACCTGCCACCACGCCCAGCTAATTTTTGTATTTTTAGTAGAGGCAGGGTTTCGCCATTTTGACCAGGCTTGTCTCAGTCTCCTAACCTCGTGATTTGCCCACCTCAGCCTCCCAAAGTGCTGGGATTACAGGTGTGAGCCACTGTGCCTGGCCCAAGAAAGTGTTTATTAGAGTGACTCTTACATAGTTCTGGCACTGAGGAATTATATTCACCTTAAATACAAACTGTAGAATGGACTTCAGGTATATGTATGGATTTTCATTCAACATATTTGGAGTATGGGGTAGAACATTATTTCATATGTGACATTTAAATCATACAGTAACAAGCTGGGTGCGGTGGCTCACACCTGTAATCCCGGCACTTTGGGAGGCCAAGGTGGGTGGATCACTTGAGGTCAGGAGTTTGAGACCAGCCTGGACAACATGGTGAAACCCAGTCTCTACTAAAAATATAAAAAATTAGCCGGGTATGGTGGCGTGCACCTATAATTCCAGTTACTCAAGAGGCTGGGACAGGAGAATCACTGGAACCCTGGAGGCAGAGGTTGCAGTAAGCCGAGAGCGAGCCATTGTACTCCAGCCTGGGCAACAAGAGCGAAACTCCATCTCAAAAAAAAGTAAAATAAAATAAGTCATACAGTAACAGGCTTACTTATAAATGCTTATTTTTTGCATTTAGCTTTGTACTGTGTGTTTTATTTATTTATTTAGAGACA
The DNA here is from genome assembly GCF_024542745.1 of Macaca thibetana thibetana. NCBI lineage: Eukaryota > Metazoa > Chordata > Mammalia > Primates > Cercopithecidae > Macaca > Macaca thibetana. The sequence continues at coordinate 118,898,204 of NC_065588.1, forward strand.
GTCTCACTCTTTCACCCAGGCTGGAGTGCAGTGGTGCAATCTCGGCTTACCGCAATGTCTTCCTCCCGGGTTCAAGCAATTCTCCTGCCTCAGCCTCCCAAGTAGCTGGGATTACAGACGTGCACCACTACATTCCAGCTAAATTTTTTGGTAGTTTTTGGTAGAGATGGGGTTTCACCATGTTGGCTAGGCTGGTCTCCAACTCCTGACCTCAAGTGATCTGCCTGCCTCAGCCTCCCAAAGTGCTCCCATGTGTTTTTTTTTTTTTTTTTTTTTTTTTTTTTTTGAGATGGAGTCTCACTCTGTCGCCCAGGCTGGAGTGCAGTGGTGTAATCTTGGCTTATTACAACCTCCGCCTCCTGGGTTCCAGAGATTCTCCTGCCTCAGCCTCCCCGGTAGCTGTGATTACAGAGGCACGCTGCCACACCCGGCTAATGTTTTGTATTTTAGTAGAGATGGGGTTTCACCGTGTTGCCCAGGCTGGTCTCAAACTCCAGAGCTCCGGCAATCCGCCTGCCTCAGCCTCCCAAAGTGCTGGGATTGTAGGCATGAGCCACCGCGCCCAGCCGCTCCCATGTGTTTTAATCTGCTCTTAGTTGTGAAGTGCTGTTTTGTGCTTGCAGGTTTAAATTGATCTGCTAAATTAATTGCTCTGCTGTTTTTCTTAGATGAAAAACCTCATGGTTTATTCATTACCTACAATGGAAATATTATATTCTTTGGAAGTATCTAGTGTTTCTTCTCTGGTCCAAACAGGAATTAGCACAGTAAGTTTATTTGCATTTTAAACTATTCTTTTAACTACTTTTTTCTTTATCTAGTATCTAATCAGGGATCATTAAAAGCCTTAATAATTAAGCTAAGCATTAGTGGAACCTAGTGGAAACCTGGATAAATTTCAAGTTTATAACTATATTTATTAATAGAGATCCTTGAATATACTTACTTGATAGTCTAAGGTTAGTCATCATATTAAAAAAGAGAGAAAAAAAAATCAGTCATCTGCTTATTCTTCTTTCTTGTGTCGCTATAGGAGGTATAGATGATAACGGGAGATGGAGACTTGCTGTTACATATTTATGTAACTAATTTTCATATTTATGTAACTAATTTACATATTTTAAAAAATATTTTACCACGTTTGTTTAATTTCTTTTTACATACACACTATAGTTTTCCAAACTTTGGAAGTTACTTGTAGACATCATGACCTGTCATGCCTAAATCTTCAGCAGGTATCTTCTAAAAATAAGGGACTTCTTCTACAATGCAATTATCACACTCAGAAAATGTAACATAAATACATTACTATTTATTATAAACTCTTCTAGGTTCAAATTTTACCAGTTCGGCCAATTACTTTAAAGCTATTTTGTTTTTCCTTATTCATGATCTAATCAAGGATCACTCATCAAATTTAGTTCTCTATGTGTTTTTGTTGTTGTTGAGACAGGGTCTTGCTCTGTTGCCCAAGTTGTAGTACAGTTGCTCGATCATAGCTCACTACAGCTGCCAACTCCTGCGCTCAAGTGATCTTCCTGCCTCAGCCTCCTGAGTAGCTGGGACTACAGGTGTGCACCACCACCTGGCTAATTTGTATATTTTTTGTAGAGAGGGGGTCTCACTATGTTTCCTAGGTTAGACTCAAGCTCCTGAGCTCAAGTGAGCTTCTTGACTCAGCTCCCCAAAGTGCTGGGATTACACGTGTGAGCCATTGCATCCAGTCCATTTTTTGTCTTTTAAGACATTGACATTTTTGAAGAGTCCCAACCCTGTGGTTTTGCAGAATGTTTCTCTATTTGGATTTGATTGTTTCATCATGATTAGATTCATGTTAAGCTTTGTTGGCACGAATACTGCGCAGGTAACACTATTTTCTAACCACATCACATTAAGGGGCTCAGGGTATCCATTTGTCCTGTTATGGGTGATTTTAAATGTGATCATGTGGTTAAGGCAGTTCTGTCAGATTTCTCCATTTGTAAAGTGTTTTTCCCTTAATAGTAAGTAACCTGTGTGATATTATTTTGAGTCTATGGGATTTATCTTTCCTAGCCATTTTTTTCCCAGTGTTTGTTTTTTCCTTAAATTTTTGTGGCTACATAGTAGGTATATATATTTATGGGATACCCAGTTGTTTTAAAATCCCTTGATGGATAATTCGTGCCTGAATTATCGGTAGTTACTCTAGTAATTATAAAATGCATTGCTCTTATATTGGAATTTTAATCATGTTTTTATTGTTATTGTAGGATACCATATACCTTTTAGAAGGAGTTTGCAAAAATGATCCAAAGTAGGTCATGTTTTAGCATGTTAAGTCATAGTTACATTAAATTTTATATATTAATGTTAAAAGACAAGCGCATTTATAGTGAAATTTTTTTCCAGATTGTCTGAAGACTCAGTCTCTGTGTTGGTACTCAGATGTCTTACAGAAGCTTTACCAGAAAACAGGTAACTTCTCATTTTTTTTAAGCTTTACCCTTTAGTGAATAACTTAAATTACCTGACTAATAAGCATTTAACAAAATTTCTTTTCCATCTTATCAGATTGAGTCGGTTACTTCACAAACACAGATTTGCTGAAGCTGAGAGTTTTGCCATTCAGTTTGGACTGGATGTTGAGGTAATCATTCATGTATTCATTTGTTCACCAAACAAGCATTTCGTCATGTGCTAGAGGCTGAGGGGACAGACATGTAATACATAATTGGAATTTAGTGTGATTAAGGCTGTAATAAAGATATGACTGAAGTTGATTAGAAATTCAGAGGAAAGAGTGACCCATAGTGGGCCAGAAAGATGTTACTGAGGAGATCGTTTTCAGGCCAGGTCTTTTTTTTTTTTTTTTTTTTTTTTTTGAGACGGAGTCTTGCTCTACTGCCTAGACTGGAGTGCAGTGGTGCAGTCTCAGCCCACTGCAACCTCTGCCTCCTGGGTTCAAGCGATTCTCCGGCCTCAGCCTCCCGAGTAGCTGGGATTACAGGCATGTACCACCATGCCCGGTTAATTTTTGTATTTTTAGTAAAGATGGGGTTTCACCATGTTGGCCAGGCTGGCCTTGAACTCCTAACCTCGTGATCTGCCTGCCTTGGTCTCCCAGAGTGCTGGGATTACAGGCGTGAGCCACTGGGCCTGGCCTCAGGTCAGGTCTTAAAGGTGTTCCAGACAGACCAGGGAGGGGAAGGGATTCTGGGTACAAGGTCAGCGTGGATAGAATGAGGGGGACTTGTGATGCTTCAGGAACTCCTACTGATTAGGTGGGACTAGAATATAGGTTATATGGGCAGCAGAGAAAAAGAAGATGATGATGCAGAAGTAGGGACCTCTGTCACCCAGGCTGGAGTACAGTGGGGCGATCATAGCTTACCGCAGCCTTGACCTTCCGGGCTCAAGTGATTCTCCTGCCTCAGCCTCCCAAGCGGCTGGGACTATAGGTACATACCACCATGACCAACTAATTTTTAAATTTTTTGTCGAGACAAGGTTCATTGCCCTGAAGCAGGGCAACGAAGTACAGATATAGTTGAGAGAGAAGGCTGATAAGAGAAGAATATAGGCCTGGTGTGGCGGCTCACTCCTTTAATTCCAGCACTTTGGGAGGCTGAGGCGGGCAGATAACCTGGGATCAGGCATTTAAGACCAGCCTGGGCAATATGGCGAAACCTAAAAATACTACACTGGCAATACAAAAATTAGCCAAGTGTAATGGCACATGCCTGTAGTCCCAGCTACTCGGGAGGCTGAGGCAGGAGAATCGCTTGAAACGGGGAGGTGGAGGTTACAGTGAGCCGAGATCACACCACTGCACTCTATCCTGGGCAACACAGCAAGACTCTGTCTCAGAAAAAAAAAAAAAAGAGAGAGAGAGGAATATGGTGGGTAGAATCAGCAGGACTTAGTAATCAAATGGAAGGAAGGGCAGGGGACTTGAGGTTGACTTGCTGGACTCTGGCTCAGCATACACATTGAGTGACGATGGCATGACCTGAAATGAGGAGTATGTGTGGAAGAGCAGGTTAGGGATAAAAGATGAAAAGTTCTGCTTTATGCAAATTGGGTGTGAGCTGAGCACAGTGGTGCATGCTTGTAGTTCTAGCTACTCAGGAGGCTGAGGCAGGAGGATTGCTTGAGCCCAGGTGTTTCAGGCTATAATGCAGTAAGATTGGCCTGTTAATAGCCACTGCACCCCAGCCTAGGCATCATAGTGAGCCTCCTATCTCTAAATTAAAAAAAAAAAAAAAAGTGGATGTGAAGGGTCTGGTGAAATAAGGATGTCTGGTGGGAAGTTGAGGAGTGACCTACGCTACCTCTAAAGGTAGGAGACACCAGTGTAATGGCTCAGATGACTCCAGCAAATGCAGAGTGAAAATACATCTGAGGATGTGATGTGGGGCAGTAGCATATGAGGGATAGAGGAGGAAGGGCTGTACACATATTTGGGAAGAAACAAGGGAGGAAAACTGTAAGAATGTATGATTATGGAAGCCAAGGAAGCAGTAAGTTTTAAACATACTGGGGAGTGATCAGCAGTTTCAAATACTACAGAGAAGATCAAGTGTAAAAAAAAAATTGCTGTGAGAACACAGCAATTAGGTCATTGATAATCCTTGAAAAGTCAGTTTTGGGGGAAGTAATAAAAGAGAAAGCCTTATTGTAGTTGGTTAAAGAATTAATATTTACTAAGTGGGTGCTTGGTACTCATGTGCTTGTTTTAAAAATATAATGGTTTAAAACATACAGAATACTTCCTTAAAAATATATATTATATATATATATTTGTGTTTTTTGTAGAGACAGGGTTTTACCATGTTGGCCAGGCTGGTCTTGAATTCGTGACTGCAAGTGATCTACCTGCCTTAGCCTCCCAAGGTGCTGGGATTATAGGCATGAGCCACTGCGCCTGGCCAAAAAATTTATATTTATTTATATGTATATTTTGTAGAGACAGTCTTGCTATGTTGCCCAGGCTGGTCTTGAACTCCTGACCTCAAGTGATCCTCCCTCCTCGGCCTCCCAAAGTGCTGGGATTACAGGCGCGAGACACCATACCTAGCAAGAATAATTCTGTGTGTTGTTTAGAAATGCATACAAGTTAAGAGACAAAGTAATTAATGGAATAAGTACTAAATACAAGAATAACATACTTCTGCTTGGGGGAAGGAGGATGATGTATTTGGAAAGACAACAGTGGGATCTGAAACTATTGGTAACATCTGCTTTATTTTTAAGCTAAAGGTGATGAGTACATTATTATTATAGTATTTATAATTTACATTATTACCTTTTTGAACATCTGAAAGATTTTAGAAGTAATGTTTAAAAAGAGAGAACGGAGCAAAAAAACCAAACCAAAACAGAAAATCCATGAAAGAAATGAGGGGAATATTCATGAATGAAACTACTCTTTGTTATCATTTATAGTTTTCAGAACCAGAGAGTCCCTGTCAAAATTCGTATTGTGTCCATTGGAAACAGAACCTGAAATCTGAGTATTTCTGACTCTAACCTTTAAAGAACTTTTAGTAGGCTTAGAAAATTGGTTGTCTTTAAAAACCAGCTTCATGAGCTGGGTGGGCGTGGTGGTGTGCGCCTGTAGTCCCAGCTACTTGAGATGCTGAGGCAAGAGAATTGCTTGAGCCCGGGAGTTCCAGGCTGCAGTGAGCTGTGATTACACCACTGCGTTTTAGCCTGAGTGACAGAGCGAGACCTTGTCTCTAAACAGACAAATGAAATCGGCTCTGTCATTTTTGGACTGCATAATTTCAGACACATTACTTAACCTTTCTTGGGTCTCAGTTTTCTTGTTTGTAAAATGGGAATATTAGTACTTACCCTGTAGTGTCATGATGACATGTAAATGCTTAGTTCTTAGGTTATGATAATTTAAAAAGACAATTCATATAAATCTCTTTCTTCGGTTGATAAATAATCGTATATACTTGGCCGGGTACAGTGGCTTACCTTTGTAATCCCACACTTTGGGAGGTCAGGGTGGGTGGATTACTTGAGGCCAGGAGTTTAAGACCATCCTGGCCCACATGGCAAAACCCTGTTTCTACTAAAAATACAAATATTAGCTGAGCATGGTGGTGGATGCCTGTTGTCCCAGTTGCTTTGGAGGCTGAGGCAGGTGAATCGCTTGAATCAGAAGGCGGAGGTTGCAGTGAGCCAAGAATGCACTAGTGCACTCCAGCCTGGGTGACACAGCAAGACTGTCTCAAAAAGAAAAATAAGGGCTGGGCACGGTGGCTCACGCCTATAATCCCAGCACTTTGGGAGGCCCAGGCAGGCAGATCACGAGGTCGGGAGATCGAGACCATCCTGGCTAAAACGATGAAACTCCGTCTCTACTAAAAATACAAAAAATTAGCTGGGCGTGGTGGCAGGCACCTGTAGTCGCAGCTACTCAGGAGGCTGAGGCAGGAGAATCGCTTGAACCGGGGAGGCAGAGGTTGCAGTGAGCCGAGATCCTGCCGCTGCACTCCAGCCTGGGCAACAGAGCGAGACTCCATCGCAAAAAAATAAATAAAAAGAAAAAGAAAAACAAGAATAATTGTATATACTTTCGATGTGCAATATGGTGATTTTATACATTTACATTGTGCAGTGACTAAATCAAGCTAATTAACATAACTATCACCTCACTTATCTTTTTTTCTGGTGAGAACATTTAAAACCTACTCTTTTAGCAATTTTTTTATTTTTTTGAGACAGAGTCTTGCTCTGTCTTCCAAACTGGAGTGCAGTGGTGCGATTTTGGCTCACTACAACATCCACCTCCCAGGTTCGTGTGATTCTTGTGCCTCGGCCTCCTGAGTAGCTGGGATTACAGACGCGCACCACCATGCCTGGCTAATATTTTGTATTTTTAGTAGAGACGGGGTTTCGCCATGTTGCTCAAGCTGGTCTTGAACTCCTGAGCTCAGGAAATCCACCTGCCTCGGCCTCCCAAAATGCAAGCATTACAGGTGTCAGCCACCACGCCTGGCTCTTTTAGCAATTTTAAAATATACATTATTACTAACTACAGTCGTCACAGACCTCTGAAACTCATTCTTCCTTCTAACTGAAGCTTTGCAGCCTTGGAACAACATCTCTGTATCCCCTAGCCCCTTCCCCTGGGCTCTAGTTATCAACATTCTACTCTACTTTTTTTTTTTTTTTTTTGAGATGGAGTCTTGCTCTGTTGTGCAGTAGCACGATCTCTGCTCACTGCAACCTCCGCCTTTCAGGTTCAAGTAATTCTACCTCAGCCTCCCAAGTAGCTGGGATTACAGGCACCCACTACCATGCCCGGCTAAGTTTTGTATTTTTAGTAGAGACGGGGTTTCACCATATTGGCCAGGCTGGTCTCAAACTCCTGACCTCAAATAATCCTCTTGCCTCAACCTCCCAAAGTGCTGGGATTGCAGGCTTGAGCCGCCATGCCCAGCCTATACTCTCTACTTTTATGAGTTTTACTATTTTAAGATTTCACATGTGAGATCATATAGTATTTTTTTTATTGTGTCTGACTTATCTCACTTAGCGTAATGTCCTTCAGGTTTATCTATGTTGTTGTTGCAAATGACAGATTTTCCCTCTTTTTTTTTTTTTAAATAAGGTCTTACCATGTTGCCCAGGCTGGACTCGAACTCCTGGGCTCAAATGGTTGTCCTGCCTTGGCCTCTTGAGCAGGCTGGCACTACACCCAGCTTCTAGACTGAACAATATTTTATTGTGCAAATATACCACATTTTATTTATTCACTTATCTGTTGATGGATATTTAGATTCCATATCTTAGCTCATATAAAGCTCTTAGTAAGTGTACTGCTTGACACGTTTTGTAAGGACTCAACAGAAATGGTTCCTATACTTGCTAATAATCTGGTTCACCTCTCAGATATCTGAATGTTACTTTCTTTAAATCTTATTCCTGGAGCGCATGAGGATTCCCCTTTTTCATAGTAGTTTATTTCACTCAGCTTTCTCTGAGAATAAGCCATCCGCAGGTATTATTGTAGTTCACATTGCTTGATGTGGCATATTTATATTACAGCTTGTTTACAAGGTCAAGTCAAATCATATATTGGAGAAACTGGCATTGAGTTCTGTGGATGCCAGTGAACAGACTGAATGGCAACAACTTGTAGATGATGCTAAGGAAAATCTACATAAAATCCAGGTATGTTTTTCTTGTCACATACTAGAGTATTTAGACTGATGTGTTGATCAACGTTAGGTTGCCTTACTGTGTCTGGCATTTGTGAAACAGGATGATGAATTTGTGGTGAATTACTGCCTGAAGGCTCAGTGGATAACCTATGAAACGACTCAAGAGATGCTGAATTATGCCAAAACCAGGGTAGGTTCGTTTTTTTGTATTTTGGTTTTTGTGGGTGGGGGAGAATTTGTTTTAATCTCTCATAATCCTGCCTCAAATATATTTTTTTCTCCTATCCTCTGTGTGTATTATTAATAAAAAAGTTTTTATAACAGCTTAATGGAGATAATTCACATCCTATACAATTCACCCATTTAAAGTATACAGTTCAGTGGTTTTTAATATATTCCTTGAGTTGTGCAAGCATCATTAATGTCAATTTTAGAACTTTAAAATCTCCCCTAAAAGAATCTTTAGGGTCGGATGTGGTGGCTCACACCTTAATCCCAGCAATTTGTGAGGCTGAGGTGGGTGGATCACCTGAGGTCAGGAGCTCAAAACCAGCCTGGCCAACATGGTGAAACTCCATCTCTACTAAAAATATAAAAATTAGTTGGGCATGGTGGCACATGCCTGTAGTTCCAGCTACTAGGGAGGCTGAGGCACGAGAATTGCTGGAATCCGGGAGGTGGAGGCTGCGGTGAGCTGAATTTGCGCCACTGCTCTCCAGCCTGGGTGACAGAGCGAGACTTTGTCTCAAAAAATAAAATTAAGGCTGTGCGTGGTGGCTCAATCGTGTAATCCCAGCACTTTGGGAGGCCAAGTTGGGTGGATCACCTGAGGTCAGGAGTTCAAGACCAGCCTGGCCAACATGGTGAGACCTCATGTTGTCTCTACTAAAAATACAAAAATTAGCTGGGTGTGGTGGTGCACGCCTGTAGTCCCAGCCGCTTGGGCTTGGGATGCTGAGGCAGGAGAATTGCTTGAACCTGGGGGCAGAGGTTGCAGTGAGCTGAGATCAGCTACTGCACTTCAGCCTGGCGACAGAGACTCCGTCTCAACAGAAAAAGAAAAAAAATTAAAAGATAAAATTTGTAAATGTCTGGGTGAGGTGGCTTATGCCTGTAATCCCAGTACTTAGGGAGGCAGAGGTGAGTGGGTCACTTGAGGTCAGGAGTTCAAGACCAGCCTGGCCAACATGGGGAAACCCCATCTCTACTAAAAATATAAAAATGAGTTGGGTCTGGTGGTACAGTCCTGTAGCTCCAGCTGCTTGGCAGGCTGAGGCAGGAGAATCGCTTGAACCTGAGAGGCAGAGGTTGCGGTGAGCCAAAACTGTGCCACTGCAGCCTGGGCGACAGAGTGAGACTCTATCAAAAAACAAAACAAAATCAAACCTCTATGCCATTAATAGTCATTCCCCATTTCCCCCAGTCCCCCAGCTTCAGGAAACCACTAATTTACCTCCTGTCTCTCTAGATTTGCCTATTCCGAACGGTTCAAATAAATGGAGTCATATATGTCTCCTTCATGTCTGTCTGCTTTCACTTAGCATAATATTTTCAGGGTTTGGGCTGGACGCGTTGTTTCATGCCTGTAATTCCAGCACTTTGGGAGGCCGAGGTGGACAGATCACGAGGTCAGGAGATCGAGACCATCATGACCAACATGGTGAAACCCAGTCTCTACTAAAATACAAAAAATACAAAAAATTATCTGGGCGTGGTGGCGCATGCCTGTAGTCCCAGGAGACTGAGGGAAGGGAATCGCTTCAACCCAGGAGGTAGAGGTTGCTTTGAGCCGAGATCGTGCTTCCAGCCTGGTGACAGAGCAAGGCTGTGTCCCCCCAAAAAATAAAAATAAAAATAAATATTTTCAGGGTTCATCCATGCTGTACCACGTCAGTGCTATATTTTTTTTTATTGCCAAATAATATTCTATTTTATGGATATACCACGTTTTGTTTCTCTGTTTACCAGTTGATGGACATTTGGGTTGTTTATACTTTTTTCCCCCAATTTTGTTTTTATTTTGTTAAAAAAATACATAACATGAAATTTACCATCTTAACCTTTTTTTAAAAAAATGTATTTTGTTTTATTTTTGAGAGGGAGTCTAGCACTGTCGCCCAGGCTGGGGTGCAGTGGTACGATCTCGGCTCACTGCAACCTCCATCTCCTGGGTTCAAGTGATTCTGCTGCCTCAGCCTTCCAAGTAGCTGAGATTACAGGTGTCCGCCACCACACCTGGCTAATTTTTGTATTTTAGTAGAGACGGAGTTTCACCATGTTGGTCAGTCTGGTCTTGAGCTCCTGACCTCAAATGATCTGCCTGTTTTGGCCTCCCAAAGTGCCGCAATTATAGGCATGAGCCACTGCACCCGGCCTATCTTGAGCATTTTTAAATTTAGTGGTATTAAATACATTCATAATCACATGCAGCCATCATCCATCTCCCCAACTCATTTCAACGTTATGAAACTGAAACTCTGCCCATTAAACACTGACTTCCCATTTCTCTGTCTCCCCAGCCCCTGGCAAACCATCTGCTGTCTATGTATATAATTTTGACTGCTAAGTACCTTATATTAAATGGAATCATACAGTACTTGTCTTTTGTGACTGGCTTATTTCACTTAGCGTAATCTCTTCCAGGTTCATTCATGTTGTTGCAAATGACAGACTTTCTTTCTTGTTTGTTTATCCATGGTCCCTGACTCTGACCCTAACCCTGACTTCTTTAGTTATTTCCACATTTTTGCTGCTGTGAATAATGCTGCTATGAATATGGTTGTACAGATGTCTATTTGAGTCCCTCTTTCAGTTCTTTTGAGCATATACCCAGAAGTGTAAATGTTGGGTCATATGCTAATTCTCTTTTTTTGAGACAGAGTCTCACTCTGTCTCCCAGGCTAGAGTGCAATGGCGTGATCTTGGCTCAGTGCAACCTCTGCCTGCCCCCCGAGCTCAAGTGATTATCTCACTTCAGCCTCCCAGGTAGCTGAGATTACAGACATGTGCCTCCATACCCAGCTAATTTTTGTATTTTTAGTAGAGATGGGGTTTTACCATGTTGGCCAGGCTAGTCTTGAACTCCTGACCTCAAGTGATCCGCCTGCCTCAGCCTCCCAAAATGCTGGGATTACAGGCGTGAGCCACCACACTGGGCCCTAATTCTCTTTAATTTTTAAAGGAACTACTGTATTTTCCATGGTGACTGTGCCGTTTCACATTTCCAGCAACAGTGCATAAGTGTTCCAATTTCTCCACATCTTTGCTAACACTTTGTTTTTGAGACAAGGTCTTGCTTTCACCCAGGCTGGAGTGCAATTGTAATGCATTGCAGACTCAAACTCCTTGGTTCAAGCAATCCTCCTGCCTCAGACTCTCAAAGTGTTGGGATTAGGGCCAGCGCAGTGGCTGTAATCCCTGTACTAATGTATGTAAGGTGGGAGGGTATGCTTTGATACTGTTTGTATATATTAGTCTATGCCAAAGAAATAATTTTTTAAAAAATGGATTCTTGGCTGGGTGCAGTGGCTCATGCCTATAATCCCAGCACTTTGGGAGGCCCACGCGAGTGGATCACTTGAGGTCAGGAGTTCAAGAGCAGCCTGGCCAGTATGATGAAACCCCATCTCTACTAAAAATACAAAAGAAAAATTAGCCGGACCTGGTAGTGCGTGGTTGTAATCCCAGCTACAGGAGAATTGCTTGAACCCAGGAGGTGGAGGTTGCAGTGAGCAGAGATTGTGCCACTGCACTCCAACCTGGGTGACAGAGCAAGACCCTGTCTCAAAAAAAAAAAAATAATAATAATAAAAAGGGATTCTTTTTCTGTTATAGACCTTTTTTAACATGCAATTTTTGCAGTTGCAAATAATGCCATTTTTGCAATGACCTACAAGTATTGTTGCTATTTATTTATTTATTTATTTTTATTATTATTTTTTTGAAACAGAGTCTCATTCTGTACCCCAAACTGGAGTGCAGTGGTACGATCTCGACTCACAGCAACCTCAGCCTCCTGGGCTCAAGGGATTCTTGTGCCTCAGCCTCCTTAGTAGCTGGGACTACAGGTGTGCTCAACGATGCCTCGCTAATTTTTTGTATTTTAGTAGAAACGGGGTTTCACCATGTTGCCCAGGGTCGTCCCAAACTCCTGAGCTCAAGCAGTCTGCCCACCTCAGCGTTCCAAAGTGCTGGGATTACAGGTGTGAGCCACTGCCTCCGGCCAAATGCATTATTTTTTAAAACATGTCAGTTCTTTATAGTTTACTATTCATTTCACACTTAAATGCAATTTATTTTTTTAAATATTTTGTTATTTCACAGAAAATCCATCATTTAGGAACTAGCCAAATAGTAGATATTCTTCTAACGGTATTTCTTATTATTCTTACTTAGCTTTTGAAGAAAGAGGATAAAACTGCTCTCATTTATTCCTATGGCTTGCAAGAGGTAATTACATTAGATTTCCAGGTTAATATGTGGGTGAATATACCTTTATGTTCTCCATTCAAAATAAACCCATATTTTATCAAGAGCAAGTTATTTCAATACCTTAGTTTTCTTAACTGCAAAATGGTAATATTAATAGGTACTTACTTTATAAAGTCATTTTGAGATCAAAATTCCTGTAAACTGTTGTGCATAGTACCTGGTACCTGCTAAATATTCAAATGAAGATAAGCTGTGATGATGATTATGATGGTGCCAAAATACATGTGTGTGTGCATGTGAGCATATAAATATTTAAATTCTTAGTTCAAAGTAAGTATTGTAATCTAGCTGGATTTTACCATAAGAACTTAGAAATCAGTGAGAAAATGGATTTTTTTTTTTTTTTTTTTTTTTTTTTTGAGACGGAGTCTCGCTCTGTCGCCCAGACTGGAGTGCAGTGGCGCGATCTCGGCTCACTGCAAGCTCCGCCTCCCGGGTTCACGCCATTCTCCTGCCTCAGCCTCCGGAGTAGCTGGGACTACAGGCGCCCGCCACCACGCCCGGCTAATTTCTTTTTTTTTTGTATTTTTAGTAGAGACGGGATTTCACCGTGTTAGCCAGGATGGTCTCGATCTCCTGACCTCGTGATCCACCCGCCTCGGCCTCCCAAAGTGCTGGGATTACAGGCATGAGCCACCGCACCCGGCCGAGAAAATGGATTTTAAAGTGTTCCTACAATTATTGTATATGTGCCTTTATAATTGGATGTAATTGGAAATGTTTTTCTTATCCCATGTTTTTTTTTTTTTGTGTGTGTGTGTGTGTGTGTGTGTGTGTGTGTGTGTGAGAGAAATAAAGGCAGTCCTATGGGAATTGACTTGTGATATGAGATAAATGTGAATGTGTATAGACATGTGAAATGTAATGATTAATTGTTAATGTTTTTTAATTTCAATATTGTTGCATATAAATTCAGATTATTAAATTATTTCTTCTTCAGGTTCTAAGAGCTCATGCAAAATTGACTACTTTTTATGGAGCATTTGGACCAGAAAAATTCAGGTGTGTACATTTTCTGTTAAAATTTTTTTGGCCAGGCATGGTGTCTCATGCCTGTAATCCCAGCACTTTGGGAGGCCGAGGCAGGCGGATCATCCAAGGTCAGGAGTTCGAGACCAGCCTGGCCAACACGGCAAAACCTCATCTCTACTAAAAATACAAAAGTTAGCCGGGCATGGTGGCGTTCATCTGTAATCTCAGCTACTAGAGAGGCTGAGACAGGAGAGTCGCTTGAACCCGGAAGGTGGAGGTTGCAGTGAGCCAAGATGGTGCCACTGCACTCCAGCCTGGGCACCCTCCCCCCACCCCCACCAACCTTCCCTCACCACATCACCCCCACTCTCATTCCCCACACACCCACGACACAGAGCAAGACTCGGTCTCAAAAAAAAAAAACAACTTTTTTTTTTTTAAAGATTATAAGTTACATAGAAATTTGGAATGTCATAACAGGTATAGCATTCTTCTTGCTGAATTTGTGTTTCTATGGGGGCTGTTGAGTGATAGAAAATGTTATCTTTTTAGCAACAAAAACTGGCTGAACATCCTTGTTGTCATTTCTTCTTTTTTGAGACAGGGTCTCACTCTGTCACCCAGGTTCAAGTGTGGTGGTGCGATCATAGCTCACTGCAGCCTCAACTTCTTTTTTTTTTTTTTTTTTTTTTTTTTTTTTTTTTTAAGACGGAGTCTGGCTCTGTCGCCCAGGCTGGAGTGCAGTGGCCGGATCTCAGCTCACTGCAAGCCCCGCCCCCCGGGTTCATGCCATTCTCCTGCCTCAGCCTCCCGAGTAGCTGGGAGTACAGGCGCCCGCCACCTCGCCCGGCTAATTTTTTTTTTTTGTATTTTAGTAGAGACGGGGTTTCACTGTGTTAGCCAGGATGGTCTCGACTCGATCTCCTGACCTCGTGATCCGCCCGTCTCGGCCTCCCAAAGTGCTGGGATTACAGGCTTGAGCCACCGCGCCCGGCCGAAGCCTCAACTTCTTAGGCTCAGTAAAAATCTAACTATCCTGGATAAATTTGGTTCCTTGTCTGCAAAGAAGTAAACTCTCTTAAAACCATTTCTAAGTTTCAATGTTCTAAGGTTATATAGATTTATATTGGTTCTGTAGCTGACATTACTATTTAGCAGTAATAATTATGTCCTGTATGACACAAAACATTGTTTATATCGCAAGGCATTACAGAAACCTTTCCTGTACAACAGGTACTCCAAGGTACCCGCTAACCCGCAGCTCCCAGGTCATTCTCTGTGGGCTCAAGCAGCCACTCCAAGGCAGCCACAATTTTTTTTTTCCTAATAGTAAATTCACCCATGAATTGTGTTCATTAGGCCACCCTAGCAGTGAGAATGGCAGATCTTCATATATGTAAGTCCATCTTTTCTATCCTATTGATTAATAGCCATAAAAATTGGATTTACTTGTGTTTTACTTACTGAAAATGTCACCTCTTTAGAATGATCTGTCTCTTCTTGTGAGGCCAATCCTGCCCATATGATGACTCTTTCCGCAGTTTTCTCAGCTTCAGCAGGAGGCAAAGACTTCAACAGGAGACAGGCTTCACCCTATAAACAGGGTTTGAAAGGAAGAAAAAACAGCTGGTATTTGCAAAGGACAGTGTGGCCTTACCTCTTTCTTTTCTATTTAAAGGCGAAAATACATCATTTGGAAAAACATTATGGTTCAATGTTTTTTGTATTTTTTTTTTTTTTTTTTGAGACGGAGTCTCGCTCTGTTGCCCAGGCTGAAGTGCAGTGGCCGGATCTCAGCTCACTGCAAGCTCCGCCTCCTGGGTTCACGTCATTCTCCTGCCTCAGCCTCCTGAGTAACTGGGACTACAGGCATCTGCCACCATGCCCGGCTAATTTTTTGTATTTTTAGTAGAGATAGGGTTTCACCGTGTTAGCCAGGATGGTCTCGATCTCCTGACCTCGTGATCTGCCCGTCTTGGCCTCCCAAAGTGCTGGGATTACAGGCATAAGCCACTGCGCCCGGCCTTTGTATTTTTTTTGAAATACAGTCTCGCTCTATCGCCAAGGCTGGAGTTCAGCAATGCTATCTTGGGTCACTGCAACCTTCACCTCTCGATTTCAAGCATTTCTTGTCCTCAGCCTCCCAAGTAACTGGGATTATAGGCGCCTGCCACCACGCCCGGCTAATTTTTGTGTTTTTAGTAGAGACGGTGTTTCACCATGTTAGCCAGGCTGGCCTCAAACTCTGACCTCAGGTGATCTATCCACCTCAGCCTCCCGAAGTGCTGGGATTGCAGGTGTGAACCACTGCACCTGGCCTTATGGTTCAATGTTTTAATAATCTGAAAATCCATTTCTGATGATAGCAAACAATAAAATAAATTTAAAATATAAGTAATGAAGATTTGTTTAATTCTCAGTTGTTGCTATGATTATAGAATCGTATAAAAATAATGACATTTAAAAACACAATAAAAGAGAACCCACACCCCATTCTAGAATTAAAGGGTCCTAGAAGGTATAAAACAGAGTCTGCCCCAGGTGCAGTGGCCTGTAATCCCAACACTTTGGGATGCCAAGGATACCTGGCTGGGATCCTCTCTGATGATCCTCCTACCTCAGCCTCCCAAGTAGCTTGGGACTACAGATGTGCACCACCACATCTGGCTAATATTTTTAATTATTTTTTTAGAAATGCAGTCTCTCTGTGTTGTCCACTCTGGTCTTGAACTCCTAGGCTCAAACGATCTGCCTGCCTCAGCCTGCCAAAGTGCTGGGATTACAGGTGTGAGGTACCACGCCCAGTGGTCATTTCTTTAACACAAATATTTTAACCTTTGATCATAGATTCTTACCATATCTTCTAATTGCTCATTTCCCTTCATTGTTAATTTATTCTGATAAATAGATTTAAAGTAAGTATATCTCTAATTTTAAGTAGTGATATTTTGGTGCACATGGAAGTACATCTATGGATTCAATTTCCGGAGGTGCAGTTGCTAAGGCAAAAGGTTATTCATCCAAACTTGGCTTCCAAAGCACCTATTCCAATAGAATGAGAAGGGGAGGGCCCATTTTCTCACTCATTCACCAACAGTATGTTATAGAACTTTTTTTTTTGCCAATCTGATATATGCACAAAAATTTAAAAAATATTACCACATTGCTTTGATTTCCATTCTTAATTTTGGTTGAAATACTTACTTTCTCAAGGTGAAAAGCCTTTTTTTTTTCTCCTTACATCCTTGGTCCCTCTTTCTCTTGAGTTGTGTGTTTTTTTTTTTTTTTTTTTTTAAACTGAGACTTATTTCTATGGTTTTATTATTTTTTTAGAGACAGAGTCTCCCATGTTGCCCAGCCTAGTCTCAAATTCCTGGGCTCAAGTGATCCTCCTGCCTCAGCCTCCCAAAGCGCTGGCATTACTGCCATGAGCCACCACGCCTGGACCGAGTTGTTCTTTTCAAAATTGATTTTAAAGTTCTTTGTGGGTATTTCAAATTGTCCTCTAATTTGGCATTTTTTCTTGACTTTGTTATTGATATTTTTTTACAAAAAATTCAGAAGTTTGTATTTTTGTGTCTGTTGGGAAAGATATTACCCACCCCAAGATTCAAAATAAATTCTTGGCCAGGTACAGTGGCTTAAACCTGTAGTCCTAGCACTTTGGGAGGCTGAGGTAGGCGGATTGCTTCCCAGGAGTTCAAGACCAGCTTGGGCAACATAGTGAAACCCTGTCTCTACATAAAATACTAAAATTTGCCAGGCAACGTGTCCAGGTGCTTGTAGTCCTGGCTACTAAGGAGGCTGAGGTGGGAGGATCACCTGAGCCTGGGAGGTTGAGGCTGCAGTAAGCTGTGATTGTGCCACTGCACTCCAGCCTGGGTGACAGTGAAACCTGCCTCAATAAATAAATAAACAAAATCTCTTGTAATTTTTCATTTTTAGAGTTTCTTTTTACATTTAAATCTTTTTTTTTTTTTTTTTTTTTTTTTTGAGACAGAGTCTAGCTCTGTTACTCAGACTGGAGTGTGGAGTGCAGTGGTGCAGTCTTGACTCACTGCAACCTCTGCCTCCCGGGTTCAATCAATTCTTCTGCCTCAGCCTCCTAAGTAGCTGGAATTACAGGTGACCACCACCATGCCCGGCTATTTTTTGTATTTTTAGTAGAGACAGGGTTTTACCATGTTGACCAGGTTGGTCTTGAACTTCTGACCTCAAGTGGTCCACCCGCCTTGGCCTCCCAAAGTGCTGGGATTACAGGCATGAGCTATCACGACCGGTTGATTTTTAAAAATTTTTAACCAGCTACCTTACTGAATTTCTTTATTATGCATAGTAATATTTCATTTGATCTTGTTTTTTCCAGGTATATAATTTTATATTCAAATAATGAAATTTTATCTTATCAGTTCTGATTATCTTTTTTCCTTGTCAAATTCATTATAGAACACTTATTTATTTAAAAAATAGACCGGGCATGGTGGCTCATGCCTGTAATCCCAACACTTTGGGAGGCTGAGATGGGTGGAACACTTAAGGTCAGGAGTTCGAGACCAGTCTAGCCAACATGGTGAAACCCCATCTGTACTAAAAATACAAAAATAGCCAGGCATGGTGGCGCACGCCTGTAATCCCAGCTGCTTGGGAGGCTGAGGCATGAGAATCTCTTGAACCCAGGAGACAAAGGTTGCAGTGAGCCGAGATTGTGCCACTTCACTGCAGCCTGGGTGACAGAGTGAGACTCCAGCTCAAAAAGATAAAATAAAGTAAAATAAAACAAAAATGCCTATAATCCCATCTATTCAGGATGCTGAGGTGGCAGGATTGCTTGAACCCAGAAATTCAAGTCCAGCCTGAGCAACATAGTGACATCCCATCTCAAAAAAACAAAAACAAAACAAATAAGAGTGAAAAATAATTATTTCTATGTGCAGTGATTATCTGAGGAGGGCCCTACAGGAAGCTACATGTCTCTGAGGAAGGTGGCGGGAGTTCTAGGGTCCGAGATAGGAAGGAAATGTGCTGAGGAAGGTGGCGGGAGTTCTAGGGTCCGAGATAGGAAGGAAATATGCTTTGCACCGTGTGATCTTTGGAACTGGGTTCTTTTTTTAGTTTTTTGTTTATGAAGAACAAAACTAATTAAAATGCATTTAAAGATATCCACTTAAAAGGTATAACCTTAATTTTCTTTAAAACTGACCTTTTCCCCTTCTTTGTCTATTCAGTGGCAGTTCTTGGATTGAATTTCTAAATAATGAAGATGATCTCAAAGATATTTTTTTACAGCTAAAAGAAGGAAACCTTGTATGTGCACAGTACCTTTGGCTTCGACATCGGGTAACGTGTTTTACATTTTTTCCTTAACAGCTTTATAGCACCTGAGTTAGGTGATTGAATCAATGTTGGAAACTAACAGGGTGCAAGTCTGACTGGGTGATGGGGTGTTTTTTGATTGGTTCTTAAAATATGACTTGCTTTTGTTCACAAAGGGCAAGGGGATGAAAAAGACTTTCCCCATGGGCTGGGCGCGATGTCTTACGCCTGTAATCCCAGCACTTTGGGAGGCCGAGACGGGCTGATCACTTGAGGTTGGGAGTTCGAGACCAGCCTGGTCAATCAACATGGTGAAACCCTGTCTTTACCAAAATTAAAAAATTTGCTGGGCATGGTGGCACATTCCTCTAGACCCAGCTACTTGGGAGACTGAGGCAGGAGAATTTCTTTAACCCGGAAGGTGTAGGTCGCAGTGAGCCGAGATCATGGCACTGCACACCAGCTTGAGTGATGGAGTGAGACTCTGTCCCAAAAAAAAGACTTTCCCCAGAGAAAATTGTCCTCTGATGATATTAAATCAGAAAAAGTACAGTGAAGGTACAGTAGAACCTTATTTTATCCAATCATTAAGAGTCTAGCTTCTTGGGAGCTAAATGATGAGAACACGTGGATGCATAGAGGGAAACACATACCGGGGCCTTTCAGAAGGTGGAGGGTGGGAGCAGAGAAAGTATCAGGAAAAATAACTAGTGGTTATAGGCTTAATAACTGGGTGATGAAATAATCTGTACAACAAACCCCCTTGACAAAAGTTTACCTACATAACAAACCTATACTTATACCACTGAACTGAAAAGTTAACCAAAAAAAAGAGTCTAACTCCTAATCTTAGCTCAAAAGGCAACATCTGGTTTATTAGTGGGCTTTCTAATGTAGCATTGGTGGAGAAGATGTTGCTACTGTAGCTCAGATTGTGGTAAAAGATTGCCCCTTAAAATTGCTTGTCTCTATCCCCTTAAGGTTGGCCGAAGTTGGTAGAGAGTATTAGATCCATGAAGTCATAACTTGTCGTGATGCCATTAATGGCTGCATTGCTTGTTAGAATTCCTACTATCACCTGCAGTGAAGTTTTCCTTAGAATACTCATTCTCTGCTGGTTCCTCTGCTACATGCTAAACTATTTGGCACTCAGCGCCGTGACATTGCCTACAGTATGCAGCTCCCAACTAGAAACATTTGCATAATGTAAATCTCCTTTAGCACTCATTATTAAATCAATAGGGTATTCCTTAAAATGACTTCCTAAAATATCTTTGTCAAACATTTGGGAGGCTTTTGGTTTAAATTTGTCAGATCTTAATTTCTTGCTCCTTATAATTTAGGCAAACTTTGAAAGCAGATTTGATGTGAAAATGCTGGAGAGCTTGCTCAACTCAATTTCTGCATCAGTCTCTTTGCAAAGGCTATGTCCATGGTTTAAAAATGATGTGATTCCATTTGTAAGAAGGACTGTACCGGAAGGACAGGTGAGTTGTCTTCAGTATTTCTACTCTTGATGACTGTATTTCGTTTTTTACATTAGATCATTGAAGATTAAGTCATGTTAACACCAGTTAGTTAAACAGTTAACTAACACCTGTGTTAAAGTGTCTCTTGGGCCGGGCACGGTGGCTCAAGCCTGTAATCCCAGCACTTTGGGAGGCCGAGACGGGCGGATCACGAGGTCAGGAGATCGAGACCATCCTGGCTAACACGGTGAAACCCCGTCTCTACTAAAAAATACAAAAAACTAGCCGGGCGAGGTGGCGGTGCCTGTGGTCCCAGCTACTCGGGAGGCTGAGGCAGGAGAATGGCATAAACCCGGGAGGCGGAGCTTGCAGTGAGCCGAGATCGCACCACTGCACTCCAGCCTGGGTGACAGAGCCAGACTCCGTCTCAAAAAAAAAAAAAAAAAGTGTCTCTTGTTTGTTTGTTTGTTTGTTTTGAGACGGAGTCTCGCTGTGTCACCCAGGCTGGAGTGCAGTGGCCAGATCTCAGCTCACTGCAAGCTCCGCCTCCCAGGTTCACGCCATTCTCCTGCCTCAGCCTCCCGAGTAGCTGGGACTACAGGCGCCCGCCACCTTGCCCGGCTAGTTTTTTGTATTTTTTAGTAGAGACGGGGTTTCACCGTGTTAGCCAGGATGGTCTCGATCTCCTGACCTCGTGATCCGCCCACCTCGGCCCCCCAAAGTGCTGGGATTACAGGCTTGAGCCACCGTGCCCGGCCTAAAGTGTCTCTTAAAAGACAACCATGAGGCCGGGTGCCGTGGCTCAAGCCTGTAATCCCAGCACTTTGGGATGCCGAGAAGGGCGGATCACAAGGTCGCGGGATCGAGACTATCCTGGCTAACATGGTGAAACCCTGTCTCTACTAAAAAAAAAAAAGACAACCATGATTCAGAATGAGCTGTTTTCATTTGCAACAACGTAGATGGAACTGGAGATTATTATGTTGAGTGAAATAAGCCAGGCACGGAAAGACAAACATCACATGTTCTCACTTATTTATGGGATCTAAAAATCAAAATAATTTAACTCATGGCCATAGAGAGTAGGAGGATGGTTACCAGAGGCTTGGAAGTGTTGTGGGTTGATGGGTGAGAGGTGGGGATGGTTAATGGGTAAAAAAATATATATTTAGAAAGAATGAGGCTGGGTGCAGTGACTCATGCCTGTAATCTCATCACTTTGGGAGGCTGAGGTGGGTGGATCACCTGAGGTCAGGCGTTTGAGACCAGTCTGACCAACATGGGGAAACCCTGTCTCTACTAAAAATACAAAAGTTAGCCGGGCATGGTGGCATGCACCTGTAATCTCAGCTACTTGGGAGGCTGAGGCAGTAGAATTGCTTGACCCAGAAGGTTGCAGTGAACCGAGATCCTGCCATTGCGTGAGATCCAGCATGGGCGACGAGCAAAACCCTGTCTCAAAAAAAAAAAGAATGAATAAGACATACTATTTGATTACACAAGAGAGTCAATAATAGCTTAATTCTATATTTAAAAATAACTAAAACAGTGTCATTGGATTGTTTGTAACACAAAGGGGATGGACACCCCATTCTCCATGATGTGATTGTTCCACATTGCATACCTGTATCAGCACATCTCATGTACTCCACAAGTATGTACACCTACTATGTACCCACCCACACACACACAAAAGACAGTCGTGGATAAGACGTTTATGGACAAATTAAATTTCTAAAGGAAAAAAAGAAATGGTGGAGGTTTTTAGTTATATCAGTGATTATCCATTAAGACTTTTATTTTTAAATGATCTATTTCAGATAATTCTTGCAAAATGGTTGGAACAAGCAGCCAGGAACCTTGAATTAACTGATAAGGTAATACTGATTTAATTAACAGTAAAAAGACATTTTGCACACTCCCAACAGTATAATACGTTGTTTGGAACTGTCTGTAATCTTTTTTTAAAGGCAAATTGGCCAGAAAATGGACTCCAATTGGCAGAGATATTTTTTACAGCAGAAAAAACAGACGAGTTGGGATTGGCATCTTCCTGGCATTGGATTTCCTTGGTATGATGTGGAGAACAGATTTTTAGTAATGAAACAGTCAGTTTACCTGAAAGGGTTTGTCCACATGTATGTAAAGTATCTGGACATATATCTACTTCTTAAATTTTCAGTTTTTGTGTTCCTTTTTTTTGTTTTGTGCCTTTAAAATACATTTGTAGGAAAAGTTGCTTTTTTTTTGTTTCTAATATTTCTGTTACAACTTCAACCAATTTTATTTATTTATTTATTTGTTTATTATTTATTTTTGAGACAAGGTCTCACTCTGTTGTCCCAGCTGGAATGCAGTGGTGCAACCATAGTTCACTGCACCCTCAACTTTTGGGCTCAAGTGATCCTCCCACCTCAGCCTCCTGAGTAGCTGGGACTACAGGTGCGCATCACCATGCCCAACTGATTTTTGTAGTTTTTGTAAAGAAGGGGTTTTGCCATGTTACCCGGGCTGGTCTTGAACTCCTGGGCCCAGGCAATCCACCCACCTGGGCGTCCCAAAGTGCTGAGATTATAGGTGTGAGCTACTGTGCCCAGCCCTCTCAACCGGTTTTTTTTTTTTTTTTTTTTTTTTTTGAGACGGAGTCTCGCTGTGTCACCCAGGCTGGAGTGCAGTGGCGCGATCTCGGCTCACTGCAAGCTCCGCCTCCCGGGTTTACACCATTCTCCTGCCTCAGCCTCCGAGTAGCTGGGACTACAGGCGCCCGCCACCACGCCCGGCTAGTTTTTTGTATTTTTAGTAGAGACGGGGTTTCACCATGTTAGCCAGGATGGTCTCGATCTCCTGACTTCGTGATCCACCCGCCTCGGCCTCCCAAAGTACTGGGATTACAGGCTTGAGCCACCGTGCCCGGCCTTTTTTTCTTTTTTTTTTGAGATGGAATCTTGCCCTGTTGCCCAGGCTGGAATGCAGTGGTGCAGTCTCAGCTGGCTACAGCCACCACCTCCCAGGTTCAGGCAATTCTCCTGCCTCAGCCTCCCATGTAGCTGAGACTGCAGGCACCACCACCATGCCTGGCTAATTTTTTTTTGTATTTTTAGTAGAGATGGGGTTCCACCATGTTAGTCAGACTAGTCTTGAATTCCTGACCTCAGATGATCTGCCCTCCTCGTCTTCCCAAAGTGCTGGAATTGCAGGCATGAACCACTGCTCCTGGCCCCCTTCAACCTGTTTTAATGAACAGTTTTTCTCTATTGAACCAACCAAAAGGAGAACTATATAAACATTCTGCTAAGCGGTATAATTGGGATTTTCTGCATTAGCAGCATTTCACAATCCTTTGAAAAATTAGATCTTAGCTGGGCATGGTGGCTCACGCCTATAATCCCAGCACTTTGGGAGGAATCCGAGGCGGGCGGATCATTTGAGGTCAGGAGATCAAGACCAGCCTGATTAACATGGTGAAACCCCGTCTCTAGTAAAAATACAAAAACAATTAGCCAGGCCTGGTGGTGGGTCCCTGTAGTCCCAGCTATTTGGGAACCTGCGGCAGGAGAATCGCTTAAACCTGGGAGGTGGAGGTTGCAGTAAGCCGAGACTGTGCCACTGCACTCCTGCCTGGGTGACAGAGCATGACTCTGTCTGTCCCCCCCACCCCCCAAAAAAGAAAAATTAAGTCTTGATAGTACATTAGTATTAGTTTTTAAAGGTTGTATCAAGTCACCTTTTCTGTATAAGAGCTTTTTCCTCTTGCTGTAAAACATGATTTTTATCTTTTCCCTGTTAACTTTTATCAATATTGAAGGTTCTGTTCTTTGTATATAATTTTAGGAAATGTTATGCCTTTATATCTAGTTATGATATATAATCTCTATAGATAGATGGGACACTGAGCACTATCTAAATGATGCCGTGTACTAAGTATACTTGGGTTCTGAAAAAGTATTATACTAATATTCTTAATTTTTCTATTTTTAAGAGAAAGAAAATTTCTTTCAAATTCTGATCTATACTAATTTAGTTAAAATACTACAAAATTTAGAGCATAAGTTGGTTTAAACTTGCAGGTTTCCTCTTATGTGCATAACCAGGGTTATTTCTTATTTTATCTGAAATAATTCTGATTCTATTTTTCTCTCACACTTTTATAGTTAACAACTTTAACACTTTTGTTTTAGAAGGATTATCAGAACACAGAGGAAGTATGTCAGCTGAGAACTTTGGTAAATAACTTGCAAGAGTTGATCACATTGCATAGGAAGTACAACTGCAAATTAGCCCTCTGTGATTTTGAGAAGGTAAAGTCCAGGGTCATAGGATTTATTTTGTATGTCAAGTTATGGGTGGAGTCTGTATTTATGCCATCTTTCTTTCCTTTGGCATCCAGGAAAATACAACCACCATAGTGTTCCGAATGTTTGATAAAGTGCTGGCCCCAGAGCTGATTCCCTCCGTCCTAGAGAGGTTTGTAAGAGTTTACATGAGAGAACATGACTTGCAAGAGGAGGAACTTCTGTTGCTGTATATAGAGGTAACTTTTCCTTTAGACCTAGTCTTATTTCTTGGATCTGTGCAGTGCAGCACTGCAGTAAATATTTAATTCTTTAAGGAATGTCATATGCTTTATCAGTAGGACTCATGCAGCAGATTGAATTGGTTAAAAATGTGTGTTAATTCTGCTACTAATCATCTTGAGCAGAGTGGGGATACATTAGGACTGTGAACCCAGAAAATCTGAGACAGGGCTCAGTTAATTTAGGGAGTTTATTTTGCCAAAGTTGAGGACGCGCCCATGACACAGCCTCAGGAAGTCCTGAAGACATGTGCCCAAGGTGGTCCGGGCACAGTTTGGTTTTATATATTTTAGGGAGAGACATGAGACATCCGTCAGCATATGTAAGAAGTACATTGGTTCGATCTGGAAAGGTGGGACAACTTGAAGCAAAGGCAGGAAGGCTCCAAGCGGGAGGGAGCTTCCAGGTCACAGGTGATACAAAATGTTAAAATTCTTTTGAATTTCTGATTAGCCTTTCCAAAGGAGGCAGTCAGATAATGCAGCTATCTTAGTGAGCAGAGGGGTAACTTTGATAGAATGGGAGGCAGGTTTGCCCTAAGCAGTTTCCAGCCTGAGTTTTCCTTAGTGATTTTGGGGGCCCAAGATATTTCCCTTTCACAGTACTTTCTTCAAAGGGCTATTGTGAGATCACAGGAGCATGAGCTCAATAAATATTAGCAATTATTTCTTGTGGACATTATTAATGTGCTACAGTAATCTTATTTGTAGATTCTTCAAGAATATTTCATTCTTAAATTTTCTATACCATATAAAACTAAAGGCCCATTTTTTTTTTTTTTTGCAGTTTTGTATTTTTAGACCGTTATTCAACATTTATGACTAATTAGAATTTTTAGGGTTTTTTTCTTTTAACACATCTATCAAGGCCATGTAATACCTGTATCTAGCTTTATGTGACTTTTTTTTTTTTTTTTTTGAGACGGAGTCTCGCTCTGTCACCCAGGCTGGAGTGCAGTGGCACAATCTCGCCTCACTGCAAGCTCCGCCTCCCGGGTTTACATCATTCTCCTGCCTCAGCCTCCCGAATAGCTAGGACTACAGGCGCCCGCCACCTCGCCCGGCTAGTTTTTTGTACTTTTTAGTAGAGACGGGGTTTCACCGTGTTAGCCAGGATGGTCTCGATCTCCTGACCTCGTGATCCGCCCGTCTCGGCCTCCCAAAGTGCTGGGATTACAGGCTTGAGCCACCACACCTGGCCTATGTGGCATTTTTTAATGGGAATTTTCAATTTTTAAAAAACATACATGTTTATCCCTTTTTAGGATTTACTGAATAGATGCAGTTCAAAGTCCACATCACTCTTTGAAACAGCATGGGAAGCAAAGGCCATGGCAGTAATAGGATGTTTATCTGACACGGACGTAAGTAAATAGTGACCATTCGTGTTTCCCTTTTGAGCATTAAGTCTTTTCTGAAAACTTTTTTCTGTTCATAAAAGCAACATATATATGTTTTTGTTTGAGATGAGTCTGGCTGTGTCGCCCAGGCTGGAATGCAGTGACATGATCATGGTTCACTACAGCCTCAACCTCCCTGGCTCAAGCAATCCTCCCACCTCGGCCTTCTGAGTAGTTAGGGCCATAGGCGCGTGCCACTACATCCCGCTAATTTTTGTATTTTTTGTAGAGACAGGGTTTCCCAGGCTGGTCTTGAACTCCTGGGCTCAAGTGATCTGCCCACTTTGTTCTCCTAAAGTGTCTGTTTTATTTAATTACAGAAAATAAAAAGTGAATGTTTACTCATTTCCACCCCCAGGGTAACCTCCATGGACAGTTGTATGCATATCTTTGCAGGCTTTTCTGTGGTTATGCAAACATGGAGACTTTTCTTTTTCAGTTATCGCCTGCAATGTGAGACATTTTTTAATATGTTGTAATATGCCTTTATTTTAACTTCGCACTGTTATTACCACGATAAAAGAGAAGTAAAATAATGAAAACTGTTTTTAAACCAGAGACTAAGGCTGGACACAGTGGCTCATGCCTGTAATCCCAGCACTTTTGGAAGCCAAGGCAGACAGATCGCCTGACCTCAGGAATTTGAGACCTGCCTGGGCAACATGGTGAAACCCTGTCTCTACAAAAAATACAGAAATTAGCCAGGTGTGGTGGTGTTCACCGGTAGTCCAAGCTATTTGGGAGGCTGAGGCAGGAGAATTGCTTGAACCCAGGAGGTGGAGTTTGCAGTGAGCTGAGATTGCACCACTGCACTCCAGCCTGTGGGAACATGACCCTGTCTCAAAAAAACAAAAAAACCCAGAGATTGTAAAGACCGTAGAAAGCAATAAAGCTGTATGTCTTAGCTTACAGCAGACAAAATACTCTTCTGAATTTTTCTGAATAGTCAAATTGTTCTCTGTATGTGAAAACTGAAGAAATAAATGGTTTTCCAGTGAGTAGATGAAATATTCTCAAACTACCATGTGGTTGATGTAAGACCTCTGCTGATTAGACTGTGCTGTTCACTTGCATGTAAACCTGTTTACATGCATCTTTTTGTAGCTCATATTTGATGCTGTGCTCAAGATCATGTATGCGGCAGTGGTTCCTTGGAGTGCAGCTGTGGAGCAACTGGTGAAACAGCACCTGGAAATGGACCATCCCAAGTAAGATTACAGTCTACCAAACAATGTTTTGCGCTCTGGAGAAACGTTGTGTTTCGAGTTGACGTTCATTTATGTTTCTATATTGTTTACTGTGTTCTGTAGTACTTCATAAAAAAGATAAACCATGTTAATATGGATAAATTTGCTTTCAGAGTCAAGTTATTACAGGAAAGTTACAAACTAATGGAGATGAAAAAACTTTTACGAGGCTATGGAATAAGAGAGGTAAATCTCTTAAACAAGGAAATAATGGTGAGTACACTCTTTGAAGAGTCTTTTTTCTCTTTTCTTTCATTTCTAGGGCAACATGGGAAACTCAATGAGGATTTTATGTTCTAGGAGGCTGATAGAGCTAGGTTTTTCCACTACGTTTCTTTTGTTAGATATGATGTTAATAAGGTGTTCAGTTATTTATGAGAGTATTTTTTTTTTTTTGACATGGAGTTTCGCTGTTGTTGCCCAGGCTGGAGTGCAATGGTGCGATCTCAGCTCACTGCAACCTCCGCCTCCTGGGTTCAAGTGACTTTCCTGCCTCAGCCTCCCGACTAGTTGGGATTATAGGCATGCACCACCACGCCTGGCTAAATTTTTTTTGTGTTTTTAGTAGAGATGGGGTTTCTCCGTGTTGGTCAGGCTGGTCTTGAGCTCCTGACCTCAGATGATCTGCCCGCCTCGGCCTCCCATAGTGTTGGGATTACAGGTGCGAGCTACTGCACCTGGCCTTTTTATGAGAGTATTAAAGACACCAAATAGGCCAGGAGCAGTGGCTCACACCCATAATCCCAGCACTCTGGGAGCCCAAGGTGGGTGGATCATGAGGTCAAGAGATCAAGACTTGGCCGGGCGCGGTGGCTCAAGCCTGTAATCCCAGCACTTTGGGAGGCCGAGACGGGTGGATCACGAGGTCAGGAGATCGAGACCATCCTGGCTAACACAGTGAAACCCCGTCTCTACTAAAAAATACAAAAAAAACTAGCCGGGCGAGGTGGCGGGCGCCTCTAGTCCCAGCTACTCGGGAGGCTGAGGCAGGAGAATGGCCTGAACCCGGGAGGCGGAGCTTGCAGTGAGCTGAGATCCGGCCACTGCACTCCAGCAAGGGGGACAGAGTGAGACTCCGTCTCAAAAAAAAAAAAAAAAAAAAAAAAAAAAAGAGATCAAGACCATCCTGGCCAACATGGTGAAACCCCGTCTCTACTAAAAATGCAAAAAAATTAGTAACTTGTGGTGGCACATGCCTGTAGTCCCAGCTACTTGGGAGGCTGAGGGAGGAGAATCACTTGAACCCGGGAGGCGGAGGTGAGCTGAGATTGCGCCACTGCACTCTAGCCTGGCAACAGAGGGAGAGGAGACTGTCTTAAAAAAAAAAAAAAAAAGACACCAAATAGTAAATTAAGAAGTTATAGAAGAAAGAAGACAGGACTGTGGAATGATCAGAATATAAATCATGTTTTAATTTTTCATACAATTTAGTTTTTTGCTGCATTATTTTAATTTTTTGGCCACTTTGCTCTTATGAGCAAATGATTTCTTGGTTTTCTGTGAGTTTTGTAACAAAGAAATGTTCATATTATCTGTTGCAGAGGGTGGTTAGATACATTCTCAAACAAGATGTCCCATCTTCTTTAGAAGATGCTTTAAAGGTGGCCCAAGCGTTTATGTTATCTGATGATGAGATCTACAGTCTAAGAATTATTGACCTGATTGATAGAGAACAGGTTTGTAAGTTTTATGTTGTCATTTCGTATGGCTTCTTTGTTTCTGTGTTGTTGTTTTTTTTTTTTTTGAGACAGAGTCTCGCTCCATTGCCCAGGCTGGAATGCAGTGGCTGTGTTTCACCATGTTGGCCAGGCTGGTCTGAAACTCCCAACCTCAAGTAATCCACCCACCTCAGCCTCCCAAAGTGCTGAGATTACTGGTGTGAGCTACCGTACTCTGCCTATTGTGTTTTTAAATGTCATTATTTTTATATGATTCTATAATCATAGCAATGCCTAGGAATTAAATCTTCAGCATGTAGGATCGTATTTTACATTTATTTTATTGTTTTCCGTCATCAAAAATGGATTTTCAGCATCAGGATGGATAGCTGATGCATGCGGGGCTTAAAACGTGGTTGACAGGTTGATGGGCACAGCAAACCACCATGGCACGTGTAACAAGCCTGCACTTTCTGCATTTGTATCCTGAAACTTAAAGTCACATAAAATAAAAATGGATTTTCAGATTATTAAAACATTGAACCATAATCTATTTTTCCAAATGATGTCTTTTCATCTTTAAATAGAAAAGAAAGAGGTAAGGCCACACGGTCCTTTGCAAATACCAGCTGTTTTTTCTTCCTTTCAAACCCTGTTTATAGGGTGAAGACTGTCTCCTTCTGTTGAAGTCTTTGCCTCCTGCTGAAGCTGAGAAAACTGCGGAAAGAGTCATCATATGGGCACGATTGGCCTTACAAGAAGGGCCAGATCATTCTAAAGAGGTGACATTTTCACTAAGTAAAATATAAGTAAATCCAATTTTTATGGCTATTAATCAATAGGATAGAAAAGATGGACTTA
This sequence comes from Macaca thibetana thibetana, assembly GCF_024542745.1. Taxonomy (NCBI): domain Eukaryota; kingdom Metazoa; phylum Chordata; class Mammalia; order Primates; family Cercopithecidae; genus Macaca; species Macaca thibetana. The sequence continues at coordinate 118,928,350 of NC_065588.1, forward strand.
CACATATGAAGATCTGCCCTTCTCACTGCTTGGGTGGCCTAGTGAACACAATTCGTGGGTAAATTTACTGCTGGTTTAAAAAAAAAAACAAAAAACAATTATGGCCGCCGTGGGGTGGCTGCTTGAGTCCACAGAGAATGACCTGGGAGCTGCGGGTTAGCGGGTGTTTCTGAGTACCTGTTGTACAGGAAAGGTTTCTGTAATGCCTTGCAATATAAACAATGTTTCCTGTTATATAGGACATAATTATTGTCAAATAGTAATATCAGCTACAGAACCAATATACATCTATATAATCTTATAACATTGAAACTTAGAAATGGTTTTAAGAGAGTTTACTTTTGTGCAGATGAGGAATACTTGATTTTTCCAGGATAGTTGGATTCTTACTGATTTTTAATTTTTTCTTTTTTTTAATATTATATTTAGGAGATGAGGTCTTGGTGTGTTGCCCAGGTTGGTCTTGAACTCCTGAGTTTAAGTTCTCTTCTAGCCTTAGCCTTTCAAGTAGCTGGGTTTACAGGCATGTGCCACCATGCCCAACAGTTGGGTTTTTTTTCTTTTCTTTTCTATTTTGAGACAGAGTTTTGCTCTGTTGCTCAGGCTGGAGTGCAGTGACACGATCTCGGCTCACTGCAACCTCTGCCTCCCAGGTTTAAGCGATTCTCCTGCCTCAGCTGGTAGTAGCTGGGATTACAGGTGCCCACCACCACACCTGGGTAATTTATGTATTTTTACTAGAGACAGGTTTTACCATGTTGGCCAGGCTGGTCTCAAACCCCTGACACCAAGTGATCTGCCCATCTCGGCCTTCCAAAGTGCTAGGATTACATGTGTGAGCCACCACACCTGGCCAACAGTTGGGTTTTTAAACCCCTAAGGATAGCTACCTCCCAACTTCTCTCTTCTCTCAGTCCATTTCAGTAATGTTTTTTCCTGTTGAAAAATGAAGTTGTTGTTTTTTTAAACACCTAATATTTACTATGCAATAGGTTAAGTTAAATAGCTATTTCTTGTTCATAACAAAGGTGTGAAGTAGTTCCTATTGTTGTCTCCTTATATATTAAGTTCGAAAACTAAAATATTAAGGTAAATGACTTTTTTCCAAGGTTGTTAGAAAGGGGCAGAACCTCAGCTCAAACTGTTTAATACCATAGTCTGTATTCTTAACTACCAGTTTGAATTACTCCCGTTATGAAACTGTTTGAATTTTTTTATTGGCGAGGCACTTACTAAACATTTTACATACATCATGTCTTTTAATTAAAGCATCTCCTTTTTTTCCTTCTCTTTTTTTTTTTTTTTTTTTTGAGACGGAGTCTCACTCTGTCGCCCAGGCTGGAGTGCAGTGGCTGGATCTCGTCTCACTGCAAACTCCGCCTCCCGGGTTCACGCCATTCTCCTGCCTCAGCCTCCCGAGTAGCTGGGACTACAGGTGCTCGCCACCTCGCCCGGCTAGTTTTTTGTATTTTTTAGTAGAGACGGAGTTTCACCGTGTTAGCAAGGATGGTCTTGATCTCCGGACCTCATGATCCGCCCATCTCGGCCTCCCAAAGTGCTGGGATTACAGGCTTGAGCCACCGCGCCCGGCCTTTTCCTTCTCTTAATTTTTTTTTTTTTAAATAATCACTGGAAGGTAGTGGTTATTATATTAGACTTCTGTTCTCTAGGCCATTTTTTAGACTTCTGTTCTTTTTAACTTTTCCAAATGTTTTTTCAAATAATAAATAACTCTAAAAGAGAATAAGGATCTGTTAATCATAATGTAGTTAAAAGGTTATTTGGGAGAGTTGCATATTCTTTGGTATTTCTAAATCATATATCCAGGAGTTCATACTGGAGTTTTTCAGGTCTACCCTGTGTAACGCTCATTAACGATCTATTTCTCAGCTGCCCAACTCCTCCATGATTGTTTTTTCTGCTTCTGTGGTTTTTGTGTATTTGTATATGTACTACTGAATTGGTCAGAAAAGGAACTAGATTTTGTTTCGCTTTATTTATTTATTTTTAGGGCAAAGCCTGGAGAACGTCTGTAGCGAAGACATCCGTGGACATTCTTAAGATACTATGTGACATTCAGAAAGGTAGCTTTTATTTCTGTTTTCTCATCTCAGTTTTGTTCCAAAGCTCATCCTCTTCAGAAAGAGGCATCAATGATAACTCTCACCACACCCACAGTTTTTCTGGTTCTGATTGTCTTTATTGATCTTACCCATTTTGCTTCATGAAAAGTCTTTCTTCCTTTATTCCTTTATCAGCAATGTAAGAATAGACGGATGCAAAATCAACCTATCATTTCTTTATATGTTCACTTACTGTTTAGTGCTAGACTAGATTTCCTTAGTGTCTCGCACTCATTGCTCATTTTTCTCATTTATTGGTTGCTTATGATGGTGGGGAGAAGCCATTTGAACTGAAAGTTAAATAAAACAGTTAAGAAAGTAACTTTCCAGGGAAAAAAAAGAAGCTACAATTTACTTCAGAAAAATAACTTTTTTGTAACTCATAAACTTCTGTTTTCTACCTCCTGAAAGAATAATTAGATTTTTTTCAAATTAGATCTCTTTTTGTACTTAGTTACTATATATTATCATCTGAGAAGAACTACTGAAGACTTGAGATGAGAGAACCAAAGCTAATTAAAATTTCTTCTCTTTAAAATTCTGATAATGTGAGAATTTGCATGTCTGCTATAACTTTTAAAAATTTAATTACAGACAATCTGCAGAAGAAGGACGAATGTGAAGAAATGTTGAAACTGTTTAAAGAGGTTGCTAGCTTACAGGTAAACATATCGAGCCATGTTAAACATTATTACTTGACCAGTCAGTGCATTTGTCTCTCCTTAAAGTTTTCTGCATGGCTGGGCGCAGTGGCTCACCCCTGTAATCCCAGCACTTTGGGAGGCTGAGGTGGGCAGATCACAAGGTCAGGAGATCGAGATCATCCTGGCTAACATGGTGAAACCCCGTCTCTACTAAAAATACAAAAATTTAGCCAGGTGTGGTGGCACGCACCTGTAGTCCCAGCTGCTCAGGAGGCCGAGGCAGGAGAATCGCTTGAAACCAGGAGGCGGAGATTGCAGTGAGCCGAGATTGTGCCGCTGGACTCCAGCCTGGGTGACAGAGCAAGACTCCATCTCAAAAAAAAAAAAGTTTTTTGCACTAGCCTTTGGGGACTGGAGATACTGGTTTTCCTTCTCTCTCTCTCAACAACTGTATTGAGATGTCATTTACATACCACATAATTCATCCATTTTATGCAATTCAATGATTTCTTTGGTATGTTGTATTATTAATTTATTTTTATTTTTATTTATTTTTGAGACAAAGTCTCACTCTGTTGCCCATGCTGGAGTGCTGTGGCACAATCTCAGCTCACTGCAGATTCTGCCTCCTGGGTTCAAGAGATTCTCCTGCCTCAGCCTCTCGAGTAGCTGAGACTCCAGGTGTGCGCCACCACACCTAGCTAGTTTTTATATTTTTAGTAGAAACGGGGTTTTGCCATGTTTGCCAGGCTGGTTTCAAACTCCTGGCCTCAAGCGATTTGCCTGCCTCAGCCTCCCAAAGTATTGGGATTATAGGCGTGAGCCCCCATGCCTGGATGCATTATTAATTTTTAATTTTGTTAAAATACTTATAACAAAATTTTCCATGTTAACAGTTATTTTGTTTGTAATTCAGTGGTGTTAATTACATTCACAGTGTTGTGCGGCCATCACCTCTATCTACTTTTTCATCACCCTGAGCAGAAACTCTAGCCGTGAAACAATGATTCTCCTTTCCTCTCTTCGCCAGCCCCTGGTTATCTCTACTTTCTGTCACTGTGAATTTGCTTATTCTAGCTATTTCATATAAGTGGAATCATACAATTAAGCATGTAAAGGAGTCCTATGACCCAAAAATTTGAGACCTGCTGTAAATAGCTTTTTCTGTGAAAAGCATCTGGAGGCTGGGCACAGTGGCTTATGCCTATAATCCCAACGCTTTGGGAGAATGAGGCTGGAGGATCACTTGAGCTCAGGAGTTTGAGACTAGCCTGGGCAACATAGTGAGACCTTGTCTCTACTAAAAATAACAAAAATTAGCTGGGCGTGGTGATGTGTGCCTGTAGACCCAGCTACTTTGGAGGCTGAAGCGAGAGGATGGTGTGAGACTAGGAGGCGGAGGCTACAGGAGCTGTGTTTATACCACTGCACTCCAGCCTGGGCAACAGAGTGAAACCCTGCCTAAAAATAAGTGAATGAATGGATGGATGAAAACAACTGGGAACTACTTGGCCGAGGTAGGGAGGGGAGGAGGGCACAGGTCAAAAAACTACCCATCAGGTACTATGCTGGGTGATGGGATCAGTTGTGCTTCAAGCCTCAGCATCACACAATATACCCAGGTGTACCCCTGAATCTAAAGTAAAAGTTAAAATTATTTTTAAAAAAACCAAAAAACTATAGATTAAATAGACTTGGGACTTTGTCTTGCTTACCTTTGCTACAGGAGAACTTTGAGGTCTTTCTTTCATTTGAAGATTATAGCAATCGTTCCCTGGTAGCAGATCTCCGTGAGCAGCACATTAAAGCTCACGAAGTTGCACAGGTGAAACACAAACCCAGGAGCACCCCAGAGCCCATAGCTGCTGAGATGCGGAACCCAAGCATGGAATCAAAGCTGCACAGACAGGCACTGGCCCTGCAGGTGTCCAAGCAAGAGCTGGAGGCAGAGCTGACCTTGAGAGCCTTAAAAGACGGGAACATCAAAACAGCACTGAAAAAATGCAGGTGACATTCCAGGTCCCTGAATTGCATAGCTTCTCTGAAAGTAAATTGCTGCTAGGCGCAGTGGCTCACGCCTGTAATCCCAGCACTTTAGGAGGCTGAGGCGGGTGGATCACAAGGTCAGGAGATCGAGACCATCCTGGCTAACATAGTGAAACCCTGTCTCTACTAAAAATACAAAAAATTAGCCAGGCGTGGTGGAACGTGCCTACAGCCCCAGCTACTAGGGAGGCTGAGTCAGGATTGTGGCAGGTTGCAGTGAGCCAAGATCGCACCACCACACTCCAGCCTGAGCGACAGAGCGAGACTCCGTCTCAAAAAAAAAAAAAAGAAAGAAAGTAACAATTGCCTGATTTCTTTCTTCAGTCATAAGGGGAGGGCCAGTAACACTCTTTTTTCACAGAAGCGATTCTTGATTTCTCACCCTCAGAGCGTATTTTGGGCCTCAGTGTCAGAAAGTAGTAGCATAAAAGGCAAGTAAGCAATACTGCAGAGTTAGGTAACATAACCATTAAGTTTAGGTTACTGTGCACTTCAGCAGCGAACGGTATCCTTAGTCATTTGAAAAACAGGCTGGGGCCAGGTGTGGCGACTCACGCCTGTAATCCCAGCACTTTGGGAGTCCGAGGCGGGTGGATCACTTGAGGTCAGGAGTTCAAGACCAGCCTGGGCAACATGGTGAAACCCTGTCTCTACTAAAAATACAACTATTAGCTGGGTGTGGTGGTGGGCACCTGTAATCCCAGCTACTTGGGAGGATGAGGCAGGAGAATCGCTTGAACCTGGGAGGTGGAGGTTGCAGTGAGCCGAGATCGTGCCATTGCACTCCAGCCTGGGCGACAGAGTGAGACTCAGTCTTAGAAAAAGAAAAACAGGCTGGGCGCAGTGATTCACACCTGTAATCCCAGCAATTTGGGAGGCCAAGGCAGGAGGATTACTTCAGCCCAGGAGTTTAGAGACCAGCCTGGGCGACATAGTGAGAACTCCTTTCTACAAAAAAAAATTTAAAAATTAGCCAAGTGTGGTGGCACACACCTGTAGTCTCAGCTACTTGGGAGGCTGAAGTGGGAAGATTGCTTGACCCTGGAGGTTGAGGCTACAGTGAGCCATGATTGTGCCACTGCACTCCTGCCTAGGCGGTAGGGCTAGACCCTGTCTCAAAATAACAAAGGAAAGAAAAGAAAAACTACACTATATACCATGAGAACATTTAAAAGACATTTAATGTGTTGATGGTGGTGGTGATATATTAATCCAAGAAAGGCACATGCGTTTACTTTCAGTGTGAGTTGTAACTACCAATACTTTCTTTCTTCCAAAGAGACTTGTTTAAGTATCACTGCAATGCTGATACTGGGAAATTGCTGTTTCTGACGTGTCAGAAGCTTTGTCAGATGTTGGCTGATAATGTCCCAATGACAGTGCCTGTGGGACTGAGTCTTCCTTCCGTGATACATGATCTAGCATGCCAAGCTGCCACCATTTGCAGTCCAGGTGACAAGATTTATAAAATACGTAGTTTTATATTCTCTGGTTCATTTCACACTTGTCTCCCAAATGCTGTCTCTTTACAATTGGGCATCATGGTTATCAGACTAGAGATAGTATCTGCGTTTTACAAAGGGATGCTTATAATTGATTCTCTTTGAGGATTATTGTTTGGAAGCATTCAAAATATTAACTGTTTCAGTCAAAATATTTCTGACTGTTGACATTACTCACTTTCGTAGGATTATGAAATTCCTTGCCTCCCATATCTGATCTTATTTTCAAGCCAACCTTGAGAAAAAGGTTTAACTTTTTAAGGTAGTCAAAACTATATGGAACCTTTCTATCTGCATTGCGGCTTTCCTTAGAATTTTAAATGGTAATTATAAAAAGGTTGTTTTCATTGTCCTAAATACATGAAATATGAATTTAATGATTTTTCTCCATTTTGTTTCAGATTTTTTACTAGATGCTTTAGAACTGTGTAAACATACTTTAATGGCTGTAGAACTTTCTAGACAGTGCCAAATGGATGACTGTGGAATCCTCATGAAAGTAAGTTACTTTTGAGTTTTTTCCTTAAATCCCGGGCAACCCATGATGCACTGTTTTTTTTTGTTTGTTTGTTTGTTTTTTGTTTTTTTTGAGACAGGGTTTTACTCTGTCACCCAGGCTGGAGTGCAGTGGCATGATCAAGGCTTACTGAAGCCTCGAACTGGGTTTAAGCAGTCCTCCCACCTCAGCCTCCTGAGTAGCTGGGACTACAAGTGTGTGCCACCACATCTGACTAATTTTAAAAAAGGTTTTTTTTTGTAGAGACAGGGTCTTACCATGTTGCCTAGGCTGGTCTTCAATTCCTGGGCTCAACTGATTCCCCCACCTCAGCCTCTCAAAGTGCTGGGATTACAGGCATGAGCCACACTGCACCTGGCCCGTTTTTTAATCATTTGCAAAGTTTATGAAAATACTGAATCCATCTCTTATATTTTCTTACCCTAGACTGGAAAACAACATAAGGGCGTGAGGCTACTTCTCTGTTCCAGTCACTTAATTGGCTTTAATTTGCACCAGCTTTCAAAACATTGGGCCTCCAGCAAGGCCTCCCTCGACATTGTCCGTCTGTTAGAGTTTAACTTACATTGAAATTTCTATAAGCCATAGACCAGAAGAAACACAATATGTGTGGTAGTATTTGGCCACCCATGCTGTTTGACTCTAGGCCAGATGTGATGGCTGACGCCTTATAATCCCAGTACTTTGGGAGGCCAAGGTGGAGGGATTATTTGAGCCCAGGAGTTCAAGACCAACCTGGGCAACACAGTGAGACCTCATCTCTTATAAGTTTAAAAATTAAAATAAAGGACCGGTGTGGTGGCTTATGCCTGTAATCACAACACTTTGTGAGGCCAAGGTGGGTGGATCACTTGAGGTCAGGAGTTCAAGACCAGCCTAGCCAACATGGTGAAACCCCATCCCTACTGAAAATACAAAAACTAGCCAGGCGTGGTGGTGCAAGCCTGTAATTCCAGCTTCTCGGAAGGCTGAAGCACAAGAATCGTTTGAACCTGGGAGGCAGAGGTTGCAGTGAGCCGAGATCATACCTTTGCACTCCAGCCAGGGCCACACAGTGAGACTCTGACTCAAAAAAATAAATAAATAAAATAAAATAAATTGTTTGGCTCTAATAGATCTGATTCTGCTTGCTGAAGATGGTTACCTGTGTTGTGCAGCGTACTGACTCCTCTCTTTTTTGTATGATTTGGTACCTAGGCTGCTTTTGGGACACATAAAGATCCATATGAAGAGTGGTCTTACAGTGACTTCTTCAGTGAAGATGGAATTGTTCTTGAGTCACAGATGGTGCTTCCGGTGATTTATGAACTGATTTCATCTCTTGTGCCTCTAACTGGTAAATCTTATTTGTGTCATTATTTTCTGTATATTTCTGCCTTATGTAAATTTAAACTAGAGGTTTGAAGCTAGAACTACACACAGTAATGTGGGTGAACCTTATAGGCATAATGTAGAGCTAAAGAAGCAGATACAAAAGAATAAATACTGTGTGGTTTCATTTATGTAAAGTTCAAACACAGGCTAGGACTAAGCTGGTGCTGTTTGAAGTCAGGGCAGTGGTTACCCTTGGGGGTGGGAAAGGGGAAGGAGGGGACTGGGGAGCTGGCCGTGTTTTGTTTCTTGTTTTGTTTTTTCGTTTTGGTTTTTTTTGGAGACGGAGTCCTGCTCTGTCACTCAGGCTGGAGTGCAGTGGCATGATGTTGGCTCACTGCACCTCTGCCTCCTCAGTTTAAGCAATTCTCATGCCTCAGCCTCCTGAGTAGCTGGAATTATAGGCTCATGCCACCACACCCGGCTAATTTTGTATTTTTAGTAGAGATGGGGTTTCACCATGTTGGCCAGGCTGGTCTCAAACTCCTGACCTCGAGTGATCTGCCCACCTCAGCCTTCAAAAGTGCTGTGATTACAGGCGTGAGCCACTGTGCCCGGCTGATATTCTGTTTCTTGATCTGGATGCTGCTCCTTCAGGCTGTGGACATTTATCAGGTTATACACTTACCTGTGCATTTTCCTGTGTGTATTTATTTATTTTTAAAGCAGCAGTTTGCTTTAGAACTTTTTTATAATCGTGAAATATTTACACATCTGTGAGTGTATGTGCTGTGTGAGGGTTATTTTCTTTAGTGTTATTTATGTATTTATTAGTTGTATAAATTTAAGGGGTCCAAGTGTTATTTTGTTACCTGGATATATTGCATAGTGATGAAGTCTGGGCTTTTGGTGTGGCCATCTATTTAGTATTATTTAACGTTTTATTATCTTTTGTAGAAAGCAAGAGATATCCCTTGGAGTCTACTAGTTTGCCATACTGCTCCCTTAATGAAGGTATTTGGCATCAAAATATATAGCATTCTATTAAGATTTCTTCCCTTTTTTTTTTTTTTTTTTTTTTTTTTTTGAGACAGAGTCTTGATCTGTTGCCCAGGAGTGCAATGGCACGACGATTGCGGCTCACTGCTGCAACCTCTCTACCTCCCGGGTTCAACAGTTGTCCTGCCTCGGCCTCTCAAGTTGCTGGGATTACAGTCGTGTGCTAATTATTTTGTATTTTTAGTAGAGACAGGGTTTCACCATGTTGGCCAGCCTGGTCTTGAACTCCTGACCTCAGGTGATCCACCCTGCCTGACCTCAGGTAAATTCCTGACCTCAGGTGATCCACCTCAGCCTCCCAAAGTGCTGGGATTACAGGCGGGAGCCACCATGTCCGGCTTCAAGATTTCTTAATAGAAAGATATGGTGGTGTGCTCCTGTGGTCCTGGTTACTTGGGAGGCTGAGGTGGGAGGATCTCTTGAGCCCAGGATGTCAAGGCTGCAGTGAGCTATGATGGCACTACTGTACTCCAGCCTGGGCAGCAGAAGACCCTATCTCTAAAAAACAAAAAATCGTAGTTCTAGAAATTTCTTGAAATTCTAAATATGAATGTGATTTAATATCCTTAATGTAATTGTTTAGTTTTTTTTACATTGTTATTTGTCTAAAAGTTCAGTAGATTATGTGATTTGGCTCATAGTGTTAACTTCTATGAATTTGTTTATAAATTTTTATCTTTCAAATAGAGAAATGATTTTTCTTCAGCTAAAAATTTAAACATCTCAATTAAAATAGGCAAGTTACAATCAAAGTATCTCATTAACTAGTGAACTTAGTTATTTTCTGGTTTAAGTCAAGCCTCATGTTAACTAACTTTGAGAACAAACTCTGTGACTGTTACCTGTATTGAAGAAGTAGGCTGTCCCTGAAAACAGTTTTCAATAGTAGGATCTTTCTTTGTTTAAAAAATCTAAATATTAAAATACTTTATCACTCTGCAGGAGATGGCCTTGTTTTACCTGTTATAAATTCCATCTCTGCCCTGCTTCAGAATCTTCAGGAATCTAGCCAGTGGGAGCTGGCCCTAAGATTTGTGGTTGGTTCATTTGGTACCTGTCTTCAGCACTCTGTGTCAAACTTCATGAATGCCAGTTTGAGTGAAAAGGTAGAGCTTCAAGAACAAATACTTTGACTTGGGGTGAATATAGATGTAAAAGCACTAACAAAGGAATTTGGAGTCCACGTTTTTCTACTGTCTTTGTAGCAAGGAAATTGATAATTCATCAGATTTAAGAATATTTGTTGAGCATCTCTTAAGATTCTGGTGTGGAAATAAGGTGCCTGCACACATTTTCATACTCATTCTTTACAATAGCCCTGGAGTTTCCGGTTTACAAATGTGTAAACTCAGATTCAGGGAGGTGGAATAAGTTACACAAGGTTTTATACTGTAGTAGTAAGTCTTCACACTAAGTTCAGTGCAGTTTCCACTATACCACATTTGCTCAAAATATCTGCTGTTAATTTTGTTATCACCTAAATGGCCAAATTATTGTAATTACTTCTGAGAGTATCACTGAGCATCATTGAAGAGATTCTAGAAGACTAACTGTTGATAACTTGTTTATGAAGCTGGGCCTCAGAGGGAGTTGTCTTCATTTCTACTATGTTGATACGTATTACATGCTGGTTCTTTTTTAATGAACTGTATTGAGGTATAGTTTTCAAAATTAAAATGCATGTTTTAAGTGTATCAACCAATGTATTCACCTTGTCACCAACACCACAGTGAAGACTTAGGGTATTTTTAATGCTTCCTCTTTGCTCCCTCCCAGTCAATCCCCCACCCCCAGACACAACTTTCTATCACTGTAGGTTAAATTCTGATACTTTTTGGATATAATGATGAATTTTCAAAGTTCCTTAATATTTGAAAAAATTTTCAGAATGATACCTAGAACTAGACCTAAATATTTTTTTGTTCTTTTCTGAAAGTTATTTGGAGAGACTGCATTAGTTAAATCAAGGCATGTTGTTATGGAATTGAAAGAAAAAGCTGTTATATTTATCAGGGAAAATGCTACAACACTACTGCACAAAGTAAGTATTTGTTCTTGGTAAAAATTTTGGGTTTTTTTGCCTTTTACCTTGGTTAACTGCATATGACTCAATAGTTTATGATTCAGTACAGTAGTGTTTTACTATTCAAAAACTTCAAGAAACTATATTATAGCTAATCAGTTGTATTTTTATTATGGTAATTGACATGCTATGGAGCTTTTATGAAATAGTAGTCCGTCTTGTCCACTGTCATCTCCTGATTTTAGTTACTTATATTTATATTTATTTATTTTTTAGAGATGAGGTTTTTCTCTGTCACCCAGGCTGGAGTGCAGTAGTATGATCATAGCTTGCTGCAGCCTTGAACTTCTGGGCCCAAGCGATCCTCCTGCCTCAGGCTCCCGAGTTACTGAGATTACAGGCATGAGCAACTGTGCCCCACTCTGTAGTTATTTATTTTACAGATTAAAGCATTCCAATGATCCTTTTACTTACTTCTATTCCAGAAATCCTAATTTTCCATTACCCTTTATTTTTTAAAAGATTCGAATAGACTTTTGATGAAAATATAGTTGCATCAGGCATTTAATTTTCATTTGTCAGATTACTTCTTTAAAAAAATTTTGGTATTTTTTTGGAGACAGGGTCTCACTCTGTCTAGGCTGCAGTGCAGAGGCACCATCATAGCTTACTGCAGCCTTGAACCCATGAGCTCAAGCAGCCCTCCTGCTGCTCAGCCTCCTGTGTATCTGGGGCTGCTGGTGCGCCCCATGCCTGGCTAATTTTTGAAGTTTTTGTAGAGAGAGGTCTCACTGTGTTGCCCAGACTGGTCTTGGACTCTTGGCCTCAAACAATCCTTCCACCTTGGTCTCCTGAAATGCTGGAAGTACAGGCATGATATTGTGCCCAGGTCCCCAAAATTTTTTTTTTTTTTTTGAAATAGAATCTCGCACTCTTGTCCAGGCTGGAATGAAGTGGCACGATCTTGGCTCACTGCAAGCTACGCCTCCTGGGTTCATGCCGTTCTCCTGCCTCAGCCTCCCTAGTACAGGCGCCTGCCACCATGCCTGGCTAATTTTTTGTATTTTTAGTAGAGACGGGGTTTCACCGTGTTGACCAAGATGGTCTCGATCTCCTGACCTCGTGATCCACCCGCCTCAGCCTCCCAAAGTGCTGGGATTACAGGCATGAACCACCACACCTGGCCCAAAATTTTTTGTTTGGAGATAATTTCAAAGTTTCAGAAAAATTTTAAGAATAGTACAAAGATCTCTGGTATACCCTTTATTGCTTTATCATTTTCTGGCATGCTCTCTCTTTCTCTCTTTTTCTGTTTATATATAAAATCATTTGATATTTTGTATGTATTTTTTCTATTTAGGAATAAGTTACATACCTTATGGCTCTTTACCCCTAAATATTTCAGTGCCCTATAGAACTTGTAGTTGCTTTCCTTACTCTTTGGATAGTGATAAAGGACATTAAACACAAGCAAACATATTAGAACTATTTTACTATAACTTTTCATGAAATACTTGTTCTTTCATAGTGTATATAATTCAATTTAGTGATAAACCTCAAGACACTTAATTCTGTTTTTTTCTTTAAAAAGTTTTTTTAATTATAAATTAAAGTTCTTCCTATTTGTATTTCTGCCCTTTGTAAACAAAGTTAATTCTGTTTTGATTGTGAAGAATTTGCTTCTTTTGCTGCTTTCTTCCCATAGGTATTTAATTGTCGCTTGGTAGATCTTGACCTGGCGTTGGGTTACTGCACTCTCTTACCTCAAAAAGATGTGTTTGAAAATCTCTGGAAGCTCATAGATAAAGCATGGCAGAATTACGACAAAATCTTGGTATGCCCTAACGAAGCACATCTTCAATTCTTGAAGTATTCAGGATTTGAGGGGAGAAATGAAGTTGGCTTTGCCACCTGGTTGTAAAGATTTAGTAGAATAAATGTTGAGCTAACTTGTGATTCCTACCAACTTCTGCTTGACTGGTGACATACTGTTGCCTGTATATGCAAGTTATAAGCATTGTTCAACCCCAAGAATTATGGTTTTTTAATTTCTTAAAATCTGTGTACACCCTTAGAACCTCAAATCTTATTTTGGTTTAGTTGAAACCCTAGACCCATGAATCAGTTTATTTTTGTAGGATAAGTTTAATAGATAGAAAACTTCTCTTAGATATTGTATTAAAATTTGCCTTTTATGGGGATTTTCTTGCAAGATAACTAAAATTTGGCCTTTTATTATAAAGGAAAGCCAGGCTAAATGTATAGCATTATACGAAAAGCTGAATTACCTAAATATTACATAAGAAGTAACGACTGTGTACAAAATAATATGTAATATTCTACATGGTTATCACAAAGAAAGTTATGATTTTTGTTGTTGGGTTTCATCTAAAAGGTGTTTTAAGAATATATTCTACTTATGATTGAACTTTAATTCTATTTTAATTTTTTAGGCAATATCTCTGGTGGGCTCTGAGCTGGCAAGTCTCTATCAGGACATAGAAATGGGGCTTAAGTTCCATGAACTCAGTACTGATGCCCAGTGGGGCATTCGTCTTGGTAAACTTGGTGTGAGTATTCTTTGTACTGCTGTCATCAATTCTGATAATTACCCACTTGGAAAATTTAAAACAAAGATCTTGTCCTTTACTTTTGGGAAGACAGTGTATGTGTACTGCCTCATACATTTTATTAAGTACACACATAGGTGCTTTCAAAGAAATAAGCAACTTTTTGCCTCATTTCCTTTTTTCTGTATTTTTAAGAAAATTAAAAGGGGCCTGACATTTTCAGCTGCTTAACTTTCTCATTTATAGGTATATATCTAGTATCAATTGACATTTATGCTATTTCGGGCCTAGCCTTTAGCCTCATACTTTTGTTTTCTGCTGCTGTTATTTAAAGATAATATTAAAATGTATATTTTAATATTATATACATGGTAAAGCAGCTATACCATGCTTTAAGAACTCCCAGAAGGGGGAAAGTAAATGGCCTTTCTTTTTTTCTTTTTTTATTTATTTTTTTGAGACGGAGTCTTGCTCTTTTGCCAGGCTGGAGTGCAGTGGTGTGATCTCAGCTCACTGCAACATCCACCTCCCGGGTTCAAGTAATTCCCCTGCCTTAGCCTCCTGAGTAGCTGGGACTACGGGCACGCACCACCACGCCCATCTAATTTTTTGTATTTTAGTAGAGACAGGGTTTCACCATGTTGGCCAGGATGGTCTCCATCTCTTGACCTCGTGATCCGCCCACCTCGGCCTCCCAAAGTGCTAGGATTACAAGTGTGAGCCACCGCGCCCAGCCTTGGCCTTTATTTTTGACACTGTGAAAGGACAGGCAGGGCGGGTGCGGTGGCTCATGCCTGTAATCCCAGCATTTTGGGAGGCCAAGGCAGGCAGATCACGAGGTCAGGAGATTGAGACCATCCTGGCCAACATGGTGAAACCCTGTCTCTACTAAAAATACAAAAAAAAAAAATTAGCTGGGCGTGGTGGCGGGTGCCTGTAATCCCAGCTACTCGGGAGGCTGACAGGAGAATGGCATGAACCCAGGAGGCGGTTGTTGCAGTGAGCCGAGATCGTGCCACTGCACTCCAGCCTGGGCAACAGTGAGACTCTGTCTCCAAAAAAAAAAAAAAAGAACAGACAAGCAAAACCCAGTTTTCTTTTTCTTTTCTTTCTTTTTTTTTTTTTTTTTGAGACAGAATCTCACTCTGTCACCCAGGCTGGAGTGCAGTGGCATTATCATGGCTCACTGCAGCCTTGACCTCTAGGGCCCAAGTGATCCTCCCAACTTAGCCTCCTGAGTAGCTGGGACTACAGGCATGCACCACCATACCCAGCTAATTGTTTTGTATTTTTTGTAGAGACAGAGTTTCCATGTTGGCCAGGCTGGTCTCGAACTCCTGACCTCAAGTGATCCACCCGCCTCCACCTCCAGTGCTGGGATTATAGGCATTAGCCAAAACCCTGTTTTCTTTACCAAAAATATAAGACATTTTACTTGCAAACAGTTGACTTATCAGGAAGGTAACCAGTACAGAAATGCTATGTTTTGAAGCTTAATTCTTCTGCAGTAATGGAACTGGTGTTCTGTTGACATTAACAATCAAACTTTTCAGATGAAGAGGCAATGGTTAGGATGACTAAGGAGTTTCAGACCCAAGTACACCTGAAATCTCAGAATGATGGCTGGGTTGGGTAGTGTGAAGTTGGAGGAGCTATAGACAAATGTTTCTTTTTAAAAAGGATAGTAAGAAGGCAAGTCATCATGTTGCCCTTACTCTGATACATTTCAGTGTAGAGGATTTTTTTGGTTTGTTTTGTTCTTTTTATTTCTAGATTTCTTTTCAACCAGTTTTCAGGCAACATTTTCTCACCAAGAAAGACCTCATTAAAGCTCTTGTGGAGAATATAGATATGGACACAAGCCTCATTCTGGAATATTGCAGGTAATTCTTTAAACATTAATGGTATTTTTGCTGTTAACAAAATGGTAATCCTTATTGCAAGAACACAGTAATAACGATGATTATTTTACAAGGTCCATAGACCTCTGATATTTTCTTTTGCTCATTCCAAAACTGAGTAAATATGAAGTCAGATTAGAGTCTCTTATGATATCACCATTTAAATTCACCATTTAGTGTTTCCCAAACTTGTCTCCTGTTAAGCATCGTCTAGGGCACTAACTTTCACATGCAGGTTTCTGGGTCTCTCTGCAGTTCTGACTCAGTGGGTCTGGACCGGGGCCTCGGAATTGCTGGTCTCTAATAGGAGCTCAGATGATTCCTATGATCAGAAAAGTTGGAGAATATTCTTCTGAGTAATAAACTTCTAAATCAGATTAGCTAGGGAGCAAAGTAATCTTAAAAATTAATGAAAAGTTTGATTTAGGGAGAATTTCTAATTTCCTATTGAAATATTTATAAAAATTCTTATTTTTATTTAATTAACTTATTTATTTGATACGGAGTCTCGCTCTGTCACCCAGGCTGGAATGCAGTGGCGCAATCTCAGCTCACTGCAACCTCCACCTTTAAGTGATTCTCTGGCCTCAGCCTCCCAAGTAGCTGGGATTACAGGTGTACACCACTGCGCCTGGCTAATTTTTATATTTTTAGTAGAGACGGGGTTTCACCATGTTGGCCAGGCTGTTGTCGAACTCCTGACCTCAAGTGATCCACCCACCTCAGCCTCCCAAAGTACTGGGATTATAGGGGTGAGCCACTGCGCCTGAACAAGAATTTTTAGAACTAAGATAAAATGTGTTATTTATAGATTCAGCTTACTTTGATGAGTAGGGATAAATGATATGTAATTTATAACTCAGATGTTTCTATCTAGTAAATAGAAGGACTTGTTTTCTGGTTTCAGAATGCTTTCAGATATGTCACCTCATTTAATTTTTACAGTTCTTATTGCATATGTTGCCAGTCGATATATGAGAAAACAAACCCATAGTACATGACCTGCTCAAGGTCAAATTATTAATGACTGCTTCTAAAATCTTATGGGTGCTATAACCCCCATCTGATTTGTAACAGATGAATGGAATCTGAGTTATTAAATCTGAGTTATTGAGAATGAAACTGCTTGGTACATATCCTGCACCAGGCAGGCATCTAGTTCTTTGTCTCTGTGGACAGTGGGGAAAGACCGTGGCTGTCACCATCCTGTACCTGCAAGTCAAGGACTATAGACTGCCCATAGCTTGAAGGAGCACTGACTTAAAGAGTAGTTTGAAGTAACAAAACTATGTCATTCTTCAGTTTAGAGTGCTATAAATCCAGAATAGGATACGCACATCTTACCTTTTTTTATTAATTTGGACTTCTGCTAGATTCTTCTGTGATGTTTTATGGTGCAGGATACTTTTTTGAAATTTAAATAGCTACAATGTCAAGTTCATTTCATAATTATTCTACTTATGTGGCATTGATGATTTGTATTCATATGATAGTGACACCTCTGCCTCAGGCAGTCTACCTGAATAAATTTAGATAACCTTTAGAATATCAGAGAGTGACTTGAAAATGGTGGTACTTAAGCCTTTTATTGCTATTTTGGTTACTCTGTATAGCAAATTAAACTATCATTGTCTTATTAATAGGGTCTAAAAAGGCATTTCAATTGTTATTTTGTCTATAGTAACCAGATTCTTTTTTTGTTTTTTTTTTGAGATGGAGTCTTGCTCTGTCACCCAGGCTGGAGTGCAGTGGCGCAATGTCGTCTCACTGCAACTTCCACCTCCTGGGTTCAAGCGATTCTCCTGCCTCAGCCTCTTGAGTAGCTGGGATT
This sequence comes from Macaca thibetana thibetana, assembly GCF_024542745.1. Lineage (NCBI taxonomy): Eukaryota > Metazoa > Chordata > Mammalia > Primates > Cercopithecidae > Macaca > Macaca thibetana. Next base: position 118,945,877 of record NC_065588.1, read on the forward strand.
ACAGGCACACGCCACCACACCGGGTTAATTTTTTGTATTTTAGTAGAGATGGGGTTTCACCGTGTTGTCCAGGCTGGTCTTGAACTTCTGAGTTCAGGCAATCCACCCGTCTGGACCTCCCAAAGTGCTAGGATTACAGGCGTCAACCACGATGCCTGGCCTAATTTTTGTATTTTTGTATTTTTTTTTTGAGACGGAGTCTCGCTCTGTCGCCCAGGCTGGAGTGCAGTGGCGCGATCTCGGCTCACTGCAAGCTCCGCCTCCCGGGTTCACGCCATTCTCCTGCCTCAGCCTCCTGAGTAGCTGGGACTACAGGCGCCCGCCACCGCGCCCGGCTAATTTTTTGTATTTTTAGTAGAGACGAGGTTTCACCGTGGTCTCGATCTCCTGACCTTGTGATCCGCCCGCCTTGGCCTCCCAAAGTGCTGGGATTACAGGCGTGAGCCACCGCGCCCGGCAATTTTTGTATTTTTAGTAGAGATGGGGTTTCACCATATTGGTCAGGCTGGGCTCCCAACTCCTGACCTTAAATGATCTGTCTGCCTTGGCCTCCCAAAGTGCTGGGATTACAGGCATGAAGACCGTGCCAGCCTGCTTTTTTTTTTTTAATCTTTTTTTTAAAAAACAGCTTTTTGGCTGGGGATGGTGGCTAACGCCTATAATCGCAACACTTTGAGGGGCCAAGGCAGGAGGATTGCTTGAGGCCAGGAGATAGAGACCAGCCTTAGTGACAGAGTGAGAGCCCCATCTCTACAAAACTAAAAAAAATTCGTTGAGTATTGTGGCGCATGCTTGTAGTTCCAGCTACTTGAGAGGTTGAGGTGGGAGGATTGCTTGAGCCCAGGAGGTTGAGACTGCAGTGAGCCTTGATCATGCCACTGCACTTCAGCCTGGAGAACAGAATGAGACCCTGTCTCAAAAAAACAAAAAAAATCCAACTTTTTGTTTTGTTGATCCTTGGTATTGTTTTTGTTTCAATTTCATTTATTTCTGCTCTGATCTTTATTGCTTCTTTTACTAATTTTGTGTTTGGCTCTTCCTTTTCTAGTTCTTTAAGATGTATTGTTAGGTTGTTTGTGAATTTTTTTTTTTTTTTTTTTTTTTTTTTTGAGACGGAGTCTCGCTCTGTCGCCCAGGCTGGAGTGCAGTGGCCGGATCTCAGCTCACTGCAAGCTCCGCCTCCCGGGTTTACGCCATTCTCCTGCCTCAGCCTCCCGAGTAGCTGGGACTACAGGCGCCTGCCACCTCGCCCGGCTAGTTTTTTGTATTTTTTAGTAGAAACGGGGTTTCACCGTGTTAGCCAGGATGGTCTTGATCTCCTGACCTCGTGATCCGCTCGTCTCGGCCTCCCAAAGTGCTGGGATTACAGGCTTGAGCCACCGCGCCCGGCCGAATTTTTTCTACTGTTTTGATGTGTAGGCACTTATAGGTATAAATTGTTTTCAGCTTTTAATTATTACAAAGAGTTGTTCCAGGGGACGTCCTTACTAACGTATCCTTTTCTACTTAGGTGAAATTTGTAAATGTTGCATTGTTATCCTAAAGAGCATAAATATTTTCAATTTTATTACAGATATCTCTCCAATATTATAACAGTTTACATACCCACCAGGAATAATATCGGATTTATTTTTTATTTTTTATTTTTTTTGAGATGGAGTCTCGCTCTGTTGCCCAGGCTGGAGTACAGTGGCACGACCTTTTCTCACCACTTCTGCCTTCCAGGTTCAAGCGATTCTCCTGCCTCAGCCTCCCAAGTAGCTAGGACTACAGGTGTGCACCACCATGCCTGGCTAATATTTGTATTTTTAGTAGAGATGAGGTTTCACTATGTTGGCCAGGCTGGTCTCAAACTCTTGACCTCATGATCTGCTCACCTCGGCCTCCCAAAGTGCTGGGATTACAGATGTGAGTCACCGCGCGCGGCCTAATATCTGATTTTTAAAAGGCAATAATTAGCTTTGATGACAGGTAGTTTATCTGATTTTGAGACTGGACAATGACAAGGTTAAATTTCGACAATGGAAGCATGTACCCAGGTGTTTTGTCAGATACGTTGCATGGAAATGCCTGCAGTTAGGGAGATTGGTATGTATTGAATGCTTCTTTTAGCACATTTCAGTTGGACTGCGATGCAGCTCTTCAGCTCTTCATTGAAACACTGCTCCACAACACGAATGCCAGCCAAGGCCAGGGAGATGCAAGCACGGACTCTGCAAAGCAGCGGCATCCCAAACTCCTGGCCAAAGCCCTTGAGATGGTTCCTTTACTGACGAGCACAAAAGATTTGGTCATCAGTCTTAGTGGGATACTACATAAGGTAGACACACAGTGAAATGAGTTGGGTCATCTCAGTTATCCCTCCCACCCTCAATAATTAGATACGTTAATAACAAATTGGATGTATAAGTCTATATTTTTATCAACTTTTAATTTGAAATATTCTCTTGATTTCTATATTTTTAACACAGTTAAATATAATTTTCCCATTTTTCAAAATAGAAGTAGCTTTTCTTCCCCAGATTTTTGAAAACCTTACACATTCTTTGAATTTGTATGAGCTAGAAAGAAATGTATAAATCAGAACAGGCAATTTTCCTATAACCCCAATCCCTAGAGATAAAAATGTTAATAATGTGGTGTAGTAACTATCTTACACTAAATATACTATTCTGTGACCCTCTTTTTTCACTTAACATATTGTCATTATATGTCAATACATATACATCTATCTCAAAAGAAACAATTTCTTTTTCACTATCCTGCCGGAAATGTCTTTTTTCTTTTTTTTTTTGAGACAAGGTCTTGCTCTGTTGCCCAGGCTGGAGTGCAGTGGTATGAATGTGCCTCACTACAGCCTCTATGTCCTGGGCTCAAGTGATAGTCCAGCCTCAGCCTCCCAAGTAGCTGGGATTACAGGTGTGCACCATCATGCCTGGTTCATTTTTATATTTTTAGTAGAGACGGGATTTCACCATGTTGTCCAGGCTGTTTTCAAACTACTGGCCTCAAGCAATCCTCCCACCTTGGCCTCCTGAAGTACTAGGAATACAGAGGTGAGCCACCAGGCCTAGTGAAACATCATTTTTGACAGATGCATAACTATTATTCCATTATATGGATAAAACATGCTGTATTTAACCAGCCTTTTGTGGATAGACATTTAAATTGTTTTTTGTTTTTGTTTTTGTTTTGAGATAGGGTCTCACTGTCACCTAGGCTGGAGTGCAGTGTTGTGAACATGGCTCATGGCAGCCTTGACTTCCTGGGCTCAACTGGTACCTCAGCCTCCCAGGTAGCTGGGACTATAGGTGCATGCCGCCATAATTTTATGGCAGTATTTTTTTTTTAATTGTTTTTAAAATTTTTTAATTTTTAAAAAATTTTTTGCGAAGATGAATCTCACTATGTTGTCCTGGCTGGGTAGATTTTATTATTATAAATGGTTGTAATTAATATCTTCATACATGTTTTTATACTTTTGTCTGATTTTTTTATTTTTTTTAAGAGAAGGGGGTCTCGCTATTTTGCGCAGGTTGGCCTCTAACTCCTGGGCTCAGGTGATCCTCTTGCTTCAGCTTCCTGAGTAGCTGGAACTACAGGGACTATACCTGGTATAGTATATAGCTGAGTATTTGTTTAGGAGATCTTCTGATCTGAGAATTGGAATGTTTGGTCAGGGGGTAGTTTAATGGAGCAATGAAGGTGAATGGCAGGGAAATAAATTTTTTTTTTTTTGAGATGGAGTTTTGCTCTTGTTGTCCAGGCTGGAGTCTAATGGCGCAGTCTCGGCTCCCTGCAAACTCTGCCTCCCGACTTCTCCTGCCTCAGCCTCCCAAGTAGCTGGGATTACAGGCGTGCGCCACCACATCCAGCTAATTTTTTGTATTTAGGAGTGATACGGTTTCACCATGTTGGTCAGGCTTGTCATGAACTCCTGACCTCAGGTGATCCACCTGCCTTGGCCTCCCAAAGTGCTGGAATTACAGGCATGAGCCACTGTGCCCAGCTTGGAAATAAGATTTTAAGCCTGAAATAAATATTTCAGTTTTATATTTTGCTTGTAATTCAGCCCAAAATTACATAGATCGCTCAAATTTTCTAGGTATAATATTTCATCTTCCCACTTTGTTCAGTGTTGTTTTTCACATGACTTTTGTTGGCATTTTAAAAATAGGCCAGCTTGAGGAACATAGTAAGAACTTGTCACTACAAAAAATTTTTTTAAATTAGGTGGGCCTAATGGTATGTGCCTGTAATCCCAGCTATTTGGGAAGCTGAAGCGGGAAGGATTACTTGAGCCCAGGAAGTCAAGGCTGCAGTGAGTTGTTATTACACCACTGCACTCCAGCCTGGGTGACAGAGCGAGACTGTCTCAAAAATAAAATAAAAAGAGAAAAAGTAATTGTGTGTGGGTAGAAAGAAACAAAGAACAAAGAGAAGACTGTTTTTTGTTGTTGTTGTTTTGTTTTGTTTTTTTGAGATGAAATCTCACTCCGTTGTCCAGGCTGGAGTGCAATGGCATGATCTTGGCTCACTGCATCCTCTGCCTCCTGAGTTCAAGCGATTCTCCTGCCTCTGCCTCCTGAGTAGTTGGTACTACAGGCATGCACCACCACGCTGGCTACTTTTTGTATTTTTAGTAGAGATAGGATTTCACCATGTTGGCCAGGCTGGTCTCAAATGCCTGACCTCAGGTGATCCGTGTGCCTTAGCCTCCCAAAGTGTTGGGATTACAGGCATGAGCCACTGTACCCAGCCTGACATCCTTTCTTTTTATGTTAGTATATGTACATATGCCACACAATTAATTCTTGCACTATAGTATATAGTTAGAGCTAAAACAGAATCCTTTGAGAAACTTGCTTGGAGGCCCACAGTTTTACTCGTGTCATTTCTAAGAAAAGCATCAGTTTCTTTCTGTTCTAATTTATCCCATTGTAAATGGAAGAAATGGAACTTTAATTTCAAAATCTTATAAAATTTTGACCATATCCCTACCCTTTCTATGTTTTTAGTATCTTAAGAACTTCCTTCTTATTTTTGAGACAGAGTCTGGTTCTTTTGTTCAGGCTGGAGAGCCAGTGGCATGATCTCAGCTCACTGTAACCTCCACTTCCCAGGTTCAAGCGATTCTCCTGCCTCAGCCTCCCAGGTAGCTGGGACTACAGGTGCATGCCACCACACCCAGCTAATTTTTGTATTTTTGGTAGAGATGGGGTTTCACTGCATTGGCCAGGCTGGTCTTGAACTCTTGACCACCCGCCTTGGCCTCCCAAAGTGCTGGAATTACAGGCAAGAGCATCCTTCTTTATTAATACTGCCTTGTGCAGCTTTTAAAAACAGCCTTTGAGACCTTTTTTAGCATGTATGTTTATCCTCACAGGTAATTTTAGAGGTGAGAAAATTGTAGCTCTTTATTTTTTTATTTTTATTATTATTATTTTTATTTTTTGAGACGGAGTCTCACTCTGTTGCCCAGGCTGGAGTGCAGTGGCACGATCTCGTTTAACTGCAAGCTGCGCCTCCTGGGTTCACGCTCCTGGGTTCACGCCCTTCTCCTGCCTCAGCCTCCTGAGTAGCTGGGTCAACAGGTGCCTGCCACCATACCTGGCTAATTTTTTTTTGTATTTTTTAGTAGAGACGGGGTTTCACCGTGTTAGCCAGAATGGTCTCAATCTCCTGACCTCGTGATCTGCCGGCCTCGGCTTCCCAAAGTGCTAGGATTACAGGCGTGAGCCATCACATCTGGCCGGTTGTAGCTCATTTTTAAGGGAGTAATTAATTTAACATTGTAGTGCAATGATGTTTTTATATTTATAATCCGTGCTGATGATTGTAATTGAATGAAACTTCAACATGGCAAAGTCTTATCAAGTTTTGATACATTTTTGTTTTTATACAGTTGGATCCTTATGACTATGAAATGATTGAAGTTGTCCTGAAAGTTATAGAACGAGCTGATGAAAAGATAACCAATATTAATATTAATCAGGTATAACAAATATATCAAAGATGTAAAAATCATCTTTCTGCTTTTAATTGGATCATAAATCATATCATTATTCAGGGCCTTTCCAGATTATCCACTGAATTCCTTTTAAACTCTGTGGTTTATTTTAGGTTTTTAAAAATCTTTACAAATCTTTAAAAAAGGGAAAAGATTTTCATGACATTCCTATTTTATCACTTATCTTCATCCTGTTTTTGCTGTTTTGAGGTGATTTAAATAACCTCTCCTGCTGTTGAAGAGTATGAAGTCACTACAGAACTAATTGTGAAGAGTTAAGGCAACATTTGCCATGTAGGAAGTGAAAAAGGCCATGGAGCTGAGAGTTAGGTCAGATTTGTGTATTAATGAGTAGGTCCAAGACCTACTCAATTGTGTCTCATTACTTTCATTAACTTCTTCATTGTTTCTGAATTTTGGTCATAGTGGCTTTTATACTTTTTAATTTGATTTTAGAAATTAGTATTTTAGAAATATTTTAATATTTTAATAAGACTTATTATATAAGAAAATATATCAATTCAAAAGATTATACAAAGTTTCCTAATAGAAAATATAAACATAAGAAAAAGAAGAGTGTAGAGAATTAATTTAGATCTGTAGCCTCTATATTTAAAATGAAATCAAGTATTTTGAATTATATCTCAAATTATTTGAAGAGCAGATAATCAACTGTCAAGCTCTCATTTACAAAACATCCTACCAGCAACAGGGCACCAGTGGTTTCTGCTCATAGGATTCCTTTAATGATTGTAATACGTTATAGTTTAGATGAATAACGTTAAAGGGAATACTAGAAAAGGTTTTGATCTTCTTTCTGAAAACAAGATGGTCTCAGGAATGGAAACTTTTGATGGTATAGTGTTAGATGATTTTATGACAGTTTAGGATTGGGTTACTCTTACTGGACAAAAGTGTTTTATTTTAATATAGGCGTTGAGTGTTCTGAAACATTTGAAGTCATACAGAAGAATTTCTCCTCCCGTGGATCTGGAATATCAGTATATGTTGGAACATGTCATAACTTTGCCATCAGCTGCCCAAACTAGACTGCCTTTTCACCTGATATTCTTTGGCACAGCACAGAACTTCTGGAAAATTCTCTGTATGTGTTCATTAACTTTTTATGAATTTTACTGGATAGCCAAATTTTTTTTCTTAAGCAAATCATACTCTCCTTGTTTCCTTTCTAGCTACAGAACTCAGTGAAGAATCTTTCCCAACATTGCTCTTAATTTCTAAATTAATGAAGGTAATGGCTTAAAACATTGTAAGACATTTCTGTATCCTGTAATTAATTCTGACCCTGTGTAGATTTTTCTGCTGCTTTCATGTAAAACCTTATATGTGAATATGTGCTTCAGCCATAACCTTCCTTTTCTTTGAAGTTCTCTCTGGACACTCTCTACGTGTCTACAGCAAAACATGTTTTTGAAAAAAAACTGAAGCCAAAGCTCCTGAAGTTAACACAAACTAAATCCTCAACATTGATTAACAAGGAAATAACTAAGATCACGCAGACCATTGAATCCTACTTACTCTCTATAGTCAACCCAGAGTGGGCTGTAGCTATTGCCATCAGCCTTGCCCAGGATATCCCCGAAGGTAAGAGGTCTTCTTTTAAAATTGTAGTAAAAAGAAAAAAAAAAGTACTCCTTTTGCATCTTCAAGAAGAAGCAGGATGGTAGTTTTGAAATGTATGTGCCTGCTCTCTTCACTGTGGTGAATGCTGAAACGCTCACGGGCAAGGAGGCAGGCACTTTCCAACTTGTCCTTGTGCCTTCTTTGGGGTGTGACCTTTGCTAGGAATAAGCAGTGATGGGTACTTCCTAATATCCAGTCACACTTTCTTTTTTTTTTTTTTTTTTTTGAGACGGAGTCTTGCTCTGTCACCAGGCTGGAGTGTAGTGGCGTGATCTCAGCTCACTGCAACCTCCACCTCCCGGGTTCAAGTGATTCTTCTGCCTCAGTCTCCCGAGTAGCTGGGACTACAGGTGCGCGCCACCATGCCCAGCTGATTTTTGTGTTTTTAATAGAGATGGGGTTTCGCCATGTTGGCCAAGATGATCTCAATCTCTTGACCTCGTGATCCACCCACCTCGGCCTCCCAAAGTGCTGGGATTACAGGTGTGAGCCACCACACCTGGCCCAATCACACTTTCAATGAGGAATCTTTAGATAGTCTCACATAACCAGACAGGTGCACAAGCACAGGCACTTACTGCTACATTTTTGGTTGTAACAAAAGTTGAAAATGACTTTTAAAAGAATGCTCAAGTCAGGAACTGGTTAGAAAATAGGGTGTGTTCATAGAACGAAATATTATGAGGCTGATTTGGAAAGATATCCAAGATATGAAGTGAGAATAGCAAATTGTACTAGAATATGTATGGTATTACCCATTAGGGTTAAGATGCACATGCAAGCATGTGTGAACACAGACTGACACACACACATAGAAAACTCCTAGAAGGCATATAAAAATCTAGAGAATAGGAATGGAAGCCTCTGTTGGCTTTTTTTTTTTTTTTTTGAGACAGAGTCTTGCTCTGTCGCCCAGGCTGGAGTGCAGTGGCGTGATCTCGGCTCACTGCAACCTCTGCCTCCTGTGTTCAAGTGCTTCTCCTGCCTCAGCCTCCCGAGTAGCTGGGACTACAGGCGTGTGCGACCATGCCCAGCTAATTTTTGTATTTTTAGTAGAGACAGGGTTTCTCCATGTTGGCCAGGCTGGTCTCCAACTCCTGACCTCAGGCGATCCACTTGCCTTGGCCTCCCAAAGTGCTGGGATTACAAATGTGAGCCACTGCACCCAGCCATGAGTATGCATTTTTGTAATTTTTAAAAGGTTGCTAATTTGACCAAAATACATTTTCTTGAAAAGATTAAGATTTGCCTGTAAATCTTTATTTATTTATTTTTTTAGGTTCCTTCAAGATGTCTGCTTTGAAGTTCTGCCTTTATTTAGCTGAGAGATGGCTGCAGAATATCCCATCACAGGTGTGTCTGAACTATCAGATTGGTGGCTTCTCTTCTTCCTAATTAAATTGTACTAGCTTATTTTACCTTCTCATGCTGCCCTGATGCCTAAAATGGAGAAGGAAGACCAAGGCTTTATGTAGGTGCTTAGGAACATAACTGAGGAAGGGAGGGATTGTGATTGATAAAGATGGATGCTTGGCTTCAACTGAGACTTATAAAGTAAGAGTTTCTTTTTGCTTGGAATTGTTTAAAAGGATGAAAAACGTGAAAAAGCCGAGGCTTTGTTGAAGAAGCTTCATATCCAGTACCGGCGATCAGGCACAGAAGCTGTGCTCATAGCCCACAAGCTGAACACTGAGGAATATTTAAGAGTGATCGGAAAGCCAGCACATCTCATTGTCAGTCTCTACGAACATCCTAGCATCAATCAAAGAATTCAGAATTCGTCTGGCACAGATTATCCTGGTGAGGACAAAACTATTTTTTTGTTGTCCAAGAAAAGCTATTATTTTGATTCCCAGTTTTATGTATATATGTACGTGTACATATATATTACATATATATGCTTATATATGTATATGCTTAAACATACTTATGTGTATGCATGTGCATATATACACATACACATATAAGTATTCAATATAAGTATTTAAAACTTGCGTTTTTCTTTTAATTCTTTATTTTGAATATCTTAGATATTCATGCAGCAGCTAAAGAAATAGCTGAAGTCAATGAAATTAATTTGGAAAAAGTCTGGGACATGTTGTTGGAAAAATGGCTATGCCCTTCAACAAAACCTGGTGAAGTAAGTACTTGCTGCCCAAGAGTTGAGTATGCACCGATGACTTCTTCTCAAAGGCTAAATATTTATCCCACATGATAACGGCCTTCTAATTAGGAGCACAGACTCTTCAAAGAAGGAACTTTGTTTTGTTTTGTTTTTGAGACAGAATCTTGCTCTGTTGCCCTGGCTGGAGTGCAATGGCGCAATCTCTGCTCACTACAACCTCCGCCTCCTGGGTACAAGCGATTCTCCTGTCAGCCTCCTGAGTAGCTGGGATTACAGGTGCCCGCTACCCCGCCTGGCTGATTTTTGTATTTTTGGTAGAGACGGGGTTTCACCATGTTGGTCAGGCTAGCCTCGAACTCCTGACCTCATGATCCTCCTGCCTCAGCCTCCCAACGTGCTGGGATTACAGGCGTGAGCCACTGCGCCTGGCCTCTTTTGTTTGTTTTTTACAGACAGAGTCTCACTCTGTCACCCTGGCAAGTGCAATGGCGCAATCATGGCTTACTGCAGTCTTGAACTCCTAGGTTCAAGCAATCCTCCCCACCTCAGCCTCCTGAGTAGCCGGGACTACACATGTGCATCACCATGTGTGGCTAATGTTTTGTTTGTTTGTTTGTTTGTTTGTTTGTTTTGTAGAGACAGGGTCTCTCACTATGTTGGCTGGGCTGGTCTCCAACTCCAGGCCTCAAATGATCTTCCCACCTCGATTTCCCAAAGTGCTGGGATTACAGGCATAAACCACTGTGCCTGTCTGGAACTTTTGTTCATTTTATTACCCTCTGTTATCTGATAAGTTTTAAAGAGATTGTTTACTTTTCTTTTTTTTTGGATACAGAGTTTTACTCTGTCACCCAGTCTGGAGTGCAGTGGCGCGATCTCAGCTCATGGCAGCCTCTGCTGAGGTTCAAGAGATTCTCCCTCCTCAGCTCCCGAGTAGCTGGGATTACAGGCGTGCGCCACTATGCCCAGCTAATTTTTGTATTTTTAGTAGAGATGGGGTTTCACCATGTTGGCCAAGCTGGTCTCAAACTCCCGACCTCAGGTGTTCCACCACGCCTGGCCTGAGGTTGCTTGCTTTTTGTTTACATATTTTGTAGCTGTTTTACCTTTCAATTGATGATTTCAGATGCTGTCTTATATGAAAGAAATGGCCTCTTCTTTTATTCAAAATCATGTGGTTAAGTTTTTGTTTTGAAATAATTTAAAGTGTACAGAAAAGTGCAAAAATAGTAAAAAAAATTCCTATATATACCTTTCACCCATATCCATGAATTTTTAACATTTTGTCATATTTGCTTCATCTCTCCTCTATAATTGATATACATAATATTTTTCTAAACCATTGAAGAGTAAATCACATGTGGCATCCCCCTTTGCCCCCTAAATATTTTAAGGGTATATTTCCCAAGAACAGGATTTTCTCTTATCCAACCATAATATAATTATAAAAATCAGAAATTTAATGGTGATATAATTGAATTTATGGTCCATTTTACAGTTATACCAATTGTCCTAATAATGTTTTTTATAGCAGTTTTCTCCCCCAGGTCTAGGATCTTGTCTAGGACTATGCTTTGCATTTGTTGGTCATGTCTCTAGTCTGCTTTTTTTTTTCTGACACAGTCTGGCTCCATTGCCCAGGCTGGAGTGCAGTGGTGCAATCTCAGCTCACTGCAACCCCCACCTCCTGGGTTCAAGCGAGTCTCATGTCTCAGCCTCCCGAGTAGCTGGGATTACAGGTGCCCACCACCATGCCTAGCTAATTTTTGTATTTTTAGTAGAGATAGGTTTTCACCATGTTGGCTGGGCTGGTCTCGAACACCTGGCCTCATATGTTCCTTCTACCTCAACCTCCCAAAGTGCTGGGATTACAGGCGTGAGCCACCACGCTTGGCCTCTAGTCTGTTTTAATCTACAACAGTTCTGTGACTTTTTCTTGTCTTTTATGATATTGACATTTTTGAAGAGTATAATCCAGCTGTTTCATAAGCTGCCCTCCAATTTGGGCTTGTCTAATACTGCCTCATGATAAGATTCAAATTACTTATTTTTAACATCATACTGCATAAGTTGTATTGTGCCCTCCTCAGGGTATGACATTTGGAGGCACATGAGGTCCCTTTGCCCTCATAGTTGATGTTAATTTAGATAACTTGGTTAAGGTGTTGTCTGTTTGTCTACTCCATAATTGCTATTTTTCCTTTTGCAATTATTAGAGGAAATATTTTGGGATGATACAATATTCGATGCCTCTCCCAACTCCTTTCCTCTACCCCTCCATACCCTGATTTATTGATGTTTTTGAAGAGCACAGGCCAGCCGGTTTATAAAATGTTTCATTTTGGGTCTGCTAATGTTTCCTGTTATTTGATTCAGGTTATGTGCTTTTGGCAAGAATACTGTATAGGTGATGTGTTACTTTCAAAGGATCACACCAGGAAGCGCATAATGTCAGTTTTTCAGAAATAGCATCATTAACATCTAAAATTTAAGATAGGATTCAGCAAATCCAGATCTTCTGTATCATTTCTTCTGAATTTTCAGGCAGAACTTAAGGTAGAGTCTATAATTCCTATATCCACCTAGGCAGATATTCTTGGGGGAACAAAATCTATTTGTAAACAAATAGTGTAATTAACATGATATTAGAGTTTTGTTTGTTTGTTTGTTAGAGCAATGGCATGATCTCAGTTCACTACAGCCTCCACCTCCCCGGCTTAAGTGATTCTCGTGCCTCAGTCTCCAGAGTAGCTGGGACACCTGTAGTCCCAGCTACTTTCAAAAAATTACCTGGCCAGGCACGGTGGCTCATGCCTGTAATCCCAGCACTTTGGGAGGCCGAGGTGGGCGGATCACGAGGTCAGGAGATCAAGACCATCCTGGTGAACACGGGGAAACCCCGTCTCTACTGAAAATACAAAAAAAATTAGCCGGGTGTGGTGGTGGGTGCCTGTAGTCCCAGCTTCTAGGGAGGCTGAGGCAGGAGAATGGCGTTAACCCGGGAGGTGGCAGAGCTTGCAGTGAGCGGAGATCGCGCCACTGCACTCCAGCCTGGGCGACAGAGCAAGACTGCGTCTCAAAAAAAAAAAAAAAAATTACCTGTGCCTGGCTAATTTTTTTAGTACTTTTAGTGGAGATGGGTTTTCGCCATGTTGCCCAAACTGGTCTCAAACTCCTGAGCTTAGGTGATTCACCCACCTCGGCCTCCCAAAGTCCTGGGATTACAGGTGTGAGCCACTGCACCCAGCCACCATTAGGTTTTTAATTAGCAATTTTTATATCATTTGGCATTTGATTCAACAACGATTTTTAAAGTATTTACCAAGAGCATGGACTGTGCTTCAGTGGAAACAGGAGTTAGAAACCTATCTTGGCCACGTAGAATATGTGGTTGAGTTTTAGAAACCAGCCTTTACAGATGTTTTAACTTATATGTAAGTTCAAGGTACACACTGAAAGTTCCTTGAGGCCAGAAACTGCATGTATACATAGCACCTAGCACAGTACTTTGTAAATCCCAATAGATATATACTGAATTAACATATGGTTCATTTAAAATTCATGGAGTCTTTTCCTTTTAAAAATTATATAATATGGGGCTGGGCAAGGTAGCTCGTACCTGTAACCTCAGCACTTTGGGAGGCCGAGGTAGGAGGATTGTTTGAGGCCAGGGGTTTGAGACCAGCCTGAGCAACATAGCGAGACCTCCATCTCTACAAAAATTTTAAAAACTAGCCAGGTGCCATGGTGTGCACCTGTGGTCCCAGCTACTTGGGAGGCTGAGGCAAGAGGATTGCTTGAGTATAGGAGGTTGAGGCTGCAGTGAGCTGTGGTTGTGCCACTGTACTCTGGCCTGAGTGACAGAGTTAGACCCTGTCTCCAAAAATAAAAATAAATCAAAATAAAAATCCAAGGCATGCAAGCTCCAGGAGGACAGGAACATTTGCTTTATTTACTCAGGCAATCCATATACTTAGAATTGTGCCTATCATATAGTAAGTGCTCAGTGAATATTTGTTGAGTGAACAGATGTGAGTAGACCCATCATTCAAGCAGAAATCTTTTCATAGAAAAGTAATCATTTATGTTATAATTTTTCTATGTAAACATAATCTTGTATATTAGGTTTTTTTATCTAATAGATTTTCAGAGAGATGTTTATTTAGTCATAAACTTTTCGGTTTTTGACCTTTTTTTCCTACCTTTTCAAAGAAACCATCAGAATTATTTGAACTTCAAGAAGATGAAGCCCTACGAAGGTACTCTTTTCCTTTACTTGTATTCACCTATATCATGATGCAAAATAGAAATTTTACCAGTACGTTTTTCAGCAGTTGATTTTTTTAAAGGGCTTTCTTGATAAAACTCGGGTTAGAGTCTATGAGATGAATCAGTTCATTAATACATGGCTAGGAGTCTCTCCAGTGGAAAACATCAGAGCCAGCCAAGATCTAGAATTTCTGAACTCCTACGAGGGCGAGGGTTCCTAGCACACCTTTAACTGGAAGGTGCCTCTCAAGCAAAAGAAACTTCTTTCTTAGCTAGGACTTTGGCCCCAGACCTCTTTATGTTCTCTTACCATGCTAAACTGGGTTGGTTCAGATATAGGCTTTTTGCTCTTCTAACCTGTGACTGAGACCTAGTAAGGCGCATTGATTTTATCTAATGTGCTAGGTCTGATTGGTCATGGCTTGTATTCTTGAGAAGACTCTTATCTGGGCCCAAGTCAGAATGAATGTAGCAATCCATTAATGATGCCTGGCACAGGCTTGGATAAGGAAGCATGGTGGCTCACATGCCAGCCAGCTTTTTGTCTTTCTAACCTAAACCAAAAGTAGGCCAAGTGGCCTGGGAGGCCCTGTGTCCAACCTCAGCCTTGGAGAACTGATAGAAAAGACATGGAAAGACAACCCCAAGAAATGGATTCCTTCTGGTTTGGAGCAAGCAGAGCTGTCTTAACCACCCATACCATGCCCTCTTTCCCTCTGAACCCCCACCTTGGCCTCATTTAGTCTTTTAAGGGAAGGGCCACCTTTGTTCAAACAAGAGGTAGCTGCTGGTATGTCTACCTGAACTAGCCACATGGAAAGTCTTGGAGGGAAACGATTTAAAGAGAGGAGAGAAAAAGGAAATCCCAAAAGGCTACTTAATGCAAAATTCATAATGTGCTCCTTTTTCCACTAAAAGCTCTGCCTCACCCCTCCTCCAGCCGGCCTGATTCATCCTCCCTTCCCAGAGAGGGGCCAGCCTGCCCTGGGTCTGGAGGTTGAAATGGGCCGCTAACAAGGTCCTGCATACCAAACACAGAATTTCCCATGTGTAGCATTCAAGAGACTTTACAGCTACGGTTTGTATTAATTTCTTAAATAGAATTTAAGGGACCAGAGATTGACTGGCTATTCTATAGATGAGGAAGCTGAAGCCTGGCATCTGTTGCATGTATTATCATCTTTAGCAATGAAAGAACTCAAGAAAAGATTGAGCATTCTTTAAAGGGGGAAGCACCAATGTCATTGACCCATTATCCTTCTGATCTGCCTTTGAATTGTTTAATGACCGTTCCATGGATGATAAGTCTGTTGTTTTGGTAATCCATCACTAAATTTTAAAATAACTGTAATTAAAAATTTTTTTCCAGAGTGCAGTATCTCCTCCAGTCTCGTCCAATTGATTATAGTTCAAGAATGCTGTTTGTATTTGCAACATCAACTACAACCGTAAGCTCTAGAAACTTAATCCAAACTCTTCTGTGCATCTCAGCTTAACATTTTTTCCTGTTTATTTACCATGCTTGATTGCATTAACAGATGATTCAGATAATGCTCACATACATATGTATTCTAAGTCTGTCTAATCTCCTAAGCAAGCATTGTATTTTGCACCATGCTCCATTTAGTGCTGGCCTCTGCAACATCTGCTTAGCATGCTGAATGATGCACCTATTGACAGTTTCCACTGGCTGTCTGCATTCACAGTGGTTAACTCCCTGGTCAGTCCACATTCCTGAAGCCAGGAGCCAAACAAACTGGCCACGAACAAGTCTCCACCATGGCCTAATCCGACTGCGTGCTCTGGTCAGACCACCCCTTCTGCCCTCTAAATTCTAGCTAGATTGAACTTGCAATTTCCCCTAACGGCAACATGACCTGTAGCTTCAGGTTCTTGCCTGTAGAAATGTCCTCTGAGGCAACTGGAGCAGAGAGAGGAGAAGGGGGTGGAGCCAGTAGTAGGCAAATGATTCTCAGAGAAAAGGAAGAAAAGGAAGTCTGAGGTGCTGATTTTAAAGTCCCATGACAAAAAGGAAAAAGCCACCCCTTATTTTCTCTGCATGTAAAGACTTATGACCTAAAAATGGTATTCCATGAAAGGTGGCTAGTGCAGCTCACAGCTCAGCTGTGTCCATGCTTTTCCTTGCAGTCTGCCTTATGTGTACTTCCCATTAATTAGTATTAGCATGTGTTCAAATGGGAATTCACATTAGTATGATATACAGTAATCCCTCCATATCTGTGGGAGGACTGGTTCCAGGACCCCCAAGGATACCAAAATCTGAGGACGCTCAAGTCTTTTATATAAAATGGTGTCGTATTTGCATGTCACCTACACACATCCTCCTATGTACCTTAAATCATCTCTAGATTACTTATAACGCAATGCCTGCAAATCACTTCATCCCCATGGATTCAGTGTAGTACTTGGCATACAGCAAATTCATGTTTGGTTTTTAGAACTTTGTGGAATTTTTTTTTTTTCTTGAATATTTTTGATACACTGTTGGTTGATTCCATGAATACAGAACCCACAGAAACTGGGGGCCAACTGTGGATCCAAAAGTTGAGGTTTAGTAAAATTAATTTTTACTGCTTCATCAAGAACATTTTTTTTTTTTTTGAGATGGAGTCTTGCTCTGTTGCCCAGGTCAGAGAGCAGTGGCACAATCTTGGCTCACCACAACCTCCGCCTCCTAGGTTCAAGTGATTTTCCTGCCTCAGCCTCCTGAGTAGCTGGGATTACAGGCACATGTCACCATGCCTGGCTAATTTTTGTATTTTTAGTAGAGACGGGGTTTCACCATGTTGACCTGGCTGGTCTTGAACTCCTGACCTCAGGTGATCCACCCGCCTCGGACTCCCAAAGTGCTGGGATTACAGGCGTGAGCCACTACACCCAGCCCATCAAGAATATTCTTTTTTTTTTTTTTTTTTTTTTTTTTTTTTTTTTTTGAGACGGAGTCTGGCTCTGTTGCCCAAGCTGGAGTGCAGTGGCCGGATCTCGGCTCACTGCAAGCTCCACCTCCTGGGTTTACGCCATTCTCCTGCTTCAGCCTCCCGAGTAGCTGGGACTACAGGCGCCCGCCACCTCACCCGGCTAGTTTTTTTGTATTTTTTTAGTAGAGATGGGGTTTCACCATGTTAGCCAGGATGGTCTCGATCTCCTGACCTCGTGATCCGCCTGTCTCGGCCTCCCAAAGTGCTGGGATTACAGGCTTGAGCCATCGCGCCCGGCCAAGAATATTCTTAAGTGAAATTTGTCTTTGTTTTTTTGTTTGTTTTGTTTTGTTTTTTGAGACAGAGTCTCACTCTGTCGCCCAGGCTGGAGTAGTGCAACAGTGTGATCTCGGCTCACTGCAATCTCCACCTCCAGGTTCAAGTGATTCTCCTGCCTCAGCCTCCTGAGTAGCTGGGATTACAGGCACGTGCCACCACACCTGGCTAAGTTTTGTATTTTTAGTAGAGATAGGGGTTTCACCATGTTGATCAGGCTGGTCTTGAACTCCTGACCTCGTGATACACCTGTCTTGGCCTCCCATAGTGCTGGGATTACAGGCGTGAGCCACTGTGCCCGGCCATGTCTTTAGTTTTCAATACTGCCAGAGCATGCCTGTAAACACAAGGGTTACAACAACAGTTGGGGGCCCTGCCTCCATTCTGCCTGCAATTTCACCCACCATTGCTTTTGCACAGTTAGTGCAAATATCAACACAGTGTAAAGGCAAATAACATCTTAGTGTCATGAAAACAGCTTTGACCCTTTCCCTCCTGAAGGAGTCTCCGGAATGCTCCTCCAGGGGTCCATGGGCCACATGTTAAGAACCACTGTTACAGTGCATTCCATAACTGCAGAGATTGACTTTTCATTTTAAAATAATGACGTTGTTTATGTTGCCTATGTTGAAACTCATTTACCCAACTACAATGTGCAGGTGTTCAACTCTCCAAACCTCTTTTGGTTTTGCAGACATTAGGTATGCATCAGTTAACTTTTGCCCATAGAACTCGAGCTCTTCAGTGTCTCTTCTATTTGGCTGACAAGGAAACTATAGAATCACTCTTTAAAAAACCCATTGAAGAAGTGAAGTAAGTAGAAATGTTTAAATTGTAATAAATAGGAAACACATCATTTTTTGGAGCTGTACCTTTTAAGCCCTGAATTCAGAAGAGCGTAGTAGAGTAGCTGTGTGAATACAGTTCTGTTGCCTTGAATATCCTTGACATTTTGGCAAAGGGAAAATAGGGCTTTGAGAACATCTTGTTTCCATCGTTTCTTGGAGGCATTTAGAAACTCAATGTTTTGTTTATCTTGTTCAAATTGATTTCTATCTAATGTTATTATATATTCAGGGAATATATTTAGAAGTCCAAAATGGACATTTAAAACAAACTGGCCTAATATTTCCATATGGTAGTTTTTATTTTAAATGTAAATGTGACCTATGAGAATGATTCTTAGAAACATTTCTGTTTTCCAGATCTTATCTGAAATGTATAACTTTTCTGGCATCATTTGAGACTTTGAATATCCCCATCACATACGAATTATTTTGCAACAGTCCTAAGGAAGGAATGATTAAGGGCCTGTGGAAGAACCACAGCCACGAGTCCATGGTAGGTACACCTCACTGCCGCATTCCCAATTCCCTGCCCCTACTCAGAATCCTGAAAGAGAAAACCAGGAACAGTCTTTTTTTTGTTTTTGTTTTTTTTTAGACAGAGTTTTGCGCTGTTGCCAAGGCCACAGTATAGTGGCGTGATCTCAGCTCACTGCAGCCTCTGTCTCCTGGGTTCAAGCCTCAGCCTCCCAAGTAGATGGGATTATAGGCACCTGCCCACCACACCTGGCTAATTTTTGTATTTTTAGTAGAGCTGAGGTTTCACCATATTGGCCAGGCTGGTCTCAAATTCCTGATCTAAGGTGATCCACCCACCTGGGCCTCCCAAAGTGCTGGGATTACAGGCGTGAGCCACTGCGCCCGACCGGAACAGTATTTATCCCTGAACAACTCTACTGCTCTGAGACCTTTCTACTCTCCTGTCCCAGTGTGTGGATGGATAAGGCAATGTGGAAGGTCCTTTTACCTCTTTTGCCTTAAGGTCCACCAGTTAAAGTCATCCCTGCCAACCAGAGAGAGCACTTCTATAATCCCTTCCACAGCTTATCCTTATCTGTACAGGCAGAGGAGACTGTCCGGTAGAGAGAGGATATCGTTTATCTTCTTCTTAGTTGCCTATGGGAATTTAGTCTCTGAGGCAGTGGAGGCTGGGGCAGGAAGGTTTTTTGGTCCAACAGGCAAACTTTTTCAATAGAAGAAAGAAAGGGGGAGATGTCTGAGGTGGTGTCTTGGGTCCGTGATAGCAAGAAAAAGAATCTCTTTTTTGGCCGGGCGCGGTGGCTCAAGCCTGTAATCCCAGCACTTTGGGAGGCCGAGACGGGCGGATCACGAGGTCAGGAGATCGAGACCATCCTGGCTAACACGGTGAAACCCCGTCTCTACTAAAAAATACAAAAAACTAGCCGGGCGAGGTGGCGGGCGCCTGTAGTCCCAGCTACTCGGGAGGCTGAGGCAGGAGAATGGCGTAAACCCGGGAGGCGGAGCTTGCAGTGAGCCGAGATCGCGCCA
The DNA here is from genome assembly GCF_024542745.1 of Macaca thibetana thibetana. Taxonomy (NCBI): domain Eukaryota; kingdom Metazoa; phylum Chordata; class Mammalia; order Primates; family Cercopithecidae; genus Macaca; species Macaca thibetana. Next base: position 118,965,554 of record NC_065588.1, read on the forward strand.
CTGCACTCCAGCCTGGGTGACAGAGACAGACTCCGTCTCAAAAAAAAAAAAAAAGAATCTTTTTTGTTGTTTCTTTCATTAGGAAGATGGGGGCCTTCAATAGACATTCGCAGATTAGAAGCACATTTTGTGGCCGGGTACGGTGGCTCATGCCTGTAATCCCAGTACTTTGGGAGGCCAAGGCGGGTGGATCACCTCAGGTCAGGAGTTCAAGACCAGCCTGGCCAACATGGTGAAACCCCGTCTCTACTAAAAATACAAAATTAGCCAGGCGTGATGGCGGCCACCTGTAATCCCAGCTGCTCAGGAAGCTAAGGCAGGAGAATTGCTTGAACCCGGGAGGGGGAGGTTGCGGCGAGCTAAGATCATGCCACTGCACTCCAGCCTGGGCAACGGAGTGAGACTCCATCTCAAAAAAAAAAAAAAAAAAAGCAGCATATTTTGTATTAAGCTGCCCTGCTTTTCCAAAGATGGCTTGATTTACTGGTTTGTTGGAGCAGCATGATTTTTTTCTTTTTTTGGCTTCAGGCAGTAAGATTGGTGACTGAGCTGTGTTTAGAATACAAAATCTATGACCTGCAGCTTTGGAATGGACTCTTGCAAAAGCTTCTGGGCTTCAATATGGTAAGTAAGACTCAATACCCTGGACTGAATATATCTGAAAGCTTTTGCACAGCATCCCCTAAACATTTTGGATTGATACTTGTTATGGAACAGATTTATGCTGAAAACACAGTCACTCTCACTGAGTTCATGCCAAACTTAAAGAACTTGGTGTTAGGCCAGAGAATGCAAAATCCAAAATGACATAAATTTCACTGGAAACAAATGGAAGGTTTCCTAGCCTTTTTTGATATTTATGAACTTGTAAGTGAACTTCTCTGGCAGTTATCATGGAAGATAAAGTTTTACCAGTACTTTTTCTGGAACTTTAAGATGCGGTATTTCACATTGAAATTTTCCATTTTGGTGGTCTTTAGAACTTTCTTATTTTTAATTTTTTACAGATTCCTTATCTAAGGAAAGTTTTAAAAGCCATTTCCAGTATCCATTCTTTATGGCAGGTATGTAGCTTTTTAAAATAAATTTTATTGAATTTAGTCTTTATACTTTCTGGCCTTGTGACTGCTGGGGACACCGGATTAAGCAGTCAGCTCCTTCGTAAAGAACAGAACTGAGCCAAGTACAGTGGCTCACTCCTGTAACCCCAAAGCTTTGGGAGGCCAAGGCAGAAGGATCACTTGAGCCCAGGAGTTTGAGGCTGCAGTGAGCCATGATTGCACCATCGCACTCCAGCTCCAGCCTGGGCAACAGAGCTAGATCCTTTCCCTAGAATAAAGGAAGAAGAAACAGAACTGATCAGCTGTAGGATGATTAAAGTTGTGCCTGGACCCGTTAATACTCAGCTCACATCACCTCCTGAAGATACCACTTTCCTGAGTTTTCCAGGCCTCACAAGTCACACCTTTATTTATGCTCTCAAGACATTTTGGCTCCACTCTGACTTTTGTCACCATATAATTAATTTTCATTACATGTTGGGCTGCCCCTCACAGACTTTGAAGATCTTTCACATCAGATACCCTGGCTTGTTCATCTTTTCTACATTTCACATAAGTTGTGTACCCATATAAGCAAAATATATATTATGTAGAAATATATAATTTATTCTTTGTTTAATAAATTAGGACAATATAGAAATATGCCGAGTAAAACATGAAAATTCCCTCTTACTATTTTCCTTCATAATTATCTTCCTAAGGGAATGACTGCTTACAATTTCCTATGGATTCTAGAGATTTCCTGTTTTGTTTTGTTTTGTTTTGTTTTGTTTTGTTTGAGCCAGAGTCTCGCTCTGTCACCCAGGCTGGAGTGCAGTGGCGCCATCTTGGCTCACTGCAAGCTCCACCTCCCGGGTTCACGCCATTCTCCTGCCTCAGCCTCCTGAGAAGCTGGGACTACAGGTGCCTGCCACCACGCCCAGCTAATTGTTTGTATTTTTAGTAGAGACGGTATTTCACCGTGTTAGCCAGTATGGTTGCGATCTCCTGACCTCGTGATCCACCCGCTTTGGCCTCCCAAAGTGCTGGGATTACAGGCGTAAGCCAACGTACCTGGCCGAGATTTCCTGTTTTACAGGCACGTGTGTATGTGTGTGCATATCTACAGTGTATATATACATTTTTGCACACATAAATGCAATCACATTCTGAACAAAGTGTTGTTTTCACATAACAATGGTCTCTGGAGATTGTTCCATATCAGCACTTGTAGATCTAATTGTTTTATTGAGATACAGTTCACATGTAAAATTTATCCTTTTGAAGTACACAATGAAGTAGTTTTTGGTATATGCACAAAGTTGTATGGTCTCACCATTATCTAATTCCAGAACATTTTCCTCACGCCAAAAAAATTCATATCCATTAGCAATCATTCCCCATTCCCCACTCCCTCCAGCCCCCAGTGACCACTAATCTACTTTCTGTCCATGAATTTGCCTATTCTGGACATTTTGTATCAATGGAGTCCCACACTATGTGGGATTTCCTGTCTAGCTTCTTTCACTCAGCATCATGTTTTAAGGTTCATCCACATTGTAGCATGGATCAGAACTTCATTCCTCTTTCTTTTTTTTTTTTGAGACAGGGTCTGGCTCTGTCGCCCAGGCTGGAGTACAGTGGCATGATCTCGGCTCACTACAAGCTCCGCCTCCCGGGTTCACACCATTCTCCTGCCTCAGTCCCAAGTAACTAGGACTACAGGCACCCGCCACCACACCCAGCTCATTTTTTGTATTTTTAGTAGAGACTGGGGTTTCACCGTGGACTCGATCTTCTGACCTCGTGATCCGCCCGCCTTGGCCTCCCAAAATGCTGGGATTACAAGCATGAGCCATTACACCCGGCCACTTCATTCCTCTTTTTTGCCAAATAATGTTCCATTGTTAACTGAACATATTTTCATTTCTCTTGAGTGTATACCTAGGAGTGGACTTGTTGGGTCTTACAGTAACTCTGTGTTTAGCCTTTTGAGGCATTTTATTTTTAATGCTTGATTATTCTCCATAATATGTAGTAAAATATACCCGAAGTTATTTAACCACTCCTCTATTGATAGAAGTTTACATTTTCTTTCCTCTTTTTTTCTTTGAATATATAGAGATGGGGGTCTTGCTGTGTTGCCTAGGCTGGTCTTGGAACTCCTGAGCCCAAACAATCCTCCTGCCTTGGCCTCCCAAAGTACTGGGATTACAGGTGTGAGCCACCACGCCTGGCCAGTGTTCTTTCCTTATTCACCTTCTTGAAATTCTTTCTCTTGTCCCCTTCCTCCTTTCCTGTGGCCCTGGCACATAACCGGCTAAGGATTAATTTTCTTTTCTGAGTTGGGTTCTGACTTTTTGCCAAATGGAACAATAATGAATCAGCCAGGATTGTATAGTGAGATCCTGAAAGATACAGTTGTGAAGAACATTATGCTAGAACCTTAATCATCTCAAACAGGGAGATTATGATTTTAGTCATCTGGAATATAAACTATAAATGTACAGTTTTGTGACCATTTATCAGTGGCCTCTGGAGAGTGTTTCATATCAGCACATAGTGATCTATCTAATTTTTTTGTTGAGATACAATTCACTTGTAAAATTCGTCCTTTTGAAAGTATACAATCAAGTAGATTCTGGTATATTCATAAAATTGTACAACCATCACCATTATCTAATTTCAGAACATTTAGGCTGCAGTTTAGAAAGAGTTCATAATATCTTTTTGGAGATGGAGTTTTGCTCTGTTGCCCAGACTGGAGTGCAATGGTGTGATCTCAGCTCACTGCAACCTCCACCTCCCAGGTTCAAGCGATTCTTGTGTCTCAGCCTCCCGAGTAGCTGGGATTACAAGCATGCACAACCATGCCTAGCTAATTTTTGTGTTTTTAGTAGAGACGGGGTTTTGCCATGTCGGCCAGGCTGGTTTCGAACTCCTGACCTCAAGTGATTCACCTGCTTCAGCCTTTCAAAGTGCTGGGATTATAGGTGTGAGCCACTGCACCCGGGCTAGACTGCAAATTAAAGAGAGTCTGTAATATCCTTAACATGAATATCCCAAACGTGGACTTGTTTTCACAGGTTCCCTACTTCAGCAAAGCATGGCAGCGTGTGATACAGATACCACTGCTTTCAGGTATTTCACTCTCCTCTGAAACATTCGCTACAGCATTTTATAGTTGAGTGTGTGTATATCATGGTTGGTTTTTTTTTTATCTTCAGCTTCTTGTCCCTTAAGTCCTGATCAGCTGTCAGATTGTTCTGAGAGTCTCATCGCTGTCCTCGAGTAAGTAAAATGTTTGTTCTACCAAAAAAAAAGAGTTTGTTGCTTATAAGATTCCTTTCTAATAGATATCTCTTATGAGTAATTCCTTTTTGTTAGGAAGTTAAGCATAACACTTGTTTTTGTTTTGTTTTGTTTTTTTGAGACGGAGTCTCGCTCTGTCGCCCAGGCTGGAGTGCAATGGTGCAATCTCGGCTCGCTGCAACCTCCGCCTCCCAGATTCAAGCAATTCTCCTGCCTCAGCCTCTTGAGTAGCTGGGATTACCGGCACGTGCCACCACTCCTGGCTAATTTTTGTATTTTTACTAGAGACGGGATTTCCAGAGTGTTGGGATTACAGGCATGAGCTGTCCCGTGAGTAGCTGGGATTACAGGCACACACCACCACACCCGGCTAATTTTTGTAGTTTTAGTAGAGACGGCCTCCGAAATTGCTGGGATTACAGGTGTAAGCCACTGCACCCGGCAACACTTGTTTTTATACCAAAATATCTCAATTATTTTTACAATGTCTACTTCCCATGTGTTGTGCGACTAGTAAACTGAACATTCTCTAAATTGAGTACCTACTGTCTATATGAGCATAGAGTACTTTTGGTGACTACCCTAAATCATACAGCATTGTCACATAGATTTTGAGTCTTCTGGCTGGGTGCGGCGGCTCACACCTGTAACCCCAGCACTTTGGGAGTCTGAGGCGAGTGGATCACTTGAGGTCAGGAGTTTGAGATCAGCCTGACTAACGTGGTGAAACCCCATCTCTACTAAAAATACAAAAATGAGCTGGGCGTGGTGGCGCATGCCTGTAATCCCAGCTACTCAGGAAGCTGAGGAGGAATCGCTTGAACCCGGGAGGTGTTGGTCGCAGTGAACTAAGATCACGTCCAGCCTGGGTGATAGAGCTAGACTGTTTCTCAAAAAAAGAAAAAAAAAAGTTTTTGAGTCTTCTGAGGATTTAGAAGCCTATCTTTAGGCATCTGTTGGCTTTCAGACATAATCATGGTATAGCAAACAGTAGTCCGTGTTCCCGTGGGTAGATTCTTTTATTCCGTGTAGAATGCCGTCAAAGACTCATGTTACTCATTCCTAAGCATATGTCATGAACCAGCACTTTAGTGTTTAAAATTATTGAAAGCCTGGACAGGTAAATGACTATGGAAAGCTAGAAAGGCCAATATAATCTAGTGAATCTGACAGATTATTAACTAATTAATGTGCTCTCTTGAAGATGTCCAGTCTCAGGTGATCTTGACCTGATTGGAGTCGCCAGGCAATATATCCAATTAGAACTTCCAGCTTTTGCATTAGCTTGTCTGATGCTCATGCCCCACTCAGAGAAAAGACACCAGCAAATTCAGGTATGGTGCACATGATTCCTCTGGGCTGCCAAGGAAATAGAAGGTCTCATCTTGCATGTCCCTTGCAAAAGGTCGCATTTTCATTTCAGCAAACCTGTAAAGCATGCATACATCAGATATGTGTGAAGCTTGTATGGGGACTTAGTGGGAGGTAAGACTGAAAGATAAAGTCCAGCTGAGGGATGTCCTACAAGGGGTTTGGGCCTTATTGTCTATCAGTGGGGAAACAAGTGATTATTTTAGAACAGCAAACTGAAATGATGAAGGAAGTATTTTAGAAAGAATAACCCATTAACCCATGTAGACTTGGTCAGAGGAGAAGACAAGAAGGGAAACTCTTGGGAAGCTGTTGCATTTGAGTAGAATTTTACCCCACTTGATCTCTTCATATCAGCCTTGTGCATAGGCAGGGAAGGCTTGGGGGTTCAGTACCCACAGTAGAGTCTGGTAATGAACTTGAACAAGATGAGAAGGCTACAAGGAAAGCAGCTGACTTAGCAATTGAATGTGGGAGATAAAAGAAGGGGAGAGTCAGATTTTATGTGTGGGTGCCCATCAGAGGGAGCCACGAGCATTTTGGGGACAGAACTTTTAAAAATAACTCTCATTTCCTTTATAATAGAGAACAAGTAGAACAAAGCATTTTGGAATGTTTTACAGTTATCTGTTATCTTCCCTGTAGGTAGACATACCAGTAGATAGAGATCTACATAAATGAACATGCATGCATTCATGCTTTTTTTTTTTTTTTTTAAGAGAGTCTCTCTCTGTCACCCAGGCTGGAGTGCAGTGGCGCAATCTCAGCTCACTACAACCTGCCTCCCGGATTCAAGTGACTCCCAAGTAGCTGACATTACAGGCTCCCGCCACCACACCCAGCTAACTTTTGTATTTTTAGTAGAGACAGGGTTTTGCCATTTTGGCCAGGCAGGTCTCGAACTCTTGACCTGAGGCAATCCAGTGGCCTTGGCCTCCCAAAGTGTTGGGATTATAGGCATGAGCCACTGCGTCCAACTGAACATGCATATTTTTTTTTTGTCATTTGGTCTATTAATTATATTTTTTAAAGCCACCTGTTCTTGTCTTTGACTTTTTCCCCTCTTTTCATCATTCGTACACTCATTCCTTGATGCCATTCTGTGTTTCAGTATTTAAATATATTTATTTTGGCACTTAGAATAACAAAATACCTGATCAACAGCTCTTGCTGTTGGAATAAGTAATAACACTTTTCTATTAATTCTGCTTTGATTTTTCTCTAGAATTTTCTGGGTTCGTGTGACCCTCAGGTTATTTTAAAGCAATTGGAAGAGCATATGAACACAGGCCAGCTAGCAGGATTTTCACATCAAGTAAGAGGCGATTTCATTTCATTTTCCCAAACCAAGATTAAGCTGAAAACTGCTATGTCTAGCTGTTTGTTTATGTATAGAATTATTTTGCTTCTATTAAAACCTCAGTAAATTTTTTAAAAGGCAGGGACCCTGAGGGTCTTGTTGACTACTGTGCTCCATGGAAAATTTGTAGCCTTAAGTGCTTTTAATTGAAAACAGATCTTCTTCCTCATAAAAAGTCTCAAAGCGCAAAACAACAATTACTTTATTTATTGACTGATGCTGACAGGCCTCCTTTCCCTTTTTACCCCCTCAAAAAAGAGGCGCAGTCATAATGCAGTGCTAATTGGACTTCTGATTGTAACAGTGTTTTGATATTGAATAAAGCCTTGATACCTGTCATTCTATAGATTAGAAGTCTGATTCTAATAGATGAGAAGTCTGATCTTAATGATACGTGTCATTCTATAGATTAGAAGTCTGATTCTGAATAGTATCATCAGTAAGAAGGAGTTTGGGATTTTGGCAAAGACCAAATACTTTCAAATGTTGAAGATGCATGTGATGAATACCAACAATATCACTGAACTAGTAAACTATTTGGCAAATGACTTAAGGTAAGTTTATTTTCAAAAAGCAACTTACTGTGGAATTTCCTTAAAATCTATCTTTGTAAGCTGGGCATGGACATAGAGAAACCGTGTCTCTACTAAAAATACAAAATTAGCTGGGCATGGTGGCACCTTCCTGTAATCCCAGCCACTCGGGAGGATGAAGCAGGAGAATCACTTGAACCCTGGAGGCAGAGGTTGCAGTGAGCTGAGATCGTGCCATTGCACTCTAGCCTGGGCAACAAGAGCGAAACTCTGCTTCAAAAAAAAAAAAATCTATCTTTATGTTGGAGGAAAATGTCAACTGTAGAGCTATTTTGTTGTAATTAAAAGCTCAAAATATTACATCTCTCATTACTGCACATATCCAAAAGTTAATCATTTAATAACCCAATTTCTTAGAACCTGACCTTAAAATCTGACAATTAAACAGGTCATCTGAATCCCCAAATCGAATGTCTCATAGCCCTGCTCTAAATCCTGCATTACAATTTTATGTCTTAGATACTTGCTCAGAACATTAATGACTTTATGTAACATCATTTTTGTTAAACCTGGTTATCTAATTTTCTAGCACCCACAAGTTTAGAAACAATAATCTTCTTGGGATAGAGCTGGGGATGGATACGGAAACTGAATGGGAGAAGGAAGAAATGGGCTGACTCTAAAGAAAGGGAAGTTCAAGACTGCAGTACACACCATATCCATCCCTGCATGTGGTCTAGCCGTGCTGGCGCTTGAGAGGTCTTTCTTTCTCGTTTCCATTCCATGGATTTCCATCTGCTTGTTTATCTCTTGTGATCCAGCCATAATTAGATATTGTCATTTTTGAGCAAGTATTTTTTGAGTTATAATTGATACATAGAATAAGCTGGACATATTTGAAGTCTGCAGTTTAATAAATTTTGACATGTGTATACCTATGAAGCCATCACCACAATCAAGAGAGTGAACATACTATCTCCGAAAGTTTCCTCATGCCCTCTGTGAAGTTGATTACATGAGTTAGGTCATTCTTGTGATACCCAAATACATCAGAGCGGCCTGGGGAAAAGCACTCAGAGTCCAAAACATGGCTCCAAAAACGTAATTCTGGCTGGGCGCAGTGGCTTAAGCCTGTAATCCCAGGACTTTGGGAGGCCAAGGTGGGTGGATCACCTGAGGTTAGAAGTTCAAGACTAGCCTGGCCAACATGATGAAACTTGTCTCTACTAAAAATACAAAAAGTTAGCCGAGTGTGGTGGCGCATGCCTGTAATCCCAGCTGCTCAGGAGGCTGAGGCAGGAGAATCGCTTGAACCCAGGAGGTGGAGGTTGCAGTGAGCAGAGATGGCACCATTGCACTCCAGCCTGTGCAACAAAGTGAAACTCCATCTCACACACACACAAGAAAAGAATAATGTGTAACCTGTCTCTTTTTCATAAAATCTCTAACCTTCTCTTTGTTCTTTGGACAATCCAGAGACTACCCAGTCTATGTATATGCCCCAAATTGGAATTCTTTTTTCCCAAATAAAACATTTTTTTTTTTTTTTTTTTTTTTTTTTTGAGACTGAGTCTGGCTCTGTCGCCCAGGCTGGAGTGCAGTGGCCGGATCTCAGCTCACTGCAAGCTCCGCCTCCCGGGTTTACGCCATTCTCCTGCCTCAGCCTCCGGAGTAGCTGGGACCACAGGCGCCCGCCACCTCGCCCGGCTAGTTTTTTTATTTTTTAGTAGAGACGGGGTTTCACCGTGTTAGCCAGGATGGTCTCGATCTCCTGACCTTGTGATCCGCCCGTCTCAGCCTCCCAAAGTGCTGGGATTACAGGCTTGAGCCACCGTGCCCGGCTCCCAAATAAAACATTAAATTTAGAGATTGGTCTTTACTTTTAATTTTGACTTCAACGCCTCTTTTTCTTTCTTTTTGAGATAGGGTCTTGCTTTGTCAGTCAGACTGGAGTGCACAAACATGGCTCACTGCTGCCTCAACATCCTGGGTTCAAGCGATCCTCCCACCTCAGCCTCCAGAGTAGCTGAGACTACAAGTGTGCGACGCCATACCTGGCTAATTTTATATTTTTTTGTAGAGATAGGGCTTTGCCATGTTGCCCAGGCTGGTCTCCAACTCCTGGACCCAAGCCATCTGCACATCTTGGCCTCCCTGAGTGCCGGGATTATAGGTACGAGGCACTCTGCCTAGCCTAACACTTCTTTTTCTTTTTGATTTTGTAGTTTAGATGAAGCTTCAGTCTTGATAACTGAATATTCAAAGCACTGCGGGAAACCTGTGCCTTCAGAAGCCGCTCCCTGTGAAATTCTGAAGGTAAAGCTGATGGAGAGTTCTTAGGTTCTAACTTGACATTGTTTATATTCCTAGGGCCTTAAAATTGACCAACCTTTTCTAGTGTTGTGGAGATAAATGTATTTTTATGTGTAACTGTAATTTTTATATTTTACTTGGTGTGCTCTAAACTAGAAATCAAGAGGCCACAGTTCTAATCTCAGCCCTGCCACTGGGCAGCAAAGCCTAGTGTGGGCTTAGTCTTCAGATCTGGACCCCATGGTCTCTCAGGTGCTTTCCAGCATTACCATTCTTCATAAGGTGGTATTTTTAATATTGAAGCAGATGAAAAACTGAATTCTAAAGGTGTTGATTACTGTCATGCTTGGGTATTAATTGCTTTTTAAATTAATTATTATTCTTTAATTACCTAAAACGTATGTTCACTGCAGAAAAAAAAGAAGTATGACCAGGCACGGTGGCTCACACATGTAATCCCAGCACTTTGGGAGGCCAAGGCGGGCAGATTACCTGAGGCCAGGAGTTCAAGACCAGCCTGGCCAACATGGTGAAACCCCGTCTCTACTAAAAATACAAAAATTAGCGAGGCGTGGTGGTAGCACATGCCAGTAATCCCAGCTACTCGGGAGACTGAGGCAGGAGAATTGCTTGAGTCCGGGAGACGGTGGTTGCAGTGAGCCAAGGTTGTGCCACTGCACCCCAGCCTAGCCGACGAGCAAAACTCATCTCAAAAAAAAAAAAAAAAAAAAAAAAAAAGAAAAGAAAGAGGAGAAATATGAAGGAGCCAAAAAACAAAAAACAAAAACCTAAACTGATCTCCAAAATCTCACTACCCAGACAGGATCACTGTTAACATTTTGCTGTACATTCTTCCAAATTTTTTGTATGTAAAATGTGCACGTAATTTATTTTTACTCCTATTTTGAACTTAAGTACCAGGTAAAATTTTTACTTTGATCATATTTTGGTAGCTTTATTTTTTATTTGCTATTTTTCAGATTGGAATATTGGTAGCTTTAGTAAACCTAGGTGTAGAGGCTTTTTTCTTCCTGTGGTCCAGATCAGGCGTATTAGAATAAGCCCGCATTTTGTTACCTCCGATTAATAACTTACAGGGTTTACCTCCAGGTGGTTGTGCTCAATGGCATGAGATTACTTTTTTTTCCAGAAAGGGAGAGTATTGATTCAAGAGACGAATTTGTGGTCTTTAAAATCTGTTTCTCTCATCTAAAATGCCAAATAGTTTTATGTATAGATATGTATCACTGCACTTAAGTCTTAAGTTCTGTAGTTTATTTGACCATTTTCAATTTGAAAAACTAAGTGACTTATAAAAATCACTTCTGTGTTTCTTCCCATTTAGATGTTTCTTAGTGGGTTATAGTAAATCATTGAACCTTTTCTTCAAGAAGGACAAGAATTTTGGAATCTGCTATTAATGGACCGTATTTATTAGTTTTTAAATTGTAGAATCTCTGTATTATAGCTATTTGTCTTAACATTACCCCACATGTAATAAATAAAACACTTAATATGAGCATAATTGCTCCATAAAGAACTCATGTCCTGAATTAATAAGTGTTTTCTTTTTTTTTTTTTTTTTTTTTTTTTTGAGGCGGAGTCTCGCTCTGTCGCCCAGGCTGGAGTGCAGTGGCGTGATCTCGGCTCACTGCAAGCTCCGCCTCCCGGGTTCCCGCCATTCTCCTGCCTCAGCCTCCCGAGTAGCTGGGACTACAGGCGCCCGCCACCGCGCCCGGCTAATTTTTTTGTATTTTTAGTGGAGACGGGGTTTCACCGAGTTAGCCAGGATGGTCTCGATCTCCTGACCTCGTGATCCGCCCGCCTCGGCCTCCCAAAGTGCTGGGATTACAGGCTTGAGCCACCGCGCCCGGCCTAATAAGTGTTTTCATTGCCAGTTACTTGTGCAATTTATAGAGACTATCAACTTTTTGCACCGTATATGAGGGAAACAAAGTGCAAAAATAGCTCTCTCCCTCAAGAAAATTGAGTGCTTATAGCCTATATCTTCCATATAAAAAAGTAATATCAGTCTTTTTAGTGTTATTCTAAGAAAATATTGGTATAATTTTAGTGGCAGAGTGTATCAGTCAGTAGCCAGTCAGAAAAATAAAAGCCACTCTAGATAGGCCAAGCAGAGAAGAATTTCATGCCTGGGATTGGCTATAAAGTTCTTCAAAAGACTGAAAGAACAGAAGGAAGGTAGAAGGGGGAGCCAGACAAAGGGGAAGGAGGGCTTCGTAGCCACAGATCAGGAGCTGCTCCTGCCCCTGGCTTGGAGTCCCGAGCCCACATTTGCCACTGAGCTGTCGGAGCTGCTGCAGCTACTGCAGTGCTCAGAAGCCCAGGAGTCTCTTCACCAGTGCTGCTGACAACTTGCACTGCCGCTGCCCAAGCTGTCAAGCCCACTACCAAAAGAAGAAACATTGCTGCACTTTCTTCAAGCTTCTAATTCTTATACCAGTGCCAAGAAATAGCAGAACCAAACTGGAAGCCACCTGGCTAGAAGTCTGGGAGGAGTGGTCTGCAGCTGTAAACGCCCAGCACTGCAGCCGGTGGCCTAGAGAGGCATGTGGAGCAAAAAGCCAGCGCATAGAAGTGTTAATTACACCTGTTATTCTGCCTTTGTAGTCGTTTGCCATACTTGTGAATAAATTAAGTGAATTTGATATTACTGGAATTAGTTTGCCTTTATTTTGCCAGTTGAAAAAAAAGATTTCTAAAAAACTCAAACATGATTAAACACAGGTTTCGAAGTAAAATAAGTCTGGATTTCAGTTCTGGTTCTATTACTTACAAGCTGTGTGGGCATGAACAAGTTATTTAATTTCCCACAGAGAGAAACGGGATGGTCTTGCTGTGTCACCCAGGCTGGAGTGTAGTGTTATGACCATAGCTCACTGCAACCCTGAATCCCTGTGCTTAAGGGATCCTCCCATTTCAGCCTCCTGAGTATCTGGGGCTACAGGCACACACCACCATGCCTTCCTGATTTTTGAATTTTTTTGTAGAGACAAGGTCTTGCTTTCTTGCCCAGGCTGGTCTTGAACTCTAGGCCTCAAGTAATCCTCCCACCTTGGCCTCCCTAAGTGCTGGTATAACAGGCATGAGCCACCTTGCCTGGCCCAATTTCTCACCATCTTAATTTCGTAAAACTGAGGGCAGTAAAAGTACCTTCTAGTGGCAGGAGATTTGAATCAGTTCGTATAAAGCATCTAGGCCAGGTATTGTGGCTCACGCCTATAATCCCAGCACTTTGGGAGGCCATGGTGGGCAGATCATGAGGTCTGGAGATCGAGACCATCCTGGCTAACATGGTGAAACCCCGTCTCTCCTAAAAATGCAAAAAATTAGCCAGGCGTGGTGGCTCATGCCTGTAATCCCAGCTTCTCAGGGGGCTGAGGTGGGAGAATCACTTGAACCCAGGAGGCAGAGGTTGCAGTGAGCAGAGATCATGCCACTGCACTCCAGCCTAGATGACAGGGCAAGATTCTATCTTAAAAAAAGAAAGTGCATCTAGCAATCTAGCACAATACCCCTGAGTGCCACAAATGCTAGTTATTGTGATTATATAGGCTTCTATTTAGCTAATTGCAAGTTTTAAAATTGCAATTTCAATAATAAAATTATTTTGTACTTTGAAGGTATTATAACAAATGTTTCTCAACAACAAAATGTTTAAAAATGCAAATAATTTGCAATATTTTAATGACATTTGACCTATATTTAAAACATAGTCCAATAACTATTTACATAAGTCTTAGACTTCTCCTAAAGATCATATCATAACAAATAAGAATGGTTGGGCTGGCCAGGCATGGTGGCTCACTCCTGTAATCCCAACACTTTGGGATTACCTGAGGTCAGGAGTTCGAGACCAGTCTGGCCAACATGGTGAAACCCCGTCTCTACTAAAAATACAAAAAATAGCTGGGTGTGGTGGTGGGCACCTGTAATCCCAGCTACTTGGGAGGCTGAGGCAGGAGAATCGCTTGAACCCAGGAGGTGGATGCTTCAGTGAGCCGAGATCAAGCCATTGCACTCTATCCTAGGCAACAGAGTGAGACTCTATCTCGAAAAAAAAAAAAAAAAATAGCTGGCTGGGCATGGTGGCTCATACCTATAATCCCAGCACTTAGGGAGGACTAAGCTAGTGGACTGCTTAAGCCCAGGAGTTTGAGACCAGACTGGGCAATATAGTGAAACCTTGTCTCTACTAAAAACTAAAAAAAAAAAAAGAAATTGACCAGGCATGGTGGTGTGCACCTGAAGTCACAGCTACTTGGGAGGCTGAAGTGGGAGGATTGCTTGAGGCCAGGAGGCAGAGATTGCAGTGAGCCAAGATTGTTCCACTGCACTCCAGCCTGGGTGACAGTGAAACCCTGTCTCGAAAGAAAAATAATAATAATGCAAATAAATACACCATAGAAAAAAATACAAAGGACTTTTTTTCTCCCCACTAGAGATAAGAGTCTTGCTCTGTCACCCAGGCTGGAGTGCAGTGAAGCAATCATAGCTCACTGCAGCCTCAAACTCCTAAGCTCAAGCAATCCTGTTGCCTCAGCCTCTTGAGTAGCTGGGACCATACAGGTGCATGTCACCACACTCAGTCAATTTTTTTTATTTTTATTTTTTATATGGGTAGGATTTTGGTATGCTGCCCAGGCTGGTCTCAAACTCCTGGCCTCAGGCGATCTTCCTGAGTTGCTGGGATTAGAGATGTGAACCACTGTGCATGACCCAAAGGACTTTGGAACATGTGAAAAGAAATTAAACCTCCTTAATGCTAATAAAAATGCAAATTAAAACTACTTAGATTCAATTTTTTACTTGTCAGAATGGCAAAATTTTAAAGTTTGATAACTGTGGACAAAATTACCAGAACATTTATTCTCATATCTTGTTGGGAATTTAAATTTATATAAGTTCTTTGGAGGACAATTTGACAATCTTTTCAAAATTACAAATATGCTTACCTTTTGACCCAACTATTCCACTTCTAGGAACACACACTTGTAAATGATTCACCATGCCATTATTCCTAGAGGAAAAGATTGGAAACAACCAAAGTACTCATCAGGAGGGGAATGCAGGCCTGGCATGATGGCTCACACCTGATACCCTAGGACTTTGGTAGGCCAAGGTGAAAGGATCGCTTGAGGCCAGGAGTTTGAAACCAGTCTGGACAACATCATAAGACCTCATCTCTACAAAGAAAAAAATGTTTTTAAAGAAGGAAATGGGCTAACTGCATGTGGCCATATACAGAATGAGGAAGTACTCAGTCCTGTACAACAGTTTCTGGACAGACAGGGATCCTTTATTAGCCCCCCTAAAATGTGTTGGAAGACAAAATTTAAATAATGGAAGTACCTTCCTTGATTGATTGACTTAATGGAGACAGGGTCTAACTATGTTGCCCAAGCTGGCCTTGAACTCCTGAGCTCAAGCAGTCCTCCCAGCTCAGCCTCCTGAGTAGCTGTCTATGATTTTATTTTTATTTATTTACATATTATTTATTTATTTTTGAGACAGAATCTTCTTCACCTAAGCTGGAGTACAGTGGCAAAATCTCAGCTCACTGCAACTTCCGCCTTCTGGATTCAAGTGATTCTCGTTCCTCAGCATCCCAAGTAGCTGGGATTACAAATACACACCACCATGCCTGGCTAATTTTTATATTTTGGTAGAAATGGCATTTCACTACGTTGCCCAGACTCATCTTGAACTCCTGAGTTCAAGCGATCTGCCTGCCTCAGCCTCGCAAAGTGCTGGGATTACAGACATGAGCCACTGTGCCTAGCCTATGTTTAAATGAGGAAAACATGTTCTTAGCCCATCCAGAAACCCCAACCAGTCTTCCAAATACCACTAAAACAAAACATTTAACATGCCACCAACAGTTTGCAGAATACAACCTCATTTTTTTAATGCCTGTAAATTCAATATTGGATATGTTCATGTATCATAAAAAAAAACAAGGCCGGGCGCGGTGGCTCAAGCCTGTAAGCCCAGCACTTTGGGAGGCCGAGACGGGTGGATCACGAGGTCAGGAGATCGAGACCATCCTGGCTAACACAGTGAAACCCCGTCTCTACTAAAAAAAATACAAAAAAAAAAACTAGCCGGGCGAGGTGGCGGGCGCCTGTAGTCCCAGTTACTCTGGAGGCTGAGGCAGGAGAATGGCGTAAACCCAGGAGGTGGAGCTTGCAGTGAGCTGAGATCCGGCCGCTGCGCTCCAGCCTGGACGACAGAGCGAGACTCCGTCTCAAAAAAAAAAAAAAAAAGAAAAAAAATTAGACTGCCTATCCACATATCCACATTCAATTTTCTTTCACCCCAATAAATGTATATTGTAATTGAACAGTGAAATAATAATGTTGGCCGGTCGTGGTAGCTCACACCTGTGATCTCAGCACTTTGGGAGGCCGAGGTGGACGGATAACTGGAGGTCAGGAGTTTGAGACCAGCCTGGCCAACATGGTGAAACTCCGTCTCTACTAAAAATGTAAAATTAGCCGGATGTGGTGGCACACCTATAATCCCAGCTACTCGGAGGCTGAGGCAGGAGAATGACTTGAACCTGGGAGGCGGAGGTTGCAGTGAGCCAAGATTGTACCATCGCACTCCAGCCTGGGCAACAAAGGGAGACTCCATCTCAAAAAAAAAAAAAAAAAAGTCAAGAGGCATGATGCTAAGCCCCAAAAGAAAAATAAAAAAGAAAACAAAAAGATGTATGATGGTTGCAAAGAGCACTTATATATAAAATGAGGCACAACTTTATTTATTTATTTTTAGATGGAGTCTCCTTCTGTCACCCAGGCTAGAATGCAGTGGCGTGATCTTGGCTCACTGCAACCTCCAGGTTCACGTAATTCTCCTGCCTCAGCCTCCTGAGTAGCTGGCATTACAGGCATGCACCACCACACCCAGCTAAGTTTTGTATCTTCAGTAGAGACAGGGTTTCACCATGTTGGCCAGGCTGATTTCGAACTCCGGACCTGAGGTGATCCACCCCACCTTGGCCTCCCAAAGCCCTGGGATTACAGTCGTGAGCCAGTGCATCTGGCTAAAATGATGCAAAACTCTAAATCACATAGCAGAACTTCTGCCATACTCAGTTGAAATAGTCAAAGCCCACCCAGAATCAAGGGGAGGAGGCATAGCCCCCCACCTCATAGTGGAAGAAGCATAAGAATTTGTGGCCATTAAAAAAAAAAAATTGGTTTTGTTGTGGCAAAATATAATATTTACCATCTTCACCATTTTTAGTTGTACAGTTCAGTGCTATGTGGCCATTTTTAAAAATCACATGAAGTTTTTAAAAAGCAAGTTGTGCGAAATAGTGTATAAATACATACAATCTATTTGTAGATCTTTCGATCTTCAAATGTGAAACACTTATAACAGCCACCTACTCCCGAGTTCCTCAGTTATGTCTTATCAAAACGTAAAGTGTTTTTCTCACTGATTTCACAGTGAAGTATTAGCCTCAGAAGAGACATAAAAAGATTTTCTTTTTTTTTTTTTTTTTTTTTTGACGGAGTCTTGCTCTGTCGCCCAGGCTGGAGTACAGTGGTGTGATCTCGGCTCACTGTAAGCTCCAACTCCTGGGTTCATGCCATTCTCCCACCTCAGCCTCCCAAGTAGCTGGGACTACAGGCGCCCGCCACCATGCCCAGCTAATTTTTTGTTTTTGTATTGTTAGTAGAGATGGGGTTTCACTGTGTTAGCCGGGATGGACTTGATCTCCTGACCTCGTGATCCACCCACCTTGGCCTCCCGAAGTGCTGGGATTACAGGCATGAGCCACTGTGCCTGGCCCATAAAAGATTTTCTATGTATAATTTGCATATTTTGGAGTTTGTTTTGAAACAATGGCTGCAAGTCCCCAGCAAAATTACCACTCTACAAGAATACAGTTTAGGTGCCTAGTTTTGTTAAGTAGTGAATTTATTAGAAATCAATTGAAGGCCAGGCGCCGTGGCTCACACCTGTAATCCCAGCACTTTGGGAGGCCGAGGCGGGTGGATCACTTGAGATCAGGAGTTTAAGACCAGCCTGGCCAATATGGTGAAACCCTGTCTGTACTAAAAATACAAAAATTAGCTGGGCATGGTGGCATCTGCCTGTAATCCCAACTACTCAGGAGGCTGAGGCAGGAGAATTGCTTGAACCCAGGTAGCCTGGGCAACAGAGCAAGACTATATAAAAAAAAAAAAAACCAAAACAAAACAGTTGATTGTTAAGTCAATCCGAAAGAACCTGAGTACCCACTAGGCACATAGCACTATTCTAGGTTCTTTGGAGAATACTAGTAGAACATGCAGTCTATGCATTTGCAATAAGAAGAATAAAAATGCATATAGGAGTAAATGCCAAGTCCCTGGTCTGGTAGGTCAGTGATCCTCAAACTTTGCTGTCTATTAGAATCTACGCTACACATTCAGATGACTTGGGGATTTTTTTTTTTTAAGACAGAGTTTCACTCTTGTTGCCCAGGCTGGAGTGCAGTGGCATGATCTCGGCTCGCTGCAACCTCTGCCTCCCAGGTTAAAGTGATTCTCCTGTCTCAGCTTCCTACGTAGTTGGGATTACAGGCACTCGCCACCATGCCAGATAATTTTTGTGTTTTTAGTAAAGACGGAGTTTCACCACCATGTCGGTCAGGCTGGTCTCAAACTCTTGACCTCAGGTGATCCACCCACCTCAGCCTCCCAAAGTGCTGGGAGTACAGGTGTGAGCCACCGTGCCCAGCCCACCTGGGGATATTTTTTAAATCCCAATGCCCAGGTCACACCCATACCAGTTATATAAGACTCTGGGGTCTTGGAGTTAGGTTTTAGTAATTTTTTCAAACTTCCCAGGTATTTTATGCAAATCACCCAGGGAACGTCCTTAAATTTCAGATTTGGATTCACAGATCTGGGTTGGGGTCCCAATTCTGCAATTCTTTCAATTTTTTATAACAGGATCTGGCTATGTTGCCCAGGCTGGAGTGCAGTGGCCATTCACAGGCCTCCCAGGTAGCTGGGCCTAGAGGCCAGTGCCCAGCCCGATTCTGCGTTTCTAACAAGCATCAGATGATACCAACCCTACTTGTTCACTGATCACACTTAAAGTAACAAGGGTCTAGACTAGGGGTCAGCAAATAATGGTGCATGGTGACCAAATTGTAATTTTTACCTTCTTAAAGGGCTTTTAAAAAAATCCAAACAATAGTAAAAGAATTACAGCATTAGTTAAAATTCAGATGTCAGCGTTCATGAATAAAGTTTTGTTAGGACGAAGCCAGGCTTGTTTATTTACATATTATCTGGGGCTGCTTCACACATCAATGTCAGTGTTGAGTAGTTTCGGTAGAGACTGATATGGTTTGGCTATATGTCCCCACCCAAATCTCATGTTGAATTGTAATCCCCAGTGTTGGGAGAGGGACCTGGTGGGAAGTGATTGGATCATGGGGGCAGTTTCCCCCTTGCTGATCTCACAATAGTGAGTTTCACAAGGTCTTGTTGCTGAAAAGTATATACTTCGCTGCTCTCCCTCTCCTGCTCCCCCATGTGACAAAGGTGTTTGCTTCCCCTTTGCTTCTGCCATGATTGTAAGTTTCCTGAGGTCTCCCAGTTATGCTTCCTGTTAAGCCTGCAGAACTGTGAGTCCATTAAACCTCTTTTCTTCATAAATTTTCCAGTCTCGCCGGGCGCGGTGGCTCAAGCCTGTAATCCCAGCACTTTGGGAGGCCGAGACGGGCGGATCACGAGGTCAGGAGATCGAGACCATCCTGGCTAACACGGTGAAACCCCGTCTCTACTAAGAAATACAAAAAACTAGCCGGGCGAGGTGGCGGGTGCCTGTAGTCCCAGCTACTGGGGAGGCTGAGGCTGGAGAATGGCGTGAACCCGGGAGGCGGAGCTTGCAGTGAGCTGAGATCCGGCCACTGCACTCCAGCCTGGGCTACAGAGCGAGACTCCGTCTCAAAAAAATAAATAAATAAATAAATAAATAAATAAATAAATAAATAAATAAATTTTCCAGTCTCAGATAGGTCTTTATAGCAGTGTGAGAATGGACTAACAGAGACCATACGGCTGGCAAAGCTAAAGTATTTCCTTATCTGGCTTTTGACAGGAAAAGTTGCTTCCCCTTGGTCTAGAGAAGCACTGTCCAATAGAAATATCATGCAAGCACATATGATGCTTTAAATTTTCTAGTAGACACGTTATGCTTTAAGGGTTAATTCTAGGCCTCCTGGAATTAACCTGATCTGTTTTGCTAAAGATTTTGCAAGGCACTGCCCTGGTCAAGGCATGAAACACAGTGATTAAGGAAACAGGGATTATAGTGCTGCCTTGTAGCCAGGGGTTTGAAGAGCTTGGGGGTGGTTTGTACCAGCCTTTCACGGTTATTTGTAACAATTAAATTGATTGTTTGCTCCTGGTCTTGGTGAGACCAACTCCACCAAGAGGGTCCTGCTATTGAGGCTATTTGTGACAGGAATATGCCTACGTGACAAAGTATGAAAAAAACTTGAGATGCCATGTTGGACCGTGATTCCAAGATACTCTATAAACACATGACTGGTTCTTGCTCTGGGCGGGGATAGTGTGTCCAGCCACAGCCCTTACAAAAGGGAGGATTGTGGGAGCCTGCACCTAGTTCTCCAGAGCCTTTGCTCTGAAATACCCGTTGGCTGGGACACATATTCTTTTTTTTTTTTTTGAGACGGAGTCTCGCTTTGTGGCCCAGGCTGGAGTGCAGTGGCGTGATCTCGGCTCACTGCAAGCTCCACCTCCCGGGTTCACGCCATTCTCCTGCCTCAGCCTCCCAGTAGCTGGGACTACAGGCGCCCGCCACCACGCCCGGCTAATTTTTTTTTGTTGTTGTATTTTTAGTAGAGACGGGGTTTCACCATGTTAGCCAGGATGGTCTCGATCTCCTGACCTCGTGATCCGCCCGCCTCGGCCTCCCAAAGTGCTGGGATTACAGGCGTGAGCCACCACAACATATTCTTAATTTAATACCATTACTGTATTGAATCGTTTTCTTGTAATAAACAAGGTTTGTAAGCATTGTCATTTTGGGTACTGTGACTTTCCTTTAGGCATAGAACTCTGTTGAAACTGCCACTGTTAATGCACATATTATAAAAAGCAAAAAAAGATGAATATATATATATATATATATATATATATATAGTCTTTCTCTGGTCCTTTATCCAGGATAATTTTAATAATATATTTTACTTGCCCCAGTAGCATATCCAAAATATGCTGACATGTAATCAATATGAAAAAATTATTAGATATTTTACACTTTTTTTTTTCACTCTTACTCTTCAAACTCCAGTGAGTGATTGAAATTTACAGCATATCAGTCCAGGTGTGGTGACTCATGCCTGTAATCCCAGCACTTTGGGAGGCCAAAGTGGAAGAATCGTTTGAGCCCAAGAGTTCAAAACCAGCTTGGGCAACGTGGTGAGACCCCGTCTCAACAAAAAATATAAAAATTAGCTGGGTGTGGTCGTGCACGCCCATGGTCCCTGCAACTTGGGAGGCTGAGGCAGGAGGATCACTTGACCCTAGGAGGTCGAGGCTGCAGTGAGCTGTGATCATGCCACTGTACTCCAGCCTGGGTGATAGAGTGAGACCCTGTCTCAATAAACAAACAGCGTAACTCACTTTGGGCTAGCAACATTTCAAGTACCTAATGGCCATATGTGGCTAGTGGCCACCGTATTGGCCAGTGCAGTGGAGACCAGGATGACCCATAGTTGTACATCCACTTTCCCTTCTTGAGCCCATCGCTTCCCTTCCTGGGTCGTTGTTAATCCCAGTGTCCTTTAAACACACAGTGCCCCCGGGCAACCACAAATCTCTACCAATCAATTGGAATTGTGTGTCAGAAGAAACTGGCTGACCCTCCTCGTATAGATGGCTTAACAAGAAGTCAGGGAAGTGCAGAATCAGATTGGACTCTATTGGTCGAGGGATTTTCTCTGGAGGATGTGGCTGGAACATTCTAAAAGGGAGAAGAGCAAGAAAAGGCACAAAGCTGGAACTGTGGGGCAGGGTGAGGAGGGAGAAAAGCACGTTGGCACCCTGACACCATAAACAGGTGATATTTTTAGGCAGGGAAATTACAGAGTGAACTTGATGTTTTAGGAAGATGAACTTGACAGCTGCAAGTAGGATGAATTGGCTAGAAGGATTGGAGGCACTCCCAGATGAAGAACTATTTAAATTGCCCAAGAAAAATTACATGCATTTATTTCTACTTTTTTTGGTGCTTATCGTCCATCATTCCTTCTTTTTGAGATTTAAGTGTAAAGGGATGTTGTGAGCTCTGGTTTGTTGGTTATTCATTAATCTACTCATTAATCACAAGAGATTTGTCCATGATACTAGTTGTTCCATTTCCTTTAGGGGATAATAACTTTGTGTTATGAATTGCACCTTTATCAAATTAAGAGAAAATGAGAAAGCAGCTTTGTGATAACAACTTTGAGACCAACTAAAATAAAATAACTGACTAGCTGATGGCTCATGCCTGTAACCCCAGCACTTTGGGAGGCTGGGGCAGGCAGATCATCTGAGGTCAGGAGTTCGAGACCAGCCTGGCCAACATGGCGAAACCCCGTCTCTTCTAAAAATACAAAAATTAGCTGGGTGTGGTGGTGCATGCCTGTAGTCTCAGCTACTTGGGAGGCTGAGGCAGGAGAATCACTGGAACCTAGGAGGCAGAGGTTGCACTGAGCCGAGATCGTACCATGCACTCCAGCCTGGGTGACAGAATGAGACTTCATTTCAAAAAATAAATAAGAAAAGAACTATTTGTTTAAATACAAATATTGATGAAATATTTTTCCCTTTTAAAAAGTAATGCAGTAAAATGTATATGTGAGTTATGTATCAATAAAGGTTTTGTTGTTTTGTTGTTGTTGTTTTGTTTTGTTTTGAGATGGAGCCTCGCTCATGTTGCCTAGGCTGGAGTGCAATGGTGCAATCTCGGCTCACTGCAACCTCTGCCTTCCCAGTTCAAGTGATTCTCCTGCCTCACTCTCCCTAGTAGCTGGGATTGCAGGTGCCCACCACCACGCCTGGCTAATTTTTGTATTTTTAGTAGAGACAGGGTTTCACCATATTGGCCAGGCTGGTCTTGAACTCCTGACCTCAGGTGATCCACTCGCCTTGGCCTCCCAAAGTGCTAGGATTATAGGCGTGAGCCACCACACCCGGCCTGTTTTGTTTTTAAGAGCTAGGGTCTTGCTCTTTCACCCAGGCTGGAATGCAGTGGCACCATCATTGTCCACTACAGGCTCCACTTCCCAGGCTCAAATGATCCTCCCACCTTAGCCTCCCAAATGCAGTGGCTCATGCCTGTAATCCCAGCACTTTGGGGAGCCGAGTCAGGAGGATCACTTGAGCCCAGGAGTTCAAGACCAGCCTAGGCAATATCGAGAGACCTCATCTCTACAAAAAAATTTAGAAATTAGCCAAGCGTGGTGGCATGTGCCTGTAGTCCTTGCTACTGAAGAGACTGAGGTGGGAGGATCACTTGAGCCCAGGAGTGAAGGCTGCAGTGAGCTATGATTGTGCCACTGCACTCCAGCCTGGGCAACAGTACAAGACCCTGTCTAAAAAAATTTAAAAACCCAGTGTTTAGGATGATGAAAATGTTCTGGAACTACATAGAAGTGGTGGTTGGCTACACAACATTGCAGATGTACTAAATGCCACTGAATTGTTCACTTTAAAACGGTTAATTTATGTTATGTGAATTTCACCTTAATTAAAAACAAAAGTAATACAGGACTTCTGCTTTGGGGATGGAATAGACATTTTTTTTGTTTTTTTTTTCTATTCCTTTCGATAAGTACAACTGTAAACCCTGGACCTAAGAAAACTGAAAGGGGGAGAAACAAGGAAGACCAGCCAGGGACCTCAGGACCCGGGAGACGACACAGTGGTGCATTCCCTGGAGTTTCTTTTTGCCTCACACATCCCAGACATGGAGCTCAAGACGCCAGCAACCCAGAAACACCAATGGACACAGATGCAAAAATCTCCCCAACAAAAACTTCTCTCTCTAACCAAAGGACCAGGAGAGAGTCAGCCTAGCAGACAGTAACTGCTCTGCTCCAGCCAAGCACCATAGAAAACACAGTGGGCACCTGTATGAGTCAGGGTTCTCTAGAGGGACAGAACTAATAGGATGGATGTATATACAAAGGGGAGTTTATTGCGGAGTATTGACTCACTATCACAAGGTGAGGTCCCACAATAGGCGGCCGTCTGCAAGCCAAGGAGCAAGGAAGCCAGTTCGAGTCCCAAAACCTCAAAATACGGAAGCCTACAGTGCAGCCTTCAGTCTGGTTGAAGGTCCAAGAGTCTCAAAGCTGAGGAACTTGGAGGCTGATGTTCAAGGGCAGGAAGCATCCAGCACAGGAGAAAGATGGAGGCCAGAAGACTCAACCAGTCTACTCTTTCCACATTCTTCTGCCTGCTTTTTTCCTGGCCGCACTGGCAGCTGAGAAGATTGTGCCCACCCAGTTTGAGGGTGGGTCTGCCTTCCTCAGCCCACTGACTCAAATGTTAATTCCCTTTGGCATCTCCCTCGCAGAGACACCCAGGAACGATACTTTGCACCCTTCAGTCCAATCAAGTTGACACTCAGTATTGACCATCATAGCACCTCTATGCCAGTAAAGGTGGAGGGGAAGCCTGGACTCACCCTTGTCAGGTTGTCACCAAGTGCCTCAGTCTCCCCTCCCAGCTGCAGTGGAATTAGTGGAGGCACAGGGAAGCCAGAGCTCCCACCTCCACCCAGCATAAAACTCCTCAAACTGGCCGGGCGCGGTGGCTCACACCTGTAATCCCAACACTTTGGGTGGCTGAGCGGGGCGGATCACAAGGTCAGGAGATTGAGACCATCCTGGCCAATATGGTGAAACCCCATCTCTACTAAAAATACAAAAATTAGCCGGGCGTGGTGGTGGGCACCTGTAGTCTCAGCTACTCGGGAGGCTGAGGCAGGAGAATGGTGTGAACCTGAGAGGCAGAGCTTGCAGTGAGCCAAGATCACACCACTGCACTCCAGCCTGGGCGACAGAGCAAGACTCCGTCTCAGAAAAAAAAAAAAACCAAAAAACCTATTTGTAAAAATACTTTATGTGGTAGGAACAAAACTTACGTTCATGACATACTTTTAAACAGAAGTTTTAAAATGGGCCAGGTGTGGTGGCTCACGCCCGTAATCCCAACACTTTGGGAGGCCAAGGCATGCAGATCACGAGGTCAGGAGATTGAGACCATCCTGGCTAACAGTAAAACCCCATCTCTACTAAAAATACAAAAAATTCGCGCGCATGGTGGCATGCGCCTGTAGTCCCAGCTACTCAGGAGGCTGAGAAGGAGAATAGCTTGAGCCCGGGAAGCAGAGGTTGCAGTGAGCCGAGATCGCACCACTGCACTCCAGCCTGGGTGACAGAAGCGACAGAGCGAGACTCCGTCTCAAAATAAATAAATAAATAAATAAGCCGGGCATGGTGTTGTGCACCTGTAGTCCCAGCTACTTGGGAGGCTGAGGTGGGAGGATCGCTTAAGCCCAAGAGGTCAAGGCTTTAGTGAGCTGTGATCATGCCACCACACTCCATCCAGAGCAACAGAGACCCTGTCCCAAAGAAAAAAAGGTATGTGTGGAAAATAGAAACACTTAGGGTGTGATCAGTTCCTCTGGCAGATTGCATTTTGTTTCTTATTTCTATGCATTACATGGTTTTATAAAATCATGAGCCTACTGCATGTACAATTTTGTACTTTATATTCTTTTCTCTGCCACTATAAACTTTAAAAAAATATTATTTTTAATGATCGTGTTTTTATTTTTAATGATTTTTTATTTTTAATGAAAAGCCATGCAAGCTCAGGTTCTAATTCTGCTTCTGTGTATAGGTTTATGAGTTGGACTGAATTTTGTAATCTCCCTGAGTCCCTTTCCTTATCCACAAAATGGGGATAATATACCCACATCAGTGGTTTCTGTGAGGATCAGATGAGATGATAGATGTAGGCAATCCTTAGCCCAAAGAAAATCCTCAAAACTCTTAGGTCACCCCCTGGAGCTATTCTGCACACTTAGACTGTGCTAATATTTTTTCATTAAGCTTTTTCCATATTTGGAGTTATTCCCTTAAGATACATTCCCAGGAACAGATTTGCCGGATCCAAGGGAATGAAGGGAACATGTTAAAGCCTCCCGTTGCAAATTGCCACACTGCATGCATTTCAAAAGGTCTTCCTCACAAATCCCCATTCCCACCAGCAGCGGATGCACGTCCACTTTACTATGTCTTCCCAGCACGGGGCAATCTTACTGCTGAAACCGTGTTGCTCATCTGATAGGTTAAAATGGCATCTCACTACCCACATTGGTGTTTCTTTGTTTGTGTGATTGAACCTTAAGAGAACCAGTTAGAAGGCTGCAGTTGCAAATGGATTCTGGGATTGTCCTCTTGGGCTAAGTGTGCAAGGCCCCGAAGAGGTCAGGTGGTGGCACTAGAACGTAACAGATGTGACGGACTGTCATGCTTCATTGACTCTGGAGCTAGGCTAAGGAGTGTTTCCCAGTGCCCACGTTGGTTTCTTGTTCAGAATAAAGTTCTGATAGCTTTCAACACATTGGAGAAGTCACTTTTTTGGATCATAACTGTATTTGAATTTGTTATACTTATTTATTTAGAGACAGAGTCTCACTTTGTCGCCTAGGCTGTAGTACAGTGGCGCGATATCAGCTCACTGCAACCTCTGCATCCTGGGTTCAAATGATTCTCCTGCCTCAGCCTCCCGAGTAGCTGGGATTACAGGAGCTGGCCACCATGCCCGGCTAATTTTTTAATTTTTTTAGTAGAGACAGGGTTTCACCATGTTGGCCAGGCTGGTCTTGAACTCCTGACCTCAAGTGATCCACCTGCCTCGCCCTCCCAAAGTGCTGGGATTACAGGCATGAGCCACTGGTGCCCAGCCTGAATTTGTTCTAAAATAAGATTAAATATACAGTTAGCCAGGATGGGGGCCAGGAGCGGTGGCTCATGTCTATAATCCCAGAGCTTTGGGAGGCTGAGGTGGGAGGGTTGTTTGAGCCCGGGAGGTCGAGGCTATAGTGAGCTATGATCGCACCACTGCACTCCAGCCTGGGTGGCAGCGTGAGACCCTGCCTCAAAAAAAGAAAAAAACAAAACAAACAAAAAAACAGCAAGGATCCTTCTTGTCATTGTTATATTTATTACATTTCTACTAGCTGTGATTGTGATCATTATTTTTATTATTCTACCCTTGTCTCCGTACAGTTATTTTCCATACTCTTGCCTAAGTATATTCTTAAAACGTAAGCCAGATCTTGTCACTGGCTGGCCTCAAACTTTTCACTGGCTTCTCATTTCACTTAGTATAAAACCCAAGTTGCAGAAAACACTTCCCTTCTGTTCAAATTAGAAACAGGGGTCCTCTCCAGGAAAATGGATTACAAAAAGGCCCTCCTTTGAGCCGATCTAATATAAAAAGACACCCCCTTGGGGAAGGTCAAAGTTTTTAAAAAGCACTGGATTTAAAAGCTGGATTTTGTTTATGGCTCGGTGCCGCCTGCCCGTCCATACCGTGGCTTATAAGGTCGGTAAGATCTAGGCCCTGTCTGCCTTTCCAGCCTCAAACCCTGCCACTCCTGCCATCTCTCAGACCAGCTTTCTCTCTAGCCTTACCCGACCAGCCCAGCTAATCACCACCCCACATCCCCAGTCCCTCGCTGTGACATCACTCTATTCACCGTCTTCCTGCTGCCATCCAGGGTTATCTTTATTTACTTGGTTTTTTTTTTTTTTTTTTTTTTTTTTTTTGAGACGGAGTCTCGCTCTGTCGCCCAGGCTGGAGTGCAGTGGCGCGATCTCGGCTCACTGCAAGCTCCGCCTCCCGGGTTCACGCCATTCTCCTGCCTCAGCCTCCCGAGTAGCTGGGACTACAGGCGCCCACAACCGCGCCCGGCTAATTTTTTGTATTTTTAGTAGAGACGGGGTTTCACCGTGGTCTCGATCTCCTGACCTTGTGATCCGCCCGCCTCGGCCTCCCAAAGTGCTGGGATTACAGGCGTGAGCCACCGCGCCCGGCTATTTACTTGGTTTTGACTAGCTCACTAGAATATTGGCCAGGCGCAGTGGCTCACGACTGTAATTCCAGCACTTTGGGAGGCCGAGGCGAGTGGATCACCTGAGGTCAGTAGTTTGAGTCCAGCCTGGCCAACCTGGTGAAACCCCATCTCTACTAAAATTCAAAAAATCAGCAGAGTATGGTAGTAGCTACTCGGGAGGCTGAGGCAGGAGAATCGTTTGAACCCAGAGGCAGAGGTTGCAGTGAGCCAAGATCGCACCACTGCACTCCAGCCTGGGTGACAGAGCAAGACCCTGTCTCAAAAAAAGCCATACTGATTGGAATGTTTGTTTCATCAAAATAAATATGTTTTTAAAGTGAGCTTCCCTAGTGGACTGTAAAAAGAAACAACAAAAACACCAATTGCTTTGTGGTTCCTTTGCCATAAATTTCCGTAAATCTGGCAAGTGAGTGAGAGGAGACTACAAATGGTTTGACATGAAAATTTTAAATGTGAGGCTGGTGCCGTGGCTCACACCTGTAATCCCAGCACAGGCAAGGTGAGGTGGACAGATCACCTGAGGTCAGGAGCTTGAGACCAAGTTGGCCAACCTGGCTCAAGAAAGCTGTTGTTGTTGTTGTTTGTTGTTGTTGTTGTTGTAAGACTTATCAAGAACAGTCAGTTCAGGCCCAGTACGGAGGCTCACGTCTGCAATCCCAGCACTTTGGGAGGCTCAGGCAGGTGGATCACCTGAGGTCAGGAGTTGGAGACCAGCCTGGCCAACATTGCGAAACCCTGTCTCTACCAAAAATACAAAAATTAGCCAGGTGTGGTGTCACACGCCTGCAGTACCAGCTAGTCGGGAGGCTAAAGCTGCAGAATCGCTTGAACCAGGAGGCAGAGGTTGCAGTGAGCCAACATCATGCCACTGCACTCCAGTCTGGGTGACAGAGCGAGACAGTCTCAAAAAAAAAAAAACAAAAAAAAGGATATGTACATATGTGTGCTTTATCATATGTAAATTATACTTCAATATTGAGAGTATTGTAAGATAAAGTTGTCTCTCCCAGCAGTCTGTCTATCTTTCTTTCTTTCTTTCTTTCTTTCTTTCTTTCTTTCTTTCTTTCTTTCTTTCTTTCTTTCTTTCTTTCTTTCCTTTCTTTCTTGAGACGGAGTCTAGCTCTGTCACCCAGGCTGGAGTGCTATGGCTGGATCTCAGCTCACTGCAAGCTCCGCCTCCCGGGTTTCTGCCATTCTCCTGCCTCAGCCTCCCAAGTAGCTGGGACTACAGGCGCCCGCCACCTCGCCCGGCTAGTTTTTTGTATTTTTTTAGTAGAGACAGGGTTTCACTGTGTTCGCCAGGATGGTCTCGATCTCCTGACCTTGTGATCTGCCCGTCTTGGCCTCCCAAAGTGCTGGGATTACAGGCTTGAGCCACCGCGCCCGGCCAGCCCAGCAGCTTTTCAAGTGGTGTGCACAAATCAATCCATTGGGTTCAGGAAGGAAACATTAGAATTTCTACTTTTATTTATTTTTTTTTTTTTTTTTTGAGATGGAGTCTCGCTTTGTTGCCCAGGCTGGGGTGCAGTGGCGTGATCTCGACTCACTGCAAGCTCCGCCTCCCGGGTTCACGCCATTCTTCTGCCTCAGCCTCCCAAGTAGCTGGGACTACAGGCGCCCGCCACCACGCCTGGCTAATTTTTTTGTATTTTTAGTAGAGACGGGGTTTCACCATGTTAGCAAGGATGGTCTCGATCTTCTGACCTCGTGATCCACCCACCTCGGCCTCCCAAAGTGCTGGGATTACAGGCGTGAGCCACCGCACCTGGCCTATTTCTTCTTTTTAATATTTCTGGGTGGGGCATGGTGGCTCGCACCTGTAATCCCAGCAGTTTGGAAGGCTGAGGCAAGTGGATCACCTGAGGTCAGGAATTTGAGACCAGCCTGGCCAACATGGTGAAACCCCATCTCTACTAAATATACAAGAAATTAGCCGGGTGTGGTGGCGTGCACCTATAATCCCAGCTACCAGGGAAGCTGAGGCAGGAGAATTGTTTGAACCCGGGGGCGGAGGTTGCAGTGAGCTGAGATCACGCCACTTCACTCCAGTCTGGGTGAAAGAGCGAAACTCTGTCTCAAAAATAAAATATATATATATATATACACACACACACACACACACACACATATATTTCTACTAAAGTAATATATATTGAAATATATTGGGAGTATGTACTTAAAAGTTTCCACTGAGGAACATGCAAAAAAAAAGTTGGGGTCACTGGTCTGTTCTTCCTGGGACACAAGCATTGCATAAAAAAGAAGCTATTAGTTACCCTAAGCACATCTTTATACTTATGTGGCTACACCCATCTGGATAGAAACAATCAACAAAATTATTCAGTCTTATTCTCTTACTCAAAAATAACTTAAAAACTACCCAAGGGAAGGATCCAATGTGTTTATATAAGCCGGATAATGTATTCCAAATCTCTGGGCCCGAGGAGAAACAGCAGAAAGAAGCTTGAATATCTTCTGTCTCACTGAGCCAGATTTTCCATCACCACAAAGTGGAATGAGAACACCCCACTAATTCATTCTCTGCTCCAAAGAGAGAGAAAGAATTTGGCTGCTTCATTCCAAGCACGAGATGGAAGAAGGAGGCCCTTGAGTCTTGAGAATTAAATAGAGTGTCTTCATATCATTAGTGGTTGCTAGCTTTCCCCATTTTTCTTATGTATAACGAGGCACTGCCATTTGTTCATGTGATCATGAAGCATCCAAGGAAGGGATTTTACCCTGAAAATGCGTAGGTGAAATTCATTAATTTCCTGACAACTTAAGAGTCTGCTACATGTCAGGAACTGTTCTGGGGTTGGGGGATACAAGATGAACACCATGATAAGGTCCCTCCTCATGGCATGGAGTTCTTTTTTTTTTTTTTTTTTTGAGGCGGATTTTTGCTCTGTCGCTCAGGCAGAGTGCAATTGGTGTGATCTCAGCTCACTGCAACCTCCGCCTCCTGGATTCAACTGATTTTCCCACCTTAGCCTCCCAATTAGCTGAGACTACAGGCTCCCACCACCCTGCCCAGCTAATTTTTTTTTTTTTTTTTTAGACAGAGTCTCACTCTGTCACCCAGGCTGGAGTGCAATGGCATGATTTCAGCTCACTGCAACCTCTGCCTCCTGGGTTCAAGCGATTCTCCAGCCTCAGCCTCCCTAGTAGCTGGGGCTACAGGTGCCCGCCACCACACCTGGCTAATTTTTGTATTTTTAGTAGAGACAGGGTTTCGCTGTGTTGGCCAGGCTGGTCTTGAACTCCTGACCTCAGGTGATCCTCCTGCCTCGACCTCCCAAAGTGCTGGGATTACAGGTGTGAGACTCTGCACCCGGATTGAACTGATTTTTCTTTCTAAGTCTTAAAAACAACAACAAGAACAACAACAACAAACAGTTTTTTTGAGATATAGATAATATACCATACAATTCACTCAAAGTCTGCAATTCAAGCCAGGCAAGGTGGCTTACACCTGTAATCCCAGCACTTTAGGAGACCAAGCTGGGAGGATTGCTTGACCCCAGGAGTTTGAGACCAGCCTGGGCAACATCGTGAGACCCTGTCTCTACAAAAAATACAAAAATTGGCCAGGCACAGTGGCTTACGCCTGTAATTCCAGCACATTGGGAGGACAAGGCAGGTGGATTACCTGAGATCAGGAGTTCGAGACCAGCCTGGCCAACATGGTGAAACCCTGTCTCTACTAAAAATACAAAAATTATCTGGGCGTGGTCAGTGCATGTCTGTAATCCCAGCTAATCCAGAGGCCGAGGCAAGAGAATTGCTTGAACCTGGGACGTGGGAGTTGCAGTGAGCTGAGATCATGCCACTGCACTCCAGCTTAGGTAACAGAGTGAGACTCCATATCAAAAAACAAAACAAAACAAAACTACAAAAATAAGCTGGGTGTGGTGGCAAGCCCTTTTTTTGTTTTGTTTTGTTTTGTTTTTTGAGATGGAGTCTCACTCTGTCGCCCAGGCTGGAGTGCAGTGGCACTATCTGGGTTCACTGCAACTTCCACCTCCCAGGTTCAAGTGATTCTCCTGAGTAGCTGGGATTACAGGCACCCACTGCCACACCCAGCTAATTTTTGTATTTTTAGTAGAGACGGGGTTTCACCATGTTGGACCAGGCTGGTCTCCAACTCCTGACCTCAGGTGATTCTCCCGCCTTGGCCTCCCAAAGTGCTGGGATTACAGGGGTAAGCCACTGCCCTCAGCCTGTGGGATGCACTTATTGTCTCAGCTACTTGTGAGGCTGAGGCCAGAGGATTGCTTAAACCCAGGAAGTCAAGGCTGCAATGAGCCATGATCTTGCCACTGTACTCCAGCCTGGGTTATAGAATGAGACTGTCTCCAAGTGAATAAAGTTAGCAATTCAGTAGTTTTTAGTATATTCACAGATATATGTAACCATTATCACAATTTTAGGACATTTTCATCACCTCTAAAAGAAACCCTTCAGCTAGTGTCCCCCAATTCCCCACCCCAGTTCTCCGTAAGCAACCCCTTTTCTGCTTTCTGTCTCTTTGGATTTGCCTCTTCTAGGCATTTCCTATAAATAGAACCGTACAATATGTGGCCTTTGTGTCAGGCTTATTTCACTTAATATTTTCAAGGTTCATCCACATTGTAGCAGGGATCAGAACTTCATTCCTTTTTATGGCAGAATAATGTTCCATCGTGTGGATAGACCGCATTTTGTTTCTCCATTCATCCATTGAATAACATTTGGGTTTGCACAGGGGAAAAAGAAACTGTTTGCTACTACTACACACTCAACACCGAAAGCTTGTCACCACATGTTAGGGGTTTTTCCCCACACCAAGCAACTCTCCACTTCTCTGCAGACACCGATTTGCACTATCCGCCTGGAGATAGCATGAGATCCCACAGGTAACCAACTCAGTCCCACAAGACTTCCCCCATTGGAGACGCCAATCACAAGTGGGGAGTTCCCAGGTTTTTCACAACTTTTGCTCAACTTGGCTACAAATCAGAGGTCTCATGACCCCCTTTTTGGTTCTATAATTTGCTAGAGCAGCTCACAGAACCCGGGAAAACAGGTTACTTACTAGATTATTACAAAGGACATATTAATGGCCAGCAGTGGTGGCTCATGCCTGTAATCCCAGCACTTTGGGAGGCCTAGGTGGAAGGATCACTTGAGTCCAGAGTTCAAGACCAGCTCAGGCAACATAGTGAAACCCCATCTCTACAAAACAAAAAAGTTAGCCAGGCATGGTGGCATGCACCTGCAGTTCCAGCTTCATGGGAGGCTGAGGCGGGAAGATCACTTGAGCCCGGGAGGTCGAGGCCACAGTGAGCCATGTTGTGCCACTGTGCTCTAGCCTGGGCAACAGAGAGAGACTCTCTCTCAAAAACAAAAAAACAAAAAACAGAGGATATACTAAAGGATTCAAATGAACAGTCAAATGAAGAGATACATAGGGCGAGGTTTGGAAGGGCCCATGTGCAGGAGCGTCTGTCCCCATGGGGCTGGGCTGCACCATCCTCTTGGCACATGGATCTACTGTCGTTCACTAGCCCTGAAGCTCTCCGCACCCTGTAGTTCAGGGCTTTTTATGGAAGCTTCATCACGTGGGCATGATTGATTATTATAATAACTCAATCTCCAGCCCCTCTCCCTTTCCCAGCAGATGGGGGATGAGGCTGGAAGCTTCAAGCTTCTGACCACAGTTTGGTCTTTCTGGTGACCAGCCGCCACCCAGGAACCCACCAAGAGTTGCCTCATTGGAACAAAAGATCCTCCTATTATCCAGGAAATCCCAAGGGATTAGGAGCTCTGTGCCAGGAGCTGAGGTCAAAGACCAGATATTAGGACGAAAGAGGCACCATGCTAACATGCTTGTTGCCCAGGAAATTACAAGGGTTTTAGCATCCCAGGAACTGGGGACTAAGACCAAATACATATTATTCTGTCCTAGTATCATACAATTGCTTCCACCTTTGGCTGTTTTGAAAAATGTTGATATTTCCTATAGCTTTTTAACCACCTTGACAATTTTAAGGTGATCTTTAATTAACTTGCTTTCGAAATAGATACACAGGTTCAGCTCATCCTTAAAATGTCAGTTAAGACTCTGAATTAGTACTGAAATGTGAAAGATTTCCTTGTCGCAGGAAGTGTGATGGGGAGTGGCTGGTTCTTCCGTGCCCTGCTGCTCAAACCGGTAGGAGAGAATTCAGACGGGCAGGCTGTGGGGCTGCGACCCCAGGCAGCGTCTAGGGGTGAGTGTCGATAGCTGAAGCCCCAGTGGGCGTGTGTAACGGATGCTCTTTTAGTTCAGTCATCTATAGGCGACTTGTGTTAACCAGCTCAATTAGACCCCTGACTTATCACAAGGACAAATGGATTTCTGTGTCCCAGGGTTTCTTGCCTTGGTGAATGAGAGTGCAAGGATTTATTGAGAAGTAGCTCTCAGCAGATGGGGGAGCCAGAAGGGAGATGGTTTTCTCCGGGAGTCGGGCAGCTTCTTCGCAGCCCGGGCTCTCCTCCGACTGCCCAGGCCAAACTCCGTCTCATTCCACCAGTCAATAGCCTGATGGCCTGCAGGCAGGCCAGTGTCTGTCGATGTGCTCTTCCGCCCCGCCAGCGTGCTACCCTCGATGTCCTGTAGATGTCCAGCCACACCTGTGTCTGCCTGCTAGGGTCTCGGACTTTTCTTCTTCTTTTTTTTTTTTTTTTTGGAGACGGAGTCTCACTCTGTCGCCCAGGCTGGAGTGCAGTGGCCAGATCTCAGCTCACTGCAAGCTCCGCCTCCCGGGTTCACGCCATTCTCCTGCTTCAACCTCCTGAGTAGCTGGGACTACAGGCGCCCGCCACCACACCCGGCTAATTTTTTGTATTTTTAGTAGAGACGGTGTTTCACCATGTTGGCCAGGATGGTCTCGACCTCCTGACCTCGTGATCTGCCCGCCTCGGCCTCCCAAAGTGCTGGGATTACAGGCGTGAGCCAGAGCGCCCGGCCGGTCTCGGGTTTTTATAGGCGCAGGATGGGGGTGTGGGGGGAGCCGGAGTAGTCTTGGGAAATGCAACATTTGGGCACAAAGGAAGGCGTGCCTGTCCTCACCTAGGTCCGTGGGGGTGGAGCCCTAGCCAGGGACCACACCCTCCATTACCCAGCATTTCCCTTCCCCCCTTCCATATCATTTAAAGGGACCACGCTCTTTCCCTCCCAGCACTCCTATATCAGTGCAACCACTATGGAGAAGTTTGGAAGTTCTTTAACAAACTTAAAATAGAGCTACCATATGATTCAGCAATCCCACTACTGGGCATATACCCAAAAGAACGGAAACCAGTGTGTGGAAGAGATATCTGCCCTCCATGTTTTTTATTGCAGCCCTATTCACAATAGCTAAGATTTGAAGCGAACTAAGTGTCCATTAACAGATAAAGAAAATGTGCTACATATACACAATGGAGTACTATTCAGCCATAAAAAAGAATAAGATCCTGTCATTTGCAACAGCATGGATGAAACTGGAGGTCATTCTGTTAAATGAAATAAGTCAGGTACAGAAAGACAAACTTCACAAGCTCTCACTTATTTGTGAGAGCTAAAAATTAAAACAATCGAACTCATGGAGATGGAGAATAGGATGGTTACTAGAGACAGGGAAGGGTAATGGGGTTGGGGGAGAGTGGGGAAGTGGGGATGGCTAATTGGTACAGAAAATAGAAAGGGCCGGGTGCGGTGGCTCACGCCTGTAATCCCAGCACTTTGGGAGGCCGAGGCGTGTGGATCACCTGAGGTCAGGGGTTCGAGACCAGCCTGGTTAACATGGTGAAACCCCGTTTCTACTAAAAATACAAAAAATTAGCTGAGCATGGTGGCACGCGCCTGTAATCCCAGCTACTCGGGAGACTGAGGCAGGAGAATCGCTTGAACCCAGGAGGCAGAGGTTGCAGTGAGCCGAGATTGCGCGCCACTGCACTCCAGCCTGGGCAACAAGAGTGAAACTCTGTCTCAAAAATAATAATAATAATAATAATAAAGAAAATAGAAACAACGAATAAGACCAGGTATTTGATAACACAACAGTGACTATAGTCAATAATAATTGTACATTTTAAAATAACTGAAAGAGTATAATTGGATTATAACACAAAGGATAAATGTTTAAGGTGATGGACACCCCATTCACCCTGATGAGATGATGCATGCCTGTGTCAAAATATCTCATGTATCCCATAAATATATACACCGACTATGTACCCAAAAGTTAAACATTAAAACTTAACAACAAAAGGCTGGCACAGTGGCTCACGCCTATAATCCCAGCACTTTGGGAGGCTGAGGTGGGCGGATCACCTGAGGTCAGGAGTTCGAGACCAGCCTGGCCAACATGGAAACCCTGTCTCTACAAAAAATACAAAACAATTAGTTGGGCATGGTGGTGCATGCCTGTAATCCCAGCTGCTGGGGAGGCTGAGGCAGGAGAATTGCTTGAACTTAGGAGGCGGAGATTGCAGTGAGCCGAGATTGCACCATTGCACTCCAACCTGGGCAACAGAGCGAGATTCTGTCTCAGAACGAAATAAATAAATTAAAAATTAACAACAATAAAAGACTCTCTGGTCAGACTTTTTCACTCCCTGCCTTGTATCTGGGATACAATTGTTTGCATGTTTCATGCTGTTTCAAGTCTTTGCTCCCCTTCCCTCTTTGCCTAACTAACTCCCACTCCCTCTTGATGACATGATAGTTGCTTAATATCCAAGTTCCTGGAATTGCTTGAGACTATCTCATTTAATATGAATATACATATATGTAGGAAGCATTAAGACATTCCTTATGGCCGGGCGCGGTGGCTCAAGCCTGTAATCCCAGCACTTTGGGAGGCCGAGACGGGCGGATCACGAGGTCGGGAGATCGAGACCATCCTGGCTAACACGGTGAAACCCCGTCTCTACTAAAAAAATACAAAAAACTAGCCGGGCGAGGTGGTGGGCGCCTGTAGTCCCAGCTACTCGGGAGGCTGAGGCAGGAGAATGGCGTGAACCCGGGAGGCGGAGCTTGCAGTGAGCTGAGATCCGGCCACTGCACTCCAGCCTGGGCGACAGAGCGAGACTCCGTCTCAAAAAAAAAAAAAAAAAAAAAAAAGACATTCTAATGTAATGAATCAAGAGGAAATGTTATTACCTCAAAACCAAATGATTGTCAACTCGTGTTCTGATGTTATTTATATAGTAGCTTGGTAATTTGGTTATATCTTAAAAGGGTATATTACTCATAACCGATACTATATTTCACACCTCAAAAGAAGAAGTGGTAATTTACAAAACTTCTTCCCTCCCCCTCCCCGCATGGTACCATGTGCCTTGCAGTTGATGTTTTGGTCAGATCTAAGAAAAGTTTCATCATCGAACAGTATGAACACACGTGCCAGTGAATCTCTCTGTCCCTTTTTTTAATGACTCATAACCGGCCACAGGGCACCACATTTAGGGTGACAGCTCTGCCATTCACGAGTTTGGCACGTAAACACAAGATCCCCCAATGCAGATCTACTGACGGGTGGCCTTTTGTCAGAAAGGTACATTCTTCTGGCTCGGTCTAGATTACCGGTGGGATTTTTCTATGTTTTATTTTTACTTCTGTGCTTTCGGAAGGAAAAAGGGAAGCTGATAGTGAGGGTGAAATGAAAATGTAAATGATAAGGGTTGTAAGAAAGAATGGAAAAATATGTTTTCTGTTGGCTTTTTTTTTTTTTCGAGACGGAGTTTCGCTTCATTGCCCAGGCTGGAGTACAGCGGCATGATCTCAGCTCACTGCAATCTCCACCTCCTGAGCTCAAGTGATTCTCCTGCCTCAGCCTCCCAAGTAGCTGAAATTACAGGCACGTGCCACCACACCCGGCTAATTTTTAGTAGAGACAGGGTTTTGCCATGTTGGCCAGGCTGTTCTTGAACTCCTGACCTCAAGCGATCCACCTGCCTTGGCCTCCCAAAGTGCTGGGATTACAGGCATAAGCCACCATGCCTGGCCAAAACAACAGAATTTTATTTTCTCACAGTTCTGGAGGCCAGATGTCAGCAATCAAGGTGCCAGCAGGGCCACGCTGCCTCCAAAAGTTCTACGGGAGGATCCTTCTCTGTCTCTTCCAGCTTCTGGTGGCTCCAGGCATCCCCCGGCTCATGGCCACGTCGCTGCAATCACTGCTTCTGTCTTCACGTGGCCTTCTTCTCTGTGTGGCCTTTTCTATCTCTTCTAAGGACACTGTCATTGCCCACCCTAATCCTATATGATCTCATCTTGATCCTTATCTTAATTCCACCTGCAAAGACCCCGTTTCCAAATCAGGTCACCTTCTGAGGTTCCCGGAAGACATGAATTTAGCAGAGGGCACTCTTCAACCTTCAACCTACTACGACCTCCTTTCTCAGTTTCCACTGCTTCTGCCTTTGGGTGAAGTACAGAATCCTTTAAATAACAGTGTGCTTTCTGTGTAGCTATTGACTAGAAATAATAACCTGGCCAGACACAGTAGTTCACGCCTGTAATCCCAGCACTTTGGGAAGCCAAGGTGGGAGGATCAGGTGAGCCCAGGAGTTTAAGACCAGCCTGGGCAATATAATGATACCCCATCTCTAATAACAATGATGATAATAAATAGAGGTAATAATCTTATACATTTCACTGAAGTCAGAAAAACAAATAATAAAAATAATTTCTAACATACAGAAAACTACAGAAATTCTAATAGACTTTCACGAAGTCATCATGCCCATATAACAACACTCAGAACAGGAAACAGAACATTCCCAGTATAGATTAGGAATCATATTATTTCCATGTTTTAGTTTTCTAATATTATAGTAAAATAGGCCTGGTGTGGTGGCTCACACCTGTAATTAATCCCAGCACTTTGGGAGGCCAAGGCAGGTGGATCACTTGAAGTCAGGAGTTTAAGATTAGCCTGGCCAACATGGCGAAACCCCGTCTCTACTAAAAATACAAAAATTAGCCGGGCGTGGTAGCACGTGCCTGTAATCCCAGCTACGAGGGAGGCTGAGGCAGGAGAATCGCTTGAACCTGGGAGGCAAAGGTTGCAGTGAGCTGAGATTGTGCCACTGCACTCCAGCCTGGGTGACAAGTGAGACTCCGTCTCAAAAAAAACCCAAAACTTATAGTAAAATATACATAAAATTTGCCATCTTAATAACTTCTGAGTGTTCAGTTCAGTGGCATTAAATACATTCATTTTCTTATACAATCATCACCACTATCCATCTGCAGTTCGATCTTGTGAAACTGAAACTCTGGACCCATTAAACACTAACTCCCCATTCCTCCTCGCCCCAGCTCCTGGCAACCACCATCCTACTTTCTGTCTCTGGATTTGACTAATCTAAGGACCTCGTATAAGGGGAATCATGCAAGATTCGTCCTTTTGTGACTGGCTTATTTCACCTGGCGTAATGTCTTCAATGATCATTCATGTTTGCAGTGTGAGCCAAAATGTCCTTCCCTTTCAATTTTGTTTTATTTTATTTGTTTTTTATGAGATAGAGTCTCTCTCTGTTGCCCAGGCTGGAGCGCAGTGATGTGCTCTCAGCTCGCTGTAGCCTTGACCTCTCAAGCTCAAGAGATCCTCCCACCTGAGCCTCCTGAGTAACTGGGACCACAGGTGCACACCACCACACCTGGCTTTTTTTTTTTTTTTTTTTTGAGATGGAGTCTTGCTCTGTCGCTCAGGCTGGAGTGCAGTGGCGCGATCTCGGCTCACTGCAAGCTCCGCCTCCCGGGGTCACGCCATTCTCCTGCCTCAGCCTCCCGAGTAGCTGGGACTATAGGCACCTGCCACCACACTTGGCTAATTTTTTGTATTTTTAGTAGAGACAGGGTTTCACCATGTTAGCCAGGATGGTCTCTATCTCCTGACCTCATGATCCGCCTGCCTCGGGCTCCCCAAGTGCTGGGATTACAGGCATGAGCCATTGCGCCCGGCTTTGTCTGGCTAATTTTTGTATTTTTTTGTGGAGACAGGTTTTTGCCATGTTGCCCAAGCCGGTCTTGAACTCCTGGACTCAAGCGATCTGCCCGCCTTACCTTAGTCTCCCAAAGTGCTAGGATTACAGCCATTGCACCTGGCCAGAATGTCCTTCCTTTTCTTTTCTTTCTTTTTTTTTTTTCTGGAGATGGAGTTTCACTCTTATTGCCCAGGCTGGAGTACACTGGAACAATCTTGGCTCACCGCAACCTCAGCCTCCCAGGATCACGTGAGTCTCCTGCCTCAGCCTCCCGAGTAGCTGGGATTATAGGCATGCGCCGCCACACCCAGCTAATTTTGTATTTTTAGTAGAGACGGGGCTTCTCCAAGTTGGTCAGACTGTTCTCAAACTCCTGACCTCAGGTGATCCACCCACCTTGGCCTCCCAAAGTGCTGGGATTACTAGTGTGAGCCACTGCACCTGGACGTCCTTCCTTTTCAAGGTTGAATAATACAGAAACCATAGTTTTTTGAAAGGTGATCGAAACCTCCTTTGGATTTTTATGGGTAAGTCTTTACTAATTTTCATCCCTGAGTATAGTGAATAAACAACATGTGCTTTTATTTCCTTCCTGGTAACTCACAGAACAATAATTAAAACTTTCTTTTTATTTATTTAATAAAGACAGGGTCTTCCTATGTTGCCCAGGTTGGTCTCAAACTCCTGGGCTCAACCCTAAAGTGCTGGGATTACAGGCATGAGCCACCATGCCTGGCCAACAATCTGTGTTCCTTTAGTGTTTTCTTCCTTGATACTCGTAGATGTTAGTTTTTTAGGTTTTTAAACCAGAACCTAGCCCTCTACCTGGGGCGTTGAGGTTTTAGCAATGTTACTCAATCTCGTGTACTTTTTTTTTTTTTTTTGAGACAGTCTCCCTCTGTCGCCCAGGCTGGAGTGCAGTGGTGTGATCTCAGGTGCGATCTCAGCTCACTACAACCTCCACCTCCTGGGTTCAAGCAATTCTCCTGCCTCAGCTTCCTGAGTAGCTGGGATTACAGGCACGTGCCACCATGCACAGTTAATTTTTTTATATTTTTAGTAGAGACAGGGTTTCACCATGTTGGCCAGGCTGGTTTCGAACTCCTGACCTCAAGTGATCTGCCCACCTTGGCCTCTCAAAGTGCAAGGATTATAGGCATGAGCCACTGTGCCTGGCCCTGGCTAATTTTTGTATTTTTGGTAGAGATAAGCTTTCACCATGTTGGCCAGGCTGGTCTCAAACTCTGGGCTTCAAGTGATCCGCCCACCTCAGCCTCCCAAAGTGCTGGGATTACAGGTTTGAGCCACCGTGCCTGGCTGGTCTCATGTACATTTTAATTATCCCACTGAATCTATAGAAAAACTACAGAATCAACAGGTTTCCAAAGTGGATGCAAGCAGCTGGAAGAGAGATTCTC
The DNA here is from genome assembly GCF_024542745.1 of Macaca thibetana thibetana. Lineage (NCBI taxonomy): Eukaryota > Metazoa > Chordata > Mammalia > Primates > Cercopithecidae > Macaca > Macaca thibetana. The sequence goes on from NC_065588.1 coordinate 119,007,099, forward strand.
AACGGTCATTTCTTACTCTTCTATTTTTTATTTATTTATTATTATTATTATTTTGAGACGGAATCTTGCTCTGTTGCCCAGGTTGGAGTGCAGTGGCATGATCATGGCTCACTGTAAGCTCTGCCTCCCGGGTTCACGCCATTCTCCTGCCTCAGCCTCCTGAGTAGCTGGGACTACAGGCACCCGCCACCACGCCCAACTAATTTTTTGTATTTTTAGTAGAGACGTGGTTTCACCGTGTTAGCTAGGATGACTTCTATCTCCTGACCTTGTGATCCACCTGTCTCAGCCTCCCAAAGTGCTGGGATTACAGGCGTGAGCCTCTACGCCAGGCCCATTTCTTCCTCTTTCCTCTTCCTTTCTTTGCAGCTGAGTCACAGGCAGACCCTAGGGGCCCTTGACAGTTGTGTAGATTTAACTCAATGTCCTCATCCTGGCAGTCCCTCAGAAAGTCAGCAGGATTTTGTGTTTTGTTTCCTTTTATTTTAGCACACTTACTCATTGTTTTGGAAATATCTGACATTCCAGGCTATTTAATACTTTTTTTTTTTTTTTTTTTTTTGAGAAAGCATCTCACTCTGTTGCCAGGCTGGAGTACAGTGGCACTATCTTGGCTCACTGCAGCCTCTACCTCCCAGGTTCAAGCGATCCTCCCACCTCAGCTTCCTGAGTAGCTAGGACTACAGGCATGTACCACCACACCCAGCTATTTTTTTTTTTTTTGAGAAGGAGTCTAGATCTGTAGCTCAGGCTGGAAGTGCAGTGGTGTGATCTTGGCTCACTGCAACCTCCGCCTCCCAGGTTCAAGCGATTCTCCTGCCTCAGCCTCTTGAGTAGCTGGAACTACAGGCATGCGCCACCATGGTCGGCTAATTTTTGTATTTTTAGTAGAGACGGGGTTTCTCCATGTTGGCCAGGCTGCTCTTGAACTCCTGACCTCAGGTGATCTACCCACCTGGGCCTCCCAAAGTGCTGGGATTACAGGTGTGAGCCAATACCTGGCTAATTTTTGTATTTTTAGTAGAGATGGGTTTTTGCCTTGTTGGCCAGGCTGGTCTCAAACTCTTGACCTCAAGTGATTTGCCTGCCTTGGCCTCCCAAAGTGTTGGGAATACAGGCGTGAGCCACCACGCCCGGCCTTTTGTTTTTTCAAACAAGGCCTCACTCTGTCACCCAGGCTGGATTATAGTGTCGCAATCTTGGCTCACTATAACCTTCATCTTCCTGGCTCAAGTGGTCCTCCCACCTCAGCCTTCCAAGTCACTGGGACTACAGATGCCTGCAACCATGCCCGACTATTTTTGTATTTTTTGTAGAGACAGGGTTTCATCATGTTGCTGAGACTGGTCTGAACTCCTGGGCTCAAGCAATCCACACGCCCCAGCCTCCCAAAGTGCTAGGATTGCAGGCGTGATCCACCACGCCCAGCTGATTTAAGACGTCTTGACTAAACAGCTCATCTCTTTCTAGATAAGACCCAGTGAATATGTGAACTTCCAGCTGAGTAGGAAAAAAAAAAACAAAAACGAAACAAAAAAAAAAAACACCCAAGATGTGAAGATAGAGAGGAATGTAATTTCATAGCCCTATTAGAAATTCTCAGAGACATAAATCTGAATTTATCTTCATCCTGGCTAATTTCTTTCAACCTTTATAAACAAGTATAGCACCTTAATCAGCATAGGCACAGGACCCATTCCCTTAATCCATCAGCTGCGAAACAGGTTTTTACTGTAGGCGACTTAAGTCATTTATTTTCACAGTTTACACATTACACAATGACTTCGATTTGAGAGCCAAGAAATATAGTGAGAGCAAGATCAATTCCATCAACATTAGCAAAGTATGAATCCCTTATATTAGCCTTTTTTTTTTTTTTGGGACAGAGTCTCACCCTGTTGCCCAGGCTGGAGTGCAGTGGCGCGATCTTGGCTCACTGCAACCTCCACCTCCCAGATTCAAGCAATTCTCTTGCCTCAGCCTCCCAAATAGCTGGGATTATAGGCGCACACTACCACGTCCGGCTAATTTTTGTATTTTCGGTAGAGACAGGGTTTCACTGTGTTGGCCAGGCTAGTCTCGAACTCCTGACCTCAGGTGTTCCCAGGAGTTCTGCCCGCCTTGTCCTCCCGAAGTTTTGGGATTACAAGCATGAGCCACCATGCCTGGCCCTTTATATAAGGCTTTAAACACCCTCATCCAAAAAAAGCCCACCCCAGCTACATGATCTTTTCTCGGAAACTTTTTTTTTTTTTTCTTTTTTAAGGAGACAAAAGTCTTACTCTGTCTCCCAGACTGGAGTGCAAAGGCAGGTCACAGCTCACTGCAGCCTCCACTTCCCGGGCTCAAGGGATCCTCTCGCATCAGCCTCCCGAGTAGCTAGGACTACAGGCATGCACCACCATGCCCAGCTAATGTTATCTGTTGTAGAGACAAGGTCTCACTATGTTGCCTAGGCTGGTCTGAAATTCCTGGCTTCAAGCGATCCTTCCACCTCGGCCTCCCAAAGCACTGGGATTAACAGATGTGAGCCACCGTGGCCAGCCTGAAACCTTTCTCCATGTGGAGTAGAGCAGGAAACTTAGAGGGCGGCCACACCAGGCCTTTCCAGAGCCATGGAAATGTGAGGGAAAGGCTGTGGAGGGGAGCTTCTTTTCCCTCCCCCGCACACAGCCTAGAGATGCAGAAAAGACAGTTTGTGGCTTGCCTGCAGCACAGAGCATTGCACCCCACTCCGAGGAAGCATGGGCTGTCCACTGCGCTTGGTCATGTTGCAGGGTCAGAAGCTCTCAAATCCCCTGAGAGAAGTGACACAGACTTCAGTGGCAATGCCAGTGATTCCATCTCACCTCTAGTGCTCAGGGCTGACAAGTCTAATTGCTTTATTCTATTTATTTTATTATTTTATTTTTATTTTTTGTTTTATATATTTTATTTTTTTTTTAATTTATTAATTTTATTTTTGAGACTGAGTGTTGCTCTGTCTCGCAGGCTGGAGTGCAGTGGCACAATCTCAGCTCACCGCAACCTCCGCCTCTCAGGTTCAAGTGATTCTCCTGCCTCAGCCTCCTGAGTAGCTGGGATTACAGGCACACACCACCACACCCAGCTAATTTTTGTTTTTTTGTTTTTGTTTTTGAGATGGGGTTTCAGTCTTGTTGCCCAGGCTGGAGTACAATGGTGCAATCTCAGCTCACTGCAACCTCCGCCTCCCAGGTTCAAGCGATTCTCCTGCCTCAGCCTCTGGAGTACCTGGGATTACAGGCGCCCGTCCCCATGCCCGCCGCCATGCTCAGCTAATTTTTGTGTTTTTAGTAGAGACGGGGTTTCACCATGTTGGCCAGACTGGTCTCAAACTCCTGACCTCAGGTGATCCCCCCGCCTTGGCTTCCCAAAGTGCTGGGATTACAGGCATGAGCCATTGCTTCCAGCCTGTAATTATTTTAATATTGTACCTAAAGCCAGTCTGTCCTGTTTTTTGGAACACTAAGGCTGGTTACAGATAACTGGAAATATGAGACCTGGGTTTATCTTGGGAATCTCATACACACTCATACACACACACACACACACACACACGCACGCACTCCTTGCCTAACGCTGAGAAGGAAATACTGTTGAGAATTCTTCATCATTAGTTATTTACCTACAAGATGAAAAAGCTCAGCTGGGCACAGTGGCTCACGCCTGTAATCCCAGCACTTTGGGAGGCTGAGGCGGGCAGATGGCTTGAGCCTAGGAGTTCAAGACCAGCCTGGGCAACATAGCGAGACCCTGTCTCTAAAAAAAAAAAATACAAAAATTAGCCAGGAGTACATGCTACTCAGGAGGCTGAGGCGGGGAGTTGGAGGCTGCAGTGAGCCGTGATTGCACCACTGCACTCCAGCCTGGGCTACGAAGACCCTGACCCCCTCCAACCAAAAAAAGATGAAAAAGCTCATTTCTTTCACTTTTGCTGTAGCAACACATTGTGTCGTCATTTCTGTCCAGCGAGGGACACACGGGGATGTGAAGGGGCCACTGTCAGTCTAGGGATTCTTCTTCTCAGGATAAAACGAACGCCTTGGGCTTGCTTTTTCAGACCCTTGAAGTCTGTATCAATTAGGGTGCTTTGGCTACAAGTAATGGAAAATCCAGCTAGAAATGGCTTTAAGCAAAGATATCACTTATCATCTTGCATAATCAGAGATCCAGAGTTCCCTGAATGGGCCAATGACATGGCCGAGCAACCTCTACCGTCTCACCCCCCATCCTCTACATGCTGGTTTGCTCTTTGTTTTTCTCCTTACAGTGCAAAAAGGCTGAGCCACTCCAAACCTTCTAGCCTTGCAAGAATTTTCAAATATCCTTAAAAAAAAAAAAAGGGGGTGAAATTCACATAACATAAAACTAACCATTTTATTTTTTTTAAAAAAATTCATCTCCAGCCACGTCCCTCTGAAAAACTAATCATTTTAAAGTGAACAGTTCTGACCGGGCGCCATGGCTCACGTCTGTAATCCCAGCACTTGCGGAGGCCAAGGCAGGCGAATTACTTGAGGCCAGGAGTTCGAGACAAGCCTGGCCAACATGGTGAAACCCCATCTCTACTAAAAATACAAAATAATTAGCTGGGTGTGGTGGCACGTGCCTGTAATCTCAGCACTTTTTATTTATTTTTTTTTTTTGAGACAGAGTTTCACTCTTATTGCCCAGGTTGGAGTGCAGTGGTACGATCTCAGCTCACCACAACCTCTGCCTCCCGGGTTTAAGTGATTCTCTTGCCTCAGCCTCCAGAGTAGTTGGGATTACAGGCATGCGCCACCACGCCCGGCTAATTTTGTATTTTTAGTAGAGATGGAGTTTCTCCATGTTGGTCAGGCTGGTCTCGAACTCCCTTCCTCAGGTGATCTGCCCACCTCAGCCTCCCAAAGTGCTGGGATTACAGGCGTGAGCCACCGCACCCGGCCAATCCCAGCACTTTGGGAGGCCGAGGTGGACAAGTCATTTGAAGCCAGAAGTTTGAGACCAGCCTGGCCAACATGGTAACACTCTGTTTCTACTAAAACAAACAAACAAACAAAATTAGCTGGACGTGATGTCGGGCACCTGTAATCCCAGCTACTCGGGAGGTTGAGGCAGGAGAATCACTTGAACCCAGGAGGCAGAGGTTGCAGTGAGCCGAGATTGTGCCACTTCACTCCAGCCTGGGCAAAAGAGCGATACTCTGTCTCAAAAAATAAAAATAAAAATAAAATAAAGTGAACAGTTCTGTGGCATTTAGTACATTCACTGTGCTGTGCAGCCACCACCTGTATCTAGTTCCAAAACATTTTCATCACACCCAGAGGAAACCCCATGCCCGTCAAAAACAGTCCTCCCCATTCCCCGACTCTCAGCTCGCCTGATTTCTAAGTATTTGCTTATTCCTGACATCTCATATAAATGGAGTCACGCCAGACAGGGCCTTTTGCGCCTGGCTTTTTTCACTTAACATCATGTTTTCAAAGTTCCTCCATGGGACAGCTTGTGTCAGTGCTTTATTCCATTTTCTGACCAAATAATAACACATTCTGTCGTACGCAGACACCACGTTTTGTTCATGCATCAGCTGATGGGCTGTTGGGCTGCTTCCACCTGTTTGCTCTGATGAATAGTGCTGCTATGTACCTGCCTGTACAAGTATTTGAGTAACCTGTTTCCAACTCTTTTGGGCATGTGACTAAAAATGGGATTGCTGGGTCATATGATAATTCTATGTTTAATTTTTTGAGGAACTGCCAAACCTAAAGGTCCTTTTTAAAATGAAGAAAATATTCTGCAAAGCATCCCCGGAAGACTTCCTCAACACCTTACTGGCCGGAATGACGTCACTTCTCCATGCCTACAGCGTGGTCTTGGCAAGGAGAGTGATATTACCACAACTGGCTTAAACTGATCAAGACTCAGTTTCCGTACTGGACCGGCACCCAGTCACCTCTGAAGGACACTGTCACTCGGAGGAGGGTCATTTCTAGAAGGTGGTGACACAGCTATGTGAGTTCTCTGTTGACCACCCCCTCCCCCAACATTATTAAAGCAATTTGTATTTCATTCAAGGGCGTAATCTAGTCTGTTCTAGCAGCCAGGCAGCCTTCCCTTTAGGGGTTGTGTGGTTGTCTTTGTTCATGGGTGTGTTTATTCTGCAAACATCTATCTTAATAAAGAAGTGTGGGAACAAGAGTCATGATCAACAGAAAGAGGATCAAGGCTGTGTGAAGTGGAAGCTCAAGAAATATCAGAGGAGGTGTCTGGTGCAATGGCGCATGCCTGTAATCCCAGCACTTTGGGAGGCTGAGGCAGGAGGATCACCTGAGGTCAGGAGTTGGAGACCAACCTGGTTAACATGGCGAAATAGTGAAATCCCGTCTCTAATAAAAAAAATACAAAATTAGCCGGGCCTGGTGGTGCACTCCTGCTACTTTGGTGGCTGAGGCAGGAGAATCACTTGAACTTGGGAGGCGGAGGTTGCAGTGAGCCGAGATCAGGCCACTGCACTCCACCCTGGACAGCAGAGCAAGACTCTATCTCAAAAAAATAAAACAAAGCTGGGCACGGTAGCTCACGCCTGTAATCCCAGCACTTTGGGAGGCCGAGGTGGGTGGATCACCTGAGGTCAGGAGTTGGAGACCAGCCTGGCTAACATGGTGAAGCCCCGTCACTACTAAAATACAAAAAATTAGCCAGGCATGGTGGCAGACACCTGTAATCCCAGCTACTTGGGAGGCTGAGGCAGGAGAATCACTTGAACCCAGGAGGCAGAGGTTTCAGTGAGCCAAGATAACGCCACTCTACTCCAGCTTGGGTGACAGAGTGAGATTCTATCTCAAAGAAAAAAAATTGCAGCAGTTTAATGACACAGCAGCCGCCTATCTTTAGGACATAGCTTATGGGAATAAGTACACAAGGATACAGAACAGCCTCCCACTACCAAGTCTTTCAACTGTAGAGTTCACGCATTTATATTCTATAAAAAGCTCAAGCCTTCAAATAATGTCTATTTTCTTTTGTTATGAGACATTTCATTTATTCTTCTTTTTTTTTTTTTTTTTTTGAGATGGAGTTTTGCTCTTGTTGCCCTGGCTGGAGTGCAATGGCGCAATCTCGGTTCACCTCAACCTCTGCCTCCTGGGTTCAAGTGATTCTCCTGCCTCAGTCTTCCGAGTAGCTGGGATTACAGGTATGTGTCACCACGCCTGGCTAATTTTGGTTTTGTTTTTATTATTATTATTTTTTGAGATGGAGTCTCACTCTGTCACCCAGGCTGGAGTGCAGTGGCGTGATCTCGGTTCACTGCAACCTCTGCCTCCCGGGTTCAGGTGATTCTCCTGCCTAAGCCTCCTGAGTAGCTGGGACTACAGGCGCCCACCACCATGCCCAGCTAATTTTTTTGTATTTTTAGTAGAGATGGGGTTTCACTGTGTTAGCCAGGATGGAAATTTTGTATTTTTAGTAGAGATGGGGTTTCTCCATGTTGGTCAGGCTGGTCTTGAACTCCCACCCTCAGGTGATTTGCCCACCTGGGCCTCCCAAAGTGCTGGGATTACAGGCCTGAGCCACCGCGCCCGGCCCATTTATTCTTTTGATAAATATGTACTGACTGAGTTCAAAAAAATAAAAGGAAAACTGACAGCTGTTTATGATAAGAAAGTATTTAGGGGAAAGCAGTCAGACTGGGAAGCATCACTGAGGTCCTTCAAGGAGCAAGCGAGGCCAGGTGCAGTTTCGGGGCACCTCTAAAGCACAGTGAGAACTCATTTGTTTTTAACTTAATGTTTATAGGAAAAATAATGTTTGACGGCAAATGATTGTTATCGGCCCACAAAGGGCAAAGAAGGGGCAGGCTGTACAAATCTAACTGCAGTTCCTCCTGTCAGTCTTTCTGAGCATTGCCGGAAGAGAAATCCGTGGAGCGAATATGGTGTCACGTGACCATTTGGCTTCAGTTGACTGAACCAGCTATTGTCATCTACGCCCGGAAAGGCATCCACAGGCTGGCCAGAAGCCCAGGAAGTGACCTGGTACAAAAGCTTTGCTCAAAATGGCATGCTCTACTTGAATGTAGTTTCCTATAGCTACTGAAACAGATCACCACACACTTAGTGGCTTAAAACAGCAGAGCTGACCGGGCTCGGTGGCTCACACCTGTAATCCCAGTACTCTTGGAGGCCGAGGTGGGCGGACCACCTGAGGTCAGGAGTTTGAGACCAGCCTGACCAACATGGTGAAACCTCGTCTCTACTAAAAATACAAAAAATTAGCCGTGTGTGGTGGCGGGTACCTATAATCCCAGCTATTCGGGAGACTGAGGCAGGAGAATCACTTGAACCCAAGAGGCAGAAATTGCAGTGAGCTGAGGTTGAGCCACTGCACTCCAATCTGGGCAACAGAGCAAAACTCCGTCTCAAAACAAACAAACAAACAAACAAACAAACAAAAAACTGCAGAACTTTATTCTCTCACAGTTCTGGAGGCCAGAAGTCCAAACACAAGGGGTCGGTTGGGCCATGCTTTTGGATGGTAACTGCATCACTCCCATCTCTGCCTTTATCATCACATTACCTTCTCTGTGTGTCTCCTCTGTGTGTTTTATTTCTTTTCTTTTTTGAGACAGAGTCTTGCTCCTTCGCCCAGGCTGGAGTGCCGCAACCTCCACCTCCTGGGTTCAAGCGATTCTCTTGCCTCAGCCTCCTGAGTAACTGGGATTACAGGCTCCTGCCACCACACCCGGCTAACTTTTGTATTTTTAGTAGAGATGGGGTATCATCATGTTGGCTGAGCTGGTCTTGGACTCCTAACCTTAGGTGATCCTCCTGCCTTGGCCTCTCAAAGTGCTGGGATTAGAGGCATGAGTCACCGCGCCCGGCCACCTCTGTGTATCTTATAAAGACACTCGTCATTGGATTCGGGGCCCATTCAGATAATTCAGGATGACCTCATTTGAGATCTGAAATGTAATCATGTGCAAAGACCTTTTTTTCCAAATGAGGTCGCATTCACAGATAAGTTTCCTGGGGTTAGGATATGGACGTGTCTTTTGGGGAAGCCACCCTTCAACTCACTTCAATTGGCTAGTGACTACTGCATTCCTATCCCCTGCCCACTGAGGACGGTCATTGCTGGACGGTGGCAACAATCCAATGGGGTCTTCTCTTCATGGAAGTCTGAACCCGAAACATGTCAGAGATTGACACCGCCACTGGAGTTGTGCAGAGGCTGGAAAGAGGACAGGTGGTAGAGACTGTGGGTAAGGAAAAGCCAGGAGGTGAGGAGGAAACCAAGTCAGAAGTCAGAGGCACAGTCAAGGGAGCAGTGCCACGAGGATGGTGCCAGTGCCTGTGGCTGCCCAGCAACCACATTTCATCAATCTGAAGATGCACCTTTCCCCGCCCCCCACACACATTTTGACATTTTGGAGTGTGTCTGACAACAGACGATGTCTTACTTGCTGCTTTTGGTAGGGGAGGGCGGCAGCACCGAGGTTGCCAGGACTGGCCGCAGGCAGGTGAACTCCAAGAGCGTCGTGATCTCCAGGGGCAGAGCAGGCGCTGGTGGCTTGGAACACTGCGGGGCCCTCTTCACTCCTAAGAATCCGAGGGTCAGATGCGTTTGGCAACATTCTCACAGGAGGAGTCAGAGGAGGCTGTCCGGCATGATGGGTGAGCCAGCATAGGAACTGTGCCAAGGGCCATTAGATTTTGTAGAGACTCTGAACCCCCTGCCTAGAGGTCAGGAGCTGAGGACAACAGCAGGCGAAAAACACAAACTCAAAGTGCGTGCACTGGAAAGAGATCAGAAAGCCAGATTGAAAATGTGGAGGTGTTGCGGGAGTATCCTCATCAACCAGTTTCCCTTACATCATCCTTTTTACTTTACTTATTTACAGGCGGGTCTCAAACTCCTGGGTTCATTGATCCTCCTGCCTTGGTCTCCTGAGTAGCTGAGATTGCAGGTGCTTTTTTACTTACAAACAATTTTTTAAATTGAGAGATAGAAATTGTATATATTTATAGTGTACAGCATGGTGTTTTGAAATATGTATATATTATGGAATGGCTAAAATGAGCTAATTAACGTATGCATTATCTCATCACTTTTTTTGTAGCGAGAATACCTAAAATCTACTCTTAACAATTTTCAAGGACACAATCCATTGTTATTGACTCTATTTATTTATTTATTATAAAAATGGGGTCTTGGCCGGGTGCGGTGGCTCAAGCCTGTAATCCCAGCACTTTGGGAGGCCGAGACGGGCGGATCACGAGGTCAGGAGATCGAGAGACGATCCCGGCTAACACGGTGAAACCCCGTCTCTACTAAAAAATACAAAAAAAATAGCCGGGCGAGGTGGCGGGCGCCTGTAGTCGCAGATACTCGGGAGGCTGAGGCAGGAGAATGGCGTGAACCCGGGAGGCGGAGCTTGCAGTGAGCTGAGATCCGGCCACTGCACTCCAGCCTGGGTGACAGAGCAAGACTCCGTCTCAAAAAAAAAAAAAAAAAAAAAAAAAAAAAAAAATGGGGTCTTACTATGTTGCCCACGCTGATCTTGAACTTCTGACCTCAGACGATTCTCTTGCATTGGCTTTCCAAATCCTCTGTGCCCAGCCATTGTTGACTATAGTCACTATGTTGTACAATGGATCTCTTGAACTTATTTCTCCTGTCTAACAGAACATTTGTACCCTTTGATGAACATCTCCCGAGCCCACCCACCCACCTCCTGCCCCCGGTAACCACCACTCCACCCTCTGCTTCTGAGTTCAACTCTTTTAGATTCATATATAAGGGAGATCGTGCAGTATTTGTCTTTCTGTGCCTGGCTTACTTCACTTAACATAAAGTCACCCAGGTTTATTCAAGTTGTGGCAAATGACAGGATTTCCTTCTTTTAAAAGACTGAGTAGTACTCCATTGTGTATACACCATATTTTCTTCATTCATCCACTGATCGACACCTAGGCTGATTCCACATCTTTTTTTTTTTTTTGGACAGCATCTTGCTCTGTCACCCAGGCTGGAGTGCCGTGTCGCAATTTTGGCCCACTGCAACCTCCACCTCCCAGGTTCAAGTAATTCTCCTGCCTCAGCCTCCCAAGTAGCTGGGATTACAGGTGCCTGCCACCATGCCCGACTAATTTTTGTATTTTTAGTAGAGACAAGGTTTTTGCTCTGTTGACCAGGCTGGTCTTGAACTCCTGACCTCAAGTGATCCACTCACCTCAGCCTCCCAGATGTGAGCCACCACACCCGGCCAGCTCCTATATCTTGACTGTGGATAATATCATGAATAATGCTGCAATAGACATGGGCGTGCAGGTGTCTCTTCAACATACTGATTTAATTTCCTTCAGATATATATTCAGTAGTGAGCTTTCTAGATCATATGGTAGTACTATTTATAATTTTTTGAGGAACCTCCATGCTGTTTTCCATAATATCTTTCTTTTCACGTATACACAAGACTGATATAGGAAATAACACTGGAGACTAAAAGAGTCAAGTGAAATTTTGAAGCAATAAGAAAGACGTATGTTATAGTTTACTTGTGTGCATTTTCTTTCTTTCTTCTTTTTCTTCCTTTCTTTTCTTCCTTTCTCATTCTTTCTCTCTTTCTTTCTGATGGACTCCCTCCCCTCCCCTCCCCTCCCCTCCCTCCCTCCCTCCCTCCCTTCCTTCCTTCCTTTGTATCCCTCTGTTACCCAGGCTGGAGTGCAGTGGCACAGTCCTGGCTCACTGCAACCTCTGCCTCCTGGGTTCAAGCAATTATCTTGTCTCAGCTTCCTGAGTAGCTGGGATTACAGGTGTGCACCACCATGCCCGCCTAATTTTTGTATTTTTAGTAGAGATGGGGTTTCACCATGTTGGCCAGGCTGGTCTCAAACTTCTGACCTCAGGTGACCCACCCCCCTCGGCCTCCCAAAGTGCTGGGATTACAGGCGTGAGCCACCGCACCCGGCCTGTTTTTCTTTCTTCATAGTTTATATCATAATGATACACAGCTTCTAATGGATGATATCTGAGACTTGATTAAAGATGGGTTCCAGTTCTTCATGAGGCTCCACAGTTTCCAGAGCATTCTTGCTCGCCCACGATTGCTTCTATAACTTCCCTCACCTCGGTCACCTGAGTGTGCGCTTGGTTTCTTGCATCCCTGAGGGTCCCAAGTAACCCACAAAATCAGACAAATGTTGGACAAGAAACAGTAATTAAACCCAAAGCTTTGCAGACTGTGAGTGAACAGTGTTCTCCCAAAGCCTGGATTAGAGAGAGACAAAGGTGCAATTTACCTCAAGGGCCGAGATCCCTCCCTTACCATTTTTATTTATTCATTTATATTTATTTATTCATTTATATTTATTTACTCATTTATATTTATTTATTCATTTATTTATTTTTGAGATGGAATCTCGCTCTGTTGCCCAGGCTGGAGTACAATGGCGTGATCTTGACTCATTGCAACCTCCACCTCCTGGGTTCAAGCGATTCTCCCGCCTCAGCCTCCCAAGTAGCTGGGACTACAGGCACGTGCCACTGTACCCAGCTAATTGTTGTATTTTTAGCAGAGATGGGGTTTCATCATGTTGGCCAGGCTGGTCTCGAATTCCTTTTTTCATTTTTATTTTCTGTTTTTTTGAGATAGAGTCTTGCTCTGTCACCCAAGCTGGAGGGGAGTGGCGTAATCTTGACTCACTGCAACCTCCACCTCCTGGATTCAAGCAATTCTCATGCCTCAGGCCCACAAGTAGCTAGGATTACAGGCACACGCCACTGTGACCAGCTAATTTTTTGTATTTTTAGTAGTGACGGGGTTTCACAATGTTGTCCAGGTTGGTCTCAGACTCCTGACGTCAGATTGGTCTCGAACCCCTGACCTCAAGTGATCCGCCCGCCTCGGCCTCCCAAAGTGCTGGGATTACAGGTGTGAGCCACTGTGGCTGGACCCCTGACTGTTTTAAAGCCTTCAATTATGGCCGGGCGCGGTGGCTCAAGCCTGTAATCCCAGCACTTTGGGAGGCCGAGACGGGCGGATCACAAGGTCAGGAAATCGAGACCATCCTGGCTAACATGGTGAAACCCCGTCTCTACTAAAAAATACAAAAACCTAGCCGGGCGAGGTGGCGGGCGCCTGTAGTCCCAGCTACTCGGGAGGCTGAGGCAGGAGAATGGCGTGAACCCGGGAGGCGGAGCTTGCAGTGAGCTGAGATCTGGCCACTGCACTCCAGTCTGGGCAACAAAGCGAGACTCTGTCTCGACAAAAAAAATAAAATTAAAAAAAAAAAAAAAATAAATAAAGCCTTGAATTATTGAGGTATCTGCTTTAATGGTTACAATCTTAACAGTGTGGAGATACAGACTAAGGCCGGGTGCGATGGCTCACACCTGTAATCCCAGCACTTTGGGAGGTCAAAGTGGGAAGATTTGCTTGAGCCCAGAAGTTCAAGACCACCCTGGGTGGGCAACGTGAGACTTCAACACTATAAATAATTACAAATTAGCTGGGCATGGTGTGCGTGCCTGTGGTCCCAGCTTCTCAGGAGGCTGAGGTGGGAGGATCACTTGAGCTCAGGCCATCGAGGCTACAGTGAGCTGTGATCACGCCACCACACTGCAGCCTGGGTGACAGAACAAGACCTTGACTCAAAAAAAAAAAAAAAAAAAAAAAAAAAAAAAGAGAGAGAGATACAGACTGGTCTTTAGCTCAGTGTTTCTCGACCTTTCTTTCTCATTATTCCCCTCCCCAATTTGCCTTTATAGATTTTTTTCCTTAGATTTCATAAAAGTCACCATTTTAAAGTGGTGTTAAGTATGTTTATAATTTGGTGCAATTCTCACACCACTTTCCCGTTCTAGACCTTTTTATTCACCCTAAATAGAAACCATTAAGCTGTCACTTCCCATTCTCCCCGCCCTGCCAGTGCCTAGTAACCACTAAGGTTACTGTCGAGATTTTGCCTATTCTGGACTTTCAATGTAAATAGAGTCATATAAAAGGTCACGTGACCTTTTGTTCCTTCCTTCCTTCCTTCCTTCCTCTTTTCTCTTTTTCTTTTCTTTTCTCTTTTCTTTTCTTTCTTTGTCTCTCTCTGTCTGTCTCTCTTTTTTTTCAGTGCAGTGGCGTCAACATAGCTCAGTGAAACCTCGACCTCCCCAGGCTCAAGTGATCCTCCCACTTTAGCCTCCCGAGAAGCTGGGACTACAGGCATGCGTCACCATGCCCGGCTAAGTTTTGTACTTTATTTTGTAGAGATGCGGTCTCGCTATGTAGCCCAGGCCGGTCTCAAACTCGTGGGCTCAAGTGATCCACCTTCTTCGGCCTCTCAAAGTATTGGGATTGCAGGCATGAGCCACCGCACCTGGCTTGTGTCTTTCAGTCAGCATAATGTTTCAAGAATCATCCATGATGCAGCGTTCCTTGTCTTCAGCACTGCATCCCTTTTCCTGTCTGAATAGTATTCCTTTGTGTGGATAGACTGCCTTTTGTTTATCCATTCATCGGTTGATGGACATTTGGGTTGGGTTACCTTCTGGCTATTGAGAATAGTACTTCTGTGAATATATGTATCCAAATTTTTGTTTGAACATCTGTTTTCAATCTTTTGAATATTTTCCTAGGGGTAGAATTGCTGGGTAACATGGCAATTCTATGTTTAGCTTACTGAGAACCTGCCAAACTATTTTCCACAGTGACTGCATCATTGTACATTCCCGCCAGCAATGCACGAGGTTCCGGTTTCCCCATGTCCTCGCCATCACCCTTCCTTCCATGAAGTTTTATTTTATTTTATTTTATTTATTTGGTTTTATTCTGAGACAGGGTCTCTCTCTGTTGCCCAGTCTGGAGTGCATTGGTGTAATCATGGCTCACTGTAGCCTCAAACTCCTGGGCTCAAGCCATCCTCCCATGTCAGCCTCCTGAGTGGCTGGAACAGCAGGTATGTACTACCACACCCAGCTGATTTTTAATTTTTATTTATTTATTTATTTGAGACAGGGTCTCACTCTGTTGCTCAGGCTGGAGTGCAGTGGTATGATCAAAGCTCACTGCAGCCTCAAACTCCCAAGTTCAAGCAATCCTGCCACCTCAGCCCTCCAAGTTACTTTTTATTTTTATTTTTGTAGAGATAGGGTCTTGCTATGTTGCCCAGGTTGGTTTCAAACTCCTAGGTTCAAGCAGTCCTCCCACTTTGGCCTCCCCACTGCACTTGGTCCCATGGAATTTTTTTTTTTTTTTTTTTTTTTTTTTTTGTGACAGAGTCTTACTCTGTCGCCCAGGCTGGAGTGCAGTGGCATGATTTTGGCTCGCTGCAACCTCCCGGGTTCAAGGGATTCTCGTGCCTCAGCCTCCCAAAGTAGCTGGGATTACAGGCATGTGCCACCACGCCCAGCTAATTTTTGTATTTGTAGTAGAGACAGAGTTTTGTAATGTTGGCCAGCTGGTCTGGAATGCCTGACCACGAGTGATCTGCCTACCCTGGCCTCCCAAAGTGCTAGGATTATAGGCATGAGCCACCGCACCCAAATTTTAATTCCAAAGGCTAGGTTCGGTGGCTCACACATGTAATCCCAACACTTTGGGAGGTCAAGGCAGGCAGATCACCTAAGGTCAGGAGTTTGAGACCAGCCTGGCCAACATGGTGAAACCCCGACTCTACTAAAAATACAAAACTTAGCCAGACGTGTTGGTACGCACCTGTAATTCCAGCTACTAGGGGGGCTGAGGCAAGAGAATTGCTTAAACACGGGAGGCAGAGGTTGCAGTGAGCCAAGATCATGCCACTGCACTCCAGCCTGGGTGACAGAGTGAGACTCCAGCTCAAAAAAAAAAAAAAATTCCACATATAGACTGTGTATTTGTTTATGTACTGTGGTCCTTGGGAGGGCAGACCTTGTGTCTAATGGAAACACGTGCAGGGGACACAGACTCAGAAGCCTATAGGAATTTACAAAATCCCTGCTGGCTCACCAAAAACACAACAGCCAGCCCTTTGGGCCAGTAGGCTACCAGATTGAAGACTCTGATTCATCTTATTTTGTTAAAATTTATATATAGACAGACAAATACAGAACATTTTATTGGATATGTTAATGTGTTCATGTATCTTTTTTTTTTTTTTTTTTTTTTTTTTTTGAGAAGGAGTCTTACTCTGTCGCCCAGGCTGGAGCGCAGTGGCGCGATCTTGGCTCATTGCAACCTCCACCTCCGAGTTCAAGTGATTCTCCTGCCTCAGCCTCCCGAGTAGCTGGGACCACAGGCACACGCCACCATGCCCAGCTAATTTTTATATTTTTAGTAGAGACAGGGTTTCACTATATTGGCCAGGTTGGTCTCAAACTCCTGACCTTGTGATCTGTCCACCTCAGCCTCCTAAAGTGCTGGGATTACAGGTGTGAGCCACCACGCCTGGCCACTTTTTGTGTGTGTGTGTGTGTGTGTGTGTGTGTGTGTGAGAGAGAGAGAGAGAGAGAGAGATAGGGTTTCACTTTGTTACCCAGGCTAGAGTGCAATGGCTCTCAATCTCAGCTCCCTACAACTTCCACCTCCCAGGCTCAAGCGATCCTCCCACCTCAGCCTCCTGAGTAGCTGGTACCACAAGCACACACCACCACACCTGGGGTAATTTTTTTTTTGTAGAGATGGGTTTTACCATGTTTTCCAGGCTGATCTTGAACTCCTGGATTCAAGCTATTTGCCCACCTCGAACTCCTAAAGTACTAGGATTACAGGCTTGAGCCACTGCACCTGGCTCATATACCTAATTTTATTTTAGACTCCAGGCAAACTTAGTCCTGCAAACTTTACCTGTGCTGTAAATATTTCAGGCTTGAAGTCCCTATGCAGTCTCTGTCCAAATACTGAACTCTGCCTTGTAGTGACAAAGAAGCCACAGGTCATATGTAAATGAATGCAAATACTCTAGGATGAGAGGACGGAGGCTCCTGGGGTGCACACTCTAAGGAGACATTCATCTCAGGTCCTGAAAGTGCAGGGGTGATGCTGAGAGTGAGCGAGTGGTTCAGCCTCTCCCTAGTCCTGGCCCTGTGAATAGCTATGTTCCAATAAAACTTTATTTATAAATACTTTATTTATTTTTAAAACTTTATTATTATTTTTAAAACTTTATTTATAAAAGGTGGCAGGCTGGTTTCGCCTGTGGGCTGTGATTGGCCACCCCTGGTAAAGCTTTTTTTCATCTGACTCCTGTTTTTCCAGCTCAACCCACATCAGTCTCCCAATCCCTCCCTACAAGTAACAGATATCAACCCACAGGCGTTCTCTATGCTTTCCTGCATCTGCATAAAGTCCTCCACATAAAGATATTTTTTGTTTCATAAAATGGGAGACAATGTACACTTTTTTCGTAACATGCTTTTCACACTTCACACTAATTACGGAAACTTTGCCAGTCAGAGGCATTGATTCCTTTTGTTTGTTTTTTTGTTTGTTTTTTTGGAGGCAGCCTCTCACTCAGTTGCCAGGCAGATATCGGCTCCGCCTCCTGGGTCCAGCAATTCTTCTGCCTCAGCCTCCCGAGTAGCTGGGACTAAAGGCACCCACCACCACACCCACCTAATTTTTTGTATTTTTAATAGAGACAGGGTTTCACCATGTTGGCCAGGATGGTCTCGATATCTTGACCTTGTGATCTGCCTGTCTGGGCCTCCCAAAGTGCTGGGATGACAGGCGTGAGCCACCTCGCCCAGCCAGCACTGATTCCTTTTAATGGCTACATGATATTCCATAGGGTAGAAGTAGCATTATTCATTGTCCTTTTCTTTTTGATAGGCATTCACTTTGTGGCCAGTTTTCTGCCCCATGCACACACACACAAACAGTGCTCCAATGCACATTCTTGTCCTTAAGTATTGGTGTTTTTATTTCTTTGGCTAGATTCTCAAGAGTGGGATTAGCAGGTCAAAGGGTATGTTTAGTTTCCATTTTAACAGATGTTGCCAAATTGCTTTCCCAAATGACTGTAAAACTTCACATCTGAGCATGCCCTTTTCTCCATATTCCTGCCAGCATTTGAGATTTTTTTTTCTCATTTTAGCTTGATGAATGGATCAGTTTGATCTGAGGAATGTAAAGAGATGTTTCATTGCTGCTTTCACTCGCAAGTGTCTGACTCCCGTGAGTTTGAGGGTCTCTTCATACTGTTGGTTACCCATTCGGTTTTGTGCCTCTACAAATGGTCTATTTATAGTCAAAGTCCATTTCTGTATTGGTTGTTTCTCTTTTTCAGGACAATTTGTTTAAAAGCTCTTTATATAGTGTCCATTTGACTTTTGGCTTTCGTCTGCAAAGTGATTAAGAGGTTTGGTGCCGGGGCAGGCTGCCAAAGGTCACATCTTGACTGAGCCCTGGCTGGCCACATGACCTCAGCAAATTATTCACCTTCCTTATTTAACCTCAGTGTACTCAGCTATAAAATAGTGATCATCATCACCATCATCACGGTAATTCCTCCTTCATAGTGCTGTTAGAGATAAATGAGTTAATGCGTGTCAAGTACATAGAATTCAGCCTGGCACCCCGTCAGTTCGTCAATAGAAGTTGGTGACTATTATTTGTATTACAAATATTTTTTCAGCTCCATCATTTGAATCGGTTTTATTTCTGGTATCCCTTGTCACACAAAATGTTTCAGTGTTTATATGGTCAAATATATCCGTCTTTTTTTCCCCTAGCTTCTGAGTTCCCAGGCTTGGTAAGAAGGTCTCCCTGTTTCCTTCATGACTAATTTCCTCACTCTTTTTTTTTTTTTTTTTGAGGCAGAGTCTCACTCTGTCGCCCAGACTGGAGTGCAGTGGCGCGATCTCGGCTCACTGCAAGCTCTGCCTCCTGGGTTCACGCCATTCTCCTGCCTCAGCCTCCTGAGTAGCTGGGACTACAGGCGCCTGCCACCGTGTCCGGCTAATTTTTTGTATTTTTAGTAGAGACGGGGTTTCACCGTGTTGGCCAGGATGGTCTCGATCTCCTGACCTCGTGATCCACCCGCCTCGGCCTCCCAAAGTGCTGAGATTACAGGCATGAGCCACCGCGCCCAACCATTTCATCACTCTTAAAATGAGAAACATAGGATCTACTATTTTCCTCACTGAAATACACTGTCCTCTCGGCTCCTTGATCTCCCCTTCTCTCCCCTCCCCTCCTTTCCTTAGAAGGGTTTCTCTCTGTTGTCCAGGCTGGAGTGCAGAGGCACGATCTCAGCTCACTGCATCCTCAACCTCCCATGCTCAAGCAATTTCCCTGCCTCAGCCTCCCAAGTAGCTGACACTACAGGTGTGCACTACCACGCCTGGCTAATTTTTGTATTTTTTTTTTGTAGAGACGGGGTTTTGCCATGTTGTCCAGGTTGGTCTCAAATTCCTGGGCTCAAGTAATCCACCTGCCTCAGCCTCTGAAAGTGTTGGGATTACAGGTGTGAGCCACCGTGCCCAACCCTCCTTGATCTATTTCATCCCTAAAAGAAAAAGAAAACTATTTTTCTTTTCTTTTTCTCTTACTTTTTTCTTTCTTTCTTTCTTTTTTTTTTTTTTTTGAGACAGACTCTCACTCTGTCTCCCAGACTGGAGTGCAGTGGCACAATGTCAGCTCACTGCAACCTCCGTCTCCTGGGTTCAAGCTATTCTCCTGCCTCAGCCTCCCGAGTAGCTGGGATTACAGGTGCACACCATCATGCCCGGCTAATTTTTGTATTTTAGTAGAGGTGGAGTTTTGCCATGTTGGCCAGGCTGGTCTCAAACTCCTGACCTCAGGTGATCCACCCTCCTTAGCCTCCCAAAGTGCTGGGATTACAGGTGTGAGCCACCACGCCCGGCCAAAATAAACTATTTTTCTATATACTCACAACACTCCTGACACCAAATGTATGGCGTTTCCACACCAAGCAACTCTCCAGTTCTCTTTGGACACTGACTGGGTGTCCGACAATTCAATTCAAATCTGACACTGTCAGCCTGGAGTTAGCGTGAGATCCCACAAGTTAAAGGGTCTAGTTCGAAGACGGCTTCCATCCACTCCAGACCCCAGTCGCGAGTCCCAGGTTCTCGCTTGTACTTCTTTTTTTTTTTCTTTCCAGCTTTTGTTTTAGGTTCAGAGGGTGCATGTGCAGGTTGTTGCATGGGTGAGTCGCGTGCTGCCGATGTCTGGAGTACAGCTTGTTTCGTCACAGGGGTAGTGAGCCTAGTATCTCATAGGCAGTTTTCCGATCCTCGCCCCCCTCCCCCACTCCACCCTCCAATAGGCCCTGGTGTCTGTAGTTTTTTTCTTTGTGTCCACACGAACTCAAGGTTTAGCTCCCACTTATAAGTGAGAACAGGTTTCTGTTCCTGTGTTAGCTCACTTAGGATAATGGCCTCCAGCTCCATCCACGTTGCTGCAAAGGACATGTTTTATTCAGTCTTTTTTTTTTTTTTTTTTTTTTTGAGGTGGAGTCTCTTGTCACCCAGGCTGGAGTGCAGTGGTACAATCACAGCTCACTTCAGCCTCAACCTCCCTGAACTGAAGCGATCCTCCCACCTTAGCCTTCCGAGTAGCTGGGACTACTGCATGCACCACCATGCTTGACTATTTTTTTTTCGTTTTTTTTTTTTTTTTTTTTTGTAGAGACGGGGGTCTCACTATTTTTGCCCAAGCTGGTCTAGAACTCCTGGGCTCCAGTAATCCTTCCACCTTAGCTTTCCAAAGTGCTAGGATTACAGGCATGACCACCATGTCTGGCCGATTGTGTTCTTTTTTATGGCTGTGTAGTATTCCATGGTATATATGTACAGATTTTCTTTATCCAATATACCTGTACTTCCAACTGACCAGATATAAATCAAGAGTTCCCACAGCCCAATCCTCAGGTTCAGTAATTTGCTAGAATGGCTCACAAAACTTGGGAAAACACTTTACTTATATTTATTGGTTTGTCATAAAGAATGCAACTAAGAAACAGCCATGTGGAAAGAGATGCATGGAGGATACAGCATGGGGCGGGAGTGTCAGAGCTTCCGTGCACCCTCCGGTGTGTCCCTCTACCACTTCAATGAGTTCACCAACTCAGAAGCTCTCCGAACTCTGTCCTCTAGGGATTTTGTGGAGAATTCATTATGGAGGCGTGACTGATTAAATCACTGGCCACTGAGCCCAGTGGCTCATGCCTGTAATCCCAGCACTTTAGGAGGCCGAGACAGGTGGATCACTTGAGCCCAGGAGTTCAAGACCAGCCTGGGCAACATGGTGAAACCCCGTCTATACAAAAAGTACAAAAATTAGCTGGTGGTGTGCAGCTATAGTCCTAGCTACATGGGAGGCTGAGGTGGGAGGATCACTTGAGCCTGGAGAATTCAAGGCTGCAGTGACCCGTGATCATGACATTGCACTCCAGCCTGGGTGACAGAGCAACACCTTGTCTCAGAATAAAACAGAACCATTGGCCATTGATGATTAAGTCAATCTCCAGCCCTTCTCCCCTCCCAGAGGTCAAGGGGTGGAGCTGATAGCTCCAATCCTGTGGCCAGGCCTCGGTCTTTGCAGGGATCAGCCCCTATGCTAAAGCTGTCAGGGGATTCCAGCTACCAGTCATCTCATCGGCGTATTAAAAGACAATCACCACACTCTGGGGATTTCAAGGGTCTTCAAAGCTGTTGTGTCAGGAACCAGAGACTAAGAATAAAAATAATCGCAAAGGATGTTCCCCTATCCTCAGGAAATTGCGAGGGTTTTAGGGGCTCTGTGTTAGAAACCAAGGGCAGAGATCAAATATATATTTCTCCTGTCGCACTCCCCTTCTCCCTCGCCCCAGTGAGATGAGACCTTCAGAGCACTTTCGCTTCCCCTCTCTTCTATTTCCCCTGCCCCATGTTCCCTGAGAGACTCATGAAACACATCTATTCCCCACTCCACTTTCTGAGGTTTTGGCTGGAATAATCTAGTATTTCTTATAATTTCCCTCACGGGATATCCGTTTGGTTTCAATAATCCTCTTTTCTAAGGGTCCTTCTCTATTACACAAATCCCAGTCTATCCTGTTCCATTTTGAGTTAAAATGTCAGCTGCCTGTGTTCTTTTTTTTTTTTTTTTTGAGAGGGAGTCTCACTCTGTCACCCAGGTTGGAGTGTAGTGGCGCAGTCTTGGCTCACTGCAATCTCCACCTCCTGGGTTCAAGCGATTCTCCTGCCTCAGCCTCCCAAGTAGCTGGGATTACACGTGTGCACCACCACGCCTGACTAATTTTTGTATTTTTAGTAGAGATGGGTTTTGCCATGTTGGCCAAGCTGGTCTCGAACTCCTGACCTCAAGTGATTCGCCTGCCTCGGCCTCCCAAAGTGCTGGGATTACAGGTGTGAGCCACCGCACCCGGCCCTGCCTATGTTTTGAACATGGTTTTTGCTCTCTTTCTTTTTCCCTTTATTAAGTCTTCTTTTCAGGGTTGTTTGCAGCTTGGCAGGTCTTTTCCAAGTAGTGCCATCAGATGGAGGGTTCTCCGGGGTTAATCTCTCTGAATTTTCTTTTTTTATTTTTGAGACCAGGGTCTTGCTCTGTTGCCCAGGCAGGAGTGTAGTGTCACAATCATGGCTCACTGCAGCCTCGACCTTCTGGACTCAAGCAATTCTCTCACCTCAGCCCCCCAAGTAGCTGGGACTACAGCCACACCCTACCATGCCTGGCAAATTTTTTGGTATTTTTTATAGAAACAGGGTCTCACCATGTTGTCCAGGCTGGCCTCAAACTCCTGCACTCAAGTGATCCTCCCACCTCAGCCTCCCAGGGTGTTGGGATTACAAGCGACAGCCACTACACCTGGCCTGATTTCTTGAGTATCTTTGAAAATCTAACTGTTGCTTCAATCAATGAAAAAAAAAATTTTTTTTTTTTTTTTTTTTTTTTTTTGAGATGGAGTCTGGTTCTATTGCCCAGGCTAGAGTGCAGTGGTGCAATCTCAGCTCACTGCAACCTCTGCCTCCCAGGTTCAGGTGATTCTCCTGCCTCAGCCTCCTGAATAGCTGAGATTACAGGCACCTGCCACCATTCCCAGCTAATTTTTGTATTTTTAGTAGAGATGGGATTTCACAATGTTGGCCAGGCTGTTCTCGAACTCCTGGTTTCAAGTGATCCATCCGCCTCGGCCTCCCAAAGTGCTGGGGTTACAGGCATGAGCCATAGCGCCTGGCCAAAAAAAATGTTTTGAGAACAGAATAGGATTCTTGGACTGCTGTCCTTTCTCTCTCTTCTCTGTAGATAAGAAGTGGAGATTACTGTCATTTTTCAGTAATGCAGATGAAATCTGGTTCCAGTCTGAGATTTTTTCCTTCGTATCTTCTTTCTCTGCTTGACACTTGTAAACTCTTTTTTTTTTTTTTTTTAATTTTTCTGAGTTTTTACCAGAACAGGCCTCCAGAAGAATCTTCTCAGTGCATCCAGGAGCTCAATGAGCTCTTTTAATCTGCAGTCTCAGGTCTTCATTAGTTTTGAGGAACTTTACTTCTATGATTTATCTGTTGCATCTTCTCATTTGAGAACCGCTATTATGTGCATATTAGTTCTTCAGGAGGAGCTATCCCCCCCTCTTATATTTTCTCACACGATCTCCATCTCTTTGTAATGTTGCTCTGTTTTGAGATATTTCTTGTGCTTTATCTCCCAGACTAATTTGAGTCTCAGTCGAGGCCCTATTGGCTTTTAATTCTTAACGGAATTTCTTAGAGCTAAGATAATCAGGTACTTTAGCTCTGAAAGGTCATTTCTTTCTTTTTTAATTTTCTTTGTTTGTTTGTTTATTTGTTTGTTTGTTTTTTGAGACGGAGTTTCACTCTTGTAGCCCAGGCTGGAGTGCAATGGTGCGATCTCGGCTCACTGCAACCTCCACCTCCCAGGTCAAGCTATTCTCTTGCTCAGCCTCCGAGGTAGCTGGGATTACAGGTTCATGCCACCACGCCCGCTTAATTTTTGTATGTTTAGTAGAGACCAGGTTTCACCATGTTGGCCAGGCTGGTCTTGACCTCAGGTGATCCACCCGCCTCGGCCTCCCGAAGTGTTGGGATCACAGGCGTGAGCCACCGCGCCCAGCACGAAAGGCCATTTCTATGCTGTATTTGGATTTCCTTAAGGTCTCCTGCTTATTACTGTTTTTAGTTCAGAGATGCCGCTGTCTGCTTCAGCACTGTGGGTTCTGATTTCTCTATCGGCTCCTCCTGTGTCTGGGTGCTGGGGCCCCTTCAGTGGGGTGGTTAATCCTCTTGGTCAGTCACTTGGTCAGTCAAATCCGCTTGGTGATGCTTTCCTACCTGGGTAAGTCCTCAGGTAGAAGCAGGCGGAACAGCCTCTGCTGCCATGGGCTTGGGACATAGGAGCTGGTAGAATTCTGTTGGGTCTCAGAAAGCAGTACCCCAAAATGAAGCCCTGATCTGCAGCCTCAGAAGCAAAAGCTTTTCCCTGACCCTCCCCTGTCCTCCTGCCTTGAAGTCCCGCTCTTCCCCCGAGGCCAGCCATAGAAGCTAGAATTCCTCTTCTCCAAGGCAGGTCATAGAAACCAGAACCCCTTTTCCCAAAGCCAGCCATAAAACCTAAACATATGACTCTAATTTCCCATCCATCTTTCTGTGTCAAAACTGGCCGTTGAAAAATGGCCCACCTTGTTTCACTGCGGCTCGTAAGACCCCGTTCCAGGGCGGGTCCTGCCCCACACGCTGAAGGAGGGAATTCTGCTCAGAGAATCCAAGCAGAATCCAGGTGGACAGGCCTTGCCATCTCTTCACACGGATTCCCACTCAGTCCAGCCACATTAGGTGATTTTTTTTTAGATGGAGTCTCGCTCTGTTGCCCAGTCTGGAGTGCAGTGGCGCAATCTCTGCTCACTGCAACCTCTGCCTCCCAGGTTCAAGAGATTCTCCTGCCTCAGCCTCCTGAGTAGCTGGGATTACAGGTGTGCGCCACCACGACCAGCTAATTTTTGTATTTTTTATTAGACACAGAGTTTCACCACGTTGGCCAGGCTGGTCTCAAACTCCTGACCTCAGGTGATCTGCCCGCCTCAGCCTCCCAAAGTGCTGGGACTACAGGTGTGAGCCACCACGCCCGACCTAGGTCATACTCTTTTTGTCCAGTTATATTTCTACACAGCTGTCCATAGTTTGTTAAACATAAGCATAAAAATAGACAATTTCCCCTATATCTTTTGGTCTTCATTCAAAAGGCCTCTGTATCTATAAGTTAAATAAATTTATATGCCTTTTCTCCTATTAATTCGCCTTTTGTGAGTTGACTTTTCAGAGGACCCACATTTTGGTGTGGCGAGCGGGGTCACCAAAGCTGCTCTGCTCTCCTGGAAGCCACAGAAAAGGGAACCCAGGAATGAGATCAGCTGGCAAAAGGGCAAGAATTTCTTACCAGTTAGGGTCCCAGCCTCTCTCTCTGTGCAGTATCATTGAGTGAATGGTAAAAATCACTGTTTATCACTTCTGCAAGGTTTTCATTAATGGGAGTAAAATATTTGTGGGTGGCTAGTCTTGATATCTGGTGTGCCTTTCCCTCCCTCCCTCCTTTCCTTCCTTCCTTCCTTTTCTTTTTTTTTTTTCAGAGTCTTGCTGTGTTGCCCAGGCTGGAGTGCAGTGGCACATTCTCGGCTCTCTGCAACCTCCCCTCCCAGGCTCAAGCAATTCTCATGCCTCAGCCTCCAGGGTAGCTGGGATTACAGGCTTGTGCCGCCACACACAGCAAATTTTTTTTTTTTGTATTTTTAGTAGAAGTAGGGTTTCGCTATGTGGTCCAGGCTGGTCTCAAACTCCTGGCCTCCAGTGAGCTGCCCACCTTGGCCCCCCAAAGTGTTGGGATTACAGGTGTGAGCCACCATGCCCAGCCTGGTGTGCCTTTTCTTCTTTTTTTTAGAGTCGAGGTCTCACTCTGTCACCAGGCTGAATTGGTGTGATCACAGCCCACTGCAGCCTCAAAATCCTGAGCTCAAGCAATCCTCCTGCCTCAGCCTCCTAAGGAGCTGGGACTACAGGCGTGTGCCACCATGCCTGGCTAATTTTATTTTTGTTTCTTTGTAGAGATGAGATCTCCCTATGTTGCCCAGGCTAGTCTAGATTGGAACTCATGGGCTCAAGGGATCCTCTTGACTTGGCCTCCCAAAGAGCTGGGATTATAGGTGTGAGGCACTGCACCTGGTCCCATGGTTTTTTGCTTGCTTTACCTATCTATTGGTGCATAACAAATTAGCTCAAGCTATAATAGCCTAAACCATCTCTGATGGTTTCCAGGAGTCAGGAATTCAGGTCTCTGCTATACATGTCTGGGACCTCAGCTGGAAGACCCAAAGGCTGGGGCTGGGGTCATCTGAAGGCACAGTCATGTACAGGTCCAGCTGTCAGGATGGTTTCATAATTTATGGTTTTCAGTGAACAGTGAAACACAGGGCCCTGGTTAAGAAACGATGAAGAATGTACTGGGGGTAGAGATGGAGAGTGATTTGTAATGGAAATGGAATGTAGTGATGTTTGCACAATTCTGTGAACAAACCATTGAATGGTTCACTTTCAATGGGTGAATTTTATAATATATGCATTATATCTCAATAAAGCTGTTTACAGATTACAAAGAATTTCGAAATGGTGATAGCAGAGAATTTAAATGGGCCGGGGACCTTCTTAGCACACGGCTCTGTGCCTGATACCAGGCCACACGTCTGTGAAGACTGCCCACTGCTGTCAGCTGAGGGTCTAGTTCAGAGTATCAACCAGAGCAGCCCCACAGTCTCCCCAGGAGCTCTGGGCTTCCTCCCAGCATGTCGGCCAAAACAGAGAGAGAGAGACAGAGACAGAGAAGCCAGTACCTTTTTTTTTTATTTTTTTATTTTTTTTTATTATTATACTTTAAGTTCTAGGGTACATGTGCATAACGTGCAGGTTTGTTACATATGTATACTTGTGCCATGTTGGCGTGCTGCACCCATCAACTCGTCAGCACCCATCAACTCGTCATTTATATCAGGTATAACTCCCAATGCAATCCCTCCCCCCTCCCCCCTCCCCGTGATAGGCCCCGGTGTGTGATGTTCCCCTTCCCGAGTCCAAGTAATCTCATTGTTCAGTTCCCACCTATGAGTGAGAACATGCGGTGTTTGGTTTTCTGTTCTTGCGATAGTTTGCTGAGAATGATGGTTTCCAGCTGCATCCATGTCCCTACAAAGGACACAAACTCATCCTTTTTTATGGCTGCATAGTATTCCATGGTGTATATGTGCCACATTTTCTTAATCCAGTCTGTCACTGATGGACATTTGGGTTGATTCCAAGTCTTTGCTATTGTGAATAGTGCCGCAATAAACATACGTGTGCATGTGTCTTTATAGCAGCATGATTTATAATCCTTTGGGTATATACCCAGTAATGGGATGGCTGGGTCATACGGTACTTCTAGTTCTAGATCTTTGAGGAATCGCCATACTGTTTTCCATAATGGTTGAACTAGTTTACAATCCCACCAACAGTGTAAAAGTGTTCCTATTTCTCCACATCCTCTCCAGCACCTGTTGTTTCCTGACTTTTTAATGATGGCCATTCTAACTGGTGTGAGATGGTATCTCATTGTGGTTTTGATTTGCATTTCTCTGATAGCCAGTGATGATGAGCATTTTTTCATGTGTCTGTTGGCTGTATGCATGTCTTCTTTCGAGAACTGTCTGTTCACATCCTTTGCCCACTTTTTGATGGGGTTGTTTGTTTTTTTCTTGTAAATTTGTTTGAGTTCTTTGTAGGTTCTGGATATTAGCCCTTTGTCAGATGAGTAGATTGCGAAAATTTTCTCCCATTCTGTAGGTTGCCTGTTCACTCTGATGGTAGTTTCTTTTGCTGTGCAGAAGCTCTTTAGTTTAATTAGATCCCATTTGTCCATTTTGGCTTTTGTTGCCGTTGCTTTTGGTGTTTTAGACATGAAGTCCTTGCCCATGCCTATGTCCTGAATGGTATTACCTAGGTTTTCTTCTAGGGTTTTTATGGTATTAGGTCTAACATTTAAGTCTCTAATCCATCTTGAATTAATTTTCGTATAAGGAGTAAGGAAAGGATCCAGTTTCAGCTTTCTACTTATGGCTAGCCAATTTTCCCAGCACCATTTATTAAATAGGGAATCCTTTCCCCATTTCTTGTTTTTCTGAGGTTTGTCAAAGATCAGATGGCTGTAGATGTGTGGTATTATTTCTGAGGACTCTGTTCTGTTCCATTGGTCTATATCTCTGTTTTGGTACCAGTACCATGCTGTTTTGGTTACTGTAGCCTTGTAGTATAGTATAGAACATACCATGCTCATGGATAGGAAGAATCAATATTGTGAAAATGGCCATACTGCCCAAGGTAATTTATAGATTCAATGCCATCCCCATCAAGCTACCAATGAGTTTCTTCACAGAATTGGAAAAAACTGTTTTAAAGTTCATATGGAACCAAAAAAGAGCCCACATTGCCAAGACAATCCTAAGTCAAAAGAACAAAGCTGGAGGCATCACAGTATCCTTTTTTTGAAACAGGATCTCACTCTGTCACCCACGCTGGAGTACAATGGTGTAATTATGACTCACTGTAGCCTTGAACTCCTGGGCTCAAGCGATCCTCCCACCTCAGCCTGCTGAGCAGCTGGGTCCACAGGCACTCACCACCACGCCCGGCTAATTTTTTAATTTTTACTTTTCATAGAGGCAGGGTCTCCTTGTGTGGGCCAGGCTGGTGTTGAACTTCGGGGCTCAAGTGATCCTCCCACCTTGACCTCCCAAAGTGCTGGGATTCCAGGCATGAGCCCCAGTGTCCAGTCCCCTACCCCTTTTATGCCCAGCTTTTAAAGTCACATAATATCATTTCTACCACATTTTACTCATTAAAAGAAAGTCACTAAGTCTGGCCTGCATTCAAGGGGGAAGGAAATTAGACTCTGTCTTTTGAAGAGAGGAGTTTCAAAGAAATTATTGATATATTTGAAACTACCACATTGGTCCTCATATCTAGGCTAAGTGATGTTTCGTGGTCTCCTGCCCAGCACATAGGAGACAAAGTCCCATGTGAATTTTCTTGCCAGGCCCCAACAGAAACCAAAGCTGCATTTACACTGTGGCACCCAACTCCGGAAGAACAAGCAGGCTAAAACCAGATGGGGAAGGAAGTCTTGTTTCAGGCGTTTTTTCCCTCCCATCTAAATTCCCCTTTTGTAATTTTTTTTTTTTTTTTTTTGAGACGGAGTCTCGCTCTGTCACCCAGGCTGGAGTGCAGTGGCACAATCTCGGCTCACTGCAAGCTCTGCCTCCCGGGTTCATACCATTCTCTCGCCTCAGCCTCCTGAGTAGCTGGAACTATAGGCGCCCACCACCACATCTGGCTAATTTTTGTATTTTTAGTAGAGACGGGGTTTCACCATGTTGGCCAGGATGGTCTTGATCTCTTGACCTCGTGATCCGCCTGCCTCAGCCTCCCAAAGTGCTGGGATTACAGGTTTGAGGCACCGCGCCCAACCCCACTTCTGTAATTTTTCTAGTCCTTTTGTGGCATTTCTTCATTTAAAAAAATAAATCATGACTCTAGAGATAGATCTACTGGTGTTTGCTGGGGGTGAGGAAAGGGATGAATGGGGAATGAATGATTGCCAGTGGGCACAGAGTTTCTTTTTGGGGTGATGAAAAAGTTCTGAAATTAGATAGTCATGGTGATTGTACAAGCTTGTGGATATACTAAAAATGAGTGAATAGTATACTTTAAAAGAGTGAATTTGGCCGGGCACAGTGGCTCACACTGGTAATCCCAGCACTTTGGGAGGCTGAGGTGGGAGGATTGCTTAAGCCTAGGAGTTTGAGACCAGTGGGCAACATAGCAAGACTGTGCCTCAACAAAATTACAAAAATTAGTCAGGCGTGGTGGCGTGTGCCTGTCATCCCAGCTACTCAGGAGGCTGTCTCAACAAAATTACAAAAATTAGTCAGGCATGGTGGCGTGTGTCTGTAATCCCAGTTACTCAGGAGGCTGAGGCAGGAGAATCACTGGAGCCCGGGAGGCAGAGGCTGCAATGAGCCGTGATTGCACCACTGCACTCCAGCCTGGGTGACAGAGCAAGACCCTGTTTCAAAAAAAGAGAAAAGTGAATTTATTGCTTCTGGGCCTCTTGGCTAAGATCAAGTGTAGTATTTGCTTTTAGTAGTTGTCTGCTGTGGTCTGAATCTGTCCCCTCTTCCTCCCAAATTTACCTTTTGAAATCCTAACCCTTTAAATGATAGGATTAGGAGGCAGGGCATTTGAGAGGTGATCGGGTCATCAGGGTGCAGCCCTTATGAATGGGATTCATGCCCTAATCCAAGAGGCCTCCAGAGAGCTCCCTTCTCCCTTGTGCTGTGTGAGAACATAGAGAGGAAATCTATGCACCAGGTGGCAGGTCCTCACCATCCTCCTCAGACGCTGAATCTGCTGCCGCCTTGATCTTGAACTTCCAGCTTCCACAACTGTGGGAATTGAACTATTGTTTATAAGCCACACAGTCCATGGTACTGTGTCATGGCAGTCCTGGCAGACTAAGACAGTGTCCTCGGCTGAATTGTGATTGAGAGCTCAATGGTATGGTCCTGGGGGAGCCGTGTGGTGTCTTGGTTTCTCAAAGAACCCCTCGGGTCGCTAGGACTCAGGTCCACATTTGAAGCCGTCTCCCGCCCAAGGACGCCTGGTCACCACGGCCAGCGTGCAGCCAGAAACCAGGGACCTCCCTGTGGCCACCAGAATTGGCGGATCCATCACTCGTGGGATTTCTCAGGCTTTGCTTTTGCAATTAGTTGGTTCTCCTCAATTGCATTCTGTTTCACTCCGCTGGTAATAGAGGACTGACCACAGGCAGTGGTGATGACAGGGGAAGTCTTGACTTAGCTCTTAGCGAGAGAAGCATGCAGGGTATTGGCAGAAGTTCGAATTGGTGAGCCCAGCCCTGTCCCTCTCAGACCCTCCAGGCATGTGTCTAAGAGAAAGTCTCCTGCATGTAAGAAAGTGTTCTACAGGCAAACATGACTTTTTCTTTTTTTTTTTTTAATCATTTTGAGACAGTCTCACTCTGTCACCCAGGCTGGAGTGCAGTGGTGCAATCTTGGCTCACTGCAACCTCTGCCCCCTGGGTTCAAGCAATCCTTTTTTTTTTTCTGAGACAGAGTCTTGCTCTGTCACCCAGGCTGGAGTGCAGTGGTGCGATCTCGGCTCACTGCAAGCTCCGCCTCCCAGGTTCACGCCATTCTCCTGCCTCAGTCTCCCAAGTAGCTGGGACTATAGGCACCTGCCACTAAGCCTGGCTAATTTTTTGTATTTTTAGTAGAGACGGGGTTTCACCGTGTTAGCCAGGATGGTCTGGATCTCCTGACCTCACCTTAGCCTCCCAAAGTGCTGGGATTACAGGCATGAGCCACCATGTCCGGCCTCAAACAATTCTTGTACTCAGCTTCCTGCGTAGCTGGGATTACAGGCACGCACCACCACTCCTGGCTAATTGTTGTATTTTTAGTAGAGACAGGGTTTCACCATGTTGGCCAGGCTGGTCTTGAAATCCTGACCTCAAGTGATCCACCTGCCTCAGCCTCCTGAAGTGCTGGGATTACAGGCATGAGCCACCACGCCCAGCCCCAATTTTGCTTAAGGAGGAATTTTATAGTAGATGAATTAATATCTCAATGGAAAAAATATCAGAAGCTCCAAGAGCTGAAACAGTGGTAGGCCTCTCTCACTCTCTCTGGGTTCTCAGAACCCACCCAAAGAGTGGTCAAGCCAGAATTTCAACCCAGAGACATCTGATTCCAAAGGCCACTTTTCTTCACCTCTGCCAGCCACAGAGTGAAGGTCATGTAGCCTGGGAGTGAAGGCCAGGCTGAGGGGTTTGAACTTTTTGTTGTTGTTGATAATTGAAGGGTTTTGAGACAGAAACGAAACATAATTCAGTTTTTGTTTTAGAAAGATGGAGCTGGGCATGGTAGCTCATGCCCGTAATCCCAGAACTTTGGGAGCCCAGGGCAGGGAGGATCACTTGAAGCCAGGAGCATGAGACCAGCCTGGCAATACCAGGAGACCCCATCTCTTAGAAAAAAATAAAAAAAGCAAAGAAAGATAATTCTTAGGAGCTTTATGTGAATATTCTTTGTTAGACATAATATAATATTGAGGAGAGTTTTTTCTCGGTTGGCTGTAATAATTTTTGCAGTTTTGTTTAAAAAATTTTTGCTACAGGCTGGGCACAGTGGCTCACACCTGTAATCCCAGCACTTTGGGAGGCCAAGGCGGGGGGGTCATTTGAGGTCAGGAGTTTGAAACCAGCCTGGCCAACATAATGAAAACCTGGATCTACTAAAAACAGAATAAAACAAAAACAAAAACAAACAAAAAAATTAGCCAGGTGTGGTGGTGCGCGCCTGTAATCCCAGCTACTCGGGAGGCTGAAGCAGGAGAATCACTTGAACCCAGCAGGCAGAGGTTACAGTGAGCCGGGATCATGCTGCTGCACTCCAGCCTGGGTGACAAAGGGAGACTCCGTCTAAAAAGAATTTTTTTTGGCCGGGCGCGGTGGCTCACGCCTGTAATCCCAGCACTTCGGGAGGCCAAGGTGAGCAGATCATGAGGTCAAGAGATCGAGACCATCCTGGCCAACATGATGAAACCCCGGGTATCTCTACTAAAAATACAAAAATTATGGCCGGGTGTGGTGGCTCACGCCTGTAATCCCAGCACTTTGGGAGGCCGAGGCAGGTGGATTACCTGAGGTCAGGAGTTCGAGACCAGCCTGACCAAAATGGAGAAACCCCATTTCTACTAAAAATACAAAATTAGCTGGGTATGGTGGCGCATACCTGTAATCCCAGCTACTCGAGAGGCTGAGGCAGGAGAATCGCTTGAACCTGGGAGGCGGAGGTTGCAGTGAGCTGAGAGATTGAGACTCTGTCTCAAAAAAAAAAAAAAAAAAAAAATATATATATATATATATACACACACACACACACACACATATACAGCTCACGAACGGCAGGGGAAAATAAAAAATAATTTTCTAAAAGATTAATCTTTTTTTTGCAGGGAGACAGGGTCTCACTCTGTCTCCCAGGCCGGAGTGCAGTGGTGCAATCATAGCTCACTGTGTCCTCAACCTCCTGAGCTCAAGCAATCCTCCCACCTCTGTCTCTCAAAGTGCTGAGATTATAGGCATGAGCCTGGCTGAAATCTCGACTGAAATATCAGTGTTCAGCCTCTATGGGAACCCTAGAGACCAGTGTGATTTTTTTTTTTTAATCTCCTTCACTTGTTAAATTTTTAAATTATTTCATTTCATTTCATTTCATTGAGACGGGGTCTCACTCTGTCACCCAGGCCAGAGTGCAATCATAGCTAACTGCAGCCTTGGCCTCCCTCCCCACCATCAGCTCAAGCGATCCTCCCATCTCAACCCCTCATGTAGTTGAGACCACAGATGTGCACCACCATGCCCACCTAATGTTGTTTTATTTTCAGAAGAGACAAGATCTCACTGTATTGCTCAGGCTGGTCTCAAATTCCTAAGCTCAAGGGATCCTCCTGCCTTGGCCTCCCAAAGTGCTGGGATTACGAGCATGAACCATCTCGCCTGGCCAAAAAGATGTGGTTTTTTTAATGGATTTTGTGATTTGTTTTCATCATTAAACAAAAGGTCGATGGAAAGAGAAGCAGCAGTTGGGCAATGTTTGCCTATGAAAAAAGTCAATCTGTCCATTAAGGACATTATTCTGCTTTTTCTGAAGTTGAATTTCTCTGCTGTGCAGCACAGCAGGCTTTCTGTAAAATTCTATTCAAATTTACAAGTGAGAAGTGGTTTTTAAATAAACACATAGGGTGTTCCAACTGAGCTCTGAAACCTCTGGCTGAGACATTTAAGAAAGATGGTCAGGGCCGGGCGCGCTGGCTCAAGCCTGTAATCCCAGCACTTTGGGAGGCGGAGACAGGCGGATCACGAGGTCAGGAGATCGAGACCATCCTGGCTAACACGGTGAAACCCCGTCTCTACTAAAAAATACAAAAAAAAAAAAAAAAAAAAAAAAACGAGCCGGGTGAGGTGGCGGGCGCCTGTAGTCCCAGCTACTCGGGAGGCTGAGGCAGGAGAATGGCGTAAACCCGGGAGGCAGAGCTTGCAGTGAGCTGAGATCCGGCCACTGCACTCCAGCCTGGGTGACAGAGCGAGACTCCGTCTCAAAAAAAAAAAAAGATGGTCAGACGCTGTAAGAGCCTGCCCAGGCCATAGCACAGTTCTACAGACCTAGGGGCTTAATCCACAGGAATGGACTTTCCCACAGTTCTGAAGCCTCCAAGTCTGCAATAAGTTGTTGGCAGCGTGGTTTCTTCTGAGGCCTCTCTCCTTGGCTTGTAGATGGCCGTCTTCTCCCTGAGTCCTCACTTGGTCATCCCTCTGGGTGTGTGTGTGTCCTGACCCTCTCTTCTCATAAGGACATCAGCCATTCTGGATGAGGGCCCACCCTAATGACCTCAATTTAACTCAGTTCCCCTTTAAAGTCCCTACCTCCAAATATAGTCACATTCTGAGATGCTGGGGTTCTTCTTCATCTCTGTAATTTTATCTTTTTAAGAATATTATGTAAGTAAAATTATATAGTATGTAACTTCTTGAAACTGGCCCTTTTTCCAGCCTGGGCAATATGGTGAAATCCCGTTTCTACAAAAATGCCATGATGGTGCCACTGCACTCCAGCCTGGGCAACAGAGTGAGACCTTGTCTCAAAAAAAACCCCCAAAAAACAAAAGCCTGTTTTTTTCCCCACTCAGCATAATATTTATTTATTTATTTATTTTTGAGACGAGATCTCACTCTGTTGCCCAGGCTAGAGTGCAATGGTGCAATCTCAGCTCACTGCAACCTCTGCCTCCCAGGTTCAAGTGATTCTCCTACCTCAGCCTCCCAAGTGGCTGGGATTGCAGGCACCTGCCACCCCACCCAGCTAATTTTTTTGGTATTTTTAGTAGAGACGGGGTTTCACTATGTTGGACAAGCTGGTCTCAAACTCCTGACCTCTGGTGATCTGCCTGCCTCGGCCTCCCAAAGTGCTGGGATTACAGGTGTGAGCCACCACACCTGGCATCCACTCAGCATAATTTAATGCTTTAAGATCCATCCAAGTATGGCCGGGCACGGTGCTGTAATCCCAGCACTTTGGGAGGCTTAGGCGGACAGATCACCCAAGGTCAGGAGTTCGCAACCAGCGTGGCCAACGTGGTAAAACCCCATCTCTACTAAAAATACAAAAAAATAGCCAGGCATAGTGATGGATGCCTGTAATCCCAGCTACTCAGGAGCCTGAGGCAGGAGAATCACTTGAGCCCAGGAGGCAGAGTTTGTAGTGAGCCAAGATTGCACCATTGCACTGTAGCCTGGACGACAAGAGCGAGACTCCGTCTCAAAAAAAAAAAAAAATCCATCCAAGTTGCTGCCTGTATCAATAATTTATTTCTTTTTTATTGCTAAGTAGGATCCCATGGTATGGACCTACTAGTTTGTTTAACTATTCACCCATTGAAGGACATTTGCAGAACCTTCTTTTAAAACTAAGCAACGCTGTGTACAGTGGCTCACTTACAAGTGACCTTCCCGCCTTTGTGGATCGCTTGAGCCCAGGAGTTCCAGACCAGCGTGGGCAACATGGCAAAACTCCTTCTCTACTAAAGATATATAAAATTAGCCAGGCTTGGTGGTGTGCACCTGTAGTCCCAGCTACTCAGGAGGCTGAGGTGGGAGGGTGGCCTGAGCCTGGGAAGTTCAGGCTGCAGTGAGCTGTGATCTTGCCACTGCACTCCAGCCTCGGTGACAGAGCGAGACTCTGTCTCAAAACAAACAAACAAACAAACAAAAAACAAAGTGAAAGTGTTACAGATACATCTGAAGCCTCCCTCCATTCCACTTTGCTCCCTGGTATTCCTCTGCAGAGGTAATTTCTATTTTGAAGTTAGTGAACATTCTTCTCACCCATGATTTGTGTGTGTTATTACATATCCATGTTTCCAAAAACAATGTGTGGCTTTGTTTCACATGTTTTAAGTATTTATAGATATGTTACCAGATTGTATATGTCTTCTGGCAACTTGCTTTTTGCTCTAGATGTTATGCTCAAGTTTTAGTCCTGTTGATACAAGTAACCGTGGTTCATTTTTCTTCACTGCTGTAGTGTATTCCATTGAGCGACTGTATCTATTCCCCTACTAGTGGACATTTAGGTTGTTTCTTGGTTTGTTTTTTTTTTTACTGTAAAAATGTTCTCTCTCTCTCGCTCTCGCTCTCTCTCTCTCTCTCTCTCTCTCTCTTTTTCTTCAGAGTTTTGCTCTTGTCGCCCAGGCTGGAGTGCAGTGACACATCTTGGCTCACTGCAACCTCCACCTCCTGGGTTCAAGTGAGTCTCCTGCCTCAGCCTCCCGAGCAGCTGGGATTACAGGCCCGCGCCACCTGCCTGGCTAATTTTTGTATTTTTAGTAGAGATGGGGTTTCACCATGTTGGCCAGGCTGTCTGGTCTTGAACTCCTGACCTCAGTGATCTACCCACCTCGGCCTCCCGGAGTGCTGGGATTACAGGCATGAGCCACTGCACCCAGCCACAATGACCATCTTTGACCTGCCTCCTTACGAAGTGGTACCTTCTTTAGAAAGGTAAGAACCTTGAACAAGGAAGAAAAGGGTCAACCTGCCGTGAGATCTGAGAAGGGAAACAGCATTTGCAGGGGCATCCACTAAGTTCTAGGCATCGTGCCAGGCAGCTTAAGTATATGATCACAGCCTCGGCTTGGGAGGGGCCTTAGGGCCTAATGAACAGCCTGTTACAGCCTAGAACATCCTGGGAAGTTCTGGAAATACTGACTCCAAGCAGGTCAAGGTATTTGCCCTACTTTTTCCAGTTCCAGTTGTGTATCTCTCACTTTGTATGTTCTCAGAACTTTAAAAGCAAAGACTCTGGAGTCAGACTGCCTGTATTTGTTCACCGGGTTCATCACGTACCGGTTGTATGAATTTGGACAAGTTACTCAAACTTTCTGGGCTTCAATTCCCTTATCTGTGAAGTCAGAAATAGCACCTAGCCCATAATGTTATTGAAATGATTAAATGAGATCATCTATGTAAAACACTTAGCTGCGTCTAACACGCCTGTAGTCCCAGTGCAAATCTTAGCTATACTAATCGATGATGGCTGGGTGCAGTGGCTCACACCTGTAATCCCAGCACTTTGAGTGGCCGAGGCAGGAGGATTGCTTGAGCCCAGGAGTTCAAGACCAGCCTGGGCAACACAGTGAGATCCCATCTTGGAAAAAAAAATACAATAACAACAACAAAAAAATCAATGAAATGAAATTAAACATTAAAAATATATACAATAATAATTGATGGTGATCAAATGATGATCATGTTGAATACAGCCTCTCTCCAACTGTGTTTACATCTTTGCATTCATGTTGCTTTACCAAAATCTAAACCAGGCAATATCATTTTCCTACTCCAGCATCATATATCTTTTTGCTTAACTTTAATTATTATTATTTTTCTTTGAGATGGCTCTTGTTGCCCAGGCTGGAGTGCAGTGGCACGATCTCGGCTCACCACAACCTCCGCCTCCTGGGCTCAAGCAATTCTACCTCTTCAGCCTCCTGAGTAGCTGGGATTACAGGCATGTGCCACCACACCTGGCTATTTTGTATTTTTTTAGTAGAGACGGGGTTTCACCATGTTGGTCAGGCTGGTCTTGCACTCCTGACCTTAAGTGATCCACTCGCCTCGGCCTCCCAAAGTGCTGGGATTACAGGCGTGAGCCACTGTGCACAGCCTATGACGTATTTTGTTAGCATGCCGAAAAGAAATCAACTGTTTTTCAACCTGAGGACGTCAGTTGGTCAGTTCACTTTCTCTTCTTTCTGGAGTTGCATTGAGAACATCCTGTACTGTTCCTAGCACCTGCTGATAGATGGAAATCCTGGTCTGGGTGCGGCCAGAGCTCCGGGTGTATCAATATTTGTTAAGAGCTCAGAAGCGCTTGGCTTTCGTGGGACAGGGCCGTGGGATTGTGGGCTATAGGTCAGGCCTGATGTTTGAAATGCCACACACAAACTCCTTCTCACTGAAGACACAGAGGGTGGCCAAATGTTAAATTTGAGCCCAAAGAGAATCCAGCACTGGTTGCAAAATACCCCTGTCTCTTTTGTCACAGAAGACAAGAAACAGTGAACAGAACCTCACGGCCAGGTACGAGCTTCAACCAAGCCTCCCAAGGAGTATTTCTTTGCCCTGAGCTTATTAAGCAATATATAAGTAACAGAAGGCTGGGCATGGTGGCTCACGCCTGTAAATCCCAGCATTTTGGGAGGCCAAGGTGATCAGATCACGAGGTCAAGAGATCGAGACCATCCTGGCCAACATGGTGAAACCCCATCTATACTAAAAATACAAAAATTAGCTGGGTATGGTGGTACACGCCTGTAGTCCCAGCTACTCAGTAGACTGAGGCAGGAGAATCGTTTGAACCCGGGAGGTGGAAGGTGCAGTGAGCAGAGATCGTGCCACTGCACTCCAGTCTGGTGGCAGAGAAAGACTCCATCTCAAAAAAAAAAAAAGTAACAGAGACTTTAATTCTCCAGGAAGGCCTTCCAAAGGGTTCCAGAACACACATTTGGAGGTCCACAGATGGATGGGCCTGGCACAGAGAGAACCCCAAAATTTCCTGAAAGTTGATTGATTACCTCTCTGTTCTTTGGAGACCACAGTTTTGTAGCATGGCAGGTTATTTATTTATTTATTTATTTATTTATTTATTTATTTATTTTTAATTTTTGAGACAGGGTCTGAC
Source organism: Macaca thibetana thibetana (assembly GCF_024542745.1). NCBI lineage: Eukaryota > Metazoa > Chordata > Mammalia > Primates > Cercopithecidae > Macaca > Macaca thibetana. Next base: position 119,045,957 of record NC_065588.1, read on the forward strand.
TCTGTCACTCAGGCTAAAGTGCAGAGGCTTGATCACAGCTCATTGAAACCTCAACCTCCCAGGCTCAAGCCGTCCTCCCACCTCAGCCTCCCAAACAGCTGGAACCACAGGTGCCTGCCACCACACTTGGCTAATTTTTTTTTTTTTTTTTTTTTTTTGGTAGAGGAGGGGTCTTGTTCTGTTGCCCAGGTTACTCTCAAACTCCAGGCCAGACTCAGTGACTCATACCTGTAATCTCAGAACTTTGGGTGGCCAAGGCAGTCAGATCTGTTGAGCCCAGGAGTTCAAGACCAGCCTGGGCAGCAAAGCAGAATCCTGTTTCTACAAAAAATACAAAAATTAGCCTGGTGCAGTGGTGTGCACCCGTAGTCCTGGCTACTTGGGACGCTGCAGTGAGAGGATCGCTTGAGCCTGGGAGGCGGAGGTTGCAGTGAGCTGAGATCATGCCACGGCACTCCAGCCTGGGTGTCAGAGTAAAACTGCATCTCAAGAAGGAAAAAAAAGGTGCCGAACTCCTGGCCTCGAGTGATCCTCCTGCCTCAGCCTCCCAAAGTGCTGGGATTACACATGTGAGCCACCAGTAATTTTGGAAGCAAGAGAATTGAGATAGGCTCCACCGAAAGCCCAGACGTGCTCATGAAATTGAGGGTGATCTAAAACATTATTCAAGGAGCACCTGATAGACAGCATGCCTTCACACCAACAGCAGCTGAAAAAATGCCCTTGGCGTGGCCACCGAGACTAAGATGGCCTTGAGACTCTGCCTTCTTAGCAATGCCCAGGCCAAGGAGCTGAGCTGGCCGTGCCCTGCACCTTCTGGGGCCTCCTATGGTTCTGTGGACCCACTCCTGCACCCCCCTGCCATCATGGTTCACCAGGCCCCACCCCACAGCCACCCAGTGCCCCTGCAAGAAGATAGGGACATTCACACCTGCCCAGCCACCCCAGGACCCCCTGGGCCCAAGCTTGGAGTGGCTGCAGAAACTGTGAACCCCTCCATTGTTAGGGAGGAGGTCCCTTTACCTGTGGCTCCCAGTAATAGTGTGAAAACAAACGACAAATAAAATTTCCTTTATGACCGGGCACAGTGGCTCATGCCTGTAATCCCTTTATGGCCAGGCACAGTGGCTCATGCCTATAATTCCTTTTATGGCCGGGCACAGTGGCTCATGCCTGTAATCACTTTGGGAGGCCGAGGTGGGCAGATCGCCTGAGGTCAGGAGTTCGAGACCAGCCTGGCCAACATGGCAAAACCCCGTCTCTACTAAAAATACAAAAATTAGCCAGGTGTGGTGGTGGGCGCCTGTAATCCCAGCTACTCAGGAGGCTGAAGCAGGAGAATTACTTGAACCCGGGAGGCAGAGGTTGCAGTGAGCCAAGATCATGCCACCGGCCTCCCACCTGGGTGACAGACCAAGACTCCATCTCAAAAAAACACAAAAAACAAAACAAAAAAATCCTTTAGGCAGCTGCAGTGCAACTATTGCCTTTATGACCCTTTTAATGAAGAGTGATATGGATCAACGGGTTCTCTCAGGTGAGAATCTGGGAGGCACAGGCGTTCAGAGCTTGAGTCTCATTCATGGTTAGGAGCTGGGGGAGGGGCTGGACGCTAGTCCTTAAGCCCAAGCCTGGCTTAATCCTCTCTTTCCATAAGAACTGCTGCCCTCTCTCCAGTTCCTTCCTCTTTCTACTTGTAATTTTTTGCTCAAGCTCATCTGAAGTATGTTTCAGGTACTCGCATCCCTCAGGACCTTGAGTTAAGCAACCGTAGTAAGACATCATGTCACTATAATGAGGGAAAAAAGTGGAATTTCCTTCTCAGGAAGTTTGCCAGTAACATGAATAGTCCCAGCCTCAATCATCAAAGAATTTCATCAGAATTTCAGTTCCAGTTTGAAGAAATTGCCAATTTGAACCAAAAGATGGGTGTGCAGATGGCAACCCGTAGCCCTTGGTTGGTAAATGGTCAATTTCTAGTCAATGGTGGCTCCACCAAACACCACCCCTGTCCAGGACTTCTCAGATGACCAATTCCTCACCTCAATCTCTGATTACAGAAGCAAAGTGGGGAAAGAAAGGGGTTAGGTGGTTGACAGACCATCTGCAAAGACAACTGCTATAGTTAGCAGCAAGGCCAGTGGATCAATAGATTGTAATAAGAAAGTGTTTTGAAAATGAAACCAAATGTCATCTGAAGGATTTGCGATGTGTCTGTGCCTGAATATGGGGTACCATTTAGATCCTCCTATAACAACCCAGTAGTTTCTCCTTGCCCACTACCTAGAGCTGATTTATGAAGACAAGGGAATTGCAATAGAGAAAATTTAATTCACGCAGAGCTAGCTGTATGGGAGACTGACATTTTATTATGACTCAAATCAGTCTCCTCAAAAACTCAAGGACTGGAAGGGAGGATTTGAGACAAGGTTTCTGTCTCCCCGGCTAGACTGCAGTGGCGTGTTCACAGCTCACTGCAACCTTGACTTCCTGGGCTCAAGTGATCCTCCCACTTCAGCCTCCTGAGTAGCTGGGACTACAGGTACACACCACTGTGCCTAGTTAATTTTTGCATTTTTGTAGAGACAGCATTTTGCCAGTTTCCAGGCTGGTCTGAAACTCCTGGACTCAAGCAATCTGCCTGTCTTGGCCTCCCACAGTGCTGGAATTATAGACATGAGCCACTGTGCCCAGCTGGATCTGTTTTTTGTTTTTTTGTTTTTTGGGTTTTTTTTTTTTTTGAGATAGAGCCTTGCTGTGTCGCCCAAGCTGGAGAGCAGTGGCATGATCTCAGCTCATTGCAACCTCTGCCTCCCGGGTTCAAGTGATTCTCCTACCTTAGCCTCCCAAGTAGTTTGGACTACAGGCTTATGCCACCACACCTGGCTAATTTTTGTGTTTATGTAGAGATGGAGTTTCGCCATGTTGGCCAGGCTGGTCTCGAACTTCTGACCTCAGGTGATCCACCCGCCTTGGCCTCCCAAAGTGCTGGGATTACAGGCATGGACCACTGCGCCCGGCCTGGATCTGGGTTTTTAAGGATAACTTGGCCGATAGGGGTTCAGAAAGTGGGGAGTGCTGATTGGTCAGGTTGGAGATGAAATCACAGGGAGTCAAAGATGTCCTCTTGTCCTGAGTCAGTTCCTGGGTGAGGGCCACAAGACCAGATGAGCCAGTTTATCGATCTGGGTGGTGCCAGCTGAGCCATCGAGCACAGGGTCTGCAAAATATCTCAGTCACTGATCTTACATCTGACAATAGTGACGTTATCCTCAGGAGCAGTTTGAGGAGGTTCAGAATCTTGCAGCCAGAGGCTGCATTGACTCTTAAACCATAATTTCTAATCTTCTGTCCAATGTGTTAGTCCTGCTAAGGCAGTCTAGCTCCATGGCAGGAAGGGAGTTTGTTTTGGGAAAGGGCTGTTATCGTCTTTTGTTTCAAAGGTAAACAAGTTCCTCCCAAAGTGACTTCGGCCTATGCCCTGTAATGAACAAGGACAGCTTGGAGTTTAGAAGCAAGATGGAATCAGTTAGGTCAGATCTCTTTCACCATCAAAATTTTCTGTTATAATTTTTGCAAAGGTGGTTTCAATCCCTCACTTTGGGTTTTGTAACAACCTTATTCCTTATTTTATTTTATTTTTTAAATTTTTTTTTTTGAGACGGAGTCTCGCTCTGCTGCCAGGCTGGAGTGCAGTGGTACGATCTCGGCTCACCACAACCTCCGACTCCCTGGTTCAAGCGTTTCTCCTGCCTCAGCCTCCTGAGTAGCTGGGATTACAGGCATGCGCCACCACGCCCAACTAATTTTTGTATTTTTAGTAGAGACAGGTTTTCACCATGTTGGCCAGGATGGTCTTGATCTCCTGACCTTGTGATCCGCCTGCCTTGACCTCCTGAAGTGCTGGGATTACAGGCATAAGCCACTGCGCCCGGCCTGTAACAACCTTATTCTTGAAACCAAGCTGTGAGATGGAAAAAGGGCGAAGACTGCTTTAGCTTCTTTCTGCTGGCAGGGGTGTAGTTAGGGCAGGTGTTGACCCCAAGGTAAGAAGAGTGGAATTGCTTTGCAGCTGTCTGCCTGGACTCATGGTGCCTGGTTGGGGTTTTGAGGCTTGCAGGAGTAAGGTGTTAGTATTCTTGCCTAGAGTTTTAATGTAGTGTTTAAATGAGCAGGGAACTGTAAGATATATAATGAGTCCTAGGGTAAGGAGTGAAAGTCCTAGTTTCAGAAGCCTTTGTAGAGGCCGGGCGTGGTGGTTCATGCCTGTAATCCCAGCACTTTGGGAGGCCAAGGCAGGAGGATTGCTTGAGCCCAGAAGTTCAAGACTAGCCTAGGCAATAAAGTGAGACTTTGTCTATGAAAAAAAAGAGAGAGATAAAAAAAAGAAGAAGCCTGCCGGGCGCGGTGGCTCACGCCTGTAATCCCAGCACTTTGGGAGGCCGAGGCGGGCGGATCACAAGGTCAGGAGATCGAGACCATCCTGGCTAACACAGTGAAACCCCGTCTCTACTAAAAATACAAAAAATTAGCCGGGCGCGGTGGCGGGCACCTGTAGTCCCAGCTACTCAAGAGGCTGAGGCAGGAGAATGGCGTGAACCCGGGGGGCGAAGCTTGCAGTGAGCCGAGATCGCGCCACTGCACTCCAGCCTGGGCGACAGAGCGAGACTCTGTCTCAAAAAAAAAAAAAAAAAAAAAAAAGAAGAAGCCTTTGTAGAATTGATCTTAAGCTCTAAGGGATCCAGGTGAATAGCTCCAAGAACCAGTCAGACATGGGGTGACTGGCAGAGAGATTTGGGTCAGAGGTTGTTGGACAAACATATTGGGATAGACAAGAATGAGTGAATTTTATTTTATTTTACTTTATTTTATTTGGTACTGCCCCTTGTGGATCAGGGCTAACTCATAGGCAATGCCTCTATAGTCAGTCAGGAAAGAGTACATTTAAACACACTGTCCCATATATTTTTAATCAGTTTCCTAGTGCTGGGACTAAATCAGTTGTTAAACAGCCGTTTCCCATAGCAGGAGGTGGCATTGCACGTGGGCTAGGCCGCTATATGTGATGAAGACAAGCAGATTTTTAATACGAGGCATTTCTATGGAAATATAAGAAAAACAAAAGTTAATGTTGGGCACAATTTATCCAGATGTGCAACTCAGAATACCTTTAGTTACAGAGCAGGAAGGCAGTGGCAATTGGACATGTTTTTGCCACCTGTATTAAAAGAATAAGCTTCAGCTCACAGGGCCTCAGGAAAAAGGTAGTAGCAATTTTATTGGGTCCAAGTCAGAAAAGTGGAAGAAAAATTTGAAAGCATTAGTGTGGAAAACATTAGTTTGGAGCATTGGTTAGGTTAGCCTCAGGACAGCCATAGTTAAAGATGCAGTCAACAAGAAAAACTGGTTATCTCTGTGACACACAACAATTTTTAAAATTTAGTTTAATTTTTTCGAAACAGGATCTCACTCTGTCATGCAGGCTGGAGTGCAGTGGTGTGATCACAGCTCACTGCAGCCACAAAGAATTCAGGATTTAGTCCAAATTGCAGAAAATAACAAAAAACTCAAGAACAGTGGATAAGACTAGAATCTAACAATGGGGGTACTATAGCTTTTTGAAACATAATTTTTCTCTCTTTAGTCCCCATTTTTATTAAAAACAAATAATAGTAGGACAAATTTAATTGCAAAATAAGTCTTAGTCTTATTATACTTGGCCTGATTATTTGTATAAAGTACGGCAAGAATAATTATTTTAAAGAGCCATACAGGCTCTTTAAAATTGGCTTTGCTGGTCAGGCACGGTGGCTCACACCTGTAATCCCAGCGGTTTGGGAGGCCAAGGTGAGAGAATCACCTGGGCCCAGGAGTTAAAGACCAGCCTGGGCAACATAGCAAGATCTCCGTCTCTACAAAAATTAGCCAGGTGTGGTGGTGCATGCCTGTAGTCCCAGCTACTTGGGAGGCTGAGGTGGGAGAAGGCCCAGGCTGAAAAATAAAAAAATAAAAAATAAATAAATAAATAAATAAAAATAAAATCAGCTTTGCTGAAATTTCATTCCTTAAGGAATCTCACCTTATACTTTTTAAAGCCTTTAGCCCAGCCATGGATTTCTCTATGCCTGCGTATACTTGTATGAGTTGGGAGAATTTTGCTCCTCTCAAGGTCCCAAGATAATTTGGGCTTCTGGGCCTGTCAGAAAGTGACATTCTTTATTTACGACAAGTCAGGAACCCTGTACAGAGACTGCATATGCAAGTTATAAGGCCAGTTTTCTTGAAGAGCTTTTTTTTTTTTTGAGACGGAGTCTTACTCTTGTCGCCCAGGCTGGAGTGCAATGGCATGATCTCAGATCACTGCAACCTCTGCCTCCTGGGTTCAAGCGATTCTCCTGCCTCAGCCTCCTGAGTAGCTGGGATTTTAGCTGGGATTACAGGCACCTGCCACCATGCCCAGCTAATTTTTGTATTTTTAGTAGAGATGGGGCTTCACCATGTCGGCCAGACTGGTCTTGAACTTCCCGACCTCAGGTGATCTGCCCACCTCGACCTCCCAAAGTGCTGGAATTACAGGCGTGAGCCACTGTGCCCTGTTATAAATCCTTTTTGCAATTAATCAAACCCTTGCAGAGGAGACAAACAATGATGTTTACCATTCACAGAGAGAAAGAGAGAGAGACCAGAAGCCTGGCTTGCCAGAAATTCTTACTCTCTTTGCTGGCATACCAGATTTCTGGGTTCCCTTTCCCTGCAGCTTCCAGAAGAATGGAAAGTCACCATGAGTCAGGCCTGTTGCGCTTCCACTAACAGTTCCTTCAATCAGCAAATGTGACAGACCAGACAAACTAGGAGAGCCTGTTGGACTTCCATCAGCAATTTCTATACATACACAAACATGCAAGTGAAAAAACAAGCAGAAGGACTTGCAGACAGAGATTCCAGACCAAATCACAAACCAAGAATGTTCCTCCAAACAAGTCCCCTATTCTTGATCCAATTAGAGCAGACACCCCCTTCAGAGAGGCCAGCAAGTCAGAAGGATGAGGTTGTTGGCAGCACCTAGAATACTCACCAAATCAGACACCCATGATGGGGCTACAGGTGTGGGACATCTCCCCAGGACTGTTTATTGCATCTGAGTCCATGCACCATGAGTTGGCAACATCCTGCTGGTAGAGACGGTGCCACAGCCCCCAGTCCAAGAACTGAATTGCCACTTGGGCGGGCCTCCAGATCTGTCACTAGTGGAGGGCTACCGAACCTCAGGCAAGTACCCACAAGGGTGGTCCTGGATGACACCCCAAATTTGCAACCACCCAGTGGAGTTCTCCTTGTCCACTGCCTAGACAAAGCCAATCTATCAAGACAGGGGGCCGGGCCCGGTGGTTCATGCCTGTAATCATAGCATTTTAGGAAGCCAAGGCAGGCGGATCACCTGAGGTCAGAAGTTTGAGATCAGCCTGGCCAACATGATGAAAACCCATCTCTACTTAAAATACAAAATTAGCCGGACATGGTGGTGCATGCCTGTAATCCCTACTACTTGGGAGGCTGAGGCAGGAGAATAGCTTGAACCCAGGAGGTAGAGGTTGCAGTGAGCTGAGATCGCGACATTGCACTCCAGCCTATGAAACTCTGTCTCAAAAGAGAAAAAAAAAAAAAAAAGACAAGGGAATTGCAATATAGTTTAATTCCTGCAGGGCCGTCTGTACAAGAGACCAGAGTTTTATCATTATTCAAATCAGAGAATTCGGGATCAGAGTTTTTAAGGCTAATTTGGTGGGTAGGGGCTTGGGAAGTGGGGAATGCTGAGTGGTTGGGTTGGAGATGAAATCATAGGGGTCAAAGTGAGATTTTCTTACTGTGTTCTGTTCCTGGGTGGGATGGCAGAACTGGTTGAGCCAGATTATCAGGTGGTGCCTCAGAGTGCAGGGTCTGCAAAATACCTCAAGCACTGATTTTAGGTTTTGCAACAGTGATGTTACTCCCAGGAGCAATTTGGGAAGGTTCAGAATCTTGCAGCCAGAGGCTGCATGGCTGGTAAACCATAATTTCTAATCTTACAGCCAATTTGTTAGTCCTGCAAAGGCAGTCTAGCCCTCAGGCAGGAAGGGGGTTCCTTTTGGGAAAGGGCTGTTATTGTCTTTGTTTCAAAGTTAAACTATAAACAATTTCCTCCCGAAGTTAGTTTGGCCTATAATGAGCAAGGACAGCTTGGAGGTTAGCAGACAGGTGGAGTGAGGTTAGATCTATTTCACCACCATACTTTTCTCACTTATAATTTTTGCAAACGCGATTTCACCCTCACTTCAAGTAAGGCATTGTGGGGCAAATAAGAGAATGAACCTGGAAAGGGAAGGAAGCTCAAAGAATCAGAAATGAACATGATCTTGCACCCCTGATTTTATGGATCTAGACTTAGGGATAATCTCTTGATGAGAGATTGTTGGGAAGAGCTGAGAGGAAGTTCTGGTCTACATAGCAGAGAGTGAACTCATGGTTTTTGTGACCTTAAGAACTGGTAGCCCCCAAAATAAACAGCTGTAAGACAGGTTTAAAGGCAGTAATGCAAAATAGATGCGTATATGATTATAACCACCTTTTCCAATATATAGACACATAGATCTACATACATAAATTTTCTCTTCCTCTTCCTCTCTCTCCTTTCACACACACAAAAACACACACACAGCAAATGTAGAAGATACTTTCCAATGGCTCAGCCTGAGTATCAGAGTGTCACTTTCTTTCTTTCTTTTTTTTTTTTTTTTGAGACAAGGTCTCACTCTGTCGCCCTGGCTGGAGTACAGTGGCCTGACCATAGCTCACAGCAGCCTCAAACTCTTGGGCTCAAGTGATCCTCCCACCACAGCCTCCCAAGTAGCTAGGACTGCATGTGTGTGCCACCATACCTGGCTAAATATTTAAATGTTTTGTACAGATGGAGTCTTGCTATGTTGCCCAGGCTGGTCTTGAACTCCTGGGCTCACATGATCCACCCGCTTCAGCCTCCAAAAGTGCTGGGGTTACAGGGGTGAGCCACTGCGCCCAGCCTGGTGTGTGTTCTTGTAGTCTGTTGTTCCTTGCACAAGTACACAGATATACGTATTTTAAGAGAAAATGGATATCATATTCTGTTTAGAAACTTTTTCATTTAAATATAGTATGATCTTCATCTCAAGTCTTTCATTACTTTTGTCTGAAAGGGGATCTCGACCTCACTATATGGCAGGCCCCACACTCATTGTGCTGGCCACGTTGTTCCTCACTATAGTCGGTTAAGTTCTGGTTCCCAAAAGCTATGTTCACCCCAAACCTTAGAATACAACCTTATTTGGATTAAGGGTCTTTGTAGGTATAACTAAGGTAAAGATCTCCAGATGAGAGCATCCTGGATTAGGGTGGGTTATAAAGACAGGCATCTTTTACGACCGGGAGTGCTGGATCACACCTGTAATCCCAGCACTATGGCAGGCCGAGGCGGGCGGATCACCTGAGGTCAGGAGTTCAAGACCAGCCTGGCCAACATGGTAAAACCCTGTCTCTACTACAAATACAAAAATTATACAGGTGTGGGGGCGCATGCCTGTAATCCCAGCTACATGAGAGGCTGAGGCAGGAGAATCACTTGAGGCTGGGAGGCAGAGTTGCAGTGAGCCGAGATCAAGCCACTGCACTCCAGCCTGGGTGACAGTGAGACTCTGTTTCAAAAACAGACAAAAAAAAAAAAAAAAAAAGACAGGTGTTTGTAAGAAGAGGAGAGGACACAGAGGGGACCGCCATGTGGTGACAGGGGCAGAGATTGGAGTGAAGCGTCTACAAGTCAAGGCAAGTCCAAGAGTGCCAGCAGTCTCCTCAAGCTCGGAGTGAGGCGAGGCATGAAACAGATTTTCCCCTGAGCCTCCAGATGGAACCAACCCAGCCAACACCTTGATTCTGCACTTCTAGCTTCCAGAGCTGTGGGAGAATACATTCCCATTGTTCCAAGCCACCCAGCCACAGGAAATGAACACGCAGTCACCAACCTAATTCTCACCTCAGGGCCTTTGCACCTGCCATTCCCTCTGCTTGGCGTGTCTTTCTCCCAGACTTTTGCATTGCTTGCTCTGTTTAGTCATTCATGGCTCAGCTCAAGGTCAATGCCTCATAGAAGCCATCCCAGTCACCCCAGCCCCAATTACTTTTTATCCCCATTGTCCCACTCCACCATGGTCATGACACCCACAGCCACCCCAAGGCCCCTTTTTATTTCTGCCTGCCTCCCCACCTCAAAAGTCAGCTCGATGAGAAGAGGACTGTGGCTGCCTTGTTCCTTGTTCTATCTCCACCACCCAGAACAGCCCCTGGCACACAGTTGGTGCTTAATAGATAAAACTGATGGAATGAGGCTGGGCACAGTGGCTCACACCTGTAATCCCAGCACTTTGGGAGGCTGAAGCGGGTGGATCACCTGAGGTCAGGAGTTCGAGACCAGCCTGGGCAACATGGCGAAACCCCCATGTCTACTAAAAATTCAAAAATTAGCCAGGTGTAGTGGTGCACACCTGTAATCCCAGCTACTGGGGAGGCTGAGGCAGGAGAATCACTCGAACCCAGGAGGCAGAGGCTGCAATGAACCGAGATCACACCACTGCACTCCAGCCTGGGTGACAGAGCGAGACTCGGTATCAAAAAAGAAAAAACGGATGGAATGCCTGAATCAGTGAGTGAATGTGAGTTGTGGAGGTCCGAACACCCCAAACCACCTCATCCCTTGAAAGAATCCGGGTTTCACAACAAGGCTCCGCACTGACTCATGCCTCCGAGGCTGGGGGAATCCCTAGTTTCCTCTGAGCTCATCCCTGACATCTCTTCCTCTTCAAGGTGATCCTTGCTTTTGGCTTTTTACTTGTACGTTGCTTGGTGATACAGACAAGCCAACTGCTCTGAAAGCACAGAGGTAATTCCAGAGCGTCCACCTTTCTTCATTTACTGTCATTGTCTCAGAGCTGGGAGCCCGTCTCTAAATTCCTTATCTGTGTTCATGTCAGGAGGTTGAAGCAAGCCTCGTCTTGCCAAATAATCAAGGAGTGACAGAGTTGGAAATGAAAGCGTAACAGAAACTTGGACCGATCACAGACTCAAACCAGTACATCTCCTTTCCTTCTCCAAATCGGGAACTGAAACCATTCCATAGGAAGCTCGCTCTTCTCCCTCCTACGGAAAAATATCTGCCTGACTTGATTCCCTTTTTATATTGTTTATTATTATTATTTGAGATGAAGTCTTGCTCTGTCACCCAGGCTGGAGTGCAGGGGCACCATCTCGGCTCACTGCAACCTCCGCCTCCCGGGTTCAAGCAATTCTTCCCCCAGCCTCCCCAGTAGCTGGGACTACAGGCGGCCACCACTACGCCTGGCTTATTTTTCTTGTATTTTTAGTAGAAGCGGGGTTTCGCCATGTTGGCCAGGCTGGTCTCAAACTCCAGACCTCAGGTAATCTGCCCGCCTCGGCCCCTCCAAAGTGCTGGGATTACAGGCGTGAGCCACCATGCCTCGCCTTGATTCCCTTTTTAATGCACAAATACTAACAGCAATATTCACCAAACTCTAATAAAATGTGAGTGCCCTTGCAATCGTATCTGTACTATCCTTCTAAATTATTTTTAATCCCAGCTCTTTCTATCTTTGTTTAGACACAGGTGTAATTTCTGCTTAGTTGTCTCATGATGTAGCTCAGTGTCTGTGTCTCTTACTTTGCAGGGTGGAGTAGTTTTCTACCAGGACATAGTTAACAACCCATAAAGGTCTCTGCTTAAGTAAGAAGCCCATTTCTGTGAACCATAACCCAGACATAGCAACGCCAGACTGTGTCTCCTATCAAAATTTATTGAAATGGTAGATTTTTGGTAAGTACAGAAACACAAGCAAAGGAACCAGGAGGAATGTGCCCCCCTCTAACCGTGGGCCAGCGGCACGTTTTCCTTTTAATGGTAAAAGCAAACAGAGGTGGGAAACAGCTTTCCATCCTGAAGCCGTTTCAAGTGCTCAACCCTTAGATTAGTATAAACAAGAGAGGAATGGATTGCATTAGTCGCTGGTTGAAAGCAGCAATGCCATTTCCTTTCCCATAATAACACTGTTTAGCTCAGTCCCTTCTGGGGCTAATCCCCTATTACACCCACCGGAAACACAGATATTAACCAAAGCATGTGAGTCTCTTTCCTGAGTCCATTTCTGCAAATGCTTGTCCGAAAGATGAATTGGTCCACGGAAGCCAGGTGACCTACTGGCTTGTTTAATGATGCCTGGGCTCCCTCCAGGAGCAACTTAATTCCCTCCAATCTCAGCTCTCCTTATCCCCGCTGTTTCAAACAGGCTAGATATCACCCCAGGAGCTGAGCCCCCCAGTCTCAGGCAGATGTAGGAAGAAGGCCAACAAGTCACAAGTAGATCTCTGGCTCCAACTCTGCTCAGCGCAAACGCTGACAATTTGCCCATCTTCAGTCCTGCGAGCATCAGAGATGAAGCAAAAGTTTCAGATGCCTAGAAGCTTTACTCTCTGTTCCTCCAGGATTCCTGCCGTCACACCTTGCAACCAGTCTCCCACTCGTCTGCCACAGTTTCCCTAAATCGGATTCTCCGAATCTGGAAGTTCCAGGAAACCTTAGGCCGAGTCCAATGACATTACTTGATGCAACAGCCCAGCTGTTTCTCCAGAGACCCTCGTTCTTGGTGACAATGTCCCTTCTCGGCATGGTTATTTAACGAGAGGTTGGACCCAGATAAGAGGGGCTCCATGGCTCACCGGGGTTGGCCATTAACGCCTCTGGAGCGCCTCTGGTTGTGTTCGGGTCCCCCGTGAGCTCGACACTCGTGCTGCGGTTATTATCTGGCTCACCTGTCATCTTCCTCCGGAGGCAGCGGTTGATCAAAGTGGAGAAGAAGTTGGGAAAGGATGGGCTGGAGAAGTAGTACACCACGGGGTCCAGCATGCTGTTCATGTAGGTGAAACTGAGAGTGATAAAGAACGCCAGGTCCACCGAGCGGTACACTTCACAGTTCTGCGTGCCAAAAGTGTGCAGGAGCCAGAAGATGCGTATCCGCACAGCCACGCTGGGAAGGAAGCAGATGACAAAGACGATGGCCACGACCATGATGAAGGTGATGGCTCTTTTGATCTTGGCATGCCGGTCCATTTGTCTCTGCCGCAGGCTCCAGATAATTCTGGCTGAGCAGAACAGGATGATGCCCAGGGGCAGGAAGAACTCCAGGAGGAACATGGCTTCGTGCCACCGGAAGGTATCGCAGATGCTGAAGCTGCTGCACAGATTCGCAGTGCCATTCTGGATCGGCATCTTCCTCTTCAGGAGGTGGACTGTCAGGCCAATAGTGACACCCCACAGAAGGCAAGAGACGATGGCTGCTGTTCGATTGGAGATCTTGTTCAGGGCGTGGTGGGGATGGACAACCCGGAAATACCTGTCCACGGCCACCACCGTGAGGAAGATGATGCTGCCCTGGCGGTTCATGGCCAGCATGAAGAGCATCAGCCGGCAAGGGATGTCCCCAAACTTCCAGTCCCAACGTCTCACATAGTTGTCCATCAGGAATGGCAGGCAGATGATCAGGAGAAAGTCAGCCACTGCCAGGTTGAACAGGAAAATCCGGCTGGATTTCCAGGACTTGAGGTGGAAACAGAAAATCCACAGGGCAAGGCCATTGCCCAGAAGCCCGAAGATAAACTCCAGCCCCAACACCGGCGGCAACACCTTGACAATGAAGTCATCTCGGAACACACAGCAGTTCTTCTTGTCTATTACCAGAAAGTGATCCTGCGGATGGTGCCAATTCATGAGTGCGGCTAGTTGGTCCGATGGAGCGCCTTGCCCGGCGAATGCTCCAGCAAGGAGGCGTGTGTCTGTGTGGTGAACGTGTGGTTCTGCGCCTGCCTTTATGTCATGTCAGGGTGTTGAAATAGATGACTGAATGGTTACCAGGAAACTACGAAATCTCTCTCTAAAAAAAAAAAAAAAAAAAAAAAAAAAAAGGCCAGCAAGGCTCTTATGCAACCTGCTGTTTGCATAAACAAGTAATAAAAATCCCCTGGGCAGACAGGAACCCACAAAATTTCTTAAATGTAAAGGATAAGTTTAGGCAAGCCGACTGTCATTCGAAAATTAGTGAAACATGAAGGATATCCCTTTGGAAGGCTGGGTACTTGCATGCCAATTGAGTACTCAACATTGCAGAATTAATTCACCGTCATTTGCTTGGCTTACATAATTAACAAAACAACAACAATAGCAATAATAATTTTCGGTGCCAAACAGTGAGGTTTTCCAGGAACACTAAAAATTAGCATGAGAAATTAACAGGCATATGACATAAACAGTAGCAGACATATGAATTCTTTTGGAAATGTTGAGAAGACAGTAGTCACCTGTTCGATGAGGACAGACTAGTTGAATTTGACCACTTTTCCTATGCCATCTCTCTGTACAAACATGGATTGCTTTTCCACATCAGAACTCTGCCGTTCACCTCCAGTTAGAAAAAAAAAAAGCCTGCTCGAGAGTATAATATTTCATAAGAAGTTTGAAAACTTGAGCCCAGTTTCAGTGGCATGTTAAAATAAGTTGGGTTTTTTGTTTGTTTATATTAGATTTTGATATGCTTCTGTGCTCAAGTGATTTATTTTTAAGTATGTGATTTTTTTTTTTTTGCAAAGTTTGAATTAATGAGAAAAAGGATTCATGAGGCTAGTCGTAAGCTGTAGCAAATCGGGTGTACTTTGTGCTACAAATTTGTTTTTCTGTGTTGCTCTGCATGAAGAGGGGTACCTGAGGATAGAGCACGGGCTTAGTACCCCATAAACTCTCGGTTCTGGACAGCCCAGGAAACTGGTTGGTAACAAACGGTTGCAGGTCCCTGAAACAAACAAAAAACTGGATGAGGTCGCTATCTTGTTTATGTCCTTGGGAGCTTAGTATGTGATTGTGATTTTTTTTTTTTTTTTTTTGACAGAGTCAATCTGTCACTCAGGCCGGAGTATAGTGGCACGATCTCAGCTCACTGCAACCTCCACCTCCCAGGTTCAAGCAATTCTTCTGCCTCAGCCTCCTGAGTGGCTGGAATTACAGGCATGCACCACCACGCCAGGCTAATTTTTTGTATTTTTAGTAAAGAGGGGTTTCACCATGTTGGCCAGGCTGGTCTTTTTTTTTTTTTTTTTTTGAGACGGAGTCTTGCTCTGTTGCCCAGGCTGGAGTGCAGTGGCGCGATCTCGGCTCACTGCAAGCTCCGCCTCCCGGGTTCACGCCATTCTCCTGCCTCAGCCTCCCGAGTAGCTGGGACTACAGGCGCCCGCCACCTCGCCCGGCTAGTTTTTTTGTATTTTTTTAGTAGAGACAGGGTTTCACCGTGTTAGCCAGGATGGTCTCAATCTCCTGACCTCGTGATCCACCTGCTTCGGCCTCCCAAAGTGCTGGCATTACAGGTGTGAGCCACTGCGCCTGGCTGTGATTTTTTTTTCTTTAACGAACTTTATTTTTTAGGGCAGTTTTAGGTTCACAGCAAAACTGAGCAGAAAGTATGGACAGTCCTGTATACTCTGTCTCCACACATGCGAAAACTCTCCCACTAAGTATGTGATATTTTTAAAGCCCCCATTTTTGTAAAATTAAACTTAGAGGGACAGGACCTTAGAGGACATGGAACTCTGCCTTGTATCAGGACACCATTGCACACATTGTTTCTCTGCTTTTCAGTGTGATTGGGTGTCATCCTATAGAATGTTTTCACCCTTTAATATTTTGGTCTTACGAATTCTTGCCATGCAGGAGGTTTCTAAACTGTGTTGCTTCTACTTTGAGTTATAAAATGTAAATTTCTTTCTTTTTTCTTTTTTGAGACGGAGTTTCGATCTATCGCCCAGGCTGGAGTGCAATGGCATGATCTTGGCTCACTGCAACCTCTGCCTCCCAGGTTCAAGCGATTCTCCTGCCTCAGCCTCCCAAGTAGCTGGGACTACAGGTGTGCACCACCACGCTGGGCTAATTTTTGTATTTTTAGTAGAGATGGGATTTCACCATTTTGGCCAGGCTGGTCTTGAACTCCTGACTTCAAGTGATCCACCCCCCTTGGCGTCCCAAAGTGTTGGGATTACAGGTGTGAACCATCACGCCCGGCCATAAGATGTAAATTTATTTCTTTAGCTGCAAACGCAGATTCAATGATAGGAGCTTATAGACTTTTCACAGTAAACTAGAGTCAGGATGACCTAATATTAGATTCCCATAGAACTAGAGTACCTGATGATGATCCAGGTGAGATGAAGACAATGATGAAGAAGGTGATGGTGGTACCCACATTATAGAGAGCTTCCCATGTGCTGGAGCCCATGCTCAGTGCTATTTATTTATTTATTTATTTATTTTGAGACGGAGTCTCGCTCTTGGCTCACTGCAAGCTCTGCCTCCCGGGTTCTCACCATTCTCCTGCCTCAGCCTCCTGAGTAGCTGGGACTACAGGCACCCACCACCACATCCAGCTAATTTTTTATATTTTTAGTAGAGACGGGGTTTCACTGTGTTAGCCAGGAGCTCAGTGCTTTTATAGTCACTTGTTTCACCCTGGCTATAGCCCGTGTGGAAGGTGTTATTATTATTGATTCTGATTTCAAAATGAGGAAAGTGAAGCTCAGAAAGGATGATAAAATATTCAGGGACACCCAGCTCATAAGAGCAGAGCATGGCCGGGCACAGCAGCTCAAGCCTGTAATCCCAACACTTTGGGAGGCGAAGGCGGGCGGATCACAAGGTCAGGAGATCCAGACCATCTTGGCCGATATGGTGAAACCCCAGCTCTTCTAAAATTTACAAAAATTAGCTGGGCGTGGTGGCGGGCGCCTGTAATCTCAGCTACTCAGAGGCTGAGGCAGGAGAATCGCTTGAACCAGGGAGTCGGAGGTTGCAGTGAGCCGAGATCGTGCCACTGCACTGCAGCCTGGGTGACAGAGTGAGACTCCACCAAAAAAAAAAAAAAAAAAAAAAAAAAAGCCAGATGCAGTGGCTCAGGACTGTAATCCCAGCACTTTGGGAGGCCAAAGTGGGCGGATCACGAGGTCGGGAGTTCGAGACCAGCCTGGCCAACATGGTAAAACCCCCATCTCTACTAAAAATACAAAAATTAGCTGGGTGTGGTGGCACATGTCTGTAATCCCAGCTACTCAGGAGGCTGAGGCAGGAGAACTGCTTGAACTGGAACCCAGGAGGCGGAGGTTGCAGTGAGCTGAGATCACGCCATTGCACTCCAGTGTGGGCAATAAGAGTGAAACTGTCTTAAAAAAAAAAAAAAGAGGCCGGGTGCAGTGGTTCATGCCTGTAATTCCAGCACTTTGGGAGGCTGAGGCGGGCAGATCACGTGGTCGGGAGATTGATACCATCCTGGCTAACATGGTGAAACCCTGTCTCTACTAAAAATACAAAAACAAAAAATTAGCCAGGTTTGGTGGCCAGCGCCTGTAGTTCCAGCTACTCTGGAGGCTGAGGCAGGAGAATAGCGTGAACCTTAGAGGCGGAGCTTGCAGTGAGCCGAGATCGTGCCACTGCACTCCAGCCTGGGTGACAGTGAGACACTGTCTCAAAAATAAAAGAAAAAAAAAAAAAGAGCTGAGCTTGGATTTGAATCTGGCAGTGACTTCAAAGCCTGTGTCCCTAACCATCATGCTACACTGCTCTTACTATGTTATTGTCTTGTCTGTAAGGTTGAAGATCTTTCTCAGGGCATGGTGGAGATGGAGGTCATGCTATTCAGGCTTCAGTAAAATAATTGGTATTTGTTTCCTGTTCTTGCTGCCTGTGAATACCATGCTTCCTTCTGGATGTATGATGACACTTGTCAATAACAATTATAAAGTAATCCTAAGGACCTTTATTAACTAAGAGTCAGAAAAGTCAGTAGTAGTTATTTCTAGAAGCTGAAATTTGCAAGGGACTCTCCCTTTTTAAGTTTCCCAATTTCCTAATATTTTGTGTGTGTGTGTGTGTGTTTTTAAAAACAAGAGTCATGGATAAAATTAGAAAAAAACAACCACAGGCCGGGCGCAGTGGCTCACCCTTGTAATCCCAGCACTTTGGGAGGCCGAGACAGGCAGATCATGAGGTCAGGAGTTCAAGATCAGCCTGGCCAATATGGTGAAACCTCATCTCTACTAAAAATACAAAAATTAGCCAGGCGTGGTGGCAGGCGCCTGTACTCCCAGCTACTCAGGAGGCTGAGGCAGGAGAATTGCTTGAACCCGAGAGGCGGAGATTGCAGTGAGCCGAGATTACACCACTGCACTCCAGGCTGGGTGACACAGCAAAACTCCATCTCAAAAATATAAAATAAAATAAAAATAAATAAATAAATAAAAGAACCACCACAAATGTTAAGTTTGCAAAAGAACCTGGAGCCTGCATGTGTGTTCTGGCTCTCTCATTAACTAGCTGTGAAACCCCTTAACCCCTCACCCTCCTCATGTGCTCATGAGGAATTAGATGATCTTCGAACTTCCTCCCAGCTCTCACACTGCATGATTCTAAACCAAAGTTCGTGACTACTTGGGCAGAATCTAAAGGGCAGCCTCGTTGGATTCTGGTGCCTCCGATGGAATTTCCGGTCTTCCCACTGCACGGTGGGCATGTTTTGTCTTGTTTGTTTCCTTCTTTTATGTATTTATTATTTTTTTCTTACGAGCGTATGAGTTGTACAGAAACTTGTTTAATGAATCATTTCAAGAGTGAAGGCAGCGATCCCACCGCATTTTGTAGAAACTCCACTTAAAATTTATGACTCACCCAGTTGAATCTCCATGCCTGGTTATCTTATGACAACTTGAATGTGTGCCACTAAACTGGACTGAATTATTGTAAAAATTAATAGTAACACTATTGCATTGTACTGAGTGATTTGCGTATGTGATCTCCTTTAATCTTCACAAAAACCCTGTGACAGATGTGTTATTACTGTCATCATCATCTCCATTTTACAGATTGAGAAACGAGGCATCGGGAGGTTAAGTAACTATTTCGTGTCTTTGAACGAAGCTGGGATTTTTGGTTTTATTTATTATTTTATTTAAATAGAGATAGGGTCTCACTGTGTTGCCCAGGCTGGTCTTGAACTCCTAGGCCCAGGTGGTCTTCCTGCCTCAGCCTCCCAAAGTGCTGGGATTACAGGTGTGAGCCACCACGCCAGGCCATTGGATTTCTGTTTTAATTATCTATTGCTGCATAACAAATTGCTACAAAACGTAGTGACTTAACACAACCTCCACTGTGTCATCTCTCATGGTTCTCTGGGTTGGCTGGCCTCAGCTGGGTGCTTCTCATTTGGGGATTCTCAGATGGCAACTGGGCTAGAGTCGTACGGATGCTGAAGCAGGACACTGGGACACTCAGGCTTCTCTCTGTCTCCACAGAACCTCGATGCCTCTCTACGTGGTGTCCCTGTGGCCTCTCTGTGTGGCCCCTCTATGTGGCATCTACACACAGCCTCTTCACATGTTCTGTCCACGGTGTAGTCTGGACTTCGTACATGGACATACTTAGGGCTTCTGAAAGCACACAGGCAGGCCTTCTTCATCCCTGGGCTTGGAAACCGCAGAACATCACCTCCACCACATTCAATCAGGCAAAACAAATCAACCGCAGAACATCACCTCCACCACATTCAATCAGGCAAAACAAATCACAGAGCCGGTCTGTGTTCCACCAGGAGATGCCACCTAAGGGTGGGAGTGCCAGGAGGTACAGCTCATTGGGGCCATTTGGACTCACCACTGCAGAATATAGATGACACTGAGTTGGGACCCTTGGCGTAGCAGGAAATAAGGGTCCCCTGGTCCCCTAACAAAGGAGATGTAGTAGTAGAAGCTGGGAAGTAAAGGGGTAGAGAAGAAGCTGATCATACTGACTGGCAGAGACACACAGACACACACACACACATTTCTTTTGAAAAAGGAGAAGAACACTTCATGGTTTCGAAACGTTTAGGTTTATTGTAAAAAACCTAAGGGCAAACCAGAATAACCAAATAATCTCGAAAAAGACGAACAAAGTTGGAGAACTCTCCCTTCTTGATTTAAAACTTTACTGCAAAGCTACAGTAGTTCAGTGTGCTTCTGGCATAAGGATAGATATTACAGCTCAAGAGAGCAGGATTGAGACTCCAGAAATAAACCCTTACATTCATGATCAGCTGATTTTCAACAAGGGCGCCAAGACAATGGGGGAAAGAAGAGTCTTTGTCATACATGATGTTGGGATAACTAGGTCACCACAAGCAAAAGAACTGGACCCCTTTGCTACACAGTACGCAGAAATTAACTTGACTTGGATTACGACCTCAATGTAAGAGCTAAATCTCAAAAACTCTTAAAAGAAAACCTAAGAGGCCACGCCTGGTGGCTCACACAAAATCCCAGCACTTTGGGAGGCCAAGGCGGGTGGATCCCTTGAACTCAGGAGTTCAAGACCAGCCTGGGCAACACAGCAAGACCTGGTCTCTACAAAAAATACCAAAATTAGCTGGGCATGCTGGCACATGCCTGTGGTCCCGGCTACTTGGGAGGCTGAGGCAGGCGGATTGCTGGAGCCCGGGGGTTCAAGGTTACAGTGAGCTGAGATCATGCCACTGCACCCCAGCCTGGGTAACAGAGCAACACTCTGTCTCAAAAACAAAAACAAGATAGAGAGGAATCTGAAGGTCTATTCGTGAATCTTCTGTCACGCTAAGGGTTGGAACAGACCCTTCCCTCTTCGGCTGGCCTCATGACTTCACCTCTTACCGGGTGGTCGCAGCCCCAGCCTGGACCTTTCATTCCTGCCCTGATGGTCTTCCTGCATTTCCCAGTTTTCTCTTTTTCACCTCTCTATATCTGCCTGGAATACCGTTCCCCACTGTGTCCCTGGTGGCTTCCTGTCCATCCTTCAGAGCCAAGTTCGCAAGCTACTTCCTCTGAGATGACTAAGACAGGAGTAAGGGCCCTGGATTCTCCTGCAGGACCCTGTGTGAAAGTGACAAACACAGGGTCCCACGGGATAATTTTATTATTTTATTGTATTATTTTATTTTATTTTTGAGACAGAGTCTTTCTTGCTTGCCCAGGCTGGAGTGCAGTGGTGTGATTTCAGCTTGCTACAACCTCCGCCTCCCAGGCTCAAGCGAGTCTCCTGCCTCAGCCCCCGGAGTAGCTGGGATTATAGGCACGCACCACCACGTCCAGCTAATTTTTGTATTTTTAGTAGAGACGGGTTTCACCATGTTGGCCAGGCTGGTCTTGAACTCCTGACCTCAAGTGATCTGCCCACCTTGGCCTCCCAAACTGCTGGGATTACAGAAGTGAGCCACAACCCCTGGCCATATTTTGTAATTTTATATTTTATAATTTTATGTTTTCCCTTGGTTTCTACAGTGGGCCCCGTGGCTATGATTTTCATTTATGTTTCTACCGTGTCTGGTATAGAGCTGGTGCTTCATTAATGTTCTTTGAAAGAGGAAATGAATGAATGAATCCTTATAAGGAATAAAATATTTACCCCCCTCCCACTATATCATTTTATAGTCCAATACAAAGAAACCCGAATACAGATTTGGCTCATATGTGAGCCCATCTCTTTCATCTGTTTATTCCATCTCTCTCTCTTAATATATAAATGATTATATATTTATATTATATAATTTATATATGTATAAATATGATATATAATATAGTAAATATGATAAACACTTATATGTCATATGTAAAAATTATATGGCAAAAATATATATAATAAATAAATAATATGTATATAAACGTAGAGCCTCAGATTCACGGATGAGCTCAGAAGGGCCCTGTGCTACCATCTTCAAAATTCTTAATACTTTTTATTACTTAAAAAAAATTTTGGCCGAGCACAGTGGCTCACACCTTAATCCCAGCACTTTGGGAGGCTGAGGTGGGTGGATGACGAGGTCAGGAGTTCAAGACCAACCTGGCCAATATGGTGAAACCTTGTGTCTACTAAAAATACAAAAAATTAGCCTGCTGCTAACAGGCATGTGCCTGTTGTCCCAGTTACTCAAGAGGTTGAGGCAGAAGAATCGCTGGAACCAGGGAGGCAGAGGTTGCAGTGAGTCAAGATGTGCCACTGTACTCCAGTCTCGGCTACAGAGCAAGACTCCGTCTCAAAAAAAATTTTTTTTTTAAATTTAGAGATAGGGTCTCACTCTGTCACCCAGGCTGGAGTGCAGTGGCATGATCATAGCTCACTGAAGCCTCTACTTCTTGGTCTCAAGGGATCCTCTCACCTCAGCCTCTCAAGTAACTAGGACTACAGTCATGCACCACCACACCTGGCTAATTTTTAAAATTTTTATAGAGATGGAGTCTCACCGTGTTGCCCAGAGTGGTGTCAAACTCTTGGCCTCAAGTGATCCTCCTGCCTCAACCTCCCAAAGCTCTGGAATTACAGGCATGAGCCACCTCGCTCAGCCATTAACACCTTTTGAACAAGGGACCCCACATTTTCATTTTTCACTGGGGCCTACAAAGTAGGGTCACTGATCTTGAAGCCATTTATGCACTCATTGTGATGATGGAGTCTTTCTTGAATCGTATTAGAAACCTCTGTGAATCAGAAGGCCTGGAAAGCCAACAAGTAGAGACCATGCCTCACAGTGCAGCTAAGTCCCCACCTTGTAGAACCTTAACAACTGGCTCAAGCCCTTGTGCCCCAGAGTTCTAATCCCCTCCAAGGAGCCCTGCACTCCAGGAACCTTCAGATGCCATCTTAAACATTTTTGTTTTAATAAAAGGTAAGGAAATCCATTCTGAGAACAGACCAAAACTGAAAGTTTTACCATGGTTAGCACGAATAAAAGATACCTCTTGTTTTTTCCACATCATCCCTATAGACTAATAGCTCTTCCAGGTTTCATGTGACTTTTCTGGAAAGACTCTAAAAGGAGTAACAAGGAGGAAAGATCACTTGAACCCAGGAGTTTGAGACGAGCCTGGGCAACATAATGAGATCCCATCTCTAGAAAAATTACAGAAAAATTAGCTGGACTCGGTGGAGTGTACCTGTGGCCCCAGCTACTAGGGAGGCTGAGGTGGGAGGATCACTTGAGCCAGGAAGTCGAGGCTGCAGTGAGCCATGATCACACCACTGCACTCCAGCCTGGGCAATACAGTGAGATCCTGTCTCACCAAAAAAAAAAAAAGAGAGAGAGAGAGAGAGAACACATTTTCCTCTAAATCAATCATTTTCCTGTTTCAGATAGTTTAAACAAAGTGTTGTCAACAAAAGCTATACTCTACTTCTTTACGATGTCCAAAGACACTTCTTGCTAAGATGTATTTTTCATCACATTCTGCGAATGTAAAAAGGGAAGCAAATTTAGAATCAAGACTGTATTTCAGTTTGGATTTGATTTTTCTTTTTGTTTGTGCTTGCTGTTTTTTCGGTGAGAACCTCTGCCTGCCTGCCATGCAGTTCTGAATATCTTAGCTTTTTTCCCTTGGAGGGCAAAATCCTAGGGGTCCTTTGACCTAGAGTCACACACAGGACACAGATTTGCTTTCAGAATCCATTTTTATTCCGATGAAGGAACAAAGGAGCAACAGCCCAGGAGAGAATTCTAAAAACAGAACTAAATGCAGAAGTGTGTATTTTCACAGATTCCTATCAGGAGGATGTATGACTCTTCAATGCTGGTAAGAATTCTTGCCTTCACTCTTTCCCAGGTAACTGAGGTGCGGGGGAATTCAGGCGTGTAACAGAGCAACAACTTAAGGGCTCTAAACCCCAAAGGAAATTGCTTCTGTGCCTCCACTTCTTTATGTGTAAAACGTGTTAATATAAGAAGTCATAATATTGAGCACTTACTGCCAGGCGCTATGCTTAATGCTTTACATGCACTGAATCATGCATTCATTCAACATTTCCTGGGCACCTGCTATGTGCAGGTCCTCTTCTAGGCATTGGGTATATAACAGTGATCAGAGTTCTGACACCTCAGGAATGTACATTCATTTAAACTGCCCGATGACACACCGAGGTTGTGTTATAGTATCCCTGTTTGACAGACGAGGAAAGTGAAGCTACAAATGGTTAAATAAAATCTGCCAGGCTGGGTTGGGCGCAGTGGCTCATGCCTGTAATCACAGCACTTTGGGAGGCCGAGACAGGCGGATCACTAGGTCAGGAGATCGAGACCATCCTGGTTAACACGGTGAAACTCCGTCTCTACTAAAAATACAAAAAAGTAGCCGGGCACGGTGGCAGGCGCCTGTAGTCCCAGCTACTCCGAAGGCTGAGGCAGGAGAATGGCATGAACCCGGGAGGCAGAGCTTGCAGCGAGCCGAGATTTGGCCACTGCACTCCAGCCTGGGCGACAGAGTGAGACTCCGTCTCAAAAAAAAAAAAAAAAAAAAAAATCTGCCAGGCTGGGAGCAGTGGCTCATGCAGGTAATCCCAATACTTTGGCAGGCCAAGGCTGGAGGATTGCTTGAGGCCAGGAGTTTGAGACCAGCCTGGGCAACACAGTGAGTGAGACCTCATCTCTACAAAAAAATTTAAAAATTAGTTGAGTGTGGTGGCTCGTGCCTGTACTCCCAGCCACTCAAGAGGCTGAGATGGGAGGATCACTTGAGCCCAGGAGTTTGAGGCTGCAGTGAGCTATGATCATGCCATTGCACTCCAGCCTGGGCAACAGAGCGAGACTCAGTGTCTAAAAATACAATCTGCCCTAAGATCACAGGCCTAGTAAATACTTGAGATGAGATTCCAACTTAGATGCATCTAATGCTCATAGCTCGTAGTTTTCATCACTAGGCTGTGCAGTGCCTCTGGAAAAAGGAACAATAGGGACAGCCTAGAGGGGTGTTTTGGGGCCAAAGAACTAGAAGTTGGCAAAGCTTTTTTTTTTTTTTTTAGATGATGTTTCATTCTTGTTGCCCAGTCCAGAGTGCAATGGCACAATCTCAGCTCACCTCAACCTCCACCTCCTGGGTTCAAGCGATTCTCCTGCCTCAGCCTCCCAAGTAGCTGGGATTACAGGCATGCACCAACACACAGGGCTAATTTTGTATTTTTAGTAGAGACAAAGTTTCTCCATGTTGGTCAGGCTGGTCTAGAACTCCTGACCTCAGGTGATCCGCCCACCTCAGTCTCCCAAAGTGCTGGGAGTACAGGCTTGAGCCATTACGCCCGGCCCCCAGAAGTTGGCAAAGTTCTTCAGTGGGGAGAGTATCCTGGGCATTTGAGAGAGTATAAATTAAGGAGTTGAGAACCATGTTCACCACTTTGTGGCTTGAGAAAGGAGCTAGAGTTGGCCTGGAATGTTTCCCCCTAATTCAGGGCAGGGGCAGCTTGTCATTTCATAGAGTCCTCTGTTTTGAGGGGTCCAGGTACACATTTGGGAAGCTCATGTATATGAGGGAGTTTTGCAATAAGAGTACAACACTGATGTTCACACAGAACAGGTCTAGAAATTATTCCGTGAAAGGATGAAAGCTCAACTTGTCTGCCCCCACCCCCCAAAAAACTTTACTGTCACACAAGAGTTGACTAATGACCCTCCACTAAAAATTACACAGTATAGTGCCTGCCACCAAATACGAATTCAGTAAATACTTGGAGAATAAGTAAATGAATAATTTCAATTCACAGTCACATAATAAGTCATCAAAAGCAATTGTAAAAGCAATTGTATTGGACTCAGCACATCCCACTGGAGAAGCCAGGGCAGGGAAACAGATCCCTCAGCACATTATTTGAAATACAAAGATTTGAAGAAGGTCAGAGCAGATTGTTTTGTTGTTGTTCTTCTTGGGCTACCGGGAAGTCACAACGATGACAAAGAAATGTACAGATGTACAAAAAAATGTAAAGATGAAAATTAATAGATCAATACATCCCAATCTAAAGAGCCTCCTTTGGCCTGAAATAAAAAAGTATTGATTGACTTAGCCCGGTTTCTATTTTCTGAGATAAGGAATGATTTAAGGTCAGAGGATAGGAAATGATGCTAATGCCCCCCACCTCCTAAGAGAGAGAATATGCCCCATTTAAACACATATGCCCATTTACTTAGCCATTTAAAATGACACAGGGGAAGCCGGGCGCGGTGGCTCATGCCTGTGGTCCCACCGCTTTGGGAGGCCGAGGCGGGCGGGTCACCTGAGGTCAGGAGCTCAAGACCAGCCTAGACAACATGGCAAAATCCTGTCTCTACTAAAAATACAAAAATTAGCCAGGTGTGGTGGCAGGAGCCTGTAATCCCATCTACTCGGGAGGCTGAGGCAGGAGAACTGCTTGAACCCGGGAGGCGGAGGTTGCAGCGAGCCAAGATTGTGCCACCGCACTCCAGCGTGGGAGACAGAGCGAGACTCTGTCTCAAAACAAAAACAAACAACGAAAATTACACAGGAGCTGTGCGGTTCCTAACCCCCCTCCCAACACACACATGCTCCACTCCATGCACATTCTGTCCCCTGCCATCGTAATCAGATAAAATGCAACCAACTCACTTCAATCAACTGGAACCTCCCCAAAAGGTATAGTTGTGTGAATTTCATTTCCGACAGAATGAGGATGCAGTTCATGTGCGTGAAGCCGTCTTGCAATAAGAAAGGGGGGTGGCATTTTCAAAGCCCCTGACCCCTTACCGAGTTAATTCTAAGTCACCACTCTATCTTCCTCAGTGTTGCTGGTATGCTTGTTCAGTGCCACTCAACAGTGTGGGGATCCCACTGCCCATCAGACTGGCTTTGGGAACTATTTGTCACACTGAGGCAACACTTGCGACTGAGGTTCGAAATTGGCATCTCTTGCGGCCTTTGTGTTTTTGAGTGTCCTGGCTGCTTGGGTTTCAGACTGCAGATTTTGAGCTTGTTGTAGAATTTGGGAAACGAGGGGCTTGAAAAATAATACACCAGGGGATCCAGCATGCTGTTCATGTAGGTGAAGCTGAGGGTGATGTGCAGGGCCACATGGACAGAGGGATTGCAGGCACTCGAGGGCACCGTCCAGAGGAAATAGAGTCTGGCGGACACGCTGGGCAGGTAGCACGTGATGAACACAACTGCCACCACCATGACGAACCGGGTCGCCTTCTTCATCCGAGCCTGTCTGGCCAACTGCTGCCTCCGCCTCAGGCTCCAAACAATCTTGAAGGAGCAAAATAAGATGATGCCGAGGGGCAGAAAGAACTCCAGCTGGAACATGATGTCATGCCAGCCATTGGCCGACTCCATGATGAAGCTCTCACAGGAGACAGCCGTCTCTTGCACACAGAGATGGTTCTCCAGCAAAAGATACAGTGTTCCCAGGATGACCAGGGTCCACAGGGTGCAGACGATGCCAGCTGCCGTCCGGTTGGAGATGGTGTTCACCGCGTGGTGGGGGTGGACCACTTTGAAATACCTGTCCACAGCCACCACCGTAAGGAACACGATGCTCCCGGCCCTGTTCATGGCCAAGGTGAAGAGCCCCACCCGGCAGGGAATGTCCCCAAAAGCCCAGTGTCTACGTCTGAGGTAATAGTCTGTCCGAAAAGGCAGGCAGATCATAAGGAGGAAATCAGCCACGGCCAAGCTGAAAAGGTAAACAGTGCTCGGCTTCCAGGTCTTCATGTGGAAGCAGAAACCACACAGGGCGACCCCATTGCCTAGTGCGCCCAGCACAAAGGCCACAATGAGCAGCGGCGGCATCACCTGGGAGATGGTGTCCCCCTGGATGCGGCAGCACGACCCGTTGTACATGGTGGGGACAGAGCAAGTGTCCGGGTGCGGAGCAGCCCAGGGAGTCCCTACAATGACACAGATGCTTATCGGAGCGTCAGCACTCACCCAGCTGCTGCATGTCTGACTTCATCACCCAGGATGCGGGTCCTGTGTGTGTGGGTTGGATGCTGCCACAGCAGCGAGAAGAGAAACTTCAGCCAGGAAATGACAGACCCAGGGAGGTCTTTTCTCTGGAGCCTGTCTCATAAGCCGCCTGCCTCTCCGAGAGGCCAAGCCTGGAGCCGGATGAAGCTTGGAAATGCATGCAATTTTGCAAAAGTGGTCATTTCTGAGAGGCGGTAGGGTTGGGGGTATCCGAAGAGATTCGTGCCCGTAGAGGAGGGATTGGGTCCAGCCCCAGGATAATTTTTATTTTCAGCTTCGCTTTTCCTCCTCGGACTCCGTGCTGGAGAGCACACAAAGCTGCCCAGAAGGCAAGAAAAAAGCTTGTTTGTCCTCCCTCCTGGTGGA
This sequence comes from Macaca thibetana thibetana, assembly GCF_024542745.1. Taxonomy (NCBI): domain Eukaryota; kingdom Metazoa; phylum Chordata; class Mammalia; order Primates; family Cercopithecidae; genus Macaca; species Macaca thibetana. Next base: position 119,074,223 of record NC_065588.1, read on the forward strand.
GAAATCCAAACATTTCCTGGAGTCATTCTGGGCCCCTGCCTTTGCTTTCCTCCCCTAACCTTTGCCTGACTGCCTTGTCCTCTCCCTCATCCCACGGGGCACTCCCATTCGGTGCCAGAGAGGGGAGGCTTTGCTCTGCAGCTCCTCGGGGCCATTTCCTGTGCCCAAAAATACCGCGCTCGAAAATTGGAAGAGTCTGCGGAGAAAAATGTTCTAATCACGATACTTGATGGGTGTTAGAAAAAGTCTTTGATGAGAGTCACCTTTCCCCCGCTCTATTCCCACCTCCCTGCCCTTTGCATCCTTCCGTGAACCGAACTGGCCAGTTGCACAAGGACCAAGGCCATGACATAGATCAGAAGCCCACTTCTCACATGTCTGTCTCCACAAAACGGCCTCCTTGGGAGCCGGTCCCCCCTCTGCTGGGAAGCAGAGCCTAGAACTTTTACAAAGATTTGGCCCTGAGTTTCCATTGGCTGCTTAAATGAGCCAAGCACCATGAGATGTAAGTTTTTAATTTCAATCATGTGCTAAGCCTATCAATTACAACTGCCCCCTGGGGGCGGATGAGGATTGGAGGAGTTGATTAAGGAGTCCATCTCTAAAGCAATCATGAGTAAAATTAGACTGCACAAAAAATTGGAGTCTTTGCTAAAATTTCCTGTCCTTTGGCTTTAAGGATTATTAATCTGCCCTGTGTCTTTCAGCTTCCAGTTTAGAAAATGGGGTGGAGGCCGGGTCCAGTGGCTCACGCCTGTAATCCAAGCACTTTGGGAGGCCGAGGCGGGTGGATCACGAGGTCAGGTGATCGAGACCATCCTGGCTAACACGGTGAAATCCCATTTCTACTAAAAATACAAAAAATTAGCCAGGCGTGGTGGCGGGCGCCTGTAGTCCCAGCTACTCAGGAGGCTGAGGCAGGAGAACGGTGTGAACCCGGGAGGCAGAGCTTGCAGTGAGCCGAGATCTTGCCACTGCACTCCAGTCTGGGCAACAGAGTGAGACTCCATCTCAAAAAAAAAGAAAGAAAGAAAGAAAGAAAGAAAGAAAGAAAGAAAATGGAGTGGCTCACATCTATAATTCAAGCACTTTGGGAGGCCGAGGCAGGTGGATGACTTGAGGTCAGGAGTCCGAGACCAGCCTTGCCAACATGGTGAAACCCCATCTCTACTAAAAATATACAAAAATCAGTTGGGTGTTGTGGCACATGTCTGTAATCCCAGCTACTCAGGAGGCTGAGGCAGGAGAATCACTTGAACCCGGGAGGTGGAGGTTGCAGTGAGCCAAGATCGTGCCACTGCACTCCAGCCTGGGTGACAAGAGTGAGACTCTGTCTCAAAAAAAAAAAAAAAAAAAAAAAATGGGGTGGAAAAGAGGGGGTGCATTCAAAGAATGTGTCTGTCTTCTAGACGCACACTGAAGCTAAATTCTTCCCACTGGATGCCGGACTCCGAATCTGTCCACCCACATTCTCCCCTGCCTCGCCCTAGCACAGACTGCGGTCACCTCCCACCTGAACTGATGAAACAGTTTCCTAACTGGTTTACCTTCCTCTTGTCTATTTCCTGTAAGTCATCTTCTACACAACAATCTGATTTTTCTAAAGCACAGATGTGATCATATACCTTTTTTCACTTAAAAATCTTCACTAGGCTGGGTGCGGTGGCTCACACCGGTAATGCCAGCACTTTGGGAGGCCGAGGCGGGGGAATCACGAGGTCAGGAGATCAAGACCACCCTGGCTAACACGGTGAAACCCCGTCTCTACTGAAAATACAAAAAATTAGCCGGGCGTGGTAGCAGGCGCCTGTAGTCCCAGCTGCTTGGGAGGCTGAAGCAGGAGAATGGCGTGAACCCGGGAGGTGGAGCTTGCAGTGAGCGGAGATCTTGCCACTGCACTCCAACCTGGCGACAGAGCGAGACTCCGTCTCAAAAAAAAAAAAAAAAAAAAAAAAAAAAAATCTTCACTAGCTCCCTTCAATCTGCCAAGGCGCCAGAAAGATGGCCTGTGGACCATATCTGGTTTAAAAACCAGCCTGGCTTGGCCCATATGTTTTTAAAACCTGGTGGCGTCCTATAAAAACCTGGATTTCTGTTGTCTCTTAGAACACTGGAAGATCTGGCCACACTGGAGCGACACTCCCACATGGAAACAATCAGCTGGAGCTGAGAGTAGACAAAGTAGAGACAGAGAATGAGCTCTACTGTTTGCCACAGTCCCCACCACTCCCTATTGCCTTACATCTGGTTGGCTTTCCTCATTGGCAAGCCTCGTCTCTGTGGGATTTTGAGTTTGTCACCTCTGCTCTAGGTTGAAGGTCACATTCCTTGGATTGATGTACAAGGTCCTTCACAGTTGGTTCCCAACCTACCTTTCCAGTATGATTTTCCTGCTGCTTTCCTCCTTCCACCCTACTCACTAGTCTCGTAACCTCTAATAAATAAACGTGTTCGTCAGATGTCTACATCTCATTCCCTGACAAATTCAGCAGTTCTTTGAAGACAAACTTCATACTCTTGGCCTGGATGACTAACTTCTACTTTTCTTTTTTCTTTACTTTTTTCTTTTCTTTCTTTCTCTCTCTCTCTCTGTTTTTTTCTTTTCTTTTTTCTCTCTCTTTCTTTCCTTCTTTCCCTCTTTCTTTCTCTTTCTCTCTCTCTCTTTCTTTTTTTTTTTTTTGAGACAGGGTCTGGCTCTGTTGTCCAGGCTGGAGTGCAGTGGCTCTATCTTGGCTCACTGTAGCCTCGACCTCCTAGGCTCAAGCCGTCCTCTCACCTTAGCCTCCTGAGTGGCTGGGACTACAGGCACATGCTACCATGCCCATCTAATTTTTGTATCTTTGTAGAGATGTGGTTTTGCCATGTTGTCCAGATCTCAAACTCCTGGGCTCAAGTGATCCACCCATCTTGACCTCTCAAAGTGCTGGGATTACAGGTGTAAGCCACCATGCCAAGCCTACTTTTCATGAGAGCTCTTCGTAGCCACCTTCACTCTGTGGGCCTTTGTGATTCTGTGATAAGGCTTAACTAACAGGGGTAACCATGGCAGGCTGAAACACCCCAAGACGAGGTCAGAGGGGTAACCCTGAGTATTTCATATGCTTAGCCTGGATTTTTTAACAAATGGAAAATATTCTTCATTCTACATTCTCAGATACTGTCAGGATTCTTGTAAACACAAATACTTCCTTTTTTTTCCACATGACTAACACCTGCCTTTCTTTTCTAAATCCTTTGTCTTGTCAAATCACCTTCCTCTCTATTTTTTTTTTGTTTTTGGACTGTAGAATTAACTAGAAGGCAGAGGATTAAGGAAGAAAAAAATGATATCTATTCCTCTCAAAGTCTACTGGTTTTTTTGGTTTGGTTTTTTTTTGGTTTGTATGTTTTGAGACAGAGTCTGGCTCTGTCGCTAAGGCTGGAGTGCAGTGGCACAAATGTAGCTCACTTCAACCTGTGCCTCCTAGGCTCAAGTGATCCTCCCACCTCAGCCTCACAAGTTGCTGGGACCACCGGCATGTGCCACCATGCCTGGCTAATTTTTGTATATTTTGTAGAGATGAGGTTTCACCATACTGGCCAGGCTGGTCCTAAACTCCTGGGTTCAAGCGATCTGCCTGCCTCGGCCTCTGAAAGTGCTGGGATTACAGGCGTGAGCCACTGCACCTGCACCAAAAGTCTACTGGTTTTTCACATACACTCTGATCTTATTCTACCCCAGGCCTTCAAGAAAATGCTGTGTCTCTCTTCTTGGACTTCCTGCTCAAGATCATGCTCTGGTGGCCTATTCCTTTGTGCACCAAATTTAAATCTATATAGGCTCATGCCTGTAATCCCAGCACTTTGGAAGGCAGATCACTTGAGGTCAGGAATTCGAGACCAGCCTGGCCGACATGATGAAACCCCAACTCTACTAAAATTACAAAAATCAGCCGGTCGAGGCTGGGCGTGGTGGCTCACTCCTGCAATCCCAGCACTTTGGGAGGCCAAGGCAGGTGGATCACCTGAGGTCAAGAGTTCGAGACCAGCCTGGCCAACATGGTGAAACCCTGCCTCTACTAAAAACACCAAAACTAGCCAGACGTGGTGTCGCATGCCTGTAATCCCAGCTATTCGGTGGGGCTGAGGCAGGAAAATCGCTTGAACTCGGGAGGTGGAGGTTGCAGTGAGCCGAGATAGCACCATTGCACTCCAGCCTAGGGAAAAAGAGTAAGACTTTGTCTCAAAAAAGAAAAAAAAAAAAGAAAAAAAATTAACTGGTCGTGGTGGCGCGTGCCTGTAGTCCCAGCCGTTCCAGAGGCTGAGTCACAAGAATCCCTTGAACCCAGGAGGTGGAGGTTGAAGTGAGCCAAGATTGCACCACTGCACTCCATCCTGGGCCACAGAGGGAGAATCTGTCTTAAAAAAAAAAAAAAAAAAAAAAAAAAAAAATTGGCCAGGCAGTGGCTCATACCTGTAATCCCAGCACTATGGGAGGCTGAGGAGGGCAGATCACCTGGGATCAGGAATTCAAGACCAGTTTGGCCAACATGGTAAGACCCCATCTCTAGTAGAAATATAAAAATTAGCCAGGTGTGGTGGCAGGCACCTGTAGTCCCAGCTACTCGGGAGAGTGAGGCAGGAGAATTGCTTGAAGCTGGGAGGTGGAGGTTGCAGTGAGCCGAGATCGCACCACTGCACTCCAGTCTGGAGGACAAGAGCAAGACTTCAACTAAAAAAAATAAACAAATAGACCGGGTGTGGTGGCTCACACCTGTAATCCCAGCACTTTGAGAGGCTGAGGCGGGTGGATCACAAGGTCAGGAGTTCAAGACCAGCCTGACCAACACGATGAAACCACGTCTCTACTAAAAATACAAAAATTAGCTGGGCGTGGTGGAGAGCACCTGTAATCCCACTACTCGGGAGGTTGAGGCAGGAGAATTGCTTGAACTGGGGAGGCAGAGGTTGCAGTGAGCCGAGATCACAGCCACTGCACTTCAGCCTGGGTGACAGAATAAGACTCCGTCTGAAAAATAAATAAATAAATAAATCTAAAAATTAATTCAAAATAGATCCAAGATCTAGATGTAAAAGCTAAAACCACAAAACTCTTAGAAAACATAGGGGAAAAACTTAAGGACATTGACTAAGGTAATGATTTTTGGATATGATGCCAAATACACAAGGAACAAAAGAAAAAATAGATAAATTGGACTCCACCTAAATTAAAACCTTTGTGCCTCAAAGGACACTCACTATTAACAGACAAAGTGAGGTCAAGTGCAGTGGCTCAGGCCTGTAATCCCAGCACTTTGGGAGGCCAAGGCAGGTGGATCACTTGAGGTCAGGAGTTTGAGGTTAGCCTGGCCAACATGGTGAAACCTCATCTCTACTAAAAATACAAAAATTAGCTGGGTCTGGTGGCACGCACCTGTAGTCTCAGCTTCTTGGGAGGCTGAGGCAGGAGAATCCCTTGAACTTGGGAGGCAGAGGTTGCAGTAAGCCGAGATTGCGCCACTGCACTCCAGCCTGGGTGACTAAGACTCCACATTAAAAATAAAAACAAAACAGGCCAGGCGCGGTGGCTCAAGCCTGTAATCCCAGCACTTTGGGAGGCTGAGACGGGCGGATCACGAGGTCAGGAGATCAAGACTATCCTGGCTAACCCGGTGAAACCCCGTCTCTACTAAAAAATACAAAAAACGAGCCGGGCGAGGTGGTGGGCGCCTGTAGTCCCAGCTACTCGGGAGGCTGAGGCAGGAGAATGGCGTGAACCCGGGAGGCGGAGCTTGCAGTGAGCTGAGATCCGGCCACTGCACTCCAGCCTGGGTGACAGAGCGAGACTCCGTCTCAAAATAAATAAATAAATAAATAAATAAAATAAAAACAAAACAAACAAATAAAAAAAAAGACAAAGTGATATGGTTTGGCTGTGTCCCCACCCAAATCTCATCTTGAATTATAGCTCCCATAATTCCCACGTGATGTGGGAGGGACCCAGTGGGAGGTAATTGAACCAAGGGGTGGGACTTTTTTGTGCTATTCTTGTGATACTGAATAAGTCTCACAAGATCTGATGGCTTTGTAAAGGGGAGTTTCCCTGCACAAGCTCCTTTTTCTTGTCTGCTGCCATGTGAGATGTGCCTTTCAGCTTCCCCCATGATTGTGAGGCCTCCCCAGCCACGTGGAACTGTGAGTCCATTAAACCTCTTTCTTTTGTAAATTGCCCAGTCTCGTATATGTCTTTATCAGCAGCATGAAAGTGGACTAATACACAGGGCAATCCATGGGATGGGAGAAAGTATTTGCAAACCACATATATGTGATAAGGGATTACTATCCAAAATATATAAAGAGCTCTTACAAATCAAGTACAACAACAACAAAAAACAACTCAATTAAAAAATAGGCTAGGCTCGGCACAATGGCTCACGCCTGTAATCCCAGCACTTTGGGAGGCTGAGGCCAGTGGATCACGAGGTCAGGAGACTGAGACCATCCTCGCTAACATGGTGAAACCTCGTCTCTACTAAAAATACAAAAAATGAGCCAGGCATGGTGGTGGGCGCCTGTAGTCCCAGCTACTCAGGAGGCTGAGGCAGGAGAATAGCATGAACCCAGGAGGCAGAGCTGGCAGTGAGCCGAGATCACGGCACTGCACTCTAGCCTGGGTGACAGAGCGAGACTCCATCTCAAAAAAACTAATTAATTAATTAACTAAATTAAAATAAAAATAGAAAAATTAGCCGAGTGTGGTGGCACACACCTGTAGTCTCAGCTACTCAGGAGGCTGAGGCAGGAAAATTGCTTGAGGCGGAGGCTGCAGAGAGCTGAGAATGTGCCACTGCACTCCAGCATGGGCAGTGCAGCGAGACTTCATCTCAAAAAAAAAAAGGAGGGGAGGCAAAGGACTTGAATAGGCATATCTCCAAAGAAGATACACAAATGGCCAATAAACACATGTGCCATTAAGATACTCAATATTACTAATCACTAGGGAAATCCAAATCAAAACTATAAGATACCACTTCACACACATTAGGATTGTTATTATTTAAAAGAAAAAAAAAATAAGGCCAGGTGTGGTGGCTCACGCTTGTAATCCCAGCACTTTGGGAGGCCAAGGCAGGTGGATCACGAGGTCAGGAGATTGAGACCATCCTGGCTAACGTGGTGAAACCCTGTGTCCACTAAAAATACGAAAAAAATGAGCCGGGGGTTGTGGTGGGCACCTGTAGTCCCAGCTATTCAGGAGGCTGAGGCAAGAGAATGGCGTGAACCCGGGAGGCGGAGTTTGCAGTGAGCCAAGATCACACCACTGCACTCCAGCCTGGGCGACAGAGCGAGACTCCATCTCAAAAAAAAACAAAAAACAAAAACCAGAAAAACAGAAAATAACATTGACAAAATTGTGGAGAAATTGAAACCCTTGTGCATTGTTGGTGGGAATGCAAAATATGCAAAACAATGCGGCAGTTACTAAAAATATTGAGATCCAGCAATTCTACTTCTGGATATGTACCTGAAAGAATTGAAAGCAGGGACTTGAACAGGTATTTGTACACTCATGTTCATAGCAGTATCGTCACAATAGCCAAAAGGCAGAAGCAGCCCAAGAGTCCATCAACTGATAAACAGACAAACAGAATGTAGCCTATACACACAACAGAACACCATTCTGTCTTGAAAAGAAAGGAAAGGGCCTGGTGCAGTGGCTCACGCCTGTAATCCCAACATTTTGGGAGGCTGAGGCGGGTGTATCTCTTGAGCCCAGGAGTTAGAGACCAGCCTGGACAACATGGCGAAACCCCATCTCCACAAAAAAAAAGAAAAAGAAAAAAAAGAAAAATGAGCCAGGTGTGGTGATACATGGCTGCCATCCCAGCACTTTGGGAGGCTGAGGTGGGCAGATCATTTGAAATCAGGAGTTTGTGACCAGCCTGGCCAAAATGGTGAAACCCTGTCTCTAAGAAAATCCAAAATTTAGCCAGGCGTGGTTGCAGGCATCTGCAATCCCAGCTACTTTGGAGGCTGAGGCAGGAGAATCACTTGAACCCAGGAGGTGGAGGTTGCAGTGAGCCAAGATTGTGCCACCACACATCAACCTGGGCAACGGAATGAGATCCTGTCTCAAAAAATATATATACCCTGAATAGACCAATAACAGTCTTTGAAATTGAGGCAATAATTAATAGCCTACCAACCAAAAAAAGTCCAGGACCGGACGGATTCACAGCCGAATTCTACCAGAGGTACAAGGAGCTGTTACCATTCTTTCTGAAACTATTCCAATCAATAGAAAAAGAGGGAATCTTCCCTAACTCATTTTATGAGGCCAACGTCATCCTGGTACCAAAGCCTGGCAGAGACACAACAAAAAAGGATAAGTTTAGACCAATATCCCTGATGAACATCGATGCAAAAATCCTCAATAAAATACTGGCAAACTGAATCCGGCAGCACATCAAAAAGCTTATCCACCATGATCATGTGGGCTTCATCCCTGGGATGCAAGACCGGTTCAACATACGCAAATCAATAAATGTAATCCAGCATATAAACAGAACCAAAGACAAAAACCACATGATTATCTTAATAGATGCAGAAAAGGCCTTCAACAAAATTCGACAGCCCTTCATACTAAAAACTCTCAGTAAATTAGGTATTGATGGGACGTATCTCAAAATAAAATAATAAGAGCTATTTATGACAAACCCACAGCCAACATTATACTGAATGGGCAAAAACTGGAAGCATTCCCTTTGAAAACTGGCACAAGACAGGAATGCCCTCTTTCACCACTCCAATTCAACATAGTGTTGGAAGTTCTGGCCAGGGCAATCAGGCAGGACAAAGAAATAAAGGGTATTCAATTAGGAAAAGAGGAAGTCAAATTGTCCCTGTTTGCAGATGACATGATTTTATATTTAGAAAACACTATCATCTCAACCCAAAATCTCCTTAAGCTGATAAGCAACTTCAGCAAAGTCTCAGGATACAAAATCAATGTGCAAAAATCACAAGCATTCCTATACACCAATAATAGACAAAGAGACAGCCAAATCATGAGTGAACTCCCTTCACAATTGCTTCAAAGAGAATAAAATACCTAGGAATCCAACTTACAAGGGATGTGAAGGACCTCTTCAAGGAGAACTACAAACCACTGCTCAACGAAATAAAAGAGGACACAAACAAACAGAAGAACATTCCATGCTCATGGATAGGAATAATCAATATCATGAAAATGGCCATACTGCCCAAGGTAATTTATAGATTCAATGCCATCCCCATCAAGCTACCAATGACTTTCTTCACAGAATTGGAAAAATTAAAGTTCATATGGAACCAAAAAAGAGCCCGCATTGCCAAGGCAATCCTAAACCAAAAGAACAAAGCTGGAGGCATCATGCTACCTGACTTCAAACTATACTATAAGGATACAGTAACCAAGACAGCATGGTACTGGTACCAAAACAGAGATATAGACCAATGGAACAGAACAGAGTCCTCAGATATAATACCACACATCTACAGCCATCTGATCTTTGACAAACCTGAGAGAAACAAGAAATGGGGAAAGGAGTCCCTATTTAATAAATGTTGCTGGGAAAACTGGTTAGCCATATGTAGAAAGCTGAAACTGGATCCCTTCCTTACACCTTATATAAAAATTAATTCAAAATGGATTAAAGACTTAAATGTCAGACCTAAAACCATAAAAACCCTAGAAGAAAATCTAGGCAATACCATTCAGGACATAGGCATGGGCAAGGACTTCATGTCTAAAACACCAAAAGCAACGGCAACAAAAGCCAAAATTGACAAATGGGATCTAATTAAAGAGCTTCTGCACAGCAAAAGAAACTACCATCTGAGTGAACAGGCAACCTACAGAACGGGAGAAAATTTTTACAATCTACCTATCTAACAAAGGGCTAATATCCAGAATCTACAAAGAACTTAAACAAATTTACAAGAAAAAAATCAAACAACCCCATCAAAAAGTGGGCAAAGGATATGAACAGACACTTCTCAAAAGAAGACATTTATGTAGTCAACAGACACATGAAAAAATGCTCATCATCACTGGCCATCAGATAAATGCAAATCGAAACCACAATGAGATACCATCTCACACCAGTTAGAAAGGCCATCATTTAAAAGTCAGGAAACAACAGGTGCTGGAGAGGATGTGGAGAAATAGGAACACTTTTACACTGTTGGTGGGACTGTAAACTAGTTCAGCCATTGTGGAAGACAGTGTGGCGATTCCTCAAGGATATAGAACTAGAAATACCATTTGACCCAGCCATCCCATTACTGGGTATATACCCAAAGGATTATAAATTATGCTACTATAAAGACACGTGCACATGTATGTTTATTGCAGCACTATTCAAAATAGCAAATACTTGGAACCTACCCAAATGTCCATCAATGATAGACTGGATTAAGAAAATGTGGCGGCTGGGCGCGGTGGCTCAAGCCTGTAATCCCAGCACTTTGGGAGGCTGAGACGGGCGGATCACGAGGTCAGGAGATCGAGACCATCCTGGCTAACACGGTGAAACCCCGTCTCTACTAAAAAATACAAAAAACTAGCCGGGCGCGGTGGCAGGCGCCTGTAGTCCCAACTACTCGGGAGGCTGAGGCAGGAGAATGGCGTGAACCCGGGAGGCGGAGCTTGCAGTGAGCTGAGATCCGGCCACTGCACTCCAGCCTGGGCGGCAGAGCGAGACTCCGTCTCAAAAAAAAAAAAAAAAAAAAAAAAAAAAGAAAATGTGGCACATATACACCATGGAATACTATGGAGCCATAAAAAAGAATGAGTTCATGTCCTTTGTGGGGACATGGATGAAGCTGGAAACCATCATTCTCAGCAAACTATCGCAAGGACAGAAAACCAAACACCGCATGTTCTCATTCTTAGGTGGGAATTGAACAATGAGAACACTTGGATACAGGAAGGGGAACATCACACACTGGGGCCTGTTGTGGGGTGAGGGGAGCGGGGAGGGATAGCATTATGAGATATACCTAATATAAATGATGAGTTACTGGGTGCAGTACACCAACATGGCACATGGATACATATGTAACAAACCTGCACGGTGTGCATATGTACCCTAGAACTTAAAGTATAATCATATATATATATATACACACACACACACATATATATATAGAGAGAGAGAGAAGCGACCTCTAAAGTGTTTTCTAGATGCTTCAGGACTCCCAAAATGAGGAAGAGTTTATCTGTCACCTGGAGCTGAGTGTTGAGCCGGGGAAATAAGACAAACACAATAGTCCCCCCTTATCTGTGGGGAAGATGTTCCAAGACCCCAGTGGATGACTGAAACTGCAGACAGCACCGAGTTCTATGTGCCCTGTGGGTTTTGGATCTGGGAACCAAGACAGCTACTGAGTGACCACCAGGTTGGTAGCGTCTACAGTGTAGACATGCTGGGAAAGAGAGGATTCACATCCTGGGAAAGAGAGCAGGGATGGCGAGAGACTTCATCATGCTACTCAGAATGCTATGCCGTTTAAAACTGATGTTTGTTTCTGGAATTTTCCACTGAATATTTTTGTGCCATAGCTGACCACAGGTAACTGAAAGCCCCGGAAAGCAAAACCACAGATAAGGGGGACCTAGGATACATAACAATAAAGTAAAACAAATAGAATATGTGGTTTAAAGTAATATTTTCCACAATGAATTAAACACACCACAGATGATATGTGAAATGGTATTAGGTGATACAGAGTGATGTATACACATATTTTTATTTTATTTTATGAGACAGGGTCCCACTCTGTTGCCCAGGCTGGGGTCAGTGGCGTGATCTTGGCTCACTGCAGCCTCGACCTCCTGGGTTCAAGTAGTTCTCCCACTTCTGCCTCTCAAGTAGTTGGGACTACAGGCATGTACCACTACACTTGACTATTTGGTTTTTTAAATTATTTTTTGTAGAGACAGGTCTTGCCCTTTGCCCAGGCTGGTCTCAAACTCCTGGACTCAGGCGATACTCCCACCTTGGCCTCACAAAGAGCTGGGATTACAGGTGTGAGCTACCACACCCAGCCACATATTTTAATTTTATAGGTATAACTTTATTTTAGGCCAGGTGTGGTGGCTCATGCCTGTAATCCCAGCTACTCGGGAGGCTGAGGCATGAGAATTGCTTGAACCCCATCTCAAAAAAAAAAAAGAAAGAAAAAAAAAAAAGAAAAAGTCCTAGGGGAAGAAAAGAAGGAACAGACATTTCCAAAGTGAAGAGCGTGGGACAAGTAAGACTGGAGGGCATCTAAGGAACATTTGAGGAGTTTGGAATTTGGAGTCCATATCAACCAACCACGAAGAGTGGCGCTGTTCTGCAGGGGGCCTTGAATTCAGTGGCAGAAGGAGACAGAAGCAAGTGGCATTGTAAAGGACTGGGGGAAAGGCTGAAAGAGAGCAAAGAGGGCAAAGGAAAACCCATTGTAGTCATGTAGGAATTCTGCAGGTTCAGGGCCTTTGTATGCTGTTTTCTCTTTCTCGAGTTTTCCGTGGTGAACTGTCATGGTGATGTTATCAGGGAATGAGGCCCTTTAGATCACTTCAGATCACTCCCTTAAGCAGCAACACATTAAAAAAAACAAAACAAACAAACAAAAAAAAAAAACAGTTCCTCATTCGAGTCCTCAGATTCTGCCTCAAAGGGAACTGTTAGCATCATCCACCAAATAGTTCAAGCCATTACCGTTATTCCCGCTTCTTCCAGGCCCAACTGGAATCTGCAGTCTGCAGATCGCACATCATGCACGTCTCCATGCACATTTCTACCATTTTGGCTGGCCCAAGGTCTTGGAGGAAAGTAACTGCCTCCTGATTGGTCCCCTGCCTCCAGTCTTGCTGCTCCGTCAGCCCATTCTCCAAAACTCAAATATGATGATGTCACTCACGTTGTGCAACACTACAGTGCCTTCTCATTGTTCTTAGCAGAGAATTCAAGATGGCAGGCAAGACACTACAGGAACCGGCCTCAACAGCTCCAGCATGAGTCATAACTGCGATGGTATGCAAAGGTCACCTTACAGGGAGCCCTGGAGACACTCTTCCTTCCTCCTAGGGCTAACTGCTCTTTCGTAGGCCTCAGCTTAGACCAGCCTCTTCCAACAGAGCTTTCTACAGTGATGGAAATGTTCTGTAATATGCATGCAGCCACTGACCTCTGGAAATTGGGTAATAGGAACTGAGTTTCTATTTCTTGTTTCTTCTTCTTTATTTATTTATTTAGAGACAGAGTCTTGCTCTATCGCCCAGGCTGGAGTGCAGTGGTGTGATCTCGGCTCACTGCAAGCTCCGCCTCCTGGGTTCACGCCATTCTCCTGCCTCAGCCTCCCGAGTAGCTGGGACTACAGGCACCCGCCACCACACAGGCCTAACTTTTTGTATTTTTAGTAGAGATGGGGTTTCATCATGTTAGCCAGGATGGTCTCGATCTCCTGACCTCATGATCCGCTCACCTCGGCCTCCCGAAGTGCTGGGATTATAGTTGTGAGTCACCACGCCCGGCCTTTTTTCTTTTCTTTTTTTTTTTTTTTTTTTTTTTGAGACGGAGTTTCGCTCTCGTTGCCTGGGCTGGAGTGCAATGGCACAATCTTGGCTCACCGCAAGCTCCGCCTCCCGGGTTCAAGTTACTCTCCTGCCTCAGCCTCCCGAGTAGCTGGGATTACAGGCAGGCACCACCATGCCCGGCTAATTTTGTATTTTTAGTAGAGACAGGGTTTCTTCATGTTGGCCAGGCTGGTCTCCAACTCCCAACCTCAGGTGATCTGCCCACCTTGCCTTCCCAAAGTGCTGGGATTACAGGTGTGAGCCACCACACCTGGTCTAAAATTAAGTAATATTAAAAACTCAGTTCCAGCCTGATGCAGTGGCTCACGCCTGTAATCCCAGCACTCTGGGAGGCCAAGGCAGGCAGATCACCTGAGGTTGGGAGTTCCAGACCAGCCTGGCCAACATAGTGAAACCCCATCTCTACTAAAAATAGAAAAATTAGCTGGGTGTGGTGTCAGGCACCCATAATCCCAGCTACTTGGGAGGCTGAGGCAGGAGAATCACTTGAAGCTAGGAGGCAGAGGTTGCAGTGAGCTGAGATGGCGCCATTGCACTCCAGCCTGGGCAACAAGAGTGAAACTCCGTCTCAAAACAAACAAACAAACAAAAAATACACACACAAACACACACACGCACACATTATTATTATTTAATTTTGGTTAACTTAAAATGTATCAGCCTGGGCAACAAAGTGAGACCCCATTTCTACAACAACTAGGAAAATTTAGCTGGGTGTGGTGGCACGCACCTGTAGTCTCAGCTACTTGGAAGGCTGAGCTGGGAGGATCACTTGAGCCTGAGAGGCCGAGGCTGCAGTGAGCCGTAATTGCACCACTACATCCAACCTGAGTGACACAGAAAGACCTTGTCTCAAAAAACTTCTTTAAATAAAATAAATAAATAAATAAAATGTAAAAGCCACAGGTGATTTGTGGCTACCACATCAGAAGTTCAGTAGACCTCACTTCCCCACAGCTCCGAAGCCTTCTGTGATTCTCTTTCTCTAGTCTGGGTCAAGCCTGCTTCTCTGGGCCATTTCGGCCATCCTCACACTTACCATGCAGCATTGTAATGATTTACATGTGTTTCTCCAGTACGTAGCCCAATACCTGGCACCAAAGGGCTACTCAATAAGTATGTCTCAGATAAATAAATGAACCAGCCAACAAATGATTCCAGACTTCTTTTTTTTTTTTTTTTTTTTTTTTTTTTTTTGAGACACAGTCTCACTCTGTCACCCAGGCTGGAGTGCAGTGTTTTAGTCTCTGCTAACTGCAACCTCCGCCTCCCAGGTTCAAGTAATTCTCCTGGCTCAGCCTCCTGAGTAGCTGGGACTACAGGTGCCCGCCACCACACCTGGCTAATTGTTGTATTTTTAGTAGAGATGGGGTTTCACCATATTGGCCAGGCTGGTCTCGAACTCCTGACCTCATGATCCACCTGCGTTGGACCCCCAAAGTGCTGGGATTATAGGCGTGAGCCACAGTGCCCAGCCATGATTCCAGACTTCTGGTCGCTTCCTTCTTCACCTGGCTGTGAGGTGACACTACTGCACAGAAAGGATGAATTGAAAGAACTTGGGGACACACCTGCTGGGCTGATCTGGCATGAGCTTGGGGCCCTTGGGCCCTGTTGTACCTCCTACTCTGATGCTTTATAAAGAAAGTGGTTTGCTTTATATGTGACCAGGGCAGGAAGTGAATATTCCTGCCTGGGTTCACCCAACAGGTGGTTGGGGAAGAAACTGTCTATGTGGTATAAATTCAAGGGCTGTGTTTCCCCAAAACTCCTTCCCCAGCCAGGATACTGATTTTCTCATTGTGTTAGCTTCCTGTCTCTCAGGGTTCTGGAGTCCAGAGTCTGAAATCACAGTGTCAGCAGGACTGTGCATTCTCTAGCGGTGGCTAGTGAAGACTTTGTCCTTTCCCTTCCAGCCTCTGATTGGCTGTCAGCATTCCTTGGCTTCCGACCACATCCCTCCAGTCTCTGCCTCTGTGTTCACATGGACTTCTCTCCCATGTGTCTCTCCTAAGAACATTTGTCATTGGATTTAGGGCACAGTAATCATGAATGATCTCATCAACCATTAAGTTAAGGATTAAGATCCTTAACTTAATTAGTTCTGCAAAGACCCTTTCTCCAAATACAGTCATATTCATAGTTTCTGGGGGACAGGACATGAACACAGATTTTCAAGGGAGGCCACTATTTAACCCACTACAATGACTTTTTTTTTTTTTTTTTTTAGAAAGAGTCTCAGTCTGTCTCCAAGGTGCTGGAGTGCAGTGGTATGATCACTGCTCACTGCAGCCTCTAACTCCTGGGCTCAAGCAATCCTCCTGCCTCAGCCTCCTGAATAGCTGGGACTACAGGTGCATGACACCACACCTGGCTAGGTTTTGTAGATATGGGAGCTGGTCTTGAACTCCCGGGCTTAAGTGATCCTCCCATCTCAGTGTCACCAAATGCTGAGATTACAGGCATGAGCCAATGTGCCCGGCCTACAATTACTTTTCTTTTATTTATTTTTTATTTATTTATTTACTTATTTTTGAGACAGTCTCGTTCTGCTGCCCAGGCTGGAGTGTAGTGGTGCAATCTCGGCTCACTGCAACCGGCACCTCCCGGGTTCAAGCGATTCTCCTGCCTCAGCCTCCTCAGTAGCTAGGATTACAGGCATGTCCCAGCATGCCTGGCTAATTTTTATTTTTATTTTTTAGTAGAGACAGGGT
This sequence comes from Macaca thibetana thibetana, assembly GCF_024542745.1. Lineage (NCBI taxonomy): Eukaryota > Metazoa > Chordata > Mammalia > Primates > Cercopithecidae > Macaca > Macaca thibetana. The sequence continues at coordinate 119,090,543 of NC_065588.1, forward strand.
TTCACTGTGTTAGCCAGTGGGTCTCGAACCCCTGACCTCAGGTGATCCACCTACCTTGGCCTCCTAAAGTGCTGGGATTATAGGTGTGATCCACCGTGTCCAGCCTACGATGACTTTTCAACGTCAGCTTGAGTTCTAGAGTTCCTCTCTACCCTGCAATTTCAACATGGCTTCTCTGGAAGTGAGGAGGAATTATGACCAAATTTAATGTTCAAGTGAGTCATTGTATGTGTTTGTTTGATTCTGCCTGAAGGGGCTACAGCTCAGGAGAAGGCTGGGACCAAAAGGTTAAGGGGAGTGATGAGGATTGCCTCACACAGTGACCCAGGTGTCACACGGACCAGACACGAGCTCTGATGGGGAAGTTTTTGCCATTTCAAAATGACTTAAAAATTGCAGGCTGGGCATAGTGGCTCATGCCTATAACCCCTGCACTCTGGGAGGCCAAGGTGGGTGAATCACGTTAGGTCAGGAGTTTGAGACCAGCCTGACCAACATGGTGAAACCCTTTCTCTCCTAAAAACACAAAAATCAGCTGGATATGGTGGTACATGCCTATAGTCGCAGCTACTTGGGAGGCTGAGGTGGGAGGACTGCTTGAATTGGGGAGGCAGAGGTTGCAGTGAGCCAAGATCACGCCATTGCACTCCAGCCTGGGTAACAGAGCAAGACCTTGTCTCAAAAAAAAAAAAAAAGAGAAGAAAATAGCAAATAATGGTTTCTTCTTTATATAAAATGCAAGAAAAATTAAAAGGGGGAGCTATAGATTCAAAGATATTTAAGAGATCGATCAACCAATTGTCTATACTGTGACTCAGTTAACTCCAAATGTTAAAAAGTTGGAGACATGGGCTGGGCGTGGTGGCTCATGCCTGTAGTCCCAGCACTTTGGGAGGCCGAGGCAGGTGGATCATGAGGTCAAGAGATCAGACCATCTGGCCAACATGGTAAAATCCCGTCTCTACCAAAAATACAAAAATTAGCTGGATGTGGTGGTACACGCCTGTAAGTCCCACCTACTCAGGAGGCTGAGGCAGGAGAATCACTTGAAACTGGGAGGTGGAGGCTGCAGTGAGCTGAAATTGTGCCACTGCACTCCAGCCTGGGTGACAGAGTGAGACTCTGTCTCAAAAAAAAAAAAAAAAAAAGTTGGAGACATTCATGGAAATGTGAACACTAATTGGCTAATTGTATATATTAAGGAATTATTGTTACTTAGGTGAGATACTGATATTTTGGTTATGTTTAAAAAAAGAGTCCTTATCTTTTATAAATAAATACTGAATACATATAGATGAAATTATATAACATTTCAAACTTACTTCAAAGTAGTCTGGTAGAAATAGAAAAAGAGAGGTTACAAGTTTTTGACTGTTGTAGTTGGATGGAGGGAACATGGACATTCGTCGTCCTGTTCTCTCCGCTTGTATATATTTCTCATAACAAAAAGTTAAGGCTGGGCGTGATGGCTCACACCTGTTATCCCAGCACTTCAAGAGGCTGAGGCGGGTGGATCAACTGAGGTCAGGAGTTCAACACCAGCCTGACCAACATGGTGAAACCCCATCTCTATTAAAATTACAAAAAATTAGCCAGGCATGGTGGCGCATGCCTGTAATCCCAGCTACTTGGGAGGCTAAGGAAGGAGAATTGCTTGAATCCAGGAGGCGGAGGTTGCAGTGAGCCAAGATCGTGCCACTGCACTCCAGCCTGGGCCACAGAGCAAGACTCCGTCTCAAAAGAAAATAAAAAAGGTGAGTAGGCCGGGCGCAGTGGCTCACACCTGTAATCTCAGCACTTTGGGAGGCCAAGGCGGGTGGATCACCTGAAGTCAGGAGTTCAAGACCAGCCTGGCCAACATGGTGAAACCCCATCTCTATAAAAATACAAAAATTAGTCAGACGTGGTGGCGGGTTACTTTAATCCCAGCTACTTAGGAGACTGAGGCAGGAGAATGGCTTGAACCTGGGAGGTGGAGATTCCAGTGAGACAAGACTGTGCCCCTGCTCTCTAGCCTGGGAGACAGAGCAAGACCCCATCTCAAAAAAAGTTCAATAAAGTCTCGGTGTGTGGCACATGCCTGTAGTCCCAGCTACTCAGGAGGCTGGAGTAGGAGGATCTTTCGAGCCCAGCAATTCAGGTCCAATCTGGGCAACAAATTGAGACTCTATCTCTAAAATTAACGTTTTTTTTGGTTGGGCCTGGTGGCTCGCACCTGTAATCCCAGCAGGCTGAGGCGGGAGGATTGCTAAAGCCCAAAAATTTGAGACCGGCCTGGGCATTAGAGTAAGACCTTGCCTCTAAAAGAAAAAAAAAATTATTAATTTTTTTTTTTTTTTGAGACGGAGTCTCGCGCTGTGTCACCCAGGCTGGAGTGCAGTGGCGCGATCTCGGCTCACTGCAAGCTCCGCCTCCCAGGTTCACGCCATTCTCCTGCCTCAGCCTCCGAGTAGCTGGGACTACAGGCGCCCGCCACCACGCCCGGCTAGTTTTTTTTTGTATTTTTAGTAGAGACGGGGTTTCACCATGTTAGCCAGGATGGTCTCGATCTCCTGACCTCGTGATCCACCCGCCGCGGCCTCCCAAAGTGCTGGGATTACAAAAAATTATTAATTTTAATAAAAATAAAAATAAAAATTTAAAAAGAATGCCTGTAATAGTATTTTTTGTTTTTATGAGACAGAGTTTCACTCTTGTTGACCAGGCTGAAGTGCAGTAGTGCGATTTCGGCTCACTGCAACCTCCTCCTGGGTTCAAGTGATTATTGGGCCTCAGCCTCCCAAATATCTGGAAGTACAGGTGTCCACCACCACGCCAGGTCAATTTTTTGTATTTTTAGTAGAGACGGGATTTCATTATGTTAGCCAGGCTGGTCTTGAACTCCTGACCTCAGGTGATCCACCCACCTCGACCTCCCAAAGTGCTGGGATTATAGGCCTGAACCACCGCGGACCCAGCTAGTATAACAGTATTTTTTTTTTTTTTTTTGGAGATGGAGTCTGGCTCTGTCGCCCAGGCTGGAGTGCAGTGGCCGGATCTCAGCTCACTGCAAGCTCCACCTCCCGAGTTTACGCCATTCTCCTGCCTCAGCCTCCCGAGTAGCTGGGACTACAGGCGCCCGCCACCTCGCCCGGCTAGTTTTTTTGTATTTTTTTTTAGTAGAGACGGAGTTTCACCGTGTTCGCCAGGATGGTCTCGATCTCCTGACCTCGTGATCCGCCCGTCTCGGCCTCCCAAAGTGCTGGGATTACAGGCTTGAGCCACCGCGCCCGGCCTTTTTTTTTTTTTTTTTTTTTTTTTTTTTTTTTTGAGATGGAGTCTCGCTTTGTCGCCCAGGCTGGAGTGCAGTGGCGCAATCTCGGCTCACTGCAAGCTCCGACTCCCGGGTTCACGCCATTCTCCTGCCTCAGCCTCCAAGTAGCTGGGACTACAGGCGTGCACCACCACGCCCGGCTAATTTTTTGTATTTTTAGTAGAGACGGGGTTTCACCGTGTTAGCCAGGATGGTCTCGATCTCCTGACCTCGTGATCCACCCACCTCGGCCTCCCAAAGTGCTGGGATTACAGGCGTGAGCCACCGCGCCCGGCCTATAACAGTATTTTTTAAGTGAAATAAAATTGAGAGTAACTGAAAGGTTTACTTTGGTTTAACAGTGGGGAATGAGATAAATAAATTATGGTGACTTCATTCAATAAAATATTTATACTTGTTAAATAAAATACATACTTGTTAGCTGGGCGCGGTGGCTCATGCCTGCAATCCCAGCACTTTGGGAGGCTGAGGCGGGTGGATCACCTGAGGTCAGGAGTTCGAAACTAGCCTGGCCAACATGGCAAAACCCCATCTGTACTAAAAATACAAAAAATAGTCAGGCCTAGTGGCGAGTGCCTGTAATCCCAGCTACTTTGGAGGCTGAGGCTGCAGAATCACTTGAACCCAGGAGGCAGAGGTTGCAGTGAGCCGAGATCATGCCACTGCACTCCAGCCTGGACAATGAGAGTGAAACTCTGTCTCAAAAAAAAAAACTAAAAACAAACAAACAAAAAACTTATTAAAAAGAATAATAGCATTCACTTTTATAACATTTGCCTTTGGACAGGCCCTATTCTAAGCATTTCTGCTATGAGATGCAGAATTAAATGTACTAACCCAGAATGTCCAAGATATGTCATTAAGTGGGGAAAAAACGAACTACCACCTTGCAGCTTGTGTAGTATAATTCGACTTTTATAAATTAAAATATGATGTTTTTTATTTCCTTGTACATTGCTGGTGGGAGAGTAAAAAGTTCATTTGCTGTGGGAAACAGTCTGGCAGTTCCTCAAAAAGTTCAACATAGAATTGCCACATGACTCAGCAATTCCACTCCTAGGTATATACCCAAGAGAACTGAAAACAGAGATTCAAATACTTGTACATGGATATTCATAACACACTCTTCCTATAGCCAAAAGGGGATGTGTTGGTTTATTTTATGTGATAACTTGGCTGGGCCCCGGTGCCCAGATATTTGATTAAATACTATTCTGGATGAGGGTGTGTTGTAGATGAGATTAACATTTAAATGTGCGGACTTTGAGTAAAGTAGGTTGCACTCCGCAGTGTGGGTGTGCCTCACCTGATCAGTTGAAGGCCTTAGTAGAACAAAGATTGAGCAAGAAAGAATTCTGCCAGCAACATCAGTTCTTCCCAGGGCATCCAGCCTGCTGATCTATCCTTCAGATTTGGGACTTGCCAGCCTCCATGATTGTGTGAATCAATTCCTCAAAATAAATGTCTCTATAGAAACAGAAAATTCTATGGTCCTGATTCTCTGGAGGATCTTTACTAGGACAAGTAGAAACAACACAAATGGTCACATGTGAATGAATGGATGAACACATTTGTGGTATATAAATACAATGGAAAATATTATTCAGCCATTAAAATGCTGAAGGGATGAAGTGCTTTTTATGGTTTAATGAATCCTTTTATAAAAAGGATGCTTCATGCTACAAAGTGTATCAGCCTCAAAATCATTATTCTGGCTGGGCACGTTGGCCCACGCCTGTAATCCCAGCACTTTGGGAGGCCGAGGCAGGTGGATCACCTGAGGCTAGGAGTTCAAGACCAGCCTGGCCAACATGGTGAAACCCTGTCTCTACTAAAAATACAAAAAATTAGCTGGTCGCGGTGGCGGGCACCTGTAATCCTAACTACTCGGGAGACTGAGGCACGAGAATCACTTGAACCTGGGAGGCCGAGGTTGCAGTGAGCTGAGATCATGCCATTGTAATCTAGCCTGGGCAACAAGAGGGAAACTTTGTCTCAAAAAAAAAAAGTTATTATTCTAAATGAAAGAAGCCAGACACAAAAGGTCACATACGGCGTGATTTCATTTATATAAAATACTCAGAATAGATAGATCATAAAGACAGGACTCAGGCTAGCGTTTGCCAGGGGAGAATGAGGAATGACTGCTTAATGAGTTCGAGGTTTGCTTTTGGGGTGATGGAAATGTTTTGGAAGTAGGTAGAGGTGGTGTTTGCACACCATATGGAGATACTAAATGTCATTGAATTGTTCACTTTAAATGATTAATTTTGTATTATTGTGCTGTTGTGTTATGTGAATTGCAACTCAATTTTTAAAATCGTACATATGTACTACATTTTAAAATCTGGAATATAAGAATGTGTACTCTGGATTTAAGCTGCCTGGTTTAAAGTTAATTCTCTTGCTGAGTAGCTGTGAGATCTTAGGCAAGCTATTTCACCTTTGTTTCCTCATGTGTAAAACAGGAACAATATTACATCATTCTAATATGAAGGAAAAATGAGTTAATCTATGTAAAGTGCTTATAACAGTGTACCACACAGAGGAGGTGCTATGTAAGTTGTAGCTACTATTACTATTACTATTATCATTATATGACCAAACTTCACAGCACTCAGGAGAGAGAAACCTTCATGTTTTACTGTGTATGCTTCTCCATTGTTTGAATATTTTGCAAGAAGCATGTAATATTTTTACAATAAAAGACTAACATGCATTGTAATAAGACTCTCAGAGTGTCTGGGAGCACAGAATTAGAGTCAAGCTGATCCTCTGCCAGTGCTTTTAGTCCACTGAAAATCGACCTGTGGCTGGTCACCCCAGCTTCAACCAGTGAGATGCGTTTATGCTGATACTTCTGATACTCTGCATCCCTTATATGAGGGGGTCCTTGGTTTGACTAAGCAAAGACAGGTTTTGCTGCCTGACTTAACAAAGTGCTCATCTCATCCCGATAAAATTGTATCGTCTTTTAAAATTAGTCCTCCTCTACGTTGAATGTTTATGGGCCTCTTGTGACAGAACTGGTTGTGTCCCTTGTCAGTCCTGTGCTGCAAGAGCAAATGACCTTATTAAACGTCTAATTTTTGGAGAAGCAGAACAGGTTGGTTTTCATTAACTGCTGCGGTGCCTGCTCCTCCCTCTTCATCTCAGTCTCCTAATCCTTCCCCCTTTGAGAAGGGCTTCCGGGATCAAGAGTGCAGATGATGGCCTATTTATGTGTTGTTTTTGTCTTCCCAACATCCAGTCACTCTACTTTGGCATTGGCATCCTGATTTTCCTTGGGCAACACATTCCTCCCTCACCATCCACCTCTGAGATTTGGAGGATTGGGGATTTGGTTCCATCCCTTGGCTCTAAAAATAGGCATGTGACCAGGTCTGGCCAATCAGATCATTCCATCCGTGTGGCCACTGTGATTGGCCCAGGGATGGGCACGTGACTCAAAATGCTAATGAGACATTGACCTGAGTTGTTTGCTAGAACTATTGGAAAAGGTAATCTCTCTTTTTTGGGATTGCTAAACTAATAGAAAATAACGTAAGTATCTAAGGAGTAGGAAGAAAGCATAGTGATGGAGCCAAAAGCTGAAAAGAGATAGTAACCTTAAAAAAAAATACTTGTAAATTTGACATAATTTCAAATTTATAGAAAATCTTCAATAGTATGAAGAAACTCCCATGTATTTACCTAGAATCACCAAACATACACACTTTTCACATTTGCTTTATAATTCTCTGAGAGCAAGAGTGAGAGAGAGGTTCTAGAATACGTTGTTTTATCTGCAGGATCCAACTATTCTTGAAACTAAGATCTATTTCCATACTCTTACTTTTTTTTCATTAAAAAAAAAATTGTAATAGGCTGGGCGTGGTGGCTCATGCCTGTAATCCCAGCACTTTGGGAGGCCAAGGCAGGAAGATCACGAGGTCAAGAGTTCGAGACCAGCCCGGCCAACATGGTGAAACCCCGTCTCTACTAAAAATACAAAAAATTTAGCCAGGTGTGGGCACACACCTGTACTTCTAGCTACTCAGGAGGCTGAGGCAGGAGAATTGCTTGAATCCGGGAGGCGGAGGTTGCAGTGAACTGAGATGGCGTCACTGCACTCCAGCCTGGGTGACAGAATGAGACTCTGTCTCAGAAAAGAAAAAAAAAAATTGTTTAAACCACTTCAAACATCAGAGACCCAAGAAGAAGGTGCTATATTCTCAAAGGATATCCACAAGACAGAAAGGTGACAAATAAAATTTCTATTTTCAGAAAAAGAATAATATGTTTTCAATTTAGACTAGAGCTAACAGGTGAAAAGCTGATTAGTTCTGATAGTATTTCATATAGCCTGGGAATACATGGAGCCCCATTCGCTTCTCAGTTCTTATCTGTGGGGGCCCCAGTTCATTGGCATATTGGATTTGGTTGTATGTGTGGCATCCATCTGGGAATTTATTGCTAATATTATTATTATTGTTTTTCTTTTTAGAGACAGGGTCTTCACCCAGGCTGGAGTGCAGTGGCACGATCCTAGCTAGCTCAATGCAGCCTTGAACTCCTGGGCCCAAGCCATCCTTCTAGCTCAGCCTCCCGAGTTGCTGGGACTACAGGCACATACCACTGCACCTGGCTATTTATTGATAATATGAAATTACAAGGCTTTGACATTTTAATTACTTAAACAAATTAGACAGATTGGACATTAGCCTTATGATAATTATCTCTGGGTTGGACCTTGTTTTAAATCCCCCAAAGTGCTTTATTGTGTGGGAAAGAAAGGAATCAAGTGACAGCTATAGTCCATAGTGAGCAACCTTACAGATGTATTGTAAGTAATTGTGAAAATTACAGAACTGTAAAATTTGAAAATTACAAATTATTTTAGTGCTTTATATCCCCATAATTATTTTGAGGTTTCATCAGAATGTAGATTTGTTTATGAGATTGTGCAATGCAAGAGCGTAGCATCTACTGTGTGTCATACCAGAGGAAAACTGTTCAGAAACACTGGGTTAAAACAGGTCTTAATAAACCCTAGTAAGGACTGTCCTAGCCCTAACCCTATGTGTCCCTCAGGGCTAATTTGAGAAATAAATTCCTTTTCAAACTGGCTTACGCATAAGTAGAAAATTGTTAACTTTCATAATTCAAAGGTCCAGGGTTAGAGCTGACTTCAGATATGGCTACAATCAGGGGTCAAACGTTCTTCATCTCTCAGCTCTCTGCTCTCTCCCATATTGACTTTATTTTCAGGCCACATGGTGGCAAGATGGTTGTCAGCAACTCTAATATGCATTCTCTGAGACACAATTCCAGTGGTAAAGAGAGAGCTTTTTTTTTTTTTTTTTCCAGGCTGGAGTGCAATGGTGTGATCATGGCTCACTGCAGCCTCGACCTCCCTGGCTCAACCGATCCTCCCAGCTCAGCCTCCCAAGTAGCTGGGACCACAGGCATGCGCTACCATGCCTGGCTAATTTTTCATTTTTTGTAGAGGTGGGGTCTCAATATGTTACCCATGCTGGTCTTGAACTCCTGGGCTAAAGCAATCCACCTGCCTTGGTCTCTCAAAGTGCTGGGATTACAGGTGTGAACCACCATGCTCAGCTGAGAGCTTATTTTTATTTTTTAAATTTATTGATCTATTATTATTTTTAGAGAGAGTCTCTCTCTTTCTCTCAGGCTGGGGTGCAGTGGTGCAGTCTTGGCTCACTGCAGCCTCTGCCTTCTGGGTTCAAGTGATTCTCCTACCTTAGTCCCCTGAGTAGCTGAGACTACAGGTGTATGCTGCCACAACTGGCTAATATTTGTATTTTTAGTAGAGACAAGCTTTCACCATGTTTCCCAGGCTTGAGAGCTTCTTTTCTAGAGCTCCCTCAAAATCTGCTGAGATTCACTCTGACTAATCTACCCTTGAATCAGTTCGTCACTGTTAAGAGCAGAACACAATGTGCTGATTGGCTTAGATGGGGTCACACACATTCCACCTCTGGATGGGGAGTTGTGAAGGCCCAACAAGACCACATGGGTAGGGTGTAGGGGAGAGATGAACTCTTCCAACCAAAATGCGTCTGTTATTGAAAGTGGATGCTAGAAAGGCAATCAATGAATATCCACGTCACCCCAAGTGATCATCTTGAAAATGTCCAGAAAGAACCAAGTGAAAGAAAACGTCTGGCTCAGGACCCATCCAGCCCCAGAAGTAGAAAAATGAAACCCATGATTTCTTGAAAATCTGGACTACGTTCTGATAGGGCATCAGATGTTTACGAAGTCACTTCCAATTCAAGCAGCCGAGAGCAAACCCATTCATTCTCTTCAACAGAAGCCTTCTCAGGAAGTGAGTCTCCAAATTGCCCTTCCTCCATGCTTCGCCTAAATGGCCAGTCTTGCAACATCACTTCCCCATCATTCTTTAGCCTGATCTCACCTTCATCTCCTTACCATCAGGCCTGCTTTGCTTGACCACAAGTTTCTCCATTGTGTTAAAGGAAATATCTGGCTTTCTGCTAGTATCAATTCGGAACGCATTCTGTGGTACAATAGAAAGCCCCACTGCATTGGTTTAAATAGCTAGGGGAGCACTCGTCTTTCACAGTAGGAACCTCCGAACAGAGAAAGTCAAGAGCCGATATGGTGACTCAACAATGCTATCAGGAACCCAGGCTGTTTATGTGTATCCAGTCCATAGTTCTCACCATTCAGATCTTCATTCTCAGGCATGTGCCTCATGGCTACAAGATGACTGCAATACTGTTAGCCCTATTTTCATGGTCCATTCAGAGAGAAGGGAGAAAAGCAAAGGATTTTTTTTTTTTTTTTTTTTTTCTTAATGTGAGGACTTGACTTTTTACCTGGTAAGTGGTTTTTTTGTTTTTGATTTTGCTTTTTTGAGACAAGTTCTCATGCTGTTGTCCAGGCTGGAGTGCAGTGGCATGATCATGGCTCACTGCAGCCTCAACCTCCCAGACTCAGGAAATCCTCCCACCTTAAGCCTCCCGAGTAGCTCAGGCTACAGGCATGTGCCATCCATCACACCTGGCTAATTTTTGTATTTTTTGTAGAGACAGGGTTTTACCATGTTGGCCAAGTTAGCCTGGAACTCCTGGGCTCAAGCAATAGGCCTGCCTCAGCTTCCCAAAGTGCTGGGATTACAAGCATAAGCCACCGCACCTGGGAAGTGTTAAGTGATAAAAAGTAAAATAAACATGTTAAATATTTTATTTCACTCATTAATTGGTAAGGGAATCAGTAAGATGTCAAAACCAGCTAAAAAAACAACTTTAAAAAGTCCATACATGGGCCGGGCACGGTGGCTTATGCCTGTAATCCCAGCACTTTGGGAGACCGAGGTGGGTGGATCACCTGAGGTCAGGAGTTCAAGACCAGCCTGGCCAATACGGTGAAACCCTGTCTCTACTAAAAATACAAAAAATTAGTTGGACGTGGTGGTGGGCGCCTGTAATCCCAGCTACTCGGGAGGCTGAGGCAGGAGAATCACTTGAACCCAGGAGGCCGAGACTGTGGTGAGCCAAGATAGCGCCACTGCACTCCAGCCTGGGCAACAGGAGCGAAACTCCGTCTGAAAAAGAAAAAAGTCTGTACATGTAGGTAATCATATTGATATACATGCATACATAAGCAATCAGGAATGTAGAGACGAATTTCCAAATAGCTGGAAAACTAGTAAATATCAACAGAGATCGATTGCAGCTCCTCTGGATGCAATTCATTTGCATTTCTATGGACAAGAACTGTTTGCATTACTATCAGTTTCTTACAACTTTCAAAATTGTAAAATAGGGCCGGGTGTGGTGCCTCTCGCCTATAATCCCAGCATTTTGGGAGGCCAAGGTGGGCGGATCACCTGAGGTCAGGAGTTCAAAACCAGTCGGGCCAACATGATGAAACCCCATCTCTACTAAAAATACAAAAATTACACAGGTGTGGTGGCACATGCCTGTAATCCCAGATACTCGGGTAGCTGAGGCAGGAGAATTGCTTGAACCTAGGAGGTGGAGGTTGCAGTGAACCGAGATGGCACCAGCACACTCCAGCCTGGGTAACAGAGCGAGATTCCATCTCAGAAAAAAAAAAATTGTAAAATAGCTCAAAGACAGTGAAAGATGGAGATGGCACTAAGGGGTGTGCTAGAAGGAGACCCAATACCCTTTTTTGCCCATTTCAAAATCTTTTGCAATGCTTCCTGATGAAAGGGATGCCCTTCTCAGGAACTTCTACCTATGGCTCCTTGACCAGACTGTGCTCTTTTGTTGCAAGGGAAGCTGGGAAATTGAACATCTTCTGCTGGACACACTATATAAAGTAAAATGGAATTCTGTTAGTAAGGAAATTGGCCTCATCTATACACCCACTTGGTGTGTTAAGGGTGTTAGATTGTTTAATAATTTTTAGCATATGTGATTATGAGTCTTCCAGTAGTGCACATCTGTTGTTTTTGATATCTTAGTATCACTCTCTTTTCTGGTAACAGTATCTCAATTTTTCTCTGGGATGTATCCTCTCACCAGTCTCCAAACTCAGGTCCAAGCATGGACACTTGACTCAGGGCTTGATTAGTCAGGATGGTTAATTTAGGAATGGATATAACTCGAGCCAGGTTAATCAGATTCAACTTGGATTTTCATTGCACCAAAACTGCAACTTGCACTAGAAAATAGTAATACTTACGTCTGAAAGATATTTAATCGATCTACTTGGTGCACAAGTGGATTCCTGTATCCTTTGCAATAAGTCCACTGCCTCTCCAAGAGTCTGTGACCACTGGGATGTTTCTTTTTTTCATACATCATTCCTCCTTTTAGTACCTGAGAGCTGAAAGACTGTGGAGTGTGATAGGAAATGCAAATCTGGGCTTCAGTGCCAGCTGTGCAGGTAGAGTCCACCCAGAAAACAGAACCCCATCTCAGTATGGAAAGCAAATAATTTAAGGCAGGGAATTGGTTACACAAGAATGGAACTGTTGAAAAGCTAAACAAGAGGTGGTGAGACAATGCAGAGATTAGCAACAGCAGGAAGCCATCACCACCCTTAGGCTAGAGACTAGATCCAGGGAATGTGCTCTGTTTTAGGAGTCCAGGGACTGTGATCCTCTAACATTTCAGAGGGAGACCAAGTTACCACCAGAAATGCAGCTCAAGTGGTGAGGAGGGGTGGATGGTAAGGGGGCTACTGCCATGCCTGCCTCCCATTGGCTGATCATAGCTGGAAGCTAGGAACAAGGAAGCTTGAGACAGCAGTCTACAGAGGTCAGCAACCCTTTCCATACAACGTACAGCGGGAAAAGCATAATGAGTGAAACTGAAGACATTGGTCTGTTACGCAGGACTGGCTACCTGTCCATATTTCATCACATCCAAGATGCCATTGTTGGTAATAATGCACCATAATTTGTGCATTATTAAGAAAGAAAATTGCCACCAGCTAAATGATGACACCATGCTAAGATTCCATCCATTGCAATGCAACAACAAAGAAATGTTGAAATGTGGAAAATATGCACCTTAAGATTATAAAATACACTATTTGCTTTGTGATCTTAAGCACATGTGAACCTAATTCATTTCCCCTGTTGAGCCTTGATTTAGACATCTGGAAATTAGGGAGAGTTATACCTACTTCACAGGGTTTTTGTTTTGTTTTTGTTTCCTTTTTCTTTTTTTTTGAGATGGAGTCTTGCTCTGTCGCCCAGGCTGGAGTGCAGTGGCGCGATCTCAGCTCACTGCAAGCTCTGCCTCCTGGGTTTACGCCATTCTCCTGCCTCAGCCTCCTGAGTAGCTGGGACTACAGGTGCCCGCCACCATGCCCGGCTAATTTTTTGTATTTTTACTAGAGACGGGGTTTCACCATGTTAGCCAGGATGGTCTCGATCTCCTGACCTCGTGATCTGCCCACCTTGGCCTCCCAAAGTGCTGGGATTACAGGCGTGAGCCACCACGCCTGGCCTTGTGTTTGTTGCTTTGTGAGACACAGTCTCATTCTGTTGTCCAGGCTGGAGTGCAGTGGCACCATCACACCTCACTGCAGCCTCGACCTCCTGGGCTCAAGTGATCCTCCCACCTCAGCCTCCTGAGTAGCCATGTCCACAGGTGTGCACCACCACACTCAGCTATTTTATTATTATTATTATTATTTGTAGGGATGCGTTCTCTCTATGTTGCCTGGGCTGGTCTCAGACTTCTGGGCTCAAATCATCCCACCTCACCTCCCAAAGTGCTGGGATTACAAACATGAGACACTGCACCTGGCCCTTTGTAAGGATTAAATCAGCTAGCATGTCTAAGACTGTTAAACTTAGAATAGGAACTTCATCTCTTTTGTTCACTGCAGTATTCCTGGTGCCTAGCACAGTGCCTGGTACATAGTAGGAACCTAAGAAAATTTGGGGGGATGAATTCAGCTGGACTCTGTTCCCCTAAATGAGCATGGTTTCTGGCATATAGTGGGGAGTGGGTATCAATACATGGAAGGTATTATTATTGGAATCAAACATGCTTTGGTGGGGACAAGATCTTTTCTTCTTTCACTAGTGTGGTGTTGACTCTCTTGCAAGGGGGGGATCTCCTCTTTTATTTAAGAAAGGTCTCAGTGGGGAGGCCACATGCGTGAATCTCTGGTGGAAAAGATTGTACCACATGGCTTAGTGCACACATAAATAAGTTGTAAACAGAAAAAGTGGTGGTACTAGCAGTGGTGAATGATGTTGGCAGGGAAGGAGGGGAATAAATAAAATGAATGTGAGTGAAGGATGAAGCAAAACAGAAAAGAACAACATTCACGATCTACAGAGCATTTCTGGGGTCATCATTCCCTTAACTCTCACATCCCTGCAAGCGTTGTAGTGTTGTGGGAAGTCAGGGACCCTGAACGGAGGGACCGGCTGAAGCCGTGGCAGAAGAACATAAATTGTGAAGATTTCATGGACATTTATTAGTTCCCCAAATTAATACTTTTATAATTTCTTATACCTGTCTTTACTGTAATCTCTGAACATAAATTGTGAAGATTTCATGGACACTTATTACTTCCCCAGTGAATATCCTTGTGATTTCCTATGCCTGTCTTTACTTTAATCTCTTAATCCCGTCATCTTCTTCGTAAGCTGAGGAGGATGAATGTCACCTCAGGACCCTGTAATTGTGTCAACTGCACAAATTGTTTGTAGAGCATGTGAGTTTGAATATGAAATCTGGGCATCTTAAAAAAAGAACAAGATAACAGCAATGTTCAGGGAACAAGAGAGGTAACTTTGAAATGGCCGCCGGTGAGCTGGACAGAACAGAGCTACATTCCTCCTCTTTCATAAGCAAATAGGAGAAATATCACTGAATTCTTTTTCTCAGCAAGGAACATCCCTGAGAAAGAGAATGCGCCCTGAGGGTAGGCCTATGAATGGCCCTCTCAAAGCGGGCTTTTATGGTCTTTTATGGTCGAAGCTGAAGGGATGACATAAGCCCCGTCTCCTGTAGCGCTCCCAGGCTTATTAGGATGAGAAAATTCCTGCCTAATAAATTTTGGTCAGACAGGTTATCTGCTCTCAAACCCTGTTTCCTGATAAGATGTTTTTTTTTTTGTTTGTTTTTGTTTTTTGAGACGGAGTCTCACTCTGTCACCCAAGCTGGAGTGCAGTGGCCGGATCTCAGCTCTCACTGCAAGCTCCACCTCCCGGGTTCACGCCATTCTCCTGCCTCAGCCTCCCGAGTAGCTGGGACTACAGGCGTCCACCACCTCGCCCGGCTAGTTTTTTGTATTTTTTTAGTAGAGACGGGGTTTCACCATGTTAGCCAGGATGGTCTCGATCTCCTGACCTTGTGATCCGCCCGTCTCGGCCTCCCAAAGTGCTGGGATTACAGGCTTGAGCCACCGCGCCCGGCCCTCCTGATAAGATGTTATCAATGACAATGCCTGCCGAAACTTCATTAGCAATTTTAATTTCACCTCATCTGGTGGTCCTGTGATCTCGCCCTGCCTCCATTTGCTTTGTGATATTTTATTACCTTGTGAAGTATGTGATCTCTGTGACCCACACCCTATTCGTGCACTCCCTCCCCTTTTAAAAATCGCTAATAAAAACTTGCTGGTTTTATGGCTCGGGGAACATCACAGATCCTGCGAGACATGTGATGTCTCCCCCGGACACCCACCTTTAAATTTCTCTCTCTCGTGCTCTTTCCCTACCCAGCCGAGACACTTAGGAAATAGAAAAGAACCCACGTTAAACATCGGGAGTGGGTTCTCCCGATATTGCAGTGTTATTCCCATTTCACAAACGGGACTCAGGCTGAATAGGAAGGGATTTTCTCAAGATGAAACGAGACACAAGGTACGTGGTTAAGTCTACCAGGCTTCAGCCTCCTGAGAAAGTCTGAGATAGGGTAGATTAACTCCAATTTAGAACACCTATAAGATAGGTAAACACAAAGGTGATAAAAAATTATTGTTAGGAAGTGAGACTGTGGGCAATGAAAGACACATAGATAGCATTGATATTATCTTTTCAAGAGTTTCCCCTGGGCTGGGTGCGGTGGCTCATGCCTGTAATCCGATCACTTGGGAGGTCGAGGCTGGCGGATCACCTGAAGTCGGGAGATTGAGACCAGCCTGATCAACATGCAGAAACCCCGTCTCTACTAAAAATACAAAATTAGCCGGGCATGGTGGCGCATGCCTGTAATCCCAACTACTCAGGAGGCTGAGGCAGGAGAATAGCTTGTGGTTCCAACTACTTGGAAGGTCGAGGCTGCAGTGAGCCGTGTTTGTGCAACTGCACTCCATCCAGCCTAGGTGACAGTGAGACGCTGTCAACACATAAAGGATGAAGAAAGGAAGGGAGGGAGGGAGGAAGTAAGGAAAGAAGGAAGAAAAGGAGGGAGGGAAGGGGAAGAGAGAGAGAGAGACAAAGACAGAAAGAAAGAAAAAGAAGAAAGAGAAAGAAAAGAAAGAGAGAGAGAAAAGGAGGAAAGAAAGAATTCCTTTAATTTAGTGTATGGTGTTAAAATGCAACCACACGCTCTATCCCGCAGAGAGAAAGGAAGAGAGGAAGGAAAGAAGGAAGGGAGGGTGGAAGGGAGGAAGGAAGTGAGGGAGGGAGAAAACATTCCTTTAATTTAGTGTATGGTGTTAAAATGCAACCAAAAGCTCTATCCGGCTGCAATCTTCCCGCACAGGAGTGATTTATGCAGTAGTTGGAGGTTAGTCAGAACTCCAGGATACACCGCAGACACCGGGGCGATGATCCTCCGGCCCATTAATAGGGAGTCATTTCTGACTCACGTGCACTCTCTGCCGTTCCAAGTCGCGCTCCCCTCGGCGCACCCGTCTCGAGGATTCATCCTCTCCAACGGGTGACTAGCACCGCCTACCGGCGGCCCGCCTCTTGGCCGCTTGGCCACGCCCCCGCCCTGGAGCGCAAGGCGCATGATCCCCAATTTTTCTCCGCCCCCGTCTTCCGGCTTCTCGCGACATCCGCCCAGCGGCGGTCGGAGTCTCGCGATAAAGGCTCATTGTCTCGCGGGAGCGCTGCTGGCGGACTGGCTTTCGGGCGGCCGTGGCCGGGGAGACGAGTTGCATGTGTCGGTTCAGCTGGCGATAGCGGCGGGAGCGGAGCCGGCGGGGCCTGTGCGACCGCCTGGGTAACGACACCAAGTGCTTCTCCCGCTCCCCAGAAGCTCGTATAGAGTGTGGGGGAAGCTGAGATGCTGCCTGGCGGAAGGGGGCCGGGCCGGGCGTCTCCATACCCCCGCCCACAAGGGCCCCTTCTGGCGTCCCCGGGGTTGCTCCTTCGCCTCAGACCTGGTCGCCCTTGTCCCCTCAGTGCTCTTATATTCTGTCCTCGTTTTCTGTTCACATCCTCCTTAGGCTCTGGTCACCCCGCCCCCTCCCATGCCCTTTTTAGAGTCCCCAGGCCCTTCCCGTGGCGTTTAGCTGCCCCCACACCGTGCACCCCGGGCTCCTCTGATGACCCACCCCTCGTTCCTTGGCATTTCCAGCCTCTGCATTCGGCACCTTTGTAGCCCTTCTCTCTTAGTGCAGTTTGCATCCCTCCCAGACCACCCTTAGACCTTTTTGCTCCGTGTCTGCCTAGGGTACTCACCCCATCTTTCCTTCCCCATTGCTTCCTCTTTTTTACTAGTGAGTCCCTCTGCCCCATCCTTCATGGTCCATTTGCTGCTTCCTTCCTTGTAGGTCTGTGGACCAAGGAGATCTTGTGCCTGGGATTGCTTATATTTTATGAATCGAATGCAGCTTGTGTCCCCCACTCAACAACAAAATTGAAACAGCTTCGGGTTGGGGGGATTTCTGTTGAGAGGAATGCTGTTCTTCTGGAGTCTTCATTCTAAAATAGTGAGGGTGTGTTATTTTCCTTGCTTACAGGTTTGTGAAATGGCTGCTGACATTTCGGAATCCAGCGGGGCTGATTGCAAAGGAGACTCAAGGAACAGTGCCAAGTTAGATGCCGATTACCCACTTCGAGTCCTTTATTGTGGAGGCAAGTGTTGGTAGCCACAGAATGACTTTTACTCACTATATTTTTATGCATTATAATAATAGTTTGACATTTGGTGGTACTAAGTTTTTTCCCCCATCTTTTTCATTTGGTGAATTTGTGCTGGGGGAGAGGAGTGCTGGGGAGGAGGAGGCATGAATTAACAGCTTCCCAATCTGAGTGATTTGTGTCTGGCTACTCTGACTGAAGAAGCTTACAGTCCGTTTGGAATAGAGATGTGCAGCTAGGTTATTTCAGCCTGCAGGTCCTCAAGGTGTACGCTAGTCTAGCTATCAAAGGAGGGCTTCTTGGAAGATCCTGAGTTAAGGATGGCAAGAACTGGATGAGAAGGTGGGGAAGGGCGTCCCAGACAAAGCGAACGACTATGTAGAAAAAGCTTGATGGTGGCCGGGCGTGGTGGCTCACGCCTGTAATCCCAGCACTTTGGGAGGCCGAGACGGGTGGATCACGAGGTCAGGAGATCGAGACCATCCTGGCTAACACGGTGAAACCCGGTCTCTACTAAAAATACAAAAATTAGCCGGGCGCGGTGGCGGGCGCCTGTAGTCCCAGCTACTCGGGAGGCTGAGGCAGGAGAATAGCGTGAACCCGGGAGGCGGAGCTTGCAGTGAGTGGAGATTGCACCACTGCACTCCAGCCTGAATGACGGAGCGAGACTCCATCTCAAAAAAAAAAAAAAAGAAAAAACTTGATGGCTGATGGCTGTGAAGAAGCGAGCAGCTTTGAGTTTGTATGGTGTATCGTATAGGGAGGGTGCCCATTAAGGAGTGAGAGAAGGTGAGGTTGGAGTGTTGGGTGGTAGGACAGTTAGGAAAGTCTTCTTGGTTTGAATCATGATATATGCATTAGGTTTAATCAAGATCTTTTTCACTTTCAAGTGTTTTTCTTCATTTTCAATATAGAAATATTTGTGAATTGTAAATGCTGTATGTATTCGCATCTTGGAAACTTTCAGAAAAATTTGAAGATACAGGACAGTAAAAGGGCAAGTAAATATTTTTTCAGTAAATATTTCTCAGAACTTACTGTGTGCCTAGTGATGTTTTAGGTGCTGCGGCTTGAATAGTGAATAAGTCAAAAGATCCTTGTTCACATGGACCTTACATTCTGTGACTACAGTAGAGACCTCATCTGACATTTAAGTACCGTAGAAGGAGAAATGATGTCATTGAGTTAAAAAATTCTAACAATTCATTATTTATTGAGTATCTTCGATAGTGAAATAAACTTAGCACACAGTACCTCAGCAAGAGAGTAGGCGGTGAAACTTTTTGTAGGGCTTGTTGAGTTAGGTTACAATATTGGTCTTACTTGGTTATATTATTTGCGTTTGGAGTTACAGACCAGGGCTTGCATTTTGACTCCAGCACTTACCGGGTTTGTGACCCCAGGCAGGTTACTTGATTTCTCTATTCAAGTAACTTTCCCAGGGTCCTTTTCTAAGGTCTGTAAAATGAAGATAATGATTACGTCTTAAGTCAGATGATTCGTATAAAGTTCCAGGTACAGCAACTAACATGAGAATTTAGTTCATGAAATGCTATTACTATATTAGAAAAGTATACTAGTTTGGTTTCTTCACCTTTGTGTGGCAGATGTAGTAGAGAGCTATTGTACTCTTTCATCAAATTTAGGAGTCCATATTTTATAAGGTACACTATTGTTTTAGGTTCCACTAAGAAAAAGTGATACCAGTTAGATGGACATGACATAATTAGAAGATGTAGCCCTATAAAAATTTTAAAAATACGTTAGAATTGATGAAATACAGTATATGAAGACCATGCTGTTAAATTGCTTATGTCATTCCTAAAGTAGCTTTTATAGTATTACACTATTCAGACCAACCCACCGATAATTTATGTTGACAGGAGGCCCCTAATCTTTTGGAGAAGGGTTTTTTTGTTTTGTTTTGTTTTGTTTTTTGGTTTTTTTTTTTTTTTGAGATGAAGTTTCACTCTTGTTGCCCAGGTTGGAGTGCAATGGCGTGATCTCGGCTCACTGCAATCTCTTGCCTCCCAGGTTCAAGCGATTCTCCTGTCTCAGCCTCTGGAGTAGCTGGAATTACAGGCATGCGCCACCACGCCCGGCTAATTTTGTATTTTTAGTAGAGACGGGGTTTCTCCATGTTGGTCAGGCTGGTCTCGAACTCCTGACCTCTGGTGATCTGTCCACCTCAGCCTCCCAAAGTGCTGGGATTACAGGTGTGAGCCACCGCGCCTGGCAAAAGGTTTATTCTTTTCATTTCCTTCTCTACTTTGTATTGGTATATAGGCAGTAGGATGGGGAAAAGGATACTTTTTCATTAAGGAGTTTAAGGTCTAGTTAATGAGAAACATCGAGGGAATATTAAATGGTATTGACTATAACAATGAATTAGACATTCAGGAAAGGGGGAGGTCTTTGTTCAGAGGGAAGTAGAAAAGTTTTCAAGGAAGTAGGGTTTGAGTTAAGCCTTAGGTGATGGGTAGAACTTGCAAGGAAGGGATTAATAAAAACAATATAGTAGCAAATTTTATTATAGTATCTTCAGGAGAGACAGAAGAAAGGGCAGATGGTAGCAGAATGCTGGATTGGAGTATAGTGAGAAACCAGGATAGGTAGGATGAAGTCATTTTGTCTTCAGGGTTGAGACCTCAGACGCTGAAGTCTACCTCAGTTTAAATCCTGGCTCTGCCTTTTACTGACATTGTGACCTTGGCCAATTCACTCATCCATGAAATGGGGCATCATAGTAGAGACTACGTCAGAGGGTTCTTGAGTAAGTGAAGTAACACAAGGAAAATGTGTAACAATGTTTGGCACATGGTAAGTTCTCGGCTAATGTTTTATGTTATTATCCCTGGAAGTCAGATGAGAAGTTCAGAGTATTCTAGAGAATACTAGCTTAGAGAAGTTCAGATTATTGCTATAGTCTCCATCATATATGAGGGACTTAGGTTGATGCAAAAGTAATTGCACCAACCTAATCGGGTTTTTTGTTTGTTTGTTTGTTTGTTTGTTTGTTTTTTGAGATGGAGTCTCACTCTGTCGCCCAGGCTCGAGTGCAGTGGCGCGATCTTGGCTCACTGCAAGCTCTGCCTACCGGGTTCATGCCATTCTCCTGCCTCAGCCTCCCGAGTAGCTGGGACTACAGGCGCCCACCACCACTCCTGGCTAATTTGTTTGTATTTTTAGTAGAGACGGGTTACACCATGTTAGCCAGGATGGTCTCAATCTTCTGACCTTGTAATCCGCCCACCTCGGCCTCCCAAAGTGCTGGGATTACAGGTGTGAGCCACTGTGCCCAGCCCCTAATAGTTTTTTGAGCAGGAAAATAAAGTGACAAGAGATTAATATGCTGCATTATTTGGAGGAAATAGAACCCACAAATTTGAAGGCCACTTTCAGAAATGTAGGTTTGAGGTAAATAAGTGCCTTGTTGAGAGTGTAAGCGGTATAAAAGTAAATAAAGAGGGTTAATTAAAGAAAAGATAAACAGTTTAATGGTGAAAAAAGAAAAAAATTTAGGTGAATTCCATGTTTCGCAACTGAGAAAGTTGAAAAACCAGAACACCACTAAAAATGATGACTTTGAGAAAGATTAGATTTGGAGATAGATAATAGGCTGACTTCCAATACAGTGTATTTGAGTTTCTCCAAACGGAAGAATCCAAGTATGCTGCATTTGGCAGCAGAGACAGACAGTATATGAGCTTTTCTAAGGGAAAAAGAGGGAAAAGTCAGAAAGATTCTTGGGGTGTACCTGGAGCGAGGTGAGCTGGGTGGATTTTACCACATAGAGAATTGCTTAGTTGGTGAGAAGTTTGAAAGCTCGGTGAAAATGTCAGTCTCTAGAAATCTTGTTTTAGTTTTCTGTAATTATGAATTAAAACCAAGGGGCTGGGTGCGGTGGCTCATACTTGTAATCCCAGCACTTTGGGAGGCTGAGGCAGGCAGATCATGAGGTCAGGAGTTCAAGACCAGCCTGGCCAACATAGTGAAACCCTGTCTCTACTAAAAATAAAAAAATTAGCCAGGCATGGTGGCAGGCACCTGTAATCCCTGCTTCTTGGGAGGCTGAGGCAGGAGAATCACTTGAACCAGGGAGGCAAAGGTTGCAGCGAGCCGAGATCACGCCATTGTACTCCAGCCCGGGCAACAGTGCTAGACCCTGTCTCAAAAAAAAAAAACACAAAAACTGAAGATGTGAGAAAAACTGATCACATTTATTTTAGCAAGATGCTCAGAATATAGGTTTCTGTTACATTTTTATATGATGATTACCTGTGAAACACCACTTTAAATTTGGAAACGTATGTGAGTAAAGAATAATATCTATTCCCTGTGACCTCAAAGGGTCAGTGAACTAGGACTAAAGTGGAAGCTACCGAAAGGTGCCTTTCTACCTTGTCGACTCTCTCCAGAACAATACAGACTTCCACTTAATGTAAAAACTTCTTATGCTTAATTGAAGAAACCAGTAGTAGAGATAGGAATAGACTGTACCTTTTAGTTTCTTTCTAACATTACCTTTTTGTTTTTTTTTTTTTGTTTTTTTTTGAGACGGAGTCTCGCTCTGTCACCCAGGCTGGAGTGCAGTGGCCGGATCTCAGCTCACTGCAAGCTCTGCCTCCCGGGTTCACGCCATTCTCCTGCCTCAGCCTCCCGAGTAGCTGGGACTACAGGCGCCTGCCACCTCGCCTGGCTAAGTTTTTGTATTTTTAGTAGAGACGGGGTTTCACTGTGTTACCCAGGATGGTCTCGATCTCCTGACCTCGTGATCCGCCCGTCTCGGCCTCCCAAAGTGCTGGGATTACAGGCTTGAGCCACCGCGCCCGGCCGAACATTACCTTTTTGTAAAAGGAGTGGATTTTGTTAGCCAGCTTGGTAAGAAAGTATGATGACATTGTTAATAGAGTCCACATCATAACCAACAATTTACAAAGACTATGAACAATTTTTACTTAGTATCTCTGATGTATAAGGTCCTCGGCTAAGTTCTGTGGAGGCATGTAAATTGGCAGAGGCTCTATCTGTCTACACATAACTTACACAGGGAAGATGATGAATGCTGAAAGAAAGAGACAAGAAATAGGCCGGGCACGGTGGCTCACACCGGTAATCCCAGGACTTTGGGAGGCCGAGGTGGGTGGATCACCTGAGGTCAGGAGTTCAAGACCAGCCTGGCCAATATGGTGAAACCCTGTCTCTACTAAAAATACAAAAATTAGCTGGGCATGGTGGCAGGCACCTGTAATCCCAGCTACTCGGGAGGCTGAGTCAGGAGAATCGCTTAAACCTGGGAGGCGGAGGTTGCAATGAGCTAAGATCGTGCCACTGCACTCAGCCTTTGAGAGCAAAACTCCGTCTCAGAAAAAAAAAAAAAAAAAGAGAGAAGAAGTAAAGATTAAGGACTAATCCTTAAGGAGGGGAGAGATTTGTAGGAAATTAGGGGGAGACTTCATAGAGGCAACCACAGCCAAATGGGGATTTGAAGGAAAGGTTGCATTCAGGCAAGACAGAAGGGCTGAAGGTTGGACTTGCCGGGCAGACGTGTGGAGGTAGGAAAGTATTTAATAGTGAGTAGTGTAGAGGGAGTTTCGAGTGTTACAGTTTGGTTGTAATATGGAATTCATGAAGAGGGACAGCCAGAAATTACGGCAATGTGGTTTGGGGTCAAGTTCTGGGGCACTTGATTTGTAGATAATTTTAAGCCATTGAAAATTTTGGAGCAGTGAAGTTACATGAAGATGAATCTGGCAGCAAGATAACAGTTGAAGGAGGCAGGCTTATTAGCCAGGCTATAATAAAACTTTAGACAAAATTAATGAGCATTTAAACGAGTGGCATAAGTGAGGAAGAGAGGTTGAAAAATAAATTATGGTGGTAGGATCAACAGTATAAAGCAGTTAATCACATTTGAGGACAAGGGAGAGGGGAGAAATAAACTGGATGTGGTTTTGGCAGACATTTCGTATTGTTGGAGTGCTTAGAGAAGAGGGAAAACCTTCCAATAGAATACCTAACTGATTAAAGAGAAAAGTAGAAGCGATAGTGACATAGGCATTTTTCTTATCATTCCTTCCCCTTCCCTCCCTTTACCCTTTTGCAAGAAGAAGGATGCAAATTAGAGAATTTGCTCTCAGCTAAAGTCTGGGGTTTCAGAGAGCAGCTTGAATTCATTTAGGAAATACGTTTTAAGCATCTGCTCTGTGGCAAGCTTTGTGCTCCATGTACAGAAGTAAGACATAATTATCTCCTGGAAACTTAGCTTAACTGGGAAGACAAACATTTTAACAGGTGAGTTATAATGTACTAATTGTATACTAGAGGGCTGATCAGACTTCAGTGAGAATAAAGAACCAACCAGTAGTTCTACTTGGGAGAACTGAAAAAAGGGAAACTTAAAGTATTGAGTGGATTTTATGTTTGTATATTTAATCTTCAAAACTGAAATATTATGGTTTTATTGATGATAAGTTTCTCAATTGTATAAGTGGTGGGGCCGGGATTAAAATCTAAGACAAGCCATTATAACATCAGCTTCAAGGAAATTTTGCAGAATCTTGAAGGATGAGTAGGTGTTTGCTGAAAAGAATGGCATGGATAGAAGTTCATTGTTGGACCATGGGGTGGTAGGAGTTGAGTCTGGAGAAGTACGATAAGATGTTTGAAAAGTTCTTAATCTGAGAAGTGATGTGATTGGTTATATCTTTTTGGATAATAACTGTTTGGAAGGAAGGAGGAAGTACCTGAAATGGGTTGAAACTGGCCACAGAAATCAAGTTTAAGAGACTTTATTTTTATTTTTATTTTTTCCACCCTCCTCCCCAAATTTAGAAGACTTTAAAGTATGAGATGATTGAGGCTTAGTGACACTGTGTGCAAAGTTAGTGATTTTGGTGACTGTTGACAGTGAAATTTGTAATTGAAAATACTGACTTTCAGGAAATTATTTGATTGTGGCTATTCATTCTTTGTTATAGAAAGGCATTTTTTTGTTTGTTTGTTTTTGAGACAGAGTCTTGCTCTGTTGCCCAGACTAGAATGCAATGGCATGATCTCGGCTCACTGCAACCTCCGTGTCCCCGGTTCAAGCGATTTTCCTGCCTCAGCCTCCCGACTCAGCTGGGATTACAGGCGCCTGCCACCGTGCCTGGCTGATTTTTGTATTTTTTGTAGAGATAGGATTTCACCATCTTGGCCAGGCTGGTCTCAAACTCCTGACCTCGTGATCCACCCTCCTCAGCCTCCCAAAGCGTTGGGATTACAGGCGTGAGCCACCACACCCGGCCGCTCTGATGTATTCTTAAGACTAGATTTAGTTTATGATCTTCTGCCAAGACCATCACAGAACTGCTGTTAACTTCAGTGCATTTTATCAAGAGGTACCTGGCTGTGGATTAGTCCCATTCCATGTGGTGGTAACTTTGCTCATTTGGCCAGGCACAGTGACTCACACCTCTTATTCCAACACTTTGGGAGGCCAAGGCTGGCAGATCATTTGAGCTCAGGAGTTCGAGACCAGCTTGGGCAACATAGTGAGACCCTGCCTCCACAAAAACTTAAATAAATTAGCCAGGTGTTGCAAACGCCTGTAGTTCCAGCAGTTCCAGCTACTCGGAGGCTGTAGTGGGGTGAACACTTAAGCCCAGGAGTTCAAGGCTTCATGAGTTAATGATCACATCACTGCACTACTGCCTGGGTGACAAAGCGAGACTCTTGTCTCTTTAACAAAAAAAAAAAAAAAAAGGCTGGAGTCTAGAGGCTTAATTTTTTTTTTTTTTGGAGACGAAGTGGAGTCTAGAGGCTTAATTTTTTTTTTTTTTTTTTTTTTTTTTTTTTGAGACGAAGTCTCTCGCTGTTGCCCAGGCTGGAGTGCAGTGGCACAATCTCAGCTCACTGCAGCCTCTACCTCCCAGGATCAAGCAATTCTCCTGCCTCAGCCTTCCCAGTACCTGGGACTACAGGTGTGGACCACCACACCCGGCTAATATTTGTATTTTTAGTAGAGATGGGATTTCACCATGTTGGCCAGGCTGGTCTTTAACTCCTGACCTCAAGTAATCCACCCACCTCGGCCTCCCAAAGTGCTGGGATTATGGATGTGAGCCACCACACCCGGCCTAGAGGCTTAATTAGATTAAAGTTAAACATTTTGGCAAGAAGGTTCCGTGGATGATGTTTTGTTCGTCATGTTGCATTGCATCAAAAGCTCATAATGTTTGATGTTTCACTATTAGTGATGCTAAGTTTGAAGGTGATGGCTAGATGTTTGCATTGAAAAAGTTTTCCCTTTCCAAATAAGTAAGTGATCTGTAGAGAGAAATTGACTTTTTTAAAGAACTTAAAGGAGCTGCCCCAATTTTTATTGCATTAGAATTTTGCTGAACCGGGCCAGGTGTGTTGGCTCACACCTGTAATCACAGCACTTGGGAGGCTGAGGCCAAGGTGGGCAGATCACTTGAGGCCAGGAGTTCAAGACCAGCCTGGCCAACATGGTAAAACCCTGTCTCTACTAAAAATACAAAAATTAGCTGGGTGTAGTGACACACACCTGTAATCCCAGCTACTCGGGAGGCTGAGCTATGAGAATCACTTGAACCTAGGAGGTAGAGGTTGCAGCCAGCTGAGATGGTACCACTGCACTCCAGCCTGGGCAACAGAGCAAGAACCCAATTTATTTATTTTTTTCTGAACTAAATATTATTTGAAATTGTATACAAAATTTGTAGCTTTAGTATTTACTGTAATGGTATTTAGCCAATAATTATATAGTTATATCCTGAAAGTGTGGCTGAACAACTATGCCTAGTATTTGAACTTGAACTGTGAGGAATATGGGGCTGTGGCTAACCAGGGAGATCTTTGGTAGAAAGAACCCTAAACTATAATAGACTCGACTGGACAAAACCGCTGGATTCCAGTTTTCTTCTGCCACATACCACCTTTGCCATTGAATGAGCTATTTAACTCTTTTAGTGCCCCATCTATAAAATAGTGATTGTGTGGTAGCATGGTAGAATGTTAGTAGGGTAAGGTGAAGGGAGATCATTTTCAGCTGTCTGGTGCCACTAAGTTGCTTGTTTACTTTGTGTAATCTAAGTTAGTGCTTAATTGCATGAGCATCAGAAACAGGCAGATTCAAATCCTATTATCCAGATGCAAGTGGTTACGTACACTAAGCCTCATTTTCATCATCAGAATATAGATATGGTACTTCTTGTCTTACAAAGTTGCGACAAGTAAACATAATAATGGATGCAAGACATAGTAAAGCATTTGGCACATACTAGGTGCCCAGTGTGTGGTAATTGCTGTGATTACATGGTGTACCACCTTTCTCTCCCTTGTACCACCTTTCTCTCCCTCAAAAATCTCAGGATATTGGACACACTGAACTATTCCATTCTAAACCTTAAAAATAAAATAAACAGTTGACGCAGTATTAGAATTACAGTTAAAATTGGGAAGCTTTTTCAGTTCTTCTAGTCCCTTATTAGCCTGTACAGGCTGTAACACTGAATGATAGGATTGAACCAAGATTCCTTCTAGCTTTACACTTTCGTGATCTTGTGTAGCATAATATGAAAAAGCTTTGGCAACATAGCAAGATCCTGTCTCTACAAAAATAAAAAACTTAGCTGTACATAGTGGCTCACACCTGTAGTCCCAGCTACTTGGGAAGCTGAAGCGGGAGGATTACTTGAGCTGAGGAGTTCGAGGCTGTAGTGAGCCATGGGCACACCACTACACTCCAGCCTGGATGACAGAGTGAGAGTAAGACCCTGACTCTAAAAAAATAGGCCGAGCATGGTGCCTCACACCTGTAATCCCAGCACTTTGGGAGGCTGAGGCAGGTGGATCACCTGAGGTCAGGAGTTTGAGACCAGTCTGGCCAACATGGTGAAACCCCATCTCTACTAAAAATACAAAAATTAGCTGGGCGTGGTGGCACATGCTTGTAATCCCAGCTACTCGGGAGGCTGAGGCAGGAGAATTTCTTGAGCCTGGGAGACAGAAGTTGCGGCGAGCCAAGATCGTGCCACTGCACTCCAGCCTGGCAGAAAGAACAAGACTCTGTCTCAAAAAAAAAAAAAAAAGAAAAATGTATTGCAAAAAGATGGTAGTAAAAATGCAGCTAAAGTTTATAAATTTGTCAGTATAAATAAAAAATGGTGGCTGTTTTGGTAAACTATCAGAAGAAATAACCAGGCTGGGAACAGTGCTTCACGCCTGTGATCCCAGCACTTTGGGAAGCTAAGGTAGGTGGATCGCTTAGGCCCAGAAGTTTGAGACCAGCCTGGGCAACATGGTAAAACCTTGTCTTTACAAAAACTTAGCTGGGCATGGTAGTGTGTGTCTATAGACCCATTTAGTCGGGAGGCTGAGGTGGGAGGATCGTTTGAGCCCCCAGAGGGGTGGAGGCTGCAGTGAGCCATGATTGCACCACTGCACCCCAGGCTGGGCAGCAGAGCGAGACCATGTCTCAAAAGAAAAGAAATAACCAGTTTCCTTCAAACCCTGTTGTATGGGGGAATTGTTCTTGTCTTAGCTTAATTTTTGACTCACTGAAATGATTATGGTAAGACCTCATTATATACAAAATAGCATACTTTGATGCTCCATCAGCTGACGGAGACACTCTTTAGATGAAAAAATCAAGATAGTATAATCTCATAATCATGTGCCTTTTACCTCCAAAGTCTCATAACCATGTGCCTTTTACCTCACTGAAGAGTGGCATTTGAAAAGTGGTATAGAAAACTTACAGGAAAAATGTAAAAATGAAGCATTTTCTCAAGTATAAAAGTTAAGGATAAGCCCTGCGTGTGTGTGTACATATAGGTTTAACATTTCAAATCTTTTTTCTTTTTATTTCCTCAGTCTGTTCATTACCAACAGAGGTAAGTCCTTTATTTATTTATTTATTTTTTACCTTATGTATTTGAAGTTATTCTTGGTTTTAAAGCTACCTTGAGAACTTTTTTTTATTTTTCATTTTTGATTATTTGATAGTAAAGCTTTAACCTTTTCTAGAGAACTTTGGTTTAGAATAATTTTATGGTCTTATAAATTATTTTCTAAATTTAGACCTTAAATCATACATGTGCATCTTTTGCACATGGCTGTGCATTTTGGATTTTTGCATAGGATTTATGAATAGTCAGCTCATAAAATAAGAGTAACCTTAATGCCAAAATCTACACGAATGAGCAGAGGAAAGAAAGAGCAAATAAATTGTGTGTAAGACTTTCTAAGTCAGGCTCTGTGAGCAAGTCATGAAAATGAGGCACTTATGTGCTCAAAGCAAGAAATAGAGGGAGAAGAAATAAACTGATTCCGTGGAGAGGTACCTAATCCTTCTTAATATCTAATTTCTTACGGGACATATTCTGGTTGAATACAGATTTCCTGTGGATAAGAAGTCAGATGGGAGTGGTTTGTTTTATTCTTTGTATTAACAAGCATAGGGAGTGATTTTTAATTACAACATATTGTTTGACTGAAAATGTTTTGTTGTGACTCAGTTCTTTTTTTTTCTCCTAGTACTGTGAATATATGCCTGATGTTGCTAAATGTAGACAATGGTTAGAGAAGAATTTTCCAAATGAATTTGCAAAACTTACTGTAGGTATGAAAAATTTTTTTCTTGCATTAAATTTCTGTACCT
Organism: Macaca thibetana thibetana; assembly: GCF_024542745.1. NCBI lineage: Eukaryota > Metazoa > Chordata > Mammalia > Primates > Cercopithecidae > Macaca > Macaca thibetana. The sequence continues at coordinate 119,120,033 of NC_065588.1, forward strand.
GAGACAAATGCATGTATGGCATTATTCTAAAGATACGAAAGTCCTCCTTTAGTAGGATATTACAGAATTAACATTTATCTCTGTTAGCTGTTTAAGTTCTCTCTGAGATAGGATAGGTCTGAATATCAACTTTCTTATATAAAAAAAGTAAATGGGCCGAGTGCAGTGGCTCACATCTATAATCCCAGCACTTTGGGAGGCTGAAGCAGGCGGATAACAAGGTCAGGAGATGGAGATCATCTTGGCTAACACGGTGAAACGCCGCCTCTACTAAAAATACCAAAAAAAAAAAAAAAATTAGCCAGGCGTGGTGGTGGGCGCCTGTAGTCCCAGCTACTCGGGAGGCTGAGGCAGGAGAATGGTGTGAATCCAGGAGGTGGAGCTTGCAGTGAGCCAAGATCGTGCCACTGCACTCCAGCCCAGCCTGGGCGACAGAGTGAGACTCCTTCTCAAGCAAACAAACAAAAAGTAAGTGATTGGGTGGGCACAGTGCCTCACGCCTGTAATCCCAGCACTTTGGGAGGCTGAGGTGGGCGGATCACCTGAGGTCGGGAGTTCAAGACCAGCCTGATCAACATGGAGAAACCCTATTTCCACTAAAAGTGCAAAATTAGCCCAGCATAGTGGTGCATGCCTGTAATCCCAGCTACTCGGGAGGCTGAGGCAGAAGAATTGCTGGAACTCAGGAGGCAGAGGTTGCAGTGAGCCAAGATGGCACCATTGCACTCCAGCCTGGGCAACAAGAGCAAAACTCTGTCTCAAAAAAACAAAATTAAAAAAAGTAAATGATTTAGGGGCAAATATATATTGATTTTATTGTAAGCATACTATGTGCTACACACTGTTTCAGATTCTGAGGATAAGCCAGTAAATAAAAAGATTTCCTACTCTTGTGGCAATTACATTCTAGAAAGGGAGACAGATTAAATAAGCAAAACATATAGTATATAGACAGTAATAAGCAGGAAACGGGGAGATGAGAATTGGTGGGAAGGAATTTGAAATATTAGGTAGTACCCAGGGAAGATTTTGCTGAAAAGGTGGCAGTTGATTTTTTGGGAACTGAGGGAATGAGTCATTTGGGTATCTGGCAGAACATTCCTAGGCGGAGGACACAGCCTGAGGAGAGGCCCTGAGCAGAAGCTCTGCTAGTATATTCAGGAAACAACAAGTAAGCCTTTGTGTCTGGAGCTTATTGAAGGACCGGAGAAGAGTTTGATACGAAGTCAGAGTAGACCACACCAGGTTGGGCAGTGTGGGCCATTTTGGCTTTTGCTCTTAGTTAGATGAGGAGCTCTTGGAGGAGTTTAAACAGAAGAGTGATAAGGTCTGACTTGTTTCAGCAGTATCACTTAGGCTGCTCTGCTAAGAATAAACCAAAGAGGCCGGGAGTGGTGGCTCACACCTGTAATTGCAGCACTTTGGGAGGCTGAGGCAGGTGAATCGTTTGAGTCCAGGAGTTCGAGACCAGCCTGAGCAACATGGTAAAGCCCTGTCTCTACAAAAAACGCAAAATTATCTGGGCATGGTGGCACATGAGCCTATAGCCTCAGCTACTCGAGAGGCTGAGGCAGGAGGATTACTTGATCCCAGCAGATTGAGGCACCCCAGCCTGAGCAACAGAGCGAGACCCTGTCTCAAAAAAACAAACAAAAATGTCAAAAGAGGGTCATAGGCAGAAAAGCAGGGGGAGACCAGACAGGAGGCTGTTGTGATGACTGAGGTCAGAATGGTAGTGGTGAGGTGGTGAAAAGTGGTCAGATAGGAGTATATTTTGAAGGTAGAACTGACAGGATTTTCTGATTTGTTGGGCGTAGTGTGAATAAAAGGGACATCTAGGGTTTTGGTTTAAGCAACTAGAAAAATGGAGTTGCTGGCCGGGCATGGTGGTTCACGCGTGTAATCCCAGCATTTTGGGAGGCCGAGGTGGGTGGATCACAAGGTCAGGAGATCAAGACCATCCTGGCTAACATGGTGAAACCCTGTCGCTACTAAAAATACAAAAAATTAGCTGGCCATGGTGGTGGGCGTCTGTAGTCCCAGCTACTTTGGGAGGCTGAGGCGGGAGAATGGCATGAACCTGGGAGGCGGAGCTTGCAGTGAGCTGAGATCCGGCCACGGCACTCCAGCCTGGGCGACAGAGCGAGACTCCGTCTCAAAAAAAAAAAAAAAAAAAAAAAAAAAAAAAATAGAGTTGCCATTGCCGGAGGTGGGAAGACTGTGGAGGAACAGAATTCCTCAGTTTGCTCATATTGATGGCTTCTCTTGCAAGATTGGTAAAAATGAAGGCAGTAGCAGGAAGAAGAGAAAGCCTGGTCTGGGAACAGGCCTGCCCAGAGACACCCAGTGCTGCCCCACTCATTGCTCCTTGACTTTCAGGTGATTTCTCTGACACACAAATCCCTAACTTGATAAGTCTCTTTTGGCTGGTAGCTACTTAATCACTGTCAGTGGTTGAATAAAAACCCTCAAGTCTGGTTTTATATTCAGTCTACATGGTTGGCCCTGAACAGGGCCTTACTGGGATAGGATCATGTCTGAGCGGGTGAGGAGCTGTTCTCCAGATGGTAACAAAATTAGTAAGTTTAGATGCTAGAGCACTCCTGCAGAGCCCAAGTGTTTTGTGCTCCCTTCTTGTGGCTAAAAATTTTAGCCCTCACATATCACAAGACTGGGTTTTCTCTTCTGTTACCATACACTTACCATAATGACTTTAGAACTAGACTTGAATAGGAATCTAGCAGTGTAATCCATTGCTTTACAAATGTCATGCTCAGCTGTTGGTAAGATGCCTTATTTGTATATGAGGTTGCTCAAAGGTGATTTCTTTTTTTTAACAGTGTGAGATGATGTTCATGCTTTTGTATTTCATTTTTATATCTAGAAAATTCACCCAAACAAGAAGCTGGAATTAGTGAGGGTCAAGGAACAGCAGGGGAAGAAGAGGAAAAGAAAAAACAGAAGAGAGGTAAGACCTAAATTCATATCTTGATTTGTACAGTCATACCGTCACTACGATAGAAGACGTAAGTAATTAAAAGGGTTCCCAAAGCTAGGCGCAATGGTGGGTGCCTATAGTCCCAGCTTCTTAGGGAGCTGAGGCAGGAGGATCACTTAAGCCCAAGAGTTCAAGGCTGTAGTGTGTAATGATCGTTCCTCCAAATAGCCATGCACTCTATCCTGGGCAACATAGTGAGACCTCATCTCTTACAAAAAGGAGGAGGTTCCCGGTGTTAATACCATGTACCTGTTACTATAGTTCCCCATGTATATCATACAGAGGGGCACATACTAATAGTCTCAAGATCATGGTTGGATGTGGTATGATTTGGACTTTGTCAGTAAATTGGACCTAGGAAAACATGCTTATTTGCCCTGTTTGTATGTAAAAAACAGACAGCTAAAATTCCTGTGTATTCTATTTAAGTAGAGTGAGGACATTTATATAAAAGATGTTATCTTCTTATTACTTCTGATAGCTCAGTTGAAAACTTTGTTTTTTTTTGAGTCGGAGTCTCGCTCTGCCGCCCAGGCTGGAGTGCAGTGGCCGGATCTCAGCTCACTGCAAGCTCTGCCTCCCGGGTTCACGCCATTCTCCTGCCTCAGCCTCCCGAGTAGCTGGGACTACAGGCGCCCGCCACCTCGCCTGGCTAGTTTTTTGTATTTTTTAGTAGAGACGGGGTTTCACCGTGTTAGCCAGGATGGTCTCGATCTCCTGACCTCGTGATCCGCCCGTCTCGGCCTCCCAAAGTGCTGGGATTACAGGCTTGAGCCACCGCGCCCGGCGAAAACTTTGTTTTACAGCTGTTGCATATGCTTGACTCACTCCTTCTTCTCAGACCAACTCCTGATGCTGTGGATCCTGTACCTACCTGTTTGGTTTTCATTCATTATTCTCCCTATGACTGAAACTCACTTACAAATATTTTCAGGACTTTGTGTCTTAAAAAAAAAAACTCTCCCCAAAGCTCATGCCTTTCTTTGCCTTATCCCTCTCCTTTCCTTAGCCAGATTTCTTTACTAAGGCCAGACTCACTATCCCCCGTTCTGTTCTGTGGTTCACTCTTCACTCCTCAGTCCATCCTAACCTGACTTCCTGACCACTGCAGCTCCTCCGGTAAGGGTCAGCAGTGGCTTAGTCATTGCTAAATAATAAGCACATACGCACTCCCTCTTTGCTGAAACATTGTCACTCCTTAGTTTCTGTTCCTTCCTAGCTCTCCTATCACTCCTCCTTAGTCTTCTGTGTGGACTTCTGTTCCTTCTGTCCTTTAAAAGTCAGTGTTTTTCAGGATTCTGTCCTAGGCCCACTTCTCATTCTGCATGTTCTTGTTGGATGATTCTATCACATTCCTAACTTCCGCTGCCCACTATACACTTAAAATTCCCAAATCTGTATCTCTGAATCTGGCCTGTGTCTCTAGCCTAGAAGTGTGCTTGATCCCAGAAGCACCTCAAACACTGCACTTTGGAAATTAAGCTTGCTGAGTCTCAAGTCCCAAATTGATTCTTTTCTTCTTCTCCGTTTTGGTTAGTGACCATACAATTTATTCAGTCATCTAAACCAGAGCCCTGAGAACCATCTTACTTTCTCTCTCTCCCTTCACTCAGTTCGAGCTTCTGTTCTTTCTCCTCCCTCCTCTCCTGCCTGTGGCCTAGTGGCTATTACTGTTGGCACTGCTTTACTTTCCATTTTTTGCCTGAGCTAATGCAGGAACCTCTGTAGGGGCCTTTCTATCAGTCTTACTCTTCACAGATCCACCGAAACACAGATCCAGTGGCTGCTATGTATGTAATCTTTTGCTTTTCTGACTTCATGTGCTACATATTCATAAGCATCCTTCAATCAAGTGAAGAAGTGAAGTTCCCAAATATAATGCCTTTTCTTTTTTTTTTTTTTTTTTTTTTTTTTGAGACGGAGTCTCACTCTGTCGCCCAGGCTGGAGTGCAGTGGCGCTATCTCGGCTCACTGCAAGCTCCGCCTCCCGGGTTTACGCCATTCTCCTGCCTCAGCCTCCCGAGTAGCTGGGACTACAGGCGCCCGCCACCACGCCCGGCTAATTTTTTTGTATTTTTAGTAGAGACGGGGTTTCATTGTGTTAGCCAGGATGGTCTCGATCTCCTGACCTCGTGATCCGCCCGTCTCGGCCTCCCAAAGTGCTGGGATTACAGGCTTGAGCCACCGCGCCTGGCCTATAATGCCTTTTCTTATCTCTGTACTTGTTCCCTTTCCCTGGAATGTCCTTTCTTATGCCTCTCCAACCTTTTTGCTTTTACCTGGACCTTTCCTTATTCTTCAAAACTCCACCTAGATGTTACTTCCTCTCGGAAACTTTCTGTGTCCTCTGGAAGCAGACTAACTTGTTGCTCTGCAAAGCTATCATAAAGTCTTATTCATGGATCCTATTATTGTATATATCAGGTTGCTGTAATTTTTTTTTTACTCTCTTCATTAGACTGTGAGTCCCTGGAGGGCAGGGGCTATGGTCTGTTCATCTTTGTATCCTCAGCCCTTAGCCCAGTGCTGGGCACATAGTAGGTACTTAATACGTGTTTATTGAATGAATACCTGGATGTGTTTAGTAATTTTGTATTAGAGAAAAAGAAAGTTAAACCTTTTGAAAATTAATAAATTTAAAGACAGTATTCTCTTATTATGTCAAAAACAAAACAACTAATGCTAAGCTCTTTCTTAATAAATAAAGGTGGAAGGGGTCAAATAAAACAGAAAAAGAAGACCGTACCACAAAAGGTTACTATAGCCAAAATTCCCAGAGCAAAGAAGAAATATGTGACAAGAGTGTGTGGCCTTGCAACTTTTGGTGAGTTCAGGGTTAAGTATATTTAAAATGTGTGAACTATTTTCTCTCTCTGTCTCCCTCTATCTCTCTCTCACATACCATGAAAACTTCACAGGTCTGTTTTTTGCTAAGAAGATAAATTTTGCATTTCTAATTACACCTTCAAAATCAAATTTTAGAGAAATGTCAAAAATCTTCTATAGAGGGTACTTTTTACTTTCTGGAATTCCTGCTTGGGCACATTTTATGTGGATGAGGAGGGCTGGGGAAGATTTTGTTTGAAACCAGCCAGTGCTGCTCCTCTGTCCTCTGCAGGCATGGTGGCAGAAGGTTGCAAAATGGCTCATCCCCTCTGGGAATGACAGCAGAGGGTGAGAAAGGTGGCAGAACATCCTACTTTAGAACCCCTCAGTTCCTGGAAGCCTTGAATGAGTAGTGAAACTGGGTGAAAATCTAAACCATGATCCCTCTGTAAGACAACACAGATTGAAAAACAATCAATAGTCCGGTCTGAGTACGATGGTGTTTACAACTAAATGATCACAACCACTTACAGATTTCTTTCTTCCTTCTTTACTCCCACTGCTTCACTTGACCAGCCTTAAAAAGAAAAAAGAGGCTGGGCGTGATGGCTCATGCTTGTTATAATCCCAACAGTTTGGGAGGCTGACATGGGTGGATCACCTGAGGTCAGGAGTTTGAGACCAGCCTGGCCAACTTGGTGAAACCCTGTCTCTACTAAAAATACAAAAATTAGCCAGGCATGGTGGCACATGCCTGTAATCCCAGCTGTTCAGGAGGCTGAGTCAGGAGAATCGCTTGAATCCGGGAGACGGATGTTGCAGTGAGCCAAGATCGAGCCACTGCACTCCAGTCTGGGCAACAGAGCAAGACTCCATCTCAAAAAAAAAAAAAAGCGCCGGGCGCAGTGGCTCATGCGTGTAATCCCAGCACTTTGGGAGGCGGAGGCTGGCGGATCACGAGGTCAGGAGATTGAGACCATCCTGGCTAACACAGTGAAACCCCGTCTCTACTAAAAATACAAAAAAGTTAGCTGTGCGTGGCAGCGTGCGCCTCTTGTCCCAGCTGCTGGGGAGGCTGAGGCAGGAGAATGGCGTGAACCTGGGAGGCGGAGCATGCAGTGAGCCGAGATTTTGCGCCACTGCACTCTAGCCTGGGTGACAGCAAGGACTCCATCTCAAAAATAAAATAAAATAAAGTGTCCCTGGATTTATTTTGGTCTTACATGAGTTAGGGGTAGTATAGATGATTCTGTTTTTATATATTGAGCCTTTATTTGACCTTGAAAGTGTAAACTGCATTGTTAAGATCTCTGTGATAGTTTGTATTGTTCTGAAAGGAATATAAAACCCATTAACGATCTGTTTTATGAATTTAAAATGTAGATTAAATTTCAAAATGGAAAACATCTTTGCACAATTCCAATTACAGTTCTTGCTCTTTTTTTAAAAAAATAGAAATTGATCTTAAAGAAGCACAAAGATTTTTTGCTCAAAAATTCTCCTGTGGTGCCTCAGTAACAGGGGAGGATGAAATTATCATTCAGGGAGACTTTACAGATGACATAATTGACGTCATTCAGGAAAAATGGCCAGAGGTGAGTACATGGAACACATACATCGCTAGAAGTAAGTTTTTAAAGCAAGTTGCTTCCATTTTTTCTTAATTGCAAGCACAACTCACGAGATATAATTATTTGTGTTTTATAGGTAGATGATGACAGCATCGAAGATCTTGGAGAAGTAAAGAAGTGAATTTGAAAATTCGTCTATATTTAATGGCCTGAACTGAGAAGTTGATATGGCCAAAGGGAGAGAGGCCTTTTAAAAAATATATATATATATATTTATTCTACAGTAAAACTGTAGACTGCCCTCGTCCTTGGCATTTTCACTGTTCTGTACAAGGCTGCTTGTTTTTTTATTGCCAAAGTCAAATAAACGGGAGACTGTCATGCTCATGCATGAATAGAATTTAGTCAAATAAAAAATTTTGGTCATTTGGTACTGACTTTCTCTTTCTCTGTCTCTTTTTTTTTTTTTTTAAAGACAGAGTCTCGCACTGTTGCCTGGGCTGGAATGCAGTGGTGTGATCTCGGGTCACTGCAACCTCCGCCTCCCGGGTTCAAGTGATTCTCCTGCCTCAGCCTCCCGAGTAGGTGGGATTACAGGTGCCCGCCATCACGCCCAACTAATTTTTGTAGTTTTAGTAGAGACAGGGTTTCACCATGTTGGCCAGGCTGGTCTCGAACTCCTGCCCTCGTGATTGGCCCACCTCGGCCTCCCAAAGTGCTGGTATTACAGACGTGAGCCACCATGCCTAGCCTGAGTTTCTCTTTCTCTCTTTTTAACTTTATTTTTTGAAAAACCCAGTAGACTTTTTGTGGGGAGCATTTTTGTTGTTTTACTGATCTAAAGCTGAGTGATTTTTTTAAAAGAATTTGGATTTGGCTTCCTCACCAGTAATATGTCTCCTTGCTTCTTTGATGTGATAGTTTTGAGATGGGTGAGAATCTAATAGATTTGTGGTTGAAGTTGAATTTGCTTTGTTGTTGGGAAGTCCACCCTATGGACACAATAACATACTGTTGGTAGGAGTTGTTCGAGCTATTCTGGAGATTATTTGGTAAAGTATACTAAAAGCCTTAAACCATGTATGTGCACTGTTTGAACCAGTAAGCCACTTCTTTGACATTAGAAGACAGAAGAAATAATCAGCCTTGCATAAAACTTACAGATGAAAGTATTCATCACAATATTATTTATAATGAAAAATTGCAAATGTTATAAATGAACAATTGGAAAATGGTTAAAGAAGTGATGGTGCATTGTGTGGTAGAATATTATGCATATGTTTAAAGAATCATATTTTCTAAGATTATTTGGAAACATGTTTGGTAATGTCAAGTGGAGTACCCCAGAAACATTTTAGACATTTATCATCATCATTGTTCTGAGTGGAAGGCCGTTCGGAGAGGCTAGAGGCTCTTATTCTGGCTATAAATTATGTGAGTAAAATTCTGCTAACCATTAAAAATACTGTACACCCATCCTCAATATATAGTCCTGGAAATAGCAATTGAAACATGTCTTCTCACAAGAGAAAATGACAGTTTTAATGATGCATTAGATGAATTTAAACTTTAAGTCAGGTGCTGCAAATTGGAAAGAGGACTTGGGGTGTTTTAAATTGCTGTGGACACTTAAACTTAGAACCCATGGAACCCTTGTTTATTGCCATGCAAATTACAATCTTGAATGAGTGTTTTTTAAAAAATAAAGTATTAGAAAAATGTGTAATAAAGATGTAAAATTAAAAAATGGAATTCTGCATTAACTGTGGATTTTACTAAATAGAATTACCGGTGAAACTAATCTATCCATCGAGACTATCTGGTATGTATTACGTATGTAGTCTGTTGGTGCTGAAAGATGTCTGTGTGCCTGTATCAACATGTGACTTCATGTAAAGTTTCTTCATGTTCACAGTTCTTAGCAAATGCAGTTTCAATCCATAGATAGCCAGCAGTGGATGTTACTACAGGAAAATGCAGGATTAAAATTGTCCTTGTGTATAACATGTGTGAATCATTTTTTTAAACTGAAATTTAAAATGTAACATAGTCTAATCTCTGATTAAAATGTACTAATAGGGCCAAGCTGCTTTGTTGCACGGCTGTAATCCCAGCCGAGGTGAGAGGATCACTTGAGCCCAGGAGTTCAAGACTAGCCTGGGCAATGTGGCAAGACCCTGTCCCTACAAAAAATATGAAAATTAGCCAGGTGTGGTGGTGGGTGCCTGCAGTCCCAGCTACTTGGGAGGCTGAGGGGAGAGGATCACTTGAGCCTGGGAGGTTGAGGCTGCAGTGAACCAAGATCATGACACTGCACTCCAGCCTGGGCAACAGTGAAACCTGGTCTCAAAAAAAAAAAAAGTACTAATAGTTCAAAAATTGACTTTACACATTCTCACAGTCTACCATTTTTAGTAAAAAACATGAAGCTTTAAGCAGCCTTATAAGAGATTTCCCATGATTAAGCTGGCAACTCTTAGTGCAGATACTTTTTGTATATAGTTTTGATAAGTAATATTCATTTTTAAAAACATGACAATGATGTTAAACTTTTTATTATTACATAAAAGTCAGTCTGTGGTAGCTTTCTCACTCTTAGTTTAAAAGTTGATAAATTACTGTTTTAAAGGTGAATTTTACCTTTTAGTTCCCTGTTCTCATTATTTACTAAATTCCTTTATTTAGGAAATCAAATAGGGAGACTGGGAAAAGTTCATTGGGAACTTCAGTTTGGATTAGACTGTGAGTATAAAATCAGATGCAGTGTCATTCATGTAGCTTTCACCTCTGTCATTTTTTTAAAGTTATGTATTATTTTTAAATTTTTTTGTTTGTTTTAAAGAAAACCTTTGGGGAGCGAAGGTAAAATGATTGAGATTTTTAATTTGTACCTAGTCATCATAATCCTTTTACCATACTCAGTTACTATTTATGAACCATAATCAAAATGAGCCTAATTTCTTACTAGTCTAGATACACAATTGTATTCATTTTTGAGATTAGGTCTCGCTCTGTTGCCCCGGCTGGAATGCAGTGGTGTGATCACAGCTCACTGCAGCCTTGACCTCCCAGGCTCAAGTGATCCTCCCACTTCAGCTTTTGGAGTAGCTGAGACTGAAGGCACATACCACCATGCCCGGCTAATGTTAATTTTTTTTTTTTTTTTTTTTTTTGAGACGGAGTCTCGCTCTGTCGCCCAGGCTGGAGTGCAGTGGCGCGATCGCCGCTCACTGCAAGCCCCGCCACCTCCCGGGTTCATGCCATTCTCCTGCCTCAGCCTCCCTAGAAGCTGGGACTACAGGTGCCCGCCACCACACCTGGCTAATTTTTTTGTATTTTTAGTAGAGACGGGGTTTCACCGTTTTCGCCAGGGTAGTCTCTATCTCCTGATCTCATGATCCGCCTGCCTTGGCCTCCCAAAGTGCTGGGATTACAGGCGTGAGCCACCACGCTTAGCCAAAAATACCAAGTCTTACAATGGTGAAACCTAAGAAACATGAATTAAAACGCTCCTGACTTCAAAAATTGACATTCAACCCACATTCCTTTACATCTCATCACCACCAACTTACTGCAGTCATCTACTGCTAGGCTGTTTTTAGCAACTACTCAGAATTTGCTTTGTTTATTTATTGGCATTTCTGTGATGATCAGGGAAGTAGACCACCTTTTTGTGTTTATTGGCTATTTGGTTTTGGGTTCTGGTGGTGGTGGTGAGGTTTTTTTGTTTGTTTTTTGTGTTTTGGGGTTTTTTTTGAGACGGAGTCTCCCTCTATTGCCCAGACTGGAGTGGTGTGGCGCAATATTGGCTCACTGCAACCTCCGCCTCCTGGGTTCAAGCGATTCTCCTGCCTCAGCCTCCCGGGTAGCTGGGACTACAGGCACGCACCACCACACCTGGCTAGTTTTTTTTTTTTTTTTTTTTTTTTTTTTTTTTGTATTTTTAATAGTGACGGTTTTGCCATATTAACCAGGCTGGTCTTGAACTCCCGATCTCATGGTCCGCCCTCCTCAGCCTCTCCGTGCTGGGATTACAGGCATGAGCCACTACGCCTGGCTTTGTTTTTGTTTTTTGAGTCAGGGTCTCACTGTCGGTCAGGCTGGAATGCAGTGGCATGATCACAGCTCATTGGAGCCTCCATCTCCTAGCTCAAGTGATCCTCCTGTCTCAGCCTCCTGAGTAGCTGAGACCAGAAGAGTGCACCACCATGCCCAGTTAACTTTAAAAAAAAATTTATGCCAGGCAAGGTGCCTCATGCCTGTAATCCCAGCACTTTGGGAGGCCAAGGCAGGTGGATCACCTGAGGTCAGGAGTTCGAGACCAGCCTGACCAACATGGAGAAACCCCGTCTCTACTAAAAATACAAAATTAGCCAGCCGTGGTGGTGCATGCCTGTAATCCCAGCCACTCGGGAGACTGAGGCAGGAGAATCGCCTGAACCTGGGAGATGGAAGTTGCAGTGAGCTGAGATCAAGCCATTGGACTCCAGCATGGGCAACAAGAGTGAAACTCTGGGGAAAAAAAAAAAATTATTTTTTGGCCAGGTGCAGTAGCTCATGCCTGTAATCCCAGCACTTTGGGAGGCCGAAGTGGGTGGATCAACTGAGGTCAGGATTTCACAACCAGCCTGGCTAATGTGGTGAAACCTATCTCTACTAAAAATACAAAAAAACTGGCATGGTGGTGGGCACCTATAATCCCAGCTACTTGGGAGGCTGAGGCAGGAGATTTGCTTGAGGCTGGAGGCAGAGGTTGCAGTGAGCCCAGATTGTGCCATTGCACTCCAGCCCGGGCGACAAGGGCGAAGGAAAAAAAAAATTGTTTTTTAGAGACGGGTGAACTCCTGAGCTGAAGAGATCCTCCCACATTGGCCTCCCAAAGTGCTGAGATTACAGGCCACTGCGCCCAGCTTTCTTGATTTTAAATTCTAAGACATTGTCTTGGTCTCCCAAACATGAGCCTGTCAGTAAAGCTTCAAAGTAAGAAATCTTAATTTTGTTTTTCCATTTTCAGATTGTCTTTTTTGAACACAAGGGCATGTTTTGCTATTTCATATTCAACCAAAAAGTAAAGTTGAAACCCTGTAAGACGGTACTTAGTAATTGTCTTGCTGTCTGATGAGTTAAGCATTCAGGGATGCGCAGCCAGGGCTGAAGTGTGATAAGCCTTATTTTTTCCTAGTCCCGTTCCCACGGGGATGAAGAGGTGACTATGGAAGGACAGGTGAAAAAGCTTAGATTCAACCCAGAATATCGTAGATTTTGTCAGGACAAAGTACCGTGGTTCTTCTCATTGCTTTTCAGGAGCCCCCCAAAATCAATTTCCCCCTCTTCATCTGTGATTCTTGGTTTAAAGTATCAAAGGTGCTAGGGTGGCTCGCAACTGTTATCTCCAAGGGCTGGGCTCTGCCTCCAGGCATTCGAGTGTCAGGTCCTGTTCTTGGAGCCAGCTACACAGGAGCGAGCACTGCCGAGCTCACGGTTATTAGGGTGAAGATGGAAGATAGGGGAGTGAGCAATTCAAATGTCATAAACCAGGGTGCTGGGGGCGGCGCAGCAGCCTTTATTAACTTCTTCATTCCCTGGGTAATGGTGAAGAGCCGGTTCTTCGAGGCCTTCCAGCGCTGGAGCCTCGGGCGTGGGCAAAAAGCGTCCATACTCAGCCTGAGCCACTTGGGAGACCCCAGTCTCTGAGGTGGAAGAACAGTGCCCATCAGCGCGGTGGGGCTGCAGCCGGGAAACCCTGGATGGGAGCCCCGAGCCCCGGCGAGCGCACGCCGCGTGGGCGCCAGGCAGGCGGTTGGGGTGCGGGGCGGGGGACGGCCGAGGGCGCGGGGCTCCGGGCTCGCCCCCGCCGCTCGGGGCAGGCGCGCCGATGGCGTTTCTAAGGTGACGCCGTCCACACCGGCCTTCTCCGGGGGCGGAGGAAACACCTATGAACCCTCCGGCGGCCTTCCTTGCCGGACGCCAGGTGAGCGGCGGTTCCGAGCGCGGCTGGGCGCCGCTGCAATGGTGCACATTGGTCGAAATCTACTGCTTCTCAAGAACCGTGTCTACTTAAAATGTGAAACAGGCCGGGCGCGGTGGCTCACGCCTGTAATCCCAGCACTTTGGGAGGCGGAGGCGGGCGGATCACGAGGTCAGGAGATCGAGACCATCCTGACTAACACGGTGAAACCCCGTCTCTACTAAAAATACAAAAAAAATTAGCCGGGCGTGGTGGCCTGTAGTCCCAGCTACTCGGGAGGCTGAGGCAGGAGAATGGCGTGAACCTGGGAGGCGGAGCTTGCAGTGAGCCGAGACCGCGCCACTGCACTCCAGCCTGGGTGACAGAGCGAGACTCCATCTCAAAAAAAAAAAAAAAAAAAAAAAAGTGAAACAATACATTGGACATAGAGGAAAACGGTGTCACCACCGTTTCCTTAACCCAATAACACCTTATTATTCAGCTCAGGTCACAGAGTAGCGCGTACCCGGTGCTTACTGTTTAAGGAGGACGACTGGCGTCTGGGGACCTGCTCTCCCATTTACCTCGCTGGGTGTCCTTAATTTACACAACCTGGCGAGTAAAGAAAGGAGCTCTCTCACAGCTCCACTGTACCAAAAAGTCTGGAAGTGGGCTTGCCCAAGGTTCGCGTCCATCAGTGTAAGACGACCTGCCTTTGTATACTCGGCTTACTGCCTGTTTTCCTGGAGTGGAATATGTGCTCCTTGCCTGGCGGGCTGTGGCCCAGCCACTGGCGCTCAATAAATTATGTTGAATGCATGAAAAAAGGGCTGGGCCAACACTGGAATTCAAGCCTTGGGACTTGAAATCCCTTGACTCCAAATTCCATTTTCCTTGTTAAGACTAGTAACTGTAATTTATTCATCATTCTTATTTATTTTTGAGACAGGATCTGGCTCTGTCCCCAGGGCTGGAGCGCAGCGACGCAATGTCGGCTCACTGCAGCCTCTGCTTCCCAGGTTCAAGCGATCCTCCCGCCTCAGCCTTACAAATAGCTGGGACTACAGGCGCCCACCACCATGCCGAGCTAATTTTTGTATTTTTAGTAGAGAGAGGGTTTCGCCATGTTGGCCAGGCTGGTCTCGAACTCCTGACCTCAGGTGATCTGCCCACCTCGGCTTCCCAAAGTGCTGAGATTACAGGTGTGAGCCACTGAGCCCCCCTCATTATTTTTGTTTATTTACAAATCTTATTTTTCAAAAAGCAGTAAGGGAGTACAAAGGGCCACTGGTGAACCTTTAATTACTGTCTTTAAGGTGGAACTCTATTAAAGTAACACTTTTAGTTCTTTATTTCATAGGTAGGGACCGCACCATGATTTGAAATGTGGTTTACAGTGTTAATGAGAGCTGATGTTTGTTAAGTGATTACTACGGGCCAGGCTTTGTGCTCAGTACTTTACAGAGTTTGTCTTGTTTAATCTTCGTCACTCCAAGATGTTAAAATGCCGTTGCTATCATTTTACAGGTGAGGAGACTAATGCTTAGAGAAGTTAAGTAACTTGCCCAAGGTTATGTAGCCACTAAGTGGCTAATTCTGGGATCACAATTTGGTCAGACCAACTTGTTAGACTTTCAAATGCTGTATACTTAAAAGGAATTATTGTATTAATAGATAATATTATTAGGTATAAAAATGGCATCATGGTTATATAGGAAATGTTCATTTTTAGAGATGCATTCTGAAGGATGTAAGGGTGAAGTGGTATTTTTTAATCAATAAAAGGAAAGTGAAGCAGCTGTAGTGAAATCTCAATAATGGTAGAACCTAGGTACTGAGTATATGGGAGTTTATCATACTATTGTCTTTGGGTATATGTGAAAAATTTCCTTACAGAATTTGGTTTTTAATTATGTATGTTGTATTTGGACCAGTTACAATATTAAATTGTCCTTAATAGATTGAATATGTATAGATGCCTTAGATGTTATAGTTTTCATGAATATTGAATACTGGAAGACTTAATTTTCTTTTTATAGACTAAAATTCCCATTCTTTAGTAAGAATCATTTACATTTAAACAGTAACTATTTCATGGTTTTGTTTTGTTTTGTTTTTGAGCTAGAGTTTCGCTCTTGTCGCCCAGGCTGGAGTGCAATGGCACGATCTCGGCTCACTGCACCCTCCGCCTCCAGGGTTCAAGCAATTCTCGTGCCTCAGCCTCTTGAGTAGCTGAGGTTACAGGCATGTGCCACCACACTGAGCTAATTTTTGTATTTTTAGTAAAGATGGGGTTTTGCCATGTTAGTCAGGCTCGTCTCAAACTCCTGACCTCAGGTGATCAACCCACCTTGACCTCCCAAAGTGCTGGGATTATAGGTGTGAGCCACCACACCTGGCCACTATTTCATGTTTAACCTGTACTTGGTTACTCAAATTGCTGGAGCAAGGTGGGAGATAATGTTATTGACTGGCAGAGAAAAGGGTTGTTGGCAAAGGGGAAGAAATGTGCAGAAATAGGTTTATTTGTTTACCCAGCGGGTTTTAGAAACAGTCCCACTTTTTAGGCATGGCACGTATGGCATGACAGAAAATTGTAGAGAGGCAGAGTGCATGGTAGGTTTTAACTTGAATATGTTTTAAGTATACATAATCTTTGCTGCCATGTTATTAACTTGAAACTTAATTGAACTACTTGGAGCTGGCAGCAAAAGAAGATATACTTATTTGGAAAATTGACTTTGGCTGATTTATTACTGATTTCATTCTATTTTGATGTGAAACCGCTTTCTATGTTTAGAACATCGGGTCAGAAGTTGAGATTTCCACTATTGAGAAACAACGGAAGGAGCTGCAGTTGCTCATTGGAGAATTAAAAGATCGAGATAAAGAGCTCAATGACATGGTTGCAGTGCACCAGCAACAGCTTCTTTCATGGGAAGAGGATCGGCAGAAAGTGTTGACATTGGAAGAACGTTGCAGCAAATTAGAAGGTCAGAAATACATTCAGTGACAACAGTTATGCACTCCTTTGTGCTATCACATTGATGGGCTCATGGGGAAGACAGAGAGGAAGTAAAGACTGCAACCCCTGCTGTCCTCAAGTTTAGGCTCATTGGAGACAGGAGGACTTTATGAACAGTGATAATGGGACAGACACATTCAAATAAAGTAGGATAAGCAAAGTATTTCAGCATAAAAAGGGGGCTGGATAGAGCTCCAGTTAACATGGGGTGAGCGCCATTGGTGAGGCTGAAGTTTTGAACGAGACTATGAATGAAGATGCCATATGACTAGCCATTCTCTTAAACTAAGCTGAAAGATTTTAAGCTTTTTGTATTGAACTTGATCTTAAGTTCCTAAAATGGTCATCTTTTAAAATCATAGCTGTCTGTCCAGGCACAGTAGCTCACACCTGTAATCCCAGCACTTTGGTAGATCATTTGAGCTCTGGAGCTGGAGACTAGCCCAGCCAACATGGTGAAACCCCACTTCTACTAAAAATACAAAAAATTAGCTGGGCGTGGTGGTGCACACCTGTAATCTCAACTACTCGGGAGGCAGAGGCACGAGAATCACTTGAACCCGGGAGGTGGAGGTTGCAGTGAGCCAAGATTGCGCCACTGCACTCCAGCCTGGGGGACAGAACCAGACCCTGTCTCTCTCTCTCTCTCTCTCTCTCTCTCTCTCTCTATGTATATATATATATATATAGCTGTCTCAAAAATGGTTGCAAAAGTTTATTTGATACCATATTTTAATTCTGTCATTCCTTCAGTGCTGCCCTAAATCTGAATGTTCCATTGACTCTAGATTGTTAGTAGAATGCATTAGAGGAGAAAACACTAGATCTGTGTAATAGAAAGATAACCTTTTTTTACTTAACATTACTCAAAGGATTCTGTAAATGTGGCAATCCAAATCTGTCATTTTTGGTGGGGCGCGGTGGCTCATGCCTTTAATCCCGGCACTTTGGGAGGCTGAGGCAGGCCGATCACTTGAGGTCAGGAGTTCGATACCAGCCCAGCCAACATGGTGTACCTTATCTCTACTAGAAATACAAAATTAGCAGGGCATGGTGGTGCACGCCTATAGTCCCAGCTACTCAGGAGGCTGAGGCAGGAGAATTGCTTGAATCTGGGAGGTGGAGGTTGCAGTGAGCTGAGATCGTGCCACTGCACTCCATCCTGGGCGACGGAGTAAGACTCTGTGTCAAAACAAAGAAAGAAACAAACAAAAAACCCAAATGTATTATTTTTTTTTGTTTCTTTGATGACCATCTGATTTTACTCTGACCACACCCACACGCGTATACACACACAGCATTTAACATGGTTGCTGATTAAATGCAGTATAACATCTTATGGCTCTTATATAAACATGTTAAAACAACAAAGATAACACATATAACATATATAACCCACATTATACGTAGCTATCAGTATTTTATTTTAAAATGAGCAAGATTTGAATAGGCACCTCATGGAAAGAGGAAAATTGAATGTCCAATAAATATATAAAAAGTTTCCTATTCTCATTAGTAATTAGGGAAATGCAAATAAAAACCAAATTGAGATACTATTTTACCTTTACTAGCCTGGCAGAAATTATCGGGTTTTGGTAAAGTATGACGCCAAGGGAAAGCTGAGACGCTGCTAGCGGGAGTCAGTTGTTACTGCTCGTGTGCAAAATCGTTTGGCAGTATCTGGTGAAGCTGAAGATGTGCATATCCTACAGCCCAGCAAAGCCACTTCTAGAATATTCTCACCCTATAATAGACACATGAATCACTTAAGGGGCTTGTTAAAATTTAGATTCTGATACAGTAGGTCTGGGGCCCAAGGATCTGCATTTCTAACAGGCATCCCAGGCGATGCCACTGCCGCTGCTGGTCCAGGGATCACATTTTGAGAAGCAAGGCTCTCGAGAAACTCTTGAAAATATGCACCCAGATGCATGTAAAAAGGCCTGGCGCTGTGGCTCACGTCTATAATCCCAGCACTTTGGGAGGCCAAGGCAGGCGAATCACCTGAGGTCAGGGGTTCGAGACCAACCCGGCCAACATGGCGAAACTCCGTCTCTACTAAAAATACAAAAATTAGCCAGGCATGGTGGCTCATGCCTGTAGTCCGGGCTACTCCGGAGGCTACGGCAGGAGAATTGCTTGAACCTGGGAGGCGGAGGTTGCAGTGAACTGAGATCACACCACTGCACTCCAGCCGGGGCTACAGAGCGAGACTCCATCTCAAAAAAAAAAAAAAAAGATGCGTGTCAAAGAATATTCAGAGCAGCATTGTTTATCATAGCTGCAAAGTAGAAATAACCCAAATGATCATCAATATTAGAAATAACCTTTGGTAGGCCGGGCGCGGTGGCTCATACCTGTAATCCCAGCACTTTGGGAGGCTGAGGTGGATGGATCACGAGGTCAGGAGATGGAGACCATCCTGGCTAATATGGTGAAACCCCGTCTCTACTAAAAATACAAAAAAATTAGCTGGACCTGGTGGCGCTCGCCTGTAGTCCCAGCTACTTGGGAGGTTGAGGCAGAAGAATCATTTGAACCCAGGAGGTGGAGGTTGCAGTGAGCCGAGATCATGCCATTGCACTCCAGCCTGGGCAATAGAGGGAGACTCTGTCTCACCAAAAAAAAAAAAAAAAAAAAAGAAAACAGAAAACAGAAATAAGCTTTGGTGTAATCGTTCAGTGGAATATTACCGGGCAATGTTAGTGCACAATCACAAGTTATACACAACTGAGCGAATCTCAGAATCATCATCTTAAGCAAAAAAAGCAAACAGAAGAATTCTCAGAATATGATTCCATTTTTATAT
Organism: Macaca thibetana thibetana; assembly: GCF_024542745.1. Taxonomy (NCBI): domain Eukaryota; kingdom Metazoa; phylum Chordata; class Mammalia; order Primates; family Cercopithecidae; genus Macaca; species Macaca thibetana. The sequence goes on from NC_065588.1 coordinate 119,139,209, forward strand.
GGTTCAAATTAAACTATCATTTTGCGGCATGTGGTCATTGGTAAAGCTGTAGCGAAAAGCTAGGAAGTGATTACTCGAAGATCAGTCTCATGGTTGGGAAAGTAGAAACTGGAGAGATGATGTTCAGGAAGTGACCTCCAGAGGCTTCCAGTTGCTCACAGTTCTGTTTCTTGATTAGGGGTGATAGTGTGCATTTCGTAAAAAAGGTTTTAAAAGAAGATTGTCTTTGTAAAAATTCTCTAGCACACTTTTACTTTTTAACCACCCATTTTGAAAATAATGCATTTTAAGCTGAAGGTCTGACTGCAAATTATTGATGAACTTTCCCTCAGGTGAACTACATAAAAGAACTGAAATAATCAGGTCACTCACGAAGAAGGTAAAATCTCTTGAATCCAACCAAATGGAATGCCAAACTGCTCTCCAAAAGACCCAACTACAGCTTCAGGAAATGGCTCAAAAGGCAACGCATTCTTCTCTTCTCTCTGAAGACCTTGAGGTTGGGATTATTTTCTGACAAACTTCACTAGTCCAAATTCCCTTTGTGTTTCAGTTATTGAAAAATTAGATTTGGCCACGTGCGGTGACTCACTCCTGTAATGCCGACACTTTGGGAGGCCGAGGTGGGCGGATCACCTGAGGTCGGGAGTTTGAGACCAGCCTGGCCAACGTGGAAAAACCCTCTCTCTACTAAAAATACAAAATTAGCTGGGCATGGTGGCGCGCGCCTGTAGTCCCAGCTACTCGGGAGGCTGAGGCAGGCGAATCGTTTGAACCCGGGAGGTGGAGGTTGCGGTGATCCGAGATCTCACCATTGCACTCCAGACCGGGCAACAAGAGGGAAACTCTGTCTCAAAAAAAAAAAAAAAAGAGAGAGAAGAAAAAAAAATTATATTTAAATGTTTCATTAAAAATACATGTGAGGCTGGGCACAGTGGCTCGGTGGCTTATGCCTGTTATCCCAGCCCTTTGTTTGGGAGGCTGAGGTGGGAGGATTGCTTCAGCCCAGGAACTCGAGACCATGCTTGGCAACATGGCAAATGCCTGTCTCTATGAAAAAATGGAAATACAAAAATGAGCTGGGTGTGGTGGTGTACTGCTGTGGTCCCAGCTACTTGGGAGGCTGAGGCAGGAGGATCACTTGAGCCCAGGAGGTCAAGGCTGCAGTGAGCTGTGATTGTGCCACTACACCCCAGCCTGGGTGACAAAACAACAACAACAAAAAGCACATGTAAGCCAAGCACAGTGGTGTGCGCCTGTAGTCCCAGCTTCTGGGGAGGCTGAGGCAGAAACATCGCTTGGGCCCAGGAGTTCAAGTCCAGCCTGGGCAACACAGTGAGACTTCATCTCGATAAAAAACAACAATCACAACAAACAACCAATGCAAAAATGCATACGTGTGTGTATGAAGGTATCTACACTCATCCACCCCTTGTAGTTCTGTGTTTATCCTACAGTTTTGGTTAGTTGCACAGCACTATCCTGTCTTAGAGATTGAGTGAGCTTCAGTACAACCCTTTGTAACTGTTATGCCATTTGGTTTAGTAGCATCTACCATTTAATCAACAATGGGTTATTTTAGAAAGCTTTCCTCAAAGATGAGAGGGTATCATCAAGTTTTGGTAGCTTCAATGATGTTTTCTAAATTATTGCGTCTTTTTATTTTTGAGACGGAGTTTCGCTCTTGTTGCCCAGGCTGGAGTGCAATGGCACAATCTCGGCTCACTGCAACCTCTGCCTCCTGGGTTCAAGCAATTCTCTTGCCTCACTCTCCCCAGTAGCTGGGATTACAGGCATGCACCAGCACGCCCAGCTAATTTTGTATTTTTAGTAGAGACGGAGTTTCTCCATGTTGGTCAGGCTGGTCTCAAACTCCCGATATCAGGTGATCCGCCTGCCTCGGCCTCCCAGAGTGTTGGGATTACAGATGTGAGCCACTGTGCCCAGCCAATTATTGTATCTTATAACGTTAGTGGCATATTGGGAATAAAACCTCTAAGACTTGTTTTTTGAGCCCGACACGGTGGCTGACACCTATAATCCCAGCACTTTGGGAGGCCGAGGTGGGCGGATCACTTGAGGTCCAAAGTCTGAGATCAGCCTGGCCAACATGGTGAAACCCCCTCTCTACTAAAAATTCAAAAATCAACCAGGTGTTTTGGCAGGCGCCTGTAGTCCCAGCTACTCAGGAGGCTGAGGTAGGAGAGTCACTTGAACCTGAGAGGCAGAGGTTGCAGTGAGCCGAGATCACACCACTCCACTCCATCCTGGGGGAAAGAGCGGGACTCTGTGTCAAAAAAAAAAAAAAGACAGATTTTTTTGGTTTTCTCTTCTAATTCGTCAGTCATCAGGTATTTTTTTAGTTCATGCTCATAAGAGACGCAGAAAGCCAGCTTGTTTATGTGTTACATCCTTCATCCCAGCTACTCCGGAGGCTGAGGCAGGAGAATCACTTGAACCCAGGAGGCGGAGGTTGCAGTGAGCCGAGATCATACCACCAGTGCACTCTAGCCTGGGCGACAGAGTGAGACTCCATCTCAAAAAAAAAAAAAAAAAAAGCCTGATGGTTATTTTTCTCAACTAGTAAATAGATTGTATACACAATAATTATATCAGATCTAGCACTATGTGTGTTTTTTTTAAATAACTGATGAGTAGGAATACCCCAGTATGAAGTTCTTTCGACAAAGAATATTTTTTAAATTCACAGAGTTCACTAATGCTACTTCGTTTCAACAAAGGAAATCTCTTACTAATACAGTTCTCATTCATTCATTTTCTTCCCTCTTCCCAACCCAAAATTACACATAAAAGATATTAGGAAATAGACATGTTTACAAGCATCATCAACATAATTCAGTAGGGCAAATACAAGTACTGAGAGGATGGTAGAATTAATAGAGAAATACATATTTGTATTCTTTTTTGATGACTGCTTTCTTAGCCCACTTTGTTACTAAAACAATGTGGGTTTTATTAGCCCACTTCATTACCAACTCTTTTTTTGTTACTAACAAGTCAAACAAGGAAAAAACAAAATGGAGAAATAAGCACAGACTATGGCTAGCGAGCGTAGTGAAAGCTTTAAAAGGACTCAAGCAGTATCATCTGTGTTGTTTTCTTGTAGGCTAGAAACGAAACTCTCAGCAACACGTTAGTGGAACTTTCTGCTCAGGTAGGACAGTTACAAGCTCGAGAACAAGCTCTCACGACAATGATAAAGCTAAAGGTAATCAAAAATAAGAATTCTTCCATTTGCCAGAGTGCTTGGTGGTTTCTATTCACATTCATTATCTTACCTAAGTCCCTAGCATCTCAGAAATGTAAAGCTACCAATGTTGCTCTTGTTTTTTAAAACGCCCAGTTAGAAATGAGGGAAACAAATTTAAAATGATGTTCCCAAGGCATGAAGAAAGGAGGCAGGACTCTGCTTCTGGTCTTCTGTCTCCAAGGCCCATTCCATGGGCTGGCAGGTCTGAATTAACTTATTTTCTCCCCGGGTATCCATTATTAGGTCTCATAGAGTTATTGGCAATTAGATTGCTTGATAATTTTTTTTAATGGAGAGAAAAACCATTTGCAATCGAGCAGTTGATATAGTCACTAACATGCAATATACAACGATACACAGTCTCCTGCTGTTATGCGCGTCTTTGACAATTGGTATTTAAGGGAACGATGTTGGTATAATGAAATGCTCACGCTAATAAAGATGTGATTTTTCTCAGCACATTGTTTTGAAGTGATTGGGGCAAGTGCTCTGAAAATTAAATAGAAAATATTAAAATCTACAGTCATATCTTTAGTTAAGTAGTAGCCAGTTTAGTGGCTTCAACAACCTCTCTGGTTTCCATCATAGCAAACTCTGGCAAAGCTGTAGGATGTGTGGAGGTGCTGGCAAGGCATTTCCCCACCATTAAAACAGTGGGTGCATTAGGAAGGGTGTGCTCCTGGAGGCCGGGTGCAGTGGCTCATGCCTATAATCCCAGCACTTTGGGAGGCCGAGGCGGGTGGATTCCTTGAGGTTAGGAGTTTGAGACCAGCCTGGCCAACATGGTGAAACCCCTGTCTTTACTAAAAATACAAAAAAGTTAGCCGGGCATGGTGGCATGCCTGTAATCTCAGCTACTCTGGAGGCTGGAGTATGAGGATCCCTGGAAGCTGGGAGGTAGACGTTGCAGTGAGCCGAGATTGCACCACTGCACTCCAGCTTGGGTGACACAGTGAGACTCTGTCTCAAAAAAAGAAAAAAAAAAAAAGAAGGCCAGGGACGGTGGCTCACATCTGTAATCCCAGCACTTTGGGAGGCTGAGCCAGGCGGATCATAAAACCAAGAGATCGAGACCATCCTGGCTAACATGGTGAAACCCTGTCTCTATTTAAAAAAATACAAAAATTAGCTGGGCGTAGTGCCACACCCCTGTAGTCCCAGCTACTTGGGAGGCTGAGGCAGGAGAATTGCCTGAACCCAGGAGGCGGAGGTTGCAGTAAGCTGAGATCACACCACTGCACTCCAGCCTGATGACAGAGCGAGACTTCATCCGAAAAAAAAGGCTGTGTTCCTAGACTGAGAGATTTTATCTGATGAAAATGGTTTCCTTAGAAGCAGATGCCCTCCAGGACATCCTTATCAAAGGAGTAAGTAGGAGTCCAGGTTTCAGGCTGAAAGGGATTGACTGTTGTGGGTCTCTCCTAGTGTTAACTGAACTGTGTTCTTGTACTTATTAGAACTGTTATTTTTTGCTACTGGCCTGGTCGCAAAGTTCCATGGGTTTTTGCATGACCTGCCCCAACCCTTTTATTCTGTAAGTCCTAGTGCGAGATGTGCAGACAATGTGATTTTTCAGGCGTGCATTTACGATGCTGTAGCAGAAACACTTAGACTTCAGTCGGGTAAAACCTCTTAATAACAGTTATTCCAGGTGAGTGGGGGAGGGATAGAACTTTTACTTATTTTTATACTTTTAGGTGTTGTTTGAGTTGCTTTTCAAGGAGCAGATACCTTTTTTGGTAACTAAAACTGCCTCAACAATTAAATTCTAATTTGGTAGGTTTGGAATGATGTTGTTGTGGAGTCTGTCATTTTAACAAGCTGGAAAATGGGAGGGAATGGTGAGCCGTTAGACCGACCTATATAATCCAGAGGATGAGTTTCCCATCCAGGGGCCACCTACCCTCTTGTTACTATTATAGTTTCTTAGGTAATGGAATGGTCTGACTGTAACTTTCTGAGAGAGAGTAAGGGGTAGTGGTTCAGTATATAGTGTCTGAGGCAGCCAGCTAGGTTCAAATGGTGGCTCCACCACTAACTAGCTGTGTAACCAGGGGCAAGGAACATGGCCTTTCTGTTGACTCGTCTGTCACTTGGCAAGAGCAACAGTACCTCCTCATAGAGTTACTGTAAAGATTAAATGAGTTAATATGCGAAAAGTGCTTAGAATGGAACCTGGCACACAGTCGGATCTTAGTATTATCTTTTCTTTTTGGTTAATTGGAATTTAAGAATGTAGAATAACCGTTTTCAAATTTGGTTTTTAGGACAAAGATATTATTGAGGCAGTCAATCACATTGCAGACTGTTCGGGTAAATTTAAATTGCTAGAGCATGCCCTACGTGACGCCAAGATGGCGGAGACTTGTATTGTGAAAGAAAAGCAAGATTATAAGCAGAAATTGAAGGCACTTAAGATTGAAGTCAGTAAACTAAAAGGTAAGGAAGAGACCTACATTTAAGATATGAGTGTATTATCTTGGTAATGTATTTCTTCATTTGGGTTCACTTAATCTTATGCTTGCGAGTAGATCAATTCCCGGCCTTAGGCCCTAATGTGAATTTCATTTATATAGGATTATGCTGCAATTTGTGTCTTATAAGATAAATAACAGAGTTGGGGAAAACTGCAGAATGTATCGTATTTTAAAGTAATCCTGCCTTAGTTGAGGTGGCTGTACCATTAGCTATTGCTGATACCTGCTTTGTGGCAGACAACATCAGTATCTCAGTGGCAGGCAGTCCCAGCATGTATTAAACCCACGTGTCTAGAGGTAAATGGGAGGTGACGGATTACGATTGGGCCTCACTGAGCTTCCCATCTGGGCAGTTCTGCCTCACACGTTTCATCTTCTCCTTGCTAGCAGGCTAGCCTGGGCATTTCTTCCCATGATGAGGGCAGAAACTTCTGATTCGGATATTAGGAATTTTTATTTTTGCCAATTTATTTATTTATTTTCGATAGAGTCTCACTCTGTCACCCAGGCTGGAGTGCAGTAGCACGATCTTGGTTCACCAAAGCCTCCACCTCCCAAGTTCAAGCTATTCCCCTGTCTCAGCTTCCCAAGTAGCTGGGATTACAGGCGCCCACCACCATGCCTGGCTAATTTTTGGATGTTTAGTAGAGACAGAGTTTTGCCGTGTTGGCCAGGCTAGTCTGGAACTCCTGACTTCAGGCGATCCCTCTGCCTTGGCCTCCCAAAGTGCTGGGATTTACAAGCGTGAACCAACGCACCCAGCCAATCTTTGTTGATTTAACTTAAAAGATTCAGCATTTGAAAATGTTGTCCTTATGATGCCCTGACCTATGGTTAGCCATAGGTCTCATCTCCATTTGTAGCTTCAGCTAAAACCATAATCATATTATCATCCCCTTGGCAGCAGGAACAGACTCTGCTTCTCTTTTTCAGTGTACTGTTAATAGCGCAGCACCAGGGCTACACTCTAGGTATTTGGTATTTATTGAATGTTTATATATACCGAGGTAAAATATACAAGTAGAAAGAAGTCTGTTCTGTCAATATTTATATATTATAAACATTTTATAAATTCAATATTAAAACTTTTTTTTTTTGAGGTGGAGTCTCACTCTGTTGCCCAGGCTGGAGTGCAATGGCGTGATCTCAGCTCACTGCAACCTCCACCTCCCAGGTTCAAGCAATTCTCCTGCCTCAGCCTCCCGAGTAGCTGGGATTACAGGCCCCCGCCACCATGCCTGGCTAATTTTTGTATTTTTAGTAGAGATGGGGTTTCATCATGTTGGTCAGGCTGGTCTCAAACTCCTGACCTCATGATCCACCCACCTTGGCCTCCCAAAGTGCTGGGATTACAGGCATGAGCCACTGCATCCAGCTTAAAACTTTTTTATTTAAGAAAAGAGAAATAATGGCTGGGCATGATGACTCACATGTAATCCTAGCACTTTGGGAGGGCAAAGCAGGCAGATCACCCGAGGCCAGGAGTTCAAGACTAGCCTGGATAACATGGCAGAGCCCTGTCTCTACAAAAAATTAGCCAGGCATAGGTGGTGTGATCCTGTAGTCCCAGCTGCCTGGGAGGCAAAGTAGAAGGATTTCTTGAGCCCAGGAGGTGGAGGTTGCAGTGAGCCAAGATCGTGCCACTACACTTCAGCCTGGGCAACAGAGCAAGATCCTGTCTCAAAAAAAAAAAGAAGAAGAAGAAAAATTTTTATAGAGCTCAGTCTCCAGCCCTCCCTCCCCTTCCTGGAGGTCCACAAGTGGGACTGCAGGTTCCAGCCCTCTCCTCACTTGGTGTTTCTGGTGACCGGCTGCATCCTGAGGCCACGTAGGGGCTCCACCCTGAGTCACCTCATTAGCATGTGCTCTGGCGTAATCAACTGGGGCTCTTCATGAATGACAAAAGATGCTTCTGTCACTTAGGAAATTCGACAGGTTTTAGGAGCTCTGTTCCAGGAACAGAGGACAAAAACCAACTCTGTTTCTTCTCATACCACAGACATATTCAAGGAACAGAAGGAAAGGAGGGAAGGGCAGTGGGGAGATGGGCGGGTCAGGTCACGCTGGGCTCTGCAGTTTGTGGAAATGAATTTGGATTTCATCCTCAGTGCAGTAGCAAGGCTTTTCACTGAGAAATGACACAAGCAGATTTTTATTTATTTATTTTTTATGTATTTATTTTTGAGATGGAATTTCACTCTTGTCGCCCAGGCTGGAGTGCAGTGACGTGATCTCGGCTCACTGCAACCTCCACCTCCCTCTCAAGCGATTCTCCTGCCTCAGCCTCCTGAGTAGCTGGGATTACGGGCACCTGCCGCCATGCCCAGCTAATTTTTGTATTTTTAGTAGAGATGGGGTTTTACCAGGTTGGCCAGGCTGGTCTCGAACTCCTGACCTCAGGTGATCCACTCGCCTCAGCCTCCCAAAGTGTTGGGATTACAGGCGTGAGCCACTGCACTTGGCCTTTATTTTTATTTTACTTTACTTTTTTTTTATTTGAGATGGAATCTCACTCTGTTGTCCAGGTTGAGTGCAGTGGCATGATCTCAGCTCACTGCAACCTCCACCACCTGGATTCAAGTAATTTTCCTGCCTCAGGCTTCCGAGTAGCTAGAATTGCAGGTGTGCACCACCACACCCAGCTGATTTTTGTATTTTTAGTAGAGACGGGGTTTCACCATGTTGGCCAGGCTGGTCTGGAACTCCTGGCCTCAAGTGGTTTGTCTGCCTCGGCCTCCCAAAGTGCTGGGATTATAGGCATGAGCCACTGTGCCGGGCAGATTTTGATTTTTAAAAGGTTGCTCTGTGTACACTGGGCTGTCACAGGAGAGGCAAGGCTGGCGCAGGGAGGTCAGTGAGATGAGAGCAAGTGAAGCCTCCAACCAGGGTCCTTGCCAGGGGTGGAGATGTTGGCTGTGAAACAGATTTTGTCTATACATCCAACAGGACTGGAAGGGGCTGCTGAGGACATGAGTGTTAGACATAGTGTGTCTTTGAGGACTGGAAACTAGTATTTATTTGAGGACTTTCTTTTTCTTCTGTTGTGAAGAGGACCTCAACGAAAAGACGACAGAAAATAACGAGCAACGAGAAGAGATCATTCGCCTCAAACAAGAGAAAAGTTGCCTGCACGATGAATTGCTTTTTACTGGTAAAACAGATGATTGAATGTATTTGTAACCTAGACTTGCTATGATGACAGGCTAAAGGAATTATACCTCGCCCAATTTTTTTTTTTTTTTTTTTTTTTGAGACAGGGTCTTGCTCTGTCACCCAGGCTGGAGTGCGGTAGTCTTGACTGACTGCAACTTCCGCCTCCCGGGCCCAAGCAATTCTCCTGCCTCAGCTTCCTTAGTAGCTGGGATTACCAGTGTGAGCCACCATGCCTGGCTAAATTTTGTATTTTTAGTAGAGACAGGGATTCGCCACATTGGTCAGGCTGGTCTTGAACTCCTGACCTCAGGTGATCCACCAGCCTTGGCCTCCCAAAGTGCTGAGATTACAGGCGTGAGTCTGGCTTTTTTTTTTTTTTTTTTTTTTTTTTTTCTGAGACAGAGTCTCACTCTGTTGCCCAGGCTGGAATACAGTGGCACGATCTCAGCTCACTGCAACCTCCACATCCCAGGTTCAAGCAATTCTCCTGCCTCAGCTTCCCGAGTAGCTGGAATTACAGGCGTGCGCCACCATGCCCAGCTAATTTTCATATTTTTAGTAGGGACAGGGTTTCACCATATTGGGCAGGCTGGTCTTGAACTCTGGCCTCAGGTAATCCGCCCGCCTCGGCCTCCCAAAGTGCTGGGATTACAGGCGGGAGCCATCGCGCCCGGCCTTTTTGTTTGTTTTTAACACCCTTTGCGGGATCAGTGAGGACCAAGCAGCAAATGTTAATGCTGCCATCCCGTTCCCAGTCACTGTTTCCTCTTCTGCAAAATGAGCTACTCTCCCTTCCAGCTTAAGCGTGTGACTCTGCTTCTCACTAAAAATATAACATAGATGCTCTTTGACTTACAGGGTTACATTCTGATAAACCCCTCGTAAGTCAAAAATGCATTTAATGAAGCTAACCTACCCACTGGCATAGCTCAGCCTAGCCTGCCGTAAACATGCACAGAACACTCGCATTAGCCTGCGGTTGGACAAAATCATCTCACACAAAGGCTGTTTTATAATAAAGCATTGAATATATCATGTAATTTACTGAACATGAAAAACAGAATGGTTGTATGGGTGCTAAGTAGGGGTTTTTTATGAATGTGTACCCCTAGAAAAAGGGGGACTGAGGGTAGGTATCAGTAGACCAGAAAGTGTTCATATGATTTTCTCTTTGGAACTTTACCTCTAAATCAATGACTTTCCTAACACAAACCACTGAAAAGAGAGCCCAAAAGAATCATCTTGGCTGGTAGGGATGTAAACAAGCTCTCTGTGTCAGCCATTCTCAGTTGGGAGTGGAGAAGGAGGCCTTCACCAGTGGAAACTCTGAGATACTGGGAGTAGGTAAGGAATATGGCAGGGAATGGAATGCAGTTTGTCTATAAATTAATGGGAAAAAAATTAAAGACAAGGTCTCACTCTGTCTCCTGGGTTGGAGTGCAGTGGTGTAATCACAGCTCACTGCAGCTTTCAACTCCTGTACTCAAGGAATCCTCCCGCCTTGGCCTTCTGAGTAGCCTGGCTGAATTTTTAATTTTTTTGCAGAGAAGGGTCTCACTATGTTGCCCAGGCTGGCCTCTAGCTCCTGGGATCAAGTGATCCTCTTGCCTCGGCCTCCCAAAGTGCTGGGATTACAGGTGTGAGCCACCATGCCTGGCCTAAGGAGTTTTAAGTAAAATGGAATTCTTAATATTAATCTCTTGTGATTAAAGATGGGGGGAAGTGTGGTATTCTGCCACTAGAGGTCACTATTTTCACCATTTCTAGGATTGCTGCATCTACAAGTAATGATAACCCGTTATGCTACTAAAGATATCACATATTTGTAGCTTTACAGTTGCATTGAAACAGTCCTTGGACCAGCATTTGTATGCCAGGTGCCCTGCAGTATGCTCAGACGCTCACAGGCCCACAGAATTTAGTACTATACAAATGCTATGCATAAAATGCTATGGGAGGTCAAAGGAAGGAACAAAGCTTAAAGGATACGTTAGCCTCTTTTCTTTTTGATTAATCACTTTTTACCCATGCACTCTACTATGTACTACTAAATAAAATACATGGAATTTGTTAGCTAATATTATAATAACTTGATTTTGTGAAATATTTTTATCATATCCTAAGCAGATTTCTTTACCCAGGCTGGAGTGCAGTGGTACAATCACAGCTCACTGCAACCTCAAACTCTGAGGCTCAAGTGATCCTCCCACCTCAGCCTCCCAAGTAGGCAGGACCACAGGCACATGCCATCACACATGCCTAATTTTTAAATTTTTTGTACGGATGAGGTTCCACTAAGTTGCCCAGTCTGGACTGGAACTGCTGGGCTCAAGCGATCCTCCTACCTCTGCTTCCCAAAGTGTTGGGATTACAGGCATGAGCCACCATGCCTGGCATCCTAAATTGATTCTTTAAACATCTTCTCTACTGAAGACAATCTCACACCATTGTCTGAAAACAATTTTTGTATATTTTGTTCTTCTTTTTCAAAATATAGACAATTGGTGGATTTGCATGTTTTAATTATAAAAGTGAACAAAGCCTAAAAAGAATTTATTTATTTATTTTGTAGACACAGGATCTTGCTCTGTTGCCCAGGCTGGAGTGCAGTGGGGCAATCATAGCTCACTGCAGCCTCGACTGTCTGGGTTCAAGTGATCCTGCCACCTCAGCCTCCCGAGTAGCTGGGACTACAGGCATGTGTCATCACACCTAGCTAATTTTATTTTATTTACTTTTTTATTTTTAGTAGAGGCAGGGTCTCACTATGTTGCCCAGGCTGCTAGTCTTGAACTCCTAGCCTCAGATAATCCTCCTGCCTTGGCCTCCCAAAGTACTAAGGTTATAGGCATGAGCCATCTTGCTTGGCCTAAGCCCAAAAAAGAATTTTTAAAGGTATAACATGATAATATACTGTCAAGTGCCATGGCTAAATATTACCATGTTTTTTTGTTTTCGTTTTTGTTTTTTTGGAGATGGAGTCTTGCTCTGTCACCTAGGCTGGAGTGTAGTGGCACAATCTTGTCTTACTTCAACTTCCGCCTCCTGGGTTCAAGGAATTCTTATGCCTCAGCCTCCAGAGTAGCTGGGACTGGAGGTGCACGCCATCACACCTGGCTAACTTTTTGTACTTTAGTAGAGACGCAGTTTAATTGTGTTGCCCAGTCTGGTCTCGAACTCCTGAGCTCAGACAATCCACCCACCTCGGCCTCCCAGAGTGTTAGGATTACAGGTGTGAACCACCGCACCCACTCAGATGTTACCACATTTTATTTGAAGTTGGAATATGTCTTAAAGTTTTACTTTTAAGTTTAAAACTTTTTTTTTCCTCTTGCTGACAATGCAGTTTGTTTATTTGTTTGTTTGTTTTGAGACAGAGTCTAGCTCTCTGTCGCCCAGGCTGGAGTGCAGTGGCGCGTTCTCGCCTCACTGAAAGCTCAGCCTCCTGGGTTCACGCCATTCTCCTGCCTCAGCTTCCCGAGTAGCTGGGACTACAGGCACCTGCCACCATGCCCAGCTAATTTTTTGTATTTTTTAATAGAGACAGGGTTTCACTGTGTTAGCCAGGATGGTCTCGATCTCCTGACCTCGTGATCTGCCTGCCTTGGCCTCCCAAAGTGCTGGAATTACAGGTGTGTTCTTTACATAGGCTGAGAGAACAAAACATGTCTTGTTTGTACATAAGTAGGAGTAAGGAGTTTGCAAAGGGAACAATGATACTAGTTTACATTTCTGTGGGTCCTGACAGTCCTGTAGGTGAGCTCTTGTAGACTGAGTGTCTGCCTCAGGTCTTCCAGGCAGAGTCTTGATCAGAATTCAGCAGGTTCCAGGCATCTAAGGCCCTTCCCATTGTTGTTGTTTTTTTTTTTTTTTTAAGACGAAGTCTCGCTCTGTCGCCCAGGCTGGAGTGCAGTGGCGCAATCTCCAGTCACTGCAAGCTCCGCCTCCTGGGTTCACGCCATTCTCCTGCCTCAGCCTCCCATGTAGCTGGGACTACAGGCACCCGCCACCGCGCCTGGCTAATTTTTGTGTTTTTAGTAGAGACAGGGTTTCACCGTGTTAGCCAGGGTGGTCTCGATCTCCTGACCTCGTGATCCACCCGTCTCAGCCTCCCAAAGTGCTGGGATTACAGGCGTGGGCCCCGTTGTTTTATCTTAGGCTGCTTGTTCAGGCAGATAGCAGCAGAGAGTTCCTTACCTCTTTGTTTTCTGTGGCCAACTTGTGAAAATAGACCCAATCCACTCTGATCTCTCAGCTAAACCCAGCAGTGGAGAAAACTATCTGAACTAGGGAAACATTTATATTTACAGTGGCATTGCCTCTTATGCAAAAGTAGATTATTCTAAAATCAGAGATTAAGGCAACATTCAAATATATATATATATATTTTTTTTTCTTTGACCACCTGCCCTCCCCCACCACCCCCCAACAACCCCACCAGCCAACATTCAGATATATTTAAAATTACTCTGAGGGCCAGATAAAGTAGTTGGCTTTTGTTTAGGGACCATGCTGTATGCAAAACAAGTATCTTTTTTATTTTTTTTTTAAGAGACAGTGTCTTGCTGTGTTGGCTCAGGCTGGTCTTAAACTCCTGGGCTCAAGCAGTCTTCCCACCTCAGCCTCCAAAGTAGCTGCGATTATAACAAAACAGGTTTATTTAAACATTAGGAGTACACCCTGCTTGGATGCTGTTAACATGAGAGGCGTGTGGAATTGAGACCCGCTGAGTCAGATGCACTATGGATATCCCTTCCACTGTTAAAATGTCTCGGTTTTGGCCAGGCACAGTGGCTCATGCCCAGCATTTTGGGAGGCCGAGGCGGGCAGATCCCATGAGGCCAGGAGTTGGAGACCAACCTGGCTAACGTGGTGAAACCCAGGAGTTCAAGATCAGCCTGGGCAACATAGCGAGACCCCATCTCTGTTTTTAAAAATATTTATCTTCTAAAATTTAAAAATGAATAATTAAAGTAATATGTATTAAGTATAGAAATTTGGAAATCACCCTCATTCTATCACCCACAAAAGGAAAGACAAATAATCCCTGAATCTACAAATCACTTCTTCTTTTTTTTTTTTTTTGAGACAAAGTGCTTACTCCATCATCCAGGCTGGAGTGCAGTGGTGCAGTCTCTGCTCACTGCAACCTCCACCTCCCAGGTTCAAATGATTTTCCTGCCTCAGCCTCCCAAGTGACCGGGACCACAGGCATGCACCACCACACCTGGCTAAATTTATATTTTTAGTAGAGATGGGGTTTTGCCATGTTGGCCAGGCTAGTCTCGAACTCCTGACCTCAAGTGATCCACCCACCTCTGCCTCCCAAAGTGCTGCAATTACAGGTGCGAGCCACTTCGTTCAGCCCATTCTGCTGTTTTTAAGTTCAGGAACAACAACAAAAATGTCAGCTGAGCATTGAATTGTTGGAAATGGAGAGATTTGTGTTGATACAGCTGATGAAAAATGTTTAATAATACTTGTTCTTATATAGTAGAGAGAGAAAAGAGGAAAGATGAATTGCTTAATATTGCGAAGTCAAAGCAAGAACGCACAAATTCAGAACTGCACAATCTGAGACAGGTATGTCCCCAGTCATCCTTCTCTATCACATAAGAAATGTTTGTAAACAAATAGCAAATTAGAAAAAAGTATGCCTGTCGATTTTGTTTAATTGGTGGTTTGGAACCCTAACTACATTAGTTGTATATCATGTTTATTTATTTTTATTTTATTTTATTTTTTTGAGACAGAGTCTCACACTGTCGCCCGGCCTGGGGTGCAACGGCCTGATCTTGGCTCACTGCAACCTCCGCACCCCAGGTACAAGTGATCCTCATGCCTCAGCCTCCCAAGTAGCTGGGATTACATGTGCCCACCACCAGACCAACTAATTTTTTGTATTTTTAGTAGAGACAGGGTTTTACTATATTGACCAGGCTGGTCTTGAACTCCTGACCTCATGATCCACCCACCTCAGCCTCCCAAAGTGCTGGGATTACAGGTGTGAGCCACTGAGCCCAGCCTGTGTATCATGTTTAGTACAGCAGATAGGGTCTTGCTTGTGGTGATCAAAGGCAGGGAGCCCAGCTATCCTAGCAAATCTTAGTGCTAACAAAGGAAAATTAAAAGCAGACATATTTAGCATATTTCCCTAGTAACTATCTGATCTGTTTTAGGGTTTATGAACTGTTTCAGGGAAACTGCCAAATTGTTGGTTCAGTTTAGTTTTGTTATTACATTTCATATTGATTTATCAATATCCATGACAGATTTATGTAAAACAACAGAGTGATCTGCAGTTTCTTAATTTCAATGTGGAAAATTCTCAGGAATTAATACAGATGTATGACTCAAAGATGGAGGACTCAAAGGCCCTGGACTCCAGGTAATCTCAGCAAGATGCAATTAATATGATCTTGTATTATATTCCATCAGTCAGTATTGACTGTGCACTTACTATTGGCCAGTACTGACTACTATTCCCCATATGGTAGGAAATAAATGTGGCTGGGTGCAGTGCCTCACACCTGTAATCCCAGCACTTTGGGAGGCCAAGGCAGGTGGGTCACCTGAGGTCAGGAGTTTGAGACCAGCCTGACCAACATGGTGAAATCCCATCTCTACTAAAAATACAAACATTAACCAGGCATAGTGGCTCATGCCTGTAGTCCCAGCTACTCAGGAGACTGAGGCACGAGAATCACTTAAACCCCAGAGGTGGAGGTTGCAGTGAGCCAAGATCGCGCCATCATACTCCAGCCTGGGTGACGAGAGCCAAACTCCGTCTCAAAAAATAAATAAATAGGCCTGGCGCGGTGGCTCATGCCTGTAATCCCAGCACTTTGGGAGGCTGAGGCGGGTGGATCACGAGGTCAGGAGATCAAGACCATCTTGGCTAACACGATGAAACCCCGTCTGTACTAAAAATAGAAAAAAATTAGCCAGGCGTGGTGGCACGCACCTGTAGTCCTAGCTATTTGGCAGGCTGAGGCAGGAGAATTGCTGGAACCTGGGAGGCAGAGGTTGCAGCGAGCTGAGATCACGCCACTGCACTCCAGCCTCGGAGACAGAGTGAGGCTCCATCTGAAAATAAATAAATAAATAAATAAATAAATAAATAAATAAATAAATAAAATGTGTGTGAGCTAATAATGACTTTCATAATCCTCAGTTGTAGGAAGACCTGATCTAAGAATTTTAGGCATGATCCTGATTTAGCCACTGGATAGAAGTGAATATGTTTAACCTGATTTGCCCTTCTGTTGTGCAGAAGGCTTTGAGCTAGAGTAGACACTACAGAGATGAATCATTCGTTCATCCATCCATCCATCCACCCATCCATCCATCCATCCAGCATTCAGTGTTTAGACACTAGGCTAGGACTTGGGCACATGTAGGTATATAGGACATGGCACTCGCCCAAAAGAAGTAATGCCAAGGAATGCATTGATCGCTGAGTAAGAGCCCCACTCCACCGAGGGTGATCTGTGCCCTTAACTGGATTTTCCTGCTTGCGTCATTAATAGGAAATATCTTCCCTTCCCTACAACAAGCAGTGTGGGAATTAAATTGGTTTCTGTAAAATTAAAATATAAACATATAAAGTGTGGTTTAATTTAACAGGCATATAAGTGTACCACAGCTCAACTTAGTCTACTTTTCTAAGCCGAAATGTTACAAGGAGTCTTTGAAAGGGAGAGGGATTAGGGAAGCTCCCCATGACTGTTTGGAACCATGGAGGCCGGACTGGGTTGCAGCAGCGACTTTTCCTGGGAGAATGGAGTTGAGAGCAGCAGGGCTTAGTAGTTGCAGCACTGCCGCGATCGCCCTAGGCGTGTGGCGTGTGCTGTGTGCCGTGTGTCTGGGGCCGCCCTGCTTTCTGCTGTACTTGCTGCACTTTCCTTTGGGGCTCTCTGCGGGGGGTTGTGGCCTGTGGCTCTGAGTCCTAGCTGCTGCCACTGCCACCAGACTACCTCAGAGTTCTCTTGCAGGCAGAAGCCTCTAACATACTGGCTCTTTCTCCTTTTTCCTTTTTTTGAGATGGGGTCTTGCTCTGTTGCCCAAGCTGGCATGCAGTGGTACAACCTTAGCTCACTGCAACTTCCACCTCCTGGGTTCAAGCGATCCTCTCACCGCAGCCTTCCAAGTGAGTAGCTGGGCCCACAGGGGTGCGCCACCATGCCCGGCTACTTATTTTTTTTCGTATTTTTTGTAGATATGGGGTTTCGTTGTGTTGCCAAGGCTATCTTTCTCCTTTTTGACCTTCATTGCCTCTGGGAGGTACTAGATGAGTTGAGGTTATTCCTTAAAAGCTTAAAATGGGCTGGGCACCATGGCTTACACCTATAATCGCAGTGCCTTTGGAAGCTAAGGCAGAAGGATTGCTTGAGGCCAGGAGTTCAAGAGTAGCCTAGGCAACATAGCAAGACCCTGTCTCTACCAAAAAAAAAATTTTTTTTTTTTTTTTTGAGATTCGCTTTTGTCACCCAGGCTGAAGGATTGCTTGACCCTGCAACATAGCAAGGATTGCTTGACCCTTGCAACATAGCAAGACCCTGTCTCTACCAAAAAAAAAATTTTTTTTTTTAGTTTCACTCTTGTCACCCAGGCTGGAGTGCAATAGCACTATCTTGGCTCACCACAACCTCCGCCTCCCAGGTTCAAGCAATTCTCTTGCCTCAGCCTCCCAAGTAGCTGGGAATACAGGCATGTTCCACCACGCCCGGCTAATTTTTGTATATTTAGTAGAGACAGGGTTTCTCCATGTGGGTCAGGCTGGTCTCAAACTCCTGACCTCAGGTGATCCACCCACCTCAACCTCCCAAAGTGCTGGGATTACAGGCATGAGCCACTACGCCCAGCCTCAAAAAAAATTTTTTTAAGCATAAAATAGTTTATGGCATTATGGAAAGAGAGAATTGTATTTCCTAGGTATCAGAATGATACAGATTAGAATACCTGAATACAAGTGACATGAAAAATTTTAAAGGAAGATTTATTAAAAGGTTTTGTCACATTTCTGTAGGATTCTTTTTGCTCATGTAGACAGCGCAATAAGAGGTGAGGATGGAAAAGGGAATGTGGGCTTGGTGGTCAGAAAGGCTTCCTGGAGAAGGTTGGGCTAGAATTGGGCTCTGAGGTTCAGACAAATGAGTCTCATTGGGACTTAGCTCTACTGAGTTTTGGGTGAAATGTTTAGAATGATAGTATCAAGTATATCTTATAACCTCAATTTTTCTTATAATGCCACCATAGCAGAGACATGTGTTTATCAGACCTTGAAAATAACCACCCAAAAGTCGATATTAAGAGGGAAAAAAATCAGAAGTCACTGTTTAAGGACCAGAAATTTGAAGCCATGTTGGTTCAGCAAAATAGGTCAGACAAGAGCTCTTGTGATGAATGCAAAGAGAAGAAACGACAGATCAATACTGCGTTTGGGGAGAAAAGTGTAATTACGCTGTCATCCATATTTACCAAAGACTTAGTAGAGAAACACAAGTCTTGGTCGCTGGGAGGAAAAACCCAGATTGAACCTGAAAACAAAATTACATTGTGCAAGATCCATGCAAAATCACTAAAATGTCATGGCACTGGGGTTCAGAACGAAGAAAAACAACCCTCAGAAACGCCCGCTTTATCTGATGAGAAGCAGTGGCACGATGTCAGTGTTTACCTGGGCCTGACCAACTGCCCAAGTTCAAAACAGCCAGAAAAGCTGGATGTAGAGTGTCAAGATCAGATGGAAAGGTCCGAAATCTCATGCTGCCAGAAAAATGAAGCCTGTCTGGGCGAAAGTGGCATGTGTGACTCCAAGTGCTGCCACCCGAGTAACTTCATAATTGAAGCCCCAGGCCACATGTCTGATGTGGAGTGGATGAGTATTTTCAAGCCTTCCAAAATGCAGAGAATTGTCCGCCTCAAATCTGGGTGCACGTGTTCAGAAAGCTTCCGTGGGACACAACGTGACTTCCCGGCAAGGTGAGTAACATTCACGTCTGTAAACACCCGTGGAGCACACATGCCAATATTTAGAAATACAACGGGTGAGAGAAGCCACGCCATACCTACTGTTAATCCAGAAGCCGTGTTTGCTAACAGAGATCTTCCTTAGGACCAATGGTTCCCTCTTTTCGTCACAGCATGGACTGTTGAGTCTTTAATTATAGAGGCTCTGTTAGATTCCAGGGACGCGTTTATACCAAGGACGGCTTCTGAGGCAAAGGTTTTGTTTAAAAACAAAAGCAGTTGTTATGACTTGGGCAAGTATGTTTTATTAAAAAGCAAACGGGTGGATCGCTGCACAGAGTGGAATGCCGCCCTAGAGCATTCCTTGCCCCAGAAGCCATTCTGAATTGACACGCTGACCATTTCTGGTCCAGATGGCATATAACCTAGACACCACATAAAAATTTCTCTTTTTTTTTTTTTTTTGTTTTTTTTTTTTTTTTTTTTTTTTTGAGACGGAGTCTCGCTCTGTCACCCAGGCTGGAGTGCAGTGGCCGGATCTCAGCTCACTGCAAGCTCCGCCTCCCGGGTTCACGCCATTCTCCTGCCTCAGCCTCCCGAGTAGCTGGGACTACAGGCGCCCGCCACCTCGCCCGGCTAAGTTTTTGTATTTTTAGTAGAGACGGGGTTTCACTGTGTTAGCCAGGATGGTCTCGATCTCCTGACCTCGTGATCCGCCCGTCTCGGCCTCCCAAAGTGCTGGGATTACAGGCTTGAGCCACCGCGCCCGGCCATAAAAATTTCTCTTGATGCATTGTGGTGGCTTATGCCTGTAATTCTAGCACATTGGGAGGCCAAGGCAGGAGGGTCACATGAAGCCAGGAGTTTGAGACCAGCATGGGCAATATAGCGAGACGCTATCTCTACGCTTTTTTTTTTGGAGATGGAGTCCAGCTTTGTCGCCCAGGCTGGAATGCAGTGGCGCAATCTTGGCTCACTGAGACCTCTGCCTCCTGAGTTCAAGCCATTCTCCTGCCCCAGCCTCCCAAGTAGCTGGGATTAAAGGCACACACCACCATGCCCAGCTAATTTTTGTATTTTTAGTAAAGATGGGGTCTCACCATATTGGCCAGGCTGGTCTCAAACTCCTGACTTCAAGTGATCCACCCACCTTGGCCTCCCAAATTGCTGTAATTACAGGCGTGAGCCACCACGCTTGGCCTCTACACATTTTTAAAGAATTGTTTTTAAGTTAGCTGGGCATGGTGGTGTACACCTGTAGTCCCAGGATTGGGAGGCTGAGGCAGGAGGATCACTTGAGTCCAGGAATTTGAGACTAGCCTGGGTGACATAGTGAGGCTCCATCTCTACAAGAAAAAAAATTTTAATTTGCTGGGCATGGATGGCAAACACCTGTGGGAGGATCACTTGAACTCAGGAGTTTGACACGGCAGTGAGCTATGGTTGTGCCACTGCACTCCAGCTTGGGCAACAAAGTGAGACTATTCAAAAAAAAAAAAAAATGTATCATCGCTCTTTTTTTAAAAATTGAGATGAGGTGATACTATCTTGCCCAGGCTGGTCTCGAACTTCTGGGCTTAAGCAATCTTTTCACCTGTGGGGATGACAGGTGTGAGCCACCACACCCGGCATCTCTCAGCTCTTATCCAGGGTCACTTAGTGTATTTACATATCCAGCCATGCCTGCCTTTGCGTTCATTCAGTTCGTATCTGTTTGAGACTTTACATCGCCCAAACTTTCTCAATTTTTCAAAATCGTTCAGGAAGGAGGATACTTGTATTGAACAAGCTGGTAAGTTATTGGCTTTTTTAAGAGAAGAAAATGGATTAGTTGTTAGCATATGCTGCCTTATTCAGGCTTGTCTTATTGTTAAAATAGCTAAATCTTGTGTGTGAGTGGCGTCATAATAATGTCTGCTATTTTTAAATAAAGCATAGCTCTTTAATCTTAAATTACAGAAAGGATGAAGTTTCCATATTGAGAGGCGTATTTTTTTTTTTTTTTTTTTTTTTTTGAGACGGAGTCTCGCTGTGTCGCCCAGGCTAGAGTGCAGTGGCCGGATCTCAGCTCACTGCAAGCTCCGCCTCCCGGGTTTACGCCATTCTCCTGCCTCAGCCTCCCGAGTAGCTGGGACTACAGGCGCCCGCCACCTCGCCCGGCTAAGTTTTTGTATTTTTTAGTAGAGACGGGGTTTCACCGTGTCAGCCAGGATGGTCTCGATCTCCTGACCTCGTGATCCGCCCATCTCGGCCTCCCAAAGTGCTGGGATTACAGGCTTGAGCCACCGCGCCCGGCCTTTTTTTTTTTTTTTTTTTTTTTGAGATGGAGTCTCGCTCTGTCGCCCAGGCTGGAGTGCAGTGGCGCAATCTCGGCTCGCTGCAAGCTCCGCCTCCCGGGTTCACGCCATTCTCCTGCCTCAGCCTCCCGTGTAGCTGGGACTACAGGCGCCCGCCACCACGCCTGGCTAATTTTTTTGTATTTTTAGTAGAGACGAGGTTTCACCATGTTAACCAGGATGGTCTCGATCTTCTGACCTCGTGATCCGCCTGCCTCGGCCTCCCAAAGTGCTGGGATTACAGGCGTGAGCCACCGCGCCCGGCCAAGAGGCGTATTTTAATCATTACATCGGCTTTTATAGGATTTTATGATTAAAATTTATTTCTAGTGCTTAATTATTTGGAGTGTCCTTTGGCTCTTTAATTTTATTTTGTTTATTTATTTCCTCTGGCCCTTTTAGAAACTTGAATTGTTTAAAGGTCATACAGATAGTCATTCTGCCAGTTGCGAATTATTTTAAAAAGTTGGTCGTCACGCTAAATGTCATCTATTCATATTTGGTCTTTAAAGATCTTTGGATAATTGCAAGTATCATGGCACAACTGCCTATTTTTCACTACTGAACAAGGACACCCATATATTAAGGGACAAGCTTATGTCAGATAGTTTTAAGAGCATAGAGGATTAAATTTAATGTACGAAATAAGTGCAAATTTACATTCAGAGTTTCTTTCAAGGCCCTTTTGACCTCACCGACTTAAAATGATTGAAGTGATTGGCCTGTTCTGCCAGCAGAGACGGATGCCAAGATATCACATGACAAATATGTGATTAAGTAGAAAGATAATTATGTTTTTCTATTTTTCCATAGATTATAAGAACTTGCTTACCTACTTGATTATCTAACTAAAATGTTCACATTTGTGCCAGCATTCCATTTGACAAACAGGTTTACCCATGCAGGGAGAAACCGGGGGCAGCCTGTTCTCACTTTGTTTTAGGTTACAGGGGAGGAAGCAGTTCTAGTGCCTCTGGTCTGTTCCAGAACAGCTTTTCTGTCAAAATCAGGCGGATCACCTGAGGTCAGGAGTTCGAGACCAGTCTGGCCAACATGGTGAAACCCTATCTCTACTAAAAATGCAAAAATGAGCCGGACATGGTGGCACACGCCTGTAGTCCCAGCTACTCGGGAGGCTGAGGCACAAGAATCGCTTGAACCCAGGAGACGGAGGTTGCAATGACTCAAGATTATGCCACTGCACTCCAGCCTGGGCAATAGAATGGGACTCAGTCTCAAAAAAAAAAAAGTTATTGGCCAGGTGAGGTGGCTCATGCCTGCAATCCCAACACTTCGGGAGGCCAAAGCAAGGAGGATCTCTTGAGTTCAGAAGTTCAAGGCCATAGTGGGCAACATAGTGAAACCCCATCTCTAATGATAACAAAAATAAATAAATAAACAAAGCCATTAACAAAAATCAATCTCAAAAACTGAAAACCTAAAATTTTCACAAGTATAACCTTATTCCGTGTTTTTTTTTTTTTTTTTTTTTTTTTTTCTTTTTAGAGATAGGGTCTCGCTGTCACCCAGGCTGGAGTGCAGTGTTATAGTGATAGCTCACTGCAGCCTCTAACTCCTGGGCTCAAGTGATCCCACCTCAGCCTCCCAAGTAGCTGGGACTACAGGCAGGAATTACTGCACTTGGCTCTTTTTTTTTTTGAGATGAAGTTTTGCTCTTGTCCCCTAGGCTGGAGTGCAATGGCACGATCTTGGCTCACTGCAACCTCTGCCTCCTGGGTTCAAGCGATTCTCCTGCCTCAGCCTCTCGAGTAGCTGAGATTACAGGCATGCGCCACCATGCCCGGCTGATTTTTGTATTTTTTTAGTAGAGGCGCAGTTTTACCATGTTGGCCAGGCTGGTCTCAAACTCCTGACCTCAGGTGATCCGCCCTTCTCAGCCTCCCAAAGTATGGGGATTACAGGTATGAGTCACTGCACCCAGCCGGCTTTTTTTTTTTTTTTTTTTAAGAATCAGTCTATTGGCCGGGCGCGGTGGCTCAAGCCTGTAATCCCAGCACTTTGGGAGGCCGAGACGGGTGGATCACGAGGTCAGGAGATCGAGACCATCCTGGCTAACACAGTGAAACCCCGTCTCCACTAAAAAATACAAAAAACTAGCCGGGCGAGGTGGCGGGCGCCTGTAGTCCCAGCTACTCGGGAGGCTGAGGCGGGAGAATGGCGTGAACCTGGGAGGCGGAGCTTGCAGTGAGCTGAGATCCGGCCACGGCACTCCAGCCTGGGCGACAGAGCGAGACTCCGACTCAAAAAAAAAAAAAAAAAAAAGAATCAGTCTATTTGGCCAGGTGCGGTGGCTCACGGCTGTAATCCCAGCACTTTGGGAGGCCAAGGCGGGTGGATCACGAGGTCAGGAGATTGAGACCATCCTGGCTAACACGGTGAAACCCCGTCTCTACTAAAAATACCAAAAAAATTAGCCGGGCGTAGTGGCGGGCGCCTGTAGTGCCAGCTGCATGGGAAGCTGAGGCTGGAGAATGGCATGAACCTGGGAGGCGGAGCTTGCAGTGAGCCAAGATCCCGCCACTGCACTCCAACCTGGGTGACAGAGCCAGACTCTGTCTCAAAAAAAAAAAAAAAAAAAGAATTAGTCTATTTTAATTTTTTCCCCCCTTTTAGATGATCCTATCTCTAGAACGTTCAGTTCATTGTATTTTCAGGGGGACATTCTTTATTCTATAGTTACCTTTATCTAACAATTTTGTTTTAATTCTTTTTTTTTTTTTTTTTTTTTTTTGAGACAGAGTCTCGCTTCATTGCCAGGCTGGAGTGCAGTGGTGCAATCTCGGCTCTCTGCAACCTCCGCCTCCTGGGTTCAAGCAATTCTCATGCCTCAGCCTCCTGAGTAACTGGCATTACAGGCACGTGCCACCACACCCAGTTAATTTTTTATTTTTGAGGCAGTCTCGCTCTGTCGCCTAGGCTGGAGTGCAGTGGCATGATCTTGGCTCACTGCACGCTCTGCTTCCCGGGTTCACGCCATTCTCCTTCCAAGTAGCTTCAGCCTTCTGAATAGCTGGGACTAAGGTGCCTGCCACCATGCCCGCCTAATTTTTTGTATTTTTAGTAGAGACGGGGTTTCACTGTGTTAGGATGGTCTCGATCTCCTGACCTCGTGATCCGCCCACCTCGGCCTCCCAAAGTGCTGGGATTACAGGCATGAGCCACTGCGCCCGGCCACACCCAGCTAATGTTTATATTTTTAGTAGAGATGGGGTTTCACCATGTTGGCCAGGATGGTCCTGATCTCCTGACCTATGATCCACCCGGCTCAGCCTCCCAAAGTGCTGGGATTATAGGCGTGAGCTACTGTGCCCGGCCTTGTTTTCATTCTTATTTGCAAAAGGTGTGCATTAACTTATAATATTCTATTCCAATCTATAATGTTCTACTCAAACTTGCGCTGCTTCAATAACAAAAACACTTGTTTGTCCTTTTAAGATACTTTTAAAAGTATAAGAGTGATCTATGTATGATATTGTTTTAAGATATCTGTTTTTGTTGGGTTTTCTTATTCATAGTGAGCTAATTGCCATCCAAGATTCCCACTCTTTGGGTTCTTCAAAATCTGCCTTGAGAGAGGATGAGACAGAGTCCTCTTCCGATAAAAAGAACTCGCCTAAGAGTTTGTTAATCTGCAAAGATGCACCAGCATTCAATGAAAAGGTTTGTATTTTGCTTAGAATTTCGCAGCTTACTCAAGTCAGACCTCTCACCAAAGGCTTTTAATGCTCCTCCGGCAACCACTGTTAGCGTGCTTATTTTGGCTATTCCTCCGTTTTGTTTTGTTTTTTTTATTCTAGGATTTTAAGATGCTTTTAAGGCAATCCTGTTATTTATTTTATTATTTTGTGTTTGTTTTGTTCTGTTTCTTTGAGACGGGGTACTCAGTCACCCAGGCTGTAGTGCAGTGGTACAATCATGGCTCCCTGCAGCCTCAACCTCCTGGGCTCAAGCAATCCTCCTGCCTCAGCCTCCCCAGTAGCTGCAACTACAGGCATATGCCACCACTCCCAGCTAATTTTCTTATTTTTTGTAGAGACAGGGTCTCAATTTGTTGCCCAGTCTGGTCTTGAACACTTGGGCTCAGTGATCTTCTTGCCTTGGCCTCCCAAAGTGCTGGGATTATACATGTGAACCGCCGTGCCGGGACTACTTTTTTTTCTTCCAAGAAAGATTGTTTGTTTGTTTGTTTACTTATTGGCAACTTGATACATGTGGGTTGTAAAAAAAAAAAAAAAAAAAGGAAGAAAAGAAAAACAAACCACAAGAACAATACAGAAATGTACACCCAGAAGATATCACCCAACTACCTGGTCTCAGCTGCCCCTTCCGCCAAATACACAACCCCTGGCAGTGTCTAGAGAGACCCCAGGTGACACGTTGGTGGGCTTGCTTACAGATTTCTCTGTCTGCAGAGACATGCATACAGACTAATGTGTGGTAAATGGGATTTCATTACATAAGAAAATGTCTGGCCAGGTACCATGTCTCATGCCTGTAATCCCAACACTCTGGGGGACCAAGGTGGGAGGATCACTTAAGCCCAGGATCAGCATGGGCAACATAGCAAGACCCTGCCTCTATTTTTTATTTCAATAAAATTTTAAAAACATAAAAAAGGAAAACATCGCCAGGTGCAGTGGCTCATGCCTGTAATCCCAACACTTTGGGAGGCCGAGGTGCGCAGATCACCTGAGGTCAGGAGTTTGAGACCAGCCTGACCAACATGGTGAAACTCCATCTCTACTAAAATACAAAAATTAGCCGGGCATAGTGGAGGGCACCTGTAATCTCAGTTACTTGGGAGGCTGAGGTGGGAGAATGGCTTGAAACCAGGAGGTGGAGGTTGCAGTGAGCCGAGGTTGCGCCATTGCATTCCAGCCTGGCAACAGAGCGAGATTCTGTCTCAAAACAAAAAACAAAAAAACAAAAACAAAAAAAAGGAAAACATCTAACATCTATGATTTACCAGGATACCAGGGTGGCAAATTGAAATCTTCATCCCACTAATGGGATCACAGGCATGAGGTGCTGCACTGGCCGGACATTGTCTTATATAATGAAATCCCATTTACCACACATTAGTCTGTATGTGACAGACTAATAGTGACACATTCATTACACCCAAACCCCTTTGGAATTCTTCCTCTGCCCTGTGCATCCCTCCCTATTCCCAGACAACCACTGGTCTCTTTTCTGTAACACAGATTAGTTTGCATTTTCTAGAATTTTATATTAATGCGTTCAAACTTTTGTGTCCCTCTTGTTTCTTTCACTCAGTGTAATTATCTTGAGATTAACCTATGTGACTGTGTGTATAAATAATTCCTTTTTGTTGCTGAGAAGTATCCTATTGTGTGGATATATTAGGTTGGTGCAAAAGTAAATATGGTCTTTGTCATTAAAAGCAATGGCAGGCCATTAAAAGTAATCCCAACACTTTGGGAGACTGAGGCAGGCGGATCACTTGAGGTCAGACGTTCCAGACCAGCCTGGCCAGCACAGTGAAACCCCCTGTCTACTAAAACCACAAAAATTAGCTTGGTGTGGTGGCGTGTGCCTGTAATCCCAGCTACTTGGGAGGCTGAGGCAGGAGAATTACTTAAACTCAGGAGGCGAGGGTTGCAGTGAGTCAAGATCATGCTACTGGACTCCAGCCTGGGTGACAGAGCGAGACTCAATCTCAAAAAAAAAAAGAAAAAAAAGAGTAATGGTAAAAACCACAAATACTTTTTTTTTTTTTTTTTTTTGAGACGGAGTCTTGCTCTGTCACCCAGGCTGGAGTGCAGTGACGCGATCTTGGCTCACTGCAAGCTCTGCCGCCTCCCGGGTTCACGCCATTCTCCTGCCTCAGCCTCCCAAGAAGCTGGGACTACAGGTGCCTGCTGCCACGCCCAGCTAGTTTTTTTGTATTTTTAGTAGAGATGGGGTTTTACCGTGTTCGCCAGGATGGTCTCGATCTCCTGACCTCGTGATCCACCTTGGCCTCCCAAAGTGCTGGGATTACAGGCGTGAGCCACCGCGCCCGGCCCGCAATTACTTCTGCACCAACCTATTACCACAGTGATTTAGCCATTCACTTGTGAATGGACATTTGGGTTGTTTCTGGTGTGCTGGGTAATACAAATAAAGCTGCTTGCATATTTATGTGTAAATAAGTCTTGGTATAGATACTTTTTTTTTCATTTATCTAGGAATGGAATGCTAGCTAGGTCATACGGTAGGTGTATATTTAACCTTTTCTTTCTTTTTTTTAGAGACAGGGTCTCGCTCTGTCACCCAAGCTGGAATGCAGTGGCGCAATCATGGCTTCCTGCGGTCTCAAACTCCTGGACTCAAGTAATCCTCCCACCGCAGCCTCCCAAGTAGCTGGGATTATAGGCATGAACCATTACGCCCAGCTCATTTTTAAATTTTTTGTGGAGACGGGGTCCTGTTATGTTGCCCAGGGTGGTCTCAATCTCCTGACCTCAAGCAATCCTCCTGCCTCAGCCTCCCAAAGTGCTGGGGTATATTTAACATTTTAAGAAACTGCCAGATGTTTTCCAAAGTACCAGTTACATTCCCATCAGTGTATGACGGTCCCAGCTGCTCCAGATTCCAGTCAATACTTGCTATGATCCATTTTTAAATTCCAGACATTCTAATAGGTATGAAGTGGTATCTCAATGTAGTTTTAAGTCGCATTCCCCTAATGACTAACAATGTTGTGCATCTTTTCACACACTAAACCACCATATATTTATAGCTTTGTTTTCAACTGATAGAGAAGTTCTAACCAGTTATTCAATCCCAAAGAGACACTATTCTTTATGTCTGTGTAGAATATCCCTTCTTTAATTACTTCTCGAGATTTATTTCCTCTCTGCACCATGCTAATAAAACACTTATCAGGCCAGGCGTGGTGGCTCATGCCTGTAATCCCAGCACCTTGGGAGGCTGAGGCGGGTGGATCACCTGAGGTCGGGAGTTGAAGACCAGCCTGGCCAACATGGTGAAACCCCGTCTCTACTAAAAATACAAAAATAGCCAGGTGTTATAGCTCATGCCTGTGGTCCCAGCCACTCAAGAGGTTGATGTGGAAGAATTGCTTGAGCCCGGGAGGCGGAGGCTGCAGCAAGCTGAGATTGTGCCATTGCACTTCAGCCTGGGCGACAGAGCCAGACCCTGTTTTAAAAAATAATAATAGGCCGGGCGTGGTGGCTCATGCCTGTAATCCCAGCACTTTGGGAGGCCGAGGTGGGTGGATCACCTGAGGTCAGAAGTTCAAGACCAGCCTGGTCAACACGGTGAAACCCCGTCTTTACTAAATATACAAAAATTAGCCAGGCATGGTGGCAGGTGCCTGTAAACTCAGCTACTCAGGAGACTGAGGCAGGAGAATCGCTTGAACCCGGGAGGCAGAGGTTGCAGTGAGCCGAGATCACACCATTGCACTTCAGCCTAGGCAACAAGAGCAAAACATCGTTCCAATAATAATAATCATCATCATAAATTTGTTGAGTTAATGTTTATTTCTCCTGTTCATCATTTGGAATCACATGGTAAACACATTTTGAATTCTCTTTTTAAAAAGGAGAGAAAAGGCCGGGCGTGGTGGCTCAAGCCTGTAATCCCAGCACTTTGGGAGGCCGAGACGGGCGGATCACGAGGTCAGGAGATCGAGACCAACCTGGCTAACATGGTGAAACTCCATCTCTACTAAAAAATACAAAAAAACTAGCCGGGCGTGGTGGCGGGCGCCTGTAGTCCCAGCTACTCGGGAGGCTGAGGCAGGAGAATGGCGTAAACCCGGGAGGTGGAGCTTGCAGTGAGCTGAGATCCAGCCACTGCACTCCAGCCTGGGTGACAGAGCGAGACTCTGTCTCAAAAAAAAATTTTTTTTCTTTTTGAGGCAGATTCTCACTCTTGTCACCAAGACTGGAGTGCAGTGGCGTGATCTTGGCTCACTGCAACCTCCGCCTCCTGGATTCAAGCAATTCTCCACCTCAGACTCCCAAATAGCTGGGATTACAGGTGTGTGCCATCACACCCAGCTAATTTTTCTGTATTTTTAGTAGAGACAGAGTTTCACCATGTTGGCCAGGCTAGTCTTGAACTCCTAACCTCACATGATCCACCTGCCTCAGCCTCCCAAAGCATTAGGATTAGAGGTGTTAGCCACCGCACCTGGCCATAGCCAGAGGGGATTTCACCATGTTGACCAGGCTGGTCTTGAACTTCTGACCTCAGGTGATCCACCCGCCTCAGCCTCCCAAGGTGATGGGATTACAGGCATGAGCCACCACGCCTGGCCTGATAAGTGTTTTATTAGCATAGTGCAGAGAGGAGGTAAATCTCGAGAAGTAATTAAAGAAGGGATATTCTACACAGACATAAAGAATAGTGTCTCTTTGGGATTGAATAACTGGTTAGAACTTCTCTATCAGTTGAAAACAAAGCTATAAATATATGGTGGTTTAGTGTGTGAAAAGATGCACAACATTGTTAGTCATTAGGGGAATGCGACTTAAAACCACATTGAGATACCACTTCATACCTATTAGAATGTCTGGAATTTAAAAATGGATCATAGCAAGTATTGACTGGAATCTGGAGCAGCTGGGACCGTCATACACTGATGGTGGGAATGTCACTGGTACTTTGGAAAACATCTGGCAGTTTCTTAAAATGTTAAATATACCCCAGCACTTTGGGAGGCTGAGGCAGGAGGATTGCTTGAGGTCAGGAGTTTGAGACCACCCTGGGCAACATAACAAGACCCCGTCTCCACAAAAAATTTAAAAATGAGCTGGGTGTAATGGTTCATGCCTACGGTCCCAGCTACTTGGGAGGCTGCGGTGGGAGGATTACTTGAGTCCAGGAGTTTGAGACTGCAGGAAGCCATGATTGCGCCACTGCATTCCAGCTTGGGTGACAGAGCGAGACCCTGTCTCTAAAAAAAGAAAAAAAAAAGGTTAAATATACACCTACCATATGACCTAGCTAGCATTCCATTCCTAGACAAACGGAAAAAAAATGTGTCTATACAGCTGGGCGCAGTGACTCACGCCTGTAATCCCAACACTTTGGGAAGCCAAGGCGGGTGGATCATGATGTCAGCAGTTCAAGACCAGCCTGACCAACATGGTGAAACCCCCATCTCTACTAAAAATACAAAAAAAAAAAAAATTAGCTGGGCATGGTGGCGGTTACCTATAATCCCAGTGACTTGGGAGGCTGAGGCAGGAGAATCGCCTGAAACCGGAAGGCGGAGGTTGTAGTGAACTGAGATTGTGCCACTGCACTCTAGCCTGGTCAATAAGAGCAAAACTCCATCTCAGAAAAAATAAAATAAAATAAAATGTGTCTATACAAAGACTTACTATACATGAATATGCAAGCAGCTTTATTTGTATTACCCAGCACACCAGAAACAACCCAAATGTCCATTCACAAGTGAATGGCTAAATCACTGTGGTAATAGGTTAGTGCAAAAGTAATTGCGGTTTTTGCCATTACTTTTTTTTTTTTTTTTTTTTTTTTTGAGATTGAACCTTGCTCTCTCGCCCAGGCTGGAGTCCAGTAGCATGATCTTGGCTCTCTACAACCCCCGCCTCCCAGGTTTAAGCAATTCTTCTGCCTCAGCCTCCCGCGTAGCTGGGATTACAGGCACACGCCACCACACCAGGCTAATTTTTGTATTTTTAGTAGACGGGGATTGCACCGTGCTGGCCAGGCTGGTCTGGAATGCCTGACCTCAAGTGATCCGCCTGCCTCAGTCTCCCAAAGTGTTGGGATTACTTTTAATGGCCTGCCATTGCTTTTAATGACAAAGACGATACTTACTTTTGCACCAACCTAATATATCCACACAATAGGATACCTCTCAGCAACAAAAAGGAATTATTTATACACATAGTCACATAGGTTAATCTCAAGATAATTACACTGAGTGAAAGAAACAAGAGGGACACAAAAGTTTGAACGCATTAATATAAAATTCTAGAATATGCAAATTAATCTGTGTTACAGAAAAGAGACAGTGGTTGTCTGGGAATAGGGAGGGAGGCACAGGGCAGAGGAATTCCAAAGGGGTTTGGGTGTAATGAATGTGTCACTATTCTTTGTGGTCATGGTTTCAGGGATGTATACATGTGTCAAAACTCATCAGAGTGTACATTTTAGTTGTATAGTTAGTTGTATGTCAGTTATACCTCAGTAAAACGGTTCAGTTTTTTTTTTTTTTTTTTTTTTTTTTTTTGAGACGGAGTCTGGCTCTGTCGCCCAGGCTGGAGTGCTGTGGCCGGATCTCAGCTCACTGCAAGCTCTGCCTCCCGGGTTCCCGCCATTCTCCTGCCTCAGCCTCCCGAGTAGCTGGCACTACAGGCACCCGCCACCTCGCCCGGCTAGTTTTTTGTATTTTTTTTAGTAGAGACAGGGTTTCACCGTGTTAGCCAGGATGGTCTCGATCTCCTGACCTTGTGATCCGCCCGTCTCGGCCTCCCAAAGTGCTGGGATTACAGGCTTGAGCCACCGCGCCCGGCCTTTTTTTTTTGAGACAGAGTCTGGCTCTGTCGTCTGGGTTGGAGTGCAGTGGTGCAGTCTCGGCTCACTGCAAGCTCCGCCTCCCGGGTTCACGCCATTCTCCTGCCTCAGCCTCCCCTAGTGGCTGGAACTACTACAGACGCCCGCCCCCACGCCCAGCTAATTTTTTTTGTATTTTTAGTAGAGACGGGATTTCACCGCGTTAGCCACAATGGTCTCCATCTCCTGACCTCATGATCTGCCTGCCTCAGCCTTCCAAAGTGCTGGGATAACAGGCGTGAGCCACCGTGCCCAGCCAAAGCTGTTGAATTTTTTAAGTTATAACTATGAGGGAAAATATTAGCTATTACCTTTTTTAGCTCTTGGAGACTCTTTTCCAATGTTTGCATCAGTTTTTCTGAGGCAGTACTTAACATTGCATGCCTACATTCCATATGTACACACAGATAAATTCAGCAGATGTTCGTTAAACATCTACATGTCAGGTCAGTAGTGATCATTGATGATAGAAATTAGAAATTAAGTTTTCTTTAAAAAAAAAAAAAAAATCAGGTGGTGGCTCAAGCCTGTACTCCCAGCACTTTTGGAGGTCAAGGCAGGGGGATCACCTAAGGTTGGGAGATTGAGACCATCCTGGCCAGCATGGTGAAACCCCGTCTCTACTAAAACACAAAAAATTAGCTGGGCATGGTGGCGCATGCCTGTATCCCAGCTACTCGGGAGGCTGAGGCAGGGGAATCGCTTGAACCTGGGAGGAGTTTGCAGCGAGCCAAGATCACACCACTGCACTCCAGCCTGGCGACAGAACAAGGCTCCATCTCAAGAAATTAAAAAAAAAAAAAAAAAAAAATTCAGGCCAGGTGCGGTGGCTCACGCCTATAATCCCAGTACTTTGGGAGGCCGAGGCGGGCAGATCATGAGGTCAGGAGATTGAGACAATCCTGGCCAACATGGTGAAATCCCATCTCTACTAAAAATACGAAAATCAGCTTGGCGTGTGGCGCGCACCTGTAGTCCCGGCTACTCGGGAGGCTGAAAGGCAGGAGAATCGCTTGAACCCAGGAGGTGGAGGTTGCAGCGAGCCGAGATCGCGCCACTGCAATCCAACCTGGCGACAGAGTGAGACTCCATCTCAAAAGAAAAAAAAAAAAAATCAGTCTAGGCCCCTTCGAGAGCAGTTGGCAATGACTCATTTTTGTGCTAAACTTCAGATCCCAAAGTTGAAATTTAATAGGAATAAATGAAGGCACATACCCACATATTTTTCAAGGCTTATAAGCCTTTAATGTTGTCTTATTTTGCAAGTATTTTGACATGCTAAATACAGCCTTGACAAGTTGGTTGAGGAGAGTTAACTAATGTCTAGGATTCTTTTATCACATGGGTGTTACTTCATTAGCTGTAGCAAGTTCTGTTTAAGTCAAATTATTTAACTGAGTAGGTTCTAAGAAATAAAAGGGGTTGGGTGCAGTGGCTCATGCCTGTAATCCTAGCACTTTGGGAGTTCAAGGCAGGTGCATCACCGGAGGTCGGAAGTTCAAGACCAGCCTGGCCAACATGGTGAAACCCCATCTCTACTAAACATACAAAATTAGCTGGGCGTGGTGGCGGGCACCTGTAGCCCCATCTACGTGGGAGGCTGAGGCAGGAGAATCACTTGAACCCAAGAGGTGGAGGTTGCAATGAGCTGAGGTCACACTATTGCACTCCAGCCTAGGCAACAAGAGCAAAACTCCATCTCAAAAAAAAAACAAAAGAGGCCGGGTGCGGTGGCTCACGCCTATAATCCCTGCACTTTGGGAGGCCGAGGCAGGTGGATCATGAGGTCAGGAGATCGAGACCATTCTGGCTAACACGGTGAAACCCCGTCTCTACTAAAAAATACAAAACAAAATTAGCTGGGCATGGTGATGGGCGCCTGTAGTCCCAGCTACTCGGGATGCTGAGGCAGGAGAATGGCGTGAACCCGGGAGGCAGAGCTTGCAGTGAGCTGAAATCGCGCCACTGCACTCCAGCCTGGGCGACAGAGCAAGACTCCGTCTCAAAAAAAAAAAAAAAAGAAAGAAAGAAAAGGAATTAATTTAATTATTCTTATTTTACTATTTGATGTTCTGCTTTGCTTTGTAACACCTAAACCAAAGAAATATTCACAGGTGATCAGGTGTAGTGGCTAACACCTATAACCCTAGCACTTTGGGAGGCCAAGGCAGGAGGATGACTTGAGGCCAGGAGTTCAAGATCAGCCTGAGCAACATAACGAGATCCCACCTCTACCAAAAAAAAAAAAAAAAATTAGCTGGGTGTGGTTGCACACACGTATGGTCGCAGCTTTTCAGGAGGCTGAGGCAGGAGGATCACTTGAGCCCAGGAGCTTGAGGCAGTCAGTTGTGATCATGCCACTGCATTTCAGCCTGGGTGACAGAGGAAAAGAACAAAAGAAAAAAATATTCCTAGGTAGTTAGCATTTGTGTTTGTAAACCTAAGCATTTAAAGGTGCCTCTTAATTTCCTGTAGGCTTCAACTGTGTTACCCTCCCAGGATGATTTCTCGCCCACGAGCAAGCTCCAGCGTTTGCTGGCGGAATCTCGTCAGATGGTGACGGACCTGGAGCTGAGCACGCTGCTGCCCATCAGCCATGAGAATCTCACTGGCAGTGCCACAAATGTATGCGTTTCATTTTCTCTTGACTATATTTGTCACATCCAAACGCACCACTGAACACCAGTGTGCAAATATCACCGGCAGGGTGGCCTTTCTGTTAGAGGAAGAGTTTCTGTGTCTCTAGGGAGGAAAGGGAACATGCTTGTTTTAAGGAGGAAAAAGTTACACTCAGATGTCACTGGACCCAAACTTCCTCTTTCTAATGATCTGGGGCATATGAAGATAAATTCTTGGGGATTTTTTTTTGGGGGGTCAGGGTACAGAGTTTTGCTCTTGTCGCCCAGGCTGAAGTGCAGTGGCACGATCTCAGCTCACTGCAACCTCCACCTCCCGGGTTCAAGTGATTCTCCTGCCTCAGCCTCCCAAGTAACTGGAACTAAAGGCATACTCCACCCTGCCCAGCTAATTTTTGTACTTTTAGTAGAGACGGGGTTTCACCATGTTGGCCAGGCTGGTCTCAAACTCCTGACCTCCAGTGATCCACCCACCTTGGCCTCCCAAAGTGCTAGGATTACAGGCGTGAGCCACAGCACCCAGTCGGAAATATTTTGAAAAACAAATTTTATTATACAAAGTTTCAAGTCCAGGCCCGGTGGCTCATGCCTGTAATCCCAGCACTTTGGGAGGCCAAGGTGGGTGGATCACCTGAGGTCAGGAGTTCGAGACCAGCCTGACTAACATGGAGAAACCCCGTCTCTACTAAAAATACAAAATTAGCCGGACATGGTGGCGCATGCCTATAATCCCAGCAACTCGGGATGCTGAGGCAGGAGAATCGCTTGAACCCGGGAGGTGGAGGTTGTGGTGAGTCGAGATCGTGCCATTGAACTCCAGCCTGGGCAATAAGCAAAATTCTGCCTCAAAAAAAAAAAAAAAAAAAAAAAAAATAGAAAATTTCAAATATGCACCGAAATAGAAAGAATGGCACAGTCACTCACCTTTGACCACCATCAATTTTATCTTACCCCATCCATACACGTTTTCTTTGGAAGCATTTTAGAGCGAATCTCAGCATCATATCATGTCACTCATAAATATTTCATGATCATGATGTCTAACAGATATGGACTTTTAATTTTAATTTTTTTTTTTTTTTTTTTTTTTGAGACTGAGTTTCACTCTTGTTGCCCAGGCTGGAGTGCAATGGCACAATCTCAGTTCACTGCAATCTCTGCCTCCTGGGTTCAAGCGATTCTTCTGTCTCAGCCTCCGAAGTAGCTGAGATTACAGGTGCACGCCACTGTGCCTCGCTAATTTTTATATTTTTAGTAGAGATGGGGTTTTACCATGTTGACCAGGCTGGTCTTGAACTCCTGACCTCAAGTGATCCACCCGCCTCGGCTTCCCAAAATGCTGGGATTATAGGCATGAGCCACCCTGCCTGCCTCATTTTAATTTTTTTAATTAATTTATTTTTGAGACAGCGTCTTCCTCTGTTGCTCAGGCTGGAGTGCAGTAGCTATTCGCAGGCGTGATCACAGCTCACTGCTGCCTCAAATTCCTGGGCTCAAGTGATCCTCCCACCTCAGTCTCCCAAGTAGCTGGGACCACAGGCATGCACTACCATGCCCACTATGTTTCCCAGGCTGACATTGAACTCCTGGCCTCAAGTAATCCTCCTGCCTCAGCCTCCCAAAGTGTTGGGACTATCGGCATGGGCCACCGTGCTCAGCTTATTTATTTATTTTTCAGAGACAGTCTTGCTCTGTCACCCAGGCTGGAATGCAGGGCCAACTTGAACCTCCAACTCCCAGGCTCAAGTGATCTTCCCACCTCAGCCTCCTGAGTAGCTGGGATTACAGGTACACAAAACCACACCCAGCTGATGTTTTTATTTTTTGTAGAGACAGGGTCCCACAATGTTGCCCAGGCTGGTCTCAAACTCCTGGGCTCAAGTGATCCTCCTGCCTCAGCCTCCCAAAGTGCTGGGATTACAGGCGTGAGCTACTGCACCTGGCCTGGCTTTTCTTAACAGTGTCTTTTAAAAAGCGAAATTTAAAATTTTGATTACTTCCAACTTAAACAGGTTTTTTATTTTTTATCTTTTTAAAAACATTTTTTGTGAGATAGTCTCACTGTGTCACCCAGGCTGGAGTGCAGTGGCGCAATCTCGGCTCACTACAAGCTCCGCCTCCCGGGTTCGTGCCATTCTCCTGCCTCAGCCTCCAGAGTGGCTGGGACTGCAGGTGCGTGCCACCACGCCCAGCTAATTTTTTGCGTTTTTTAGTAGAGACGGGGTTTCACCGTGTTAGCTAGGATGGTCTCCATCTCCTGACTTTTTTTTTTTTTTTTTTTGAGATGGAGTCTCGCTCTGTCGCCCAGGCTGGAGTGCAGTGGCCGGATCTCAGCTCACTGCAAGCTCTGCCTCCCGGGTTCACGCCATTCTCCTGCCTCAGCCTCCTGAGTAGCTGGGACTACAGGCGCCCGCCACCTCACCCGGCTAGTTTTTTGTTTTTTTGTATTTTTTTAGTAGAGACGGGGTTTCACCGTGTTAGCCAGGATAGTCTCGATCTCCTGACCTCGTGATCCGCCCGTCTCGGCCTCCCACTCCTGACCTTTTGATCCATCCACCTCATCCTCCCAAAGTGCTGGGATTACAGGCGACCACACCCGGCCTATTCTAGTAGTTTTTTTGTAGATTCCTTAGGATTTTCTACACAATCATGTCATTTATGAATAGAGACAGTTTTATTCCTTTTTCCAATATTTATGCCTTATTTCATTTTCTTCCCTTACTGCTCTGGCTCGGACCTCCAGATGAGCGTTGAATAGAAGGAGGAGAGCAGACATCTTTGTCTTATTTCATGAAATACTCTGATGGCATTTCTTGCTTAGTCCTTCTTCAGATTGGTATTTTGTTAGATTCAGAGTTCCCTGGAGCATTTTCTATGTGACGCGAATAGATCCAAAACTAGAACATTAATCATTTTAGAATCAAGATGCTCCTTGCCATGAGCCTAAACAGGTAGTTGCAGAGATTACCTTAAAGAAGAACAGGATCTAAAAACAGAAGTTTTTCAAAGTATACCATGTGTGCCCTATAAGCTTTTCAAAGTGGAAACCGTGCTGGACTCTAGTGTTTCCTAGGAAGATTTCTTCTTCACGAGCTGTCTCTGAGGCATTAGTGAAGCATTGCATTTATACTGGGGCAGAGGAACGTTTTTATGCCAAAAGTGTTTTGGTGCTTAACTATCCCTTTAAATGTATGCAGTGAGGCTGCTGCTTCCCCTGTGTTTGGGGAGAACCTTTATGACTTTTCTGGTCATTCTTTGGCAGCTATTTCTTTAAAATTTATTTTTAAAAATTGAGATATAGGCCAGCCATAGTGCCTAATGCCTGTAATCCTAGCACTTTGGGAGGCCAAGGCAGATGGATCACTTGAGCCAAGGAGTTTGAGACCACCCTGGGCAACATTGGGAAATCCCACCTCTACAAAAAAAAATTTTTTTTTAATTAGCTGGACACCCTGCCATGCACCTGTAGTCCCAGCTACTCAGGAGGCTGAGATGGGAGGATCACTTGATCCTGGGAGGTCACGACTGTAGTGAGCCATGATCTTGCCACTGCACTCCAGCCTGGATGACAGAGTGAGACCCTATATCAAAAAGAGAGAGAGAGAGGATTCACATTTTATTATTTACATACAATTCACCGTTCTAAAGTGTACGATTCAGTGGTTTTTTAAATCATATTCATAAAATCGTGCAGCCACTACCCCTATCTAATTCTAGAATATTTTAATCACCCCAAAAGGAGACCCCACACCCACAGCCACAGCCACTGGCTACCACAATCTACTTTCTGTCTCTATGGATTTGTTGGACAGATAATTTTAATCAGAATTTGTTGAATAGAATTCAGGGGATCCATGAACTTTGATGGAATAAAGATTACATGCTAGTTTTTTTGTTTTTATATATATATATAGATAGATATATATATTGTTTTGAGACAGAGTCTTGCTCTGTCACCCAGGCTGGAGTGCAGTGGTACGATCTTGGCTCACTGCAAGCTCTGCCTCCCAGGTTCACACCATTCTCCTGCCTCAGCCTCCCGAGTAGCTGGTACTACAGGCACCCACCACCACGCCTGGCTAATTTTTTTTTTTTTTCGTATTTGTAGTAGAGATGGGGTTTCACCGTACTAGCCAGGATGGTATCAATCTCCTGACCTTGTGATCCACCCACCTCGGCCTCCCAAAGTGCTGGGATTA
Source organism: Macaca thibetana thibetana (assembly GCF_024542745.1). Taxonomy (NCBI): domain Eukaryota; kingdom Metazoa; phylum Chordata; class Mammalia; order Primates; family Cercopithecidae; genus Macaca; species Macaca thibetana. The sequence continues at coordinate 119,177,837 of NC_065588.1, forward strand.
CAGGCTTGAGCCACCACGCCCGGCCTATTTTTTAATTTTCATTTTATTTTTGAGAAGGAGTTTCACTCTTTCCTCCACTTCTTGGTTCAAGCGATTCTCCTGCCTCAGCCTCCTGAGTAGCTGATATTATAGGTGTGAACCACCATGCCTGGTTAATTTTTTGTATTTTTAGTAGAGACAGGGTTTCACCATGTTGGCCAGGCTAGTCTCAAACTCCTGACCTCAAATGATCCTCCCAACTCGGCCTCCCAGTGTGCTGGGATTATAGGCATGAGTCACTGCGCCCTGCCCAAATTCACATTTTCCAAACAAGAGTTATAGCAACAGATGTCTCCTCCTTGTCCTCGTGGCTTCAGGTTGTCCTTTCAACCTCTTCTTTAGGGTTTTATGTCAAATTCCTGAGATATAATCAAGCACTCCCTCACTTTTATCCTGCTAGTGTGGTGCTGTGTGTGTGTGTGCCTACACGTGTGTGTGTGCATGCATGTGTGCGTGTTTATCTGTCTCCATCAGAGTGCACATCAGATACCCGACAGGTGACTGCGTCCATGCCTCCTGCTCACTGTGAGCGCCTCAGGACCCTTCTCCACCTTGGCACCCTGGCTGCAGCACCCAGCATCTGCCACAGGGGGTCTCAGGGCCTAACTTGAATGGAACTGATAGGAACGTGCAGAAAAAAGACAAAGCTGGCCAGGTGCAGTGGCTCACACCTATAATCCCAGCACTTTGGGAGGCTGAGGTGGGAGGATCCCTTGAGGGCGGGAGTTCAAGTTCTGCCAGGGCAACATACCAAGACCTTGTCTCTACTAAAAATTAGCTGGACATGGCCAGGCACGGTGGCTCACACCTGTAATCCCAGCACTTTGGGAGGCTGAGGTGGGCGGATCCCTTGAGGGCGGGAGTTCAAGTTCTGCCAGGGCAACATACCAAGACCTTGTCTCTACTAAAAATTAGCTGGACATGGCCAGGCACGGTGGCTCACACCTGTAATCCCAGCACTTTGGGAGGCTGAGGCGGGCGGATCACGAGGTCAGGAGATCAAGACCATCCTGTCTAACACAGTGAAACCCTGTCTCCACTAAAAATACAAAAAAGTTAGCCAGGCGTTGGTGACCTGTGACTGTAGTCCTGGGTACTTGGGAGGTTGAGGCAGGAGGATCGCTTGAACATGAGGTCAAGGCTACAGTGAGCTATGATCACACCACTGCACTGCAGGTTGGGCCATAGACTGGGACACTGTCTAAGAAAAATAAAATAAAATTAGCTGGACGCAGTAACTCACACCTGTAATCCTAGCTCTTTGGGAGGACTACACAGGAGGATTGCTTGAGCCTGGGAGTTTGAGACCAGCCTGGGCAAGAAAGCAACACCCCATTGCTAAAAAATAAAAAATAAAAATTAGCCAAGTGTAGTGGCTCACGCCTACAGTTCCAGCTACTAAGGACGCTAAGGTAGGAGGATCATGACTTTGAGCCCAGGAGTTCAAGGCTACAGTGAGCCATGATCACACCATTGCACTCCAGCGTGGGCAACAGAGCAAGATCCTGTGTCAAAAAATGTATTTTTGTGAGAGTGTTTGAGCTAGAAAGAACTAGAAGAGATATCTAATTCCAACGTTACATTTTACAAGAAGGGAAAAATGACCAAATCTCTTTACTCAACATCCTACAGCTAGAATCAGAAAATCATTTAATTGGAAAGACTGTTGGCTCCAGATAGCATACATTTTCTGGTACATTAACTGATTCTAGAGATATTGGGAAGACAGAATTTAAATAACAGGGATTTACTTGGCAACATGCTTTACAAACCCCTCCCCCTATGCCTTTGTACTAAGTACAGCTAGGTACAGAAAAAGCAAATAATTTTGTTTAAAAATTCTTAATTTCTGCAATAAGGAAGCAGGGTAAAGTTCTGAGCAGCCTGTGTGCTTCTCCAGGGCTTTGCCATCTGTTGCTACAGACAAGGGTTGTAATTCAGAGCCTTGCTGTGAGACAGGCACTCTCCCACGTTGCCAGGGAGCATGAAATGATTCAGTCCTCCTGGCGGGGAAATTGGCAATGTTTTCTAAAAATCACCGAAGAACTGACACTTTGACAATGCAGTGTCACCTTGGGAATCTCTCCCACGGATACTTCTTCATGTGTATGAAATGGCATAGGCACATGTGTTTCTTTGCAGCATTGCTTTACGATAGCAAACGGTAGCAGGCCACCCAGTGTCCAGCAAAAGGGAACTGAGGGAATAAGCTGTGGTCCACCCACATGGTGGAGTTCTGAGCAGCTGCAGAACAGAATGAGGTGCTCTAGGATGTGGAAATATTTCCAGGTATATTGCTAAGTGAGAAACGTGCAAGATACTGAAGATTCATATGGCATTCCACATACGTAAGGAGATGCCCACAAGCAGTGGCTCACACCTGTAATCCCACCACTTTGGGAGGCCAAGGTGGGAGGATTGCTTGAGCCCAGGAGTTCAAGACCAGCCTGGGCAACATAGCTAGACCCTGTCTCTACAAAAAAAAGGTTTTTAAAAACATGAGTGGGGCATGGTGGAGCACACTTGTAGTCCCAGGCCCTCGGGAGGCTGGGACAGGAGGATCTTCAGTGAACTGTGATTGAGCGACTGTACTCCAACCTGAGCGATACAGCAAGAGCCTGTCAAAAAAAAAAAAAAAAAAGAAAGAAAGAAAAGAAAAGAAGAAAAGAAAGAGGATGGAAATAAGAATATATATTTGTACAAGGACACAGTGGAAAGATGACATAAATTTTACCAGTAGGAGGTATGAGGGATGAGGTAGAGGCGGGACTCCTCAGTTTATACCTGTTTTTATTATTTTGATTTTTAAACTATTCAAGAAAAACTCCAATAATTTAAAAATAGACAAAGAAGAAAAAAGGAGTGAGAGTAAGAGGAAGCACAGCTGAGCACATTGCCTCATGGCAGGCTTCCTCCTTGCCTCGAGGGTAGGAGTGGTGAGCAGACCCTACCATAAACTGAGCTTGGAGTTGTGCCTGCTGCATGGGCCTGGCCGTTCTGATTGCTGGCTTGAGATGGTTGGTGTTACCTGTCGGGGCTCTTGGCCTTTCTTGTGGCAGGCTGATAAAGCCTGCGAATCCCTTTTAGAATGAAGTTTTTCAATGAATAAGAGAAAACACAGCATGGTAGCAAGGCGCGGTGGTTCACGCCTGTAATCCCAGCACTTTGGGAGGCCCAGGCAGGTGGATCACCTGAAGGCAGGAGTTCCAGACCAGCCTGGCCAACATGGCGAAACCCCCTCTCTACTAAAAATACAAAAATTACCCGGGCATGGTGGCGTGCCTGTGATCCCAGCTTCTCAAGAGGCTGAGGCAGTAGAATTGCTTGAACCCAGGAGGCAGAGGTTGCAGTGAGCCGAGATCGCGCCACTGCACTCCAGCCTGGGCAACAGAGCGAGACTCTGTCTCAAAAAAAAAAAAAAGAAAATCAGATGGTAAAATACGTGGGCAATTTGCATAAAGAGGAAGCAGCATAAGTAAAAGCACAGAGGCCTGAAAGCACCCTTGGGTGCCCCTGAGGAACTGTGAGGGATCCCGGCGTGGGTGGAATGCAGGCCACACAGGCAGGAGGAGGTGAGAAAGTGGGCTCACCTGCAAGCCAGGGGTCACCACGGAATGCACCGGGGTCTTTCCGGGCATCATCTCCCCTTCATTCCTCCCCCTCACCTCTCCACTCCCCTCCTTCCCCTTTTCCCCACCCAGACACCTAAGCAGGCTAACGAGGCAGCGCAGCACTTAGAGTTGCTGATGCTTAACTACTGACCACTGTTTTCAACAAGGGTCACTTAGGGCTCACTGGATCAGTGCCTGTGTTAGGGCTGACAACGAGCCAGTTATATCTGGGTATTAGCTGATGGCCAGCGTGTAGCTGTGACACACATGATAAAGCAGACAGAGAAGTCCTTCTAGATTAGAGACAAAGGGGACCCCCACACATGAATGGGAAGTCAAGAAGCCTTTGTTGGATGGGTGGATGGCAATTGTATGCAGTCACTTCATTATATTTTGTTCATTTCCTAAGGTCTTATTTATTTATTATTTTTGAGACCGGGTCTCACTCTGTTGCTCAGGCTAGAGTGCAGTGGCACGATCATGGCTCACTTGCACCTCAAACTCCCAGGCTCCAGCGGTCCTCCCACTTCAGCCTCCTGAATATCTGGGACTATGGGTGTGTGTCCCCACGCCTGGCTAATTTTTTTTTAAGTATATTTTTTGTCTCCCTGTGTTGCCCAGGCTGGTCTCAAACTCCTGGACTCAAGAGATCCTCCCACCTCAGCCTCCCAAAGTGCTGGGATTGCAGGTGTGAGCCACCACACACAGCCCCTAAGATCTTTTTTAAATTGACAATAATTGTATATATTTATAGTGTATAGTGCAATGTTATAATATGTATATAATGTAGTGGAATGACTAAACCAGCTGTATCTATCACCTCTCAGATTTATCATGTCTTTGTAGTGGAAATATTTAGAATCTATTCATTTAACAATTTTGAAACATATAATACATTATTATTGGCTGGGCACAATGGCTTACACCTGTAATCCTAGCCCTTTGGTAGGCTGAGGCAGGAGAATCACGTGAAGCCAGGAATAGGCAACAATGGGAGACCCTGTCTCTATAATTTTTTTTTTAAACACAATACATTATTTATTTATTTATCTTTTTTTTTTCTTTTCTTTTCTTTTTTTTTTTTTTTTTTTTTTTTTTTTTTGATACAGAGTCTCGCTCTGTCACCAGGCTGGAGTGCAGTGGTATGATCTTGGCTCACTGCAACCTCCACCTCCCAGGTTCAAGTGATTCCCCTGCCTTTCAGCCTTCCAAGTAGCTGGGACTACAGGCGCCCGCCACCACGCCCAGCTAATTTTTGTATTTTTAGTAGAGACGGGGTTTCACCATGTTGGCCAGGATGGTCTCGAGCTCTTGACCTTGTTATTTGCCCACCTCGGCCTCCCAAAGTGCTGGGATTGCAGGCATGAGCCACTGTGCCTGGCCAGTACATTTTTATTAACCATAGTCATGGTGCTGTGCAATAGATCACTGAAACTTTTTCCTCCTGTCTAATCGAAACTTTGTACCTTTGATCAATAGCTCCCCTTTCCCCAACCACTCCCTCCCCCAGCCCCTGGTAACCACTATTCTACTCTATGCTTCTATGGGTGCCACATTTTTTTTTTTTTTGAGACGGAGTCTCGCTCTGTCGCCCAGACTGGAGTGCAGTGGTGCGATCTTGGCTCACTGCAAGCTCCGCCTCCCAGCTTCACGCCATTGAGCTCCACGTTTTTTAGATTTCATGTTTAAGTGAGATCAGGCAGCATTTGTCTTTCTGTGCCTGGCTTCTTTCACGTAGCCTAATGTCCTCCAGGTTCATCCACACTGTTGCAAATGACAGAATTTTGTTTTTATGGCTGAATAGTATTCCATTGTGTGTATATGCTACATTTTCCTGATCCACTCATCTGTTGACGGGCACTTAGATGGCTTCTGCATCTTGGCTGCGGTGAACATGGAGTAGAGTGCAGATATTTCTTCATCTAACATCTTATTTTTATTTTTATCTTTATTTTTTTTTGAGACAGTGTCTCACTCTGTCGCCCAGGCTGGAGTACAGTGGCGTGATCTTGGCTTACTGCAACCTCCACCTCCTGGGTTCAAACAATTCTCCCACCTCAGCTTCCCACATAGCTGGAATTACAGGCGGGCACCACCATGCCCAGCTAATTTGTGTATTTTTGGTAGAGATGGGGTTTCACCATACTGATCAGGCTGGTCTTGAATTCTTGACCTCAAGTGATCTGCCCACCCTGGCCTCCCAAAGTGCTGGGATTATAGGCATGAGCCATGGCGCCCAGCCTCATCTAATGTCTTTTAAAGGCATTTCTGCTATATTTGTGTTTAGTCTTCTTAATAATTTTCTAGTTTTTCTATCCTGGATACTAATCTGGGAGTTGTTTTCTAGAACTCGGAGGTCCCAGAAGAGTCAGCTCAAAAAAATACCTTTGTCAGTTATTGAAGGAAACAAAAGGCAACTTCAGTATTCATCATGATCATGGGTAAGTCACCTTTGCTTATCTCACCTTATATCTCAATTAATATTTAATAAGTAACTTGAGAACATTGATAACGTTGAGTCAAGGCCATGCATTTGTTTGACTTGTGATACTTTCTCTTTTGCTCAACTGATTTATACATACCTTCTAAATTTAATCAGAGTAAAATGTCATTACTTGCAAGAGAAATGCCGATCAAAAAGTTCTTGTTCTCCTGCACTCCAGCCTGGGAACAGAGTGAGACCTTGTCTCTTAAAAAAAAAAAAAAAAAAAAAAGGCCAGGTGTGGTGGCTCACACCTGTATTCCCATCACTTTGGGAGGCTGAGGTGGGTAGATCATGAGGTCAGGAGTTCGAGACCAGCCTGGTCTGTCTCTACTGAAAATACAAAAATTAGCCAGGCACGGTAGTGGGTGCTTGTAATCCCAGCTACTTGGAAGGCTGAGGCAGGAGAATCGCATGAACCCAGGAGGTGGAGGTTGCAGTGAGCCAAGATCGCACCACTGCACTCTAGCCTGGGCAACAGAGCAAGACTCCGTTTCAAAAAAAAAAAGTTATTATTCTCAATACCTAGAATTTTAAATCTTGGGAAGTGAATACATAGACACAGCTTTAAAAATAAGAATCTAATATGAAAAGATGCTCAACCTCACTAATTATCAGGGGAAGGCAAATCAAAACCACAATGTAGGCCAGGCGCGGTGGCTCACACCTGTAATCCCAGCACTTTGGGAGGCCAAGGCGGGTGATCGCTTGAGGCCAGGAGTTTGAGACAAGCCTGGTCAACATAGTGAAACCCCATTTCTACTAAAAATACAAAAATTAGCCACGCATGGTGGCGGGCACCTGTAATCCCAGCTACTTGGGAGGCTGAGGCAGAGGTTACAGTGAGCCGAGATCGCACCATTGCACTCCATCCGGGTGACAATAGGGTGACTCTGTCTCAAAAAAAAAAAAAAAAAAGAAAAAGAAAACACAATGCAGTACCACCTTACTCAAGCAAGAATGGCCATAATTTAAAAATCAAGAAATAATAGATATTGACGTGGATGTGGTAAAAAGGGAGCACTTTTACAGTGATGGTGGGAATGTAAACTAGTACAACCACTATGGAAAACAGTGTGGAGATTATCCTTAAAGAACTAAAAGTAGCCGGGCGCGGTGGCTCACGCCTGTAATCCCAGCACTTTGGGAGGCCGAGGCGGGCGGATCACAAGGTCAGGAGATCGAGACCACGGTGAAACCCCGTCTCTACTAAAAATACAAAAAATTAGCCGGGCGCGGTGGCGGGCGCCTGTAGTCCCAGCTACTCAGGAGGCTGAGGCAGGAGAATGGCGTAAACCCAGGAGGCGGAGCTTGCAGTGAGCCGAGATCGCGCCACTGCACTCCAGCCTGGGCGACAGAGCAAGACTCCGTCTCAAAAAAAAAAAAAAAAAAAAAAAGAACTAAAAGTAGAACTCCAATATGATCCAACAATCCCACTACTGGGTATCTACGTGGAGGAAAAGTAGTCATTATATGAAAAAGACACTTGTACACACATATTTATAGCAACACAATTTGCAACTGCAAAAATACGGAACCATTGTAGATGCCCATCAACTAATGGATAAAGAAAATGTGGCATATGGGCCGGGCATGGTGGCTCATGCCTATAATCCCAGCACTTTGAGAGGCCGAGGCAGGCGGATCACCTGAGGTTGGGAGTTTGAGACCAGCCTGGCCAACATGGTGAAACCCTGTCTCTACTAAAAATACAAAAATTAGCTGGGTGTGGTGGTGCAGGCCTGTAATCCCAGCTACTTGGGAGACTGAGGCAGGAGAATCACTTGAACCTGGGTGGTGGAGGTTGCAGTGGACTGAGATTGCGCCACTGCACTCCAGCTTGGGCAACAGAGTGAGACTCTATCTCAAAAAAAAAAAAAAAAAGGAAAAAGAAAATGTGGTATATGTGTACCATGGAATACTACTCAGCCTTGAAAAGAAATAAAATAATGGCATTTACAGCAACCTGGATGGAGTTGAAGACCATCATTCTAAATGAAGTAACTCAGGAATGGAAAACCAAACGTAGTATGTTCACACTCCTAAGTGGGAGCTAAGCTATGAGGATGCAAAGGCATGAGAATGATATCACGGACACCGGGGACTGGGGGGAAGGGGGTGGTGAGGGATAAAAGACTACACATTGGGTGCGGTGTACACTGTTTGGGTGATGAGCACACCAGCATCTCAGAAATCGCCACCAAAGTGCTTAACCATGTAACCAAACACCACCTGTTCCCAAAAACTACTAAAACAATAATAACCAAAGAATTTATTAGAAAAAAAAACCTGCCTGGCGCGGTGGCTCAAGCCTGTAATCCCAGCAGTTTGGGAGGCTGAGGTGGGCGGATCACCTGAGGTCAGGAGTTAAAGACCAGCCTGACCAACATGGAGAAACCCCGTCTCTACTAAAAATACAAAATTAGCCGGGCATGGTGGTGCACGCCTATAATCCCAGCTACTTGGGAGGCTGAGGCAGGAGAATTGCTTGAATCCGGGAAGCAAAGGTTGCAGTGAGCTGAGATGGTGTCACTGCACTCCAGCCTGGGCAACAAGAGTGAAATTCAGTCTCAAAAAAAAAAAAAAAAGAAAAAAGAAAAAAAAAATTGGCCGGGCACAGTGGCACTTTGGGAGGCCGAGGCAGGTGGATCATGAGGTCAGGAGATGGAGACCATCCTGGCTAACATGGTGAAACCCCGTCTCTACTAAAAATACAAAAAAACTAGCCGGGCATGGTGGCAGGTGCCTGTGGTCCCAGCTACTTGGGGAGGCTGAGGCAGGAGAATGGCGTGAACCCAGGAGGCGGAGCTTGCAGTGAGCCGAGACAGAACGAGAGTCCATCTCAAAAAAAAAAAATTATAGGTGAAAAAAAATCAGATCAATGTTTCAGCATTTCATCTGAGCGTCTGTCCAGAAAGAAGTTTTTTTTTTTTTTTTTTTGAGATGGAGTCTTGCTCTGTTGCCCAGGCTGGAGTGCAATGGTGCAATCTCAGCTCACTGCAACCTCCACCCCCTGGGTTCAAGCAGTTCTCCTGCTTCAGCCTCCCAAGTAGCTAGGAATACAGGCATGTGCCACCACACCTGGCTAATTTTTTTTGTTTTGTTTTGTATTTTTAGTAGAGATGGGGTTTCGCCAAGTTGGGCAGGCTGGCCTCGAACTCCTGGCCTCAGGTGATCCGCCTGCCTTGGCCTCCTAAAGTTCTAGGATTAAAGGCTTGAACCACCACGCCTGGCCAAGAAGTCTTTCCATGGAGTAAAGCTTTATAAAAGTTTTACATGGTGTAGCTGGTCACGGTGGCTCACACCTGTAATCCCAGCACTTTGGGAGGCCCAGTGGGGTAGATCACCTGAGGTCAGGAGTTTGAGACCATCTTGGCCAACATGGCGAAACCCTGTGTCTACTAAAAATACACACACACACACAAATAGCCAGGTGTGGTGGCACATGCCTATAATCCCAGCTACTGGGGAGGCTGATGCAGGAGAATGGCTTGAACCCGGGAGGCGGAGGGTGCAGTGAGTGGAGATTGGGCCAGTGCACTCCAGCCTGGGCAACAAGAACAAAGCTCCGTCTCAAAAAAAAAAAAAAAAAAAAAAAGTTGCCAGGCGCGGTGGCTCAAGCCTGTAATCCCAGCACTTTGGGAGGCCGAGACGGGTGGATCACGAGGTCAGGAGATCGAGACCATCCTGGCTAACACGGTGAAACCCCTTCTCTACTAAAAAATACAAAAAACTAGCCGGGCAAGGTGGCGGGCGCCTGTAGTCCCAGCTACTCGGGAGGCTGAGGCAGGAGAATGGCGTGAACCCGGGAGGCGGAGCTTGCCGTGAGCTGAGATCTGGCCACTGCACTCCAGCCTGGGCGACAGAGCGAGACTCCGTCTCAAAAAAAAAAAAAAAAAAGTTTTACGTGGGGTAAAATCTTCATAAAAAACGTTTATTGACCCAGTAAGCACTTTCTGGATTTGTGTTTACTTCTGTCAAACCTGCATTTCATATGCAGTTTCTTCAGAACCCAGTTTGATAAGCTAAAGGGTACAGGCATTTCAGATCTTTTGAAGGTAAGCATATCAGCGTTTCAAAGACTCTGGGGAAGCAGGGAGCCCAAGCAGCACCATCCCCGCCCCCATCCCTCCTCTTCTCTCCCCTCCCTCTCTCTGCTGAGTTTTCATATTTACAGTATTTTGCACGTCTTGATGTTGATAAAAATCAGGATGTACAGTTAATATTTTAGACGCCAGGAGCTTATAGCATGCACTCCAATGTTAATTGATTGTATTTTATTAATGTGTTTTTTCTTCATCCAAAAGCAGATTTCTCATCTATGTGGAAGGCAGAAAGCAGACACCAATGCTGAATGAATACTTAACCGTAAAACTGAAAGAGGATTGTAGTTCTTCATAAACGACACTTAATTCAAGTGGGGAGCAGAACTGGAAAGTTAATTTTTAAACATCTACACTTTATTTTCAAGTTAATCATTTTTGTGCTGAAGAAATATTTTCGTGTGTAAGAAAGTAGACCTTATTGTACATACAGAAACTTGGAATTATGCTAAGAATGAAAAAGACTTCTCTGTAAAGATACAGACTACAGCTAAGTGCTAGAGAAGCTCTTTAAAAATGTGAACGTCAAATAGAGAAGGAACCCCTGCATAGAAAGTGCTGTTTTAACTATCTGATTTTTAAAAAATCTGTGCATACATTTAAATTCTAAACAATAGCTTATCAGAGTCAGTTCAAAATATATGAGAAATAGTATTCTCTCATGGTTTTAGCTCTTGACTTTGCTATGTAAAAAGATGTAAGATGCTTTGATATAAAATGTAACTGGAAAATAGCTCCCTGGTTACTTGAGGTCCTTCTGTCCCAAGCTGAGCAGAGCCCCATCTTTCTGGGTCTATAGTAGTCCCACCTACTGACACAAACCAAAGCTTGTTGGAAGATCAAATTTTATATGCGTTTTTAAAAATCTTAAAGACTAAAACACTTCCATTTTAACTTGTAAAGTAATTTAATTTTTTAAAGATTATACTATATGCCTCTGTGTCTTCTCTAAAATAATTGATCAGCTTCAGTCAATAAAAGATATTTTTAATACTAAAGAAAAAAATATGTTTCCTTGGTTTCTTTTTATTTTACTGGAGTAAAGTAAGTAAGGTTCATCGCGTTTAAACTGAACCTGGCAAGTTAATTTCCTCAGGAATGGGAATGTATTTTTTTAAGCATTGCAGATATCAAAGTTCTATTGTGCTGAATAAATGCGCCTTTGTTAACAGGTTTCAGGGTTACTTCAGAGATGATTTTCATGAGCGGGGAAGAGCCACCTCATTTAGCCTTTTTAATTAGGGTGCTGAAAAGAGAAGTTGGGTGAGGTTTGGTTATGTTCTTTATCAATGCGTGCTTTCTCCCTCAGGCTGGGCTGTCCAGAGCAAAACTGAGAAAGGTAGAGTTGCTTCTGAGCCACTTCCTGCCAAGTAGAAACCTAAAATGACCCTTGGGAGACTGACTTCCAATCTGAGAATCAAAATATTAAATTTTCTCCTCTTCTTCTTGTTTATGGCTGCACATCAACTTGCCTAGTGAAAAGGCAACACTGAATAGGACAATGTCAGGGAACTAAAGGATTTGATAACAATTAAACATTATTTTATGGCTATATGTATTTTAGCTCATAGGATTATAGTATCTGCGACACCTGACACCTATTGTATCCCACCACCTTATTGTTCCATACGCAATTCAACAATGAGAAATTTTGGCCGGGTACAGTGGTTCATGCCTGTAATCCCAGCACTTTGGGAGCCGAGGCAGGTGGATCGCTTGAGGTCAGGAGTTCGAGACCAACCTGGCCTACATGACAAAACCCCCTCTCTACTAAAAATACAAAAAATTAGCTGGGCGTGGTGTCACGCGCCTGTAATCTCAGCTACTTGGGATTGTATCTAGCTCAACCTAAGTTATTTATTTTATTTTGCTTATTTTTTGTTTATTTATTTATTTTTGAGATGGAGTCTCACTCTGTCACCTAGGCTGGAGTGCAGTGGCGCGATCTCGGCTCACTGTAACCTCCGCCTTCCAGGTTCAAGTGATTCTCCTGCCTCAGCCTCCCAAGTAGCTGGGACTACAGGCGTGTGCCACCATGCCCAGCTAAATATTGTATTTTTAGTAGAGACGGGGTTTCACCATATTGGCCGGGCTGGTCTTGAACTTCTGACCTCATGATCCACCCGTCTCAGCCTCCCAAAGTGCTAGGATTACACACATGAACCACCGCACCTGGCCCAACCTAAGTTATTTAAATGACAGATTTTGTTTGTTTTTGTGGCTAAATAGTATTCCATTGTATATATATATATATATATATATATATATATATATATATACATATACTACTTTTTTTTTTTTTTTTTTTGAGACAGAGTCTCGCTCTGTTGCCCAGGCTGGAGTGCAGTGGCTCAATTTCAGCTCAGTGCAACCTCCACCTCCTGAGTTCAAGCAATTCTCCTGCTTCAGCCTCCTGAGAAGCTGGGATTACAGGTGCCCACCACCACTCCTGGCTAATTTTGTGTTGCTTTTTTTCCAGTAGAGATGGGGTTTCGTCATGTTGGCCAGGCTGGTGTTGAACTCCTGGCCTCATGTGATCCTCCCAACCTGGCCTCCCAAAGTGCTGGGATGACAGACATGAGCCACCGTGCCCAGCTAAATTTTGTATTTTTAGTAGAGACGGGTTTCACCATATTGGCCAGGCTGGTCTTGAACTTCTGACCTCGTGATCCACCCATCTCAGCCTCCCAAAGTGCTGGGATCACAGGCTTGAGCCACCGCATTTCTTTATCCACTCATCTGTTGATGGGCATTTTATTGCTTCCACATCTTGGCTGTTGTGAACAGTGCTGCAGTGAACATGGAGTGCAGATACCTCCTCCCCTAAGGTTGGAGAAATTTCTGTTAGAGAGGTGGTCTCCTTTTTTTTTTTTTTTCTGTACTTTAATGGATGCAGAGAGGCAGTCCCATAGCGTATTTGAAATAGTTACAAGATAAAACTAGATTTTAGCATTTATGTTTTATCACCAACATTCTTAAGATCAACACATCCGAAGAGGAGGCAAATGAATTCTACTACAATCTGCCTGCCAGAAATAATCTCAGCATTGGAAAAGATTGATATAAGGGTATTTTTAGAATCCGTGAACGGATTTTTTTTTTAATTTTATTTTTAGTGACAAGGTCTCACTCTGTCACCCAGGCTGGAGGGCAGTGGTATCATCATAGCTCACTGTAGCCTCAAACTCTTGGGCTCATGTGATTCTCCTGCCTCAGCCTCCCAATTAGCAAGGACTCCAGGCATGCGCCGCCATGCCTATTTTTTTTTTTTTTTTTTGAGACGGAGTCACGCTCTGTCACCCAGGCTGGAGTGCGGTGGCACGATCTCAGCTCACTGCAACCTCCGCCTCCCAGGTTCAAGAGATTCTTCTGCCTCAGCCTCCCAAGTAGCTGGGATTACAGGCAACTGCCATCATGCCCGGCTAATTTTTGTATTTTTAGTAGAGGTGGGGTTTCACCATGTTGGCCAGGCTGGTCTTGAATTCCTGACCTCAGGTGATCTGCCCACCTCAGCCTCCCAAAGTGCTGGGATTACAGGCATGAGCCACCATGCCTGGCCAAATTTTTTATTTTTCATGGAGACAGAGTCTCACCATGTTGACCAAGCTGGTCTCGAACTCCTGGCCTCAAGCAGTCCTCTCACCTTGGCCTTCCAAAGCTCTTGGGATTATAGGCATGAGCCACTGCATGCACCTGGCCTGTGAAGAGTTTATTTATTTATTTATTTTCTAGAGATGAGGTTTCACCATGTTACCCAGGATGGTCTTGAACTCCTGAGCTCAAGTGATCCACCCATCTCAGCTTCCCAAAGTGCTGAGATTATAGGTGTGAGCCACTGTGCCTGGCCAGTAAACAGATTGTTGTTGTTGTTGAGATGGAGTCTCACTCTGTCACCAGGCTGGAGTGCAGTGGCGCGATCTCGGCTCACTGCAACCTCTGCCTCCCAAGTTCAAGCGATTCTCCTGCCTCAGCCTTCCGAGTAGCTGGGACTACAGGTGTGCGCCACCACACCCTGCTAATTTTTGTATTTTTAGTAGAGACGGGGTTTCACCATGTTGTCCAGGATGGTCTCGATCTCCTGACCTCGTGATCCACCCGCCTCGGTCTCCCAAAGTGCTGGGGTTACAGGTGTGAGCCACCGTGCCTGGCCACCAGATTTTTTAAAAACAGAAATAGAAATATCCTCAAAGAAAAAAAGTTCTGAATTAAGATAATACATAAACACTAAAAGCAGTTTTACCCCGAAAGTGTCAATAGAATGCATAGAACTTCTTGGCTGCATGGAATAAGGTTGTCTCCATACACTTCAGGAAGGAGACTGAAGACTGAAACCTTGTTATGTTCTGGCAAACTGATCCTGGAGTTTTATTCTGTGGCTTTGTGTGGTTTGACACCTGTAGCTGGGGTGGTGGGTTTGCAGTGTTGTACTTTTGTTTTTCTTGAGCCATTTGATGATGATTTTGTTAGGACACATTGCAGGAAAGTTCATTATTCTAGACCTTCAACAGAATAATCTTAGCAACCTCCGGTGTGATAGAGAACAGAGTGAATAGGATCAAAATAAGAAACCAGACACATTCATCAAGACTGCAGCTGACAAGGAGGTTTAAAACCCAGAATGCGGCCAGGTGCAGTGGCCCATGCCTGTAATCCCACCACTTTGAGAGGCCAAAGCTCGTGGATCATTTGAGGTCAGGAGTTTGAGACCAGCCTGGCCAACATGGCGAAACCACCTCTCTACTAAAAATACAAAAATTAGCAGGGCATGGTGGGTGCCTGTAATCCCAGCTACTCAGGAGGCTGAGGCACGAGAATCACTTCAACCTGGGAGGCGGAGGTTGCAGTGAGCTGAGACTGAGCCATGCACTCCAGCCTGGGCGACAGAGTGAGACTCTGTCACAAACAAACCAACAAACAACACCCAGAATGGTCTTTGAGAGAAGCTGATTGAATGAAAAGTGTACATGAATCAGTCCTCTAAAGGATGATGTCTGGGTTCTCAGCTAGATGCATGCTTAAGAAACCCAACAACAATGACAAAAAGAAACCCAACAAAAAAAGAATCAAAGAATTTTGAGCACACAGTAGGTGCTTTGCTGGCCACTGGAGACACAGCAATGAGCAAAGCAGACAATCTAGTCGTAGAGACACAGTAATCTAAGAATCCCATAAATAGTTCACGAGAGACTGGTTAGTGTTACAAAAGAAAGCTTTGAGATATGATGACAGCTTATAATAGGGACTCAGGCAAAGGGTGGAGTGTTCAGAGAACGCTTCCCTGAAGAAGTGACATCTGAGCCAAGAGTTAAAGACAGGTGGATGCTAAGTAGGGCGAACAGGAAGCAGAAGAGAATTCCAGGCAGTAGGAACAGCATGTGCAAAGGCTCTGAGGTGGGAGGGAACATGACGCATCTGGGACCTGATGGGCCAGGATGGTGCAAGATGAAGCCAGAGACAGAGGCTGGGGCCAGATCATGCATACAAGTCAATGAGTCACCGTGGGTGTGGCAGCATACCATGTTTTAGTGGGCCAGATGATGTAAACTCTCCTGTGTGTCTTGGGTTTTCCTTCAAACAAGGTCTTATTTGTATTCCAATTGCTTTGCTTTTGTAATAGGGGTGAGCGGGAATTCAACAGCCCTGGAGATACACCAAAACAGGACCCTGATTCTGATGGCATGAAGAATCTCAGGCTGGGAGCAGTGGCTCCTGCCTGTAATGCCAGCACTTTGGGAGGCTGAGGTGGGAGGATTGCTTGAGTCCAGTAGTTCAAGACCAGTCTGGGAAATGTGGTGAGACGCCCATCTCAACAAAAAATTTAAAAATTAGCCAGGCATGGTAGTGCATACCTGTCGTCCCAGCTGTTCTGGAGGCTGAGGTGGGAGGACCACTTGAGCCCAGGACATTGAGGCTACAGTAAGCCATAATCCAGCCACTGCACTCCAGCATGGGTAACAGAGCAAGCAAGACCCTGTATCCAAAAAAATAAAAAAAATAAAAAGCCAATCAGTGACAGGGCCAATAGTAGACCAGGCCTCCTGTCTGAAGATGTTAGAGAGATGAACCAGAAAAATTAAGAGTGGGGAAGTTTGGGCCAGGCACGGTGGCTCACGCCTGTAATCCCAGCACTTTGGGAGGTCGAGGTGGGTGGATCACCGGAGGTTGGGAGTTCGAGACCAGCTTGACCAATATGGTGAAACCCTGTCTCTACTAAAAATACAAAAATTAGCCAGGTTGTGATGGTGCACGCCTGTAATCTCAGCTACTCAGGAGGCTGAGGCAGGAGAATTGCTTGAACCCAGGAGGTGAAGGTTGCTGTGAGCTGAGATCATGCCACTGCACTCCAGCCTGGGGGACAGAGGGTGACCCTGTCTCAAAAACATCAACAAACAAACAAACAAATGAGTGAGGAAGTTTGTATCCTTATGTCCCCAGTGATGCTCTCTTGTGAGATCAGCTGTATGTTGAAGTATACCAAATGGGGTGTTTGTTTACTCACTTTTTCAGCCCTTCACTTCACATACACTTACTGAACATTGCTATGTGCCAGGTGCCCCGCTAGGCACTGAGTACATAAAACTGAGTAAGACAGGGTGGCCGTCTAATAGCTCAAAATCTTATCTACACATAAAGTACAGTCCCTTGGAGATATATTAGGAGAGTGCTCTTGGGCCCCAAACAGCAAGCCCAAGGTAGTATAGTACTGAAAGTCATCGACCACAAAATGTAGTCCAAATGGCATGGGTGTTGAGAGCACTGGCTTTGAAATCAGGCACATCTGGGTCTGGATCCCAAATGCACAGTTTATCAGTTGTATGAACCTGGGCTAAACTCTGAGCCTGAGCTTGTTTGTTGGTCTGTAAAAATACCATCAAGAGGCCAGGTGCAGTGGCTTCGGCCTGTAATCCCAGCACTTTCAGGTGGGGGAATTCACTTGAGCCCAGGAATCTGAGACCAGCCTAGGCAACATAGCGAGATTCTGTCTCTACAAAACAAATTTAAAAATTAGCTGTGCGGCCGGGCGCGGTGGCTCAAGCCTGTAATCCCAGCACTTTGGGAGGCCGAGACGGGCGGATCACGAGGTCAGGAGATCGAGACCATCCTGGCTAACACGGTGACACCCCGTCTCTACTAAAAAATACAAAAACTAGCCGGGTGAGGTGGCGGATGCCTGTAGTCCCAGCTACTCGGGAGGCTGAGGCAGGAGAATGGTGTAAACCCGGGAGGCAGAGCTTGCAGTGAGCTGAGATCCGGCCACTGCACTCCAGCCTGGGCAACAGAGTGAGACTCCGTCTCAAAAAAAATAATAAAAATAAAAAATAAAAATAAACAAATAAAAAGTAGCTGTGCATGGCCGGGCGCGGTGGCTCACGCCTGTAATCCCAGTACTTTGGGAGGCTGAGGCAGGTGGATCAGGTGGATCATGAGGTCAAGAGATCAAGACCATCCTTGCCAACATGGTAAAACCCCATCTCTACTAAAAATACAAAAATTAGCCAGGCGTGGCAGCAGGCGCCTGTAGTCCCAGTTACTTGGGAGGCTGAGGCAGGAGAATTGCTTGAACCCGGGAGGCAGAGGTTGCAGTGAGCCGAGATTGTGCCACTGCACTCCAGCCTGGCGACAGAGCGAGACTCCATCTCAGGAAAAAAAAAAAAAAAAATTAGCTGGGCATGGTAGTGCATCCCTCTAGTTCCAGTTACTTATTAGGTTGAGGTGTGAGGATCACTTGAGCCCCCGAGGCAGAGACTGCAGTGAGCTATGATTATGCCACTGCATTCCGGCCTGGGTAACGAAGCCAGACCCTGTCTCAAAAAAAAAAAAATAAATAGGCCGGGCGCAGTGACTCAAGCCTGTAATCCCAGCACTTTGGGAGGCCAAGACGGGCGGATCACGAGGTCAGGAGATTGAGACCATCCTGGCTAACCCGGTGAAACTCCGTCTCTACTAAAAAATACAAAAAACTAGCCGGGCGAGGTGGCGGGCGCCTATAGTCCCAGCTACTCGGGAGGCTGAGGCAGGAGAATGGTGTAAACCCGGGAGGCAGAGCTTGCAGTGAGCTGAGATCCGGCCACTGCACTCCAGCCTGGGCGACAGAGGGAGACTCCGTCTCAAAAAAAATAAAAAATAAAATAAATAAATAAATAAATAAATAAAAATAAAGTTGTTGATGCTTTATTATTTACTTATTTAATTTGAGACAGGGTCTCACTCTGTTGTCCAGGCTGCAGTGCAGCGGTGTGATCTCAGCTTACTGCAACCTCTGCCTTGCAGGCTTAAGTGATCCTCCCACCTCAACCTCCTGAGTAGCTGGGACTACAGGCACGCCACCACGGCTGGCTAAGATTTTTGTATTTTTTGGTAGAGATGGGGTTTCATCATGTTGCCCAGGATGGTCTCAAACTCCTGAGCTCAAGTGATCCACCTGCCTCAGCCTCCCAAAGTGCTCAAATTACAGGCGTGAGCCACTGTGTCCGACCTCATCAACAACTTTAAAGAAGAGTAAGTGAGATACTGTTTAACAAATGCTGAGCCTGGTGCCTGGCATAGTAATAGGCTCTATGGTTATTTAAAAAGCCGGTTGCTGAGGGGAAGTCACTGTGGCAGATGTGCTAGACCTAGAGGTCTGTTGCCTGGTTGAAAAGGTATGCTGTATGTGCGTGAAAGGTCACAGGAGAACCACTTTTGTTGTGTGTGGAAAAAGGAGTGTGAGAAACAGTTGGAGTATAGCAAAAGGCCCCTTTACTGTGGTCTTTATTTGAGCACAGCTATTGACTAAGTTGCCGAGGATTAAAAACCCTTTATATATGAAGGGTAAAGCCTGTCAAATAATAAGCATTCAATACATATCAGCTATTGTGATTCTACTGTTGTTCTGATAAAGAAGCTTTTTAGTGATTGGAATGAGAGAAAACAGGATTAATTTCTCCTTTTGGTGGAGTGAGAGGAGAGTCTTGGCAAATGTATCTTTTGGGGTCAGCTCTAGCTCTTGGGCTAGAAGGTGAGGAATCGGTTAAAGAAAAGGGTCCCTGGCCCGGCGCGGTGGCTCACGCCTGTAATCTCAGCACTTTGGGAGGCCCAGGCGGGCAGATCACCTGAGGTCGGGAGTTTGAGACCAGCCTGACCAACATGGAGAAACCCTGTCTCTACTAAAAATACAAAATTAGCCGGGCATGGTGGCACATGCCTGTAATCCCAGCTATTTGGGAGGCTGAGGCAGAAGAATTGCTTGAACCCAGCAGGCGGAGGTTGCAGTGAGGTGAGATTGTGCCATTGCACTCCAACCTGGGCAACAAGAGTGAAGCTCAGTTAAAAAAAAGAAAAAGAAGAAAAAGAAAAAAGAAAGAAAGAGAGAGAGAAAGAAAGAAAGAGAAAGAAAGAAAGAAAATAAAAGAAAGAAGGAGAAGGAAGGAAGGAAGGAAGGAAGGAAGGAAGGAAGGAAGGAAGGAAGGAAGGAAGGAAGGAGGGGAGGGAGGGAGGGAGGAAAGGAAAGGAAAGAAAGGAAACAAAAGGGTTCTGAGGTTACAGTCTCACTAAGGAGACAAGGGTTAGGATTACGTGGGCGTCATTTTCCTCCTTACAGGCAGGCGGTGCCTCTCTCCCTTCAAAAGCAAGGGACCTTTATGCACGATTCCACATCTGCATTCCGATAGGAAAGGGAAACAGCAGAAACAAAACACCCATCTGAGCTGCGCTTAGAGAGGACTCTGGGCTTTTATTTATTTTTTTACTTCAGTCTTGTGACCAGTAATTTTAAGGGGAAGCCAATAATAATGTTTTTTAAAAGCCTCACGCCACCCCCGGCGGCATCTCCTTGGTGTACTTTGCTTTCAGATCCGCCTGCCTTCTGTCCCAGCCTAATACTGCCCGGCCTCAGCCCCCATTGTCCCTGGCGCTGGCGAGGTGTCCGGTTGCGGAGCCGGCTGCGTCTCTGGAAATGCATCCTGCAACCCCGCATGGATAACAGCTGCAGCTATGTCAGAGATGCACAAAGAGGGGAGAGTGTCACTGTGTGCCTTTTGACACATACGTTAAGACCAAAAAGGAAAAAAAAAGTCTATCTGTGCTGCCACCGACCAGACTCATGGAGGCCAGATTTTCTCCGATTAACCAGATCTTGCCTTGGTGCAGACAAGACTTAGTGAGTTCGGGGAAGGGGTTGGGAGAGGGAATTGGCCGGGGTCCCTATCCTGTGTGGAAGGAGGAGGGAGGGGTTTCCCCTCCCTCTCCCCTCCTCTCCGGGTTTAGGGAGGGGATTAGAGGTGGGGAGGAGCTGGGGGGGGCGTTTGGCCTGTGCCCCAACCTTGTGAGATGGGGGTTGGAGGTGTGCGGGGGGCGGAGCGTGTGCCGGGGTCGCCGCGGGTTGGGGGGTTGGGGGTGTGCGGCGGGAGGCGCGTGTCCGGGGATCGCTGGGGGTGGGGTTGGACGTGTGCGGGGGGAGGGGCGTGCCCTGGAGTTGGGGGCGGGTGGGGCGAATGCGGGCGCGGGGGACGGGGTTGGAGGTGTGCGGGGGGAGGGGCGTGCCCTGGAGTTGGGGGCGGGCGGGGCGAATGCGGGCGCGGGGGGCGGGGTTGGAGGTGTGCGGGGGGAGGGGCGTGCCCTGGAGTTGGGGGCGGGCGAGGAGTTTGCGGGCGCGGGGGCGGGGCGAGGTGGGCTCCTCCCCGGCGGGCGGGCCCTGGCGCAGCGCGGCGGCCTCGCGGTGCCTAGGCTGGGGCTGTTGGACCGTGAGGCGCTGAGTCGCGCGGACTGAGCCGGGCAAGAGCGGCCGGCGGCGGCAGGATGAACAGCATCAAGAACGTGCCGGCGCGGGTGCTGAGCCGCAGGCCGGGCCACAGCCTGGAGGCCGAGCGCGAGCAGTTCGACAAGACTCAGGCGAGCGGGCGGCGGGCGGGCAAGCGGCGTCCCTGTCCCCTCACGCGCGAACCGCTGGGGCCCGGGAGGCGCCGGCCAGGGGCGGGGGACAGCGTGGGGGCAGGGCCTGTGTCCGCCCGGGCGCTCCGAGAGCTCCGCGGCTGCCCCTCGCCGGCCTCCGCGGCCCGAGCCGACCGGCGCGCAGGTGAACCGGAAGCCGCGCTCCCCACTCCCGCCGGGCGCTCGGGCCCAGAGGCGCCGGGGCTGAGGGGGCCGGGGTCAGGGTGTGCGCGGGCCGGGAGCGCTGGAGCTGAGGCGGCGGGGGACGGAGATGGGGCCGGGGTTGGGTGTGCGCGAGCCCAGCGCGCCGGGGGTCTAGGGGTCTGGGGATCCAGGTGCTCCCGGGGCCGGCGCGGCCCGACTGGGGCCCCCGCCCTCAGTACCGCTCCTTGCCGGCTCCCGCCCCCGTCTCCGACCCCCTGAAACCGATGTCCCCACGGGCAGTTTCCTTAAAGGAAATTCCTTAAACTCCCAGCTTTCTTCTCTCGTGAGCGGCTTCCCAGAGCTGCCCAGTCTCCAATTATTTGCTGGGTGAAAAGCTGCTCGTTGTCGCCAGACTTGTTTGCCCGAGCGCTGCCCACGTATAAATAGGTGCACACCCCCTCATTAAATACCGGCGCCCGACAGACAGAAACTTCCTGGGGCTCCCTTCCTGCGCCTCCCACGCCTGTATCTCTTCCAGATGATGCCTATCCTGGGAAGGCTTTAAAATTAAATAAGGGCGCGGGTGTGCGTTTTGTACTTGTGTTTGTGCCGGAGACCCACGATGGAGACATTGCTGCGTTTCTGGTTTCCTGTTGCTTTTTATTTTACAAACTCTTGAAGTGCTCTCAGGCTTGGGGGATGGGCGGTAGAGGGGGGCAAATTGTTTATTTGCCAAAATAAGTCAACCAAGACTGAAATGGCTGAAAAATTTTACTCTAGAGATAAAGGAAGCCAGAGGATCCCTCCCACCTCTGTCTAAAGCAGGTTGGTGACATTTGCGTTTGTGGCGGCTATTTGCAAGTTCCGTCCCACTTGTCCTTGCAGAGAGCGATGACTTCTGCGGTTGCCTTCACATCTAGTTAGCACATGCACTCTGCAACAGCTTTCGTTTTGAAATGAGAGAGAACTCAGGGACACCTTCTAACCTTTGTGCTTGGGATTGACCCAGAAAGCGATAATAAATCCTGAGGATATCAAGGCTTTAGAAATGCCAGGTGCTGGAACCCACCTGGCTGCAAATTATCAATTTATCCTTGTGATCATCATCACCATCATCTGGTTCAGCCCGGATAGCCCGTCATTAAAAAAAATAAAAGGTATGGCTTTTAATTTAAAGTCACCAATACATAATTAATTGTGCCAGGAACTTGTAGATCACAGGGAGAAAACCCTAATTGGCAGACAGATCTGGATGTTGTCAGAAACTTTGTTTATTCACTGAGTTTTTTCTCGTGCCCTTGAGGAGGTATAAAGAGGTCTGATTGCTACATGGGGGAGATGGGATGTGAAGGACCAACTTCATTGATCTTACTCTTAAATGATAAGAAATCAAGAGCAACCTTCCTGAGTGTCAAAGAGATAATCTCTGATACAACCACACATTTTAGTGGTTGGTTTGATACACAAGAAGGTGGATTTTTTTTTTTTTTTTTTGGAGACAGTCTCTGTTGCCCATGCTGGAGTGCAGTGGCAGGATCTCAGCTCACTGCAACCTCCGCCTCCCAGGTTCAAGCGATTCCCCTGCCTCAGCCTCCCAAGTGGCTGGGACTACAAGCATGCACCACCACATTTTTTTGTGTTTTTAGTAAAGACTGTGTTTCACCATGTTGGCCAGGCTGGTCTCGAGCTCCTGACCTCAGGCGATGCACCCGCCTCACCTCGGCCTCCCAAAGTGTTGGGATTACAGGCGCCTTGCTGAAGGTGGATTGTTTTGTTTTGTTTTGCTCCGGGTTTTTCTCAGAGGCTAAGAGGGCCACTTACAATGAATAACTTTGTAATGGGTGAATGTCACAGGACTCACCTATTCCAGGGCCCCATTTTCTGGAAAGATGGAGTTTGAGTTCATTGTCTGGGTTTGCTCGTCTTCACAGTGACTTATTGAGGAATGTAAGAATGAGGTTTTGTACGTGGTTAATATTTAATTAGATCGTTCCCAGAAATAATCAAGTGAGCCGCCAGCCAGGCCCCGTGGTGGAAAAGGACCTGGAGAGCTGAGGTTGCTACTTCCATGTCTCTTTCAGGACAGAAAATAGCACATGCATTCCAGGGACCTGGCTTCCTTTGTAATATGCTGCTTGTCTTGCATTGACCACAGCACTGTGTGCTGTGCGGGAGCACTAGCCTGGCATAGAATTTAAATCTTCACTAGCCTGCCAGCCTCGCTTTCCTCCCCTGGGCTCCTGGGTCAGGAGGAAGATAATTGCTTTCCTGTGAGGTTTTTTGACAGGACACACCCTGTTCGCAAATATCTCTGGGGTTAGCACTCAGGAGTGGCAAGGGAGATGATCATGTGCCTGCTGTGATTGTTGCATGGTGTGTGTATATAATCCCAGGGGAGTGTCCAGAAAACCAGTGTATGCTTTTCTTCCTTATGACTTTAGTCCCTTTGGTGGAAAAAAAAAAAAAAAAAAAAAAAAAAAAACCCTTTTCAAAATGGAGGTGCAAACTTTTATTGTCTTGTTGCTGTTGTTTTCTGAATACAGAATTCTACAAAATACAGCATGCCTGTATTTGGAACCTGAACACTGCCTGTACCATTTAAAAAGAGGGTGTGGTATCATAAAGGCACTAGTAGGTAGGTAGACCTAGGCTCTAGCCTGTATCCCTGGGCAAGTTGCTTAACTCGTAAATCTGTGTCCTTGTCTGAAAAAAAAAATACGGATCATTTCATCTATTGTATAGGGCTGTTGTAAGGTGTAAGAGGGAGACCGTGTGGTAGCTAGAACCTGTGACTATGTTAATGAGTTAGTAGGGCATTGCAGCTGGAATTAGAGTTTCTCAGCAGCTGAGATGGTCCTTGAGATGGGGCGATTCTCCTGGGTTACCAGGTGGGCTCAGTGTAATCACAAAGGTCTTTAAATGTGGACAAGGGAGGCAGGAGAGAAGGTCGGAGTGAGGCAATGTGAGAAAGACTCTACTGCCTGCTTCTAGGAAGGAGCCACTAGCCAAGGAGTATGGGCGTCCTCCACAACCTGGAAAAGGAGAGGAAATGGATTCTTCCTTAAAGCCTCCAGGAGGAAACACAACCTTTCTGTTACTTTGCTTTTAGTCCTGTGAGACCTGTTTTAGACTTCTGACCTCCAGAACTGCGAGTTTGTGTGATTTGTTATGGCAGCCATAAGGAACTAATACATCCAGTATGTAAACATGAAACAGCACCCAGGGCATAGCAGGGCCTCAGCAGATACTTGGCCCAACCGTCTTTCTCCCTTCCCTCCCCGGGCTGAAAAGTTTAAAATCTAGAGAAGAAAGCATCTTTGAAGCATATCATGGAGAAGGACTCAGGAGTACTGGAAATGCTAATGGTGAGTCCTGCCTTTTCCTGATCTGTGAACCTTTCTGCTTCACCGGGCCTCAGTTTCCCCTGCAGGCCCAGAGGATGGGATCAAGCCCAGAAGATTCCTCTCAGGTTAGGATGAGAGAAACCCTTTACTACATTGCAAGGCCTCTGGCCACTGCTGAGTGAGCCAAGTCTGGCAGGTGAGCATTAACTGTAGACGTAAAACTACCCAGGTATGAGGGGTTCCTGCGGGGCAGGGACTGTCTAGGGGAGCAATATGTGGAAACAGTTCATAGGTCCAGTTTTCCAGGTTAGTGACATACATGCTTAGCATCCCCTGTGAAACCAAAATCCTGTCAAGATTAACATTTATTAACAACTGAGGGCTTCTCAGCTGGGCACATGGCAGAGCAGTGCTGCCTGGTAGGAACCAGAGGCAAGCCACATGTGTACTTTTAGATTGTCTAGTAACTACTAGAAAAGTCAACAGAAACAGGTGAAATTAACTGTAATTGCATATTTTATTTAACCCATTATATCCAAAATACAGCCCTTTCAACATGTAATTACCACAAAAATTATGAATGGGAGAATTTACATTCTTTTTCTCCTACTAAATCTTTGAAATAGGTGTGTAGTGGACACTCACAGCTGATCTCAGTCTGGACGCACCACCTTTGCAATACTTACAGCCCCCACCAGCCAGTGGCTACTGTGCCGGACAATGCAAGTGTTAGAATCACCCGGCGGCTTTTAGAAAAGGGCAACGTCTAGGTGTCTAGGAGTGATTTGCCCGCAGCATGGCACGGACGTTGAGCTGGTTCTTCTTGGGCATGCGCAGTTGTCTCGCCCTGTGACATCCTCTGCTGGGTTCCACCCCATCAGCCCACACGGCAATGCCCTCGTGATGATGCCTGGCAGGCCACTGACTTCCCGACCCCTGGGCTGCACATTGCCTCCCTGGCAGAGGTATTCCAGAAGCTGTTCTTGGTCCAGCTTGGGGTGGGAAGGGGCCACCCATCCCTGACCTCCCCCTCCCTGTCTCTGATGTGCTTTGGTGCCCATGACACATTCCTGAGCGCCACTTGCTCTCTTACCATTTGGCCAGTTCCTGTAGCTTTGGGGTATGCCCCAGGAAGGTCCAAGTCATCTTTGTCCCCTCTAAGAGGTGGAGAGATGCGAACTGTGGCCATGTGTGGAATGGCAGGGCAGTCAAGAGCAAGCTCCAGGTTCAGCCCCTGGCTCTGTCCCTTCACCGCTCTGCCTCAGTTTCCTCATCTACAAAATGGGGGCCATAACACTACACACTTCCTAGAGTGGTTGTGGAGACGTACAAGTGTTCACAGTGCCTGGTGTGTAGTGAATGCCGTGTAAGTGTGGGCTGTTATGTTGTGTTTGGAAGAGTAGGCTGGGCTGAGAGAAGCAAGCTCCCTGTTGGACTCTGCCCGGCGGCCTTAGATTAGCTGTAAGCGGAGGCCTCGTGTGCTGGGGCAGCTGGGAGAAAAGCAGATGTGCACAGAGGTTGGGGACTCAGGCAAGTGGGGACAGCCCTTCCCTTTAAGAGTGAGCCCAGAGGTACCACATTATGAAGGCTCTCCAGGCTTGGGAGGATATTCTGGGGGAACGACGGCCTCAGGAAGTGCGGGCAAGGCCAGCAGGAGCCTTGCCTGGTAGAACTGCTGGCCCTTCTGAATAGGACAGGGGCAGCCGAGGCCCCGTCTCTGACCTGACCCAGACGCCAGCCTTCCAGCCAGCACTGCACCGGTCATTTGTGAATGACACCCAGCTGGCCACTGGATCCCAGCAGCTTAAAGTGGAAAGCCTCTGAGTGGAGTCCAGGCCTGCTTGGCCAAGGGACAGGGATGCCCAGTTGGCTAACCTGAGACGCCTTGGCTGCTCTGTTGGTGATGCCCTTACCTGCCCCGCTCCCCACCCAACTTGGTAATCTGCGATGCTGACTTGAATATCACCTCCTCTGTGCAGCCACCCGCTGCCATCCTCCTGCCCAAACCTCACTGTGCTGCCCAGTCCTCATGACATTATTTGCGCTGCTTCCACATCTGCCCGGACACGCTGCGGCTGGCCCAGCAGAGTGGGAGGAAGCAGACAGACATGGGCTGGGCGCATGTGTAGACCAGGCTTGCCTGAGAAGTGGGAGTGTGTCACCTCCTTGCCGAGCTCACTGAGCAACTGCTCAGACCTGCACTGGCCACCTACCCTGGGGTCCTCAGGCAGGGTCGCGTCATAAGTGGCTGGATGAGTGGATGCCCAGGGGTCGGTGGTCTCCCTTCTTTGATGCTGTCCTCTTGGTGGGGTGTGAAAGGCCCATGGCCATCCATTCTAGGGAATGACTGAGCCCTGGAGAAAAGTTTAGTTGGGGTGAGATTGTTTTTTCTCTGGCTAAAATAAACATGATCCTCAAACTGCAGTAGGTTCATCTGCCTGGAGCTGACTCAGCCCCCTGGCTTTTGGGACAGACGGGTTTGTGGAGTGATGTCACCAGGGCCCAGGGAAAGAAACTGCACAAGCTGGCTGCCTGTCACTTCCAGAGCCAGTCTGGCAGAGGGGTGATGCAGGAATAGTCCTCCTACTACTGGGTGTCACCCACAAAGCCTGGGGCAGAGGTGGCAGTGGGTCAGGCGGCAACATTGTAACCAGCGTCCTGGGGAACCTGGGCTCTCATGCTCCCCTTCGAAGCTTTCCTAAACGCTGAAATGACAGAGCGGCCAGGACCAAGCAGGCCTGAGTGCAAATGAGGGGAGATACAGGTTAAATGGAGCAGAGCAGTTGCCCCTGACTTCCTCTCTGCCGGAGCTGACCCAGCTGTCCACCTCGCTGCTTTGCATGTGGCCGTATCCCGGCCTCCTCAGTGACAGAAACCCTGTGTTTGCTCTCGTCAATGGCCTTTGAGGGGGCAAATGCATTTGAATGAGATCTCTCTGTCCTTCAACTCTTTGGAAATGCTGAAGCAAAATAACCCACCACTCTGCCAGCGTCCGTGTGCCCCAGCTCTTTGAAGAACGTTCTTGTTCCTGCCGAGTGCTACTGTTAGGCGCCATGATAACAGCACAAGGATGCTTAGGTCTGATTCATTTCAGGGTTGATTTTAAAAATAGAAATGGTTTTATAGTTAATTTTACTACGCAGCTTTAGTGGTACATTATTAGCTGGAGAAGGAGAGACTCAGTGCCCTGAAGTTGTCCAG
Organism: Macaca thibetana thibetana; assembly: GCF_024542745.1. Lineage (NCBI taxonomy): Eukaryota > Metazoa > Chordata > Mammalia > Primates > Cercopithecidae > Macaca > Macaca thibetana. Next base: position 119,205,669 of record NC_065588.1, read on the forward strand.
GACTTGTCTTTGAAAGAGCTCTTGTTCCTTCGAGTGTTCACTCTTCCATTTGCCCAGTGGGGATCTGCTGACAGCCAGATGTTGGTTTGGGCCTAGAGATACAGCAGGAAGGAAGATGTTCCAGTGTTCGGGCTTGGAGGTGGGGACAGAGTATAATTGGTGGACAGACGACTCCGGAGCCTCCTGGGCCACAGGGTGCTGCGGGGTTGGCGTGTGGGGCGGCCGCTGCCTGGAGCCTCCCCGCTCGGTCGCCTGGCTTTGCTGCCAGTGCCCGTTCCTGCGGTCTGTTTCCATCTGGAGCCCACGTCAAGCCTGGGCCAGGAGCCTCTCGGGAGTGTCACCTGCCTCACCCCAATTTCCCCTCTTCTGAAACAGCACTCACTGAGATGCTGGCCAGGGTGTGCCCCGTGAGTCTCAGTCCAGGGACCAGTGCAGCTCTGGGCTGTTCACGAGTCAGCGCCCCGTCTGGCCTGATTGTCCCTGGAAGCAGGGCAGTTGTATCCTGAGGGCTTGGGCTCCCCCTGGCCACTGGACTGATCCAAAGGCCACAGCCCAGAGGCAGATGCCCTCGCCCCAAGGGATGGGGGAAGTGGGGAGTCCCCTTGGCTCTACCAGCCCCAAGGCCTTTGTTATCGGGATTGGAACAAATCCTGATCCAGAGCCCACTCCCAATTTGGAGGCATGTTAGCAGGCCCTTGGGGAACACAGGGTTCCTGTGGTGGGACAATAAGGATGTCTACCTTGATACACTTCCGCACCCAGCCCTACCCCCGCACCCAGAACTGTGAAGGCCGTGCAGCCCAGGGCCTCCTGGGAGGGACCTGAGGGGGTTCATCTCCAACGGCAGCCTGCCCAGCTCTTAGTAGCTGGGGGCCCTTGGGCAGCTGCTCGGCCCGCCTGCTGCAGCTTTAACACTGGAGGGTTGCTCGAGGACACTGAGTCAACACGTAAGGTGCTTAGAACAGCACCAAGTATGGAGCACGTGCTCAGCCACTTTATTATTTTTTTTGAGACGGCATCTCGCTCTGTCACCAGGCTGGAGATCTTGGCTCACTGCAACCTCCGCCTCCCAAGTTCAGCAATTCTCCTGCCTTAGCCTCCCAAGTAGCTGGGACTACAGGCGTGCACCACCATACCCAGCTAATTTTTGTATTTTTAGTAGAGACAGGGTTTCACCATGTTGGCCAGGATGGTCTTGATCTCTTGACCTTGTGATCTGCCCGTCTTGGCCTCCCAGAGTCCTGGGATTATAGGCATGAGCCACTGAGCCTGGCCCACATTTTTTTGTTATTTATGACCTTGGACAGGTGGTTAACCTGCAGCCTCAATGTCCTCCCTCACCTGCCTGCTCCGAGGTTCCTTAGGAGCATTAATGAAGTAACATCGGAACAATGCTCTCTGCTCAGGGCCCAGTACAAGGCTGAGCTCAATAAAATTGATTTTATTAATAGGTTATTGAGACCTGTCTGCTGTCCTTATGGCACAGAGTATGTTCTCACACGCTTGGCAATGCCAGCAATCCTGAGTGTATCTGCAGAGCCTCACCTGCCCCCTGGGCCCCTGGGTACCCCTGAGCTTTGCTCCCACTCTCTGCCCTTAAAGGTCAGGCCCTTCCTGCTGCCGGCACTGGGCAGGATAAGAGCATACTTGGAGAGTTGTGAGCAGGTGGCCCCTGGGGCGTGGGTGTGGACTCCAAGGATTTTTCGAGACCCAAAAAGCTGCAGGGTCTGTGGAGCCGGGCAGGAGCTGACCTCACTCTGCCCCTCTCTGCCGTCTCTGCGGACCCTCCAGCTCCCTTCCGCAGGGTGTCTCGTGGCTGCTGTGGAACTCTCTATTATTATTGTTTTGTTTTGTCTTGTTTGAGATGGAGTTTAGCTCTTTTGCCCAGGCTGGAGTGCAGTGGCATGATCTTGGCTCACTGCAGCCTCCCAGGTTCAAGTGATTCTCTGCCTCAGCTTCCTAAGTAGCTGGGATTACAGGCACGCACCACCACGCCTGGCTAATTTTTGTATTTTTAGTAGACAGGGGTTTCGCCATGTTGGCCAGGCTGGTCTCAAACTCCTGGCCTCAAGTGATCTGTCTGCCTCTGTCTCCCAAAGTGCTGGGATTACAGGCATGAGCCACTACACCTGGCCTATTATTTTTACTTTGGAGATAGGGTCTCACTCTGTCACCCAGGCTGGAGTGCAGTGGTGCTATCATAGCTCACTGCAGCCAGGCACTCCTGGACCCAAGCAGTTCTCAGCCTTCTGAGTAGCAGAGGACTACAGCTGTGCGCCACTACACCCGGCTAAGTTTTAAATTATATTTGGTAGAGATGGGGTCTTGCTAGGCTGGCCTTGAACTCCTGGGCTCCAGTGATTCTCCCACCTCAGCCTCCCAAAGTGCTGGGATTATAGACGTGCACCACTGTGCCTGGTCCCGCTCCATTATCGCTTCTGTCCTGCTTCCTCCAGAGACCTCCCCTGAGCCAGCCAGACACCCCTCCCTGTTGTGCCCAGCAGTGGGAAGAACGGCATCCCCCTCCTCATGCTCTTGTGCTGCCCATTATCACTGCATCCCCTGCAGAGCCCTGGCCCCACGGCCGCTCACAGCTGTTTGGAAACTGCCCTGCCAGGCTCTGTGTGAGGCCCCTTCTTCTTGGGAGCTGGATGGGAGCTTTGGGTGCTGAGTAGCGGACAGACCCCGGGGCGGTCACATGTATCCTTATGATCTTCCTTTCTCTAGCACTGGGTTTTTCCACCCTGAGCTGAGGTCCATAATCCCTTCCACTCCTCAAAGGCCGCGCTACCCCGAAGGGGTGTCTCTGTGGCAGCCTCTGGCTTGTGTCAGAGCTTCTGGGGTTGTTCTGGCCTGAGGGGCCACACGGGGCACAAATGCAGGCTGGAGAGAACCCAGGGATGAGCCTGGGCAGCTCTCTACCTCCCATGACATGCTGCAGTTTCCCCACCTTCAAAATGGGGAGAACTGCGTTCACCCCACTCAGCAGCCATGAGGATAGCATGTTGAGAACCTCAGCACCCAGAACCAGGTATTGCTGGCAGTTGGACCTGCCTCGGGACTGTAAGCCTCAGAGCAGAGCTGTGTCAAGGACACCCTGTGTGGATTTCACCACAGAGTGAGCCTCTGAGTGCCTGTGCTGCTCCAGCCCCTCAGCCTCCTGGAGCCACTTCTGCAAGGGAGGGTCAGCAGCAGACAGGGGAGTAGGTGGGACATCACTGGGACCTGCCCAGGCTTCTCGTGGGACAGGGCTTAGCTGCTACTGCCTGGTCAGAGGCGAGGCCCACGGAGCAGCCACAGACTCCCACTGTGCAAGCACTGTGCCTCCTTGTGTGGCGCTCCGAGCCTGGTGCACACATCTGCCCGTCCTAGACACAACGGGGCTGTGTTCCCAGAGCCAGCCGGCACCCTGCCCGGGAGGGCCCTGCTGCCATGGATCCTGTCCCCTGCCGCCAGCGTGGGGAGCAGGCAGCACTGAGGCCCAGGCGCACAACAGGCCATGCCATGTGCCCAAGACATGCCCCGTCACACTGCATTCCTGGGGTCTCCCTCCTGCCATGAAAGTCATTCGTGTGCCAGGTACCGTTGAGGAGCTGGGGGCTCAGCAGCACCTATAGGCCGATCTGCTTCCCCTCATGTTGCTGACTGCTGGGTGAGGGGAAAAGGTGATAAATAAGGGAATAGTCCACTATCCAAGGGCGCCCGGTCCTCAGAGACCATCGATCCAGGAGGTGCAGATTTCAACAGGGCGGCTGCAGGAGGGTGTGAGGGTGCTGGGTGCGGGGAGCTGGAGCTCTGCTGCGTGGGCATCTGGAGCCTAGGGCCTGGGGGCACAGGGGTGGCTGCACCTTGGCCTCACCATGACTTTACTCGCAAAGAGGAGAGGGCGGCCCATTCCCCCAGAATGTGTTATCTGCTTCTGGGGTCCCTAGCTCAGCCCCGTCCTGGGGTTTCCTCAGTATCAGGAGAAACGCCCGCATCTCTGTGTCCACAGCCTCTCCAGCCAGGTCTGCACCAGTCACTTCGGCTCCACCCTTCTTGCCAGGAATCTTCCGAACCAGGTGGCAGCTCAGGTGTCGGCAGCTGGGGATGGGGTTACACAGTCCGGAGACGGACACGCCTGGCTTGTGACAGGACAGCTGCTTGCCTGGCTGCTTGGGGATGAGCTGGAGAAAGTCACAGCCCCTGCCTCCTGTCCTGGGAGGCCCTCCCCACGGAAGGAGCTGCCTGGGGACTGTTCAGAGTCACTAAGGACACAGGTCATGGAGTCAGACAGACCTGGCTTTGAACCCTGCCTTTTTCCTTATTAGCTGTACAGACAAAAGTATATAAGCCTTCTGTGCCTCAGTTTCCTCACCAGGAAAATGGGATCATCACCACTTCCCTGGGCTGTTGCTGGGAGGCGAGTTGCCCACGCCTGACTGGGGCTGGGCACTCAGGATCCTTATCATCGTCACGGCTGCTGTCATGGGCAGTGTTCCGCTTCGGTGGGGGCGTGCCACTCACGGCCATGGGTTCTCACAGTTGGTGGATACGAGTTTGTTCAAGGAAGGAGTTGAGGCCTGGGGGCCAGTGGCTGGGCAGCCCTCAGGGTCAGGCCCACCAGAGCCTCTGTGTGTTTCCTCAGGTCCTGGTTCTTTGAGATGGGACCGCAGCTCCTCCCCGACTACGGGGAGCAGATTTCAGGGCAGCCCCAGAACACCTGCCTGGGAGGGGTCCAGTACAATGGGCCCTGTGTGTGAAAGGGGCCAGCATTGCGCTAGGGGCCGGGGGTGGCCCAGAGGCTGCCTGGCCCAGCCCCACAGTCTGCTGGCACCCATCTGAGGTCCCACCAGGAAGGGCCCCTCAGCTTCGTGGGCTGGCTTTTCTCACAGAGGAAATTCCATGGTAGACCCTAATTGGATGTCCACTGCTTCAGTGCTGGGTGGGAGAGCTCGGCGGCATCCCGGAGAAGGCGCAGGAGTGCTGCGTGGTCCTGCAAGCTGGCTCCCTGCCCTGCAAGGCCTGCCTGGCTCAGGCCAGCCTGTGGCTCGGGCCCAGCTGCCCTGGCTGAGGCTGGGGGCTGGGGAGAATGACTGGCCTGGAGCTGCGTATCCCATCTCGGTGTCTGCCTGTCCCTCCTGCCTGTGGCCTGGGCAGCTCTTCTCAGTCTACAAATGGTGGGGGGGGGGGCGGGGACAGAGGCTTAGCAGACCTGTTCCCGCATGAGAAACACCGCATGCCCCACAGAGCCAGGAACAGGTGGTAGTGACGGTACCGCTACGAGCCTTCCTCGAGAGCACAGTCACGTCCAGGAAGCCTTCTCGGAAAAGGCGGCAGTAGCCGGGGATGGGGGAGGGGATGAGACACTGCCGTAGGTGGAGCGGGAGGGATGTTGAGATTCTGGCCTTGGTCAAGTGTGAGGGTGCCACTTGCACAGCTCCAGGTGACGGCTGCAGACCCCACTCCTGCCTTCCTCTGCCCCGGCTGGGCTGCAGGTGGCAGCAGGAGCTTGACAAAGTTTGACAGGGCGAGGCCCCACCCAGGAGAGAGGCAGCCTATGGGGCAGTGGGCCACAGGCCCTGGGCTTAGCCTGAGTTTCCTGAGAATGCCTCCTGAGAGAGTGGGGACAATGTGATGTGCACCCTTCATGGGGCGCCGCAAAGGCCAGGTGGGCCCCAGCCGGGAGCTCCAGTCTCAGCTGCTTTTCCGCAAGGGGAGATGGGGCTAGAGGACACCACACTGGGCCATGACCTGGGCTCAGGGCATCTGCCAGGAGAGTCAGGTCGTGCAGGTTTTGGGCAGGATGGCCTCCTGGAGCCACAGCCCAGCTTTGGTCATTGTCCCCTGGCTCCTGGAGCTCTTGGTGTTCACTGTAGTTCCAGCTGCACCAATCAGGCACAGGAAGTCCTTCGGCGGCTTAGGTTGAGGGGATTCCTATTTCCCCCATTGCTCCACTGGCCTGAACCCAGGCAGAATCCTGTTCGGTATTGTGCTTCTCCCACTTGGGGTGGTGTCTCCTGGGGTGGGTGCCTGGGGCTCTAAATACTGCTCCTTTGTCCCTCACAGGCCATCAGCATCAGCAAAGCCATCAACACCCAGGAGGCCCCCGTGAAGGAGAAGCATGCCCGGCGTATCCTTGGCCGGCTCCTGGGCTCAGGAGTCGGGTGTGGGTGTGGGAGCAGCATAGTGCTGCAGTCAGCTGTGCCGGGGGTCACAAGGTCCCTCACTGAGCCCGGGGAGGAGGCTCCTGTGCAGCTTGGCTCCTTCCCATCTCGGTCTCATCACAGAAACGCCCCCCATTGGGCCCAATGAAGGTTTCCTTGTCTTGTCCTACCTCCTGTCCCCTTGACTGGACACTGGAGCTCTGGTGACCCGGGGTTGAGGGCATGTGATTGGGGGCCGGCCCTCTTCTGGCGGCTCTGGCCTCTCAACCGGGTTTGTCGAGCCCCGGCGCTCCAGTCTCTGCTTCCACACTTGGCCTTGACATTGCAGGCATTATCCTGGGCACACACCACGAGAAGGGGGCTTTCACCTTCTGGTCCTATGCCATCGGGCTGCCGCTACCCAGCAGCTCCATTCTCAGCTGGAAGTTCTGCCATGTTCTCCACAAGGTCCTTCGAGACGGGCACCCCAATGTGAGTAGCAGCTGCTCCCTCTGCTCCCTGGAGGTGGGACACTATCCCGCTGACATGCGGGCTCCAGCCCTATTCCTGTCCCCGTAGCTCTGGGCTGTTCCTCCCGCCTCGGGTGGGGAGCGCGTGTCTCAGGGCCCTACCACAGGGTCCTGGACACTCCCCCTCTCCTGTGTTCCCCGCGCTTCAGGTGCTGCATGACTGCCAGCGGTACCGCAGCAACATCCGGGAGATCGGAGACCTGTGGGTAGGTCCAGCCAGTCTAGGTCCTGCCTGGCACTCAGGGCTTTCCTGAGTGTGTGGGGCTGAGCAAAGGGTGGCTCCCTGTGGGCAGTTCCCTGCGGGTGGCTGGGATGGGCAGCACGGGGAGATGCTGCCTGCCTTTGAAGGCCTGCCCCAGGGCGCTCCACATGCATAAGTGGGCCCCCCAGTCAGCCCTCCAGCTCCGAAGTCACCCGGGCCCTTTAGTCCTCACGAGTTGGGAAATGTGGCAACACCATTGCCCGGACACCTCGGTGGTGGTTAGAGAGCCCGTGGCAGGGCGCAGGTTTCTGGGCTCCCCTAGACCTGCTGCTAAAGAATCAGGACTGGGGGTCTGCATTTTGAGCACATTTGCTGGATGACCCTGAGACACAGCAAGGCCTGAGAGCCCTGGGAGCCTGCAATCTGGATGTGCTGTAAGACCTCAGGATTTAGAGATGTCCCTGGTGGGCAGAGGGCCTTGGCCTGATTCTCTCTGATTTTCTCTGGAGCACTGTGGGGTGCTCGTCTGCCTGGGCAGGGACATAGGAGCAGGGCAGGCCCTGGAACGGGGACCCACAGGGAGGCCTGACCGGGGCGTTATCCAACCCAGAACCACTGCACTGACTCACGTCCCTTGAAGCGAGGAAAACATTGCCCATGGTGCCATCTGCAGATGCAGGCCCAGCTGGCCTGGCCGCAGGGGCCATGGGGCTGGAGGAGGGAGCAGGGAGGATGTGTCCAGGCGCCCGTCGGGATGTGCCTCCCTGCCAGCACCAGCACTTTAATAAAGCGTCCCCACTCCGAATTGGCCTGCTGCCCTGGACAAAGGGCTCTCTTCTCACAAGGGTTTCTTTGGCAGGAATGACAAGGAGAAAGATTAAGGGAAAAAGCTAGAGACAGAGGGAGGTTGGTTGAGGCCAGGAGAAGACGTTTGTTGAATGAAAAAGTGCCCGGTGGTGGGTGACTCTCATGCCCAGGTCCTTTAGGACTCTTGGACGTGTTCATGAGCTGTGGCCCCTCACCCTGTCTGTCTTCCCACAGGGACATTTGCATGACCGGTACGGACAGCTGGTGAATGTCTACACCAAGCTGCTGCTGACCAAGATCTCCTTCCACCTCAAGGTGGTTTCCCCGGGGAGTCATGGGGCTGAGGGACTCGTGGGCTTTTCCCACTGTGACGTTATGGCACATGTTGGGACATCGAAGATGGGATCTGTCCTCTCCATGAGTCTCCATTCACCTTCTTGTCCCGACTGTGACTAAAGGGGAGACAGGGAAGCCAGGGCGTCACGAAGCTCCTAGAACACCTCAGGCATTTCCATGGACATGTGCACGGGCTTCCCCAGGCATTTCCGTGGACATGAGCACTGGGCTTCCTCAGTCTCCACTGTCCTGGCTGGGTGCTCCCCTCCTCCCAACCCCCTCCACTGCCCTCTGCCACCTATGTGGACCACAGCCTGGGTCTGCCAAGAGCAGGGCCCAGGGCCCAGCGTGGGGCCCCTGGTTCAGTGGCAGCTGGGTGGGGGTTCTTTCCACAGCATCCCCAGTTTCCCGCAGGCCTGGAAGTGACAGACGAGGTATTGGAGAAGGCAGCTGGGACCGATGTCAACAACATGTGAGTCACTCTGCATGGCTATATGGCCACTTCCCCTCAGCTTCCCCACTCCTTCCTACCGTGTCTCACGCCCAGGCGTCTGCGTGGGGCAGTGGGGTTGAATGGCCTTGTTGGTTGACGCTCACTCTCCCAGGGCCAGAGGGTGAAGTTAAAAGGGTGGGATGTACTTGAGGACTGTCGTCCTGGCAGAGGCACACTGACTCACCAGAGCCATGGTGTCGGCGGTGCCCCCATCCCCATCCGGGCGGGGAGTCTCAGGACGAGTCGGCGGCCCACCCACCTTTTTCACCTCTCCCCACTTCTCTTGCATAGCTTCCAGCTCACCGTGGAGATGTTTGATTACATGGATTGTGAGCTGAAGCTTTCTGAATCAGGTGAGTTGTAAAGAGGGGATGCGGGGGTCTGAGTGTATTGCTAAGTCCCCAGAGGTGGGACAAGAAGAAACAAGAAAGAAGACATTAGTGATCACTAGGAAATTCCCCTGACCGGCCGCAGTGGCTCACATCTGTAATCCCAGCATTTTGGGAGGCCGAGGCAGGCAGATTGCTTGAGGTCAGGGGTTCAAGACCTGCCTGGCCAACATGGTGAAACCCTGTCTCTACTAAAAAATATATAAAAATTAGCCAGGAGTGGTGGTGCATGCCTGTATTCCCAGCTACTTGGGAGGCTGAGGCAGGAGAATCACTTGAACCCAGGCAGTGGAGATCGTGCCGCTACACTCCAGCCTGGGCGACAGAGTGAGACTCTGTTTCAAAAAAAAAAAAAAAAAAAACCCAAAAGAAATGCCCCTGCCCCTCCCGGGGTCCTGCACCTCCAGGGATAGGTAATGGGGCCTCCTGGTACCTCCAAAGCATGGCAGGCCCCAGTGGGTACATCCAGGATACAGGTTCAGCCATCCTTTCCATCCAGTATCACTCCATCAGCTGCAAGACGGGGAGGGTGAGGAGGTGTGCACAGGAGCCACCTTGCCAGGTTCCTGCCCCAGTCATGGGCCATCTGCAGAACCCAGTTGGAAGAGAGGTGGTTTGCGTCGTCCTGCCCATTTTCCGCTCTAGAAAGCCTCTGAGTCACGTCCGACTTCCTAGCGGGGAACCCGGCAGCTGTTAGACAGGAAATCTCAGCGTGCTCAGCTTCCAGGCTGGAGAAGTGCTTGTTCTGGGTGGCAGCTTCAGAACAGCTCATGGGTGACTCAGTGCTCTCCATCAGAGGGCAAGAAGCAAATGCCTCCTTAAGGCAAAACTGGGAGTCAGAGGCAGTTTGGGCAGCCTCCCTGAGTTCCCAGGTCTGGCCTCTGCAGCTGGGCGAGCCTGATGGGCATTCAGTTCCAGTGGGTGAGAGGTGGGCTCAGAGTTGGACCCTTGTGCCTGGGAAGAGCCTGCTCAGGATCTGACATGGAGAGCAGAGGGCAGATGTCCAAAGGTGCGGCCCCAGCTGTGCAGCAGGACAGGGCTCCCAGGCTCTGTGTCCTGGCAGAGATGTGCTGAGCCTGAGCCTCTCAGCACAGAGGCCACCAGGTGGGAGCCAGGTGCCCCTGGCATAGGAGAAGGCCAGTGTGGGCAGGCAGTGGCCTCACGAGGGAAGTGGAGAACACTCACAGGCCTGCTCCCTACCTGGTGACACTGGTGTCTTGATGAAGCACAAAGGAGGGGTGTACCAGCATCTGCTGGAGAAATTCCCAGATCTGCAGAGGTGACAGGTACAGGGGCTTCCCTGTCTCAGGGCCTGTAACAGCAAAGAAACAGAAACGTCCTAAACACGCCTCAGCGGAGGCTGCGTCTCGCCGTCTGTGCAGAGCAGAGAACGGAGGGTGGCGGGAAGAGAGACGTGTCGAATCTGGGATGGCCGGGAAGATCCAGAAAACATTCCACTGTGTGAAATCAAGCAGACTGCCGAACAGCGTGGATATATGTGTTTAAGATCCAAGCAGTACTTGATGCGTGCTGCAGTTTTTTGCAAGGAAAACACTTAGCATGACATGTAATTAGAAATTAATTTTTTAAAGGCAAAGGGGCAGCACTCCCCGCCCAGGCTGTCTCCTGTCACTGCAGAGATTTGCAAGTGGTCCCATCACAGGCAAGGCGAGAGCAGGACCTGAGGGGCCAGGGCACAGGTCTGTGCAGCAGGGACTGCCTGGCCGCTCTCCCGTGCTGGCCAGCTGCCTGCTCTTTGTCATTCTCTCTGCCCCAGAGAAGCTGCCAGCCAAGAAGGAGGCAGCCTCGTGTTTGTCCTTTGTCCCTCCCACTTGGTAGTTCTGATACAAGGTCCGATTGTCAGGGGCAGGGGAGATGGGCCTCGGGGGCAAGTGAGGTCTCAGTGTCACTTGGGGTGTGCAGAGCCAAGTTGTGACCCTACTGCCGTATGACTTGGAAGTAGGCCTGCCTGTTCCCACATCTGTAAAGTTAGGCATTTGGGGCCGGGCGCGGTGGCTCAAGCCTGTAATCCCAGCACTTTGGGAGGCCGAGATGGGCGGATCACGAGGTCAGGAGATCGAGACCATCCTGGCTAACACGGTGAAACCCCGTCTCTACTAAAAATTACAAAAAACTAGCCGGGCGCGGTGGCAGGCGCCTGTAGTCCCAGCTACTCAGGAGGCTGAGGCAGGAGAATGGCGTGAACTCGGGAGGCGGAGCTTGCAGTGAGCTGAGATCCGGCCACTGCACTCCAGCCTGGGCGGCAGAGCGAGACTCCGTCTCAAAAAAAAAAAAAAAAAAAAGTTAGGCATTTGGGGTGCTGCATCGTGAGCCTCCTTCCTGCTCTAACATTCGGTGCGGGTTTGAGGCCAGTGGGCATGGAGCTGTCCGTCACCCTTGTCAGTTGGGCACCTCGTCCTGGGCTCCCAGGTGGAGTTCTCTGGAAGCCCTTGCTGAGCTGAGCTGGAGCTGCTTTGCCCTGACCTTGCTGTTGCCCTTGACCTCCTTCATGGGAGCATCTGGTCTTGACCTGGGGCAGCCACCAGCACAGGAGGCGCCCATCTTGGAGGCGGGGGGCACACGGGTTTGTGGGAGCTGGCTTAGGGCCGTGCTTTACAGCCAGACCACCTTGGGCAAGTTGCCCAGCTCCCGAGGGCTCACACTCTTCCTCTTGCCCATCTTTTGCACAGTTTTCCGACAGCTCAACACAGCCATTGCCGTATCCCAGATGTCCACAGGCCAGTGCCGCCTGGCCCCGCTCATCCAGGTTATCCAGGACTGCAGCCACCTCTACCACTACACGGTCAAGCTCCTGTTCAAGCTACACTCTTGTGAGTGGCCCGGGGCGGCCGCTGTCCCGGAAGCTGTGTTTATGTGGCTTAGGCATTCACTGTGAAAAAGGAAAATCAAAAAATTAGTGGTTTATTCATTTAAAAATGGCAGTAATAAACCCACTACCCATTAATAGAAATAACATACATTTTATGAAAAAAACACCATTTCACCAAGCAAAAAATTTAGTGAGTGGCGTAGTTTTCATTTTTACGGCTGAATGCCTGGCTTGGCCAAGACAGAGGCCCCACCTGCTCTCGGGACTCTCCCGCCAGGCACGCTGGGGTTGCGAGCACAAAAAGGCAAAAGGTGTCTGGGGTGTTTGGAGAGTTTTGATCTCACCAACCCTTTGAAAGGGTCTCGTCCCTTGACCACACTTTGAGAATCACCGCGTTAGTGTCAGCCCGGGACAAATGTGTTTGGTGAAAGCGGCTTTCTAGTGCCTCCCGAACCTGGTGGGGGTTAGGAGAGATGTGGCCACAGTGCCATCCTTTCCATTCGCTGTTTCCTTCTCTAGCTCAGTCTGAACTGAGTCCTCCCACAGCATCTCCCACAGGTCTCCCCCTCCTGATAGGAGAGCAGGCCTGGACCAGTCTCGGGTGGTCTCTAATCTATGAGTTTGTAGCATACGGAAGAACAAGGCAGGGCAGGTGAGCCCCTGAGCAGTGTGCAGAGAAGTCCTGTTACACTTGTGCTACCTTCCAGGTCTCCCTGCAGACACCCTGCAAGGCCACAGGGACCGGTTCCATGAGCAGTTTCACAGGTACTGCCTGGGACAGGGACAGGATCGAGGCTGGTGGGGGAGAGGCTCTGTGGCCCCTTCCTGAATTTCCCACCATCTCTGCAGCCTCAGAAACTTCTTCCGCAGAGCCTCTGACATGCTGTACTTCAAACGGCTCATCCAGATCCCTCGGCTGCCCGAGGTACCTCCCTGAAGATGGCCCTGAGGCCCTTTGAGGACCGCAGGCACCTGGCTGGGGCCCCACACAGGCTATGGAGATGGTGGAAGGAGGGCTTCCTTGGGGGACAGCTAAGCAGGTCCCACCTGCCGCCCCTGCAGGGACCGCCTAACTTCCTGCGGGCCTCAGCCCTGGCTGAGCACATCAAGCCGGTGGTGGTGATCCCCGAGGAGGCCCCGGAGGACGAGGAGCCGGAGAATCTCATTGAGATCAGCATGGGGCCCCCCGTGGGGGAGCCAGTGGTGAGCCCCCACCCAGCCCATGTCCCCCAGTTGTAGCATGAGGCCAAGGGGAGTGTTGGGTGGCCAGCCCTCCTTTTGCCCACTGCCCGGCCTGGAGGCACAGGTGAGTGGGGCGGGGGTCACCATGCTTTCCTGTGGCAGGTGGTGGCTGACCTCTTCGATCAGACGTTCGGACCCCCCAATGGCTCCGTGAAGGACGACAGGTGAGGGCTGGAGGAGCCGACTGGGTTGGGGGTGGTTGGAAACGGCCTCAGCTGAGCTGTGCTCTGGACATTTCTGTCTGGAAAGGCCACGGGTGGGGAACATGAACCCGTGAGGTGCCCAAATCCTGAGTGGCCACTGAGGAGAAGACAGGTTCCTGTGCCTGTCTGTTGAGTGTTCTGGTTGACTTGACTTGAACCCCAGGACCTCTGTCCCCAGGGACCTCCGGATTGAGAGCTTGAAGAGAGAGGTGGAAATGCTCCGCTCTGAGCTGGAGAAGATCAAGCTGGAGGTGCCGGGGGTGGGGATGGGCGGGGGCCGGGCCCCTCAAAAGCCCAGGCAGGGGCCCCACATCAGCCATCCTCCCGCAGGCCCAGCGGTACATCTCGCAGCTGAAGAGCCAGGTGAACGCACTGGAGGGCGAGCTGGAGGAGCAGCGGAAGCAGAAGCAGAAGGCCCTGGTGGACAATGAGCAGCTCCGCCACGAGCTGGCCCAGCTGAGGGCTGCCCAGCTGGAGGGCGAGCGGAGCCAGGGCCTGCGTGAGGAGGCTGAGAGTGCGTGGGGCCTTGGCCACAGGGGTCCAAGGGCGTGTCCCCAGCCCCTGCCACCCCACATGGGGCGTCACTGCCTCTCCTCTCACCCCCAGGGAAGGCCAGTGCCACGGAGGTGCGCTACAACAAGCTGAAGGAAAAGCACAGTGAGCTCGTCCATGTGCACGCGGAGCTGCTCAGGAAGGTAGGCCCAGCCCCTCCTCCATCCCAGCTGGTGGCAGGGCCTCTTGGGGACGGCAGCAGAGCGTGAGCCCTTCCCCTGCCCGTGCAGAACGCAGACACAGCCAAGCAGCTGACGGTGACGCAGCAAAGCCAGGAGGAGGTGGCACGGGTGAAGGAGCAGCTGGCCTTCCAGGTGGAGCAGGTGAAACGGGAGTCAGAGTTGAAGGTATGTCCCCTGTGGCACAGGGCCCTGCCCCAGCATCTCCAGCCCACTGCCCCAGTGACACGCTGTCCTGTCCCAGCTGGAGGAGCAGAGCGACCAGCTAGAGAAGCTCAAGAGGGAGCTGGAGGCCAAGGCCGGAGAGCTGGCCCACGTGCAGGAGGCCCTGAGCCACACACAGCAGGTGCATCTGGCTTCGATGACTGGGAGTGGGGTTCTGGGGCCAGTCCTGGGTGGAAGTCAGGTCCTCTTTCCCGTGAACAGGCCATACCTGGGTGCCACTTGGTGGTCCTGGGATGCAGCCCTGACCTAGACCCAGGGCCTACATGGGATACAGGAACTACCGCTGGTCCTCAGGGAGCCCTGAGTCTGATGGGAGTGATCACTAACCCCCAGGGCCCAATTTGTAAGCGTGGGGGCAGGGTGGGTGGGGTCTGGGAGCTCTGTTCACACGCCAGGTGTCACGTCTGTCCATAGAGCAAGTCGGAGCTGAGCTCACGGCTGGACACGCTGAGTGCGGAGAAGGATGCGCTGAGTGGAGCTGTGCGGCAGCGGGAGGCAGACCTGCTGGCAGCGCAGACCCTGGTGCGCGAGACAGAGGCGGCGCTGAACCGGGAGCAGCAGCGTAGCTCCCGGGAGCAGGGCGAGTTGCAGGGCCAGCTGGCAGAGAAGGTATGGCCTCCCCAGACGCAGCAGCACCTCTGAGTTCACTGCCGCCTGGCAGCCATCGATCTGTCTCCGTGATCTGCCTGTTCTAGAGATTTCACATAAAGGGGATCATACACGATGCATCCTTTTGTGTCCGGCTTCTTCCACTCAGCATCATGTTGTCAAGGGTCACCACATCGTAGCCTGTGTCAGCACCTCATTCCTTTTGTGGCTGAATCGTACTCCGCTGTGTGGACAGACCACATTGTGTTTATCTTCATCACTTGGTGGACATTGGGGTTGTTGCCACTTTCTGCCTGTTGTGAATAGTGCTGCTGTGGGCCTTTGAGCACAAGTTTCTGTGTAAACATTTGCCATCACTTATCTTGGGTAGATAACTGATGTGCGTGGAACTCAGTAGAACCGCTGGGTCTCACCTCTGTTACCCTGTTGAGAAACTACCAGAGTGTTTTCCAAAGTGGCTGCACCATTTTACACTCCACTAGCAATGCATGAATGTTCCAGTTTCTCCACATCCTTGTCAACACTTATTATTGTCTTTTTATTTTAGCCATCCTAGTGGGTGTGGAGTGGTTTCTCGTGGTCCTGATTTGTGTTTCCCTGATGGCAAAGGGTGCTACATATCTTTTCACGAGCTCACTGGCCATTTGTGTGTCTTTGGAGAAATGTCTTTTAGGACCTTGAGCCCATGTTTTAACTGGGTTATCTTTTTATTATTGAGTTGTGCACCCTGGGAAGCCTCTTTCTAGAAATATCCACCTCCCTGACCAGTGAGGGTCTCAGCTGGGCTCCAACTGGCAGCTCATGGGTCAGTCCAGGGCTGGGGCACATCCTTGGCCTTAGGGAGGGTCTCTAAGCTGCCCTCTTCGCCCCCATTGCCAGGAGTCTCAGGAGCAGGGTCTGCGGCAGCGGCTGCTGGATGAGCAGTTTGCAGTGCTGCAGGGCGCTGCTGCCGAGGCCGCAGGCATCCTGCAGGATGCTGTGAGCAAGCTGGACGACCCCCTGCACCTGCGCTGTACCAGCTCCCCAGGTAGATGGTGGGGCCACACTCAGCCGCTCCTTCCCATCCCCCAGCCCCGAGCAGCGGGTGGCAGGGGCCTCAGTTCTCCTTGTGCTTGCAGACTACCTGGTGAGCAGGGCCCAGGAGGCTTTGGATGCCGTGAGCGCCCTGGAGGAGGGCCACGCCCAGTACCTGACCTCCTTGGCAGGTGAGTGTGGCCCGAGCAGGGCGGAGGTGGGGGCTGTGTCCCAGTTCCAGCGCCCATGGCCACCTCTTGCCTTTTGGGAGGTTTACAGACAGCAGGGACTTTTCTGGGAAGCTAAGCAGATGCCCCCTGCCTGCTCCTTCCCAGGAACCCAGCCCTGCCCTGTGGACAAATAGGCTTTTGTCTCTGGGGCCTGGGCCACCGTGCGTCTGCATGCAGGTGGCAGGGCACTGAAGGGCCCGGAGCCACACACACTGCGGTGTGGTTCCCACTGCCTACTGGATGTCGGTCTTGCCGAGCCCTCCTTTCCTCTTCCTCCTCCTCCTCCTGGGACCGCCGACAGTGGTCCCAGTGCTCGTGTCTCAGTGTCATCCTCCCCCAACCTTGGCCCCACCCACCCCGCACAGACGCCTCCACCCTGGTGGCAGCCCTGACCCGCTTCTCCCACCTGGCTGCGGACACCATCGTCAATGGAGGTGCCACCTCCCACCTGGCCCCCACCGACCCTGCCGACCGTAAGTGGGTCCCGGGATAGCAGGTTCTGTCTGTCTCACTAGCTTGTCTGCCCTGGGAGTCTTTATGGGGCCTGTGGGGGCTGTTCCACTTACGGTCCTTTCTCACCCCAGGCCTGATAGACACCTGCAGGGAGTGTGGGGCCCGCGCTCTGGAGCTCATGGGGCAGCTGCAGGACCGGCAGGCTCTGCGGCACGTGCAGGCCAGCCTGCTGCGGACACCCCTGCAGGGCATCCTTCAGTTGGGCCAGGTGAGGCGCCGCTGAGTGTGGGTTTGGGGGACTTGGGCCTGCCTCTGACCTCTGCACCCGCCTCTGGGTTGGCTGAACAGGTGTTTGTGTGTGGAGCCTGCAGCCTCAGGACACAGGGTGGGAACCATGCACCCTCCTTGGTCCCTGTGGCCCCCACCTCTTTCCCAGGCTGCCCGTGGGCTTGCGGGGATGGAGGCTACCCCTGTCTGACTCCCATCCTCACCAGGAACTGAAACCCAAGAGCCTAGATGTACGGCAGGAGGAGCTGGGGGCCATGGTTGACAAGGAGATGGCGACCACGTCTGCAGCCATTGAAGATGCTGTGCGGAGGATCGAAGTGAGCACGGGATCTGGGGACTCCCCTCATTCCTGTGGAGCTTTGGGGGCCGAAGGCCCCAACTTGGCTGCGTACAGGCTGCACCCACTCCTGCTCTCAGCCTCCAGGCAGGGCACAGATGGTGTTTTCCAGGGGCCTGTGAGGTCAGAGCTGAGAGGGCAGGAGGCAGCCCTGGCTTTCCCAGGACCACAGTCCCCTCCTCCCAGCCAGCTCACCGCTCTGTTCTTGGGTGCAGGACATGATGAACCAGGCACGAAACGCCAGCTCGGGGGTGAAGCTGGAGGTGAACGAGAGGTGAGCCCCCCTTCTGTCCCCCAGGCCCAACCTGAGGGGGGCTCCCCATGGCCCCTGAGGTTCTGCCCCTAACTGTTTTGCTCATGGGAAAGGAAGGCCTGGCTCAGAGCAGACACTCCCTCCCTACCTGCTGAGCCCTGCTGTGGCCAGGCCCACCATGGTGTCATGTGGGCCGCCCTGCAGAGCAGCAGCCAAGTCTCCCCTTCTCTCCCCCAGGATCCTCAACTCCTGCACAGACCTGATGAAGGTGAGGGGGCTGTGACCCTGGGTGGGGGGTTCTGCACCTGGAGGACCACCAGTCATTGCTGTCTTGGTCTTGGCAGGCCATCCGGCTCTTGGTGATGACATCCACTAGCCTACAGAAGGAGATCGTGGAGAGCGGCAGGGTGAGGGGCCAGCTGGCAGCAGGGCACAGTCCGCAAGGAACCTGACCCCCAGCCCAGGCCACCCTGGGCATGAGGCCCCCCCACCCCCTACCACAGGGAGGCCTGAGGGATGCACCCTATTGCCAGAATGAGGTGAGAAGGGCCCCTGAGGACCCCTTTCCACTTCGGTGTCCTTGACTGGCACGTCCTGCCCTGTTCTCCCGTCGCCACTAGGGGGCAGCCACGCAGCAGGAATTTTACGCCAAGAACTCGCGCTGGACCGAAGGCCTCATCTCGGCCTCCAAGGCTGTGGGCTGGGGAGCCACGCAGCTGGTGTAGGTTGCCCTGGGTAGGGATGGGCGGGGGGCTGCTTCCTGCCAGTTGGAACAGTTTGGGGGTCAACAGGGTGCGGAGAGTAGAGGGGGTGTGGAGTGGCACCAGCTGTCCATGGGGTCAGAGACTCTGGCCCTGACCGGCCCTTGCCCCTCAGGGAGGCGGCTGACAAGGTGGTGCTTCACATGGGCAAGTATGAGGAGCTCATCGTCTGCTCCCACGAGATCGCGGCCAGCACGGCCCAGCTGGTGGCGGCCTCCAAGGTGAGCTTGCACGCTGACAGTGGCACACCAGGCTCTGGGCCCAACTTGGCCTGGGCTGTGGCTGCCAAGCCCAGGCCTGCTGCTGTCCTGAGCTGGGAGACCTGGGCCCACCCTGACCCCTCGCCCCTTAGGTGAAGGCTGATAAGCACAGCCCCCACCTGAGCCGCCTGCAGGAATGCTCCCGCACAGTCAATGAGAGGGCTGCCAATGTCGTGGCCTCCACCAAGTCAGGCCAGGAGCAGATTGAGGACAGAGGTGAGTGCCAGGTGGCAAGTGGGGGCTGCTGGCTCCCGAGACTGAATGGGGGTGGGCGCCCAGATGCTCACCACCTTGCCCTCCGACCACAGACACCATGGATTTCTCTGGCTTGTCCCTCATCAAGCTGAAGAAGCAGGAGATGGAGACCCAGGTAGGTGCCCATGGCTGCTCCGTGACCTCTGAGCTCATCCCTCAGGCGAAACCTGGACCCAGGAGAGGGCTCCCTGGGGAGTCTGAGCTGGGTTGAGCAGGCTGTGTGGCTACAGGTGCGTGTCCTGGAGCTGGAGAAGACGCTGGAGGCTGAACGCATGCGGCTGGGGGAGTTGCGGAAGCAGCACTACGTGCTGGCTGGGGCATCAGGCAGCCCTGGAGAGGAGGCGGCCAGCCAGCCCAGCGCTGCCCCCCGAAGTGTAACCACCAAGAAACCACCGCTGGCCCAGAAGCCCAGCATGGCCCCCAGACAGGACCACCAGGTGCCATCTGCACTGGGATGGGGGAGTTTCTGGAGGGGGGTGCCATGCCCGGCCCCGGAGGGGCATGTGGTGCACGTCCCTGGGGAAGTCAGGGACCACTGAAAACCCCTGGCATGGCATGACACGGCATGCAGGGAGGAGGAGCTCGCTCAAGGGAGAGGTGGGGCCCCAGGAGCCTGGCTGTGACCACTGACCCCTCCTCCTTTAACCCCTGCAGCTTGACAAAAAGGATGGCATCTACCCAGCTCAACTTGTGAACTACTAGGCCCCCCAGGGGTCCAGCAGGGCGGCTGGTAGACAGGCCTGGGCCTCTGCGACTGCCCTGACAGGACC
Source organism: Macaca thibetana thibetana (assembly GCF_024542745.1). Classification (NCBI taxonomy): domain Eukaryota; kingdom Metazoa; phylum Chordata; class Mammalia; order Primates; family Cercopithecidae; genus Macaca; species Macaca thibetana. The sequence goes on from NC_065588.1 coordinate 119,225,012, forward strand.
GAGGGGCCTTGCCCCTCCACCTGGTGCCCAAGCCTTCCGCCCCACCGTTCTGATCAGTGTCCTCAAGGCCCCTGGCCCTTACTGAACCTGCAGGGGCCTGGGCCATGTGGGTGGTGCTTCTGGATGTGAGTCTCTTATTTATCTCAGAAGGAACTTTTGGGTGCAGCCAGGACGCAGTAGGCTTGAGCGTCAACTCTTCAGGAAATGCGTGTTTTTAATATTCCGAGCTCGAGCTCTTCTTCCTACGTTTGTATTCAGCACACTGGGAAACGGGGCCAGTGTGGGGCTCCCTGCCTTCCGGACTCCTGAAGGTTGTGGATGGACGGAAGGCACACAGTCCGTGCTGGCTAATGGGACGAGGGTCAGGCATCCTGTCTGTGGCCTTCTGGGGCACCGATTCTACCAGGCCCTCCAGCTGCGTGGCCTCTGAAGACCAGGCTCTGGGTGGGCTGGAGGAATGTTGCCCGTTACTCCTCAGGCCTGGCCCTCGGGCCTCCGTGATGGGAGCCCCCAGGAGGGGTCAGATGCTGGAAGGGGCCGCTTTCTGGGGAGCGAGGTGAGACACAGCGGCCCAGGCGCTGCCTTCACGCCTGGAGTTTCCATTTCCAGCTGGAATAGGCAACCACCCCCATTTCCTGTTTTCCATTCCCCCGTTCTGGCCGCGCCCCACTGCCCACCTGAAGGGGTGGTTTCCAGCCCTCCGGAGAGTGGGCTTGGTCCTAGGCCCTCCAGCTCAGCCAGAAAAAGCCCAGAAATCCAGCTGCTGGACCAGGGCCCTCAGGGAGGGGACCCTGCGGCTAGAGCGAGCTAGGCCCTGGCTTTGCCCATCATATTTGAACGAATATGTGTCTCTTGAGCCTGAGGGGAGTGGCAGGAGGGGTGGGACCAGACTGGGAGGGCAGAGCCAGCAGCTGCCATGTCCTCCTGTCCTCACCCCCACCCCAGGCCCCAGCCCTTTAGCCCTTCACCCTGTGCTCTGGAAAGGCTACCACATACTGGCCAAGGTCAGGAGCAGTAAGAATGAGCCAGAACCAGCCCCTTGGCTTTGTGTGAGCATTTCCTCCTGTTGAAGTGTTGTGCTGGCAATAAAATGCACTTTGACTCTTGTCACTGATGCCCCAGAGGGGCTGTGCCTGGCTCTTCATTCCTTCAGGGACGCATGTTCCCTTGTCTAGGCCCTGGCCAGGCGCTGGGACGGGGACCCCATCGTGTCTGCATTTAGTGCTAGAATACTCAGGACTGCAGAAAAGCTCAGCAGGGCTGTCACAGGCTGTGCGTGTCTGCCTTGCATTCTGGGAGATTTATGGGCCTTGGGGCCCTTCTTTTATACAGGAGGCCAAGAGCCAGCTGCCTCCACAGAGGCCACCTCCACTCCCAGCCTTGATGCCCACAGCTTCCCTGGGGTTCCCAGCAGTTGCTGACCCCCTCAGTGTGTGTGAGACCATGGCTGACAGTTCCTAAGGTGGAGACCCTGACTCCCAGCTGGCTTGGACTTGAGCCATGACCACACACAGCCTTTGCACTTACCGGAAACCTGGAAGGGCATTCAGTCCCTGGGTGTGTGGCAGCCTCACAAGCACCCACTTTACCCAGGAGCACATGCCAGAGGGAAGGCTGAGGTGGGTGAGCTCACCCTGTCCCACCCCCTTCCAAGATTACTGGCATTTATAGAGAAACAGGACAGGGTGGGTCAGGGGAGAGAAAAGGCCCCTTGGCTGGCTCCTGTATGGCCTCAGACAAGCCTCCCACCTGTGCCCAGGTCTCCTGGAGGGTGAAGTGGGGCCTCAGCTGGGGCTGCGTAGCCAGGGTGCTTGTGCCAGGTGGCTAGGACCATGGATGTGAAAGGCCTTGCAAGCGGACCACAAGGCTCAGGCCCCCGTGCCTGGCTCTTGTTTACACGGCAAGATGGCTTCAGAAAACACTAATGGAACTGATTCTCCACCAGATACAGACGAGTGAAAAGCCACAGGCACTGACACCACTTGACTGATCATTCTTGAGTTCCCAATGACCAAACTTTTTGAGATGGAATCTTGCTGTCACCCAGGCGGCAATACAGTGGTGTGCCCCGGCTCACTATAACCTCCTCCCGGGTTCAAGAAACTCTGCCTCAGCCTCCCGAGTAGCTGGGATTACAGGTGTGCACCACCATGCCTAATTTTTGTATTTTTAGTAGAGATGAGGCTTTGCCAGGTTGGCCAGGCTGGTCTCGAACTCCTGATCTCAAGTGATCTGCCCCCCTCAGTCTCCCAAACTGCTGGGATTACAGGCCCCTGCGCCCGGCCAAAACCTTTCATTGGAAAGGCTGCCTCGTGTGGAGCTAGAAAGCAGGAGCTTGGGGTCTGCTCCTGCTTCTCCACCCTCTTGGACCTGTCACTGCCTCTCCCTGGTCCTCCTTGTGCACGGCGCACACAGCGGGAGGAGAGGCAAGACTGTGAAGTCCAGCAGCCTCACTGAAGTGGACAGCAGATTTGGCTGTAAGCTTCCTGGCAGTCACTGGGAAGACAAACTATCAGACACCTTTTCTTTAAGGCAAACTGGCTCCTCAGGAAATGCTTCCCTCTTCCTCACAGAAGAACCACAGAAATTTCTCCTTCACATCCTCATAGGACAATGATGTGCCAGGAATGGCCGCTGTTAGAGGAGACAGCAACAGGTGAGCTTGCTCTCATCTCAGTTCCTCAAGTCCCTCGCAGGGGCACTGTGACTCAGATACACAGCTCAGCTGGGATGGTGGGGACACAGGCGCACAGCTCAGCCGGGGCGGCAGGCACAGGGTACAAATTCTGTAGCTCTGCAAGGAGGCAGGGCTTGCGGGGTCCCCTCCTCTCAGCCTAGAGAAGGAAGCAACACCCACTGGGCTTTGAAGTGGGCAGAGGCAACTGCCTTCTTCAAACACCTGCTGGCAAGTCCCCAAAGCAAAACATCAGAGCCACTAGTTTTCCCACTAAAAACCACCACAAAGTTTCACCCTTCACATAGCACACGGTGGCAACCTCATGGACAGAGAGCAGGCACAGCCTGAGCCCTGAGGTCACCCTCAGTCCCCTACTTGGACACAGTGGCTGTGATCCTGAAGCCACGCTCTCTTACGCACAGAACATGCTCTGTCCATGACTGCTGTTTATGAGACTCTGGTGACCAAGAGGGTAAGAGGCCCCGCCTGCGCCAGGACCCTGGACAGGCAGAGATTTTTGTCTTCAGCTTCAAAAACAGACATCCCAGCCAGCTTCCCTGCTGGAACTTTGATCACTGATGTTTCAGAACCAGACATCATGAACATCCACATCCCCAAGTAAATAAGTGACAGGCCTGTAATTAATAATTCTCTATTTATTAAAAAGGGTCCTACAGCTTTACAGCCACAGCACCGTACACGGCCCTGAACAGCGAAGGCGAGCCCGGTCAGGGGCCCCTTTACAACTCCAATGCCGAGCTCGTTTGGCTACGACCGTGGCCAGGCTGTGGCATCCCCGACAGCGGCCGCTGGTGGAGGTATGGGGGCGGGTGGCACCGCTCAATCGAGATTCACAGAACATGGCAAGCCCGCCTGACTGGCATGGCAGTGAATCATCCTGTACAGCTTCATTTCTTTTAAGAAAACAGTTACAGTAGAGTTCAAGTCCGAGAACAGGAATGTACAGTCACTGAGGACAAAAGGCAGTGGCCTGGTCCGTGGCCCACTGGGACAGATCCCGCTTCAGTTCTGCCTTCTGTCACCCTGGCGGCTAGGCACAGGTAAGGGCCCTGGATGCCTGACAAGTGACAGGGGAGAGGCGGGCCAGAAGGTCCACCGGTGAGCACCTGGGCCTTTTCTGTCAACAGGTGCCACTGCCCCCTGCTGGGCCCTGGGCCTTCAGCACACATGGCACGTGAAGATGAGGTCCCACGGGGGTGGAGAGAAGAGCAGGTGCAGGCGGTCGGAGTGCAGCCCTGTCCCTCAATCCCATGGGGTGGGCTTTCACCAGACCCCTAACGCTGCCGACCCTGAGCCACCAGCCAGCCAGGGGCAGAGGATATTGGCTAAGGGTAGCCTAGGTCAAGGTGGCCGCACGTCTTGACCACCTGTAACAGGGCAATGAACTTGGACAAGCCCTTCAGAGAGAGCACAGCCGGGGCCCTGCCCAGCCCCTAGCAGGTGTAAGTCCTGGCACCTGGGGAAGCTAAGGCACAGCACGGACACCCGAGGGTGGGACCGTGCACTGCTTGCACGGAAGGAAATCACATCCACTTCATCAGCATTTCAATCTGCTCAAGACAGTATCTGCATTTTTAAAAAAATTTCCCTGAATGGTCTTGGGAGTGTCAAAAAGGTGTTTTCAATATAAAACAGGAAAATCACACACATAGTAAAAATATTGGGGGATTATTTCTTCATAGAAACCTTCAGGGCCGGCTCGAGGCAGGAGGGAGAGGAGCAGCTGGGGACACAATTTGCTGTGCAAGTCCCGCTCGTGCGGTCCCCTCCCACACCGGCGGCCGTTCTCCGGCCTCTGGACTCGGCAGTGGGCCCAGTGCAAACTTTGCTTGTGGCTCTGAAGCAAGAGCAGCAGCCAGGTCAGGCGGGGACTACGATGACCTCTCCCCAGGTCAGGCGAGGACTATGACGACCTCTCCCCAGCAGGGTCAGTGAGCAACAACGCAGCCGCAGGTGGTGGCCGGCCACGGCGCTCTTCCAGGCCGGCTGGCGCCCACCTGCCCTCACCAGGGCTGTAGTGGCCGGTGGGTGAGACACATAGGACGTTCGAAAATAAAGTAAGTATTATGAACCATGCTCATTAAATAAAACCGCAATGGAAGGACCAAAATTCTAAATGGGAAGGGGGGAGAGGCCTTGTTTCTTCCCAAATACGAGTTCATCAACGCTAAGATACTTAGAAATCACACGGAGAATGCAAACCAATGCGACGCACAGGTGTCAGGCTGCAACCCGGCACACACAACTGCCTCGTTGCCCAAAGCCTGGGCTTCTACTACTCACCACTGACCTACAGTTCTAAAATCAGACAGACACGCTGGCCTAGGGCCCCAGAGCCCTTGGCACAGAGTGGACCTCCAGCCTCCCTCCCACGTGCGGAGCACAACACAGCAGGCGGAAGGAGTCTCCGGGGAAGGGCCGCGCCGGCGCTCACTGGAGGATGAAACCCGGCTGGTGCGGAGGGAGCCGGGGCGGGGGTCTCTGGGGGAGAGCCGGCGGATACGGGGACATGAACTGCGAAGAGAATCCTTGCTGAGTGGCGAGGCCCACGCGGGGGGGCAGGGGCGGGCACTGTAATCCTGGGTACTGCACGGCCTGTCCCGAGCTCATGGCCGCAGTAAACGGGGTGGCTAAGCGTCCTGCAGGCACTGGGGGTGGTGGTGGGGGGATGCGCCGAGGTGCAACGGTGGGGGGCCCACTGGCCTCTGGGGCAGGGTAGGGAATGGGGGCGGTAGGTGCCAGTTCGGGCAGCCTGGGGGGCAGCGGGGCCAGGGCCTGCGGGAGTCTCTGCCCCTTCAGCACCATCTCCTGGAGCTTCTCGATTTTCACCCGTCGCATGTGGGCCAGTTTCCGTTTGCTCTGATAGACGTCAATGAAGGAATCCAGAGGAAGTTCTCCATCCAGAAACTTCTCTGCCATGTTCTGAAAGAGGCAGAAACCTGGTTACAGGGACAGCCAGATGGGGAGGATGCTCCCTTCGTGATCTAGGCACAAGGAGAGGCAACGCCCAGCTGCTTCCAACACTGCTCCTGCCTGTGGAGAGGGCAACGCCCAGCTGCTTCCAACACTGCTCCTGCCTGTGGAGAGGGCAACGCCCAGCTGCTTCCAACACTGCTCCTGCCTGTGGAGAGGGCCCTGCTCCGGCTCCAGATCCGAGGTTGTGGACTCAGGCTTCAGCATGAGCTGCTACCAGGCAGAGCCACCGGGCAGAGAGGGGGGCAGTCCTGCTGCGCACCCCACCACCAGCGTGACAGGCAGAGGAGCTGGCCTTTGGGTGAGGGCTCTGACTCCTGGGTCCCAGGACTCTCTCGAGCCCACTGGAGTCCAACACCTCCTTGCTTCCACCCGGCCGCACCCCCTGACTGACAGACTCGCCCTGGGTGGATCAGCAGGACAGAAACGCCTGTGCCCACTGGGGCCCCCCAAGGCTTCAGAGTTCATCGAACCCAGCCCTGTCTTGGCAGGACCCTGCCAGCCCCTGCCTGCGACAACTGCAACATTCGACCTTGACTCATTTCCTAATCGCCTGGCGAGGCTCAAGGCTCTAATGCGCAGCTGGACGTGTCCCAGGAGCTCTGTAGCCCCCAGCTGGCCCTTGAACCACGGCACGTGGTAATTCACCACTGGCCCCAGGGGCTGGTGTTCTCAGAGTGGCCCACATGCCCTCTCTTGGCCCTCCCTCGGACCTGCCCTCACTCACCCTGCTGTTCCCTGGACCCCTGCCTGGCACTTTCCCCAGCACACAGGCCAGGCTGCCTGCTGGCATACAGCCTGCACACCTGGGAGGCACCACCTCCTGACCGTGGCAGTGGGGTGCTCACGCTCCCTGGAGGCAGCGGGCCCGCTGACTGCCCAAAGTGCCCCAAGGATTCCACCAAGGCTGGTTGGCTTTACCTCAGTGTCTTCCTCAATCTTGGCCCCTTCTGCTTGAAGAAGTGCTAACAGGGTCTCCAAGGAAGCACTGCTAGACTGTCTGTCTGGAAAAGAAGCAAGAGGCGTGACAAGAGTGACAGGCGTACAGGTAAAGCCCTTCATGATGCCGTCCACACAGACCATGGCAGGATCGCACCTTCCTTTCCAAGAAGCTGAATGTGAAAGGCTTGAAAACCTACAAGGAACAAGTGCACCAAGCCAGTGCCCAGGGGCCAACATCCCATGTCGGAGCAACCTGTGTCATGAGCTGCTTCTAGAGCCAGCTGTTTTCAAATATGGGGCAGTGACATTGTCATCATGCCATTTTGTATTTCCTTTATGTTTTTTTTTTTTTTTTTTTTTTTTTTGAGACGGAGTCTCACGCTGTTGCCCAGGCTGGAGTGCAGTGGCGCGATCTCGGCTCACTGCAAGCTCCGCCTCCCGGGTTCCCGCCATTCTCCTGCCTCAGCCTCCTGAGTAGCTGGGACTACAGGCGCCCGCCACCGCGCCCGGCTAATTTTTTTGTATTTTTAGTAGAGACGGGGTTTCACTGTGGTCTCGATCTCCTGACCTTGTGATCCGCCCGCCTCGGCCTCCCAAAGTGCTGGGATTACAGGCTTGAGCCACCGCGCCCGGCCTTGCTTTATGTTTTGAGTGGTAACTTACATCAAGTATACACATCTTAAGTGTGTCACTCAAATTTCCACATTTTTTTTTTTTTTTTTTTTTTTTTTTGAGACGGAGTCTCGCTCTGTCGCCCAGGCTGGAGTGCAGTGGCGCGATCTCGGCTCACTGCAAGCTCCGCCTCCTGGGTTTACGCCATTCTCCTGCCTCAGCCTCCTGAGTAGCTGGGACTACAGGCGCCCCCCACCGCGCCCGGCTAATTTTTTGTATTTTTAGTAGAGACGGGGTTTCACCGTGGTCTCGATCTCCTGACCTTGTGATCCGCCCGCCTCGGCCTCCCAAAGTGCTGGGATTACAGGCGTGAGCCACCGCGCCTGGCCAATTTCCACATGTTTAACCCCCAACCACCACCCCCCAGATCCAGACACAGAACGTTTCCACCGGGCGCCCACAGGCCCACTGCACCCGCCAGGTAACCCCTACACTGGCCTCCACCACCACAGAGAAGCTCCGCCTGGTCTTGACTCCACATCCTGGAATCAGAGTACAGACCATACTCTGCTGGCTTCTTCCACTCAGCACCGCGTCTCTGAGACCCTGCTCAGGTCTGTGAATCAGTTCGTTTCAATGCTGTGTAGTGTTCCATTGTGTAAATAGACTTTACGTGCCCATTACCCCGTAGACGGACATTTTGATTGTTTCCAAATTTTATCATAAGGAAGGTAATAAGGATACAACATTCTTGTACCTCCCTTCTGAGAGACATTAATGTCCATTTCTGTTGGGTATACACCCAGGAGCAGAGCCGCTGAACTGCAGCGCACACACACTCTTAATGTTAGTAGGTACTACCCAACAACTTTCCCGAGGTGAAATGAAAAAAGGAGCTGGCTGTGGTGGCCACACCTGTAAGTCCCAAATGACCCACGGACACTCCTACCAGCAACAGATGCATGGCACTTCACTAGCACTTGGTACTGCCAGTCTTTTTACTTTTCATCACTCTGGTTTGGGTGTGTTATTGTAAATTTTTACTGAAGTTAATGGAGAAAATGACAAGATGATAGCAAGTAGTGACAGACATCACTGTAAACCTCACTGAAGAAGGTGATTTTTAACCCAAATTCTTTTAAGGGATGGGGTCTCCGTCACCCAGACTGGAGTATAGTAATGCAATCACGGTTCACTGTGGCCTCAGCCTTCAGAGTAGGTGGGACTATAGGCGAGCACCACCACTCCCGGCTTATTTCATTTCTTCTGTGGAGACACAGTCTCACTCTGTCGCCCAGGCTGGAGTACAGGGGTGCAATCATGGCTCACTGCAGCTTCAACCTCCAAGGCTCAAGCAATCCTCCTTCCTCAGCCTCCCAAGTAGCTAGGACCACAGGCGTGTGCCACCACACCCAGCTCCAACTTTATCTAAATGTCCCTTTGATAACTATCAAAAGCACTCAGGATGCTCAACAATCTTTAATTCTGATGTCTCCTCCTAATGGCTGCAAATTAAAGTATGCCATTAAAATAAAATGTTCCAGTGATGTGTATTTTTTTTTTACCATTAACAAACAGCACAAGACAAACAGGCAAACAGCATAAGACATCTGTTGAATATCATAATTCAGAAAACTGCTTTTTCTATGCTGTTTAGAGAAGGTGGGGTCTTGAATTTAAAAAGTGGCAAGTCTCCTCTTCTAAACTGGTGACTGCTAAACTGGCTGGCTTCCTCCTAATCCCCATCCCCTTTTCTGGTAAATGCCCCAAGTACCCACATTTCTGCCACCTGCTCCACGCTACAAACCCTGGAGGTGTGTGTGGACCTGGGCTGACCTCAGCAGTCATCGCCACCAGGCAGGGCCACTGGGAGGAGGGGGCAGTCCTGCTATACACCCTGCCCTCTCGAACCACAAGTAAAGAGAGGCTGCAGGCCCGGGGGCCCTCCATATTCCATACATAAACTAGTCCAATACAGTGGTTCATGTCTGTAATAGCAGCGCTTTGTGAGACAAAGGCCGGAGGATGGCTTGAGTTCAAGACCAGTTTGGGCAACATAGCAAGACGACCTCTCTACAAAATATGAGAAACTAGCCTGCTTGGGTAGTGCACACCTGTGGTCCCAGCTACTCAGGAGGCTGAGGCAGGAGGATCACCTGAGCCCAGGAGGTCGAGTGGCTGCGCTGAGCCATGGTTGCACCACTGCACTCCAGCCTGAGACAGCAAGACCCTGTTTCTAAAAATATATAAATAATATACATAAGCCATTTCTTCACTGCAGTAGAGTCACTACCTTAATCTGAAATTTTTCAATAATATTTCCTTCCCGGTAGGGCAATGGCTTGAAATGTGTCCTTCTCTCAACTCTTTATTCTCAAGTGATCACCCTTAAAAAGTTACCTAATTTGGTCTTCTTTATCTGATAGGCTTCAAAGAGAACCTGGAGTTCCTGGTATTTCTGGGTCAAGCGTGCTTTCAATGTGTCCAGCTGGGGCTGGTACAGAAGGTTTCCTTCTGCCAGGCTCCGGTTGCTGGCAAGTGTCATTTCTTTGTTAAGCTGAACATTCTGCGTCTGCAAGGAACACACGAGATGATGAGAACCAAAAGTATATCAGCTCCTAGACCCCTGGAGGTCCCCACGCACACCCCAGGAGCCCACTGCGGCTGCTGCCGCCTCACTGGTCTCCACAGCTGGCACCGCATGCCAGGCAGATGCTACCGGCCCAGAGCCAAACCCCTGGTTTCTCATTTGGAGCTGCTGCCCGTCGCAAAGAATGAGGCCGACTTCCTTCCAGCACGTTTCCAGGACAGGCTTTGTCCTGTGACTCCATGCAGACAGAGCCTTCCCTGCCACGGCTGCGCTGTGACTTGAATTCCTTACTACGGCCATTGTGCTTGCAGAAGTAAACAGCTGTAAAGATTTAGAATTTGATTGTTTTCAAAACAAGTTTCTGCTGCTCCAGAGGAAGTTAAAGAACCACTTAGCAGCAGTTGGCATGATGTCAATTCAGGCTTCATAAGCAGCCTAAGAGGTTCTACCAGCAAGCTGAAGAAACCCTGGGAAGGAACTGTGTTTCCAGCCACCGGGGTTCCTCGTCTCTCCCATGCCCACCCCAGCTCTTCTGAGCCTTCCAGCTCCCAGCTGTTGGTGGATGAGCAAAGCTGACCAAAAGTTGGGGGAAGAGGGGAGACATATTTTGCCCATCAGGGGTTTCATTTTGTCCTTTAGAGCAATGACAGGCTACCCTGGTAGGTAGAGAAGCCACATGCCCAGAACTTAGGGGAGAAAGACAGGGGTAGAAGGTCTGAGAAAAAAAAAAAAAAAGGCAAAATGCTCCTGGCAAAGCTTAGCCAAAGTTTAAATAAAAAACACAAACGCATGGGTACCCTAGTTCCCTTTTCACTCACCGGTGATCGGCTTCCTCTACCACAGCCCAGCCACTGCCACCTCTTTCCTTCCACACCGTCAGTTTCAACAGCACGCGATTCCTTACCCAGTGTATGTCTGTTTCTCTTGAAGCAGCTCCTTCTTCAACCCCACCCATCTCATTTTCCCCTTAATATTTTCTACCACCCCACCCAGGCTATTTTTGCTGCTACTTCCTTCCTTTTGGTAGCTGGAGTATAGATTCCTGGCCATGCTGCCTCTGCTCCCCACCCCCAGTCATACCCGTTGATTGCTGTCATAGTTCCTGGTGTGCTCACACAAGTGCACACACACCACACACACAAGGAAGAGGCTCAGGGAATCAGAGAACAAAGAAACAAGCCCTTTGGATCCATGCCTCAATCAGGAGATCCCTAACCCCAGGAGGAGGGCTCTGTTCAGCAGACAGTGATCTGCATCTCCAGACCAACAGCTGCGCCCAGAGCCCTGAAGATCAGGCTCCACTGAAAACCCGACAGGATTTAAATGACAATGAAAAGCAAACCTCTCTCCCAACTCTGAAGTAAAAGCTAGGAGTGTCCCGGAAATGTGGGTGGTAGAAATGCTTTCATCTCTTCTGATGCCTTTAGCAAAAAAGGAGAATCTTGGGACTGGAAAGACCCAGTTTCACTGAGGTTCCTGGTAAGCAGTGGGGCTCCCGACACCCCCTTCCCCACCCACAGGGCGGCTCTCCATGGGCTTTCTATGCCCGGCCCAGCAGAAGCGTCTTTCTTCCATTGTCAAGCCATTTAAAAGAGCAAACAAAAACTACAGTATTGGCCAGGCGCGGGGGCTCAAGCCTGTAATCCCAGCACTTTGGGAGGCCGAGGCAGGCGGATCACAAGGTCAGGAGATAGAGACCATCCTGGCTAACATGGTGAAACTCCCGTCTCTACTAAAAAATAACAAAAAACTAGCCGGGCGTGATGGTGGGCGCCTGTAGTCCCAGCTACTCGGGAGGCTGAGGCAGGAGAATGGCGTGAACCCAGGAGGCGGAGCTTGCAGTGAGCTGAGATCCAGCCACTGTACTCCAGCCCGGGCAACAGAGCGAGGCTCCGTCTCAAAAAAAAAAAAAAAAAAAAAAAAAAAAAAAAAACAAACTACTGTATGACCACTCTGGAAAACAGGCGCTTTTTAATAAAGCTGAATATGTAACTACCGTATGACCCAGAAATTGTACTCTTGGGCATTTATATCAGAGAAATGAGAACTTACATTCAACAAAAACCTGCCCAGGACTGTCGACAGCAACATTTATTTGTAACAACTAAAATCTAGAAGCAGCCCAGGTGTCTTTTAACAGGTGAATGGGTAAACAAGCTGCAGGCCAGCCAGGCTGCAAAATACCACTCAGCAGCAAAAGGAAGAAACTTGACTGGCGGGACTGATAACGCTCTAGGGAATCACACTGAGTGAAAACAGCCAACCCCAAAGGACCACTCACTCCACGACCCCATGAGCACAACACCCCTGAAATACAAAATCACAAAAATGGAGAACAGATTAGCGGTGTGTGGGGGACTACAAAAGGCCGACATGAGGGATTTGCATGGGGATGGAGCCGTCCTGATGTTCTGTGTCCTGGCAGTATCAGTGCCCCATCCTGGTGCTGAGAGTGCACTGAATTTCACCAGATGTTACCCCAGGGGGCGGCTGGGAGAAGGGGACACAGGATCTCTCTGTATTCTTACAACTGCATGTGAAACTACGAGCATCTCAAAATAAAATTTAACCATAAATATAACCACCAACCACTGCTGAGATGGCTTTCTCCTGCTGGTCTCACCTGGCGGATGAGGAGAGGGGCAAGTGGTCCAGGCTGCACTGAGAGACAGGCCTCGCGCTCCTGCTCCCAGCCCCACAGTTGTGTGTGTTCCATCACTCTCAGTCAATTCTTTGTTCAATAAACATTTACTGAGCAAGTACCATCTGCCACGCCTGGAGTTAGGCACAGGGAATTCTGAGAAACAGGAATGCTCCCACCCTCAAATAAACTGAGTCAGCATAAATGGAGCCAAACTCATCAGCCCTGATCTGTGAGGCCCCAAATGGCCTGGTCCCCACCAACCCTTCCCAGTCAGTTCTGAGAAAGCAGGTCCCTAACCATCCTGCCTACACCAGCAGCCACCCTCTGCGAGCACCCACGTCTTTCGTGGCATCGTCACTGTCATCAGTGAAGATAAAATCTGTTGTCTCAATCACTGTCGGTCCCAACACTAAATACAGACGACATACTTGCCTTTGGCATCCCAAGCACTTTGCACACGTCTGCCACTCAGTGAAGATCTGTTGAATGAATCAGAGAGCCCCCCACAACCCCCCAAAAAGCCAAAATTCACTCAAAGCCAAGCCCGGCAAATAAGGGACGTAAAAAAGTGTGGAGGAAGAAAAAGTGAGTTATGTTTGTTGAGTGCTAAGTGCCCCCAATCCTTGATGAAGTAGAGGCGCTCCCAGCAGAAAGTCACTTGAGACTGAGTCTGAGGGAGGGTGTCACACTGGACCTTAAAGTAATTGTCAAACAGAATTTCCTCAAAAGTCCTCAGTTAAAGTAGCACACAGCAAGTGCAGGTCTCCCACACAACCACCTGAAAGACAGCACTCGACGCAGCACCGACCGACATTCCCGCAGGCGGCCTGGACTACTCCACAGCAGTCTCAGCCTCAGCTGTGCCTTACGATCCCCGATCCCCATTTACTGGGGAGTAGGGAGGCTGCTGTTAAAAATCTCACCATCCCAACCAACCCCTACCTGTCAAGCTCTTCAGGAGGGGGCCCAGGCATGGATACTGTCTTCAAAGCTCCCTGTTGATACAGATCGCTAAGCTGAAAACTTGCTTCAGTTTCACCATAAAAATGCATCTACAAAGAAAATCTTATTTCTGCAGAGTTTAAGTCAAGTCAAAATCACGTGTCCTACATATTAGAAAGTCCTAGAGGAGAAGAACACAAGGAAAGCGTGGACTATAATAAAAAGACAACTCATTTGTCCACATTTCTGGGGTCTGGGGAAAAAAGGCAATTTGTTTTGTATAGGACACACATAAGCCACCAGGCATCAAAAGAGGCCAAATAAAACTCCAACTGAGGCCAGCTGTGGTGGCTCACACCTGTAATCTCAGCACTTTTGGGGGCCGCGGCGGGTGGATCACCTGAGGTTAGGAGTTTCAGACCAGCCTGACCAACATGGAGAAAACCCTTCTCTACGAAAAATACAAAATTAGCCGGGCAAGGTAGCACATGCCTGTAATCCCAGCTACTCGGAGGCTGAGGCAGGAGAATCACTTGAACTTGGGAGGCAGAGGTTGCGGTGAGCCGAGATAGCACCATTGCACTCCAGCCTGGGCAACAAGAGTGAAACTGTCTCAAAAACAAACAAACAAAAAAAACCCTCCAACTGAGGACTGTTAAACTGGCAGTGATTTTTTTTTAATATCCTTTGGGTATTCAGATGTTTTTAAATAATATAATTTTTTTTTTACAATTGAGACAGTCTCGCTGTCACCCATGCTGGAATGCAGTGGCGTGATCTCAGCTCACTGCAGCCTGTCTGCAGGGTTCAAGCGATTCCTGTGCCTCAGTCTCTTGAGTAGCTGGGATTACAGGTGTGCACCACCCCTGGCTAATTTTTTTTGTATTTTTAGTAGAGATAAGGTTTTGCCACATTGGCCAGGATGGTCTTGAACTCCTGACCTCAAGTAATCTCCCTGCCTCGGCCTCTCAAAGTGCTAGGATTATAAGCATGAGCCACCACACCCAGACAAATACAGTAAATTCTAAGTGGCCACCCAGAGTATACCCACAGCACCCTGCAGGATAATGGCAGTGGGGACAATGGTCAGGATGCATGTGCTGAAGGTGGATGTCTTACGCATTGGATAAAATTTTTCAACACCAAAACCTGCCCCAGAACATACCTTGGATGCTACAATCAACGAAGAAACTCTTTCCTCAATCTTTTCGTTGTTACAGTTGGAAAATAAAAAGGTGGGGGGAGGAGAAACAACAGCTTTGTTCATTTGCAAAGCAAAGTCAAACTGGCCAGGACAGGCCCGGGAGGCCTCCATGGGCGCAGCACAAACCACTCAGCAAGGCCCAGATGGCAGTCACTCCGGCCACATACACCCAACTCTCCACCCCTCTGGGACTGATTCCAGCCTCAATGTCTGTGACCAAATCTGTATAGTAAATCTGAGAATACTTAGAGAGGTATTTTAGGAACCATCCGATTTTAAAAAAAAAGAAAAATCTTAAGTTGCCACTGTCTTTGTTTCATGGTAGGCACCAACAAATACCTGAAATTGAAAACAGTGATGCCAACCTCTTGATCATTCTCATGATCCTTTTTGTTAACCATAGAAAAGTCTTTTCAGGAAATAATCTCTCTGTGGTAAAGGAACATTTTTATACATTTACTCAGTTTCACTTCAGTTTCCATTTCTCATAAGTGAAGAAAAATGAGATGCCTGATAACAGCATTTGTAGTAGGACCTGGCTTGTCTAAACTTATTTCTGCCCACCTATCCGTGCATGAGCACAGTGAACTCTCTGGAAGCATGCTCACCCCAGGGTAACAGCAGCAGCCTGAGTGGGTGTGATTCTTTTACTTTCTGCTTTCTACTTTTAACTATCACAGTATTTGATTCATTAGAGCAACCACACATAACTTTGTAGAAAAAGGGTTTTTTTTAAGTTAAAAAAGTATCTTATGGCCAGGTGTGGTGGCTCACGCCTATAATTCCAGCACTTTGGGAGGCCAAGGTGGGCGGATCACAAGGTCAGGAGATCGAGACCATCCTGGCTAACACGGTGAAACCCTGTCTCTACTAAAAATACAAAAAATTAGCTGGGCGTGGTGGCGGGCGCCTGTAGTCCCAGCTACTCGGGAGGCTGAGGCAGGAGAATGGCATGAACCCGGGAGGCGGAGCTTGCAGTGAGTGGAAGTCGCGCCACCGCACGCCAGCCTGGGCAACAGAGCAAGACTCCACCTCAAAAAAAAAAAAAAAAAAAAAAAAAAAAAAAAAGTATCTTATATATACTTATCCAGGCAGAAATGTGGAGGTCTCTTTTATCTCTTGGGATGCTTACATTAATATATGTAACTCTCTCAGAACACACAGTCTGGCTGGGCATGGCTCACACCTGTAATCCTAGCACTCTGGGACGTCAAGGCGGGTGGATCACTTGAGGTCAGGAGTTCGAGACCAGCCTAGCCAAAATGATGAAACCCCCACCTCTACTAAAAATACAAAAAAAATTAGCCAGCTGTGGTGGTGGGCGCCTATAATCCCAGCTACTGGGGAGGCTGAGACACAAGAATTGCTTGAACCTGGGAGGAGGAGGTTGCAGTGAGCTGAGATCGTGCCACTGCACTTCAGCCTGGGCAAAAGAGTAAGACTCCGTCTCAGACAGAAAGAGAACACACACACACACACACACACACTTTCTCAAATATGCATGTCATTATTTCTTTATTTGGGTGGGGGGAGTGTGGCAGAAAATAAAGTCAGCAAGAAAGGAGAGAGAGCTACAGTCCCCTCTGCATATGCCATGGCCGCTACAAAGGAGAGGCACGCAGGGGTAGAGGCAGGGGCAGGAGACTGCCTGCAGCTTTGTGGCCAATGCTGGGTCAAGGGTGTAGGTTTCCCGTGGATGCGTTCCAGACCAGACACTTGTACAATGTGAAATTCTGATTCCAGCTGGCCAGAGTCTAGCTCCTCCATCTGTAATTATAATTGTGCCTTCCAAATCTGCCCACATTTCCAAGCTAAATCTTCTTCATGGAAACATACTCATAGCAGTTCTTTTTTCCCCCTTCACACCGTAATATAATACTTGTAACAACTAAGTAAGTGACATGACTGAATCAGGTTAGCAAACTTAAATGAGCAAATGGGAATCCTTAATAGCACCTCAAGTCCTTTAAATGCCCAAAATCCAGTGTGTACTTGGAATCTGGGCTGCGTTAGGATAAAAACAAAGTATGCCCTACAGCATTCTCAGAAGGCATAGTATTTATGCAAAGTAAATAAATCACACTTTATTTAACAAGCAAACTTCATCGTAATTTTTTATTTTTTGAGACAGGGTCTTGTTCTGTCGCCCAGGCTGAAATGCAGTGGTGTAATCATGGCTCACTGCAACCTTGACCTCCTGAGCTCAAGCAATCCTCTCACCTCAGCCTCCCAAAGTGCTGGGATTATAGGCTTGAGCCACTGTGCCCAGCAACAAGCAAGCATGTTGTTAAACAAGCATTAGTTCCAGGAATATAAAATGCTCTTCCCACCAAGGCTGTTCACACTGGCTATGCAGCCTGGAATGCCCTCCTATCCAAATCTCTGCTGCAAACTCTACCCTAACCAAGGCCTTAGCAATGGCAGAGCGTTTTCTAAACTTCTCCCAGCCCCATCAACGCCACACAGAGCTAGACCCTTAGTGGTGGGCATTCCCTGAGGCCCCACTTGATTGAGATGCAATTCACACCTCATACAATCCATCTACTGAAACCATTCCACTCAAGGGTGTCCCATTCACAGAGGATACTTCTGGCTTCACTGTATTCACACTGTATTCTTCTGTGCTCGTCTGTTCATCTATTTATTCATGCATCAAAAAATTTCTTTTCAGGCATCATCATGGGCTGGCTCTGGGCAGGCAACGGAGACAGAAAAGTGAACAGGAAGGTAAAGCTCCTGTCCTTAGGACAGTGGAGCTACTAAACATGACAAACACAATCATAAAATCTGTCCACTGCTGGACCAGGCGCAGTGGCTCACGCCTGTAATCCCAGCACTTTGGGAAGCCGAGGAGGGTGGATCACGAGGTCAAGAGATCGAGACCATCCTGGCCAATGTGGTGAAACCCCATCCCTACTAAAAATACAAAAATTAGCCGGGCAGGGTAACACACGCCTGTAGTCTCAGCTGCTCAGGAGGCTGAGGCAGGAGAATCGCTTGAACCCAGGAGGCGGAGATTACAGTGAGCCAAGATTGTGCCACTGCACTCCAGCCTAGTGACAGAGGGAGACTTCGTCTCAAAAAAACAAACAAACAAAACAAAAAATCTGTCTGCTGCTGTGTCACGAAGGTGTTGTAACTCTCCTGGGAGTGACAGGATGCTTGTGGTGTGCTGAATGGTGCGCCCCCCTCCCCCAAAAAGATGTGTCTACATCCTAATCTCTGGAACCTACATTTATTGGAAAAAAGGTCTTTGCAAATTTAATTAAGGATCTGGAAATGAGGCAATCATCTTTAATCAATTAGGTGGCCCTAATCCAATGACAAGAGTCCTTTTTTTTTTTTTTTTTTTTTTTTTTTTGAGGCAGTCTTGCTCTGTCGCCTAGGCTGGAGTGCAGTGGTGCGATCTCGGCTCACTGCAACCTCCAACCTCTGCCTCCCGGGTTCCAGCGATTCTCCTGCTTCAGCCTCCTGAGTAGCTGGGATTACAGGTGTGCGCCACCACGCCTGGCTAATTTTTGTATTTTTAGTAGCGATGGGGTGTCACGATGTTGGCCAGGCTGGTGTCGAACTCCTGGCCTCAAGTGATCTGCCAGCCTTGGCCTCCCAAAGTGTTGGAATTACAGGCGTGAGCCACCGCGCCTGGCCTACAAGAGTCCTTTTAAGAGACACATGGAGGCCGGGCGTGGTGGTTCAAGCCTGTAATCCCAGCACTTTGGGAGGCCGAGACGGGCGGATCACGAGGTCAGGAGATCGAGACCATCTTGGCTAACATGGTGAAACCCCGTCTCTACTAAAAAATACAAAAAACTAGCCGGGCGAGGTGGCGGGCGCCTGTAGTCCCAGCTACTCGGGAGGCTGAGGCAGGAGAATGGCCTAAACCTGGGAGGCGGAGCTTGCAGTGAGCTGAGATCCGGCCACTGCACTCCAGCCTGGGCGACAGAGTGAGACTCTGTCTCAAAAAAAATTAAAAAAATTAAAAAAATAAAGAGACACATGGAGAAGACAGAGGCAGACGAGAAAGCCATGTGAAGATGGGGGCAGCATGATGTGGTCACAAGCCCAGGACGCCAGCACACATGAGAAGCTGGAAGCGGCAAAAAAGAGTCCTCCCCTAGAGCTTCCAGGGGGAACAGGGAGGGCACCCTGATTTCAGACTTCTGGCCTCCAGAGCTGTGACAGAATTAAGCTTCTGTTGCTGTAAGCTGCCCAGTTTGTGGTCATGTTACAGCAGCCACAGGAAACTAGTACAGTGCTGGAATCTTCCACCTGTTCTTGAAAACCACTGTCTATCCTGCTTTGTGCCCCAGCAGCCACCTGGCTGAACTATACCAACCCTTCACCGGGACACTCACCCTCAGGTTCTGGTTGGATTCAGCAATGAGGATCAAGGGTAGGAGAAAGATGAAAAGGGACAGCGGGGATGGGGAGTGCTCCTCGGGTTGCCTCGCTGAGGAGGGGCTGCGGCTGGGCCAGGTCCTCCAGCCCTCCCTTCCTCCAAGGCAGCCCTCTCCCCCGCCCCTCCCTCAGGCCTGGAAGTGAGAAGTGCGTGGCGTTGCTAATCCTGCATCAGGCATTGGGGGTCTCTACGCTGCCCTCTCCTTGTAAAGAATCCCTTTATTCAACTCCTCGCCAATCCCTAATGCTGACTGTGCCATATCTTGCCAGAAGCCTGATTGAAATAGCCAGAACAGTTTACCCTATGACACAAAATGACACTTGAGCTCACATCCACTCTTTAAATGGTGACTATAAAGCCCCTTAAGAGCAGAACCACGTCTTAATCATTCCCCTGTGCCCAGAACCTAGCACAGTACCCAGGCTAACACAGGCACATAGCTAAATACTTGCTTGGCTGGGCGCGGTGACTCACACCTATAATCCCACCACTTTGAGAGCCTAGGGCGGGCAGATCACTTGAGGTCAGGCATTGGAGACCAGCCTGGCCAACATGGTGAAACCCCATTTCTACTAAAACTACAAAAATTAGCCAAGCATGGTGGTGTGCGCCTGTAGTCCTAGCTACTTGGGAGGCTGAGGCAGGCAGGAAAATCACTTGAACCCAGGAGGCAGAGGCTACAATGAGCCGAAATCGTGCCAATGCACTCCAAAATAAAAACTTGCTCAATTTCAACCATAAGAATCTTCATATTGGGGCCGGGCGCGGTGGCTCACGTCTGTAATCCCAGCACTTTGGGAGGCCGAGGCGGGTGGATCATGAGGTCAGGAGTTCGAGACCATCCTGGCTAACATGGCGAAACCCCGTCTCTACTAAAATTACAAAAAATTAGCCGGGCGTGGTGGCGTGCGCCTGTAGTCCCAGCTACTTGGGAAGCTGAGGCAGGAGAATGGCGTGAACCCGGGAGGCGGAGCGGAGCTTGCAGTGAGCCGAGATTGTGCCACTGCTCTCCAGCCTAGGCGACAGAGCGAGAGACTCCGTCCCCAAAAAAAAAAAAAAAAAGAATCTTCATATTGGGGCCTCAGGCCACTATCTGTCAGTCATTGTGAAAACCCTGCTAAAGCTTTTTTGAAGATTAGCCTTTTTGAATGTTTAAATTTGTAAACAGTAACATCATGGGTTGATACAACCAGCTATAAACTGGGAAACTACTTGCACTCCTAGCTTACTCCAGCAGTGATAACAGTATGGCAGTGAAATGGAAAGGGGAAAAATGAAGATGGCACTGATGGCTGGAAAGCGAAGCTACCCATTAACTGTGGTGAAACGTGAGACACACAACACACACGGAGACACAGACACAAGCGGCTGTGTGTGACGCTCCTCTTCAGCTGAAATTCAGCCCTCTCCCACTTAGCAAGCATATCAGAACGTTACAGTAACATTACTGTCATGAGAGCCTCGAAGCCACTATATTTACACATGTGTAATTTACACACGGGTGCAGTAGCTCACGCCTGTTATCCTAGCACTAAGGAAGGGAGAGGCAGGAGGATTGCCTGAGCCCAGGAGATCAAGACCAGCCTAGGCAACAGAGTGAGGCACCATTCTCCACAGAAAAAAAAAAAAAAAAAAAAAAGACACACACACACACACACACACACACACACACACACACAAACTCTAATCCCAAGCTTCCATATCTACAGCTCATCAGGGCCACAGCAACATGCTCCAGCACAGTGGTTGGCCCATTCGTCCATTCGTTCATTCATACAAGAAATACTTGGGAAGCACCTCTGTGTGCCAGGCTCGGGGGAGACACCATCACGGGGAGTCTGGCTCAGAGTCCCAGTCAAGCCCATCCTCCCACATAAGGCACTGAGCGTTGCGCACTGCCCAACTCCAGAGGGTGCCATTCACTTTGTACTGCGGCAATGCATACCCGCACAGACTGCATCTGCTCCTCCAATAAAAGGCTCAAAAGAGAAAAAGGGGAAAAATCAAAACAGATGTGATTTTAACGATTTAAGTAAGACACGTTACTGGTGCTGATCTGAAAACTTTGCTCTTGTCAGCATCTTCCACATTTCAACAAAATTTGCTGATATTTGTTAAGCATGGCTAGCATGTGCCACCTTCTCTTAGTTCCACTCTCTCCATTCTATCCTCTGTGACAGTGAGACAAATTTGTCCTCATTTTACTCAAGAGACAGGAAATATAATCTTAGAAAGGTTAAATGAGCTGTCAAAGTTACAACTGCTAGCAATTCCCTCCAGAACTGGGATCTTACACTGTGCAGTGGCTCACGCCTGTAGCCCCAGTTACTTGGGAGGCTGAAGCAGGAGGATCACTTGAGCCTAGGAGTTCGAGGCCAGTCTAGGCAACATAGTGAGACCCTATCTCTAAAAATAAATTATGCCGGGTATGGTGGCTCATGCCTATAATCCCAGCACTCTGGGGAGGCCCAGGCAGGTGGATTGTTTCAGCCCAGGAGTTGGTTGAAGAACAGCCTGGGCAATAGAGTGAGACCCTATCTCTACAAAAAATAGAAAATGAGCCAGGCATGGCAGCACCCACCTGTGGTCCCAACTACTGGGGAGGCTGAGGAAGGAGGATTGCTTAAGCCAGGGAGGGCAAGACTGCAGTGAGCTATAATCGCACCACTGCACTCCAGCAGAGGATCAAATGGAAATTTACTAATTTACTATTTCTCTATTTTCAAGTTATAACAACAATCATCTAAGGTTTATTCCTATTTATGTCTTTTTTAAAAACCCTTTTATTAAAGATACTTTCAAAAAAGTAAAGGTAGAGAGATAAGTATGATGAAACTATGTATAACCATCTCCTAGGTTCAACAATTAGCAACATTTGCCAATCTTACTTCATCTACACTCCCGCTTTTTTTAAAGTAGTTTAAAGCAGACTTCAAGCAACATCATCCTTCACACTTAAAAATTTTATATTTCTAACAGGTAAGAACTTTTTAACCCTAGCTACAATGCCATAATCACATTTAGCAAAATTAACAATAATCTTTTAATATCCTCTGCATGTGTTGGCTCAATTTCTTCTATAAAAGGCTTTTTGCCTCATCTATTTGACTATGTGAAATACAGTTTATACAGGAAAAGCAGCATAAATGCTTTTTTTTTTTTCCTTTTAAACTAACTTTTGGAAGACTGAGTTCATACCTGAGCAACCTCCAAAAATGACCAATAAGCTTTTTGGGAGTATCATTATGAAGTAATGAATTTTTTGTCTCTGCTAAAAGGCTGTTCTGGGACACCACTGCTGTCCTGCTCTCCAGTAAAATATGTCTAAGACCCATCCGGTACATTTGCTGCCCCCAAGCTGAGCTGGCCCCTCTCAAAGGAATACTAGTTCCTTTTGGTGTGAAATTTGATTTTGATCTTTTCTTCTCCAGATAAAATTAAATTCAAAGTTATCTATAATACAAAGAAAAGGAATAAAACAAATCTTAGCTTTTGTACTATTCTACTGCTAGAAATATTCTCAAATTGCATTAAGACCTTAAATGCAGCAGGCTTATGGGTTAGGTTTGAAAAAGAAAGGCTGCCATATATTCAGCTAGGTTAACTGCATCTCTTTTCATTTTACTGTATTTGATTTATCGCACCAACTAATTTCAAGGTAAATTTCACCAAAGTAACATGCAATTTGAGTTTGGGCTTTACATTAACGACTAGGTTACTTAAAAGCCCAAATTCACCTTCATTCAGTAGAAAGATATTCCCAATGACAAACTAATTTCACCAGTCTCCACCTGAATTCAGGCCTTCGGGTGAAGCCTGTAATCCAAGCCTACGATGTCCCACAGATGTGCTGTAAACACATTAATGTGGCTTAATTCAATTCAAATCTTCAGTTTTACTGAAAAAAACAGTTGCGGAGTTGGACTATTTAACATGTTGACAAAATTTAAAGATCTGAAAATACAGAAATAAAGTTAAAGAATCGGAGAACATTATGAAACAGTCCTAAAATATGACAATCCTGGGGGCTGTGTGAAACCATCTCCAAGGCTACAGCCCACTCAGGAAGGAAACTTACCAGCTGCTTATCGAATGTTCCACCAAACAACCCACTCAACACACAGAACCTCTAACTTCCAACTATTAGATTAATAAAGACAGCTATTTTTATCAGAGACATCAAAATCCTTCTTGAGAGAAAACTTGCTTCCCTCGAAAATGAGCAGACAGTGGCATCTAGACTCAGACGATCCCCTCCATATGTAGCCAACGTGAATCTAAAAATTGGTATGTCTAAGTGCAGCTAACCACAGAAACACAAAAAGCTAGGCTCAAAAATAAATGGACTATTCCTAGGGAAGATGGAAAGTGACACACTTGACAGTTTCTAGGGCTGGCAGGCACAACTTACCAGGGATGGGTTTGGTTTTTCCTAGAAGACTTTTTTTTTTTTTTTTTTTTGAGACAGAGTCTCACTCTTGTCACCAGGCTGGACTGCAGTGGCATGATCTCAGCTCACCACAACCTCTGCCTCCCAGGTTCAACCAGCCTCAGCCTCCCGAGTAACTGCAACTACAGGCGTGTGCCACAATACCCAGCTAATTTTTGTATTTTTAGTAGAGATGGGGTTTCACCATGTTGGCCAGGATGGTCTCAATCTCTTGACCTCGTGATCCGCCCGCCTTGGCCTCCCAAATTGCTGGGATTACAGACGTGAGCCACAGCGCCCGGCCAGAAGACTTATTTTCTAAGACTCAGAGGAAAAACAAGCTCTCCCTTCTTCTTGGATTTCTTATGTGGATAATGGTTTCAGTAATAAATAAATATAGTAACAGGTGTGAATGGTTCTGGTAACTGGCACATGTTATAAAATGTCCTAACTGGCTTTAGAATAACTGGAGACCTCAGATGGAGGAGGGCAGGAGTGAGGATCAGAAGACAAGATGGGACACCCACACGGATCACAAAGTTAACTGCCTTTGTCCCTTGGCTCTATCCTAGACCTTCTGAACTAGAATCTCAGCAGTAATGGCCAGGAAATGCACAGCGGAGCCCTCCACTCCACATCATCAGAACCAGTTAGGGCCTGTAACTGAGCAGTTTGGTTAAAGCACACACTAAACATTGTAAAGATCTATTGTCAACGTTTTATTTAAGGTAAAGGTCTTTTCTTAAGAGAATGGGTCCACTAGTTCAAGTTCCAAAAGTTCGTTTTCAAATAGACCAGGTCTTTTCATGTGGGGTGAGAACTGGACACTGGATAAGCAATCAGACGGCAGAATCCTTTGGGAATTCTTCCACTTTCCCCCTATCTAGCCCACAACTAATTCACCACCAAGTTTTCTTTTGAGAGAATCAATTTATATCAATGCTTTCCAAAGCACTCAGTTGACAGTTTTTGTAGAAATAACTTTCTCCTTGCACTCGTGGTTCATCAGTTGCCCCCGGATTTAATGAAATCACAGAATTACTATAAGAAAACCAGAATGAACAGATCTGGGAGTGAACACATTTGACCCTGTGTAAGTATGAGATTCCAGTGTCAGAGCAGAAACATCCAGACACCTAGTCATGACCACATGACCATGAGGGGTGTCAGTTAATAGCTTCTACTCCCCTCCCATTCCAAAAAAAAAAAGTTTATGGAAGACAGAATTCCTAAATTCTGATTTTCTTATTAATAGTTTCTGGCCAGGACCAACGACCAAAGCATTCATTTGTTTAGAAAGAGCTTAGGGTTGGTTTGTTTGGTTTGTTTTTTTCCCCCTCATCTCTATTTCCTTTTTACCACAATTTCTGGAAATTCATGTCTAAGAATTCTCCGGACTAGTCTTTACACAGGCGCAAATAAGAAAGTGCCTATCCAGGTGGACCCTGGATTTACGTTTATTAAGACTGTATCTTGGCCGGGCGCGGTGGCTCAAGCCTGTAATCCCAGCACTTTGGGAGGCCGAGACGGGCGGATCACGAGGTCAGGAGATCGAGACCATCCTGGCTAATATGGTAAAACCCCGTCTCTACTAAAAATACAAAAAAAAAACTAGCCGGGCGAGGTGGCGGGCGCCTGTAGTCCCAGCTACTCGGGAGGCTGAGGCAGGAGAATGGCGTAAACCCAGGAGGCGGAGCTTGCAGTGAGCTGAGATCCGGCCACTGCACTCCAGCCTGGGCGACAAAGCGAGACTCCGTCTCAAAAAAAAAAAAAGACTGTATCTTTTGACAATTTTGTTTTTACATTTAAAATACATCATGACATGAACTTTCCAACACCTGACCTGGAATTTGGTTCAACAGATAAAATTTAACTCTCACATGACTCCAATTACTCATCTTCTATTCTGTTTAAATGAGAAAATGCTATTCTAATAATGGAATTTTGTTTTCAGTCTGTGGGTAGGGAAAGGGATTAGTCAAAAGAGAATCTGTTGAGATTACTCCACTGAAATTTCATAATGAAAAACCTATATAATCATATCTCATGTAAGGGATCAGATATTTTACCTAAAAACTGCCTAGACAAGACAAAAAAAAGTTAAATGTTGATTTCTTTAACAGATTTGTTTTAAACAGATTTCAAAGATGTTAACTGCATTATAATTTATGACAGCAAAAAAGTGCCTAAATATCCAATAAAGGAATGGTTATATAAATGATGTATCCACATGAAATATCACGTAGTTGTTAAAAATCATGTCATGTAAGAATACTCTGATTTAAAAAATAAGAAAATACCCAGAGTATAACTTTAGGTTAAAATCAAAAACCTCTACAAAAACTCTAAAAAATCATCCCAAAAGGAAACAACAAACGGAAAAAACTGAAATGCTTTAACAGTGTTTATCTCCGGGTAGTGATACGATGTGATTCCACTTTTCTTCTCTATGGCTTTCTGTGTTTTCCAAATTTTCTACAATAAACATGTAAAAACTATTATTTTTAAAAGTTTGATTAGTTGGGATCAGAAATAAAACATACTATTATACTTCCCTGCCTTCTTAAACAGAGTACATGAAACTAAGGTAGCTTTCCTTGAGGATCTAGAATTGTCGGGATGAATATCAAGTCACTGTGATGCTGTCTCTGATAGAGCAATGCCCTCGGGCTATGGAGGCAGACAGGTATGCTTCTCCCCTAAATAAGCACTTGCCAAAGTGTGCCCCCAAGGACCCAGTCCTGCGAGCTTTTCTAAGAGCTCTGCAATCAAGTGTGAATGAGAAATACTGTGTAAGCTGCCCCTCTGGAACTTCACCGCACACTCCAGCAGAAGAAACAAAACAAAACCCCTCTTGGCCGGTGTGTTGGCTCACACCTACAATCCCAACACTTGAGAGGCGAAGGCAGAAGGACTGCTTGAGCTCAGGAGTTTGAGACCAGCCTAGGCAACCATAGTAAGACCTCATCTACATTAGAAATCAAAAAAGTTAGCCAGGCATACTGGCAAGCGCCTGTAATCCCAGTTACTCAGGAGGCTCGTTTGATGGAAGCTGTAGTGAACTATGGTCATGCCAACACACTCTAGCCTGGGCAACAGAGTGAGACCCTGTCTCAAAAAAACAAAACACAAACCCCTCTTTAATTCCCAAATTTATTTACCATGGAACTCTTTTTAATGTCATTATAATACAATTAACATCCACAAAATTAGAGATCTAAGGGAAACACTACCCTAGTCAAACAGCCACAAAATGTATTCACAGCAACAGCTTCCACTTACTGGGTTCTTTTTCTTGCCAGGCATGGTGTAAAGCAGTTTATACACATTATCTGATTTAATCCCCAGAATAACTCAATAAGGATGGTATTACTAACTCCCATTTTAAAGAGGAGGAAATTGACATTTAGGAAGGTTAAATACTTGCCCCAAAGTTTCCTAGCAACCCAAATCCTGTCTTAACCGTGATGCTTCAACAGTTAACTTTCCAATTTTTGTGCAGCTTTTATGACTTTTGCCTCCTCTTTCTGTCACTTATTTCTTGATGATGTTATTGGCTCTTCTAGTTTTTCCCTAGTGTTAACATTTGCCACTGGTAGATAAACCATATGACTAAGTGAATTATTATTTGAACTGTGAGCAAAGCAAGACTCAGCAGGCTCTGCTATGAGTCCAGTATGTGTCCTTGAAGTCAGTTATCTGAGCTGCCCAAAGATCATTTTTCTCAACCATCTTTCAGCCTCCTAACTTATATCCCAGCTTTCTAATCTCATCCCCTCAAATCCATCCTTCCCCTGTCTGCCAGATGCATCTACATAAATGGTGAGTGTGACCAACCACAGCACTCCCTGGCTTAAATCCTCCAGCGGCTCCCTGCCTAGAGGATCAAGCCCAAGCTCCTTAACAGGGCATATGAGGCCATCTGGTCCCTGGCTGCCTCTTGGGCCTCAGCCCCTACTACGCCCTGCCCTGGTCCCTCCAGCAATGCTTGTAATATTCCTGTGCACACACACACTCTCCCTCTGTCCCAGCTTCTTCCCTAAGTGCCTTTGTTCCTCCCATATGCCTGGGAGCCCTTCTCCCTCATTACCTGGCTAACTCTCAACTCATTCTCTGAATCACAACTTACGAGTCATTCATCTTCTCCAGGAAACACTCCCTGCTGACCCCCCACTTCCAAAGGCTACTGGATCTCCCCCCACCAGCATGTTGGCCTCACTACTGGACCCCCCCCACCAGCATGTTGGCCTCACTACTGGATCTCCCCCCACCAGCATGTTGGCCTCACTACTGGATCTCCCCCCACCAGCATGTTGGCCTCACTACTGGGTTTCACGGGTACCCTGTACACCTGCATGATCCTAAATGATGAAAACTATGTGGTTTACTGGTTTCACATCCCCCAAGTGGCACACCACTGGTGCTCCGCAAAGGCTGGGTACATGAATAAACTTCCTGACCTCAGTCATGTTCACATTAATGAAAACTGCTGTCTGATGGCAAACATTTTAGCCCACTTTTTTTTTTTTTTTTAGAGACAGGGTCTCACTATGTCATCCAGGCTGGTCTCAAACTCGTGAGGCTCAAGAGATCCTCCCATCTCAGCCTTCAGAGAAGCTGGATATAAGGTGTGAGCCACCACACTCAGCGCTGATGACAATCATTAATTAGCACTATGTTCCTCTACTATCCTAGACACTGGGCTGCAGATATAAATATAACCTCGAGGTGCCATCAGTTAACCTTGGAGATAATAAAAGGTTTGATTTAAAAGAAGCATTAGTTATAACACTGCTTGAAATATAACAAATTATTCAAATATCCACTTTTCACATAAACCCTTTGACAAAGTATATTCTAGAGACAACAAAGCTAAGCTAAGTCACCTCTCTACTTTCATTCTTTGCTTGGAAGAAATTCTACAAAGACCCTTCCTCTGCTTTTGTATCACTGGGTAAGACATCATTTCCAATGATGAAATTTGAAAACTCACATGGCTGGGGAAGGAAATAAACCAACGAGAACTCTTGTCTCAGCATGTTCTGAGCGCCAGTGATTACCTACGAGTGGCTGACACACGGTCTTCTAGATCACCTCCCACTGCGTACTTGGCATGAATAGCAACATTCTGCTACAAATACTGTAATCGAAGCCAAACAGGCAACAAGGCTGGCATTCCTCAGCTCAAGAGCACAACCACTCTGCATACAACCGACCGGTGAGGGTCAAACAGTGCAGTCTACTTCTGGGTTCCTCTTCCGGCCAGTCTCTAACAGGATGTTAGGTCATCCAACTTGTTTCTCTCGTTTCTCCAATCCCTTCCATGGCACCTCTTTCCTTCTCCCAACCCACTAATAGCTCCTAGTGGCCTTTCAAACTTTTATATTCTTCTTGATTTCCACAAGCACTTGGAGGAGAGTGGCTCGAATTTCTATCTCCAAGCAGAGCATTCTCCCTGAGCTCCAGAACCACACTCCAACTGCTTGCGGGACAGAGCCCTGCCCATCCCTCATGCTCAGCCTAACCCGGCCTCAATGACTCCATCCTTCCTGCACCCCTACTGCCCCTCCCCTCCCCACTCACCAGAGCCCCATCTCCTACTCACTTCCACTTGAAGCCCGGCTATCACCACTCACTCAGCAGCACTCACCGGGCACATCCTGGGTGCCAGGCACTGTGCTGAGTGCCAAGGACAAAAAGACAAACATGACAAAATGCAGCACCCAAGCCAGTGGGAGACACAGGGAAGTGACTTACAAAATGTGTGTCAAATGCCACAGGAGAGGTATACAAAGAAGCTAAGGGACCACGTGCTTGTGACTGAGGTGGGAAAAGCACTTCAGAAGGTCAGCAAGAGAAGGGACATGAGTGGCCGGGCGCGGTGGCTCAAGCCTGTAATCCCAGCACTTTGGGAGGCCGAGACGGGCGGATCACGAGGTCAGGAGATCGAGACCATCCTGGCTAACACGGTGAAACCCCGTCTCTACTAAAAAATACAAAAAACTAGCCGGGCGAGGTGGCGGGCGCCTGTAGTCCCAGCTACTCGGGAGGCTGAGGCAGGAGAATGGCGTAAACCCGGGAGGCGGAGCTTGCAGTGAGCCGAGATCGCGCCACTGCACTCCAGCCTGGGTGACAGAGCCAGACTCCATCTCAAAAAAAAAAAAAAAAAAAAAAAGAGAAGGGACATGAGAAAGGGAGTCTGGCCAGCTGGTCCGAATACCTCTCCCAGAGCCCTAGCTCAAATCCTAATTTCTTCCTAACCTCCACTTCCGAAGCCAACCTGGTCCTGCAACGTCAAGCCAACTCACGCTCTGCTGCCAGATTAACCTTCCTAAAGATCAGTTTCAGGCCGGGAGTAGTGGCTCATGCCTGTAACCCCAGCACTTTGGGAGGCCAAGGTGGGCGGATCACCTGAGGTCAGGAGTTCTAGACCAGCCTGACAAACGTGGAGAAATCCCGTCTCTATTAAAAATACAAAATTAGCCGGGCGTGGTGGCGCGTGCCTGTAATCCCAGCTACTCGGGAGGCTGAGGCAGGAGAATCGCTTGAACCCGGGAAGCAGAGGTTGCGGTGAGCCGAGATCGCGCCATTGCACTCCAGCCTGGACAACAAGAGTGAAACTCCGTCTCACAAAAAAAAAGAAAAAAACAAAAAAAGCAGTTTCACCTGACTGCTTCTCTGCTCCAAAATGGTCATGAAGCTCCCCGTTTCCTCCTAAATTAACCACCACGGGACGCACACCCTGACACTCTCCCTCACCAGCCCTATTTCTTGTCATTTCTCTACACACAAGTACATGCCACCTGGCCAAAGTAGATGAGAACTCGCTCACTGGACAACCCGTCCCTGCTTTCCTGCCTCTGTGCCTGTGTTACTTCCTCCCAAGCCCCCCCATTTTTGTCCACCAAAGACCTACTCAGAGAAATAACTAATTCACGACAGTGGGCATGGGGAAGAGCACACTGAGGGCAGAGCACGAGGCGGGAGGTTCCACTGGTTGGCAGTGTTTACTTCCTCAGCTGGGTGGCAGGTACACAATGTTCCTTATTCTCTGTGTCCTCTGGTAGATATTATCCTATTTAATAATTTATTTTCTTAACGCTTACCTACCTATCAAAGTCTGTCTCTTGTTTTGTGGGGACGTAAGTTAGAAAACAAAGTCTGCCTCTTGCATCAGAAACATAATGCAGCCAGAGAGCTTTTTCATCTGAACTTCAATGTCATTTAGAATTCACATCTGGTTTTGTTTTTTTTTTTTTTTTTTTGACAGTCTCACTCTATCACCCAGGCTGAAGTGCAGTGGCATGATCATGGCTCACCACAGCCTCAACCTCCCAGGCTCAGGCAATTCTCCCACCTTAGCCTCTGGAATATCTGGGACTACAGGTGTGTGTCACTACGCCTGGCTAATTTTTTTTTTTTTGGTAGATATGGAGTTTCGCCATATTGCCCAGATTGGTCTCAAACTACTGGGCTTAAGTAATCTTCCCACCTTGGCTTTCCAAAGTGCTAAGATTACATCCACTGCACCCAGCCTGGCCTTTTTCTTATTCTCTTTTTTAAAAAAACTGTGGTAAAATATACATAAAATTTTCCATCGTAACCATTTTTAAGAGAACAATTGACAGTTCAGCGGCACGGAGTACATTCACATTATTATGCCACCATCACCACCATCCTCCTCTAGAGCCCTTCATCTAACTGAAACTCCCTATTCCCTCTTGTATTGTAGACATCTCTGTATTTAGTTTATTCCCAAATTATAACCTAGGGATTATGTCCCACTTGTGTATCTATCCTTTACAATGCCCTGCACATGGAAGTGTACAATAGCTGTGGAACTGAAATGGAATCTTCCATTTGGGCATCAAGGAGACCACACCTTTCAGCTAACAATAATTATCTACCAAGTGTTCACTCTGTGCTAAGTACGGTATTAGGCAGCTTACATACTGATTTCATTTAATCTACCCAACAATGCTATGAAAAAGTTATTGTTATTTTCTCCTTAATTTCCAGTGAGGTAACTACAATTAAAAAGACTAAATACTTGTCAAAATGTCACACTGCTGGTATCAAAAGCCAGTTCTGACTCCGACCACTGTGGAATGCCACCCCCACTGCACTTTTAGCAAATGCACAAGAGCAACTAAATAAATTGATCAAATTTCATCTAAGCTAGTCTACATATTCTGAAAATTGCATCTTAAAAAAAAGGGAGCTGGCCTCTACTGAAAGCTTCTTCTGTACCACTTCTGTTGTGACATTTAGCCTTACAAGTACCCTAAAAGGCAGGCATATTATCCTTCCTTTACAGTTGAGGAAACTGAAGCACAGGGTTTAAGTCACTTAAAGAAGGTCACACAACTCAGCTCCGTGCTTTCCATGAAATCTTGATGCTTCACTTACCGATAAACTGGCATACAACTGAATTTCAGTAGATATTCCTAGGCACAGTAAATTTTTTACTCACGTAAAAGGTCCATGGAAAAGATTTAAACGTAAAAGTTGAAGCCTTTATAGGTACATAATGATTATACAACATGGATTAAAAACTCCAGTAGTATTATACTCAGAGTGCAAATCTTAGCTTCTAAAACACAGTCTCACCAGGATTCAGAGTGTGTTCAGGAGCCGGTCTCCGGATTTAAAGCAAGGTCAATACGTTTCAATGAGCCATTATGATTCATGCAGTAGCTTTCAGCCCCACACACAAATCACACCCGAACACGCCTTAGGGAAACAGCTTCTTCCAGACCAGAGCTCTTTACTTTCTACAAAACAATCTGTCTTTCAGACCCTCAGCATTTTTTCACACAGGCATGGGCATTTTCAAGCCATGGGAACAAAGATCCCCAATTTGAATCTTTAGTGGAATCTTTAGTTAGCAGCAACCAATCAGCACTTCCTCAGAAAGCAGAGTGAAGAAGTGACTCAAGAGGTCCGGTTTAGTTGCCTAATCCCGTAAGCGACAGTTCCTTTTAAGGGTGTGCCCTGCAAGTCCAATGGGGTTAATGTGGGCAGATGAAGGCGCATTCCACTGCCATGTAAAAATAACTTTAAATAAAAATAAAATACATGCATATGAAACATCAGCCTGCAGCACAGGCAAGAGCATAAGATCATGAAGGATATACTACATTTAGGGAATTGCATAATGAACAGGAGGAACAGGAAGAGAGAAACCGACACACAGGCCCAGAAAATGAGACTGTAGCTCCGAAATCATGTTCACTACTTAAACTGCACTGAAACTCACACGCCACAATTAAAACAATGTAAGTGAAGCCTAATGAACAGCTGCACTTAAACCTAACAGCGAATGCTTTCAAAACCTAGCCACATTTTCCAGCCTCCACAAAATATCCCCTCAGGCTTAAAGAAGCCTTACTCTACAATTTAAAACACTTCCTTCTGCCAATTAGAAAAAAAAAAAGAAAGAAATCCTTCAGTTCAGGTTAAGAGATTCTACGCTGTGAAAGGCCTGTTTTATTTACCATTTCATCCTATACCTACTCAAATACATACTCATTTTGACCACAGAAAGGTAAATGTTTGGATGGGCATGGTGGCTCATGCCTGTAATCCCAGCACTTTGGGAAACCAAGGCAGTAGGATGGTTTAGGGCCAGGAATTCAAGAGGCAACATAACAAGACCCCATCTCTACAAAAAAACAAAAATAAAAAATTAGCTGGTGGCGGTGGGGTGCAGTGGCTCATGCCTGTAATTCTAGCACTCCAGGAGGCCGAGGTGGGCGGATAACCTGAGGTCAGGAGTTCAAAACCAGCCTGGCCAACATGCTGAAACCCTGTCTCTACTAAAAATACAAAAAATTAGCAGGGAGTGCTGGCGGGAGCCTGTAATCCCAGCTATTCGGGAGGCTGAGGCAGGAGAATCGCTTGAACCCGGGAGGCAGAGGTTGCAGTGAGCTGCGATCACGCCACTGCACTCCAGCCTGGGTGACAGAGTGAGACTCTGTCTCCAAAATAAATAAATAAATAAATACACCTGGTGTCAGCGTGTATCAGTAGTTCTAGCTACTTGGGAGGCCGAGGCAGGGGGATCACTTCAGCCTAACAGTTTCTAGCTACAGTAAGTTATGATCTTGCCACTGCACTCCAGCCTGAGGAACAGAGTAAAACTGTCTCTTTTTTTTTTTTTTTGAGACGGAGTCTCGCGCTGTGTCACCCAGGCTGGAGTGCAGTGGCGCGATCTCGGCTCACTGCAAGCTCCGCCTCCCAGGTTCACGCCATTCTCCTGCCTCAGCCTCCGAGTAGCTGGGACTACAGGCGCCCGCCACCACGCCCGGCTAGTTTTTTGTATTTTTAGTAGAGACGGGGTTTCACCGTGTTAGCCAGGATGGTCTCGATCTCCTGACCTCGTGATCCACCCGCCTCGGCCTCCCAAAGTGCTGGGATTACAGGCTTGAGCCACCGCGCCCGGCCAAAACTGTCTCTTAAAAAAAAATAATTAATTTTAAAAAAAGGAAAAGGGGCCAGGCGCGGTGGCTCAAGCCTGTAATCCCAGCACTTTGGGAGGCCGAGACGGGCGGATCACGAGGTCAGGAGATCGAGACCATCCTGGCTAACACGGTGAAACCCCGTCTCTACTAAAAAATACAAAAAACTAGCCGGGCGAGGTGGCGGGCGTCTGTAGTCCCAGCTACTCGGGAGGCTAAGGCAGGAGAATGGCGTGAACCCGGGAGGCGGAGCTTGCTGTGAGCTGAGATCTGGCCACTGCACTCCAGCCTGGGTGACAGAGCAAGACTCCGTCTCAAAAAAAAGAATTAAAAAAAAAAAAAAAGGAAAAAGGGCCAGGCATGGTGGTTCACACGTGTAATCCCAGACTTTGGGAGGCCTAGGCAGATAGGCAAATGGGTCACTTGAGGCCAGAAGTTCAAGACCAGCCTGGCCAACATAGTTCAACCCTGTCTCTACTAAAAATACAAAAATTAGGCCGGGCGCGGTGGCTCAAGCCTGTAGTCCCAGCACTTTGGGAGGCCGAGACGGGTGGATCACGAGGTCAGGAGATCGAGACCATCCTGGCTAACACGGTGAAACCCCATCTCTACTAAAAAATACAAAAAACTAGCTGGGCGAGGTGGCGGGCGCCTGTAGTCCCAGCTACTCAGGAGGCTGAGGCAGGAGAATGGCGTAAACCCGGGAGGTGGAGCTTGCAGTGAGCTGAGATCCGGCCACTGCACCCCAGCCTGGGCGACAGAGCAAGACTCCGTCTCAAAAAAAAAAAAAAAAAATAGCTGGGTGTGATGGCACACACCTGTGAGCCCAGCTATGCAGGAGGCTGAGGCACGAGAATCACTTGAACCCAGAAGGTGGAAGTTACAGTGAGCCGAGATTGCACTACTGCACTCCAGCTGGGCAAAAGAGCAAGATCCTTTCTCAAAAAAACAAGGAAAAGGTAAATGTTGTTTAGGCTAATTGCAAATCATAATTTACTCAACATTCTTGAAATGGGATCCTAGTAACTTTCAGGATGATCTGGTATTAATGATTGTCAGTCTTCTTTCAGAAAGAGAGAACTATTAATACAAGTGATTAATTATTGCAATTACTTTTTATTGAGCCCTACTGATGGGCTGTGTTAAGTATTAACAGGCACTATCTCACCTGATCCTCACATTAACTCTATAAAATAGGTATTACTGTCGTCCTTTTCCAACAGATACTCAGGCAGGTGAAGTGACTTGCCTGCAATCACACAGCTGGGTAGCGGCCAAGTCCAGTCTGGAGTGTGTGATTCCAAAGCCAGAATGTTCTTTAACACGCCATCGCAAATGTTCCATTTGGTCAACAGTGGACAGTTCATAAAATATTTTCTTCTATTGTGTCTCACAATCACTCCCAACATAAGCCAATGCATAGCATTACCAGGTGAGTAAAGCTACCATGAACAAAAATTTTGGTTGTTCACATTACACCCATTCCCTGAGAAAGGCACCACACATGACCAGGACAACAGGATTGACAGTGATCCTCCCTAGGTGAGCTAAGATATTTTGGTTTTCAAGTTGTTTCCGTGTTTTAAAAGCACTACACCCAGAAAAGCAAACTACTGCTGAGTAATTTAACGTGAATTATGCAGGCTTATCAAGTGGAGTCACTCAGGCCTCAATACTTCTCTTGGGTATTCGGGTATGAAGGTCACTTTTACTCAAAAAAAAAAAAAAAAAAAAATCCTGCCAGATGAATTTACCTTTCTCTTTAAAAAATGAGCTTCAGGTTCTGAGGTAGAGGAAACAGGTGAGGTTGTCCCTAACAGCCTCCAAGTGAACAGAATGAACTTGATTCTTTCCACAATCTTCCCTCCACTAAATGCAGTTTATTTCTATTAACATTCCACCAACAAAGCTACAGTACTCAGTTCTTACTGCAACGGAATAGTCACATATACCAAAATAACTTGTAGGCAGTGTTACACATTAGAAAAATATACCTATCATTTTATTATTAAACCAGAAAAACCCTGCTGACAATCAACAAAAGGTCTCCCAGCAACTGAAAAGCAGAGAAACTAAGCAAAGATTTTTTCTTTGGAGACATGAAACTCATTCAGCTAAGAAAGATGGATTTTGTCACTTATTCTTCTCCAAAATGGAAGGTGCCACATGGAGACCATAAACGCGGTAAATTGCATCTTGGAGCAACGTTATTATGTGCCAAGTTACAAAGCCCATGAATACAAGGGGTGTATTAATGGAAAGACTGATACCATCTTACTACAGTGGCCTCTCTGTAGCTCCGGACAATGATCTGTTGAGGGTTTTCCAGGGATTTTGAATGTGCAACCTCCATACAAGCTCTCTTTTAAGGGGGCTGGCTTGGTGCTGAACAATCCCTCTTCGGAAAGAAAGCCAAAAGCCCCCACACGGGCTCCTGGGTGAGAGGCTCAGCACGGTAGGTGTGGGAAGGCTCAGACTTCGGAGACAAAAAGGAGTGGTAGGTAGGCCAGGAAGAGCTGGGATTAGCCTGGGCCCACCTGCCTGGAGGAGAACCAGACCCATAAGATCAGACTTTCCGAGAATGAGTCCAAATTGGTTGAGAGAAAGGGAGCACACACTGCAAATCCGCAAGGATGAAGTCAGCTACCCCAGAGCAAGCCACACCTCAAGGTATGAAGGAAGATAACCAGAAACAGGAGCTGGCACATGCCTTCCAGGGGCTGGGCAGGGTCTGACTCTCAGAGGTGAGGGCTGGCAGCCAGCCCCAAACCCCCATTTTATCTTCTTCCTGAAACAGCTCCAGGAACCTTCCTTAGTCTCAGACACGTGGGACACAGTGGTACAAAGCCAGCCACAAGAAATTTCCCACCTTCCCTTCCTCGGTGGAGGGGGCAACCCTTAAAGAAAAATGTATCCTGTCGCCACCCTTAGGCCCATCCACGAACCCCCATAACTCTGCTGGGGCCACTTCAAAAGAAGTCAGACTCCAG
Source organism: Macaca thibetana thibetana (assembly GCF_024542745.1). NCBI lineage: Eukaryota > Metazoa > Chordata > Mammalia > Primates > Cercopithecidae > Macaca > Macaca thibetana. Next base: position 119,261,895 of record NC_065588.1, read on the forward strand.
GGGCACTCTTGGGACCCCTTAGATACAGGGAACCTTCAAACCTTACCCTGGCTATGGTATGACCATGGACTCCCGCCTCCAAACCCTGGGGACCCTCGCCCAGCCCTTAAAGCCCCTCAGAACCACCTCCCAGACTCAGCTACAGACCCTCGGCCACCCGAACCCATCTTGGAACCCTCAATCCTCTCCTAAGAGTCCTATTTGGCTAGTCCACTCAGTCCCCCAAAACCTACTCTGATCCCCTATAGCTCCCTCAGTCCCCCTGGATGCCCCCAACCTTTCCTCTCAAAGGAAACCCCTCAACCTCTACCAGATCTAGCTATTGGTTCCCCTCAATCACCCCCAATCCTCGCCTCCGACTCAGCCCCTATTACTCTCCCCTCTCCTCCTGCCAAACCAATCTCAGATCCCCCCAATTCCGTCCTCTCCCGCCTAGACCCAACAATAGCACTCTAGTCCCCAAATTCCCATTCCAGGCTCCCTAATCTCCATTTCAGACCCAGCCTTAGGTCCTCAGCCCCGCAAAACCTTGTCTCAGGACCCCCAATCGGCTCCCCAAGCCCCTTCTCAGGACCCTTTTTTCCGCCTCCGCCCTAGTCTCGGTCCCCTCAGTCCCTCAAACACCCTCTCAGGCCCCCTATTCCTGCCTAAGCACCAGTCGCGGTTCCCTGGCTCCCGAACCCCTCCCCAAGCGCCCCCATTTCTAACCCAGTCCCTCAACACGACCGGAGGCGCCGCGGTCGCCTCCGCCTCCGGCCACAGCTCGAGGAGCGAACCCCGCTCGAGGCCCCACAGACGCCGCCTTAAGCTCAGCACGGCTCACCTCCTCCATCTTCTGCACCATCTCCGTCAGCTGGTCCTCGTCCTCCAGCAGCTCGTTGAGCTGCACCAGCGACAGCCCGGCGAACCGGGCTTCGCTCCCAGCGCCCGCCATCCCCGCGTCTCGGCCGTAGCCACCACCGCTCCGGTCACCAGGCTCCACCGACCGGAAGCGCCGCCCTCAAGGGCCGCCCCCCGCGGGGGGGCACGTGACGCCAGCCCTGGGTCGTGACGTCATCATTGTGCGGGCGGGCGGACGTGACGTAAGTGTCGCGGCTCGCGTGAAGTGGAATTATCAGGGACAGTCGGGACTTCTAAAGGGGGAGGAAGGGCCCTATGATTGGGCTGTGACGCGTGACCGCATTAATGACGTCACTGCGACTCAGGAGAGTGCGCCATGAGGTCATAAGAGCCTTTTTCCTCCAGGAAGAGAGATACTGTGATCCAGGGAAAACCTGCAGTGGGAAGGAAGTTACTGCAGCCTGTGAGCCCAGCCGGATGCAGGGAACCCAAAAGACGGATACTTAATGGGGAAACAACTTTAGTTGTCATTGGTTCCTTGGAATTGTGGAGCTGCCACGTCATTCATTTAACAAATATGTTTCGAGACCTACTCTGTACTGAGCATTGAGTATACAGTTCTGAATAAAGCAAAACGGACCCCTGCTTAAATGGAGCTAACAGAATGAAAGAGGACGCAAACAAAACAAATAAGTAAAATAATTAGGAGATCACAAATAAGGGAATGTGCACTGAAATAAGAGAATAAGAAGACCTTTAGGGTAGTAAGAGATGGCACTTGCAGTGAAGGTGGCGTCTAAGGAAATGTGAAGGATGAGAAGGGAGGAACCAGTCACCATTCCTGTAGGAAGCTCAAGGCAGCAAAACCAGCACGTGCAAAGGCCCTGAGACAGGACTAGCTTGGTGCATTCAGGAATGGACAGAAGGCCAGTAAGGCTGGAGCATGTGAGCAAGGACCCATTGAGTGGCCCTTTGCATCACCTCAGAGGAAGGTGCCCAGACATCCAGGTGGGCCAACCTGTGCTCTTTCAGAAACAACACGATTTAGGGTGCAGTCGCTCTCAGTCTCCTAGTTATCAGGAAGCCTCTTAAGATCCAGGAGCCCGGGAACTCATTATCCTACTTTGGAATCTGTCACAGTTCTAACTGGAAGAAACCTAAGGCTGAAGTTAACCATGACAGCCCCTAATTTTACACATAAGAAACTGAAGCCCTGGGAGGGAGAAGTTTTTTGGGCTTTTGCTTTGTTTCTGAAAATCAAGTAATTGGCAGGTCTCCTGGCTCCCAGTCTGGCATCCACAACGCTGGCATCATAACACACTGACCTCGTCGCATAACTCAGCCCTGAACACAGTCGAGGCATTCAGCAAATGCTTATCGGCAGACTTAGGGGCTTTGTGTATGAAGCTGATGCTTCTGCAACTCCATGGGTAAAACATAAGGTCTAGTGTTCTCCATCCATACGTTAGGCTGGGCTCTGCCGACCTCTTCTCTCCTTCCAGCCTTTTGTACTAAGGGCTCATGTTTGCAGAAAAATGATGACAGTTAACGGAACTATTGTTTTTAATTTTTTTTATTTTTTGAGACAGAGTCTTGCTCCGTCATCCAGGCTGGAGTACAGTGGTGTGCTCTCGGCTCACCTCAATCTCTGCCTCGTGGGTTCAAGTGATTCTCCTGCCTCAGCCTTCTGAGTAGCTGGGACTACAGGCTTGTGCCACCACGCCCAGCTAATTTTTGTGTTTTTAGTCAAAATGGGGTTTCACCATGTTGGCCAGGTTGGTCTTGAACTCCTGACCTCAAGTGATCCGCCCACCTCGGCCTCCCAGAGTGCTGGGATTACAGACCTGAGCCACTGGACCTGGCCAAAAGAACTGTTTCATATGATCTGTAAGCTAAAGGTTTTTGTTTGTTTGGTTTTGGTTTTGGTTTTGGTTTGGTTTTTTTGAGACGGAGTCTCGCTCTGTCGCCCAGGCTGGAGTGCAGTGGCGTGATCTCAGCTCACTGCAAGCTCTGCCTTCTGGGTTCACACCGTTCTCTTGCCTCAGCCTCCCGAGTAGCTGGGACTACAGGCACCCGCCACCCCACCCGGCTAATTTTTTGTATTTTTAGTAGAGATGGGGTTTCACCATGTTAGCCAGGATAGTCCCAATCTTCTGACCTTGTGATCCGCCCTCCCAAAAGTGCTGGGATTACAGGCTTGAGCCACCGCGGCCAGCCAAGCTAAAGGTTTTATTGAGCTCAAAAGGACACTCAGTAGTTTTCTTCCTTCTAACTTGTTATACTTGGTGAAGAAAGATGGCTCTGAGGAGGAAAGGACGGAAGTGGGAAGGAGATGTAGGAAGCTGGTGTTTCTTTTTTCCTTTTCCTCTAGCAGAAGCATAGACCTGTCAAATTGAGAATAGTAGCTCTATTTCTAGGAAATCCTCTCTACAAGGCTTAAGATGTCCAGGAATTTCTCATAGTCCCCACAGAAGGTAAGAATAAGGTTAGGGGTCAGAGCTCTCCAGAATCTAGAGGGATGATGTCATTTAACCAAGAACATACCCCAGGAACAAAACTGGCTTCAGAATGGCATACCCATATACAGTGACCTCTAAAGGCACTAAGTTTAAACAAGGCTCACTTGCCACCCTTGCCCAGTCCTTTTATAACTCTTCTCATACCTGCTGTCTGCCACCAACCTATTGGAGTCATATACCACTTCCTTTGTTAAACAGAGCAAACCACAAAATCGTCTTGTTTTCTGCTGCTCTAAAAACTTCTTGTCACTCTTAAAAGGGGTTGAGAGAAGAAAAGAAAATGTCAAAGCTTCCTCACGTCAGTGTTAAACCTGTCAATTTAGTGCATGGGTGGATTTGCATGTCTTTTTCCTCTTTTTGCTTGGCCGATATTTGGGTTTCTTTATGCACCTACATCTGCCTGTAATGCTTGTGGGTTAACTAAGATTTTGCTCGGATGAATCAAGGGCAATGTATGCATGTGCCAGAACTCCACTCTCAATGGGAGCATTGTTGCCATCTGAGCAATGACTCTCCTGTTGCACAATATTGGGAATTGTTTGGCAAGCATGCTTAAAACACACACACACACAACCTTCGCATAGTTGAACCTGAAAATCTTCTAGCCTTGGGATTAGAATTCTTTCTCTCCCATGGGCATTGGTAGATTTATCCAGAAATAATTTCCAGTTTGAGAGGCTGGGAGAAAACATTAATAAGAAGGTGTCCATAGCATAGCACACATAGCTACAAAACTATGTATGTGCATTAGAGGAATTATTCCCCCAGGTGTCAGGTGGAACGGCCATGCCTCTGTGGGGACTCACAGCCTGATGTCAACGCCATGTCACTGTCATGTACTAATACCTACATGTCCAAAATGACCTACATACTAGTCATCCAGAAAAAAGAAGTATTAGATACAGTCTCTGCTTTGGAGAGGAAGAGAAGATACACAAATATAGAATAGTATTTTTAAAATTATATTTAGGGTTGATGTTATTTTGGTGTGTTACAAAGGTAGGGGTCCAGGCCCGGTGTCTCAGACCTGTAATCCCAGCACTTTGGGATGCCAAGGTGGGCAGATTGCTTGAGATCAGGAGTTCGAGACCAGCCTGGCCAACATAATGAAACCCCATCTCTACCAAAAATACAAGAATTAGCCGGGTGTGGTGGCGTACGCCTGTAGTCCCAGCTACTTGGGAGGCTGAGGCAGGAGAGTCACTTTGACCTGGAAGACGGAGGTCTATAGAATGGTCATCGGAAGGGAGGGCAAATAAATGACCATTATTATGAGAACTTAAATGTCCAACAGTATGGGAATGGTTAAGTAAATTGTAGTAAATCGGATCAGTGGTATATTTTCAGCCATTAAAATAAGATACACAAAGACTATGAAGCTATGTGGAAAAACCAACGTGAGTTAAGGTACAAAGGCAAAATTTAAATGCGGGCTGGGCATGGTGGCTCACACCTATAATTCCAGCACTTTGGAAGCCTGGGGTGGGAGGGTCCCTTGAGTCCAGGAGTTCAAGGCCATCCTGGGCAATAGAGGGAGACTCTGTCTCTATAAAAATAAAATTAAAAAAAAAAATAGCCAGGCCTGGTGATGCATGCTTGTGGTCGCAGCTACTTGGGAGGCTGAGGTAGGAGGATTGCTTAGGCCCAGGAGGTGGAGGTGGCAGTGAGCTGTGGTCGCACCACTGCGCTCCAGCCTGGGCAAGAGATTAAGACCTGTCTCTCTCTCTCTGTGTGTGTGTGTGTGTGTGTGTGTGTGTGTGTGTCTGTGTGTGTGTGTGTGTCTGTGTGTGTGTGTGTGTGTGTGTGTGTGTGTGTGTGTGTGTGTCTGTGTGTGTGTGTGTGTCTGTGTGTGTGTGTGTCTGTGTCTGTGTGTGTCTGTGTGTGTGTGTCTGTGTGTGTGTGTCTCTCTGTGTGTGTGTGTGTGTCTGTGTGTGTGTGTGTGTCTGTGTGTGTGTGTGTGTGTGTCTGTGTGTGTGTGTCTGTGTGTGTGTGTCTGTGTGTGTGTGTGTGTGTGTGTGTGTGTGTGTGTGTCTGTGTGTGTGTGTGTGTGTGTCTGTGTGTGTGTGTGTCTGCGTGTGTGTGTGTGTGTGTGTGTGTGTGTGTGTGTCTGTGTGTGTGTGTGTGTGTGTGTATCACATATATAATGTGTATACAAAATGTGATTATCATGAACAAGCTATATTTCTATAGGACCAAGACTCAAGGGTAACAAAGTGTTTAAGTTGTTAGTGGAGCAGTTAGTAACTTTTTTCTTTTAAGGTTACAACAATGCTTGTGGATTGAAGTGTTTTGTTTTGTTTTGTTTTCTTTTGAGACAGAGTTTACTCTGCCGCCCAGGCTGGAGTGTAGTGGCATGATCTCAGCTCACTGCAAGCTCCGCCTCCCAGGATCAAGTGATTCTCGTGCCTCAACCTCCCAAGTAGCTGGAATTACAGGCACACGCTACCATGCCCAGCTAATTTTTATATTTTTAGTAGAGACGGGGTTTCAACATGTTGGCCAGGCTGGTCTCGAACTCCTGACCTCAGGTGATCCACGTGCCTCAGCCTCCCAAAGTGCTGAGATTACAGGAGTGAGCCACCACACCCGGCCAAGGTTTTTTTTTTTTTTTTTTTTTTTTTAACTAAAAGGAAGAAAACCAATATAACTAAGTAAATGTAGCTGCTCACAACCTCAAGAAAAAAAAATATTTTATTAAATATCACTGGCAAAACCAAAATGGTTACCAACAAAAATAATAAAATCCCGCAAACCCAAACTTATGTGCTGCACCAACCCACAATAAATAAAAATGTATTGGGTAATATGCCGTGAAACAGAGCAGGGCAGATTTTCACAGCCCGATTTCCACTAAACTCCCTGATGGAGTGTTACTGAAAATTCACTTTTCTTACTATTTACTTAAAGGAAGATGGGGGTCTTAATCTTGCTCTTTTTTAAATCTCTTAACAAAAATGCTTCTGTTTTGCATCCTTATTTCATACCTAAAAAAAGGTGATAGGCCGGGCGCGGTGGCTCAAGCCTGTAATCCCAGCACTTTGGGAGGCCGAGACGGGTGGATCACGAGGTCAGGAGATCAAGACCATCCTGGCTAACACGGTGAAACCCCGTCTCTACTAAAAAATACAAAAACTAGCCGGGCGAGGTGGCGGGCGCCTGTAGTCCCAGCTACTCGGGAGGCTGAGGCAGGAGAATGGCGTGAACCCGGGAGGCGGAGCTTGCAGTGAGCTGAGATCCGGCCACTGCACTCCATCCTGGGTGACAGAGCGAGACTCTGTCTCAAAAAAAAAAAAAAAAAAAAAAAAGGTGTTAAAGCTATTTTTACCTCTTGTGTTGATCACCCCAGCCAGGGAGAACAATTGCAAGACCACTTAACTTTTGCTTCCCTTATGAATGATTTCTCTGGTCATCCCTAGAGAGAACCCCAACTGTTTTCAAGTCCCAGAACCTTGCTTTCCTCACTAAAATGGCCTTCAGAAAGTGGCCCTGCAGCATTTTTTGCCTGATTTGCCTTGACACTGCAGATAAACCACAGAGACAACAGCCTGTTCTCTGCTTATATGCATTGTGAAAAGCCTAACAGTTTCAAGAAGATTAGGTTCATCCACCAAGAAATTAACTCAGCTCTAACATTCAGTTTGAACCCTGACAACGTTGAAAACCCTTACATCTAAGTGGTTATAACACTTGAGTTGGTTTACACATGGGTAAAACTACAGGATTTCCAGGCATTGGGTTTGCACATTCTCTAGAGAGAAACTAGAAACTGAAACCCTCTCAAGGTGGTTTTTTTTTTTTTTTTTTTTTTTTTTTTTTTTTTTTTTTAGGAAACCTTTATAGGTTTTTGTTTGCTTCTTTCTTTAGTTATAAAAGTACTTTGCATCTTGAATTTCTTAACTGAGTCATGGGCTTATTATATTATTCTCTATTCCTTTTGATAAATTTGAAGTATTTATAATAAAATATACAAATTAACATCCAAACACTTAAAAATAACATTTGTTTACTGTAAAAACTGTCTAAACAGTGAGAAGTGTGTAAACTGAAAAGTTAACAACAAACCCTACTGAACCCATATCCCAGAGGTAGGTTGCCACAGTGATCAGTTCTGCTTCTGGTTCTAGAATTTTTTTAAAGATAAACATGTAGGGGCCAGGCGCAGTGCCTCACGCCTGTAATCCCAGCACTTTGGGAGGCCGAGGCAGGTGGATCGCCTGAGGTCAGGAGTTTGAGACCAGCCTGGCTAACATGGCGAAACCCCATCTCTACTAAAAATACAAAAAATTAGCTGGGTGTGGTGGCGGGCACCTGTAATCCTAGCTACTCGGGAGGCTGAGGCAGGAGAATCACTTGAACCAGAGAGGCGGAGGTTGCAGTGAACGGAGGTTGCAGTGAATTGAGACTGCGCCATTGCACTCCAGCCTGGGTGACAAGAGCAAAACTCCACCTCAAAAAAGAAAAACATGTACATAAGTTAACTTTTCATTTAATAGAAGTGGGATCTTACTACTCTACAAATGGCATTTCAGTACTGTAGTTTCGGCTATACCACATTCTTTTTAACTGCTGTATAGTATTCCAGAGTGCATACTGTGGCATGCATGGATGCATTTAGTTATGAGACAGGGTCTCATGTTATAGCCCAGGCTACAGTGCTGTGATGAGATCATAGCTCAGTGCAGCCTCAAACTCCTGGCCTGAAGCAATCCGCCCTACTCAGCCTCCTGAGTAGTTGAGACTACAGGTATGTGCCACCACACCTGACTTACTGTGACACTGAGATTTCTCTTTGTCTGTACAATATGCTGTGAAAAACATTCTTGTGTACATAATATTTGTATTTTAAGACTATATGTAGGATAATTTCCTAGAAATTGAATCACTTTTTTTTTTCTTTGTTTGAGACAGGGTCTTTCTCTGTTGCCCAACCTGGAGTGCAGTGGCACAATCTTGGCTCACTATGACCTCAAGCTCCCGGGCTCAAGTGATCCTCCCACCTCAGCCTCTTGAGTAGCTGGGACCACAGGCACACACCACTATACCCTGGACTTCTTTTTAATTTTAAAAAATTAAAAAGATCCTTGGCTGGGCACGGTGGCTCACGCCTGTAATCCCAACACTTTGGGAGGCCGAGGTGAGTGGATCTCTTGAGGTCAGGAGTTCCAGACCAGCCTGGGCAACATAGCGAGACCCTGTCTTTCAAAAAGAAAAAAAAAATAGCAGTCAGGCCAACATAGTGAAACCCCATCTCTACTAAAAATATAAAAATTAGCTAGGCATGGTGGTGTGCACCTGTGATCCCAGCTACTCGGGAGGCTGAGGCACAAGAATCTCTTGAACCCGGGAGGTGGATCTCGGCTGCAGTGGTGTGATCTCAGCACTTTGGGAGGCCAAGATGGGAGGATCTCTTAAGCCCAGGGTTTAAGAACAGCTTGGGCAACATGGAAAAACCCTATCTCTACTAAAAATATAAAAATTAGCTGGACGTGGTGATGCATGCCTGTAATCCCAGTACTTGGGAGACTAGATGGGAGGATCACCTGAGCCCAGGAAGTCGAGGCTCCAGTGATCATGCCACTGTACTCCAGCCTGGGCAACAAAATGAGACCCTGTCTCAAAAAAAAATTACCTGAGTATGGTGGCACATGCCTGTAGTCTCAGCTGCTTAGGAGGCTGAGTCAGGAGGATTGCTTGAGCCCAGGATTTGGAGGCTGCAGTGAGCTATGATTGTGCTGCTGCTTTCCAGCCTGGGTGACAGAGCGAGACCCTGTCTCAAAATAATAATAAAATGTCATAAAATAAAATTCAAACAGTAGATAAGGGGGTCAAACAAAAACCATTAACAACTTGTGTTTCCTTCCAGAAGTTTTTTCAATGCTTGTTCAAGCAACTATATTCATATCCAACCTCCTACCCACTTACTTTTTTTTTTTAAAGCAAGAGAGATCACACTCTACTTATATGGAACATGTCACTTTGCAATCATATAGCTAAGGACAAACCAATATGACTGTTTAGCGACATTAGCTGACCCACAGCTGGTTCCAAAAACTCTTGAAACCTATTCAACAGGTATTGCCTGAATTTACCTTTCCCCTAGCAGTGCTGAAAATAATGTTGGTGGGTTTTTTTCCTTTGAATTCCGTGCAGGGTGTTTTCTTCTTCTTCTTCTTCTTCTTCTTTTTTTTTTTTTTTTTTGCAAGTGAAGATTCTTCTTGGCAGAAGGTGTTAATCCAGGCACTAAATCTGGAACATTCTAATCACTGTGAAATTTTGCATGTCTCCTCCTAGGCAGAAAATGTGTGAAGATACCAGTTTATTCTGCTCTTACCTTGCGGTCCTTCTCGAGGTGATTCTGCATATGCTAACGATCTTACATCAGCTCACACCTCAGTCACCCCCACCTCTTCACGTCCTGGACTTGTTGCCCCCAAAGTCAGTGCTACCAAAACCCACCTAGTTTACGTTCAAGAGGGGTGCCTTATCTGATGCGCTCAAAATCTACTCCCTCCTCCCAAGCCTTTCTATTTCTATAACTGCATAATGTTTAATTGTACAGGGAAGCTATGAATCCTTCTGTATTCACTTCCTGTGCTGTGACAAACACTAACTTAGTGGCTTAAGCAACACACATTTCTTCTCTTACAGTTCTGCAGGTCAGATGTCCAAAATCACAAAGTCCTAAAGTCAAGGTGTTGGCAGCCCTGGTTCTTTCTGCAAACTCAGAGGGGGAGAATCTCGGCTTCCTTGCTTTTCTCCCAGCTTCTAGAGGCCTGGGTAATCTCTACCTGTTTTCAGATCACCTCCTCTGACCCTAATGCTCCTGCCTCCCTCTTAGGAAGCCCTTTGTGATGACATTGGACTCACCTGGCCAGCCCAGGAGCTGCTCCCCACCACAGGGCCCTTCGCTTAATCAGACCTGCAAAGACCTTGTACCACACAAAACAGCGCTGGCAGGGCATGAGGATGTGGGTGTAATGGGGGAATTATTATTTAGTCTTCCACGTCATCCTTTACAAATAAATAAATTAGGACAAAGAAACTAAGTTCTCCTTGGCCACCTAACTATTCATCCTTTCTCCCCAGGGGCGACCATTGTTCACACTCCTTGGTGTGAATTTTTCCAGACCATTTTTATTCTTTAACATATACACATATGAATGCACAACAGCTTTATTTAGTGTTGTTTGGGGTAGTATTTTTGTTAAAAAATATGGCATCCTATTCTGCAACATGCTTCTGTCTCTGTTTTGAAATCCATCTCTATTAATACACATAAAACTAGTTCAGCTACCACTTTTAAAAAATTACTTCTTATTGTGGTACAATATACATAAAGTTTACCATTCTAACCATTATTATTTATTTATTTATTTTTGAGACAGAGTCTTGCTCTATCACCAAGGCTGGAGTGCAGTGGCAGATCTTGGCTCACTGCAACCTCTACCTCCTGGGTTCAAGCAATTCTCCTGCCTCAGCCTCCCAAATAGCTGGGATTACAGGTACGCACCACCACACCCAGCTAATTTTTGTATTTTTAGTAGAGACAAGTTTCGCCCAGTTGGTCTCGAACTCCTGACCTCAAGTGATCTGCCTGCCTCGGCCTCCCAAAATGCTGGGATTACAGGCATGAGCCACCACACCCGGCCCCTGCTGGTGTGTGTGTGTGTGTGTGTGTGTGTGTGTGTGTGTGTGGTTTTTTTTTGAGATGGAGTTTCGCTCTTGTTGCCCAGGCTAGAGTGTAGTGTGACTCAATCTCAGCTCACTGCAACTTCCACCTCCCAAGTTCAAATGATTCTTCGGCCTCTGTCTCCCAGGTTGCTGGGATTACAGGCATGTGCCACCACACCTGGCTAATTTTTTTTCTTTTTTTCCCTAGAGACAGAGTCCTGCTCTGTTGCCCAGGCTGCAGTGGCGCAATCTCGGCTCACTGCAACCTCCGCCTCCTGGGTTCAAGCAATTCTCCTGCCTCAGCCTCCCGAGTAACTGGGACTCCAGGCGCACTCTGCCACACCCAGCTAATTTATTTTGTATTTTAGTAAAGACAGGGTTTCACCGTGTTGCCCAGGCTGGTCTTGAACTCCTGAGCTCCAGCAGTCTGCCCTCCTCAGCCTCCCAAAGTGCTAGGATTGCAGGTGTGAGCCACTGCACCAGGCCTAATTTTGTATTTTTAGTAGAGACAGGGTTTCACCATGTTGGCCAGGCTGGTCTCAAACTCCTGACCTCAGGTGATCCACCCACCTTGGCCTCCCAAAGTGCTGGAATTTAGGCGTGAGCCACCGCGCCCAGCCTCTGCTGTATTTTTAAAGTGTCCACGAGGGGCTAGGTATGGTGGCTCAGGTTTGGGAGGCCGAGGCAGGCAGATCACAAGGTCAGGAATTCAAGACCAGCCTGGTCAACACAGTGAAACCTCGTCTATACTAAAAACACAAAAAATTAAGCCATGGAATACTATGCAGCCATAAAAAAGGATGAGTTCATGTTCCTTACAGGGACATGGATGAAGCTGGAAACCATCATTCTTAGCAAACTAACACAAGAACAGAAAATGAAACACCACATGTTCTCACTCACAAGTGGGAGTTGAACAATGAGAACACAAGGACACCAAGAGGGGAACATCACACACCAGGGCCTGTCAGGGGGTTGGGGGTTAAGGGAGTGACAGCATTAGGAGAAACACCTCATGTAGATGATGGGTTGGTGGGTGCAGCAAACCACCATGGCACGTGTATACCTATGTAACAAACCTGCATGTTCTGCACAAGTACCCCAGAACTTAAATATAAAATAAATATATATATATGAAAATTAGCTGGGCATGGTGGCAGACACCTGAAATCCCAGCTACTCGGGGGGCTGAGGCAGGAGAATTGCTTGAACCTGGGAGGCAGAGGTTGCAGTGAGCCAAGTTCATGCCACTGCACTCCAGCCTGAGTGACAGAGCGAGACTCTGTCTCAAAAAAAATAAATAAATAAATAAAGTGCCCACAAGGACTTGTGCAAATCCTCTAAGGTGCCTTCTCAATTTTCTTATCTATAAAATGGGGATTAATAATATGTATGTCTACAGTGTTTTGAGGATCACATAAAGTGATACAGCATTTTTCACTATTAAAGAATACATACTCGGGGCCAGGCGCGGTGGCTCACGCATGTAATCCCAGCACTTTGGGAGACCGAGGCAGGCGGATCACAAGGTCATGAGATCGAGACCATCCTGGCTAACATGGTGAAACCCCCATCTCTACTAAAAATATTTTAAAAATTAGCCGGGCGTGGTGGCGGGTGCCTGTAATCCCAGCTACTCGGGAGGCTGAGGCAGGAGAATGGCGTGAACCCGGGAGGTGGAGCTTGCAGTGAGCCGAGATCGTGCCACTGCACTCCAGCCTGGGCAACAGAGTGAGACTCCGTCTAAAAAAAAAAATACATACTCTAAGAAATACTGTGTCAGCTCCATGCCATCGTTTAAGTCTCCCTCTTTCAAAAAAACTCACCTGCATGCTTTCATTTATTCATCTTTTCATAAATTTATTGAGCATCTGCTGTAACCTAGTCACTGTTCTAAACACTGAGAATACAGCAGTGAACCAAACAAGCAACACCTTCGCCCCCATGAAGTTTACATTCCAATAAAGAGAAAATAGATGCCAGTCACATAAACTAGCTATATAACTAGGATAACTCCAGGTAATAATACAATCAGATCATATACAGCCTTTTTTACTATAGTGACACAATTGGATTTTATTATGAGAACAGTAGGAAACAATGGAGAGGGGTTTTTTGGGGTTTTTTTGTTTGTTTTGTTTTTTGAGACGCAGTTTCACTCTCGTTGCCCAAGCTGGAGTGCAGTGGCGCAACCTCGGCTCACAGCAACCTCTGCCTCCTGGGTTCAAGTGATTTTCCTGCCTCAGTCTCTTGAGCAGCTGGGATGACAGGTGCCCACCACCACACCCGGCTAATTTTTGTATTTTTAGTACAGACTGGGTTTTGCCATGTTGGCCAGGCTGACCTCAGGTGATCCACCTGCCTCGGCCTCCCAAGTGCTGGGATTACAGGCCTGAGTCACCACACCCGGCCAATGGAGAGTTTTTTTGGTTTTTGGTTTTTTTGTTTTGAGACAGAGTCTGGCTCTGTGCCCAGGCTGGAGTGTGGTGGTACCATCTTGGCTCACTGCCAGCTCCGCCTCCCAGGTTCACGCCATTCTCCTGCCTCAGCCTCCCAAGTAGCTGGGACTACAGGTGCCCACCACCACGCCCAGATACTTTTTTTTTTTTTTGGGGGGACAGAGTCTCACACTGTCGCTGAGGCTGGAGTGCAGTGAAGCGATCTCCATTCACTGTAACCTCCACCTCACGGATTCAAGCAGTTCTCCTGCCTCAGCCTCCCGAGTAGCTGGAATTAGAGGCATGAGCCACGCCCGGCTAATTTTTTGTATTTTTAGTAGAGACAGGGTTTCACCACATTGGCCAGGTTGGTCTCGAACTCCTGACCTCGTGATCCGCCTGCCTCCGCCTCCCAAAGTGCTGGGATTATGGTTGTGAGCCCCTGCTCCCGACCTGTATTTTTTTTTTTTTCAGTAGAGATGGGGGGTTCACCATTTTGGCCAGGATGGTTTCAATCTCTTGACCTTACGATCCACCCGCCTCGGCCTCCCAAAGTGCTGGGATTACAGGCGTGAGCCACTGCGCCGGGCCCAGTGAAGAGTTTTAAGCAGGGAAATGACAATTCACAATTTCTGGTCCCTCTATATCTCAATAAAGCCATTTTTTTTAAAGGCCCCTTTGGCTCTTTGTGGGGAAGGGGTCGTGGAAGGCCAGCGTTGCTTGTGCTAACGGTGCCACTCCTCCGCCATTGGGCCATCATTTGCTATTTTTTTTTTTTTTTTTTTTTTTTTGAGACGGAGTCTCGCTCTGTCGCCCAGGCTGGAGTGCAGTGGCCGGATCTCAGCTCACTGCAAGCTCTGCCTCCCGGGTTCACGCCATTCTCCTGCCTCAGCCTCCCGAGTAGCTGGGACTACAGGCGCCCGCCACCTCGCCCGGCTAGTTTTTTTGTATTTTGTAGTAGAGACGGGGTTTCACCGTGTTAGCCAGGATGGTCTCGATCTCCTGACCTCGTGATCCGCCCGTCTCGGCCTCCCAAAGTGCTGGGATTACAGGCGTGAGCCACCGCGCCCGGCCCATCATTTGCTATCTATCGACATCTGCTTGTTCGTATTCTTTTTTATAAGCTGCCTGAAACCTTTGCCACCTGCATTTGACCTGTCTCTGCCAATCAGCTGTAAACTCGAGGGTCAGGAAAACCGGAGAGTCTTCTCTACAGAAGCTGAGAGCACAATTTGTGTAAATAGGAACTTTTTTTTTTTTTTTTCTGAGACAGGGTCTCACGCTGTTGCACGGGCTGGAGTGCAGTGGTGAGATCACAGCTCACTGCAGCCTCAACTTCCTGGGCTGAAGCGACTCTCCCACCTCAGCATCCCAATTAGCTGAAACCACAGGAACGTGCCACCAACACCTGGCTCATATTTTAAAAAATTTTTTGTAGAAATGGGGTCTTGTTATGTTGCCCAGGCTTACAGAAGGAACTTGATTCATGGTGGTAGGTGATAATGTACAGTCTTTTTCTTTTTTTAGAGACAGGGTCTGGCTCTGTTGCCCAGGCTGTAGAGCAGCGGCACCGTCATAGCTCACTATAACCTCAAGCGATCCTCCTACCTTGCTTTGGTCTCCCAAAATGCTGAGATTATAGGTGTGAGTCACTGCGCCTGGCCTGATATGCAGTTTTAACAAGAAGAAACTACCTAGGGCTGGGTGTGATGGCTCACACCTGTAATCCCAGCACTTTGGGAGGCCAAGGTAGGCAGATCGCTTTGAGCTGAAAACACTGAGAATACAGCAGTGAAACCAAACAGGCAACACCTTTGCACCCATGAAGTTTATATTCATTCCTCTGAAGAGCAAATAGATGCCAGTCAAGTAAACGAGTTATATAACCAAGATAATTTCAGGTAATAAAACCAGATCATATACAGCTGTTTTCATTATAGTGACACAGTTGGATTTTATTACGAGAATAAAATCCAGTTGTTTCAGCCTGGGCAACGTGATGAGACTCCATCTCTACTACAAATACAAAAAAATTAGCCAGGCATGGTGGTTTGCGCCTGTAATCCCAGCTACTCAAGAGGCTGAGATGGGAGGATCACTTGAGCCTGGGAAGCAGAGTGTGCAGTGAGACAAGATTGCACCACTGCACTCCAGCCTGGGTGACAGAGCAAGACCCTGTCTCAAAAAAAAAAGACAACGACCTAGTCCAAATAACTTGGGTTGCAGTCATTAAGAGGAGGAGCAAACGATAGGACTTTGCTTCTGGGACCTCAATTTTCCCATCTGAAAAATGGGACTAATTCCTATCTCCACTCCACTACAAAAACAAGGCTTTATATTGACAGAAAAACATGCATGTGGCAGATCATGCCGCCTTGATCAGCCAGGCCTTGGCAGCCGGTTAGTGGTATGTGGTTGCCCTGAAGCCTGGTTGAGGTTCAACAGATGAGAGGAAAACACCAGGCGCCCTTTCTAACCCTCTTCTCTCCTACCCTCTCAGTTGGAAGGGTGTTTGGATTGTTTTTCTGAATTTGAAGTGTTTCCTTTTGTTCCAGGAGAGAAAGACTGCTAACCAGGTTGACATATACCTCTTCCCCAAGGGGCACATTTTGGAAGCTGTCTGAGGTCGCAGGCTTGTCTCCACTGAGTAGCTGGGCAACATTCCTCCCCTGGCCTATTTTAAACCACGCAGATAACTAGGGAGGTGGGGGCAAGACAACAAAGGCCGAGCAGTGGGTGAAGGACATCTGGCAGGAAGGGCTGGCAGCCGGCAGACGGGCTTTCAATGGCATGGATGGGCTCCCACTGTGTAGAGCCTGGGAGGGCAAGGAAGGGGCTCTCAGGCCATGGCAGCCCCCATGCGAGGGGAAGAGAGGCGGCAGGCACGCTGATCAAGGCATCTCCCCCGACTTATTCATTCATTCATTCAGCAAATGTTGGCCTCTTCAAACCTGCAGGGTGTCTTTCGTCGGTTCTGGACCATTCTCGGCCGTTAGCGATTCAGAGAGTTCTGTACCACGCTCTCTTGCCTGTCTGCAACTCCAAACAAACATATGACAACATTTCCCAAAGAACCTCCCAACTCTCCTCTTCTCCCTTTGGTATTTTCTATCTTTTTGTCTCTCTGTGTTACATTCTGGATTAACTTCTGTGTGTGTGTGTTTTTTTTTTTTTTTTTTTTTTTTTTTTTTGAGACAGTGTCTCACTCTGTCCCCCAGGCTGGAGTGCAGTGGCGCGATCTCGGCTCACTGCAACCGTTACCTCCCAGGTTCAAGCGATTCTCCTGCCTCAGCCTCTGAGTAGCTGGGGCCACAGGCGCCCACCACCACGCCTGGCTAATTTTTGTTGTTGTATTTTAGTAGAGACAGGGTTTCACCATATTGGCCAGACTTGTCTCGAACTCCTGGGTTCAAGTGATTGGCCCTCGTCGGCCTCCCAAAGTGGTGGGATTAGAGGCGTGAGCCACTGCCTAGCCATAACTTCTGATATCTCACAAATTCTTCCACCATGAACAATCTTCTGTCACATACAATAATTGAGTTTATTCCTTATTTATTTTTTAAGTTTCTAAACGTTCTATTTTGTTCTTTTTGAAATATGTTATGGCCGGGCGCAGTGGCTCACACCTGTAATCCCAGCACTTTGGGAGGCCGAGGAGGGCCAATCACTTGAGCCCAGGAGTTCAAGACAAGCCTGGCCAATATGGTGAAACCCTGTCTCTACTAAAATACAAAAAAAATTAACGAGGCACAGTGGTGCGCGCCTGTAATCCCAGCAACTCAGGAGGCTGAGGCAGGAGAATCACTTGAATCCAGGAGGCGGAGTTTGCAGTGAACCACTGCACTCCAGCCTGGGGGGCAGAACAAGACTCCCTCTCAAAAAGTAAAAGAAATCGGTTATGTTATTTTTATAGCCTTATATTCCCTGTAAATGTTTTCAAGCTTGATGCTTTTGTTGTTGTTCATTCTAGAGACAGGGCGTCTCTCTGTCACCAGGCTGGAGTGCAGTGGTACAATCATAGCCACTGTACCCTGGAAATCTTGGGCTCAAGGGATCCTCCTGCCACAGCCTCCCGAGTAACTGGGACTGCAGGTATATGCCACCATGCCCAGTTAATTTTTTAAAAAATCTTTTGTAGTATGGGGGTCTTGCCATGTTGCCCTGGCTGTTCTTGAACTCCTGGCCTCAAGCAATCCTTCTGCCTTGGCCTCCTAAAGCACTGGGATTACAGGCATGAACCTATGCACCCAGCCCTGATGATTACTTTTTTAAATTGTTGAGCATAACTGTTTCAGAATCTGCGTTGGATAATTTCAGCGTCTGAGGTCTGCGTGAGTCTGTTTCTGCTGCCTGTTTCTTCTGGTTCCTGTTCATATGGCCTTGTTTCCCTATGGACCATGTGTGTTAGTTACTGCCCTGGAACAGTTATTTGTGGGGAATTCTCTGAGGCCTAGAAGGAAGGAGCTCTCCTCTGGAGAAGGCAGGTACCTGCTTCTGCCACACTCTTGGGCACCGCCAGTCAGGGCAGCCTCAGATCGAGTTCCCGGCTTTACTTCCCTGTGCCCCCGGCTGATGTGTATCCATGGGCAGGCAGGCCAGTGGCAATAATCTTTCAGGAATTATTTATTCTCCTTCTTCCTTTTCCTTTTTCTGGTTTGTGCAGCGTCAAGGAAAACTTCTTCTTCTTCTTTTTTTTTTTTTTTGAGACAGAGTTTTGCTCTTGTTGCCCAGGCTGGAGTGCAGTGGCACGACCTTGGCTCATTGCAACCTCTGCCTCCCAGGTTCAAGCGATTCTCCTGCCTCAGCCTCCCAAGTAGCTGGGATTACAGGCATGCAGCACCACGCCTGGCTAATTTTGTATTTTTAGTAGAGAAGGGGTTTCTCCATGTTGGTCAGGCTGGTCTCAAACTCCCAACCTCAGGTGATCCGCCCACCTCAGCCTCCCAGCATGCTGGGATTACAGGTGTGAGCCACTGTGCCCGGCCTGAAGGAAAGCTTCTTTACTGTCCCCTGAGGTTGGGGTCAGCAATATCCCTCAGTGGTTATCCAAATAAATGTTTAGCAATCAGCTACCTCTGGAAATACTTGGGAAAAGGTATTTCCCAGGTATTTATTTTCGTGAATGCTTTCACCTTTATTTCTCTCAGTATATTCATGATATTGATATTTTGTACATAACAAGGTTAAGTGACTTGTGTATGTTCTATGTAAAACAGAGACAGAACCAAGGCTAAAAAAGCACCTAGTCCAGCAACCAACTTGAGACGGGTCATAGGAAGTTCACCAACACCGTGAATAAGAATGACTTACTCCAGGGGGATTCAGAAAATGAAGTAATCAGAAGGCTTTTTTTTTTGAGACAGAGTCTCGCTCTGTCAGCCAGGCTGGTGTGCAGTGGCACGATCTCGGCTCATTGCAACCTGCGCCTCCCAGGTTCAAGCAATTCTGCCTCAGCCTCCTAAGTAGTTGGGATTGCAGGTGTGTGCCATCACTCACGGCTAGTTTTTGTATTTTTAGTAGAGACCAGGCTGGTCTCAAACTCCTGACCTCAGATAATCCACCCACCTTGGCCTCCCAAAGTGCTGGGATAACAGGCATGAGCCACCGCGCCTGGCCAAAGAAGGCCTTTTTTTTCCTAGGGGAAGAAAAAGAATCTGGGCTGGGTGTGGTGGCTCATGCCTGTAATCCCAGCACTTTGGGATGCTGAGGTGGGTGGATCACTTGAGGTCAGAAGTTTGAGACCAGCCTGCCCAACATAGCAACACTCTGTCTCTAAGATTTAAAAAATTAAAATAAATAAAAAAATACAAAAGACTACCTGGGAAAGAGTATTAATTTGTAGTACTTACTACTTCCTGTGGTGTAAAAACTCCTACCATGGTTGATGCCAAATTACCAAGGAGCAGTCACAAAGGTGGAGTTTAGAAGACAGAGTGGACTGGGCATGGTGGCTCCTGCCTGTAATCACAGCATTTTGGGAGGCCAAGGCAGGAGGATCATGTGAGCCCAGGAGTTTGAGATCAGCCTGGCCAACATGGTAAAACCTCATCTCTACTAAAAATACAAAAATTAGCCAGGCATGGTGGCGGGCGTCTGCAGTCCCAGTTACTCCAGAGGCTGAGGCAGGAGAATCCCTTGAACCCGGGAGGCAGAAGTTGCAGTGAGCCGAGATGGCACCACTGCAGTCCAGCCTAGGGGTCAGAGCAAGACTCTGTCTCAAAAAAAACAAAAACAAATTGACATTGGTGAAAACTCCTAAGGGGCTTAGGATTTCCCCCACGAGTGGAGACACTTGAGTAGAGAGAGACCTGGGTGATGAGAGGGAGCTGGCCATGAGAATATTAGGGAAGGGGGTTCCAGGCAGAGCGAAGAGCTGTGCACAGGCCCAGAGGTGGGGACAAGGTTGGCATGTTTGATGTAAAGAAAGAAGGTCATTGCGGCCATGCACAGTGGCTCACGCCTGTAATCCCAGCTTTGGGAGGCTGAGGCGGGCAGATCACCTGAGGTCAGGAGTTTGAGACCAGCCTGGCCAACATGGCAAAACCCCATCTCTACCAAAAATACAAAAATTAGCCAGGCATGGTGGCACATACCTGTAATCCCAGCTACTCGGGAAGCTGAGGCAGGAAAATCACTTGAACCCAGGAGGTGAAGGTTGCAGTGAGCCGAGATCATGCCACTGCACTCCAGCCTGGGTGACAAGAGTGAAACTCCATCTCAGAAAAAAAAAAAAAAAAAAGGAAAGAAAGAAGGCCATTGTGGTTGGAGTGTGGTAGGTGATGAGGAAGTGGCAGGAGACCAGGCTAGGGGTGGGAGTAGGGCCAGGCCACCAGGACGTGGGAGGTCAGCTTTACTCTTAGG
The DNA here is from genome assembly GCF_024542745.1 of Macaca thibetana thibetana. Lineage (NCBI taxonomy): Eukaryota > Metazoa > Chordata > Mammalia > Primates > Cercopithecidae > Macaca > Macaca thibetana. The sequence continues at coordinate 119,282,224 of NC_065588.1, forward strand.
GAAGAGAAAAGCTGTCAGAGGATTTGAAGCAGAGAAGTGATAGGAACTGATCTATCGTTGTAAAGGTCTCCATGACTCCTCATGCTTCAGATGTGGATGGTACATAGCTACTTTCTTCCAAAGGACACAGTCTGGGCCGGGTGCCGTGGTTCATGCCTGTAATCCCAGCACTTTGGGAGGCCAAGGCAGGCGGATCACCTGAGGTCAGGAGTTTGAGACCTGCCTGGCCAACACGGAGAAACCCTGTCTCTACTAAAAATACAAAAATAGCCAGGTCTGATGGTGCATGCTTGTAGTCCCAGCTACTCGGGAGGCTGAGGCAGGAGAATTGCCAACACAATGAAACCCTGTCTTTACCAAAAATACAAAAATTAGCTGGGCATGGTGGCGCACACCGGTAATCCTGGCTACTTGGGAGGCTGAGGCAGGAGAATTGCTTGAACCTGGGGGGGGGGAGGTTGCAGTGAGCTGAGATCATGCCACTGCACTTCAGCCTGGGTGACAGAATGGGATCCTGTCTCAAAAATAAATAATGTAATGTAAATGTGGGATTGTAATGATGCAACGGATTTTTCTTGCCCCTTGCTCAGACAGAGCTGATTTACCAAGACAGAGGTATTGCCATAGAGAAGATGTTTAGTAAACACACTGCCAATCAAGCGGAAGATGGGAGTTTACTATTCAAATCAGTTTCCCCAAAAGTTTGGAGACTAGGGTTTTTTAAGTATAATATGGTGGGTAGAGAGCTAAGGAACTGGGAATGCTGACTGGTTGGGTCAGGAATGAAATCACAGGAGGTTGAAGCTGTCTTCTTGTCATCCTCAGCTCCTGGGTGGGATGACAAGACCATTTGAGCCAGTTTACCAGTCTGGGTGGCGCCAATTGGTCCATCAGAATGTAGGGTCTAAGAAACACCACGAACACCAATCTCAGGCTTGACGATAGTGATGTTATCTCTAGGAGCAATTGGGGAGGTTATGAATCTTGTGACTTCTGGCTACACAATTCCTGAACCATAATTTCTTTTTTTTTTTTTTAGACAGGGTCTCGCTCTGTCGCCCAGGCTGGAGTGCACTGACGCAATCTCCGCTCACTGCAACCTCTACCTTCTGGGTTCAAGTGATTCTTATGTCTCAGCCTCCCGAGTAACTGGGATTACAAGTGCACACCACCACACCTGGATAATTTTTGTATTTTTAGTAGGGACAAGGTTTCACCATATTGGCCAGGCTGGTCTCAAACTCCCAACCTCAAGTGATCCACCTGCCTCAGCTTCCCAAAGTGCTGGGATTATACGCATGAGCCACAGTGCCTGGCTCTGAGTCATGATTTCTACCCTTGTGGCTAATTTGTTAGTTTTACAAGGACAGTTTTGATCCCCAAGCAAGGAGGGGATTGTTTTGGGAAGGGCTATTTTCATTCTTGTTTTAAGATTAAACTAAATTCCTCCCAAAGTTACTTTGGCCTATGCTTAGGAATGAACAAGGACAGCTTGGAGGTTAGAAGCAAGATGGGGTCAGCTATGTTAGTTTTTTTTTTTTTGAGACGGAGTCTTGCTCTGTCACCCAGGCTGGAGTGCAGTGGCACGATCTCAGCTCACTGCAAGCTCCGCCTCCCGGGTTTACGCCATTCTCCTGCCTCAGCCTACCGAGAAGCTGGGACTACAGGCGCCCGCCACCTCGCCCGGCTAGTTTTTTGTATTTTTTTTTTTAGTAGAGATGGGGTTTCACCGTGTTAGCCAGGATGGTCTCGATCTCCTGACCTTGTGATCCGCCTGTCTAGGCCTCCCAAAGTGCTGGGATTACAGGCTTGAGCCACCGCATCCAGCCAGATTTTTTTTTTAACTGTCATAATTTGGTAAAGGCAGTTTCAGGATCCTGGAACAGAACAGGACGTTGGGGAAAAACTAAGAAAATTGAATAAAATATAGACTTTAGTTAATAACACTGTATTAATATTGGTTCATTAATTGTGACAAATGCAGCACACTAACATCAGATGCTAATAGCAAGGGAAAATGGCTGAGGGGTATGTGAGAATTCTCTGTACTATTTTCACAATTTTTCTGTGAAACTGTTCTAAAAAATAAAGTCGAATAAAGTCGATGTAAAAAAAAAAAAAGAAGGCGGCTGCCGTGTGCAGTATGAATTAGGAGAGCCGGGCAGCCCTGCAGGTGCTAAGTTAGCTTGGATTTGGGTGGGGCGAAGGGATCGGGAAATAGACTCCTACACAGGAAGTTGAGCCAATGCTCCAACAGGTCATGGAGAAAGGGAGGAGTCAGGTATGACACTGAGATTTTTCAATTTAAGCAACCAGCATACGGTGCCATTAACTCAGACTAAAAAGAAAACAAGTTTGGGAGAAAATCTTGAGGCTTCGTTTCCACCATGATGAGTCTGAGATGAGTCAGAAAGGAGCCATCAGGCCAAGTGTGGTGGCTCATGCCTGTAATGCCAGCACTTTGGGAAGCCAAGGCAGGTGGATCATTTGAGGTCAGGAGTTCAAGACCAGCCTTGCCAACGTGGTGAAACCCCATCTCTACTAAAAATACAAAAATTAGCTGGGCATGGTGGCACATGCCTGTAATCCCAGCTACCCGCATGGCTAAGGCACGAGAATTGCTTGAACCCAGGAGGCAGAAGTTGCAGTAAGCCAAGATTGCACCCCTGCATTCCGGCCTGGGCGACAGAGCAAGACCCTGTCTCAAAAAAAAAAAAAAAGAAAAGAAAAGAAAAGAAAAGCACCTACTATGAGCAGGGAGCACACCTGCTACATGATGACACAGGTACCAGCCTTTAAGAAATTCCTAGAATGGGCCGGGTGTGGTGGCTCATGCCTGTAATCCTAGCACTTTGGGAGGCCGAGGCGGGCGGATCACGAGGTCAGGAGATTGAGACCATCCTGGCTAACAGTGAAACCCTGTCTCTACTAAAAAGTACAAAAAATTAGCGGGGCGTGGTGGTGGGCACCTGTAGTCCCAGCTACTTGGGAGGCTGAGGCAGGAGAATGGCCAGAACCCGGGAGGCAGAGCTTGCAGTGAGCCGAGATCATGCCATTACACTCCAGCCTGGGCAGAAGAGCGAGACTCTATCTCAAGGAAAAAAAAAGAAAAGAAAAAGAAATTCCTAGAATGTTTGAAGAGCAAACAACACGATAGAAAAGCCTATACAGGCCAAATAAATGAAGATGGAGGAGACCAGCTATGGTAGTGAGAAATCCGGGGAGACTGCCTGGAGGCTGTGGTGCATGAAGGATGTCCAATCCAGATGTCCCCAAAGCAGCCATCTTCCTGTTCCAGAGAAGCCCGTCCTCAACCAGAGCCAGCACACATCAGTCACCACTACTGTCTCATGGCCTCCAGCCAGGCTCCAGTTTGAAAAGAATCTTCCCTTTCTTTAGGCCACTGATTGTCCAGAAAAGCCAGATCATTAAGGACCAGAGGTCAGGGAATTGTATTTGGCAGCTGACCAGGCCTTGTCAACACAGGGCCTCGGGCAGGGCTTGTGTAGCTGCCCTGAATTAGTTCTTCCGAGCCAGGGCATGCCCAGCACAGACCTGGGTCCAGAGGAGGTAAAGGGCCTCTATTGTATGTCTCTGTGGCTCTGTGCTGCTGCCCCAGGGCCCTTGCTGACCAGTGTTTTTCGCTGTATGCAGAGCAGAAAATCCCTTGAAGCATTTCTCAATGCATCCTCCACTCACGAGGTTCCTTCAGCTATAAATAACAGCAGGACATGCTGAATAAGGGTTGCAGAAGATTCCGGGATGAGACCATGGCTGCAGCCTCTGCAGGCAGCATTTCCTTATCTACAGAGTGGGGTGAGCCCAGGCCTGGCTGCCTGGGGTGTGGGGGGAGTCACCTCTCTTGGTCCTCATCCAGTACCTTCTCCACACTGAGCCCAGAGGATCAATCAGGTCACGCCCTGATCAGAACCCTTCAATGGCCCCGGTTTTCATTAAATAAAAGTCAACCACCTCACCATGGCCCCAGGAGCTCTTGCCTTCCTATCCCATCCTCCTTCCTCCCTTGGGTGCCCCCCGCTCTGTCCCCTGGCTGTGTCCTGCTTGGCAGATGTCCCGCCTCTTGCTGCCTCAAGGTCTTTGTACTTCGCAATCCTTTGTGGGATCCATCTCCTCCCCTACTTATCTTTTTTTTCCTTAATGAGGTGAAATTCACATAACATGCACTTAACCTTTTTTTCCTTTTTATTTTTGAGACAGTCTCACTCTGTCGCCCAGGCTGGAGTGCAGTGGTGCAATCACGGCTCACTCCAGCCTCAAACTCCTGGGCCCAGCAGTCATTCCCCATCAGTCTGTGAAGTAGCTGGGACTATAAGCACGGACCACCATGCACAACTCATATTTTATTTTTTGTAGAGATGGGGTCTCCCTACGTTGCCCAGGCTGGTCTTGAACTCCTGGACTCAAGCGACCCTCCCACCTCAGCCTCCTAAAGTGCTGGGATTACAGGCATGAGCCATTGCACCTGGCCACTTACCAATTTTAAAGTATACAAATGCATTGGTATCAAATGTATTCGCAATATTGTGCAAACACCAGGTCTCTCCAGCTTCCAAACTTTCTCAGCACCCCATAAAAACACCTTGTAGCCAGCAAGCAGTCACTCCCCATTCCTCCCTCCCCATGCCCTGGTAACCTCTAATCTGCTTTCTGTCCCTGTAGATTTGCTTATTCTGAATATATCATGTAAAAAGAATCATATGATATGTGACCTTCCCTGCCTGGCATCTTTCATTTGCATAATGCTTCCAAGGACCATCTATGTTGTAGCACGTACCAGTACTTCATTCCTTTCTACAGCTGAATCATGCCCCACGGTATGCGCATACCGCAGTTTGCAGTTTATCCATTCATACATTGGATTGTTTGTACTTTTTGGCTTTATTTTATTATTTTTAGAGATGAGGTCTCACTGTCATCCAGGAGTGCAGTGGCACCATCACGGTTTGTTGCAGCCTCAACCTCCTTGACCTCAAAGGATCCTCCTGCCTCAGCCATGCAAGTAGCTGGGACCACCAGTATGTGCTCCACGCCCGGCTAATTTTTTAATTTTTGTAGCGATGGGGTCCCACTATGTTGCCCAGGCTGTCCTCAAACTCCTGGCTTCAACCAATCCTCCCGCCTCAGCCTCCCAATGTGCTGGGATTACAACTGTGGGCCACTGTGCCCAGGCCATGTTCAGCTTTTTGAAGAAGTGCCAGACTGTGGTCAGGATCATTCTTTCCTCTAGATACCCAAAGCTGGTACCTCCTTGTCATTCAGGGCTCAGCTCCCATATCACCTCCCCAGACCACCCCGGCTCAAACAGTGTCCCTCTCCCAAATCACTCTCTTGTCTGCCACCATCTTTTCACCATCTGGGGTTTATTACCCAGTAGGATGTAGGTGATCTCAGGCCTATTAGTCTCCACCGTGACCCACAGCCTAGCACAGTGCCTGGTAAGTGGAGGTTCTCAATAAATGCTTGCTGAATGACTGATCTCAGGTAATAAAGGTAAAGAGCTGTAACAATGTGAGGCACTGTCACTGTCACCTTAGGTCGCTGTTAGGACCTCCCCCCAGGTGACTCACCTGTTTATTTATTTATTTTATCACTCTGTAGTCCAGGCTGGAGTTCAGAGGCACAATCTCGGCTCACTGCAGCCTCTGCCTCCCGGGTTCAAGTGATTCTCCTGCCTCAGCCTCCACACCCAGCTGATTTTTGTATTTTTAGTAGAGACAAGTTTTCACCATGTTGGCCAGGCTGGTCTCAAATTCCTGATCTCGAGTAATCTGCCTGCCTCAGCCTCCCAAAGTGCTGGGATTACAGGCATGAGCCACCACGCCCGGCCAACTCACCTGTTTAAATGGTCAACCTCCTCCTCTGAGGAAAGAATAAAAACCAGGAAAGGGAAACCATTGGCGATGTTTCTTTCTCAGTCCTTTCCTGTTAGTGACTCGGCACAGGTATCTCCTTTACTATCCCCAGCTCCTGAGGTGCAACAGGCAGCCCTTACTGACAACTGCAAAAGAAAAAAAAAAAAAAAGGCAAAGGTGGAAAATAATTTGGGTGGAGATGAGATAAGCATATAAACCTGCTTATCTAGTCTAGGGCAAAGGTTAGGGGCTCCAGTCAGAGTTCAGGCTGCCTGTGTTCAGTTTCCAGTGCTGTGCCACTTAATTTTTGCAGGTTACTTAACCTCATTTTTCTTTCTTGAAAAAAAAAAACAAAAACGGCATTAACCGTAGTAGCTGCTTCATAGATGTGTTGTGGCCGGGCGCGGTGGCTCAAGCCTGTAATCCCAGCACTTTGGGAGGCCGAGACGGGCGGATCACGAGGTCAGGAGATCGAGACCATCCTGGCTAACACGGTGAAACCCCGTCTCTAATAAAAAATACAAAAAAAGAAACTAGCCGGGCGAGGTGGCGGGCGCCTGTAGTCCCAGCTACCCGGGAGGCTGAGGCAGGAGAATGGCGTGAACCCGGGAGGCGGAGCTTGCAGTGAGCCGAGATCTGGCCATTGCACTCCAGCCTGGGTGACACAACAAGACTCTGTCTCAAAAAAAAAAAAAAAAAAAGAGATGTGTTGTGAGGATTGAAGGCATTAAAGTCACATAAAGTGGGCCAGGCACAGTGGCTCACGTTTGTAATCCCAGTACTTTGGGAGGCCAAGCTGGGAGGATCACTTGAGGTCAGGAGTTTGAGACCAGCCTGGGTGACATGGTGAAACCCCGTTTCTACAAAAAATACAAAAAAAAAAATAGCCAGGCATGATGGCACATGCCTGTAGTCCCAGCTACTTGGGAGGGTGAGGTGGGAAGCTCACTGGAATCTGGGAGGCAGATGTTGCAGTGAGGTAACATCGTACCACTGCACTCCAGCCTGGGCAACAGAGTGAGACCTCTGTCTTCAAAAGACAAAAAAATCACATAAGGTGCATAGGTGCATAGACTCGTGTTTGCTGCACTGAAAATGTTTTATACCTGAATAGTTATCATCATCATCATCATCATCAATCCATCTCGGTTCTGATATCTGCAGGCTGGTCGTTCAGATCAAAGGAGATAATAAATACGCTAGCTAAATGTCAAAGGAAACACTGGGAGTCTGCTTAATGCCTTTGGATCATGCGATTTAAAATGGTTTGTTGGGTGTGATGGGGCACATCTGTAATCCCAGCACTTTGGGAGGCTGAAGCAGAAGGATCGCTTGAAACTAGGAGTGTAAGACCAGACTGGGCAACATAACGACAACCCTGTCTCTACAGAAAATCTAAAAATTAGCCAGGCATGGTGGTACAGGCCTGTGGTCCCAGCTATTTAGGAGCCTGAGGCAGGAGGATCACTTGAGCCCAGAAGTTCAAGGCTGAAGCAAACTATGATGGCACCACTGCACTCCGGGCTAGGCAACAGAGCAAGACCCAAGACCCTGTCTCTAAAAAATAACAATAATAAATAAATGCAATGGTTAATGTTATATTATGTGTATTTTACCACAATTTAAAAAGCAAATATTGGCCAGGGACAGTGGCTCACGCCTGTAAACTCTGGGAGAGCGAGACAGGTGGATTACCTGAGGTCAGGAGTTTGAGACCAGCCTGGCCAACATGATGAAACCCCATCTCTATTAAAAATACAAAAGTCAGCTGGGTGCGGTGGCACGTGCCTGCAATCCCAGCTACTCGGGAGGCTGAGGCAGGAGAATCGCTTGAACGTGGGAGGCGGGGTTTGCAGTGAGCCGAGATCGCACCACAGCACTCTACCCTGGGAGACAGAGTGAGACTCCGTCTCAAAACAAAACAAAAAGCAAACATTAAAGAATTAACCTCCTTCTGACCTCCCTCTGCCATAACAAAAAATTTTAAAAATTTCCATATTATTATTTGAAATAGCAGCTCCTTACCTGGAGCCAGAAACAAATGGTCAGCAGCAAAGGCTGTGTCCAGAGTTTCTTCTCTGTGGAACTGTCTAGAACGCCAGGCCCCTGTTCCAGGCTGGGCTCAGGGAATAGAGGGAGCCAGGGAGGGAGGAGGTGGAGATGCCCGGCCGGCCGCTGAGGTCTGGGCCAGGTTCTCAGCCGGATGCACTGGCTTGCCGTTGGGTGGCTTAACAACTATTTTCAGTCAACAGAAGTCAGAACAGCTGCTTTCCATTTCTCCCAGGAAGTCTTCCTGGGACACAGCAGCACTTATCATGCCAGGGTTTGTTTAGTTTGTTTAGTGTTCCCTCCCCCACCCCTGAAGAAAATTCTAGTATTCAGAAATGTACATAGAACCATGAAACAAACACATGGAACCCATCGCTCAGGACTAGCCATTGCTAACGATTTCCGCTCTTTGCTTTGAGTCTTTTTTTTTTTTTTTTTAGAAATATGGACTTTATTTTTTTGAGATGGAGTCTCACTCTGTTGTCCAGGCTGGAGTGCAGTGGCACCATCTTGGCTCACTGCAACTTCCGCCTCCCGGGTTCAAGTGATTCTCCTGCCTCAGCCTACCGAGTAGCTGGGACTACAGGCATGTGCCACCATGCCCAGCTAATTTTTGTATTTTTAGTAGAGACTGGTTATGCTGTGCTGGCCAAGATGGTCTCGAACTCCTGGCCTCAAGTGTTCCACTCGCCTCAGCCTCCCAAAGTGCTGGGATTACAGGTGTGAGCCACCGTGCCTGGCCAAGTCTATTTTTATTTTTTTTTTTTTTTTTTTTTTTTTTGAGACAGAGTCTCGCTCTGTCGCCAAGGCTGGAGTGCGGTGGCCGGATCTCAGCTCACTGCAAGCTCCGCCTCCCGGGTTCCCGCCATTCTCCTGCCTCAGCCTCCCGGGTAGCTGGGACTACAGGCGCCCGCCACCTCGCCCGGCTAGTTTTTTGTCTTTTTTGGTAGAGACGGGGTTTCACCATGTTAGCCAGGCTGGTCTTGATCTCCTGACCTCGTGATCCGCCCGTCTCGGCCTCCCAAAGTGCTGGGATTACAGGCTTGAGCCACCGCACCCGGCCTCTATTTTTATTCTTAAAGAAGTAAGGTATTGCATATCTTCATGCTTTTGTCTCCAATCCCCAGACTCCAACACGAATTGGTTGTGTAGCCTTCCAATCTATTATTATTTTATTTAGAGAGAAGGTCTGGCTCTATCACCCGGGCTGGAGTGCAGTGGCGCAATTACGGGCTCACTGCAGCCTCGAACTCCTGGACTTAAGCGATTTTCCCACCTCAGCCTTCGGAGTAGCTGAGACTATAGGCACACGCCACCACAGCTGGCTAATTTTTCTTCTTCTTCTTCTTCTTCTTTTTTTTTTTTTTTTTAAGTTTTTAGTAGAGATGGGGTCTTATTATGTTGCCCAGGCTGGTCTTTAACTCTTAGACTCAAGTGATCCACCTGCCTCAGCCTCCCAAAGTACTGGGACTACAGTTGGGAGCCACAGTGCTTGGCAATTTTTTTTTTTCTTGAGACAGGGTCTCACTCTGTGCCCAGGCTGGAGTGCAGTGGTGCAATCATGGCTCAGTGCTGCCTCAACCTCCCAGGCTCAAGCAATCCTCCCGCTTCAGCCTCCTGAGCAGCTGAAACTACAGGCGTGCACCACTGTGTCCTGCCTTATGCCAATACTTTTTTTTTTTGAGACGGAGTCTCGCTCTGTCACCCAGGCTGGAGTGCAGTGGCGCGATCTCCGCTCACTGCAAGCTCCACCTCCCGGGTTCACGCCATTCTCCTGCCTCAGCCTCCCGAGTAGCTGGGACTACAGGTGCCCACCACCATGCCAGGCTAGTTTTTTTTGTATTTTTAGTAGAGACGGGGTTTCACCGTGGTCTCAATCTCCTGACCTCGTGATCCACCTGCCTCGGCCTCCCAAAGTGTTGGGATTACAGGCGTGAGCCACTGCGCCCGGCCACACCAATACTTCTTATTGGTTAATTCTTAAATTCTTAATTGTTAATCCCAGTGGAGCAATGGTCCTTAACTCAGGGCCCCCTTACAGAGGAATTGTAAAATACCATGTTTCCCACAAATTGCATACAATGCTTTATGTGTATGGGTATTTTTCTAGGGAGAGTTTCTAGAATTTTCATAAATTTCCAAAGGGATTTATGACCCCAATAGGTCTGGAACAAAACCCTGAAGAGCCAGGGTCATTGGGCTTAGCCCTCCTCTGTGCTGTTTCTGTTTTCTCAGGCGTGGCTTTTGAACCTGCCGACACGGGGTAAAGTTGACACAGACCAGTCCAGTTGACAGGGGAGCTGCAGCAGACAGCAGGGGGCATGGGGAAGGGGCTCTGCCCCGCAAGCTTCTTCGTGCACATCTTCATCCTGAAGTCATAACCAGGGTCCCTGTGGGCTCCTAGGACCCCAAGGCACCTCAGGGACCTCTCATGGCCCAGCAGCTGCCTCAGCCATTGACTTGGGCTGCTGTCTTCCTGGGATCGGGGTTGTCTTTAGCCCTGGCAAGTTGGAAACTGAAATACACTCTCCAGACAAAGGCAACAGCAGGGAGTTTGGGGACCTGGGTTCCAGCCTCAGCCATTCTGCTGAATACATTTATAACCCCGCAGTCATTTCTTTTCTCTGGGCCTCAGTTTCCCTGTCTGTTAACTGAGGTGATTGGACTGTATTCATTGTTTTCACACTGTGTTATGGTGTGTCCAAGAGTTCAGTCATCCCTTTCTTTTTCAAGTTTTGTAGAGACAGAGTCACGCTCTGTTGCCCAGGCTGCAGTGCAGTGGCACGATCATAGCTCACGGCAGCCTCAAACTCGTGGACTCAAGCGATCCTCCCACTTAAGCCTCCTGAGTAGCTGGAATTACAGGCATGGATCTCTATGCTCAGCTCAAACATTTCTTTTTTTTTTTTTTTTTTTTTTTTTTGAGACGGAGTCTCGCTCTGTCGCCAAGGCTGGAGTGCAGTGGCCGGATCTCAGCTCACTGCAAGCTCCGCCTCCCGAGGTTCACACCATTCTCCTGCCCCAGCCTCCCAAGTAGCTGGGACTACAGGCGCCCGCCACCTCGCCCAGCTAGTTTTTTGTATTTTTTAGTAGAGACGGGGTTTCACCGGGTTAGCCAGGATGGTCTCGATCTCCTGACCTCGTGATCCGCCCGTCTCGGCCTCCCAAAGTGCTGGGATTACAGGCTTGAGCCACCACGCCCGGCCAGCTCAAACATTTCTTTAATGGCTGTTTACTGAGTACATACTATGTATCAGCCACTGTTCTAGGCACTGGGGAATACAGCAGTGACCAAGACAAAATCTAATGTGGGAAAGAAACAATGACAGAGTAAACTAAGTTCGGGCACCAGGACTAAGCCAGTCCTGGAGCGCCGTGCTCCTCTTCATTCTCTCTCATCCCTGCTTGTTTCCTCGTCTGTCTCTCTGGCCAACTGTGCTGTCCCCAAAGCCCTCGACTGCAATGACTTTCTCCTGGTTTACCTAGCACACTGTGTGGGACAGAAGGAGGACAGTGACATTTGCTAAATTGTAACAGAAAAAAGTCAGCTTTAAAAGTCATAACCCTCCACACCCACCAGGATGGTGACAATTTTTTATTGTTTGTTTTTGAAACAGGGTCTCACTCTGTCACCCAGGCTGCAGTGCAGTGGCATGATATCACCTCACCACAACCTCCATCTCCCGGGTTCCAGCAATCCTCCCACTTCAGCCTCATTAACAGCTGAGACCACAGGTGTGTGCTACCATGCCCGGCTAGTTTTTGGATTTTTTAGTAGAGATGAGGTTTTACCACGTTGCCCAGGCTGGTCTTGAACTCCTGGGCTCAAGCAATCTGCCTGCCTCAGCCTCCCAAAGTGCTGGGATTACAGGTGCGAGCCACCATTCCCAGCCCTGGATGGTGATAATTAAAAACAAAATCAGGCCGGGCGCGGTGGCTCAAGCCTGTAATCCCAGCACTTTGGGAGGCCGAGACGGGCGGATCACGAGGTCGGGAGATCGAGACCATCCTGGCTAACACAGTGAAACCCCGTCTCTACTAAAAAGTACAAAAAAAAAAAAACTAGCCGGGCGAGGTGGCGGGCGCCTGTAGTCCCAGCTACTCGGGAGGCTGAGGCAGGAGAATGGCGTGAACCCGGGAGGCGGAGCTTGCAGTGAGCTGAGATCCGGCCACTGCACTCCAGCCTGGGCGACAGAGTGAGACTCCGTCTCAAAAAAAAAAAAAAAAAAATCAAAACCAGAAAATAACAAGTGTTGGTGAGGACGTGAGGGAAATTGCAACCCTTGTGGATTATTGGTGGGAATGCAAAATGGTGCAGCTGCTGTGGAAGACAGTCTGGCAGTTCCTCAAAACGTTGAGCATAGAGTTCTCACGGGACCCAGCAATTCCACTCCCAGGCATCTACCCAAGAGAGGCAAAAGCAAACTCCCACAAAAAAACATGAATGTTGGGCCAGGCGCGGTGGCTCACACCTGTAATCCCAGCTACTCGGGAGGCTGAGGCAGGAGAATAGCGTGAACCTGGGAGGCGGAGCTTGCAATGAGCTGAGATCGCACCACTGCACTCCAGCCTGGGCGACAGAGTGAGACTCCCGTCAACAACAACAAAACATGAATGTTCCCAGCAGCACTATTCACAATAGTCCAAACGTGGAAACAGCCCAGATATCTACCAACGGATGAACGGATAAACAAAATGTGGCCTAGCCATGCAATAGGATATTATTCAGCCATAAAAAGGAATAAAGTGCTGATTCATGCCACAGCATGGTTGGACCTTGCACACATGATGAGAGAAGCCAGACACGAAAGGCCACATAGTATGGGGGTCCATGTACATGAAAAGGCCAGAGGGGCCAATCTGCAGAGCCAGATTTTAGATTGCTGGCAGCCAGGGGCTGTGTGGAGGAAGAATTGGGGAGTGGCTGTTAATGGGTATAGGGTTTTGTGTTAGGGTGACGAAAATGTCCTGGAACTGGATAATGATGATGGTTACACAACATCATAAATGTACTAGATGTCACGAATGATAAGTTTTATATCATCTGCATGTTGCTGCAGTAAAAACAATTTTAAAAACATTAGGATGGGCGCAGTGGCTCACACCTAAATCTCAGCACTTTGGGAGGCTGAGGCAGGTGGGTTACTTGAAGCCAGGAGTTCAAGACCAGCCTGGCCGACATGGTGAAACACTGTCTGTACTAAAAATACAAAAAAATTAGCTGGGTATGGTAGCAGGCGCCTGTAGTACCAGCTACTCAAAAGGCTGAGGCAGGATAATTGCTTGAACCAGGGAGGCAGAGGTTGCAGTGAGCTAAGATTGTGCCACTGCACGCCAGCCTGGATGACAGAGAGAGATCCTGTCTCAAAAACAAAACAAAACACCCCACCACAATAAAACAAACAAAAGAAAACATTAGATCTCTGGCCGGGTGTGGTGGCTCACGCCTATAAGCTCAACACTTTGTGAGGCCAAGGTGGGAGGATTGTTTGAGGCCAGGAGTTTGAGACCAGCCTGTTCAACAGAGCAAGGCCCTGTCTCTACAAAAAAAAAAAAAAAAAAAAAAAAGAATTAGCTGGGCATGGTGATGTTCACCTGTAGCCCCAGCTACTCTGAAGGCTGAGGTGGGAGGATCACTTGAGCTCAGAAGGTTGGGGCTATAGTGAGCCATGACAGCACCTCTGCATTCCAGTCTGGGCAATAGAGCAAGAACCTGCCTCTAAAACAAACAAACAAACAACAACAAAAAACCACTCCTATCTTAAATGTAATGTGGGACCCTGGAACAGAAAGAGGACATTAGTGAGAAAACTAGTGACACACAAATACAGCTTGCAGTTTCACTGATAGTGACATGCTGTGTTGGTTTCCTAGTTGTGACAAATATACCCCAGTACCGTGGGATTTTAAGACAAGAGGAAACTGTGAGGGGCGGGCCATAGGGAACTTTCTGTATTGTCTTGTGACTTTTCTGTAAATCTAAAATTATTTCAAAATTAAACTTTTTTTTTTTTGAGACAGAATCGCTCTGTCACCCATGATGGAGTATAGTGACGGCGATCTCGGCTCACTGAAACCTCTGCCTCCTGGATTCAAGCAATTCTCCTGCCTCAGCCTCCCGAGTAGCTGGGACTACAGGAGTGCGCCACCACGCCTAGCTAATTTTTGTATTTTTAGTAGAGACAGGGTTTCACCATGTTGGCCAGGCTGGTCTTGAACTCCTGACCTCGTGATCCACCCACCTCGGCCTCCCAAAGTGCTGGGATTACAGGCATGAGCCACCGCACCTGGCCTAAACATTACTTTTCTAAAACTCCTATGTATCTACTAAAAAGAAGCTAGTTCAGTCTCTGGAAGGTTCTTTTGTCTGCCTATGGCACACTTTTGGGTGTGGGTTTACAAATCAAGGCGCTGGAGCTGACTCCATTGGAGAGGGAGAAGAATTTGGAATTCTCAGCCTGAAAGTGGAGGGATGAGAAGAGACGGGCAGATGGGAGAGGAGCTCAGACTGGAACGGGGCTGGGCTGGGGCCAGCTGCTTGGGAGGGACTTTGCAGAACAGGAATATCCAACACTGACGCTGTAAACTAGAGACCCGCAGGCTGGAGAGCACCCCTACACCTGTGCCGTGTTGTCCTTGGTTTTGTCAAAATAATTTGAGCCAATACATAAAAAACAGCTGATCTCACATGAAAATTGGAATTTCCAACTTCTCTGGAAACATCTGAAGATATGCTAAGTCTCTGAAAACTTAACCCCCTCTGCTTCCTAAAATCGAAAAGGAAGTCCTGAGGTTGCCTTCAACCAAGGTTGCGAGTTCCCCTCTGTAGCAGGCTGAGTGGTGGCCCCAAAAGCTTCCCTTGTCAAACCCCTGAATCTGTAAAGTGACCATATTTGGAAAAAAGGGTCTTTGCAGATGCAAATGAGTCAAGGACCTCTAGAGGAGATTAGCCCGGACTCTCTAGGTGGCCTCTAAATCCAATGACAAGTGCTTTTATAAGAGAAAGGCAAGGCTGGCCGGGCATGGTGACTCACGCCTATAATCCCAGCACTTTGGGAGGCCGAGGTGGGCAGGTCATCTGAGTTCGAGACAAGCCTGGCCAACAAAGTGAAACCCGTCTTTACTAAAAATACAAAAATGAGTCAGGTGTGGTGATGGGTGCCTGTAGTCCCAGTTACTCAGGAGGCTGAGGCAGGAGAATCGCTTGAACTTGGGAGGTGGAGGTTGTAGTAAGCCAAGATTGTGCCACTGCACTCCAGCCTGGGTGACAGAGCAAGGCTCTGTCTCAAAAAAAAAAGAAAAAATAAATTGAAATACTACTCTACCAGTTGGCACAGAGCCCTCCTCCTGCGACCCGGACTTCTTCACAATTCAGCAAGTAACAATAACCACCGCAGGGGTCTTCCCGTGTCCGGGCCCAAACCTCCCTGCTGATTGAGCTGTCCTGCCGGGTAATATTTCTTTGCTGCATGGATTGGGGTGGGTGTTGGGTGCCTGGACCCCGATGGAAAAGAACAGGTGGCATTTGCTGGGCCTCAGTTCAGCTGTCACGGGAAGAACAGCGGCCCCTGGGATTTCGAGGCAACGTCTCTATTCCCCTGCACAATCCCCGTGGAGACAGGCAGACAGGAATGCCTGCACCAGAGACCCTGGGATGGGAGGAGCGCAGATGGGGCTCCCAGACACAGGAGGAGGCCCTGGACCACCCAACGTCTCTCTGCAACTCCACCAGAGAGGGCTGAGAGGAGAGCTGTGGTCTGGTAGAAAAACCTAACTGGGCAATGAGGCAGTTGGCCCAAGAAGAAGTCAGAGGTTAGGGGTAAGAGGTAGTACACTTTATTGACTGGGTTCTCCCAACGTGTTGCAACCTCTGGCAAAGTCAGACCCTGGGCTTTGCCACCATCCCATCCACCAAAGAGAGAAGAGAACACATCTCATGAACATCCACATGGCCTCCAGACAGCAGAGCGCAGGGGCAGGTGTGGGGAGGGAGGCTGCCAGCCAGGGGTGGGTGGATGAGGGGCGAAAGCGCCGGGTGCCAGGCTGGGGGCACCCCTGAGGCCCCGCCAGACCTGGCCAGCCCCTCACTCCCCCAGTCGAGGTTTAGTGTGGTTCACAGTGAGACTGGCTTAGATTGGCAGCGGGCGATGGTAGACAGATGCCCTCCATGCTCCCCACCCGCCCTGGCCGGACTCACAGAGCTGGCAAGAGGGAGAGACGGCAAATCCCGTTCCCTGTGTCTCCCTCTGGGACAGGGAAGCCCCTTCTCTGGAGGGGTAAAGAGGAGCGGCCTAGTCTCTTGACATCCCCCAGGCTACTAAGTAAGGGCCATTCACTCCTGGCTCAGAAGTTTCTAGAACATCTTGGTGAATGTGCCCGCCATTACTCCCAATTAGAAAAAGGTGTTTGAAATCTAGGAGTTGACTGGGGTGCCTCAAACCAAGCAGTAAAAACCCTGGTAAGATCTAGGTTTAAAAAGGCAGCTCTACCTTTGCTTAGGAGGCTGGGGAGGTCCGTGAAGGCGTTGGCTCAGGGCAGCAGGGGTAGGGAGTGCCCTGGGAATGGGGCGCGGACCAGGGGCAAGATGCAGGAAGCGGTGATCCATGGGACATGGCAGGTCGCCCTCCAGTGCTGGAGGCCTGGGCTTGGAGGGCAGCTGGGGGCCACCGGGGGCCTCCATGGGCACATCTGCCAGGCAGGCACCGGGGCCTCTGCCCCACCAGGAGAAGCAGGGGCCCCCCATCAGGCCTTGTGACTGCCGTTAGCTGCAGGCTCCTTGTGGCCAGCTGTGAAGTCCACGGCGGGCTCAAGCCCCAGCATCTGCCGCTGCACCAGCTTGGCATAGAGGCCACCCTGGGCCAGCAGCTGCTGGTGGGTGCCCTGCTGCACTACGCGGCCCTTGTCCAGCACCACAATGAGGTGCGCGTGCTCCACAGTGCTCAGCCGGTGCGCGATGATGAGTACCGTGTGCTTCTGCAGGTTGCCGTGGATGGCCTGCTGGATCTGCGGGGACAGTGGGGACCTGGCTTGCATGGCACAGACGCCCCACCCGCAACCGCGCTCCATGCCACCGCCTATGGGCTGAAGCTTAACCTCTTTGAGGCTCAGTTCATAAAGGATGGCCAGTTTCCTGGGTTTTTCTTAAAGGGAGACAGTTCAGGGCCAGGAAGGCACCTGGTGAATGAGGGATCAGCCCTACCCTGGCCCTGCAGTCTTCTGGCCCCTCCCTTCCCCCGCCTTTTTTTTTTTTTTTTTGACTAAGTCTTGCTGTCACCCAGACTGGAGTGCAGTGGTGCGATCTCAGCTCACTGCTACCTCTGCCTCGTGGGTTCAATTGATTCTCATGCCTCAGCCTCCCAAGTAGCTGGGGGATTACAGGTACACACCATCATGCCCAGCTAATTTTGTTTTGTATTTTTAGTAGAGGTGGGGTTTCGCTATGTTGGCCAAGCTGGTCTCGAACTCCTGACCTCAAGTGACCAGCCTCCCTCCTTTTTCTTTTCTTTTTGAGACAGGGTCTCTCTCTGTGGCCCAGGCTGGAGTGCAATGGCGTGACCACGGCTCACTGCATCCTCAACCTCCTGGCCTCAAGGAATCCTCCTGCCTCAGCCTTCCAAGTAGCTGGGACCACAGGCATGCACCATCATGCCCAGCTAATTTTTGTATTC
The DNA here is from genome assembly GCF_024542745.1 of Macaca thibetana thibetana. Taxonomy (NCBI): domain Eukaryota; kingdom Metazoa; phylum Chordata; class Mammalia; order Primates; family Cercopithecidae; genus Macaca; species Macaca thibetana. Next base: position 119,299,814 of record NC_065588.1, read on the forward strand.
TTTTGTAGAGACAGGTGTCCCACTATGTTACCCAGGCTGGTCTTGAACTCCTGGCCCCAAGCCATCCTCCCGCATTGGCCTCCTAAAGTGCCAGGATTATAGGTGTGAGCCACCACACCCAGCCTCTGTTTAATTTTTTTTAAACCTAAAACCGCTCTAAAAACTAAAGCCACTGGAAGCGGTGGCTCACACCTTTTTTTTTTTTTTTTTTTTTTTTTTGAGACGGAGTCTCGCTCTGTCGCCCAGGCTGGAGTGCAGTGGCCAGATCTCAGCTCACTGCAAGCTCCGCCTCCCGGGTTTACGCCATTCTCCTGCCTCAGCCTCCCGAGTAGCTGGGACCACAGGCGCCGCCACCTCGCCCGGCTAATTTTTTGTGTTTTTAGTAGAGACGGGGTTTCGCCGTGTTAGCCAGGATGGTCTCGATCTCCTGACCTAGTGATCCGCCCGTCTCGGCCTCCCAAAGTGCTGGGATTACAGGCTTGAGCCACCGCGCCCGGCCAGCTCACACCTTTAATCCCAGCACTTTGGGAGGCCAAGACAGGTGGATCCCTTGAGCTCAGGAGTTTGAGACCAGCCTGGGCAACATGGCGAAACCCTATCTCTACAAAAAATACAAAAATTTAGCTGTGTGTGGTGGCGTGCTGCTGTAGTCCCAGCTACTTAGGAGGCTGGGAGATGGGAGCATCACTTGAGCCCGGGAGAACTGTGATTGTGCCACTACACGCCAGCCTGGGTGACGGAGTGAGGCCCTGTCTCAAAACAAAAAAAACCAACAACAAAAATAAAGCCTATTAATTTTTACAAACAATCCAAACTCCGTACTAGAGGCCGAGGAGTTTGCCTCCCTGCGACTTTGTCCTCACCCCTCTCCGTTCAATCCCCACCCACCAGCCACACTGACCTTAAGGCTTTGAACTTGCCAAGCTCATTCCCCACTCTGGGTCTTTGCACCTGCTGATCCTTCCTCCTGGCACGTTCTTACCTCCAGAACTCTCCACCACTGACTTCTTTTCTTTCATGTCTCAGCTCAGATGGCACCTGATGGCCTTGGTTCTAACGGTGAGAACCACAGAGCTCTTGGCACATGGTGACTCCATCCAAACCACTGTGCCAAGTAACCAAACTCTAGTATGGCTTCTAGCAGCAGAAAGCTGTATCCCTGGGATGACCACAGCCCCCATTCAAGTGCCTGTGTGAGAAAGCTCAGCTTGGCAAGGAGAATTTGCTGTGTTTTAGTCAATACCTGCTGACTGGCCCCAACCTCTTTTTCTTGGAGTGTTTACTAAAAAGGGCTTACAACTGTGACTCCTTCCTCTGTCCCTCTGAGATGTGTATGTGATCTCCTGTATCTCAGAAGTGTCTCTCTTAAGGACCTGAAAGCCATGCCCTTGAAATGGACAGCTAGACACAGGTGGCCTCCTGGCTGTCCCCTGGGCTTGCTTTTATTTTTCCTGGGGGCCTCTTCCTGCTCCGCTCCCTACCCCCTCATTCTCCCTTTAAAATGCCCGTCACCACCAAATTGGGATGGCACACGGCTCCTTTCCCACTGTCAGGAGTCACTGCATAAAATCTGTTTCTATGACTTCTGCTGGCGGCCAGCTGTGCTCATCTTTGACAACGGTGTCCCCTCCCAGTCTCCTGGTGCCCCAAGACTGTTTCATTTGCTTCGCAGCACAGGCCATGGGGTGAATGCATGCTTGTTTCCTTTTTTTTTTTGAGACGAAGTCTTGCTCTGTCGCCCAGGCTGGAGTGCAGTGGTGTGATCTTGGCTCACCGCAAACTCCACCTCCTGGGTTCAAGCCATTTTCCTTCCTCAGCCTCCCAAGTAGCTGGGATTACAGGTGCCCGCCACCACACCCAGCTAATTTTTGTATTTTTAGTAGAGATGGGGTTTCACCATGTTGACCAGGCTGGTCTCGAACACCTGACCTCGTGATCTGCTGGCCTCGGCCTCCCGAAGTGCTGGGATTACAGGCGTGAGCCACCACGCCTGGCATTCCTTGTTTCTTATCTGCCTTCCCCACTGGAATGGAAACACCGTGGGGACAAGGGTCTTGGTCTGGTCAGCCTACCACGATAACCCCAGAACGGTGCCTGGTGCCTGGTGCCTGGAAAGAGCTCAGGAACTCTCTGTGTAATAAGTGCATCAATCCGCGGATAGACTGAGATTGCTAGCCATCTACAAATACATGACTGGGCCCACCTGACCAGTGAGAATGAAACTCAGAGGGGAAGCACTAGCTTGAGGTCACACGGTTATAAACTGCAGGACGGAGCTGCTAGTCCAGGTCTCCCCATTCTGTTTTTTGTTTTTGTTAGTTTGTTTGTTTTTTGAGACGGAGTCTCGCTCTGTTGCCAAGGCTGCAGTGCAATGGTACAATCTTGGCTCACTGCAACCTCTGCTTCCCAGGTTCCAGCTATTCTCCTGTCTCAGTCTCCCAAGTAGCTAGGATTACAGGCACCCACCACCACACCTGGCTGACTTTTGTATTTTTAGTAGAGATGGGGTTTCACCATGTTGTCCCGGCTGGTCTTGAACTCCTGACCTCAGGTGATCCGCCCGCCTCAGCCTCCCAAAGTGCTGGGATTATAGGTGTGAACCACTGCACCCAGGCTTTTTTTTTTTTTTTTTTTTTTTGAGACGGAGTCTCGCTCTGTAGCCCAGGCTGGAGTGCAGTGGCCAGATCTCAGCTCACTGCAAGCTCTGCCTTCCGGGTTCACGCCATTCTCCGGCCTCAGCCTCCCGAGTAGCTGGGACTACAGGCGCCCGCCACCTCGCCCGGCTAGTTTTTTATATTTCTTAGTAGAGACGGGGTTTCACCGTGTTAGCCAGGATGGTCTCGATCGCCTGACCTCGTGATCCACCCGTCTCGGCCTCCCAAAGTGCTGGGATTACAGGCTTGAGCCACCGCGCCTGGCCTTTTTTTTTTTTTTGAGATGGAGTCTCACTCTGTCGCCCAGGCTAGAGTGTAGTGGCACAATCTCAGCTCACTGCAACCTCCATCTCCTGGGTTCAAGTGATTCTCCTGCCTCAGCCTCCTGAGTAGCTGGGGTTACAGGCATACACCACCATGCCCAGCTAATTTTTGTATTTTTAGTAGAAACAGGGTTTTACCATGTTGACCAGGCTGGTCTCGAACTTCAGACCTCAAGTGATCCGCCTGCCTTGGCCTCCCAAAGTGCTGGGATTACAGGCGTGAGCCACCATACCGTGCCTGTTTTGTTTGTGTTTGTTTGTTTGAGCCAGATGGAGTCTGGCTCTGTCGCCCAGGCTGGAGTGCAGTGGCACGATCTCGGCTCACTGCAACCTCCACCTCCCAGGTTCAAGCAATTCTCCTGCCTCAGCCTCCCAAGTAGCTGGGATTACAGGTATGTGCTACCACGCCTGGCTAGTTTTTGTATTTCTAGTAGAGACGGGGTTTCACCATGTTGGCCAGCCTGGTCTCCAACTCCTGACCTCAGGTGATCCACCTGCTTTGGCTTCCCAAAGTGCTGGGATTACAGGCGTGAGCCACCGCTCACGACCCAGGTCTCCCCATTCTGATTCCTTCTCTCGCCCCACACCATACAGCTCTGCCTGAGCCTGAAGGCTGGGCCCAGAATGGCTCCTGGTTCCCCACTCTCAACACCAGGAATTCACCAGCCCAGGAGGCTGACAGCCTGGGAGAGCTTCTGGGGCCCGTCTCTTCTCAGCACCCATCTGCAGGGTGATGGGGGCTCTGGCCGCCTGGAGCCGCTCCTGCCCCGGCATTGCCCACCGCCCTGTGACTCACCAGATACTCGCTCTCGGCATCCAAAGCGCTGGTGGCTTCATCCAGGATGAGGACCGGGGGGTTCCGAACCAGAGCCCGGGCCATGGCCACCCGCTGCTTCTGGCCACCTGACAGCTGGGCGCCCTTCTCCCCTGTCTCTGTATGGTGGAGACACAGAGACAATTTAGCAACAGGTGAGGCCGGGCAGCCCTGGGGAAGAGTGAGGGGCCCTGCCCTGCAGCTGTGCAAAGGGCCGGCTGGAACCCACAGCTTGAAAGCTCATGAAATGATGTTCCCCTCACCCAACTCATCAGGGGCATGCAGATTAAGCCTACATGCGAATTGATACCAAGTTACCAATTTTCACCCATTCATTTGGCAGAAACCCAAACATCTGACAGTACACAGTGCAGGTGAGGCTGCGGGGAGACAGGCCCTCACCCATCCTCCTGGAGAAGGGGAGCTGGAGCAAGTCCCATGGCTTGAAGAGCTGCAGCCATCACCCTGGGTCTGAGTCTGTGCAGTGCAAAGGTTGTGTGTATTCACCACAGATGTGCGGCCTATGGCCCAGCAAGCCCACCTGGACCAGTTTTCCCCATGGACCAACTTCCTCCCATGCACAACAATATAGACACAGGTCACGCATGACTCACAGCACTGTTATTGCAAAAAATAAAACAAATAGACTCAAATGTCCATCCACAGGAAATGGAGTCAATAAATTATTACTATTTTAGAGACAGGGTCTCACTCTCTCACCCATGCTAGAGTGCAGTAGTGAATCATTGCTTACTGTAGCCTCAAACTTCTTGGTTCAAGCAATCCTCCAGCCTCAGCCTTCTGAGTAACTGAGAATACAGGTGCATGCCACCACACCTGGTTAACTTAAAATATTTTTCTATAGAGGTGGGCTCTCACTACACTGCCCAAGCTGTTCTCAAACCCCTGGCCTCAAGCGATCCTCTTGCCTTGGCCTCCAAAGTGCTGGGATTACAGGCGTGAGCCACTGCACCTGGACATGCCACCAGCTCTTTATTATTTCATTTTGCTTTCATTGAGATAAAACTGACATAACATAAACATAACCATTGTAAAGTGAATAATCCGGGCTGGGCGCAGTAGCTCACGTTTGTAATCGTGTAATCAAGGTCAGGAGATCGAGACCATCCTGGCTAACATGGCGAACCCTGTCTCTACTAAAAATACAAAAAATTAGCCGGGTGTGGTGGCACATGCTTGTAATCTCAGCTACTCGGGAGGCTGAGGCAAGAGAATCACTTGAACCCAGGAGGCAGAGGTTGCCGTGAGCTGAGATCGCGCTACTGCACTCCAGCCTGAGTGACAGAGCGGGACTCCATCTCAAAAAAAAAGTGAATAATCCAGTGACATTTAGTGCATTCACAGTGTTGCATAACTGCCACCTCTATTTAATTCTAAAACATTATTTTAAAATATTTATTATATAAATTAATTAGAACCACTTAAGTTCATATTAATTAGGTAACTTTTTAAAAAATAGTATATTTAGTATATTTTTATTTAAAAATTATTTTAAATTGACAAGTAAAAATAGTTCATATTTAATGGTGTACAATGTGATGCTCTGAAATACATATATACTGTGGAATGGCTAAATCAAGCCAGTTAACATATGCATTGTCTCACATATTTATCACTTATTTTTAGAGGGAACACTTAAAATCTACTCTCTTAGCTATTTTCAAGTACACAGTACACTGTTATTAACTATAGCTGGCCAGGCATGTTGGCTCACACCTGAAATCCCACCACTTTGGGAGGCCGAGGCGGGCGGATCACCTGAGGTCAGGAGTTCGAGACCAGCCTGGCCAACATGGTGAAACCCCGTCTCTACTAATAATACAAAAAAAATTAGCCAGGCGTGGTGGCGGGCACTTGTAATCCCAGCTACTCGGGAGGCTGAGGCAGGAGAATGGCTTGAACCTGGGAGGCAGAGGTTGCAGTGAGGTGAGATTGCTTCACTGCACTCCAGCCTGGGCGACAGAGTGAGACTGTCTCAATTAAACAAACAAACAAACAAACAAAAAACTATAGTCAACAGGTCTCTTGACCTTATTCCTAAATGAAAATTTTTATCTTTTGATCAACATCTCCCCAATCCCCCCTATACATTGTATATATTTAATTATTGAAAAGGGGCTATTCGTGTGGTTCAAAAATCTAAAAATATAGGCTGGGCACAATGGCTCATGCCTGTAATCCCAGCACTTTGGGAGGCAGGAGGATTGCATGAGCCCAGGAGTTTGAGACCAGCCCGGGAAACATAGCAAGACCCCATCTCTACAACAAAAATAAAAAATGGGGCAGGAGGATAGCTCGAGCCCAAGAGGTTGAGGGTGCAATGAGCCGTGATCACGCCACTGCACTCCCACCTGAGTGACAGAGCAAGACCCTGCCTCAAAAAAAAAAAAATTCTAAAAATATATAAAACTATAAATAAGTCGGGCATGGTGGCTCATGCCTGTAATCCCAGCACTTTGGGAAACTGAGGTGGGCGGATCACGCAGTCAGGAGATCGACACCATCCTGGCTAATATGGTGAAACCCCATCCTACTAAAAATACAAAAAAATTAGCCAGGCGTGGTGGCGGGCACCTGTAGTCCCAGCTACTCGGGAGGCTGAGGCAGGAGAATGGTGTGAACCCGGGAGGCGGAGCCTGCAGTGAGCCGAGATCGCTCCACTGCACTCTAGCCTGGGTGACAGAGCAAGACTCCATCTCAAAAAAAAAAAACACAAAAAACTATAAATAATGAAAAGTTTAAGTCCTTTCTTCAGTTCCCTCCTGCTCCCACCAAAACTTCTTTCATTAGTTGCTTACACATCCTTATCGAGTTTCTTTATGCAAATATGAACATGTTATTTTTATCTCCCTGATCCTTTAATAGGAAAAATCAACAGCTCGTTATACTCTGCACCTGGCTCTTTTCACTTAGCATCATATCTCAGTGACCTTTCTATACTGATATATGGAGAGCTGCCTCCTCCTCTGCCTCCACCTCCTCCTCCTCCTTCTACTTCCTCTTTTTCCCAGCAGCATAATATTCCAGTGTATGGGCTTCTGTAATAATTTAGTTAGTACATACTTTGGTGAGTCAGAGCACAGTGGCTCATGCCTGTAATCCCAGCCCTTTGGGGATTGCAGGAAGATTGCTTGAGCCCAGGAGGTCGAGTCTAGCCTGGGTAACGTAGCGGGACCCCATCTTCACAAAAAGAGAGCAGGTAGCAGAGGGCAGTCCTTAACCCTCAAGAGGGTTATGTCCCTGAGGGTGACCCTGTGGGCCCAGGAGAGGGGCCACCCCCAGCTCCACACCTGTGCTGTAGCCGTCCTGGAGTTCCATGATGAAGCCGTGGGCGTTGGCCTTCTGTGCGGCCTCCACCACCATCTCGAAGGGCACAGTGGGCAGGCCATAGGAGATGTTGTCTGTGATGGAGCGGGCGAACAGCACGGGCTCCTGGCTCACCAGGGAGATCTGGGGAGGAGGAAGCACGGGGCATGAAAGGCCAGGAATGTGTTCATCCAGCTGTCCCCAGCAGCCTTGCTGCCTGGGGCCTGGAGACGCCAGCAGTCTCAGGCCTGAAACCTGATCAGGGCCCAGTGACTACACTGAGCTGCTTCTCTTCTTCCCCAACAGCGACTCCTGCCTGTACCCACAAGCCCTCACCCTCCCCTAATCAGCAAACGGGGCCTGCTACATTTGCTGCTCTGGGATAAGCCAAGTTCCCTGACCTCCAAGAGAAAGCTCACTGGCCATCCCTGTCCTGGAAAAAAAGAAAGAAGAATAGAGTATAGAATGTTGCTCTGAATGAGTTTGCCCATCTCAGGAAGCAAGAGGCCACAGCAGGGCTCCAGGTCACAGACTGCCCAGGCGGTGGTCCCTTCCCCTCTAAGAGAACAATTTAAAGGAGCTATCATCTCTAGATTCCAATTTCAGGAACCTGGGCCTGCAAAAATAATAGTATGGCCAGGCTTGGTGGCTTATGCCTGTAATCCCAGCACTTAGGGAGGCAGAGGCAGGAGAACTTCTTTAGTCTAGGGGTTCAAGACCAGCTTGGGCAACACAGCAAGACCCCATATCTACAAAATGAAAAAAAACATAGTATGGAAGATATCATTGCAACATGGTAAGTAGCAAAAAATAACTAGTTAATTAATTAAATTAAAATAGAAACAATCTAGGTGTCCATAAGTGGGGATTGGTTAAATAGTGACAGCGCATCCTTAAAACTGAATTGCAGGCCGGGCGCGGTGGCTCAAGCCTGTAATCCCAGCACTTTGGGAGGCCGAGATGGGCGGATCACGAGGTCAGGAGATCGAGACCATCCTGGCTAACACGGTGAAACCCCGTCTCTACTAAAAAATACAAAAAACTAGCCGGGTATGGTGGCGGGTGCCTGTAGTCCCAGCTACTTGGGAGGCTGAGGCAGGAGAATGGCGTGAACCCGGGAGGCGGAGCTTGCAGTGAGCTGAGATCCGGCCATTGCACTCCAGCCTGGGCGGCAGAGCGAGACTCCGTCTCAAAAAAAAAAAAAAAACTGAATTGCAATAGGTACATATACACAGCATGATTCTATTTTTGTTTAAAAAAATTATCAGCATGTGCCTTCACATACTGATATATTTCTATAAAGATAGGAAACACACTGAAAAGGGTATTTACTAAACTGTTAACACTGGTTACCTCCATGTGTTGGAACTCAAAAGGTAAGGTAGAGGGGGACACTCATGACTTAGTTACAAGATTCATAATAACTATGAGAATATGATTTGCTTGTAGCATTTTATTGTTTTATGTTTACGGAAATTAACATTTTTAAATTTAAATTTAGAGGCCAGGCATGGTGGTTCACATCTGTAACCCCAGCACTTTGGGAGGCTAAGGTGGGAGGATGGCTTGAGCCCAGGAGTTTGAGATCAGCCTGGGCAACATAGTGAGAGCCCGTCTCAATAATTTAAAAATTGGCCAGGTGTGCACAGTGGTTCATGCCCATAATCCTAGCACTTTGGGAGGCCAAGGTGGGAAGATCATCTGAGGTCAAGAGTTCCAGACTAGCCCGACCAACATGGAGAAACCCCGTCTCTACTAAAAACACAAAATTAGCCAGGTGTGGTGGCACATGCCTGTAATCCCAGCTACTCGGGAGGATGCGGCAGGAGAATCGCTTGAACCCATGAGGCAGAGGTTGTGGTGAGTGGAGATCGTGCCATTGTACTCTGGCCTAGGCAACAAGAGCAAAACTCCATCTTGGAAAAAAAAAAAAAGTTGACCAGATGTGGTGGTGTGCACCTATAGTCCCTCAGGAGGCTGATGTGCTGATGTGGGAGGACTGCTGGAGCCCAGGAGGTCGTGGCTACAGTGAACCATGATCACACCACCAAATTCCAGCCTGGGTGACAGAGCGAGGTCCTATCTCAAAAAGTACATAAATAGGCCAGGCACCATAGCTTACTCCCAGCACTTTGGGAGGCTGAGGTGTGCGTATCACTTGAGGTCAGGAGTTCGAGACCAGCCTGGCCAACATGGTAAAACCTTGTCTCTACTAAAAATACAAAAAATTAGCCAGGTGTGGTGGTATGTGCCTGTAGTCCCAGCTACTTGGGAGGCTAAGGCAGGAGAATTGCTTGAACCCAGGAGGAAGAGGTTGCAGTGAGCCGAGATCACGCCACAGCACTCCAGCCTGGGCCACAGAACGAGACTCCATCTTAAAAAAAAAAAAGAAAGCAAAAGTACATAAATAAATAATTAAGAGAGGCTATTCATGAAGAAGGAAAACCAAATGGCCAATAAATATATGAAAAGGTGTTTAATATCTTCGGTAATCAGGAAAACGCAAAAAACCACAATAAGCTACCACTACATTCTCACCAGTTAGCAAAAATTCAGGACTGATAATGCTAGGTGTCTGAGAATTGAAGCGTGGTACCTATTGCAAAGTGTGAACAGCTCTACCCAGGGGCCTCTTCTAAAAGTTGGGTGAGCAGCAGCCTGGTGGCCCCCCACTTGGCACCACTTCACAACAATCTACCTCTGGTTACATGCACATGGTGTGGGCAGATTTCACAACCCATGGCCCTCACCACCATCTAGAACTTGGCTAGGAGTTCTGGAATCTCTGTGCCAACACCCAGGCTTTCACATAATTTATATTGATGATGTAAATGGTGCTCCCTTAATAGTTTATATTTCTTGGACAGTGCACAACCTGAGCAACCATCCAGGGCATCCCTGCTCTTAGGCCAGCACAGGGACAGGTGTTACGGTTCCTTTCCTGAAAGGATTACTAAAAACTATACAGTCATGAATAGCCTATTTTGAGTACTGGAGATGACCTAAATGTGGAACAGCTGACACTCTCCTTCACTGCTGGTAGAATGTAAATTGTAAAATATAAATTGGTATAACCACCTGGGGATAGCTGTTGTGGCAGAAACTACTGCAGCTGGGGATGTACATCCACTACCACCAAGCTTTCTACTCTTAGGATTATACCTTGGGAGAACATACTCATGTACACCAGAGAACATAGACAAAATTGTCCATATCCCACATTGGTATTTTTGGTAATGGTAAAACAAAACAAAACAAAACAAAACTGAAAAACAGGCCAGGTACAGAGGCTCACACCTGTCATCTCAGCACTTTGGGAGGCTAAGGCAGGAGGATCACTTGAGGCCAGGTGTTTGAGATCAGCCTGGGCAACATGGTGAGACCATATGTCTACAAAAAAAATAAAATTAGCTGGGCATGGTGGCATGTGCCTGCAGTCCCAGCTACTTGGGAGGTTGAGGTGGGAGGATGGCTTGAGCACAGGACTCTGAGGCTGCAGTGAGTTGTGACTGTGCCACTGCACTCCAGCCTGGGCAACAGAGGGAGACCCTGTCTCAAAAAAATAAAAATAGGCCAGGCGTGGTGGCTCATGCCTGTAATCTCAGCACTTTGGGAGGCCGAGGAGTGTGGATCACGAGGTCAGGAGATTGAGACCATCCTGGCTAACATGGCGAAACCCCGTCTCCACTAAAAATACAAAAAATTAGCCAGGCGTTACGGCGGGCACCTGTGGTCCCAGCTACTCAGGAGGCTGAGGCAGGAGAATGGCTTGAACCCGGGAGGCAGAGCTTGCAGTGAGCCGAGATCATGCCACTGCACTCCAGCCTGGGTGACAGAGCGAGACTCCATCTCAAAAAAAAAAAAAAAAAATAATAACTAAATAAATAAAATAAAATAAAATAAAATAAAATATAAAGGGAAACAACCCAGCCAGGTGTGGTGGCTCATGCCTGCAATCCCAGCACTTTGGGAGGCCAAGGCAGGCTGATCACCTAAGTTCAAGGGTTTGAGACCAGCCTGGGAAACACGGTGAAACCCTGTCTGTATTAAAAATACAAAAATTAGTCAGGCATGGTGGCGCACTCCTATAATCCCAGCTAGTAGGGAGGCTGAGATAGGAGAATAGCTTGAACCCGGGAGCGCAGAGGCTGTAGTGAGCTGAGACTGCACCACTGCACTCCAGCTTGGGCAACAGAGCAAGACTCCATCTCAAAAAAAAAAAAAAAAAAAAAGGGAAGCAACCCAAATATCCAGCATGCATAAATAATTGTGATAGACATTTGTACAGTGGGCTACCACCCAGCAATGAAAATGAACGAACTCTGTCCCCAGCCTCAACCTGGATGACTCACAATGTCGAGTGGGAGACACAAGACACAAGCTAGTCCACACACCAATCAGGATTCTACCCAGATGAAGTTCCGAGCAGGCAGCACAGAGCTCTGCTGTTCGAGGGTGCACACAGAGATGGCAGAACCAGGGAAAAGCAAGAACATGAAGACTCTAAAAGTCAAGACATTACTTCTTGGGGGAAGAGAAGGGACACATGGCAGGGGGAGGAGGAGGCTTCTGGAGTGCCAGAATGTTCTATTTCTTTTTTTTTTTTTCCTTGAGACAGAGTCTCATTCTGTTGCCCAGACTGCAGTGCAGTGGCCCAATCTCAGCTCATTGCAACCTCTACCTCCTGGGTTCAAGTGACTCTCGTGCCTCAACCTCCCGAGTAGCTGAGATTATAGGCATGTGCCACCACACCCGGCTAATTTTTCTATTTTTAGTAGAGATGGGGTTTCGCCATGTTGGCCAGGCTGGTCTTGAACTCTCGAGCTCAAGCAATCCACCTGCCTCGGCCTCCCAAAGTGCTGGGATTACAGGTGTGGGCCATCACACCTGCCCTTTCTTTCTTTTTTAATAGAGACGGAGTCTCACTATGTTGTCCAGGCTGGCCTCAAGGAATCCTCCAGCCTCAGCTTCCCAAAGTGCTGGGATTACAGGTGTGAGCCACTGCACCCGGCCAAGAATGTTCTGTTTCTCTAGGAGGGCGCTGTAATTGGTGATCATTCTTTGAACTGTCCATTTATCTTTAGTGCCCTCTTCTGCACCTGTTACAGCTCACAAGAAAGACAGACGCAGAAAGGGCAGAGGAGTGCGGCCCAGGCCCATCCACATACCACACGGTGCAAGTACTTGTGGTCGTAGGCGCTGATGGGCTTGCCGTCCAGCAGCACGCGGCCTCCCTCCAGGGGGTAGAAGTTCTCTAGGATGTTGACGCAGGAGCTCTTCCCACTGCCCGAGGGCCCCACCAGGGCCGTCACCTTGCCGGGGCACAGGCTGAAGGAGACATTCTGCAAAGAACACACAGGCACAGTGTGGGGTCATTGGCTCAGGTCCCAGGACTGGATGCCCTGGCCTTCAACACAGGTGGGTGCCCTTCCCAGACCACCCCATGTGCCTCTGCCTCGCTTGGACACTGCTGGCCCCTAAACGTTCTCCTTTCTAGGACACTAGGACTTGGAAGCACCTTTAGATTTGCTGTTTCCTCTGTCTGGAATGTTCTCTCTGAAGGGAGCCCCCTGATGAGGTCTCACCTCAAATGTCACCTCCTCCGAGAACCCCTTCTTGACTGTTATCACCATTCCCATGGACCATCCCTACCACAGCACCCTGATCTATTTTCTTTCTAGCACTTATTATCTGGAATCATTCTGTTAAGTATCTGTCTTCCCCAACTGGAGCCCAAAACTCCTGGAGGGCAAGGATCTTGCCTGACATATTCCCAGCTGCACTGCCACAGCCTGGAGTATAGGAGGTACGTGAGAAATGGGGTGACGGAAAGGCTGATTCTGGCAGGCCTCAAGCCGTGCCCTCACCTGCAGGACCTGGGTGTGGGGCCGAGTGCGGTAGGTGAAGGTCACGTTCTCAAAGTCCACCCGGCCCTCCAGGTGGTCGGGGGCCAAGCTGCCATCGTGCACCATGGTTGGCTGCCGGTCGATGAACTCGAACACCTTCTCAGCAGCCCCCACTCCCTGCATCAGGCCACTGTAGACGGAGCCCACGGACTGGGGAGAGGAGACACGCGTTCCTGTCCCACTGACACGCGACTCCTAGGACCCACCCCTGCTAGTAGAGAGATGAGGCGGGTACAGAGAAAGCAAAGAGTTCTGGTGGGGAGGTGCAGGAGGCCAGTGACCCCTCACTGTTGCATTAGATAACGACAGTTAGGGGAGGTGAGGACAGCAGCGTCACCAGCACTCTCCCAGCCATCCAGCCGAGTAGGTGCTATCATCCCGACAGGAGCAGATGGAAGCACAGGAACCGGCAGGGGTATGGCACAGCGGGAATCCAGCCTTGGTCTCTCAATTGCCATAACACAGCTTTTTTTTTTTTTTGAGATGGAGTCTCACTCTGTCGCCCAGGCTGGAGTGCACTGGTGCAATCTTGGCTCACTGCACCCTCCACCTCCCAAGTCAAGTGATTCTCCTGCCTCAGCCTCCAGAGTAGCTGGGATTACAGGTGCTCGCCACCACGCCCAGCTAGTATTTGTATTTTTAGTAAAGACAGGGTTTCACCATGTTGGCCAGGCTGGTCTCAAACTCCTGACCTCAGGTGATCCGCCCACCTCAGCCTCCCAGCATGCTGGGATTACAGGTGTGAGCCACTGTGCCCAGCCTGAAGGAAAGCTTCTTTACTGTCCCCTGAGGTTGGGGTCAGCAATATCCCTCAGTGGTTATCCAAATAAATGTTTAGCAATCAGCTACCTCTGGAAATACTTGGGAAAAGGTATTTCCCAGGTATTTATTTTCGTGAATGCTTTCACCTTTATTTCTCTCAGTATATTCATGATATTGATATTTTGTACATAACAAGGTTAAGTGACTTGTGTATGTTCTATGTAAAACAGAGACAGAACCAAGGCTAAAAAAGCACCTAGTCCAGCAACCAACTTGAGACGGGTCATAGGAAGTTCACCAACACCGTGAATAAGAATGACTTACTCCAGGGGGATTCAGAAAATGAAGTAATCAGAAGGCTTTTTTTTTTTTTTTTTTTTTTTTTTGAGACAGAGTCTCGCTCTGTCAGCCAGGCTGGTGTGCAGTGGCACGATCTCGGCTCTAACATACAGAGCATGCTTGGCCGGGTACAGTGGCCCACACCTGTAATCCCAGCACTTGGGAGGCTGAGGCAGGCGGATTCCTTGAGCTCAGAAGTTTGAGAGCAGCCTGGGCAACATGGCGCAACCCCATTTCTGCTGAAAATACAAAAAATTAACTGGGCATGGTGGTGGCTCATGCCTGTGGTCCCAGCTATTCGGGAGGCTGAGGTTGGAGAATCGCTTGAACTCAGGAGGCAGAAGTTGCAGTGAGCAAGATCGCACCACTGCACTCCAGCCTGGGCAACAGAGTGAGACCCTCCTCTCAAAAACATAAATACATAAAAGCAGAATGCTCAAGAAAATGGGCCGTTATTGTGATTATCTCTTTTTTTACTGATGAGGAAACTCAGGCACAGAGGGCTCAAGTAACTTGGCCCAGGTCACACAGCCTAGAAGTGGCAGAGCCAGGATTTGAATCCAGGCCCGTCTGTCTCCTGAGTTCAGGCTCTTAGGTGCTGAATGTCCTCACTGGTGATATGGGGGTGATATCAGCACCTGTGTCCTGTTACTATGAAGACAACAGCTGGTAGTAAACACTCAAAACCCCAGAGCTGGTCGGGCACGGGGCCCCAGCTACTGGGGAGGGTGAGGCAGGAGAACAGCTTGAAACCGGAGGCAGAGGTTGCAGTGAGCTGAGATTGTACCACTATACTCCAGCCTGGGGGACAGAGCAAGACTCTGTCTCAAAAAAAAAAAAAAAAATAGCTGGGTGTGGTGGCATGTTGGGTGTGGTAGCAGGTGCCTATAACCCCAGCTACTCAAGTGGCTAAGGTGGGAAGATCACTTGAGTCCAGTCTCGAACTCCTGACCTCAAGTGATTCGCCTGCCTCCGCCTCCCAAAGTTCTGGGATTCTAAGCGTGAGCCACCACGCCCTGCCTAGTATTATCATTCTTGACATGATCGTGCTGTCTCCCCTACTTACCTTAGGGAGAAATACCACATTGCTCAGAGCCCCCGGAGCCCCACCACCCCGTTAAGATTCCTCTTCCCCACACCCCTCCCTTCTCTCTGGATCCCTGGAAGCACTGGCCCCTCACCTCCATACAATCTCCCAGGACAAACTCGTAGATGATGAAGGCGATGAGGTTGCCGCTGGTCATCTGGCCCGAGATGACAAGGTGGCCCCCGTAGTAGAGGATGCTGACCTGGACCACCAGCAGTGTGAGCTGGGGCAGAGGGAGAGGGGATATGGGTCGGGGGGACTTTAGATCCCCCACTATCCCCCATTCCCTGCCCCATCCCAGGCTGCAGGGGGAGGTGAGGGCAGACTCAGCCACAAACTGAAATGCCAGCCATTGGCAGGGGTGCCTTCCAAGGCTTGTCACTCAGGCCCGCCCCTGCCCCGAGCATTTCCCTACAGAGGCCTCCAGCTGGAGCAGGCTGTGGGTTTGGCCACAGAACAAGGCTTTCTTTGTGAGTCCCTGGCACACACATGCCACCCCCAGGCTCCTCAGCTTGGCCACACGGGAGCTATTCATCCTCCTCATGGGGAAGAGCATGACTCGGAGAGGGCAAGTGCCCTGGCTAAGGTCACACAGCGAACTCTGTGTTTCCTCCCCCAGCGGGGTTCCGTGAAGAAGGGGCTGTGTTGGGGGCGCCCGTGCCTTCCTTCTGTGCCTGGGGGGCATCTGGGAAGGGAGTGGAGTCTGAGTACCCATGGCAGCCCACACCCAATCAGGGACTCCATCTGTCCTCCTCATGCCCAGCCAGAACTAGACTGCTGTCTGGACCACCGTGCCTTGGTGGAAGCTGCAAAGGCACCCCCTGCCGGCAGACAGATTGCTAAGAGGCTCGGCCGGCTGAGCTGGCCCCAGCCCCTCCTCTCTTCCTTGGCTGGTACTTTCAGGAGGTGGCAGCCCAGGAGGACCCAGATATCCTCTGTCCCCTGGCTCCCCTGTAGACCACCGACTCCCTCCTCCCTCTCACTCCAAACCCTCCTCATTCCTCCCCAGCTATGCCCTGACCTGCCCACCTCCCATGTGTGGCCAGTGGGGCAGTGACATGATCCAAGTGCTCCCCATCCTCCAAGGAGGGGCTGTGACTCACTCCCGGGAGTGTACCAGACACTGTCAGGAGTGTGTGTGGCTGTGACACGAGACCTGCCCGAAAGTGGCCTAGGGACCTGCTGACTCCCCACCTCAGCAAGGATGTTTCCCCAGCTGGGAAAAGAAAGCTCCCACCCTGCCACCCCACGCCAGGTGAGGGGGAGACAGGGGTGGCCTTGCATCCTGGAAAGATTCTCAGCCAGGCACAGTGGCTCATGCCTGTAATCCCAGCACTTTGGGAGGCTGACGCGGGTGGATAACCTGAGCTCAGGAGTTTGAGACCAGCCTGGCCAACACAGTGAAACCCTGTCTGTACCAAAAATACAAAAATTGGCCAGGCATGGTGGCGGGTGCCTGTGGTCCCAGCTATGCAAGAGGCTGAGGCAGGAGAATCGCTTGAACCCAGGAGGCGGAGGTTGCAGCAAGCTGAGATGACGCCACTGCACTCCAGCCTGGGTGACAGAGCGAGGCCCTGTCAAGAAAGAAAAGAAAAGAAAAGAAAAGAAAAGAAAGAGAGAGAAAGAAAAGAAAGAAGAGAGAGAGACAGAAAGAAAAAGAAAAAGAAAGAAAGAAAAAGAAAGAAAGAGAAAAGAAAGAAAGAAAGAGGAAAGAAAGAGAAAAGAAAGAAAGAAAAGAAAGAAAGAAAGAAAGAAAAGAAAGAAAGAAAGAAAGAAAAAGAAAGAAAGAAAAGAAAGAAAGAAAGAAAGAAAGAAAGAAAGAAAGAAAGAAAGAAAGAAAGAAAGAAAGAAAGAAAGAGAAAGATTTCTACCAGCTTGACACCAACACGCAGGGCTGAAGTCCTAGATCGAGGGCTTCCCCCATCTTTGCATCCCTTCCCTCCACAGCCAGAGCTGCCTGGCCAGGGGCACATACCCCGCTGCCCCAGACGTAGTACATGTAGGCGGCCGCCTCCTTCCTGTTCAGCTTGTACACCTGCTGCAGCTTCCGCAGGTACACCTCTGCCTCCTCCTCCTCGTTGGCGAAGCTCCGGACAGTCTTCATGGCGCTGATGGTCTCCTCGGCCGTGTTGCTTGCTCTGGCCAGGGCATTCTGGACCTCTTTGGAGAGCCTCTATGGACAGGAGGGGGACAAGAAGGAGAAGACCCCAAAATAGCCTCACTATGTACTGGAGCCCCCAGGCCTCTCTGGTTTTTTCCACCCTTCGCTGGCACCAGCTATATGCAAGAGGTTCCTGGGACAAAAAGACAAAATCTAGCCCTTTCTCCCCCATCTCTTTCTGGCTCAATTGGACACACTCAGATAGTCAACTCCAGAGAGGATTTTGGGGCGATGGTTTCAGTTCCTGAAGGATGGGGGGTGCTGATCATTAAGTCATCCCCAGTATTCAAAAGAGGTTATTCATGACCGGACAGTTTTTGGTAATCCTTTCAGAAAAGGGGCCTCAACACCTGACTCTGTGCTGGAAGAGCAGGGGATGCCTTGGACGGTTGTTCAGGTTGTACACTATACAAGAAACACAAACTATTAAAGGGGCACCATTTACATCATCAACATAAATTATGTTAGAGCCTGAGGGTTGACAAAGAGATTCCAGAACTCCCAGCCAAGTTCTAGATGGTGGCAGGGGCCATGGGTTGTGAAATCTGCCCACACCATGTGCATGTCACCACATGCAGAGCTGAAAAGTGGTCCCAAGTGTGCGGCCATCAGGCTGCTGTTCACCAGAGTCCTGGAAGAGGCCCCTGGGTGGAGTTGTTCACACTTTGCAGGAGTCACTATGCTGATTCTCAAGCCAGCCAGGAAGGCTGCCCTAGAGGCCAGGACAGGAGCATGCACTGGCATGTCCCATGGCCATGTGTCACACCCTGGCCACAGGAAGCATGCAGGGTGCCTGAGTCATGTCTGGCCACGGGCAGTGTGTGTGGCTTGTGGAGATGACTCACTGACTATACACAACACATTCGGGCATGGGGTGGAAAACCCACACAGAGCCTTCCTGAGGCCTCCCTTAGCTGAGCTCAAAGGCGGGGCCTGCAGTGCACACAGAGGTGGGGGCTGAGGGGGAGCTCCAGGGTTTCCTGCTCTGTACCAGGGGCTGGTGGGAAGACTGGAAGCAAGGGGTGGGGAGCAGCATGCCGGAAACGGCTCAGACTCTAAAGAATAGATTTACTTTCTCATCTCAGTGAGGACAGCAGGGAGGTTCGTGACCTGGAACTTCAGGTAGAGGTCCCTCCTGTGTGGCTGGAGAAGGCTGTGGGGAGTGGCCTCACCGGGGGCTGGGTGGGAGACGGCTTCCTTTGCTACCCTGGTCTCAGGTCACCAACACCAAAGACTCCAATGGAGCTGCGACAGTTACTTACCCGGCACCACCTGGAGGCCGTCATGCATCCGAGCCCCTGCTCAGAAGTACCCCGTGTGGGCCTAGGTGACTGTGAGGGGGTTGCCTGCACCTGTCACAGGGTCACAGCCCTGCCTGTCTGAACCCAGCCTGTCTGTCCCTTAGGGCTCGGGGGCACCCACCCATTTGGGAAGCTGAAGGAGGGTGAGGCCAAACCTGGCTCACGGGCCTAGCTCCGAAGCAGAAGCAGTGCTGTGGGGTGGCCAGAGGGGACAGCAGCCTGCCCATGACGGCATCACGGCAGGCCCGCACCATCCCCACATACACGCCAGGCACGTTCCAACCCAGGGCCTTTCCACTGGCTGTGCCCTCTGCTCAGCACATACCTCCCAAGACGCCCGCCTCCTTCAGACCCTTCTCAGCAAGACTTATTTAACTTGTATTTATTCATTCGTTTTAGAGACAGGGTCCTGTTCTGTCACCCAGGCTAGAGTATAGTGGCACAATCATAGCTCACTACAGCCTCGACCTCCTGGGCTTAGGCAATCCTCCACCTCAGCCTCCAAGGTAGCTGGGACCACAGGCATGTGCCACCAAACCCAGCTAATTACAAAAAAAAATTTTTTTTGTAGAGATGGGGTCTTGCTATATTGCCCAATCTTGTCTCGAACTCCTAGGTTCAAGTGGTCCTCATGCCTGTGTCTCCCAAAGTTCTGGGATTACAGGCATGACCCACCGGGCCCAGCCAGCAAGTAAAATTTAAAATTGCAACTACCCCCAATGCTCCCAATCCCTCTGCTCCTCACTTCGTATTTCTCCTTAGCACTGACCATCTTTTACTGTATTGTGGATTCTTATTCTTTGTGCTGTTGGTACCTAGTATCTGTCTCTGCCACTAGAATACAAGTTCCAGGAAGGCAAGGGCCTTGGCTGTTTCACTGATGTATCCCAGTGCCTGGGACATAGCAGATGCTCAATCATTATTTACTGAATGAGCAAACAAATGAATGAATGAATGCAAACACAGCCTCGAGACCAGTCCTTCACTAGCCCTTAGTGGCCCCCTGAGCCCCTGAGGGGCTATTTGGGGATGTTTGGGGGCTGCCAGGGTGCACAGCCCCCAGCAGGGTCGGGGCGGGCCTACCTTGTAGTACTTGCCGTAGATGTTGGACACCATCATGATGATGGGGAAGCCCATGAAGGTGACCAAGGAGAGCTGCCATGAGAGGCTGAACATGAAGACCACCACGCCCGTGACCTTGACCGTGTTCCGCAGAAAGACATTGATGTTCTGGGAGACCAGGTCGCTGACCATGGTGGTGTCCGAGGTCAGGCGGGAGATGAGGTCCCCTGGAACACAGGCGGCTCAGCTCCTGCCACAGCAACCCGGGCTTTGGGGGTGGCGGCGGGGGATGCTAAGGGGCCACTGAGACAGACACTGGGAAGCCGGGCCTCCCTACCTGTGGGCGGGGTTGGGAGGTGGGAGAGAAGAGCAGATACTCCTCGAGGGCTACTCTGAGCCAATCCCAGTAACCAGCATCTTGCTTAAGCTTCATGACATCCCGCTGCACAGCGGAGGAGGCTGGGGCTCAGAACAGGAGGGCCCCCGTAGTCACATGGCCCGTCTGTGACTGAGCCAGACTTCAAAGCCATGTCTCCTCCCTGTCACTGGCAGAGGGGGTAACTCCCCTTCCCTTCTAGAGAAATAACTTGGCTGGTGGCAGGCAAAAAGCACAGACACTTCTTACCTAAGTTGGACACTGTGCTAAGAGCTGTGTAAGGACCCCATGGGTGGCTACTATCCGTGTTCCCATTTTACAGACAAGAAAACAGAGGCTCAGAGAGGTGAAGTTCGCAAGTGGAGGCACCAGGGCTTGGACCCAGGCTGGTGTGTCTCAGCTTGGATCTTGGTGGATATTCTATCGTCTTTCCTGTTGTGGTCCCTGGCCCTCACCCGCTGACCCCCATAGGAGCGGAGTCTCTGCCGGCCACAGGGGTGGCTAGTCCTGGCCCTGGTGGTTTCCACGGGGCAATGGAAAGCAAGGCCTTGGCCCCTGCAGGGACCTCGGGTGGCCTGGCCAGGGCCCCACAGAGGCCGCAGCCCACACCAAAACCTCAGTGAGCAAGCCAGCTCCCAGGACACAGGCCAAGCCCAGGGTGTTCCCAGCCCGAACTAACAGCAGGAGGCGAAGGCAGAGGGCCGAGACCACCCACACGCCCATTTCATTCCTCAGAGCCAAGCAAGCCCACTGGGGTGGGGCCCAGCCCCCAGGACACCTAGGGCACTGGGAGGACCAACCTGTGCGATTCTCATCAAAGAAGCTTGTCTCCTGGGACACCAGTGAGCGGAAGAGACAGTTTCGAAGGCGAATGTTCAGTCTGGCAAATATGAGGGTAAAAATGCCGCCCCGAATACCTGCGGCAAATGAGCTAATTGCAGATAAGAGATGTTATAGCACGACGTCCTTCCAGACCAATGACCACACCCGGCTGCCCCCTCCCGCTGCCGGCAGGTCTGGGAGCCCCACCGCAGCCCCGCTCCAGGGCTGGCACCCCTGTGGGGTCCCCCTCATTCCCAGTGGGAGCCCCCCCAAGGTGAGGGCAAAGGGGACAGTGGTGGGGCAAGAGACCCAAATGTGCCAGCCAGACCCTCTTGCTTCCAGAACAGCTCAGACAAAGCTGGTTCTGTCTGGGACTAGATTCCTGCTTGGAAAACAGCCAGGGAGGGTGAGCAGGGAACCCTGAGGACTGAAGCCCTTTTCAGGGACCACAGAGTGTGGTTCTAGGGTACTCTAAGTCAGTGTGGAAGCCAGTTCCCAGGATGACCAGCTGAGGGACAGGCCCACCAGGGGCATTTCCAGGGCCTCCCTGGCCCGTCTTCCTTAGGAACAGGCCCTCCCTTCCCTCCCTAGTGCAGGCGGGTGTGCGGGGCGGGGCGGGGCGTGGGGGCTGAGCCGGCTACCTGCCAATGGCCAGCAGGCACACGATGGTGACAGCCGTGCTGAACTGATCCATGCTTTTCTGGATGACGATGCCGTCAATGGCTCGGCCCGTGTAGTAGGGCAGGAAGGTCTCTCCTGGGGGAGGCAGGGCAGCCTCAGGGACATCTGCAGCCAGGGGAACCCGCACCCTTCCTCCTGAGGCTCCAGAAGTCCACACACCAACCCATCCGCCCGCTCCACCAGTGGGCTTTCCTCCCTCGGCAAACTCTTGCTGCCCATCGTGGGGCCCCAGGGTGCTTAATGCCCCCTCCTCAGAGAACAGGGGAGCACTGGGCCTTGCATCCACACAGCCTGCTGGTTCTTATTTGTAGTGGCTACCAGGCATCGAGCCAGGGCTCCCGCGGGATGCTTCATTCTCTTCTTTTTTGAGACAGGGTCTCGCTCTCTCCCCCAGGCTGGAATGCAGTGGTGCAATCATAGCTCACTGCAGCATCAAACTCCTGGGCTCACATGATCCTCCTGTCTCAGCCTCCTGAGTGGGGAATACAGGCATGTGCCACCATGCCAGGCTAATTTAATTAATTAATTTATTTATTTTTGTAGAGATGGGGGTCTTACTATGTTGCCCAAGCTGGTCTCAACCTCCTGGGTCGAAGCAATCCTCCCACCTCGGCCTCCCAAAGTACTGGGATTGTAGGTATGGGCCCCCGCTCCTGACCTTTGTTTCATTCCCTTTGGAGCAGGCCCTGGGATCACCCCGCATTTTACAAATGAGAAAAGTTAATTTAATTTGTTTTTATTTTTATTTTTGTAAAATATTTTCTTTTTTTTTTTTTTTTTTAACTTTTTGAGACAGGGTTTCGCTCTTGTTGCCCAGGCTGGAGTGCAGCCTCAACCTCCTGGGCTCAGTGGATCCTCCCACCTCAGACTCCTAAGTAGCTGGGACTACAGGCACGCGCCACCAGGCCTAGCTAAATTTTTTGTACTTTTTTGTAGAGACGAGGTTTCGCTAGGCTGCCCAGGCTGGTCTCTAACTCCTGGGCTCAAGCGATCCACCCACCTCAGCTTTCCAAAGTGCTGGGGTTACAGGCCTGAGTCACAGTACCCGGCTGAAAGTGAAGTTGAATCAGAAGACTCGCCCAGGCCACATGGCAATCATTGGCTGACTGACACCAAAGTTGATTTCATTCTTCTCACTGGGTTCAGAATCCAAATTCTAGAACCTCACAAGATGTTGCTATTCTGGTTCCAGGCAATGCCGGAAATTGCCACCCCACCCCTCCTGGTGGGGCACTTGACACCTTGCTGGGTGCTTTCCTACCCACTTGCCTTACTGTGTTTTCACAACAATCCTGGGGTGGAATGGGAGACTCAGAGAGGCTGAGAAATTTACTCCGGGTCACACAGCAAGGGGAAAGGCTGGGACTCAAACCTAAACTGGCTTCCAATCTGGGGGCTCTTTCTTTTCCCTTCCTGCTGTGGTCTGAATGCATCTCCCAGAATTTATACATTGAAACACAATCACAATGTGATGGTGAGTAAGTCACAAGGACAGAGCTCTCCAGGATGGGATGAGGGCCTTTTTCAAAGGACTTGTGAGCCTGGTTTGCCGTCTCTCACCCTTCCACCTTCTGCAGTGTGAGGACACAGCAGTCTTCCCCTCCGGAGGACACAGCAAGGAGGGACCATCTTGGAAGCAGAGAGTGGCCTTCACAACACCAAGCCTGCTGGCACCTTGATCTGGGACTTCCCAGCCTTCAGAACAGTGAGAAATCAGTTTCTCTTGTTTCTAAATGACCCAGTCTGTGGTATTTTGTTATAGCAGCAGAAACGAGACTCCCCCGGCAATAATCTGGAATGCCCACTCTCCTCTTATGGAAATAGTGGTGTCACCAGGCCAGGCCCTTGTTCATCCCAGGACCTGTTGCCACTGAAGTTCTTTCCATGAGCAGAGCCAGGTTTGGGGCTGGGTATACAGTAGGTGCTCAATAAAGGTTAGGGAATGAACCCCGGGCACGTCTGGCTAGCACTGTCTGACCTGGCTCAGACACGTGAATAGTGAGACTTTCTGTGCAGTTCTGGTGCCCTCTGCTGGGACCATGAGGTGGCAGCCTAGAGGGCCTGTGTCCCCACAGTCCTTGGCCAGACGGGGTCTCCAGCCAAGGCTGCAGAGTTCTGCCCAGCCTGAATTTCTGCCTCAGTTTACCCACAGAAAAGAAGAGGGCAACGGTGAGCTGTGACAGCATTTTGGTTCCAGCAAGCACCAATGCTAATAATCGCCCTACTGGGTACCAGGGGCTGTGCATGCCGGCAAACTGTCCTGCCGAACCTGCGCAAGAATTACGCGAAACTCTCCAATGTACCAGCAAACAGACCATTTCCAGAACCCAACCACTTTCACTGCCTCTACTGCCCCGACCCTGGTCCAAGTCATTCACCTCATTGGGACTATCTTAGTAGCCTGCTCTCAACTTTGCTCACATCAGCCTGTTCACACAGCAGACGGCAGGATCCTGTTGGAACTAACTCAGATCTTGTTGTCCCTCGGCTCAAAACAGTCCAAAGCCCCCTTCTCATCCAGTGAGATGGTAAAAGCCAAAGTCTTTACAATACCCCAAAGGACCTGCATGACTGAGCCGCTAGCAGAGACCTTTGTCTTCTCCCCGCTCCATCTCACTCCCTCTGCTCTAGCTAACTGGTGTCTGCTCTTGAACAACTGGACACCTTCCTGCCTCAGGACCTTTGCATGGGCTGGTCCTTCTGCCTGGAGTGCTCTTACTACAGACATCTTTTTTTTTCTGAGATGGAGTCTCAGTCTGTTACCCAGGCTGGAGTGTAGTGGCATGACCTCAGCTCACTGTAACCTCCACCTCCCAGGTTCAAGTGATTCTCATGCCTCAGCCTCCCAAGTAGTTGGGATTACAGGTGACTGCCACAACGCCCGGCTAAATTTTATATATGTGTGTGTATATATATATATATATTTTTTTTTTTTTTTTTTTCTTTTTTTGAGACGGAGTCTCACTCTGTCGCCCAGGCTGGAGTGTATTGGCATAATTTTGGCTTGCTGCCACCTCTGCCACCCGGGTTCAAGTGACTCTCCTGCCTCAGCCTCCTGAGTGGCTGGGATTACAGATGCCTGCCACTGTGCCCGGCTAATTTTTGTATTTTTAGTAGAGACGGAGTTTCACCATGTTGGCCAGGCTGATCTTGAACTCCTGACCTTGTGATCTACCTACCTTGGCCTCTCAAAGTGCTGGGATTATAGGTGTGAGCCACTGCGCCCGGCCTAAATTTTATATTTTTATTAGAGACAGGGTTTCATCATGTTGCCCAGGCTGGTCTCGAACTCCTGACCTCAAGTGATCTGCCCGCCTCGGCAGATCCTGGGTTCAAGAGATTACAGGTGTGAGCCACCGTACCCAGCCGCTTACCCCAGATATCTGCTCCCCTTCTTCAAGTATCAAAGGCTACCCAGTAATCCTATAGGTTTGGTACAATTATTTCTTCCATTTGTGGAAATGTATTCTTTCCACAGAATAGGAAATTGAGGCTCAGAGAGATTAAGTCACTTGCCCAAGTTTATACATTTGGTTTACCATGAAATCCATATTAAAGAATCCTAGGCTACAGAAGGTAGCTCACACCTGCAATCCCAGCACTTTGGGAGGCCGAGGTGGGAGGATCACTTGAGCTGGAGAGGTCAAGGCTGCAGTGAGCTGTGATTGCTCCACCGTACTCCAGCCAGCCTGGGTGACAGAGGAAGGCCCTGCCAAAAAAAAAAAAAAAAAAAAAAAAAAAAAAGAAAGAAAAAAAGGACTCCATTTGTTTTTGGGATGGAGGTTCGCTTTTGTTGCCCAGGCTGGGGAGTAAACGGCGCGATCTCCGCTCACAGCAACCTCTGCCTCCCAGGTTCAAACGCATCTCCTGCCTCAGCCTCCCGAGTAGCTGGGATTACAGGCATGCGCCACCACACCTGGCTAATTTTGCATTTTTAGTAGAGACAGGGTTTTACCATGTTGGCCAAGCTAATCTTGAACTCCTGACCTCAAGTGATCCGCCCACCTCAGCCTTCCAAAGTGTTAGGATTACAGGCGTGAGCCACCACACTTGGCCTCTAAAGAACCTTAATTTAATAAGAGATACTCAACCTTAAAACTAACATTTCCCAATTGGTGGTTTTTTTATTTTTGTTTGTTTGTTTGAAGATTCTGAGGGTACAGAAAAGCTGGGCACTGCTGAATGCGTGTTGATTGAAAAATAATTATTAATTATCATAGTACCTAATTGTTTTTTTTTTGAGATGAGGTGTTGCTGTGTTGCCCAGGCTGGTCTCAAACTCCTGAGCCAAAGCAACCCTCCCTCCTTGGCCATCCAAGTAGTTGGGATCACAGGTGTGTGCCATTGTATCTGGCCCTGACACTGATTAAGTACTTACTTGTGCTAGGCACCAAGGCCTCCTCTCACTTCTTTCTCACAATACCCTAACAAAGCCCTCACTTCAGAATGGGCAAGTGAGCACTGGCCAGGTTAATAACTTGCCTAAAGTTATCAAAGAAGTTGGGAGGCTGAGCTGTGAGTCTGCGCCCTGACTCTTGATGCAATCCTGCAAGCAGGGAAAATGTGCTCAGCAGTATTTGAGGATGTCTGCATTCCTCGACCACACAGCAGCTGACGGCAGGGCCCCAGCAGGCAGGGTAAACAAGGTCATGGCACAGAGCGCTATCTGTCTGCACAGGCATGACAGTCATTCATTTATTCATTCAGTGAGCCCGTCTCTGTGCCAGCTACTGGGATCCAGGGTGAGTCAGACCTGGCCCCTGCCCCTGAGGGGCTCAGGACCTCGGAGGGGAGGCAGGAGGGTGAATGCATAACAGGGTCTTGCTATGTTGGCCAGGCTGGTCTTGAACTCCTGGCCTCAAGTGATCCTCCTGCCTCAGACTCCCAAAGTACTGGGATTTTAGGCATGAGCCACTGTGCCCAGCATAAATGCATAGTTTTTGTTTTGTTTTGTTTTTTTGAGATGGAGTCTCACTTTGTTGCCCAGGCTGGAGTGCTGTGGCACAATCTTAGCTCACTGCAGCCTCCACCTCCTGGGTTCAAGAGATCCTCCTGCCTCAGCCTTCTGAGCAGCTGGGATTACAGGCGGCTGCCACCACACCCAGCTAATTTTTGTATTTTTAGTAGTGACAGGGTTTTGCCATATTGTCCAGGCTGGTCTCGAACTCCTAACCTCAGGTGATCTGCAGGCCTCGGCTCCCCAAAGTGCTGGGATTACAGACGTGAGCCACCGCGCCCGGCCTGAATGCATGATTTTTATGTCATAAAAGCTATAACTGAGGTGCAGACAAAGTTGCCACAGTCGGCAGAATCTAAGGTGGCTTCCTAAGGAGGGGATTTTTGGGCTTCCCAGCATGAGCAGGAGAAACTGTCTGGTTGAACAGGAAGGGGTCATCCCAGTCCCCACAGCTGCTAGCATTTACTGGGAGCTGTCTACGTGCCAGGAGCTGTCTGAGGTATCTCACCCATGTGGATTCACTGACCCTTCCAATCCCAGTAGGAGGGTACTACTATGCCCATGTCACAGAAGAGGAGGCTAAGACTTAGAGGGGTTAAATAACTTGCCTAACCTCACACAGCTGTTGAGGGGATGGGACTGAGAGGGCAGAGATGGATCATAGGAGAATAGGGCTGCAGAGTCAGGGCCAGCTCTGGGTTTGCCTGTCCTCTTTCAGAACATTCTGGCATTGTTACTGCATTGTCACCTCTCCAGGCTCTGTCTCTGTCAATTAACATCTTTATTTTATTTTTTTTTATTATTATTTTTTTGAGACGGAGTCTCACCTGTCGCCCAGGCTGGAGTGCAGTGGTGCGATCTCGGCTCACTGCAACCTCTGCCTCCCAGGTTCAAGCGATTCTCCTGCCTCAGCCTCCCCAGTAGCTGGAATAACAGGCATATGCCAACACATCTGGCTAAGTTTTATATTTTTAGTAGAGATGGGGTTTCACCATGTTGCCAGGCTTGTCTCGAACTCCTGACCTCAAGTGATCCACCCACCTGGGCCTCCCAAAATGTTGGGATTATAGGTGTGAGCCACAATGCCCGGCCTAAAATTTTTAAAACTCATAATAGCTAACAACCCTGAGCACTTAACATGACAAGCCAAGCTCTGTACTTAGTCCTTCTATTTTTTGTTTTTTGTTGTTGTTGTTGTTGTTGTTTTTTGTAGAGACAGGGTCTTGCTCTGTTGCCCAGGCTGGAGTGCAGTGGCGTCATCATGGCTCACTACAACCTCAAACTCCTGAGCTCAAGGGATCCTCCCACCTCAGCCTCCTGAGTAGCTGGGACTATAAGCAAGTACCACCATGCCCAGCTAATTAAAAAAAAATTTTTTTTAGAGTCAGGGTCCTGCTATGTTGCCCAGAGTGGTCTCAAACTCCTGGGCTCAAGTGATCCTGTAGCCTTGGCCTCCCAAAGTGCTGGGATTAGACATGAGCCGCTGCACCCAGCTCTCCTGTTTTTTTCAGCATCTAAAACATCAGGAAATAAGGACTCTAACAATCCTCGTCGCACAGAGGAAGGGAGTGAGGCTCAGAAAGGCTGGAGAACTTGCGCAGGGCCACGCAGCTGGGTAGGGAGCAGGACAGGGATTTGTGCCCAGGCCTCGTTGCCCCCAGAACCTGTGGAGCTCCAACCCTGCAGTGCCACCTTCCCACCTGTGTTGCTGAGTGGTGCCTTCAAACTGTTTGGACCAGACTCACAGGCACAAATACATTTCACATCACAAACCAGGCCACACTTGCATGTAGGCACACACAACTAAAATATTAATAACAGTGTCACAAACCAACGCTGCATCTTTCCACAAGCAACACACTCTGATGTTTGTTTTTTTTTTTTGTGATCTGCCCGCCTTGACCTCCCAAAGTGCTAGGATTACAGGCATGAGCCACCACACCTGCCCACTCCGATGTTTTCTAGTCTATTCTCTGATGATCCCAGCTCCAGGAATTTCTTCTACAGATCCATCCACATTCATATGAAATGTGTATGAACAGAATTATTCACATGCAGGCCGGGCGCAGTGGCTCGTGCCTGTAATCCTAGCATTTTGGGAGGCCAAGGCAGGTGGATCGCTTGAACTCAGGAGTTCGAGACCAGTCTGGCCAACACGGAGAAACCATGTCTCTACTAAAAATATAAAAATTAGCCAGTTGTGGTGGCAGGCGCCTGTAATCCCAGCTACTTGGGAGGCTGAGGCAAGAGAATCGCTTGAACCCGGGAGATGGAGGTTGTGGTGAGCCAAGATGGCACCACTGCGTTCCAGTCTGGGTGACAGAGTAAGACTCCTTCTCAAAAAAAAAAAATTATTCATGTTCAGAGGAAAAGCCTCAAAATAACCCAAGAGTCAAATGATGGGAGACCAACTAAATAATCCATGGTATATACAATGGAATATTATGCAGCCAAATAAAACAATGAGGTACTGGTTGGGAAAATTCCAGAACGCATTGTTAAGTGAAAAGAGCAAAACATAAAACAATGTGGGTGAGAGGTGGGGGAGTGACACATGTTCTTTTGATGTGCTTGTAGCTGCATAAGGAAAAGCTGGGAACATGCACAAGAACTGATTAAGAAAGAGTGTTTTCCTGGCCACCTGGGAGTTTCTGGATCCTTTTCCTGCAGTTAGCCCTAGGCAGGATGATCAGGGGAGAATTAGAAGTGAAACACAGTCAGGCATTGTGGCTTGTGCCTGTAATCCCAGTGCTTTGAGAGGCCAAGGTAGGAGGATCACTTGAGCCCAGGAATTTGAGATCAGCCTGGACAACATAGTGAGATCCTATCTCTACAAGTTTTTTTTAATTAGCTGGGTGTGGTGCACACGCCTGTAGTCCCAGCTATTCCGGAGACGGAGGTGGGGGTATTACTTGAGCCTGGGAGGTTGAAGCTGCCATAAGCTGTGATCATGCCACTGCACTACAGCCTGGGCAACAGAGTGAGACCCTGTCTAAAAAGAAAAAAACAGGTAGGTGTGGAACTCATAGTTTCCTTTTTCTTCTCTTGTCTTTTACTTTTTCCTTTTATAAATTGAGATAGGGTCTTGTCATGTTGCCCAGGCTGGTCTTGAACTCCTGGGCTCAGGCAATCTTCCCACCTTGGCCTCCCAAAGTGCTGGGATTACAGGCGTGAGCCACCGTGCCTGGCCTATTTTTTCATTTTAAATTACATAAAATAGAAATGGGGCAGGCACAGTGGCTCACGCCTATAATCCCAGCACTTTGGGAGGCCAAGGCCAGAGGATCACCTGAGGTCAGAAGTTCGAGATCAGCATGGCCAACATGGCAAAACCCCGTCTCTACTAAAAATACAAAAATTAGCTGGGCGTGGTGGCACGTGCCTGTAGTCCCAGCTACTCGGGAGGCTGAGGCAGGAGAATCACTTGAAGCTGGGAGGCAGAGGTTGCAGTGACCTGAGACTGTGCCACTGCACTCCAGCCTGGGCAACAGAGCAAGACTACGTTTCGAATAAATAAATTAAATAAATAAATAAAATAAAATAAAATAGAAATGGGTTCTTGCTATGTTGCCCAGGCTGGTCTTGAACTCCTGGGCTCAAGTGATCTTCCCACCTCAGCCTCCCAAAGTGCTAGGATTATCAATATGAGCCACCATGCCTGGCCTGTTTTCCTTTTCGAATCAGTTTGATGTCTGAACCATGTAAGTAAAATCTTTAAAATCTAAGGCAGTCATATTCACCTAATTTGATTTTCTGGTGGCCACGTGTCCCCGAGGTCCTTACTTACCCAGAGCTGCCACGATGAGGAAGAAAGAGGCGGCCACGAGGAAGGCCACGTCGGGCTTAGTGTAGGAGAGCAGCTTCTGCAGCGTGGCCCCAGACGCCTGCTCGGGCGGTGGCAGGCCACTCCCAGGGAAGCCCTCGGCCTCAGTAGCTGCCCCTGGCTCCAGGGCCTGGGTGCTTGGTCGCACAGTGGACAGCAGCCACCAGAGCAGGAAGGATGCGCCAAGTGAAATGTACGTCCACACGAACAGGGCCCAGAACCAGGGGTCCCGGATGGGCCTGCGCACCTCTGAGAAGAGCAGCAGCTTCACCATGGCGTAGATGCCCACGAAGAGGCACACGAGGGTGATGACCAGCCACGAGGCCCGCAGCCGCCGGGGCCCCAGCGCACTGTTCTTGGCCACACCAATGGTGGCCCCCAGCAGCAGGCAGCTGCGGTACAGGCAGGCTGCCCAGAGGTCCAGCACCGAGTCAAAGATGTTGAAGTGGCGGATGTCCTCCAGAAGGCTGCGGTCCAGGTGACTGAAGACATAGATGGCCGTGGTCACGCAGATGTCCACACTCATGAAGGCCAAAGTCACCACCACCGCCTTCCACAGCCGCATCCTGCTGGCTGAAGGTGGGCGGGTGCTGAGGGCCAGGTTGTAGCTCACGGGGGCAAGGCCATCATCGTCCACAGGGCGAGGCCAGGCCTATAGGGACAACAGCAAACATCAGCACAAGGGGTTCGGGTTTGCCACTCGCTGGCTGTGTGACCTTGAGAAAGTCACTTGACATCTCTGAGCCTTCGTTTTCTCACCTGTAAAATGGCAATATCAACTTCCTGGGGTACTACGAAGATTGCACTCATTCAAGGGATACTTATTGAGTGCCCACTGTGGCCAGGCGCTGTTCTTTGTTTTTTGTGTCATGAACAAAAGTAACAAAGATCCCTGCTCTCCTGGAGATGACATACTCATGCAGGAGACAGATAATAAGGAAATGGGTCAGGCGAGGTGGCTCACGCCTGTAATCCCAGCACTTTGGGAGGCTGAGGTAGGTGGATCACCTGAGGTCAGGAGTTTAAGAACAGACTGGGATGTGTGTATTGTGAGGCCAAGGTTGGAGGATCCCTTGAGGCTAGGAGTTGGAGAGCAGCCTGGGCAACAGGGTGAGACCCTGTCTTAAAAATAAATAAACAAATGAGTGTGGTAGCATGCTCCTGTAGTCCAAGCTACTTGGGAGGCCAAGACGGGGGGATCGCTTCAGCCTGGGAGTTCGAGGCTCTGGCTCCAGGGCCTGGGTACCTGGCCGCATGGTGGACAGCAGCCACCAGAGCAGGAAGCTACAGTGAGCTATGATCATGCCACTGCACTCCAGCCTTGGTGACAGCAAGATCCTATCTCTAAAAAAAAAAAAAAAAAAAAAAAAATTTTTTTTTTTTTTTGAGACGGAGTTTCGCTCTTTTTGCCCAGGCTGGAGTGCAATGGCGTGATCTCGGCTCACTGCAGCTTCCACCTCCCAGGTTCAAGCGATTCTCCTGCCTCAGCCTCCCGAGTAGCTGGGATTACAGGCATGCGCCACCATGCCTGGCTAATTTTGTATTTTTAATAGAGATGGGGTTTCTTCACGTTGGTCAGGCTGGTCTTGAACTCCTGACCTCAGGTGATCCACCCGCCTTGGCCTCCCAAAGTGCTGGGATTATAGGCATGAGCCACCGCGCCTGGCCTAAAAATTTTTTTTAGTTAAAAAAAAGAGGCCGGGCGCGGTGGCTCAAGCCTGTAATCCCAGCACTTTGGGAGGCCGAGACGGGTGGATCACGAGGTCAGGAGATCGAGACAATCCTGGCTAACACAGTGAAACCCCGTCTCTACTAAAAAATACAAAAAAAATAGCCGGGCAAGGTGGCGGGCGCCTGTAGTCCCAGCTACTCGGGAGGCTCAGGCAGGAGAATGGCGCAAACCTGGGAGGCGGAGCTTGCAGTGAGCTGAGATCCGGCCAGTGCACTCCAGCCTGGGCGACAGCGCAAGACTCCGTCTCAATATAAAAAAAAAAAAAAAAAAAAAAAAAAGAGATAAGGGTTATGGCAGAAAAAAGGGGGGTGAACAGGATAGGGGTGAGGGAAGAGAGAGATCAATTTTATTTTATTTATTTATTTTTTTGAGACAGAGTCTTGCTCTGTCGCCCAGGCTGGAGTACAGTGGTGCGATCTACAGGTACCCCACCACCATGCCCAGCTAACTTTTGTATTTTTTTAGGGGTTTCACCATGTTAGCCAGGCTGTTCTTAAACACCTGACCTCAAGTGATCCGCCTGCCTCGGTATCCCAAAGTGCTGGGAACACAGGCGTGAGCCACTGCGCCGGGCCAAAGATCAGTTTTAAATAGGGGGCCAGAGAAGACCTCGTTGGGTAGGTAACAGTTGAGCAAGACTTGAAAGAGGTACGGAAGTCTGCCAAGTGGCTATCTGGGGAAAAGCACTTGGCACAGGTGAAACAGTGCCAGAGCCCCGAGGCAGGAGTAGCCCTTGGGAAGGCAGCAAGGCCCCATGAGGTCAGAGAGGGTGGGGAGCATCTGGAGCATTTTGCATCGATAATGAGAACGAAGTTGAGATAAGCAGAGTTTAATAAACAGCCTCTGTCTTTACTACCACTACTAATTTCTCTGAACCTGTTTCCTCATTCGCAAAATGTGAGTGTGAGGTTCAAGGTGTCAGTTCTGGGCAGAGTACCTGGTGCATAATTGCTGCTGATTGTAATCAACCATATACAGTGTGTGCTTAATAAATATCTGTCCACTTTTCTCCTCTCCACATCAGGCCTTCTATCTCTGCAACCCCAAATGAACTGTTTTGGTCTAAGAAAGAACTTCACAGCTGTGGGGGGGGTGGGGGGCTTGCAGGCCGCACAGCAATCCAGAAACCTTGGCATCTGTTTGGAAGTTTCCAGAACCTTTTCCTCCTGCCCAGGTTGGCCCTCGTGCCCAGCCCTAGGCCCCTTTGGTTTTCTGAATCTTGATGTCTGCTTTATCCAAGGCATCTCCTGGCACTGGGTCCCTCAGGACTCTCCCAGAGCTGCAGGGACACCTGGGAAGTGGGCCTAGAGGCCTGAGTTTGTGAGTGGGGCTTGTCCAGGGTAGGGTTAGGACCGGGCTGGGGGGTGTCCCTGGGTGCTACCTCCTGTCTCAGGTCCAGTCCTTCCTCCCCTGGGCCTTTTGTTTTCCCATCTGCAAAATGGGCTGAGCTCTAGATCCCCCAAGAGGAGGGGTGAGGGGCTGGGAGAAAGCGGGGATGACTGTGTCATGGCTGGGAAGGGGCCATCCTGAGAGAGATCCTTTCCCCAAAGCTCTGGCGCCCAGGTACACAAACCGCTCACATTATGGCATGATTGGAACCTCACACAATCCCACGAGGTCAGGGTTTCCATAGTCCCACTTACAGTTGGGGAAACTGAGGCACAGAGAGACAAAATCATCTGATCCAGACATTCAGCCAACAAGGGCCCAAGCCAGGACTTGAAGCAGTGAGTGCAGGACCCCAGCATCTGCCTCTCCACCTGTCCACTGCATGCCTGGTACACAGCAAGTGTCTAATAACTACAAGCAGACGGGGATGTAACACTGCACTTCCTGTGAGCCCTGCCCTGCGCCATGTGCTTCAAATTCAGGTGGCTCCACCTATTTAATCCTCACAGCGACTTTGTGAGATGTGCACTCTCATCCCTCCCACTTAACAGATGGAGAAACTGAGGACCAGAGAAGTGAAGATTGCCCAAGATTACACAGCTTCTGAATAGCAGAGCTGGGATGTGGACTCACAGATGTCAGAGTCTAGAACCTGTGTTCTTCACCCCTAAACTAAGATAACATTCAATATAGAAAATGCTACCAGGGGCCAGGCACGGTGGCTCACATCTCTTGGGAGGCCGAGATGGGCAGATTGCTTGAGTTCACGAGTTCGACTCCAGCCTGGGTAACGTGGCAAAATCCCGTTTCTACTAAAAATACAAAAATTAGCCGAGCATGGTGGCGCATGCCTGTAATCCCAGCAACTCAGGAGGCTGAGGCAGAAGAATCTCTTGAAACAGGGAGGTGGAGGTTGCAGTGAGCCGAGATCGCGCCACTGCACTCCAGCCTGGGTGACAGAGTGAAAGAAAATGCTACTGGGAAGTGTTCATCTAAGGAAAAGGGTTCCCAGCAGAGGGCTGGGCTGTGTGGCAGAGGTGATAAGACTGCTGAGGCTAATTGCTGGCAATGACAGCAGCTGGTGTGAGCTGACACTGGCTCTAGGCACTTACATGCATCAGCACTCACCACAGCTCTATGAAGTAGGTCCTATCATTATCCCCATTTTACAGTTAGGAAAACTGAGGAACAGAGAGAGAGGTTAAGTGACCTGCCCTGGGTCACACAAGCTAGGAAGTGACCAAGCTGGGATGTGAACCCTGGCCATTGAGTTCCAAAATCTGTACTCTCAACTCCAGAGCTCCAATCCTTCAAAACAGCCTCTCCAGGAGGTAGGCACAACCCCTACTGATTCTGAGAAGGGGTCTGAGATGCAGAGGGGGAATGGAGTGGGGGGATATAACGACCCCCAAGCCTGGGCCCTGCTTTCACCCCCGCACGTCCAGGCACACTGAAGCCCATCACAGAGATGACAGTTGCTTAGTCAGCAGCTGCCCCTCCAAAGATGGTCAGGGCCGAGCAGGGTCAAGGGCAGGGGGAAGTGGTAGGATGGTTGGACACCCCCAGCCCAGGTCCTCGCTCCCTCCCCAGCCCTGCCTGTGCTGCCCACGCAGGCTCTTGTCTGCTGCAATGCAGAGGCCATGGGGAGCGAGCGAGTGGGTGAGCTCCAGTCGGAGCCCAGGGAGGGAAGCTCCTGGCCCGGTGCCATTCCAGGCCTCCCAGCCAAGCCACTGCCGTCTGCACCAGGTGCTGCCAGCCGCCTCAGCTGCTGCTTTCCTCGTGGTGGGCACATGGGGTCCCTCAGTCCCCAGAAAGGGGCTGGGGCTCAGAAGTGGAAAAGGAGGCAGATCCACAAGAGACTCAAAAGCTGGACAGCAGCCCAGGGGCTTGGCTGACTCTCCCAACTTGACTCCCAGCCTCTGGGGGAGTTCCTTCCCCATCCCCTGACAGCCCAGGGTACCAGTCATGCCCCCCACCTCCAGGAGCCTATTTATCTTCATCAGAGTAAACAAAATTTCAAACACCCATATCACAGACCACCAAAGCCACATTTTGCAGATGGGGAAACTGAGGCCCAGAGAGGGAGGGGGTGAGGCTTGTCTCAGGTCATCCAGCAGGCTGGGGCAGAGCAGTGCTAGCACCTGAGTCCCTGCCCCCAAGCACTAGTCCTTCTACCACAGGCTCCCAGCAGAGTGGAATCCAGCCCCCGGTCGGGTTACAGTCCTCGGTGGGGACAGTTACTCCGTTATTTTTGAAGCTACTGGGCAGAAGTGTGACCACCAGCCAAGGCTGCTTAGAGGCCCGTCCCCGCTCTCCATCTGCCTGACTCAGAGGATGCGCTGGGCTTGGCCAGGTGGAGCTAGAGGGCAAATTGTGAGCACATGGGTGACCTGCTTGGCCCGAGGGACAAGGACAAGGACAAGGTGGTGGCCAGAACAGGCCCCGCCTAGAACGGGACAAGGCCCAGGAAGACACGGGTGGCTCGCCCTGACTCCGCGCACTAAAGAATGGCACAGGATAAGCAAGTGGCCCTGTCTCCACCAGGGGTCTTGTCAAAGGCTTT
Source organism: Macaca thibetana thibetana (assembly GCF_024542745.1). Lineage (NCBI taxonomy): Eukaryota > Metazoa > Chordata > Mammalia > Primates > Cercopithecidae > Macaca > Macaca thibetana. Next base: position 119,335,893 of record NC_065588.1, read on the forward strand.
TCTTCCCAGGATAGGAGATGTTGGTTGGGGTATCTCTAGGCGTCAGCTGCAGAGAAGGCCAGAAGACGATAGATAGCAGTTATTATGACACTGCAACAGAGACCCTTTGCAGAGAAGGCCAAGAGACAATAGATAAAAGTTATTATGACGCTGCAACAGAGACCCTTCACCGGGCCCTACTATGTGCCTGGCACCTCCCAACGCAGCCAGGCCTCCCCACTTCCCTGGGAGGACCCTGTGGTCATCAGCTTCGTTTTACAGCTAGGGAGAAAGAAGAGGTTAAGTGACATGAAGAAAAAGGACGAAGGCAGGATGGAGACCCGCATCCAGGTTCTCCAGGGTCTCCAGGATAGAGACTCGGGGGAGGGCCTGCCCAGGCTATTCACCACTGCAAGAAAAGGGGCCAAAGAACTTGGGTGGCCCAGTGGCCTCAGTTCACCCCTGACATGGTGAGCTTTTCACCCCGGCATGGGCCCAGACCTGGACAAGCCCATTCCATTCGCTGCGCAGCAAAGCACTGGCTGATGGAGGCCCGCTGGGTGTGAGGGCGTGACTGTGGGGGTCTCTGGCTCTGGGGCAGGACCGGGCTGGGTCTGCATGGGTCCATCCTGATTTCATCCCTGCTGAACCTCCCGCAGCCCACGTGGGGCCCAGCCTCACTCTGGGACTTGAGAAGCTGTCTCAGGTGCTCTCAGCTCTAGGAGAGGCAAAGAGAGGTGCCAGGTGCCCTCCCTCCAAGCCTCCTCTTGTCACCTGGCCCTGCCCCATCCGGAAAAGGGGAATGGAAGCCACTCCATCTCCAGGGGGTAGGGCAGAGGCGGGGATCCTGTCAGCCCAGCTTAAAGCTGTCTCAGTTAATGTCAGGCCGGGGGAGGAGGCTTTTTTTTTTTTACAGAGGCCCAGAAATAAAGGAGGCTCCCCTGGGAACCTGCAGGCCTCACTGCCAGGGTGGATGGTGGGGAGCAGCGGCAGCCCATTGGCCTGCTGGGGAGACTGAGGAAAGGGCTTTGCCCAGGTCAGCAGGCACAGGCCAGATCCCCAGGCTTCTGCCAAAGCCTTGGTGCTCAGGATTCCTGGGAAGCCCGACATGGACAGTAGGAGCCCTCAGAAGACCCGCCAGCCCCGTCCTGGGGGAAAAACAGCCATCCCAGGATCCTCCTACACCTCCCATATTTTCCAAGAGGCAGCGGCGCCTGTGGGGGTTAAAAAAAATGGCAACATTCGCCCTGCGGGCGCGTAAAGGATGCTGCAGGGATGGGGGCTGGGAGCTGCGGCTGCGGGCGCCGGGAGGGCTCCAGGGAGACTCCCACCTTCAACGGAGATGCCTACTCCCACCGAGGCAGGGGTGCCCAGACGCCCCCCAACCCGTGCCTGGCCTGGCACCCTGGCCTGGAAAGGTCCCAAAACCAGGGGTCCAGGGTGTCTTGCCCTTACCTGTTACCTGGCACCAGGTGAGCTGTGGGAGGGGGCGCGCAGCAGGATCGGGTCTGTGGTGCAGGTTCCGCGCTGCTCATTGGAGACTGCGCCGGACGCGGTGCTCGCTCCGCTCTTCCCGCTGCTCCTCCCCGCCTCCCGCCCGCGCTGCGCCGCTGCAAGGTCGGAGCTGAGCCTGGCGTGCGCTGAGACCGGCTGACGGACGGGGCGGGGCCTAAGGGACGGAGGGGGCGGGGATCCTGGGACAGGGCCCGGCAGGGCCTCCCGGGAGGGGCGGGGCCTCATGAGGAGTGGGCGGGCTCTTCTGGACGGGACGGGGCTCCCGGGGAGGGGGATGGCGAAGCCTCCGGGTGGGGCGGGGCCTCCTGGGGGCGGGGCCAAAGCTGGCCACCTGCTCACCTGTGGCAAACTCCTCCCACATCTGACCAGCCAGGCCCTCCACACTGCGCGCTCCTCACCTGGAGCCACAGGCCCATCCTGAGGGGGCGGAAATGGTTTCACCTGAAGGAGGTCCGCTTTTTAACTGGTCTTTTTCCCTGGAGGGACAGCTAGCCAGTCCAGGAGGGTGGGTTATGGTCCTCATTCATTCACTCATTCTTTCATTTATTCACCCAACAGATATTTATTCAGTGCCTGCGGCATGCCATATGCCCTTTTAAGCATCTGAAATTAAACAATTAACAAAACAAGATCCTGGCCCTTCTGGAGCTGACATTCTAGTGAGGGTGTCAGACAACATATACAAGCAAATGAGATATATTGGAAGGGACTACATTTTACGGAGAAAATTAGTACAAGATCGGGGATCCGGGGCATTGGAGAGGGGAGGCAGCGATATGTCCTCAGCGACTGCCAGGTGCTGGGAACACAGCTGTGTGTGAAAAGACAGAAAACTCCCAGCCTTCATGGCGTGAAGGGGACAGAACATCAGCAAGTAAGTGCATAAGCCCATTCAGGTACTGGGTGCAGTAAAATAAATAAAACTGGCCGGGCGCGGTGGCTCACACCTGTAATCCCAGCACTTTGGGAGGCCGAGGCGGGCAGATCACGAGGTCAGGAGATCGAGACCATCCTGGCTAACATGGTGAAACCCCGTCTCTACTAAAAATACAAAAAAATTAGCCGGGCGTGGTGGCGGGCGCCTGTAGTCCCAGCTTCTCGGTAGGCTGAGGCAGGAGAATGGCATCGACCCGGGAGGCGAGGGAGCTTGCAGTGAGCAGAGATCGCGCCACTGCACTCCAGCCTGGGCTACAGAGCGAGACTCCGTCTCAAAAATAATAATAATAAAATAAAAATAAATTAAAAAATAAATAAAAAATAAAACTGTGTAAGTGAAAGGTGAGAAGGCGTGAGCCATGGGGAGGGAAGAACATCCTATGCTAAGGCCTGCAAGTTCAAAGGCTCTGAGGTGGGAACCAGCTTGGCCACCTGAGGACCAGAAAAGGGTCCATGGGTCCTGAACCATGGGAAGTGGGGAGTGGGCTTACGGCCCAGAGGGACAGCATGTGAGGCGAGAACTGCCCACATCCCCGGATCCTCTGATCAGGGGCTTTTTTTCCTGAGACAGAGACTCCAGAATGGAGTGCAGTGGCAAGTTAGCTCACTGCAGCCGCCGCCTCCCAGCTTCGAGTGATTCTCCTGCCTCAGCTTCCCGAGTAGCTGGGATTACAGGTGTCCACCACCACGACTGGCTAATTTTTGTATTTCTAGTAGAGATGGGGTTTAGTCATGTTGGCCGGGCTCGTCTCAAACTCCTGACCTCAAGTGATCTGCCCTCCTCGTCCTCCCAAAGTGCTGGGATTAGAGGTGTGAGCCACACATGCCCAGCCCTCTCTGAATTGGAAATGTCCTCTGCTATTTGGTGGGACAGCTTCTTTGGAGGGGAATTTGTTCAGAACTTACAACACTATGTTGTTGTTTTTTTTAACCCAGAAGGAATTTCCTGTACAGATACACCTGTGCAGGGGAGCTAAGGTACTAGCTTAAAGGTAGTTACTACAGGAGCAAAAGTCTGGAAATAACCTAAATACCCTTCCACAGGGAACTGGCCACATAATTAGAGAACACCTGTTCAACAGAATACTCTGTAGCAGGAAAAAAAAATAGAAGATATAGAGTTATATAAAGGTATGGAATGACCTCCTAAATGTATTAAGTAAAAACCAAGGAGAGAATAAAGTTGAACCATGTTACTATTTGTGCAAAAACAAAGGCAAATATCTAATTGTACTTGAAGACGATATTTTGGATGGACTGTCCAAAAAGCAGGAGTCGCTCAGAGCTGGGCTCTGTCATTTATGCTGTGTGACCTTAAAGAGGTGACTTTGCCTATATGAGCCTGTTTTCTCATCAGAGAAATGGGGTAATAAAGATATCGACTGCATCAGTTAAAGGTAAAATGTGACAAGGCCAGTGAGGGCAGCCCCTGGCATGTGATAAACTTTCAGTAAAGGAAAACAAGGATTATTTTTAGGAGAGATGGGATGACTGAACCTTTAGGTAACTATTAGCATAGTATAGCAAAAATCAACAGGAGCTGTCAGAAATGTGAAACGGACAGAAACAAGTCGGCCTCATCACATGCCATTTCTTCACATGGATGTTGCTTTCCAGTGATCAAGTTTGCAAGCTCTCCAGTCTCTCATTCCTTTGTACCTTTTCTTTTTTTTTTTTTTTGACGGAGTCTCGCTCTAACATCCAGGCTCACTGCAGCCTCCGCCTCCCAGGTTCAAGCAATCTTCTCACCTCAGCCTCCCGAGTAGCTGGGATTACAGGTATGCACCAACACGCCCAGCTGACTTTTCTACTTTTAGTAGAGACAGGGTTTCACCATGTTGACCAGGCTGGTCTCGAACTCCTGACCTCAGGTGATCCACCCGCCTTGGCCTCCCACGGTGCTGGGATTACAAGCACCAGCCACTGCACCCGGCCTCTCTGTACCTTTGCATAGCTTGTCACCTCTGCCAAGGATGGGCTTCTCAAATCCTGGCCACTGCATCCCTTTTACATATCTGGCCCACTCTCCTTGCACTTGAAACAATCTTAGAATGAGAGCTTGGTGAGGCGGGGAAGGTAAGTTGCAATGCCAGGTGCACTGCAGGAGGCTGTCGGCCTTGTGACAAGGGGAGGGTGAAACAGGTGAGGCACAGGTGAGTGGGGCACCGGTCACTGCCTTCCCAGCATCCTTTCCACCCCCGCCCCCTGCTGTGTGGCAGCCAAGTGGCTTGAGTGGTCCCATTGAATCCCCAGCCTAGTCATAGAGACTGGCTCTGGTAAACTTGGACTAAGAACCATTGTGTGAGTGACTGCTAATGGATACAGTGTCTTTTTGGGTAAGGAATGTTCTAAAAGTTGATTGTGGTGATGGTTGCACAACTCTGTGAATATACTAAAAACTCTTGAATTGTACACTTTAATTTGGTGAATTGTATGGTATGTCAAGTATATCTCAAAAAAGCTATTATTACAAAAAGAAGGCCAGGCAACTGGCTTATGCCTGTAATTCCAGCACTTTGGGAGACCCAGTTGCTACAAACAATTTAAAAAATTAGCTGGGTATGGTGGCACATGCCTGTAGTCCCAGCTACTCAGGAGGCTGAGGTGGGAGGATTGCTTGAACCTGGGTTGTTGAGGCTGCAGTGAGCTGTGTTCATACCACTGAACTCCAGCCTGGGCGACACACCCTGTCTCAAAAAAAAAAAAAAGAAAAAAATAAAGAAAAAACACTCCATGCCATATGCCATCAAGGAAATGCAAATTAAAACAGCAATGTGGTATCAATACACACATCCTAGAATAGCTGAGATCTGGAGCACTGACAACACCAAACTCTGTCAACGATGAGGAGCAACAGGAACCCTCATTCATCACTGCGGGGGATGCAAAACAGTACAGTCAGGGAGGAAGGCAGTTCGGCAGGTTTTTTTAATAAAACTAACTATATTCTTACTACATGATCAAGCAATCATACTTCGTGATATTTACCCAGAGGAATTAAACATTTACGTCTACAGAAACACCTGTCCACAGATGTTTATAGAAGCTTTATTATTATTACTTTTGCGATGGAGTCTCACTCTGTCTCCCAGGCTGGAGTGCAATGGCATGAACTCAGCTCACTGCAACCTCCACCTCCCAGGGTCAAGCGATTCTCCTGCCTCAGCCTCCTGATCAGCTGGGATTACAGGAGCCTGCCACCATGCCCGGCTAATTTATTTATTTTTTTGAGATGGAGTCTCACTCTGTCACCCAGGCTGGAGGGCAGTGGTGTGATCTCGGCTCACTGCAACCTCCATCTCCTAGGCTCCAGTGACTCTCCTGCCTCAGCCTCCCGAGTACCAGGGATTACAGGGGCACGCCACCATGCCTGGCTAATTTTTGTATTTTTAGTAGAGATGAAGTTTCACCATGTTGGCCAGGCTGGTCTCGAACTCCTGACCTCAGATGATCCGCTGGCCTCAGCCTCCCAAAGTGCTAGGATTACAGGCGTGAGCCACCATGCCTGGCCTCTATGTCAATTTTTTTTTTTTTTTTTTTTTTTTTTTTTTTGAGACGGAGTCTCGCCCTGTCGCCCAGGCTGGAGTGCAGTGGCCAGATCTCCACTCACTGCAAGCTCCGCCTCCCGGGTTCGCGCAATTCTCCTGCCTCAGCCTCCCGAGCAGCTGGGACTACAGGTGCCCGCCACCTCGCCCGGCTTATTTTTTTTGTATTTTTAGTAGAGACGGGGTTTCACCGTGTTAGCCAGGATGGTCTCGATCTCCTGACCTCGTGATCCGCCCGTCTCGGCCTCCCGAAGTGCTGGGATTACAGGCTTGAGCCACCGCACCCGGCCTCTGTGTCAATTTTTAAAGTATGTGTATATATACACATATACAAACATATACATTTGATTACACATTCATGTACATACATTCACATACACATATACGTGCCACTCTGGAATCAGAATACTCTAATTCCAGAGCGTTCTAATTCTGGTTCTGCTATTCACTAGGTTTATGACTCTAGATAGGTTCCTATACCACTGAGCCTCAGTTTCCTTATCTGTAAAATGGGGATAATAATACCTTAAGCAGTCAGCAAAGATGTCAGTGCTGGCTGGCAGCACACATTGATTCAGTACTTTCTGGTAAATATTCTTCTCGCTGCTGCTCCCTGTGGTGACTGAGCCCAGAGTGTCTGGAAGGGGGAGGGGGTCCATGGAGAGGGCCAATCTAAACTGATTAGCAGGCCGGGCGCTGTGGTCTCAGTTCCAGACCAGCCTGGCCAACATGGCGAAATCTCGTTTCTACTAAAATACAAGAACTTTGGGAGGCCGAGGCCGAGGCGGCTGGATCACGAGGTCAGGAGATTGAGACCATCCTGGCTAACACGGTGAAACCCTGTCTCTACTAAAAATACAAAAAAAAAAAAAAAAAAAAAAAAAAAAAAAAAAAAATTAGCCGGGCGTGGTGGGGGGCGCCTGTAGTCCCAGCTACTCAGGAGGCTGAGGCAGGAGAATGGTGTGAACCCGGGAGGCGGAGCTTGCAGTGAGCCGAGATCGCACCACTGCACTCCAGCCAGGGCGACAGAGTAAGACTCCGTCTCAAAACAAACAAACAAACAAACAAAAAACAAAAAAATTAGCTGGGCGTGGTGGCGCGTGCCTATAATCCCAGCTACTCGGCGAGGCTGAGGCAGGAAAATTGCTTGAATCCGGGAGGCAGAGGTTGCAGTGAGCCGAGATAGCGCTACTGCACTACAGCCTGGGTGAAATTCCATCTCAAAAAATAAATAAGTAAATAAATAAACTGATACATAGTACACGCTCATCTTGCAAACTGCTGCAAAGGGAGAGGGGGTGAGGATGGGTGGGGTACTGCATGTGCCAGGCCTGCCTGGTGGCTGGCTGGGGAGCCGACCTGCTCTGGGCCTCCTGGGGAAAAAGGGCAGTTAGGCGGGTAATGACCACTGAGCAGGAGAAATGGATCCTTTCCTAGATAGCAGGGCCTCTCGCTATCACTGGGCAATCAAGACGACTGTAAAACTTTAAACACCTTCTGGGGCCGGGCAGCTCTGCACGAGAAAACCCCAAATCCCACATACTCCCAACCACTCCCAGAAGCCCTGTGGTGGTGAACTGGGGAACTCAGAGGGCAGGCTGTTGGGTTCAAACGCCATATTTGTCCCTTACTGGATGTGTGACCTGCGGTGGGTCCCTGTGCCTCTCTGGGTCTCAGTTTCCCCATCTGTAACACGGCGATGTAATAGTACCTAGCTCAAAGGTTTAATGCTGGCAGATCACTGAGCAAAGGTGCGGGGACGGAAGAGGCTCGGTTTGCAGGACTTGTCATTTGTTGGCGGCGGTGAGACCACGCCCCGTCGCCATCCCACATCTGACCCCGCCCTCCCGCGTCCATTGGGAACGCCACCGGAAGTAACGCGAGGCGGAACGTTTTAGCGGAGACACTCACTGGAGCAATCTGAGGTACTCCAAGAGACTGTGGCGGAGGGACCGGAAGCGCCAGGCAGGGACCCGGGGTAGATGCTAAATCCAAACTCAAACGCACAGGTCTGGATGATTGAAGCAGCGGCGGGAACTAGTAGGACCTCCGAGCTCTTTAAACTGTCCTCAGCCTTCCCCGTGGGCTCGGCCGGTTCTCCACAGGCTCCGAGCAGAAGAGGGGCCGACGTTTAAGTCAAAGGCCTTGGGGCTCCGAGTCCCTCCCTCTCCCCGTCCTGTGAACGCGCGACCCAGTTCAGCTGTCTGTAAAGTGGAGCCATTAGTCCCTGCCTCGTGGTGGGAAAACTGAGAGGCGGAACGAGGGGGCCGCCGGTCCCAACCCGTCCCAGGAGCATCTTTCTCCGCAGACCGTTTCCTGGCGAGGTGCATCTTCGTCCTTTTCCGCCCTTGGGAACTTACAGCGGCCCCTTGGCCGCTGGTTCCGCACCTCCCGCGGTTGGGGCGTACCCGGAAGTGCCCCTGCGGAAGCGGGCAGGGCCGTGGGCGCTTCACTATGGCGACGGTGGCGGCTCCGCGGCGCTTCTGCCGCTGTGCCTGCTTCTACACGGATAACTTGTATGTGGCGCGCTATGGGCTGCACGTGCGCTTCCGAGGCGAGCAGCAGCTGCTCCGGGACTACGGCCCGGTGAGTGGCCGCTGTTGTCCCTACGGAGCAGTGTTCAGAGAGGGGCAGTGGCGGAGGGAAGTTCGTCCCCAAGGTCGTTTGCTTCCCTTCGGCGCGCACCGCATCCTTAAATACAAGAATGACGGCCTCTCTGTGCCTCAGTTTTCTCACCGTAAAGGGGTAATAGTATCTCTCTGTGAGGTTGTGAGGAAGGAATGAACACGCATGTAGAGGGCTTAGGACAGGGCCGGGCTCAGCTTGCCACCTTATAGCAACACCAGCCCGGAGCCCTGCCGTCAGCTTGACAAGGTTCCGGAGTTCATCCTCTCCATGATCCTTTGAGGTTGGGGCTCCTCTCCCCATTTTAAGCAGGGGAAACTGAGGCTTAGAGAGTGAAGGGACTTCCTAAGGGCGTACAGTAATGCTCAGTGTTCTTTCTGCTTCCAGATCCTGCGCAGCCGAGGCTGTGTTAGCGCCAAGGACTTCCAGCAGCTGTTAGCAGAGGTACCAGTCCCCTGCCCCTGCACAGCTCCTCCTTGTTAGATTTGTGTCCGCAGCTTGAGGGGTCCCCTAGCCTCAGTCCCTGATCCCTGAAGGATCACTTAGGCCCTCACTTTCCTCCTTCCTGCCCCCCACTCATCCCTCCACACCTGGGTCTTGGCACCAGGAGAGAGAAGGGGAAATGCTGAGTTGCCTAGTCATGCCGTTCTTAACACCTCTGCGAGATAAGCACAAGCACCACCCTCATTTTGGATTGAAAAGCTGAGGCTTAAAGAAGGATCACTTGCCCAAGCTTTTTCTTTTTTGACATGGAGTCTTGCTCTGTCGCCCAGGCTGGAGTGCAGTGGCGCGATCTCGGTTCACTGCAGGCTCCGCCTCCCGGGTTCACGCCATTCTCCTGCCTCAGGCTCCAGTGTAGTGGGGACTACAGGTGCCCGCCACCAAGCCCGGCTAATTTTTTGTATTTTTTAATAGAGACAGAGTTTCACCATGTTAGCCAGGATGGTCTCGATCTCCTGACCTCGTGATCCACCCTCCTCGGCCTCCCAAAGTGCTGGGATTACAGGCGTGAGCCACCGCGCCCGGCCACTTGCCCAAGCTTTTACAGCAGGATCGGATGCGATCCTAGCCGTGGCTTCCAGACCCCTGGGCTCCTCACACCTTCCCACATACCCAGCAGGCTGCTGCCAGGGTTGCTGACCCACCCCTCCTCCCCCTTCCCCTGGAGTCAGTGGTGGGAAGCTTCCCAGGAGAGTCCTCAGCAACCTCTGGAACACAGGACTTGGCCATGACTGTCTCCCTCCCCTGTGTGGGCCCAGATGGTTGAGGTACATCTAGGGGTTCTCATCCCAGCTAGGCTCAGGTTGGGCAGCCTGAAACAGGATGGGTCTCCTTCTAGAAGTCCCTTTCAGCTAACAATCTGGAACTTGCAATTGACACAGATAGATTCAGGAGTGTAGGCTAGACTTGGCTTCCAGCCTGGGCCCTGTCTGGCGTTCCCGGGCTTCAGTTTCTTCATCTGTACAGTGGCCTCAGGAGGATGGGAGGCCCCACCTGGTAACAGCCTTGTGCCACCCCAGCTGGAGCAGGAGGTGGAGCGGCGGCAGCGGCTCGGGCCGGAGTCAGCGGCTAGGAAAGCCCTCATCGCGAGTTCCTACCACCCAGCGCGGCCAGAGGTCTATGACTCACTGCAGGTACCAGCCAGCCAGAGTGCTTGAAGGCCGGTACTGGAAAGAGGAGGCAGCATCCAGGGCTGAGGGGCTGCCTGTCCCATAGCTGGTGTGTTCTGCCCCCAGGATGCAGCTCTGGCCCCCGAGTTTCTGGCCGCGGCTGAGTACAGTGTGTCCCCGGGCGCAGACCTCAAGGGCCTTCTCCAGCGGCTGGAGACAGTATCAGGTGAGGTCCTAGCCCTGAGACCTGGCAGGACCAGGGGATGGCAGCCTGGGAAACCTGGGTGTGGGATACTGGGGTCCCTCCAGCCACCATCTCTGCCTCCAAAAACCAAAGCAGCAGGAGCTGGAAGGGTCAGTGGGACCAGCCTGCCAGGAACAGGACATCTGCATTCATTCAATACCTGCTATGAGCCTGGTATCTTCATTCCTTCCTTCACACCTTCCTTCGTGCCCTCATCCAGCAAATAGTAGGTATTTGTGTCAAGTGTGGGACAGCTGGCACACTGAAACAAGGCTGATCCAAGATCTTTTTTTTTTTTTTTGAGACAGAGTCTCGCTCTGTCGCCCAGGCTGGAGTGCAGTGGCCGGATGTCAGCTCACTGCAAGCTCCGCCTCCCGGGTTTACGCCATTCTCCCGCCTCAGCCTCCCGAGTAGCTGGGACTACAGGCGCCTGCCACCTCGCCCGGCTAGTTTTTGTGTCTTTTTTAGTAGAGACGGGGTTTCACCATGTTAGCCAGGATGGTCTTGATCTCCTGACCTCGTGATCCGCCCGCCTCGGCCTCCCAAAGTGCTGGGATTACAGGCTTGAGCCACCGCGCCCGGCCGATCCAAGATCTTAAAGGGACCACTGAGACAGGTGTGGGCAGGGTAAAGGGACCAGTAAGGAATGGCAAAGCCCCGCCCCCCAGGGCTGGCAACGGGAGGGAGCAGTTACCACCTGGAGTTGTGGCTCTGGGCAGAGGCCTGGAGCCATGCCAGACTCCAAGTAGGGCAAAAAATGCCCCATTTCTCCTCTTACCTTTGGATTTCCTGCTGGGCTCACTTATTGGCTAAACCCAGCAGGAAATGCTGGGCAAGGGAGGTTTGCGTATTGTTTAACCTCTGTGACTCAGTTTCCTCATCTGTAAAATGGGAGCAACAGTAACCCCCTCTCTTAAGGCACCGTGATGATCAAGTGAGTTAATCTACATAGAGTGCCTGACACAGGCCCGTACCTAGTGTTTGGAAAGTGTTTCCTCTTACTGGCACTGATAGCCTGGGCTAGGGGCTCCTGTGGGAGACAGATATGTTTCCCCTCATGGAGGCTGTGCTTTGTTAGGGGGCATGGGTGGAAGGAACTCCCCTCCTCCCAGCCTGGGGGTGCTCTCCCCATTGCCTTCCACTCCCCGGCAGCTGAGATTGTGCTGAGGCTGTTGGCTGGGGCAGGGCCCAGGCTGCGAGGTGGCCCCATCGGGGGCACACTAGCCCTGCACCCCTGGGCACTGGTGCATCTGCCAAGAAATGTTTAGGTTTCCATTCTCAGCCTGGCTTCTTCCCCCTCCAGGACCCAGCAAGAAAGAACAGCCTCTTCTGGCCTTCCTGCTGGGGGACAGAGGCTCCCAGAGCCACTTCTGAGTTGGGGTACAGACCTCGGTGGCTCATCAGGTGAAAGGAGGTGCAGAGAGCCTGAAGTTGGCTCTGTGATCCCAGCTTGGCCGTCACTGGCCTGCCGGGTGTCGCTGGGCTACTTCCTTTCCCTCTATGGGCCTCAGGACCCATATGGGAGCTCCCAGGGCCAGCCCTGTGGACACTTGTGGAGTCTGGGGAATGGTTCCGGGCATAAGTAGGGGGGCATGGGAATCAGCCTCCCCTGCTCCTCATGTTACTTCAGTCATCACAACAGCCCTGAAAAGCGAGGGCCTTATCCCCATGGCACAGGTGATGAAACTGAGGCTTGGGGGAGTGAACAGACACGCCCAGACTCACATGGTTCACGGGAAGACTGAAGCCCAGGCTTGGCCGGCCCACAGCCACATTCAGGCCAACAGACCATCCCTCCTTCCACAGGGGAGAAGCGCATCTACCGGGTGCCTGTGTTCACAGCACCCTTCTGCCAGGCCCTGCTGGAAGAGCTGGAGCACTTCGAGCAGTCGGACATGCCTAAGGGGAGGCCCAACACCATGAACAACTACGGGGTGGGTGAGGCCTGGCCAGTGGCAGAGGAGGGGGTGGCTGAGGTCAGGAGGCAGTGTTGGAGGTGCTGCAGATGGGCTGCCTTCCTGGGCTGCGAAAGGTCACAGTGGGATCACGGCGGAGTGGAACCCCAGGGTTGCAGCCCCCTAGTTTCCTTGCTGACCCCAGGAATCCCCTCCCAGGTGCTGCTGCACGAGCTCGGACTGGACGAGCCGCTGATGACACCACTGCGGGAGCGCTTCCTGCAGCCACTGATGGCCCTGCTGTACCCCGACTGTGGCGGGGGCCGGCTCGACAGCCACCGGGCCTTTGTGGTCAAATACGCACTGGGCCAGGACCTCGAGCTGGGCTGCCACTATGATAATGCCGAGCTCACCCTCAATGTGGCCTTGGGCAAGGTCTTCACAGGGGGCGCCCTGTATTTTGGGGGCCTCTTCCAGGTGAGTGTGTGACCCATGCGGCAGGACCTGGGGTAGCTGTGAGTGCCCAGGCCTGAGCCGTGCCATCTGCAGGCACCCACAGCCCTGACGGAGCCCCTGGAGGTGGAGCACGTGGTGGGCCAGGGTGTTCTCCACCGTGGCGGCCAGCTACATGGGGCCCGGCCCTTGGGCACTGGTGAGCGTTGGAACCTCGTCGTCTGGCTCCGAGCCTCTGCCGTGCGCAACCGCCTCTGTCCCATGTGCCGCTGTGAGCCCGACCTGGTGGATGATGAGGGCTTCAGTGATGGCTTCACCCGAGAGCAGCCGACCGCGGTGGATGTGTGTGCGCTCACCTGAGGCTGCTTGGGCCCAGTGTGGGGGTGACAGGGCAGGTGAGGGCTCTGTCGCCTTGGGCTGGGGGCAGAAATAAACTCCCCGCAGCCTACCGCATTTCTTGGCTCGAGGCTGTGCCAGCTTCTGGGTCATCCTCTGGGCAAACAGGCTGCCTTAGTTCAGGTTTGTCGGAAGCAGAGTGTGGAATGAGGCTTCGGCAAGGGAGTGAGGGAAGCAGGGGAGGGGAGGGAGCAGCTGGGCAAGGAGGCGGCTTCAGAGGAAGTCCAGCCTCAGCAGGACCCGCAAAGAGCTCCAGGCACAGCCCACAGTACCACAGTGTGCCCACACCATCGGTTGGCTCCCAGATGAGGAGGCCAGAGAGGGGTGAGTAACTTCCCATGCACTTATCTCCAGGGCAGGGTACCTTCCAGTAGCCAAGGGAAGCTTCCAGAGACAGCACAGATGTGAACCCTCAGCAGCAGGCATCCCCCCCAGTGGCTCGGTGGGCCACCAGTAGCATCTTCTAGATGGCAGAGGGGGAATGGCAGGGCCAGGAGCCAGGCTGCCTGGGTTCCCATTCTGCTGCTGCCACTTCCAGCTGTGTGGCTCTGGATGAGCCTTTGCCTTTTGGTGCCTTGGTTTCCGCATTTAGCACCTACTTCCTAGAGCTGTTTTGAGAGTCAGATACGCCGATGTATCTATATAAAGTGCTTTGCAAGAGCCCTTTGTGTTTGCGGCTGTCATTATTGTGGAAGAGTTGCTACTTGGGGGCCTGAAATCGGATGAAGCGCACAGCCACGATTTGGGTTACACATTTGAAAATCAGGGGGCTTCCATATTGCAGTCTTGAGTTCGGTCTCCCTGGGAAGGTGGGGCCACCAGCCCCATGCCCCTGTTGCACGGATCAGCTGGAGCAGAATCCCGGCTTCCCTCCGGATGGGCCTGGGTCCATGCCCGCGCTCACTGCCAAGATCTCTCTGGCCCCTACGGACACGAGTTTGCGACCTCTGAGTCACTGGGTGGGCTCGTCGGAAAGACCCGGGCGTCTCACTCTGGAGCTCACAGTCGTACGGAGAAGACAGCACCAGCCGGGGAGGAGGGCGGCGCGCGCGAGGGTCGCCTTCTTCCCAGGGCACCGGGGGCGTGGGTGCTGCGGGAGCGCACCGAAAGGGCAGCCTTGGAAGCGGGCGCAGCTTCGGCAGACACAGGCCTGAGGGGCTGCGGAGCTCGAGGGCCGGCGCTAGGCTGCAGCGCACGGCCTCGCCCCGGCGCCCCTCCTTGCCTCTGCGGGAGGTGGGCGCGCCCAAGACGGAACCTGGGGCGTCAGAACGAAAGGCAGTGGCGCCGCGCTTCCCGGCCGGACAGCCTCCAGCGCAGCGCCCCGGCCGGAAGCCTTCTCGCCGCCGCTTCCTCTCGAGAAGGCGTGGGGCGGGCTGTCCGGCCCGCAGGGCGGTCAAGGTGGGAACGGAACAGCCCCAGGGGACCCCTTGAGGCGGCGAGGGCGCTAGGCTGGAGGGTAGGAGAGCGCGGGAAAGCGCCCCACACGCCACTCGCGGCGGACTGCGGCTGGTTCCCAGGGGCTCCAAGCCGGGTGCGCGGGCGTGGGGCCTCCGGGTGGGGGCGCGCCCTTAATAGGCGCCGCTGCGGGAACTGGAGTCGGTATGAGAAGCCGGAGTCCCCAGCATTGGGGGTGGGTGAGGGTCGCTTATTTTCCCGGGGCGGTGACGGGTACTGGGCGCCGCGAGGCCCCAACCCCGCTAGAGCCGCCCTTGGAGCCCGCCCGTGGCCGGCTTGGGGGGCTTCGGCTCAAGCGCTTCCTCCCCGTCGCTAGCCCGCGGCGCCATGGCTCACGTCGGCTCCCGCAAGCGCTCGAGGAGTCGCAGCCGGTCCCGGGGACGGGGGTCGGAAAAGAGAAAGAAGAAGAGCAGGAAGGACGCCTCCGCATCCCAAGGTCGCAAGGCCAGCACGGCCCTCGGGGCGGAGGGTGAGGACCACAGGCATCGGGGAGAGGAGGCACAGCCACTTCCCGGGGAAGTCGGGGCGAGCAGCGGTCGGGGACGCTCAGTCATGCCTCTGTGCATCCGGGCCTGAGATGTGAGGGCCAGGCGCCACGGGAGCCGGGAAGGGGCTCCTCCGGGAAGCTCCATCTCTGTTCTGGAAAGCCCCGCAGGAGGCGCTCACCCTGTAGATGGTCTGTGCCTGCCGCAGGCCAGAGTAGGGGACGAAGGTTTACCTCTTCCCCTCCTGGCCTTCTAGCCTCACCTTCTCCCTGCATCACAGAGAGAAGCAAGCACAAGGCCCGGAGGAGACCACGATCCAGCTCCTCCTCCTCCTCTTCCAGTTCTAGCTCCTCTTCTTCCTCCTCGTCCTCCTCCTCTTCCTCCAGTGATGGCCGGAAGAAGCGGGGGAAGTACAAGGACAAGAAGAGGAGGAGGAAGAAGAAGAAGAAGAAGCTGAAGAAGAAGGGCAAGGAGAAGGTGGAAGCACAGCAAGTGGAGGCTCTGCCGGGCCCCTCGCTGGACCAGTGGCACCGATCAGCTGGGGAGGAAGAGGATGGCCCAGGTACTGTGCTGCCCAGCACCTGAGAGGGAGAAGGTCCCTTCCCAAGGCCTGGCCACCACCTCCATCTTCCCTTCCAGTCCTGACGGATGAGCAGAAGTCCCGAATCCAGGCCATGAAGCCCATGACCAAGGAGGAGTGGGATGCCCGGCAGAGCATAATCCGCAAGGTGGTGGACCCCGAGACGGGGCGCACCAGGTGGGGAGCCCTCGGCCTGACTTACACCGCGGGGTCTGGGAGTGTTGGCCGAAGATGTGAGGAGCCGGGCTGGGTGGGGGTGCTGCTGCCTGAAAAAGGCCAGATGTGGGCAAAAAACCATCACTGCGAGTAAGCAGTTGTAGGGGCTGGAAGGGCCTGGAGGAGGCTTTTCAAAGGGCTGTTGTTGGCGGGGCTGAGGCTGTCAAGGTGGAGCCCAGCTTGGCTGCCTTTATCAGGGAGAGTGGGTGAGGGCCCAGAGTCTGCCCACTCAAGGCTGCGGGGCAGGAGCCTGGGACCCCTCTGCCGGCTGCTTCTGGTTCTGCTCCTTTGGCATTAGGGGAGCTGCCTATTCCTTGCTGAATGGAGACCCTCCCACCCCCAGGCTAATTAAGGGAGATGGTGAGGTCCTAGAGGAAATCGTAACCAAAGAACGACACAGAGAGATCAACAAGGTGGGTGTGGCCCCTCTGCCTGCCATCCACCCCCAGCTCTGTTTGTGATATCCCCCTCCTCCTGTGTGCTTTCTTCCCCAGCAAGCCACCCGCGGGGACGGCCTGGCCTTCCAGATGCGAGCTGGGTTGCTTCCCTGAGGGCCCCGGCTGGCCAAGGCCTGTGGACGGTGCTGGCGACCCGGCCTGGGCAGGCTTCAGGGTGCCAGTGGGAAGCCTGATGAGTGCTGGTGGCCTTTTCCCCGTGGATTGGCCTCTGGCCCAGCCCAGCCTCTTCTCAGGGGCAGGGGGTGGAGGATGGGGTCACCAGCCTGCTCGGCACCCCCATCTGAAACAGCGACACTTCTAAGCTATTAAAGGTTCTCTGGTTAGAGACTTTCTCTGTTCTGTGGCTTTTTGTGCTGAGGGGGAGGGAAGGGTGCTACATGACTGCCAGGGGAAAACAAGGGCTCCGGGAGCTTTCGGGAAAAGCTGGGGTGTCCTCTGGTGGTAGTGAGCACAGGCCACACCAGCGCCTGAGCCCTCCTCATCTTCAGGTCAGCCTGCCTGGACCAGACCCCATGCCAGCTGAACCCCAAACCCAGAGAGCTGGCTCTGAAATGCCATGCCCTGAGGCATGGAGAGAAACAGCTTCCCCTGCCATGTTCATTCCACAGATCACAACAGTGCAGAGCCAGGTGCTGGGGCTGGGTGGCCTGTGTGGGAGGCCTGGCTCCTACTGCCCAGCTGTGTCCTCCATTCTGAAGCAGGGAGGCTCACAGCACCCGCTTCACGGGGGGTCTGTGAGGGCAAACTGAGTTCCAGCCCAGGAAGGAGCTAGAATCAGGCTAGGCCCAGAGTCAGCCCTGCATGAATGTGTTGGTGTCACTGTGAATGTCACTAGCGTTACTGTTCCATGCCCCCATCCCACCATGCCCCACGGTCGCCAGTGCAGTAAAGAGACCCAGAAGGAAGCCTTCCCGCTTCTTTAATTGGTGTAACAGACATGACGTTGTATACAGAGCACACTGAGGCCCAATGATGCAGGGACAGCAGGGACGGGTGGGGAGAGTGGGGATGCTGCTCACACATGGCCCAGAGAGACAGATGGCACATGGACAGACCAGACAGGAGGGGCTGAGACGTGAAGGCTGTGATGGGGCGGGCAGTAGGACTCAGACCGAGCCAGGGAGGGGTGGGGGTCTCTGCTGAATCCCTCTTTAGAAATCAAAGAGAAGGCAGGTGGTGGGGCCTGGGGCCTGGGGGTGTGGTGGGAGTGGGACTAAGGCTTCTATTCTAACAGGCCTGGGGGTGGCAGTCAGCAAGGCCTGCCTCACCCTTTGGTTATGACTGGTCAGGCCTGAGCCCTGCAGCTCAGCACCCAACTCTGTAAACATTTTTGGTATTTTTAAAGGACGTTGCCCTCCCTCTCTCAGTTTCAGAAAGACTGGTGCTTCCTCAAGAGGAGAATGTGCCAAAAGGAATCTGAAGGGAGGAGGAAAGCAGACCTGGATACAGAAGAGACTTCCCATGGGGGGCGGGCTGCCCACCTCGCCATCTATGGCTGAGGGCCGCTGGGAGAGCCCCAGGGGACTATTGCTGTTGTCCTTGGCATGGCTGGCGGCTGGGCAGGCAGGTGGGGAGCGAGGAGCCGAGGAGCCGTAGGGGAGCTGCCCCCTAGGGAGAGGCTGAGCCCAATGCCCACAGGGCCTCCCGGCCTTTATTGCAGGAGGGCCCGAGACTCTTCCAGGTGCTTCTCTGGATGGCTGGTCACCGGGGCAGCAGGCAAGACAGGATGAGGTGGGGCCGAGAGTGGAGGAGGCACTGGCCACAGGGCCCCTGACCGGGGCTGTGATTGTCGGGCCAAGCGACTTCCCGCTGGGAGCAGGGGTGTCAGATATTGCACTTTCACTGCAACAGTTACATGAAAACTTGGTCCATAAAATAATCGTTGCTTTATACATAATGCCTGAAACAACAACAAAAAGCTACATCTTAAATATGAATAAACCCTGAAGGTTCCATCCCTCCAGACATTTTTCTCTGCACAAAATAAATAGCTTTCACTCTGTATAGACCCACTTTTGCAGAACATTTACACGACCCTTTGGCTGTACATATCTACACACAAGAAAAAGTTAACATCACTCTGTGCACCTCCCCAGCCCCGTCCACGCGGCCCAACGCCAGGCCCAGGTCGGCCGTAGCTTCTTGGGGACGTAGCCTGTTCGCTGGACAAAGGCTGAGGCCAGGCAGGCTCTCCCACCTCAGGGAAAGCCGAGGAGCAGCAGAGGGGCCACTGGAGCTGGCCATTGAGCGCCACAGCCAAGGTACGCTTGGTGCTGGGGAGAGAGGGCAGACGGTCAGACCCAGCGTGCAGGACAGCATGGTCCTTGTTCAAGCGAGAAATGAAGTCATGGCTGCCTGCCCTGAAGCTGACAAAGCAAGTTGTGGCTTCTTAGATTCGGCATGAAAACGGAATTGGCGTTAAAAAAACCGAAGTGTGTGCCCCACCCACCCCAGAGTAGAAATTCAATGGGATTGCCGGGGGCGGGTGAGGCAAGGAGCCCATGCCTCGCTGAGTGGGCAGGAGCAGGGCCCACGGGACCCAGAACCAGGCTGGACTCCGTCACAGTGCTGGGTGTTTTCAGTGTGGAGGGGCTGCTCTCAGTACTGAAAGAGTTAAGAAAAGGAAGCAGCCAAGGATTGCTCATTTAAAAAAACCTCATAGAAATCAGATTGAGAAGTAGAAAGGCGTAGAAACGTGGGCGGGCGGCCTTGACTGATGGCAGGGAGCGGAAGAGGCGGCCAGGCCCGTCCAGCCCGTGGCCTGAGGCTGGAAACAACACTGGCCTGGGCTCCAGGCAGGGCAGGCGGACAGGTGGGCAGGGTCCGGGGCGCAGAAATTAAGATATGGCCTTTCTCTCCTGCTTGCACGAGGCTCTGCCGCACTGGAGCCTTCAGTGTGGTTGTAGGTCCTGGGTCAGCAGGTACTGAGTTTCATGCATGTCAACGGGTCTGTAGCCATAGGAGGTGGTAATGGGTCTCCGCTCTCAAAAATCAGTGCAAAACCAGTGAGGTTGGACAGTTGAGAAACTCGAGTTAACAAGATGCAGGCTGGACCCCTGTTGGAGCTGCTACCAAATGGGAGGGGACCTGGGAGTGAGGGTGGCCAGTGAATGGGGATGTGACAGGCTGGGCTTGGGCCCACACCTGGCACCAGGACACTTGGAGATCCACGCAGGGCAAAATGTCTGGGAGAGCCTCCCAGGCCAGTCTGAGTGGGGAGTCCTGGTCCCTCTGCCATCGTGGGGCTGGTGGTCCCTGCCAGCTTCCATGACAAGCTGGACCCGTCAGGCCCGAGGACGTGAGGCAGGGCAGGGAGCACTGTGTGGTGTGGCCCGTGTCCTCTGCAAGGCCCTGGGACAAGCTCCCGGGCCCACGTCTCTGCATGTACCCAGGCCAGGCCTCCTAGCACCATGGAGACCTCGCACTGCACTCACGGTGCCCTACTTGGAGCCCGTGGCCGCCCCCGGCTCCAGGCGGCCAGTCATGGCGCGGCCCCAGCAGCCGGCCGCCATGCTCATGCTGCGCTGGCCCCGCTGCTCGCCATCTGCCTGGCTCTGTGTCCGCTCATGCCGGTGGCTGGGCCCGCTGGGCTGGGCCGAGATGGTGCGAAGCAGGTGGTTCCGGGAACGCAGGAAGTCGCCCTGGCCAGGCAGGCCGAAGCTGCCCTTGCGCAGCGCCATGCGGGTGGCTGTGTTGCGAGCAGGCCGCGCCCGGTGGCTGTACTTCAGCTGCGCCAGGTGGGCTGCATAGCCGTCCGTGATGAACTGCGGGGGCAGTGAGGACGGCTGTCACAGGCCGGGGCTCCCTGAGCTGCCCGCCTGCACCCGCCTTACAATGCGCCTGCTCACCTGGCACTGCTGCTGCAGCTTCTTGGTAGGCCGGCCCACGATGTAGATCTGCATGGGGGACAGGCTGATGGCGCTGTAGACCGCCACGTCCTTGGTGGAGCCGTAGGCCGCGTGCACACGCAGGTGCAGCTGTGGGGAGACTGGCATGGGCACGGGCACCATGGTCCCTCTGCCGCCACCCGTCCTGCCCCCATCCTCCCGGGCCCCACCTCGGAGATAAGCAGCTTCAGGAAGTTGGCCTTGTGCCGCAGCGGGTCATGCACCAGGCCGTCACAGAAGGACACCACGCCGTGGGGGAAGTTGTGCTGGGCCAACCACGCCACCACCCGCTGCTTCTGCATGTCGGGCCGGCCCGTCACGTAGATGATGAGGTAGCCCAGGTCCTGCCAGTGCCTGGGGGTGAGGGGCAGGCCTGGGTGTCTCATGGCCACCCCTTCCTCGCTCCTGGGCCTCCCTGTCTCCTGCCCAGCCAGGGCCCACTTGGGCCATTGGAAAGCACATCTGATAGAGCTCAGACAGTGACGATGACAATGGTGACAATGACGGTGCCGCAGCAGGCCCTCAGGTGCTTGCACCGGGCGGCAGATGCCCCTGCTGTGGTGTCCCTGGCTTACCAGCCTCACTTTCCAGATGCGGGAATTGAAAGCCGACATTGAGAAATGACATCGCTTGCCCAAGGTGACATAGCTGATAATTGGGGGTGCCGGGCTCTGAACTGAGGTCATCAAGGCCCAGTGCCTGAGCCAAGCATCCCCCACAGAGGTTCCCCTGTCCTCCTCCACTTGGCTAGCAGGAGCCCCTGAGCCCACACACCTTGCTACAGCCCTTTTCTGCCCCTCCGGGCCACTCACCGCACCACGTCCACGGCCCCGGCCCGCACCTTGGGGTCGCTGCCCATGATGGACACGCTAGCGGCAAAGGAGCCGTCGATGCTGAAGACCACGAACTCTGTGCCCTTGGGCAGCACAGTGATGTAGCTGTCGGCAAACGTGTGGTCTCCCCTGGCAGGTGGTGGGGTGCTCATCAGAACCACCCAGAGCATCGCCCTGCCCACCCCGCCCACCCAGTGCAGGCATATACCTGACCACCATCTTGATGGGGTAGACACCCACGCCCAGGCGGTGCGACTCAGGGATGGTGTAGGAGACACGCCCACTGTTGTTGGTCACCAGCGTATCCAGGTAGAGCCACTCGCCCGAGGGTGGCTGGGTCATGATGTGCACATCCACCTGGGCCCAGCAGGCTGGTCACGGGCTGGCTGTGTCTGGCCTCCCCACCCCCTGCACCCCGGCCAGAGGGCAGCAGGGAGCTCCCCAAAGTCCCTCCATGTTACCCCTACCCGCCGTGTCCTTACCTTCTCCCCAGTCAGGGTGACCATGTCCAGGGGCCCATACATGAACCTGCCCGTCAGAACCTGGGGGCCGTCCTCATTGGCGAGGGCATCATTGATCCGGTGGTTGGCCGTCACGTTCTGTGGAGGAAGCAGCAAGCCCGGGTCAGGGGGTCAGAGGGCACCCCAGGTGCCTGTGTTCTGCTCAAGCTCTGTGGGCCTGAGGGGCCGGCTTGAGCTATGAGCTGCACAGCCCACATCCAAGTCTGGATCAGACACGATGGCATGGCCTTGGAAAAAACTAGGAAGCCTTGCTGCCTTCCCTGTCTGTGAAGTGGGCTGACAGCTCCAGCCTCATGGCCCTGGAAGGTACATAAGACTGCAGGCTTCCCTGCAACTCAGTTTCCTCATCTGGACACGGAGGCGGGTGACAGGGTGACAGCGTGGGGGCCTGGGCGCCCGGGGGACCCTCACCCGCAGCTTCACGTGGGTCCGCTTGCGCTGCCACTTCTCCCTTGGCTTGGAGGGGGTGAACACCGACACCTCTTTGCCATCCAGCTCCAAGATGCTGGAGTTGTCATGCCTCATGACCTGGAAAGAGGGGACAGGGCAGGGCCATGGGGCAGATGGCACCCTGGGGCTTCCTGCCGTAGGAGGAGGAGGAGGCCCAGCGCCCGGGAGCAAGAGGAGCCTGTGGGTTGTAGGGTGCGTTCTTCAACCCACTACCATTTGCCCAGTAGTCCTCAGATCCCTGTTCGTTTACCTGAAGAATGTGTAGATATGTTCCCTCCATCCCAATATCCTTAAAAGCCTGAACACACCCCAGCATAAAGGTGCCTTCGTCTTGCTTGCTCTGTGATCTGATGGGGTTGGAGGGGAGTCCCCACTGTCTCCTCGTCTGTGAAACGGGGCCCTGTCATGGGTGTTGTCACTCAGGGCCCTCCTGGGAGGCCTGGGGCCCCGGGTACCTGTCTCAGCAGGAAGGAGACCACGTCTGTTGACTCCCAGTAGCTGGCGTGGAAGAGGTGAGGCAGAGCCACCGTGGGAAAGGCCGTGAGGGCATCAGGGCAGTACAGGGCATAGTCGATCCGCTTCTGGCCCCACCACTTTGCAGCGACTGCCAGGAGGGGCCGTGATTGGGCTGGGGCTGTATAGCCCAAAGGGTCATTCGGCCCCTGTGGCCTGCTCAGCCCAGCCCAGACCCCCCACCAGCTATAGCCAAAGTGAATCTTCTCCCAGGCTGGGGGAGTGAGGCAAGCGGGAGGGAGCGCAGGCAGAAGCACACAGACCCAGGCCAGTGGTGAGTGCCAGCCCTGCTGAGGGGCTCCCGTGGTTGCATGGGGGGACCAGTTGGAATCTGTGGGATGGTACCAGCTGTCCCTGGTCCCTTACTGACTCTGGTGACCCTCTGCCCTGTAGCAACCCCATCGCTGCCCTCTCTGGGCCACTCCTGGTCTCCCGTCTTCCCCCTAGGCCTCAAGACTGGGAAAGGCTGCACAGAGGTGGGGTTACAATTCCTGACCCCCAGGGCAAGGGTGCTGCCCTCCTCGCACCTGGGACACCCCACGAGCCCTGAGGCACAGCAGTGTGGGTGGGGAAGCCTGGGCCTCCAGATGGATGGTCCTGGTGCATCCGGCTCTGCCACTAGGGGCTTGGCGAGGGCAACCTTCCTGAACAAGACGAGCTTGTAAAGTGCCTCTTGGGTTGTCCGCAGGGGGGCCCAGCAGCAGGGCCTGGTTTACAGGTCCGGGCTTCCCTAGGTTCTGCCCGCAGCTTTCCTTGGAGCTTCCTTGGTCCTCATCTGGCCTCATTCCAGCTTTGTCAGGTCCCCGGTCCCCCCACCCCACTAGACAATGCCACCAGCTCCCACCTCCTCCCTGGATGGCCAAGTCCTCCCAGCCCAACCCCCAGCTCCCTGTTAGGCCGAAGCAGGGGTCCAGGTGGGCAGAGCCTGGTGGTGAGGGGTGCTCAGCAGCAGAGTGACCCCCCAGTGAGGGGAAAGCGTGTGGGGTGGTACCTTCTCTGATGTCCAGCTCAGGGAGGCCAGGGGCCCTCTCCAGGCTGGGGCTCGCCTGCCTGGCTGGAGGGTGGGGGCCAGGGGTGATAGGGCGGGGTGGGGGCAGGGCGAGCAGGGACAGACGCCTGACGCTGGGGGTATGGCTGAGCGCATCGGGGGCCTCTGAGAAGCAAGAGCAATGGATGGCTCAGCCACATGGGGGGCCACCGCGCTGCCACGTCTACCAGGGGCCAGGCAGGACACTGGGACAGTGCCAGGCCTGCAGCTATCAAGGGTGGGCCCCTTGGCCCTCCTCACGGATGAACACAACTGCTAGAAACCCCCATCCCAGCCTCAGCCCCTGTATAGCCACGCTGACCGCAGCTGTGAGAATCCCTGGCCCAGCACGGGGGGGCAGCCACCTGGCAGGGACTGAGAAGGAAACCCAGACTCTGCTTGAAGCACCAAGAAGCTTCATGCAGGAGCCAAGCATGAGGAAGGTGGGGCCCTTCCTAATGCGCCTTCTTCCAGAATCCTCCAGAGAAGGCAAAGCTTCTCAGCCTGGACACTGTAGAGTCTTTGGACTTGACCAGTCTCTGCTGTGGGGCTGGTCCGGGCACTGCAGGTGCCCAGCAGCCTCCCTCCCTCTACCCACCGGGTGCCAGCAGCATCCCTCCCCAGCTTCAGCAGCTAGAAATGCTCCGAGACCTGGTCATCAGCTGTCCCCTATGGGCACGACGGCCCTGGCTGAGTGAGGAGGGTGAGGGGCCTGGTACACTCACTCTGGGCAATGCTGGATGCCGTGTAGCTCTCGGCCATGCCTGACACCTGGCTGGCGATGCTGATCTCACTGGCTCGGCGGAAGCCACGACTGGCAGGGGCAGTGCTGGGCGAGGAAGGGGTGGCATGCTCTTGGAAGGCCGCATTGTAGGTCTGGAGCACATCCGCTGCAAGTGGACAGGGACCAGAGGCCAGGTAAGAGAGGCCCTGCCCAGCCCTGCCCAGCCCCGGAGCAGTCGGGGAGCCAGTGTGTCAGGGTCCAGTGTGTGCCTAGGCTGGGGGCCGGGCAGCAGCTGTGCCAGAGCCACCTGCTCAGGGCCGTGAGAGGGAGGGGCCCAGAGCTTCAGCAGGTGAGGAGGAGGGCTGGGGCAGGGTGGACTGAAGAATGGACACAGACACAGGGCAGGGAGGCGTGGCAGCTGGGCTCAACCTCAGTCACCCTCCTGCCCCCCACACACCCCTCAGCTCGTGTCCAGCAGCCCCAGCGGCTCCAGGGCCTCCAGAGCTCAGCCTGGCCTGACCTGACCCACAGCCCACAGCAAAAGCAGCGGCTCCACCCAGGTTTGCAGGGTGCTGACAACAGGTGCCACAGGTGGCTTCCTGGGGATGCCCTGCACATGCAGAGCACGGAGAGAGGCAAGCCCTGGACGTCCCTCACACAGGCCACAGCCAGCAGTCCCTGATGGGCGTTTGGGGACAAAGGCAGGTGCTGGGGACTCAAGCCAGGCTCACCCAGGCCCAGGCTGAAGACAGGACAGAATGGGGAAGACGGGGATCAGTCAGACAAGCCACACCTGGACGGGGTACAGGAGGTGCCTGGGTGACCTCAGAGAGGGAAGGAGTGGGCCCTGGGGAATCCAACCCCTCACTGGGACCAGAAGCTTCCCCAAGTGAGGGGTGGGCCTGGCTGGCTCAAGGCCTCATCCCATCTCCCGTCTGCTTCTGGCAGAGCCCTGGAACTGTCACTGACGTGCTCTGTGGCCCTGAGACAGCCTCTGCTGTTTCTGAGCTGCTGCGCCCCTTTGCTTTGGGTCTGCCCCGCCTCTGGCCCACAATATGCGGGAGGAGGCACCCATACCAGTTCCTCAGGGCCGTCCCGCCCAAGTCTCTGTTCCTCACCACCCAGGTCCCACCAGCTCTTGAGTGGCCAAGGAGGGCATGGGTTGGGGGGTGTCCCTGAGGACTGGGTCAGCCAGCGAAGCAGACATCACCACGAGCAGGGGAGGGTACACACACTCGGCAGAGCCCGGGCGGGGCCCGTCTTGCCAGGTGGGCGCGGGAACAGGCATACTGGTTTCCAGGAAGCTGTCCCCGTGGGGGAGAGGGGCCAGGGGGCCGCCCTCCAGGACCAGCTCAGGGTTTCTCTGCACGGTCTCGACTGGAGGCAGACGGGGAGAGAACAGAGGACAAGAACAGACACTTGCATGGGCCATCCAGACACGCTCCAACACAGAGACTCAGGGCTCTTTTAGGACCAGGACATGACAAGACGCTAGGACACACGCCGGGGCAGGGGTCGGGCCAAGCCCACCTGGACCTCCCCTGCCCCAACCCGTCTCCTGCATCCTGTCTCGGGGCCAGCCACCTGCCATGATGGGACCCAGCCGACCAGGCCCCCAACTCAGTGAGGGTCCCTGGTGGGTCCTTAGCTCTGTCTCTGCTGGGATGGAGGCTCAGCTGTGGAGAGGGGAGTCTGGTCTCATTCTGCCCCTTCCCTGCTCCGGGGACCCTGGAACAAGGCCCTGACCTGTGCCCTCCGAAAGGTGGGAACCATCATTCCTGCCTCAGGGATCAGTGCGGAGGGATGCACCACCCCCCGCCCCCCACCCCCAACAGCTGTCCACCTCCAAGAGGCATTCAGCACAGGCTGTCCCTCTCACCTGGGGAAGAACCACGTGGCACGGAGGGCCTAAGGAGCCAGGGAGCCACGCCTACCCCACCTTCCCCCAGAGGAGCAGGGCGGAATGTGCCTCTCACCCAGCAGTGTGGAGCAGCCGTCCCCCAGCGGGTAGCGTTGGTAGCGGGGGACACTGAAAGGCGGCAGAGCGTGGAAGCGCCGTTCCAGCAGCGGCTCCAGGCGCGACGCTGACGGGTCCGCGGGGTGGAAGAGGTTGTAGACTTGCTGGCAGGCCGGCCGCAGCTGGAAAACTGGGGGTGGGGGTGTTGGCTGCAGAGCTGGGGCCGGCCCTGAGGAGCAGGGGTGGGGAGTGGGAAATTTGGGAACTGGGAACTGGGTTGTCTGCCGAAAGTTTGGGAGAGACGGGGGTGTGTCTCTGTCAATTTAGGACCTGTTTCGGTCATTGTCACTTTTTTTCAGACAGGGTCTTGCTCTGGCACCCAGTCTGGAGGGCAGTGGTGCGATCTTGGTTCACTGTAGCCTCAGTCTCCTGGGCTCAAGTGATCCTCCCCCCTCAGCCTCCTGAGTAGCTGGGACCACAGGTATACACCACCACACCTGGCTATTTTATTTTTTGTAGAGATGGGGTCTCAGTATGTTACCCAGGCTGGTCTCAAACTCCTGGACTCAAGGCATCCTCCCACCTGGGCCTCCCAAAGTGCTGGGATTACAGGCGTGAGCCCCCACGTCCAACCTCTTAATTTTTTTTTCATTGCAAAAGTTATAATGATTGTGGTAAAAAGTGGTTTGCAGTACAGAAGAGCACATGATGAAGGGCACATGGTGGAAACCCCTTCCACCCCAGGCCCCCTGCAGCTCCAGTTCATCTTGCAGGAGCCCCACCGAGTACTGGCTAAGGCAGCCCTGCCCTGCCTGTATGGGAAAATGTTTCTTCATCTGTCAAATGGGGTGGCAGTTCCAACCACATCATGGAGTTAAGGAGATCACGTGAATGTAAGGATGTGTTAATTATCAGTGCTGTATCTCACTTTTAGAGGGACATAAACCGGAACATATGCTATGCCTTCTGAACTTTGCCTTTTCTTCCCGCTTAACACAACAAATGCTGGCGTCTTTCATGTGAGCATGCATAGTTTCTCCTTGCTCTTTTTCAGAGGAGGCAGGTACTCCACTGTGTGACTGTGCCAGAATTGATTTAACCAGTCCCCTCCAAATAGATGGACATTTAAGTTGGTTCTGGTTTTTCACAGTGACACATAATGTGACCACAACGGCACTGTCCCTAAGTCTCCATGCACCTGTGTGGGACTCTGTGGGGCTGTTCAGAGCCTGCAGTGGACGGGGCACAGGGATGCCCTCCATGGGGCTGCACCCCTTTACACCAAGTGTGAGCTGCCTTGGTTGTTGGGGTCCCTTTAAAGCTACCCATTTCTCTTCCTGGCAATGCTGGTCACCAGTTTGTGGAAGGGGAAGGGTGCTGGGCACTGAGTCCAGAGATCTGCTTTTTTTTTTTTTTGAGACCGAGTTTCACTTTTGTTGCCCAGGCTGGAGTGTAATGGCACGATCTTGGCTCACCATAACCTCCACCTCCCAGGTTCAAGTGATTCTCCTGCCTCAGCCTCCCGAGTAGCTGGGATTACAGATATGCGCCGCCACACCCATCTAATTTTGTAATTTTAGTAGAGACGGGGTTTCTCCATGTTGGTCAGGCTGGTCTCGAACTCCCGCCCTCAGGTGATCCGCCCGCCTCGGCCTCCCAAAGTGCTGGGATTACAGGTATGAGCCACTGCACCCGGCCAGGTCTGCATTTTTAACCTAGCACTTGGCAAGCATCTAAACCTCTCTGAGCCTCAGTTTCCCCCTCTGTCATCTGGGGGTGTAACATGGGCCCTGTGTGGCTACTCTCAGGATTGTGTGGCTCCTGGGACTTTGCAGGCTGATCCCAGGGCACACGGCAGGGACTGCTGCTTCAGTGATGCCCAGCCGCCGGCCTGCCTGACTTGGGTAGACAGACGCACAGCTGTGGCCCCTCCAGGGCCGGGAGCCCACTATACCCAGGAGGCTTTGGGGATGCCCTGCCTCTGTATCTCTCCCTATGGGAGGACCTTGGACCTGGGAGGCTGGGTCTGTCTCCATCTGACTCTGGGGTGGTGCCTTTTCTCCCCGGACCTCAGCTTTCCCATCTAGGGGATGACCCTCAGCTCCCACAGGCATCCTGGAGATGAAATGAAACAGCAGGTGTCACGGACAGCCAGTGACTGAGCTGCTGAAGCAGGAGCAGAGGATAGCAAGGGGCCCTTGGTGGGGAAGACAGGAAGGAGGGCAGAAACAGGCCTGGGATGTGGCCATGATCTCGTCACAGGGGTCCACTGAGACCCCCCACACCCACCCAGCGCATGTACCGCCCCTGCTGGGCTCTCACCATCCAGGGCTGGGATGACAGTCTTCCTCAAGGCCAGGACCAGCCCCAGCGGGCACCCGAAGAGGAAGAGGTCCGTGATCTCAAAGTCAAACCTGCCCAGGGCACCTGTGCCGTCCAGCATGGTGGAGCTGCTGGAACGGCGTGAGCAGGGCTCAGTTCTCAGCATGCTGGCATGGAGGCTGCAGTGGGGGACGCACGAGGTCACACCACGGCCCCTCTCACAGCTGGCCTTCCCCTAGTCTCACGAGGGACAGGGTGGGTCCCACAGCCCCCAGGAGTCATCAGACCTAACCTAAATAAGACTTAGCTGTATGTGAGTGTAGCTGCCATCATCTGCCAAGACACTGCTGGTGGCACCCAACCTCTCTCGGGGGCCCACTGGCTTCGGGACAGCCCTGACCTGGACCACCTGCCCCTGGTCCATTCTGCCCCCAACTCTGCCATTCCCCACCCTCACCCTCAAGACAAATTGCTCCCTCAGGCCCAAGATGGCCCTTGGTGTATATGAGACAAGGCACCCAATAAGCCACTTTTTCCTGGGCCCAGACTGGGATCCCAGGTCTCAGGCTGGGGGAACCTCAGGCAGAGACCCCAGGCCTCCCGTTGGCCATCGCGGGGGACGCTCCTCCCTCTTGGAGCCTCTTCCTGCACCCAGAGGCGAGCCCCAGCCCCCCAGCCCCGCCCACCTGGACAGGAAGGCCTGGTGCTGCTGGATGGTGTCTAGCTCATAGGTGGACGAGTCGCTTCTCTTGCGGGGTAGCTGCCTTTTGGGGTCCTCGGTGCCATTGCTGCGGGGGATGTCGACGTTGCTTCGGCTCAGGTGCCGACTGCTCTCCAGGCTGGAGCCACCACTACTGCCACCACCACCACTGTTGCCACCACCGCCACCGCCACCACCGGAGCAGTGTGCTGCATTCACCAGAATGCCCGGGGACAGCAGGTCGTTGTCCTGGAATGGCCCCATGGAGGCTCACTGCCAGGTGGCCACTGGTCTGATCCCTTCTCCAGCATCCTGGAAGCTGCCTCCTCCCTCCTAACCCCAGGCCCAGTGGCCACAGTCCAGCCGGCCTCTCACCAAACCAGAGGGGAGGGTCCCTGTTCCCTTCTGTCCCCCCACCCACAAGCCACCCTGGACCTCATTGGTCTACAGGCCATTTGCCACTGTGCAGCAGAGGCAGGGAAGCAGAGAGGGGTCGCCCATCCCACCTCCTAGGAACCAGACCCCACTGCCCACAGTGCCAACCCTGGTTCAGGCTCATGAAACCACTCGCATTCCTAGGCTTGGCCACGTGGCAGCTGTTCCCCTGCCCCCATGCACCTGCCCTGCCGCCTCTGGGCACCTGTGCTGCCAACCTCTGCCCTTCCCATCCTTTTTTGGAGAGGTGAGGGGAGAGAGATTGTGAGAAAAACTGCTACAGCTCTTTCAGGGCCCAGGCACTTTCCCCGACTCTTCAGCCAGAATGGGCTGGCCTTCCTCAGCTCACCTGCACCCCCAACTCCTCCATAGCCCCTGCCCTGGAGGTGAGCTCTGGCAGCAGGGCTGGGGTTCAGGGGCTTGGAAAATGTTTGTTGAATGAACGGAGCTTAACTGGGTAGAGTCCAAGCCAGCTGGACTCAGGAAGTGCTGCCAGCATTCTGCTTGGTGGGCACAGCCTGGGGCCAGGTGCGGGAACAGGCAGGGCAGCGACCCTGGGGGCATGCAGGAGGCTTCAGGCCTTGGGGAATGTCTGGGCCCCCATTTGGGTACCTGCATGCTGACCACACTGCCCCGGCGGCTGCTGCTCTGACTCTCAGACACCGGCTGGTTGCTGTAGCATAGGGCATCAAATGCCAGGATGCCCCCGACGCAGTCCCCAATCAGGCAGACCTTGGGGGAGAGGGGCCAGAGGCCTGAGCCGTTCACCCACTCGCTGGACTACAGGCTGGGGGGGCCATCACCTTCCCCTTCAGGCCAGCCCGCCCTACAGGGTCTTCCATCCTCCTCCCCTCCCCAACCTCCCCAGGACTCACCTGCCCATTGAAGGTCATGCCCTCCTGGGACTTGATGAAGTCCCCATACGCAAGGTTGGCTCGCTGAATCACTGTGGCAACCGCCTCCTGGTACTGGGGGGAGGAGGTGGCCAGCAGGGGGAGGGCAGCCAGGGGAATGTGGTCCTGACTGCTGGACAGACAGCCTTCGTCATGGCTGTAGGGGCTGAGGCTGGGGAGAGGGGCCAGTCAAGAGAGGGCAGGCGGCTCCAGCTCAGCCCAAAGGGCCCCTCTCCCCTGACCCGAGTCTCAGCCATGGACTCAGCTCACGCTAGTGATAACCCTTCCTGGCCAGGCCCTGGGTAGGCTTGGGGGACCAGGGTGAGTAAGACCCCATGTCTCAGAGGCAGGCCAATATCCCCACATTACACGTTTGGAAACGAAGGCTCAGCCATGGGCCCAGCCCTCCTGGGACTTGAGGCTTAGCCTGCATGTATATGTTTGGGCACCTCCAGGTAGAAGGGGCTGGCTGGTGGGTCTGGACATTGAGGCAGGAGTCCTGAAACTGGGGAGCCACCTGAGGCCCAAAGGTGGGAGGACGACAGTGCACAGCCGGAGGCTGCAGTCAAGGGCAGGTGCCACTCACTTGGAGACCAGGGCAAAGGCGTCAGAGCAGACAGGCGGGCAGGGCACCAGGCGGATGGCAAGGCGGCCCAGGGCGCTGGGGTAGTGCACGCGCATGACGGTGTCGAACACGTTGGCGATGGTGTTGGCATCACCCTTCTTGGAACTGGGGTCCCCGGCGCCCGTGTCCAGGATGGTGCCTCCGTGCAGCACCAGTAGCAGCACGTGGATCTTGGAGGGCGGTGCAGCCAGCGGCTGGCTAACCTCGTCCTGCATGGGTTGGGGGGCAGTGTCAGCTCCCCAGGGAACCCAGCTCCTTGCTGAGGCCCCTCTGTCACCCTTGGTGGGGGTGTGCCTGTTGTACACAGCCCAACTGTTCCCTCTGAGAACCCCAGTTGGTTATTCAGTCCTGGGGTCTGGGGTTTGGCTGCCTTAACCCCTCCTCTGGGACCCTTGCTGGGACTGGAGCCTGGAGGAGGAGTCAGGGAGGTGGGCCTGTCCACTCCTCCTCCTGCAGCCCTGCCCCTGTCTGCCACCCTGACCAGGGGTGCAGAGGCCATTGAGGGAGTCCACTCCTTTGAGAGCATGAGCTCTGCTTCCTTCAGGGAGCCCAGGCAGTGGCTTCTGGGGCTTCCAGCTTTAAGGTGAGGCAGAGGCTCAGCCTGGTCTTGGCCTTGGGGGCTGCCTGCCCTGTATGTGTCTGTCTTGGCGTGAGCAGACAGGGCCACCACCAGCTCAAAGTTACAGAGGTCACCTGAGAATGGCCGGGGTCAGGGCATCCACAGCCTGGGTGGGTGGCAACCCCAGCCCCTCTGTCTGCAGCTCTGAGCTCTCCCCCAAGCTACACAGGGCCTCCTCCCCAGGCCCCCACCCTAAGGCCCTGCCATTCCTGGCCTCTCTCTAAGACCAGGGTCTCCAAAAGGAGAGGTGTCCTGGTGGGGATGGAGCCCTAGCACCTTAGAGAGGAGGCCGATCAGATTTCGAGAGGTAATGACACCACCTTCCTGCAGGCCAGGCCTGCCTATGAGGTCAAGGTGAGACCCTAGACCTGCACACCTGTGTAAGGGCTACAAACTGCTCCAGGCTAGGGGACTGGGCTAATATCACACGGTGTGTCAGTGCTAGGCTGGACCGGAACCTGAAGCCTCTGCCACAACTCAGCACTCTCCTGCCAGGCCAGGCTGTGGCCCTGTCCCCAGAGGTCACCCTCCCCTGCCCCAAGCTTCTGGTATGTGACCGGAGGATAGCAGCAGGGCCAGGGCCCAAGAGGGGCCACTGATAAGTACTTGCTGTGTCCATATGATGTCTGGGGTGTGGGGGCAGGGAAGGGAGCTGAAGGGAGAGTCCTGCCTCCAAGAACCCGAGGAGACAGACCAAGGAGCCAAAGCCATCTAGAGGGCCTATGGTGGGGACAGCTGGCCATGGGGTAGGGGTAGCACCAGGACCCAGGTGCCAACACAGAGGTTGGGTGGGTGGGGAGGGTAGGGGCTGGACCCAGGACTTAAGAGGCTACCAGGTGGCTGGGAGCAGTGGCTTGAGCCTGTAATCCCAGCACTTTGGGAGGCCGAAGCAGGCAGATCACTTGAGGCCAGGAGTTTGGGACCAGCCTGACCAACATAGCAAAACCCTGTCTCTACCAAAAATACAAAAATTAGCCAGGCATGGCTGTGCACATCTGTAATCCCAGCTACTCGGGAGGCTGAGGCAGGAAAATCATTTGTACCCAGGAGGCAGAGGTTGCAGTGAGCCGAGATCGTGCCACTGCACTGCAAACTGGGTGACAGAGTGAGATCCTGTCTCAAAAAAAAAAAAAAAAAAAAGAAAAAGAAAGTGGCCACCAGGAAGGGCAAGGGAATGGATGGGCTGGGCCAGGAGCCACTGAGTAGCAGGAAGCCTGGTGGGTGCTGCTGAGCTGGAGGAGGAAGGCTGGGCTGCCCTCACCCCAGGAGGAGCCACGGGGCTTCCCTCTTCTTCCCAGGGGCCAGCGCAGGACCGACACTTGTCCTCACATGGGGACTAGCCACCACTGGTTGGCCTGGACACAAACACACTCAGCCCAGGGCAGAGGGGGCCACCAGCTGCCCAGAACACAGGGCAGGAGGGAACAACATGAGCCCTATCCGGCTTTGACAAGGGTTTTATTTGCAGTCCAGTGAGGCAAAGGATTTATGGAAGAAATATCTTATGCAGCCTCCAGGACAGGAAGGTGATGTCCAGTGGTACTGAGTCACCAGGAGACGGGCAGGGCTTGGCACTGGGGGCTGAAAGAATCCTGCATAGGCCTATCTGACTGGGCTCAGTCCTGGAGACGACCCAGGGGCCCCCAGAGACCCCTGGAACACAGTCTCCCTACTACACTCAGCCTGCTTTCTCCAAGGGGACATCATGCCTCAGCCCGAGACAGGGACTCACCCTCCCCTGGGCTCTAGTGGGGGCTGCGCCCCCTGCAGCTATAAAGGCATCCCCCTACTAGTGTCTCCACAAGGCCAGGAGCAGGGGCTCCGGTTTGGGGGTTCTTGCAAGCAAATGGATTTGGCTTTGGATGGCGGTGCCCCAGAATCAGTGCTGGGTTCTGAACACACACCCCAAGGCAGATCCAGAGCCCCAGTCCCCTTCTGCCCCTCCCCTGGGGGGCGTCAGAGCTGTGTGTGCTGCAGGTGGGGAGGGGGCTCCGTTTGCTTATCTAGACATTAAGCAGCAATTGGAATCAACTCCCCTTATTCCATGACCCCTTCTAGAAAGCCCACCTCGGCGTCAGACTGCAAAGCAGAAAACCACAGGAGGGGGAGGCTGTGTGGATGTCCCTCCTCCTCCCCCAGACTCCCCGGGGGCCCGAGTTCCCCACAGAAGTGGTGCTGCCTCCACCTTAGGCAGCTTGAGGCCAGAGCAGTGCGGTGACCGCAGGTGATGGTGGGACAGCCCAGCTCAGCCCTGGCTCCTGTCCCAGTGCAAACAGCTCTGACGGCCCGCAGGTGGAGGAGGATGGGGCGTGAACTCCCACAGAGAACCCCCGAAGCGGACACAGGCGCTCTACCAAGACAGCTTTATTGGACACACTGAGCTCCGCCTGCCTCCCGCGGGGCCATCTTGTCGGCCACGGCCACATCACTTCTGCCTAGACGACTGTCGCTTCCTCCCTTTTCGTCTTTTTATCTTCAGGGACAGCAGACAGGCTGGGCACAAGGTGAAGATCTTATTTTTGATCTGGAATTTACAAGTTTCTCATTTTACTTTCCCATGGGTGGAGCTTGGATAAGGTTTTCTCAGGGGTTGTCTGTAGTCCCTGGTTCTTGGGGACCTCAGAGACAGAGGGCGGCAGGCGCCTTCCTAGCAGGGCAGCAAAAAAGGAGGCCCAGGCCTCTCCCCGGACAGTACCCAGGCAGGTGTGGAGGTGAGGCTGCCAGGCCCAGAGTTCCACCTCTGTAGCCCCTCAGACTATTCCTCTGTGCCCTGCCCCTCCCTTGGCGGCCGTGCCCCTGTCCCTCTGACACCCGGGCACCCACCTCTATGATGTTCAGCTGCTCCACACTGGAGGCCACCCTGAACTCAGGGGCGCTCTGGCGGTACAGACCATCTGCAACAACACAGAAGCCGCGCTGTGAGCTAAGGGGCAGCCCAGCCTGGCCGACCGGACGGAGGCTGCAACCGTGACAAGGGGAGCTTGGGGCCCCCCAATCCCCATGTATGCCCAGCACTGTGCAGGAGCTGGGTCAGAAAGGAGGGGGCTGAAGCCCTGCAGCCACCCTCCCCAGGCTCTGCAGCACCCCCAGACCTGCTGACCTTGTGTGTCTTCTGGCTCTGGGCTCTCGATCTTGTCCATGAGGTCATTGGAACTCCACTTGGTGATGTCCTTGGGGAACATTTCCTCTGTGTCAGACAGGTCCTCTGGAGAGGGGAGAAGGAAACTCAGGTGGGACTGGGAACAGTGGGGAGGCCCGGTTTCCCGAGGTGGGGACGCCCCTGTGTGCCCCTGTGTGCCCCTGTGTTTGGCTCTGCTCTGACCCCTCCTCAACAGGACGGCCGCACAGCCCCACACCTTGGGCTTCTTCCTGACCATTAAAAAAATAGTGGTAACATTCACATAACAAAATTCACCATTTATAAAGTGGCATTTAGTATATTCACGATGCCATGCAACCATCACCACTATCTAATTCCAGAACATCTTACTTCCCTAAATGGAAGCCCCATATTCGGGAGCAATGAGTCCTCAGTCTTGCCTTCCTTAGCCCCTGGCCACCCCCAATCAATTTTCTGTCTCTACAGATTTGTCTATTATGGACATTTCCTATAAATGGAACCATACACTTGTGTCTGGCTTCTTGCACTCAGCATAGGGTTTCTGGGGTTCCTCTATGTTGTAGTGTGTGTCAGTTGCTTCATTCCTTTTTATGGCTGAACCATAGTCCATTGCATGGACACACCACTTTTGTTTATCCACTCATCAGTTGATGTTCCTGTTTTTTTTTTTTTTTTAAATGCTATATTGGCCGGGTGCAGTGGCTCATCCCTGTAATCTCAGGACTCTAGGAGGCTGAGGCGGGTGGACTGCTCGAGGTCAGGAGTTCAAGATCAGCCTGACCAACATGGTGAAATCGCATGTCTACTAAAAATACAAAAATTAGCCAGGCATGGTGGTGTGCACCTGTAGTCCCAGCTACTCAGGAGGCTGAGGCAGGAGAGTCACTTGAACCTGGGAGGCGGAGGTTGCAGTGAGCTGAGATCGTGCCGTTGCATTCCAGCCTGGGTGACAGAGCAAAACTCTTGTCTCAAAAAAAAAAAAAAAGCTACATTTAGGCTGGGGGTGGTGGTTCATATCTGTAATCCCAACACTTTGGAAGGCCGAGTCAGGTGGATCACCTGAGGTCAGGAGTTCAAGACCAGCCTAGCCAACATGGCAAAACCCTGTCTCTACTAAAGATACAAAAATTGGCCAGGCATAGTGGCATGTGCCTGTAGTCCCAGCTTCTCAGGGGGCTGAGGCACGAGAATCACTTGAATCTGGGAGTCAGAGATTGCAGTGAGCCGAGATCACACCACTGCACTTCAGCCTGGGCAACAGAGCGAGACTCCATTTCAAAAATAAATACATAAATAAAAATAAAAAATGCTACATTTACTTTATTCCATCTTTACCATTTTTTAAATTTCTTATATATTTTATTTTTTGAGGTCTTGCTTTGATGCCAAGGCTGGAGTGTAGTGGCACAGTCATAGCTTACTGCAGCCTCGACCTCCTGGGCTCAAGTGATCCTCCCATCTCAGCCTCCCGAGTAGTTGGAACGACAGGCATGCGCACTACACTTGGCTAATTTTTTAATTTTTATTTTTGTAGGGACAAGGTCTCTCTATGTTACCCTAGCTGGTCTTGAACTCTCAGGCTTAAGCGATCCCAAAGTGTCAGGATAACAGGCTTGAGCCACCATACCCAGTTCCTGTTTTGCTAAACTGACAAATAATCATAATTGTACATATTCATGGGGTACACAGTGATGTTTCAATACACCAGTGTATGGTGATCAGATTAGGGTAATTAGCACATTCATCATGTCAAATATTTATCATTTCTTTGTGTTGGGAATGTTCAATTTCTATCTTCCAGCGATTTGAAATTACATATTACTGTGGTTTAAAAAAAATTTTTTTATGTTTGGTATTGACAGGGTTTTGCCATGTTGCCCAGGCTGGTCTCAAACTCCTGGGCTCAAGTGATCCACCTGCCTCAGCCTCCCAAAGTGCTAGGATTATGGTGTGAGCCACTGCGCCTGGCCTAATACATTACTGTTAACTCTAGTCATCCTGCAGTGTCACAGGACTAGAACTCATTCCTCCCATCTAGACATAATTTCATATCCTCTAACAGGTCTCTCCCTGTCCCTCCACAAAAGCACAGCTTCAGAAGTGCTGCTATGAACACCACCTCCAAGACTCCTGCTTCCGCTCCTCTGAGAACTTCTGCCCAGGACCACCAGGCTCATGGCTACCGTCTGACTCTGGCACTCGCTGGCCCTCCTCCAGCTCTGGATGGGCTCCTGGGCCCATTTCCCCAGAACACTGCTGCCCTGGTACTTCCTGCTTTGCTGTCTCTTTTACAGCATTTTCTACGTTAAATATGTATTTTCCTCTCATCAGGGTCAGAGAGCCACCTGGGAGGGGTGAGACGCCAAGAGGCCCCTTCTCCATCCTGGGCAAGGCCCCTGGTACAGAGGCCAGCTCAGGAGTCCCCAGCCACCATTCCAGGTCCTCCAGTTCCAGGGCCAAACCAGGACCTTTCTTCTGCCTGGACACTGACTCCCCAGGTTCCTTCCCTTGATGGCAGCTGGCCAGTTAACCAAAATGCCACCTTATTTGGCTCCTGTGCCCCCCAAGCCACAGTGGTGATATGAGATCTGGTGCTGCCTGTGTCTGCTGAGTGCCTATGGGCTCGCCCCCGTCCCTTTCTGAGCCTCTGACCTGCTGTGTGAATTTTGGGCTGGCTCAGCCACTGGCTTGCAGAGGGACCCAAGCCCCCAACCCCTACACCCGCTGGCCCCTCCGGCTTCCTGGAGCGGAATGGCTGGGGCACGAAGCAGGCGAGCACTGTATGCATGCCTCTTCCTGGCACAGGTGGTGCATCTGCTGTGTGGTCATGCACTTATTTTGGGACAAGTGGGAAAATGGGCACTTCACATGTTTTCTGCTTATTGCATTTCCTAAAGTGCCTACATTAGATGTGGTATTAATTTAATCAAGAAAAAATAAGGTAAGTACAAAAAATTAGAAAATTAAAAGAAGTTATGCTTCCATGGAAATAAATTCACATACGGAATAAAGCTGTAGTCTGATGGCGTATCCTTATTTGGGGTTTCAAGAGCACAGTCCCCATCTGCCAGGCCCACAGCACAACTTGATATCAGGTTAGGGTAAGCCTGAGACCCCAGACTCAAGGGAACAAGATGACTTCATCTCATCCTCTGTGCATCGCCCCAAACACCATGCTGTCCACCTGGGACAGCGCAGGAGTAGGGACCGGATATAGAACAGTAACAGGCAACACCCGTATCAGTCCACACCCACACCCTAAGCCCTTTTAGACCCCTCCACACCTCGTCCAGGAAGGCCCCAAGGACTGCAGGGCGCTGCCTGCCTACCGTGCGCATCGAAGAACTCGTCGTCTGAGCTCTCGTCCGAGTCCCTGGCGATACTCTGCATCCTCCACTCCGAGATGCTGTGGCGGGAAGGACTCGCTGGAAGGCAAAACCTCAGAATGACCGCCAACTGGAGAGGAAGGGCCCAGAGGCTGCCCGGAGCTGGCAGGAGGCAGGGAGGGCAACCCACAGGCCTGACAAGCATCGCAGAGGCTGCCACAGGAGCCAGGAAGGTTCCAAAGAGAATGAAGTGGGTAAATGAGTGAGGAGCGGCCTAGGCTCATCTCCTGTCTGCCTGGCAAAAGGCAGTCGTGTCCTGGGGAGCATGTCTGGGGAAGAGCATGACAGACATAATCCCAGGACATGGGGTGAGACAGGCCTGGGTCCACTCCTGGGCCTCTGACCTCAGTCTGACCAAGAGCAAACTCCTGAAATTCGGACACAGCAGGGCCCAGGCGGGAGATGAGTGAGCCAGGCCCGCCTGCTGGAGAAGCTGGCTCCACCCAGGATGCCTGGGTTGATCCTTTCTCTCAGGGTCTGAAGTCTCCCAGGGTCCCCATCAGGAGGGATGGCCCCTCCACAGCACTGCAGGAGCCCAGCCACCTCCACTGGCTCCTATGGGCAGCACTGTCTTCCCTGGGCATGGAGGGGAAGTGTTGGGGAGCCTGCTGGGGCAGGGCCCAGGCTTCCCCGTGTGGGAGGACTAGCCCAGGGCTCTGACTTCCTCTGGGCTTGGTGCCTCAATGTCCATCGGAAAGGACTCTGAGGAGGTGCAGTGATCCAGCAGTAGGTGGGGCTGCCTTGCGGGGAGGGACCTTGAGTGTGGATGGCAGGTGGCGCAGGGGCTCACCTCCCCGCTTGGACGACCGAGACGACTTGGAGGATGTGGACCACTGTTTCTTGAGGCCCCGCCCCACCAGGGGCTCCCCATTGCTGCTGCTGGGCTCCGGGGGCTCCCCAGAGGCCTGGTCCGAGGCGGCTTCGTGCTTGACGAGCTCGGTGGCCTCCTCACCATCCTCATTGAACTGGGCCATCTTGCGGGAAAGCATGAGCTGCGCCTCCTTCTCCAGCTCCCGGATGTTCTCCATGCTCAGCCCATACCACTCGTCCTGCCAGCACCAGGCCTGCCGGTGAGCCCGCACCATCACCCTCCGTAGTCCTGTGCCCCCACGGGGATTGGAGAAGGAGAGAGACGAGGGGATGGAGGTCAGCACAGGAGCCTGCACGGAGGTGTGGGCCCAGGCAGGGGCTTTAGGAGGCTGCACCCATGTTGCAGGTCAGACTAAAGTCACTGCCTGTCTGTGCCTCAGTTTCCCCATTTGTAAAATAAGGGGACTGGCTCACAGAGGTTCTCACAAGCTCACAGTGGTTCTATAATTAGAGTGGAGGGGCCTCCCAAAGCAATGTGTCCGGTCAGAAGCCATAGTTGGAAGGGTGCAGTGGCTCATGCCTGTAATCCCAACACTTTGAGAGGATGAGGTGGGAGGACAGCTTGAGCCCAAGAGTTCAAGAACAGCCTGGGCAATGAAGCAAGACCCTGTCTCTATAAAAAAAAAAATTAAAAATTAGCCAGGCGTGCTGGTGTGTGTGTAGTCCCAGCTACTCTAGAGGCTGAGGTGGGAGGATCACTTGAGCCCAGGAGTTTAAGCCTGCAGTAAGCTATGATTGTGCCACTGCATTCCAGCCTGGATAACAGAGTGGGACCCTGTCTCTAAATAGGTAAATAAATAAGAAGCCACAGTTAATTTTCTGGGAGTTTCCTGCCACAGGGGAGGTAGAATAGGACTTCCTGAGAGTCTCCTGTCTCAGTGTCTGGTATATTTTTCCTGTTGAATTTCCCATGGAAAATCCAGTTCAAGTTCAAACTGGGTTGGTTCTCCTTTTCTTTTGTTTTTTAAAAAATGCTTTTAGTAGAATATATTATGCACATGAGATATATAAGCATATATTATACATATAAATTAAGATGTAGAATAACATAAAAAATATATACCTTTTAAAGTGTAAAAAACAATTAAAGGGCCAGGCATGGCAGCTCACACCTGTAATCCCAGCATTTTGGAAGGCTGAGGTGAGAGCATGGCTTGAGGCCAGGAGCTTCAGACCAGCCTGGGCAACACAGGGAGATCCCCCATCTCTACCAAAAAAGACAACAACAAAAAAATAGCCAGGCATGGTGTTGTGCGTCTGTGGTCCCAGCTACTTGGGAGGTAGAGGTGGGGGGATGGCTTGAGCCCAGGAGTTTAAGGCTGCAGTGAGCCATGATCATGCCACTGCACTCCAGCCTGGGTGACAGAGTAAGACCCTGTCTCAAAATAGTAATAATAATAATAATAATAATAATAATAATAGAATTACAAAGACTAAAAGCAGACTGGGGATTGCCTTGGGCCAGGGTGGGATGGGGATGACGTGAAATGGGAACAAAGAACCTTCTGGGGTGATGAATGCTCTGAAGTTGTGCCCAGCTGTGAATATATTAAAACTTACCAAACTGTTATCTTACAATGAGTGAATCATATGGTATCTAAAATTATGCCTCAATAAAGCTGTTTAAAAAACATTAAAAAGCAATGAGACATCCACATCCACAGCCCCGGCGAAGGAACACACCATCACCAGCGACAGGGAGCCCTCCACTTGCCCGGTCCCTGACAGTTGGTCCTGAATTTTGCTTGTCATGTGCTTTGCCTTCTGGTCTCAGCACACAGATGTGTTTTCCTGCACACTGTATCAGGCTGGTGTGGCTGTTGCTGAATTTCGCAGCTATGTATCACGCTGTATTTTTCCGCCACTTGCTTCTCTGGGTGAGTTTTGTCCATGGATGCGCGCGTGGGGGCTTTGGCTCATCAAGCTGGGACCGTGTGGCACCCGTGTGTGTGTGAAATGCCACATGCCATTGATTCCTTTTCCTGCCAATGGGCCTTTGGCTAATTTGCATTGTTTCTCCATTTTGCTTTCACAAACCTGCTGCTCTGAACATTCCAGAACAGGCATGGGGATTTCTCCAGGGGACAAACCCGGGAGAAGCAATCTCAGGGCATGTACCCCTGCCTCCCCTAGAGCATGCTGAGCGGCTTTGCGAGCAGTTGGGCCACGCCAGCCTCCCAGGCTGGTCTCCTGTGCACCCTCTTTTCCTGCCTCCTCACTTCCCACCTCTGGTTTTGCTGAGTCTTCCTTTCTAAATCCCATCCATTCTTAAAGGCATCTCTGTGGGATGGAGTCCTGTGTCCCCTGCCAAGTCCCAGGGGGGCCTCAGGCGTGGCACACTGAAGAGCCTTGGTTTCCTTTTCTGGGCCTGTCTGCTGGCCTCACAGGGCTGCCAGGAAGGGCCGCATCCCTTGCTCTACCCTATATAGGGAAATGCCTCCTCCTGGGGTGAACGGAAGGGCTGGGACATGCACGACATCTGGGGCCAGGCAGTAATGAGGACAGCTGAGAGCTGTCCCAACTCCCAGGAGTCACCTCCTCAAGGTCCCCAAGAAGCTCAGCGCAGCTCACATGAGTTCATGAGATCATCCCCGTGATATTATAGGACTAGTGCTCACAGTTGTCATCAAGCCCCACCTATGTGCCACACCCCATCTTCGGTTCTGAACTCATGGTCTCAGCCCACAACAGTCTGATAGGATTGGTGTCATTACACCTATTTTACAGAAGATAAAAGCAAAGCTCAGTGAGGCTGAGAGACCACAGAACCACTACGTGTGAGTCAGGCCTGGACTCCAAAGTTGTCTTCTTTCTTCCCACTAGTCACAAGGTCCTGCTTTCTGAGGGGAGAACTGACTTTCAGGGAGCAGGGGAGTCTCTGCAGCTTGGCCAGGATCTCAGCTGCTGCGTAGGGCTGGGGAGGGTCAACGGGACCCACAGAGCCGGAGTGCCAGGAGCTGCAGCCTTAGTAGGTCTGCTGGGTGTCCTGTGCAGGGCTGAACCTAGAGAAGCCTTGAGGAGAGAACCCTCAAGTCACCAGCGCTGATGTATTCAGGTTCCTGAGGTCGAGAAGGGCAGTAGGGGATGCCTTGCCCAGGATCAGTGAGCCCCTCCCAGTCCTGCCCATATGCTCCTCCACTCCTCATATTCCCTGGGAAGTGAGAACCACCATTCCCATTTTGAGACTTCAGCACTAGGGTTGCAGGTCCCAGTCTGTGAGCCCTGGGTAATGGAGAGAGGCAGGTTTGGGCCAATCTAAGCTCCCAAGGGATTAGAGAGATGGATTGCAGGAATGCATCCCTCTCAATGGATGGGACAGCTTCTTTCTCTTCCTGCCACCTCTCCCAGCTGCTGACTGACACTGAGGTAGCCCTTCTGGAAAAAGAATGGTGGACAATGTGTCTGAGGGTTCTTCCCTGGGGATGGAGGTGGTGACATCATCACACCCATTGAGGCCCCGTCCACGTCTCTGTTTCTCCAAATGGAAGACCGTGTCCTCGGACCCCAACCCTTTTGGGTACACACTCAACCTTCCCTTGGGGTCGCAGCCTCAACACTGAACATGGCTGTCTAGTGAGACACCCCCCTTGCTGATGCTAAGAACAGGAGGATGTTAATTCAGGACGAGGGTGGCTGGGATGGGAGGCAGATCTCGTTCAGCCCGTGTTGGGTCTCTGCTTCCTCCTGCGTAAGTGGGGTGACAATGCCTACCCTCATGAGTCATCATGAGCCTGTGTGACATGCGTGATGTGTACTGTCAACAGTGTGGCTCTGTTCATTCTTAAATTAAGTCACCTTTGCTCATGGCATCACAAGGTGTCTGGCTGGGGTGCCTTTTGAATCACGGGCCTCAGGGACTGGAACCAGCCCTTGGACTGACGTCATGTTATAACCTCAGCAGAGTGGGGTTGAGGGCTCTAGGTGAGGAAATGGCACTCACTGCACCAGGACACCCAGGCCATCTGCTGTCTACCTGTTCCATGGGCACCTACTCTGGCTAGGCTGGTGTGGGTGTGAAGGCCACTATGAAGTCTGAGACACCCTGCTCCTGGGAGCTTCCAGCCCAAAGAGGGAGTCTGAGCTGTGACCCTGGGTTCTGGGCCTCCTCGAGTAGAGGAAACAAAGGCCTGGGAGCCCAGAGACCCAGGTGAGCAGCAAGGAAGCTGTCCCC
Organism: Macaca thibetana thibetana; assembly: GCF_024542745.1. Taxonomy (NCBI): domain Eukaryota; kingdom Metazoa; phylum Chordata; class Mammalia; order Primates; family Cercopithecidae; genus Macaca; species Macaca thibetana. The sequence continues at coordinate 119,379,339 of NC_065588.1, forward strand.
AGGGGCTACTCAGACCTGTGGAGTGTGGGCTACACTTTATCAAATGCGAACCAGGTAAGGAATGTCTGGGGGCAGTGCCTAGGGCTTCTTCATCCAGTAACATACTGCTTGTCTCTGCACGTGCTCGTAGGTATTCATGGATGCCCAAGATAACACATGGTTGCGGGGTAGTGGGGAAGCTGGATATGGGCTTTGGTGTCACCTTCCCAGAACAACAGAAATGCAGACTCCCAGGCAGACATGCAGAGAGAGGAGGCAGACAGGCAGGTGACAGGAGACAAAAGGGTTGGGTAGCCCGGCCACTGCCCACCCAGCATGGGGTGTGCTCTGTGCTCACCGGTGTCATGGATGAACCTCTCGATCTTGGACTGCATGCCCCAGTAGCGGAACTCCACCTTGCAGAGCTTGTACGCACACATGATGGGGAAGACCTGCTTCTTGTACTCCTCGATCCAGTTGTCTGACAGGGGCCCCCGCTGGGTCTTCGTTGACTGGAACAGTTTGGGGTCCTCTTCTGTCTTATACTCATTGTGGGGCACAGGGTCTTTGACAATGTCGATGAAGTCTGTGGGAAAACCCTTAGAGTGGCCACTTCAGCCCTGACCTCAACCTCCACCTACATCTCCTCTCCATGTTCCTCCACCCCCAAATCCTCCCAGGATTCTGGGCCTTGCCCTGCCAGAGAGACTCTGGGGAGTAAGGATCATGTTCTGGGCAGCTCTGACCTCAATATCCTTGACAATGGGGCTTGCAGTTTCCTTGGTGCATTCATTCATTCAGACAGGGGTCTTGCTATGTTGCCCAGGCTCAAGCACTCCTCCCACCTCAGCGTCCCAAAGTGCTGAGATTACAGGTATAAGCCAATGCACCTGGTCCCTTGTTGCCTTTTCAAGTCATTTCAGCAAAACCCATGTTCTGAGTGCACTACCTCTTGGCAAACAAAGCAGATAAATAAGGCAATGAGGAAACACTGGGGAGATGAATTTCCATGAAGAATACAGGGTGTGAGGAACAGAAGAGAAGGCTGGGAAAAGCTTCCCACGAAGATGGTGTTTCAGCCAGAGGGGTGGAATCGAGAGGTCAAGAATGTCTCAGTGGCACTGGCCCTTGAACAAGAGGTGGGGGTTTCTGGGGAAGGAACCACCAGGGTGTCTGCGTGGGGAGAAGGATGGCAGTGGTCACAGAGCAATGGGGATGCCCTGGACATGCTAGCCATTTCTCTCCAAGCTAGGAGCCCAGGTAGTGCCCTGAGGGCCAAGTGGACCCAGGTATAGGTCTGAGGTTGAGAGGGACGCAGGCAGGCCGGCCTGTTGGAAAAGCCTTCCTGGACAGAGACCACAAGAGATGTCTGCAGAAGCCTACAGGGGGTGTCTGGCCAAGCTTGCTTTGGGCTGGGCCTGAGAGCAGGGGCAGATGCCACAGAGGTAGGGGTGCAGAAAACAGGGTTAGGGGCTGACAGGACCTGGTGAGGGTGACAAGAAGAGGGGTGATGGCTCTGGGCAGGACATAGGCCAGGCCACTTATGATCACAGGCTTCCCCTCCACAGGGGCATCTCAGAGCCCTCCCATGGCCACCTCCCATGGTGGAGGCAGAGCCCTCCTGTGTGCTCACTCCTGAGGCACATGTGTGTTGGACAGGACTGGAGCACTCACTGAGTGAGAAAGAGCCCTAGGAAAGGGTTTGTGGCTCACAGAGCCCTTTTTTATGGTTGGGTCTGCTCTAGCCAGGCCCTTGGCTACCTCATTTTCTCCAATGCATGGGCCCCTCTGTATCCAGGCTGCAGACTGCAGACACAGACACCAGCTCCACCAGAACCAGAAGGGTCAGGAGCGAGTCTGAGAACCATAGAATGCCAGGAGGGATGAGAGCTCTTCCCGGAGCAGACCACATGCCCTGCCCATGCGGGCCGGCACAGGAAATGTCACAGAGACTTAGGACCCATGGCAGCTGGCCTCAGAGGGAGCCTGCAGAGCTCTGGCAGTGTCAGGGCTGCCTGCTATGGGAAGAGCTATGTACCCCCCAACCCCAATTCCTATGCTGAAGTATTAAACCCAGTGCCTCAGAATGTGATCTTATCTAGAGATAAGGTTTTCAAAGAGGTAATCAAGTTAAAAGTAAGGCCATTAAGGTGGGTCCTAATCCAGTATGACTGGTGTTCTTATAAGAAAAGGAGACACAGAGGCAGACAGACACAGAGGGGAGTGACCACGTGGCGACCGAGGCAGAGATTGAGGGATGCTTCTACAAGTCAAGGAGCACCAAGGACTGCCGGCAAGCACAGACACTGAAGGGGCCTGAACAGAGTCTCCCCCAGGGGGAAGAGCCCACATGCCATGATCTCAGACTTCGGGCCTCCAGAGCCCTGAGAGAATAACTGCATGTTGTACAAGCCACTCGTGCTATGATGCTTTGTTCCGCAGACCCAGGAAATCCCAGCAGAGGTAGGGGGTTGGGCCTGGAGCAGCTCCTGGGGCATGGACACCCACCCCCAACCTGGCATGCCCTGCTGAGATGCCTCCACGGTGACTTGGGCCTTGCATCCAGAGGTTGCAGGAGGGTGGCTGCTGAGCTGCACTGGCCCACATATGTGTTTTGTTTGACTGGCATAAATTTATTTACAAAGATTTCTAATTGGTTGCTAACATTTAGTATTGGGAGATTTCTCATGAAAATCCTTATCACTGGCTTCTCTTGAAAACGAAGATCTAGGCCGGGCGCGGTGGCTCAAGCCTGTAATCCCAGCACTTTGGGAGGCCGAGGCGGGCGGATCACGAGGTCAGGAGATCGAGACCATCCTGGCTGACCCGGTGAAACCCTGTCTCTACTAAAAAATACAAAAAAAACTAGCCGGGCGAGGTGGCGGGCGCCTGTAGTCCCAGCTACTGGGGAGGCTGAGGCAGGAGAATTGCATGAACCCGGGAGGCGGAGCTTGCAGTGAGCTGAGATCCGGCCACTGCACTCCAGCCTGGGCGGCAGAGCGAGACTCCGTCTCAAAAAAAAAAAAAAAAAAAAAAAAAAAAAAAAAAAAAAAAAAAAGAAAACGAAGATCTAACAAATGGTGCCCATTCCCTGAATGTCACTGTCATCTGGAGGCAGTGGGTAGGGCATCCGCCATCAGGAGGTCATAGACCCCATCGTGTGCCAGGGGCACTTGTGCATGGCTGTCAGCTAGAGATGGATCCCAAGCACACGTGTACTTCTGGGGAGTAGGGATCCCTCAAAGGGATGGAGGGAAGTGACTCTGGGGGCTCTGGGTAGAAAAGGCACTTGGACTTGGTATATACATCAGGAGAATGGGGCTGAGGAGGCCTGTCCTGCCTCCCCCATGGGCCCCATGCTTGCTCCAACTCTGACCTGCCTGCCCAGGACAGGGCCAGGTCTGGAGTCTACCAGGTGTAAGGAAAAGGGGCAGGACAAGAGGGGCCTGTGGGTAGGAAATCCAGAGTACAGCCCTGTGGGGCTCTGCCCTTCCTGGTTACCGATTGTCAGCTGGTTCTTTTCCACAGGAGAAAGGTTGAACACATCGGGGTTTTCTCCAGCATCAGTTTTATAAAAGGTTTCGATGTCGATGGAGAATTTCTCCACGAAAGGGCAGGTGAACCTGTGCGGGAAGGAAAGTACCCATCAGGACCTGTCCTTGGAGAGGCCCAGTGAAGCTGGCCAGGGCCTGTTGACCCACTAGGTAGGAGCGGAGCCAGTGAGCGGGCATAGAAGGAGGGTGGAGGGTAGCCAAGACTCGCCTGCCCCGTCTACCTCCTGGACCGCCACTTTGTCCCAAGAACAACCAGGATGGGGGCAGGGAAGGATTTAGGGGGAGAGGAAGACAGTACATCTTCGGTGGCTTCTAGAAGCCCCATGTCCAATGTCCACAGCATGGCAGGAACACAGGAACAGCTATGGCAGCATACTGCCAAGCAGGAGGAAGCTGGGGTGCTCCATGGGGCATGCCATCCCTAGTTCCCAAGAAGCCAGCTCTGGTAATGGGGGAATAGCCTCTCTCTAGGCTGGAGATGAGCTTAGAGGGGAAAGTACTACTGGGAAGAGGAACAAGCTCTGTGGATCCCTAAGTAAGTTCCAAGTGCCTACCAGTGTGGGGAAGGGAGCCCCAGGAGATTTGTGGGGACCCTACCTGCTCAGCAGTAGGCAGCTGGTGGAACCAGCCCCCATCTATCCAACTCAGCAGTGCTGAGCTACACACTGGGGGACACAGAATGAAGAACCCTCTGCCAGGAAATCCCAAGGACAGCCCTGCTCAGCATGGGATGTGGGACAACACTGTCACAGCAGCTGAAGGTCTCCGAGTTGAAAGGGACCTCTGTGTCATCTGGTCTACGCTCAGTTTCTTTCCAGCAGGCTGTCTCGGCCTTCTTAGGGAGCCTGAAGTAGGTTTATATTCCCTGCATCTTCTGGGATGGCAAAGGAGTCTCGACAGCCCTCGCTTGACTCATGCCTTCATGGCCTCCACACGTGAGGAGTCAGGAGGCATTTCGGGGTGCATCCTTCCCTCTCTTGCCTGTGCCTGCCCTGGGTGACCTTCGGGGCACCTGTATGGAACAAAGCCTGGGCTCCCTGGGGTTATGGGGTATTGAGCCTGCTTGAAGGCTGATCCCATCCCCTGGATCTATGCCACAAGGCTGCTTCCTGCCAGATGGCATGTGGAGGTGGGAGGCACATGGAGGCCAAAGCAGGCGCACCTGGTTCGGGTGTAGGGGTAGGCATTCCAGGACTCCTCCACCACCCGCAGGGCTGCCTTGGGCAGGATGGAGCGGAACCAGCTGGGGATATGCATGCCCACATGATACACCTTGTGTGTGTACTGCCCAGAGCCGCCTGGGCCATCTGTGTACGGCCGGTTCTCCAGGATCTCCACGCCGCTGCCTTCACCGTATGTCTCGTTACGGCTCTTCTTCTGTGGGGACAAAAGCACCTGCAATGTGTGTGGGGCCAGAGCACTTTTCAGGAGGGAAGGGGCACAGGAGACTGGGCCCAGGGGTGTGGAAAGGGAGGAGGGGCTTTGGTCAACAAGGCTGGCTCCTCCTATGTCACTTCCAGACCCCCAGATCTATATGCCAGGGTTTGTGCAAGAGGCTGAAGGGGCCACAGACTCCCTCTCCCAGACCTAGTGCTGCACATACAAGTCCTATATTTTGACTCCCACCTGTCCCAGGACTAAAAGCATTCCCAAGATCAGGAACAAGACAAGGATGCTCACTTACTTGCTTCTCCTCAACACTGTGCTATAAGTTCTAGCTAGAGCAATTAGACAAGAAAAAGAAATAATAAGAGGCGACCGGGCACAGTGCCTCACGCCTGTAATCCCAGCACCTTGGGAGGCTGAGGCGAGCAGATCACTTGAGGTCAGGAGTTTGAGACCAGCCTGGGCAACATGGTGAAACCTCATCTCTACTAAAAACAGAATAATTGGCCAGGCATGTTGGCACATGCCTGTAGCCCCAGCTACTCAAAGGCTGAGACAGGAGAATCGCTTGAACCCGGGAGGCAGAGGTTGCAGTGAGCTGAGATCATGCCTCTGCACTCCAGCCTTGGTGACAAAGTAAGACTCTGTCTCAAAAAAACCAACCAACCAACCAACAAACAAAAAACAAAACAAAACAAAAAGAATAAGAGGCATCCAAATTGGAAAGACAGAAGTAAAACTATTTCGAATTCCTGATGCCATAATCTTATATATGGAAAATGCTAAACAATCCCCACCAAAGCCTGTTAGACCTAATAAATAAATTCAACAAAGTTGCAGAACACAAAATGACACACAGAAATGAACAATGTCAAAGAAAATTAAGAAACAATTCCATTTATAGTAGCCTCTGAAAGAATAAATACCTAGGAATATATTTAACCAAAGAGGTGAAAGACCTGTGCACTTAAAACTACAAAATGTTGCTGAAAGAAATTAAAGTCCTAAATAAATGGAAAGACATTCCATGTTGATAGATTGGAAGATTTAATATTGTTAAGATGACAACATTGCCCCAAACAACCTACAGATATAATGTGATCTTTATCAAAATCCTGGCAGCCTTATTTGTAGAAATGGAACAGCTGATCCTAAAATTCATATGGAATTACAGGAGACCCCAAAGAGCCAAAACAATTTTGAAAACAAAACAAAACCAAGTTGGAGGACTCACACTTCCCTATATCAAACCTTACTACAAAACTACAGTAACCAAAAAAGTGTAGCACTGGCATAGGATAGATGAATAGATCAACAGACAGACAGATAGATAGAATATAATTGAGAGTCTAGAAATAAACCATATATCTATGATCAATTAATTTTTGAGAAGGGTGCCAAGACCATTCAATGTGGAAATAATAGTCTTTAAAAAATGGTGCTGGGACAATTGGATAACAACATGTAAAAGAATGAAGCTGGACCCTATCTCATAGCAGATACAAAAACTCGATATGAATCAAAGACTTACAAATAAGAACTAAAACTATAAAAGTATAAGATGCTTGAGAAATGGTAGTTTAAAAAAAGAAATAAAATCACAAAATGATAAAACAGAAGAAAACTGGGGCAAACAAGGTCATCTTTATGACCTTAGATTTGGCAATGCTTTCTCAAATATGACACCAAAAGCACAAGCAACAAAAGAAAAAATAGATGAACTGGACTTAATCAAAATTAAAAACCTTAGTGTATCAAAGAGCACTATGAAGAGAGAAAGAGACAACCCATCAAATGGGAGAAGACATTTGCATACCATGTATCTGACAAGGGACTTGTATCTAGAATATATAAAGAACTCTTACAACCCAATAATAAAACAAACAACACAATTCAAAAATGAGCAAAGGACTTGAATAGCCATTTCTCCAAAGAAGATATACGAACGGCCAATAAGCACATGAAAAGATGTCCGACATCACTATTCATTAGGACATGCAAATCAAAACCACCATGAGGGCCGAGCATGTTGGCTTATGCCTATAATCCCAGCAATTTGGGAGGCCGAGGCAGGCAGATCACTTGAGGCCAGGAATTAGAGACCAGCCTAGCCAACATGGTAAAACCCCATCTCTACTGAAAATATAAAAAGTAGCTGGGTGTGGTGGCGTGCACCTGTAATCCCAGCTACTTGGGAGGCTCAGGTAGAGAATCGCTTGAACCCAGGAGGCAGAGGTTGCAGTGAGCCGAGATCGCGCCACTGCAGTCCAGCCTGGGTGACAGAGCAAGACTCTATCTCTCTTTTTTTTTTTTTTTTTTTTTTTTTTTTGATATGGAGTCTCACTCTGTCACCAGGCTGGAGTGCAGTGGCATGATCTTGGCTCACTGCAATCTCTGCCTCCTGGGTTCAAGCGATTCTCCTGCCTCAGCCTCCCAAATGTCTGGTACTATAGGTGCCCACCACCATGTCCAGCTAATGTTTTGTATTTTTAGTAGTGATGGGGTTTCACCATGTTGGCCAGGATGGTCTTGATCTCTTGACCTCGTGATCTGCCCGCCTCGGCCTAAGACTCTGTCTCAAAAACAAACAAACAAAGCAAACAAACAAAAAACACAATGAGATAGCACCTCACACCCATTAAGGTGGCTAGTATTTAAAAAAAAAAAAAAACCTGGAAAAAAGAATCAATGTTGGTCGGCATGTGGAGAAACTGGAACCCTACTGGTAGGAATATAAAATGGTGGGAATGTAAAACTGTTGAAAATAGTTTAGTAGGCCAGGTGTGGTGGCTCACACCTGTAATCTTAACACTTTGGGGGGCCGAGGTGGCCGGATCACGAAGTCAGGAGTTCAAGACCAGCCTGGCCAGCATGATGAAACTCCATCTCTATTAAAAAAATACAAAAACTAGCTGGACATGGTGGCATGCACCTGTAGTTCCAGCTACTCAGGAGGATGAGGCAGGAGAATCGCTTGAACCTGGGAGGCGGAGGTTGCAGTGAGCCGAGACTGTGCCACTGCACTCCAGCCTGGGCAACAGAGTGAGACTCCATCTCAAAAATAAAATAAAATAAAATAAAATAATAAAAAAAGAGAAAAGATAATAGTTTAGCAGGGCAGGCATGGTGGCTCACTCCTGTAATCCCAGCACTTTGGGAGGCTGAGGCGGGTGGTTCACTTGAAGTCAGGAGTTCAACGCTAGCCTGGCCAAAATGGTGAAACACCATCTCTACTAAAAAAATACAAAAATTTGCCATGTGTGGTGGCGCACGCCTGCAATCCCAGCTATTTGGGAGGTTGAGGCAGGAGAATTGCTTGAACCCAGGAGGCAGAGGCCACAGTGAGCCGAGATCGTGCCACTGCACTCTAGCCTGGGTGACAGTAAGACTCCGTCTCAAAAAAAAAAAAAAAAAGTTTATCACTTTCTCAAAAAGTTAAACATAGCATTACCATATGACCAGCAATTCCACTTCTGGGTATGCACCCAAAATAACTGAAAACAGGGACTCGAACAGATACTTGTACACCAAGCCTTCAGATGACTCCAGCCCTACCAGCTGCTGCCAAGTATTCACAGAAAAACCTGTACAACAATGTTCGTTGCAGTATTATTCACAATAGTCAAAAGGTGTAAACAACTCAAGCGTCCATCAACAGACGAATGAATAAAATGTGGTCTATCCATACAATAATAGAATATTATTCAGTCACAAAGAGGAATGAAGTAATGCTACATACCACAACATGGATGAACCTTGAAAAGATTATATTAAGTGAAACAAGCCAGACACAAAGGACCACATATCCTGTGATTCCATTTACATGGAAAGTACAGAAAAGGAAAATATATATAGATGGAAAGTGAATTAGTGGCGGCCTACTGCTGGGGAACACGGGGGAAATGAGGAGTGACTGCTAATGGGCACAGGTCCCTCCCTCCCTCCCTCCATCCCTTCCTCCCTCTCTCCTTCTTTCCTTTCCTTCATTTTCTTTTTTTTCTTCCCTTTCTCTCGCTTTTCCTTCCTTCCTTCTTTCGTTCCTTCCTTCCTTTCTCTCCCTTCCTTCCTTCCTTCCTCCCTCTCTTCCTCTTTTCCTCCCTCACTCCTTGCCTCTCTTCTCTTCCTCTCTCTTTTCCTTCCTTCCTTTCTTTCTTTCCTTCCTTCCTTCCTTCCTTCCTCCCTCCCTCCCTCCCTCCCTCCCTCTCTTCTCTCCCTCTTTCTTTCTCTTTCTTTCTTCCCTCCTGCTCTGTCACCCAGGCTGGAGTGCACTGGCATGATCACAGCTTGTTGTAACCTCTAACTCTTGGGCTCTAGTGATCTTCCCACCTCAACCACCTGAGTAGCTGAGACTACGGGACCATTCCACCACACCTGGTTATTTCTTTTATCGTTTTTCTTTTCTTTTCTTTCTTTTTTTTTTTTTTGAGACAGAGTCTCATTCTGTCACACAGGCTGGAGGGCAGTGGCGCAATCTAGGCTGACTGCAACCTCAGCCTCCCAGGCTCAACTGATTATCCTGCCTCAGCCTCCCAAGTAGCTGGGATTACAGGCGTGCACCACCATGCCTGACTAATTTTTGTATTATTAGTAAAGACAGTGTTTTGCCATGTTGGCCAGGCTGGACTCAAACTCCTGACTCCAAGAGATCCGCCTGCCTCGGCCTCCTAAAGTGCTGGGATTACAGGCGTGAGCCATCATGCCCAGCCATGCTCGGCTAATTAAAAAATCTCTTTTCTAGAGAAT